>NC_137325.1:127505799-128905820 GCF_965287045.1 Carcharhinus amblyrhynchos
TGGACATCTATCAAGTAAGTGTTAGTACTGGATGAAATGCCCATCACAATGAGGAATCTATGCAGGTGTCATAGTCATAGAGGTTTACAGCATAGAAACAGGCTCTTTGGCCCAACTTGCCCATGATGCCTTTTTTTAATCCACTAAACTAGTCGCTATTGCCCGCGTTTGGCCCATATCTCTCTACACTCATCTTACTCGCATAACTGTCCAAATGTTTTTTAAAAGACAAAATTGTACCTGCCTCTACTACTAACTCTGGCAGCTTGTTCCAAACACTCATCACCTCATGTGTGAAAAAATTGCCCTTCTGGGCCCTTTTGTATCTCTCCCCTCCCTTTGGGAAAAGATGTTGATTATCTACCTCATTTATGCCCCTCATTATTTTATAGACCTCTATAAGATCACCTCTAAACCTCCTATGCTCCAGAGAAGGAAGTCCCAGTCTATCCAGCCTCTCCTTATAACTCAAACCATCAAGTCTCAGTAGCACTCTGACACTCCTCCTAGTTTCCTAGAGGTATAGCCCGTGAAACATTGGACCAATCTTCAACGGTTGATAAGTGACCAAAACAATCCCACATATCATTTTCAGAATATTAAAATCCTCCTGACTGATTTCTGAAGGTGAAGGGATGAACTGGGTACATGGGGTAATTTCCTGGAAATTCCTTCACAGAGAGCTTTTGAGGAGAGAAGGACCAAAGCCAGATAGTTCTTCCAAATGCTGCAAATACTAAGAGCCTTGGACCTGATCTTGACAGTATTCCTTAATGTTACAGTGGACAGGCTGGTTTCGCAGAAAGACTAAACAGGGAGCTTCTGCTCAAGATGATTGCAAACGTATCCCGTCCAGTCACACACAAAGGACTGAAGAATGATAGCCAGCAGGCAGATTCTATATCAAAAATCGTTCCAACTGTAACATCTGATGACCCAGCACAGGTCTAAGATAATTGCAAAGTACACTAAATGACCAAACAGTATTCCCATATAAACACTGACATTTAATTCATCTGAAATTCACATGCAGAGGACAGTTTTCAATAAATAACCGATGTACTAATCATTCATAAGGATGCACCTCTGATTTTGGGTGAAACACAATGCCCTAATTATATAGGCCCCTTTGGATTGCAAAGTTGTGCACATTTGCAGCAAATTACAATTTTCTTGGCAATCTTTGCTGATCTGCAGAGGAGTTACTCACAGCCAATTCAAACAGGTTGAGGAGAGACCAAAAATGGGGCTGGGGACTGTCTTGTATGCACCTATCGAATTATCGTGCTTAAAGAATCACAAGGTAGGCTAAGTAACTTGAATAGTGAGAGCTCTTTATTGTAAGTGTGCACTGTTCCACAGTCAGATCTAAGATTGCACAACCAGGTCCCACATTGGGAGGAGCTAATCCCACATGGTCACCTAACCTACATTCTTAAATGGGCAGAACGCACCCCAAATCCCAACATACATGAGATACATATATCACACCCTTCCCCCTTTAATTGAAAACTCCCCCAGCCTATATACATACATACAATAGAGAAACATACAAAGGCAGAGCATTGCAAACTACTACAATTCCCCAATGTAGTGTCCTTCAGACAGTTCACCTGGACATAATGAGTCTATCAGGGGATGGCAGTTTCCTCACTTCAGGTAACCGACCCTGACTCTGAAATTCTAGGCTCAAGCAGCCATCATGGATGGTTCTTTTATTTATGGAGCTTACCACCTTTAATGCAATGCTGCAACCAACTGGTCAGCATGTCTCCACCAAACCAGCTCATTCCTGGTTTGTACTGTGCAACAATTGTAGCCAATATCCACTTCTCCCCAAAAGTATAATTCCTGGCCAGAATGAATTCTTCTGTGTGAAAAGTCCTCAACTTTGCACTTGCTGCTCTTTTGGACATCTGTCCCTCTCGTTCCGCTCTAATATCACTCGGGTCTCCTTCAGCCGCAGCATGTCGATCATGATTCCCAATTTTCGGTTGAGCGTCAACAAAGCAGGCGAGCACTGGGGGTTGTCTCGTGTGGCGTGTTGCAGTACACACTGGGGAATTTATTAGTCCACCGCCCTCATGACCCATCCCTTTACAACACCTTCAGAGACTGTTTCAAGATCTGGACAAATCATTCCGTCAGACCTTTCAACACCAGGTGACATGCTATCGACCTCACATATCTGACTCCGTGGTGCTCCATGTACTCAGAGCAATCTTGTGCCACTAACCAGGGTCCATTGTCACTGACTACTTGTTCTGGATTGCCAAATGGGGCAAATATTTCATTGAGTTTATCTAACGTTGACTCTGCTGACCTGGGCTTCATAGCCATGATCTCCAGCCACTTGGAGCAGACATCCACCATCACGACATGCATCAGCCCTTCTGCTGTTCTAGCAAAGTCAATATTAATTCACTGCTGCAGCAACTAGGACCATTCCCATGGATGAAGAGGTGACAAGGTCAACACTTTCCGTACCATAGCACAGGATTCTCACAATCCCACTCTGTCTTCATTTTGTGCATCAACATTCGGCCACCAAAAATAGCTTCTTGCTATTTCTGTTATTCGCACAACCCCCTGTGTCCCGGGTGCACCTGTTCCAATACCTTTCCTCTTAATATGGGGTGGCATCATGGCAAAGAACCTGGAAGACACCTTGAAGAGGCTGCAGGAGCATGGCCTACAAGTCAAGAGAGAGAAATACAAGTTCTTTAAGGAGTCAATTGAGTATCTGCCATGTAATTGACGCTGATGGGTTACACAAGGCATCCAAGAAGGTAGAGGCTATCATGAAAGCCCCAAGACCAGAAAATGTGTCCAATCATTTTTGGGATTTATTAATTACTGTGGTGAGTTCGTTCCAGATCTGCCTCACAGCACCAGGCACCTTGGTTCAATTCCCACTTTGGGTCATTGTCTATGCAGAGTTTGCACATTTTCCTTGTGTCTGTGTGCGTTTACTCTGAGTGCTCCGGTTTCCTCCCACAGTCTGAAAGACATGTTGGTTAGGTGAATTGGCCATACTAAATTCTCCCCCAGTACCCGAACAAGCGCCGGAGCATGACAATTAGGGGATTTTCTTTCTAGCAAGGGGGATAGAATATAAAAGCAGGGAGGTCTTGCTGCAACCGTACATGGTACTGGTAAGGCCGCAGCTGGAGTACTGTGTGCACTTTTGGTCGCCGCACTTGCGCAAGGGTGTTTTGGCCTTGAAGGGATTGCAGAGAAGGTTCACTAGGCTGATACCGGAGATGAGGGGGCTAGCCAATGAAGAGAGACTGAAGAGACTGGGTCTGGGTCGTTAGAGTTTAGAAGGCTGAGGGGGGGGTCTTATAGAGACGTATAAGATAATGAAGGGGATGGATAGGGTAGAGATAGAGAGATTCTTCCCACTTAGAAAGGATAGCAGGACTAGAGGGCACAGCCTCAAGATGGGGGGGGAGGTGCAGTTTAGATCAGAGTTGAGGAGGAACTTCTTCACTCAAAGGGTGATGAATCTCTGGAATTCTCTGCCCATTGAAGTGATGGAGGCTAACTCGCTGAATATATTTAAGTCACGGGTAGATAAGTTTCTGATAGACAGGGGAATTAAGGATTGTGGGGAGAAAGCGGGCAAGTGGAGCTGATCCACTTCAGATCAGCCATGATCTTATTGAATGGCGGGGCAGGCTCGAAGGGCTAGATGGCCTACTCCTGCTCCTATTTCTTATGTTCTTATGTTCACAGTAACTTCATTGCAGTGTTAATGTAAGACTACTTGTGATAATAATAAATAAACTTTAAACTTTAATGATGGGGGATGATGACTCTTATACCCTTGTAATAAACATCCATCCAAGATAGACAACTCCCATCTCCAGGACATATACGGCCAAAACTCTGGGCGGTTTCTACTGCTCACCCTCCTTCTCAGGACTAGTTTCAGTACATGGCTCACAATTGGATTGTTTCGAATGGCAGGTTAGTGGTTACCAGAAAGTCATCATCTTGTGTGAGGTACATTATCTTCAGATTCCAGCTGGAAGCATCTTTATCACCAGGCAAAGGAAACCTTGACTGAGCATCCACATTGCTGTGTTTTTCAGACTGGCAGTACCAGATTTCATACAAGTAGGCGAACAACACTGATGCCCACCTTTGCAATCGAGCTGCCACCAGACAGTATGCCAGTGTATGGTCCTAAGATGGATGTCAGAGGCCAGTGGTCTGTTAGGAGTATGAAAGGCCTACCATATAGGAAGCGATAATATTCCTTGATGACAAAGACGATGCTCAAGCCTTCTTTTTCCACCTGAGCATACTGTTCCTCAGTCTTTGTCAATGATCTTGAAGCAAATGTAATGGGTCTTCCCTTCCCATTTGGCATAATGTAGGATAGGACAGTTCCTGTCTCAGGACAAAGCGTCGCATGAAAGCTGCAGCGGTAACTTTGGGATTGACATAAACTAAAACTTCCAATCTCTTCAAAGCCTGCAGTAATCTACTCCTAATTCTGAAGGGATTACTCTGGCCATCCATCAAGCTGTTCCTATACAGGAACCCTGTTCTCATATTCACTTATGCCCCTTCACATATCTAACGTATTCTGAAATGTTGATACAATCTCTGTTTCAATCACCAACTCCAGGTGGGCCTTCTCACATTCTTTTTCCACTTCCATACTGCTCTTTTCCCAGCAACCAACACATCAGTTTCAACATCATCGCCAGATCCAGAACGAACTTGCCACAGTAATTAATAAATCCCAAAAGTGACTGGACACATCTTCTGATCTTGAGGCCTTCATGATGGCCACCATCTTCTTGGATGCCTTGTGCAACCCACCACCGTCAATTACACGGCAGGTACTCAATTGACTCCTTAAAGAACTTGCATTTCTCTCTCTTGACTTGTAGGCCATGCTCCTGCAACCTCTAAGGTGTCTTCCAGGTTCTTTAAGTGCTCCTCCTCTGTCGAACCCATCGTTTCCATAGGGTGCTTCTTCCATAGATTTACCTGCTGTTTAACGAAAGAACGTCTGCGCAGGTTAGCTTTGAATATACCCCACTTCATGTTCTTCCGAGGGGAAGGGAAAAGAGGAGAAAGGAGAGGTTTGTGGGGTAAGCAGTATTAAGAGAAATTATCGCATATAAATAGCAACTTAGAGACAGAATTTAGGCCCTATCAGAGCATAATTAATGGTTACCTTTAATACGAGCAATAATCGTACTCTAGTTCTGAAGAGATAACTCTGGACATCTATCAAGCTGTTCCCATATAGGAACCCTGTTCCCATATTCACTCATGTCTCTTTCCTTCAATTTCTAACGTATTCTGAAATGTTGATACAATCTGTTTCAATCACCAACTCCAGCAGTGTATTCCAAGCTTCATGTGTAAAAATGGTTTTCCAGTTTACCATTCTGAAATTTTCTAGTTAATCTGCCATCAATGTCCCTTCAAAGCTTTCCACAAATAGAATTATTACTTATTTTGTACAAAAATGTGTCATTCATTTATGGATGGATTCCATTTTACCACTTTTATTCCTATTCTATCAAATATTCACTTGCAACTTTCTTCAGAATTACTTCCCATGCCTTCGTTGCCAGCATTTTTTGAAGTTGTTGACCAGATTTTTCTCATTTTCAAGGCTGTCATGCAGATTGTTGGCTGCCGAGAAGACGATGTTGGGAGGAAATAAAGGCTTGTTTTAGTTTTCAGGTTTTTACAAACAATGGGCTAAGGGTAAGAATCTGTGCATGGGCTCTCAACTTTAGCACAGTGAAGATAAGAAAATCAGAAAGACTGTATGAAAACAGGAGGAATAACAGAAGTTCAGAGAAGCAATAACCACTATAGTATCAAAACGAAACAAAGTGTCAATACAGAGAGATGGGAGCTGGATCACATTCAGCTTTCTCTTATAACCTGTGTTAGAATACAACAAAGATACCAGAGGAATATTCAAGTCTTGGATGGACTTGGTCTTTACAGAATGATGAGCTCCAAGAGGAATTTGGTACAAGAATGCAAGCTGAAATAGAAGAGCAAACATATGAAATAGCAGTAGTGGGCATTCAGTCCTTCAGGCCTGCTGCACCGTTCACTGAAAACATGGTTGATCATCCACTTCAACATCATTGTCCTGCACTATCCCATATTCCTTGGTGTTTTTAATACGTAGAAATATATTCATCTCAAGCTTGAACACACTCAATGATTGAGCCTCCTCTGTGGCAGAGAATTCCAAAGATTCACCACCCTCTAAATAAAGAAATTCTTCCACATCTCAGTCCTAATTGATCTGCCCCTTACACTTGAGACTGCTCTGGGTTCTGGACAAGGGAAACATTCTTCTTCCAGATTCCAGAGATCAAAAAGCCAATCTATTCAATTGCTCCTCACAGGACAATGCCCTCACCCCAGTTATTAATTAAGTGAATTTTCATTGAACTCCTGCTTATGCCAAGCATACCTTTCCTTGGGTGTAAGGAGACCAAAACTGCACACATTACTCTAACTGCAGTCTCATCAAAACTCTATATAATTAATTCAGCAGTCAAGGGCATTCAGCCTCCAATCTTTTGGAAAGCATTCTCCAAGACAGTCTTCAAGACATGACAATGCCGGATCACCGAACAGAAACTGATAGCTGAATTCCGCATGCATGAGGACGGCCTCAACCGGGAGCTTGGGGTCACGTCACATGACATGTAACCCCCACTATTTGGCTTGGATTTGCAAAATCCTATTAACTGTCCTGGCTTGAGACAATTCACACCTCTTTAATCTGTGTTTCCACTCACATTGTCTGTACCTGTAAAGACCTGCATTCCAACTATTCTCATGCAACTGTGTCTCTGTCTACATGTGCCAGGTTTATGAACCCACCTCTCCACGCACCTGATGAAGGAGCTGTGCTCTGAAAGCTCGTGATTCCAAATAAAGCTGTTGGACTTTAACCTGATGCTGTGAGACTTCTTACTGCATTCACCCTAGCCCAATGCCAGCATCTCCACATCATATTACAGGAAGGCATCTTTACTCAAATCCTCTTGCAATGAAGGTCAACATGCCATTTGCCTTCTTAATATAAAAGTAGGGAGGTCTTGCTGCAGCTGTATAGGGCATTGGTGAGGCCGCAGCTGGAGTACTGTGTGCAGTTTTGGGCGCCGCACCTGCGCAAGGATATTTTGGCCCTGGAGGGAGTGCAGAGGAGGTTTACTAGGCTGATACCGGAGTTGAGGGGATTGAGCTATGAGGAGAGGCTGAATAAACTAGGCTTGTACTCGTTAGAGTTTAGAAGAATGAGGGGAGATCTCATTGAGACGTATAAGATGATGAATGGGATGGATAGGATAGAGGTGGAGAGACTCTTCCCGCTCAAAAAAGACAGTAGGACTAGGGGGCACAGCCTCAAGATAAAGGGGAGGCGGTTTAGAACGGAGTTGAGGAGGAACTTCTTCACTCAAAGGGTGGTGAATCTCTGGAATTCTCTGCCCGTTGAAGTGGTGGAGGCTGCCTCGCTAAATATTTTTAAGAAGCGGGTTGATGGGTTCTTGATAAGAGAGGGGATTAAGGGTTATGGGGAGAGGGCGGGAAAGTGGAACTGAGCCACGACAGATCAGCCATGATCTTATTGAATGGCGGGGCAGGCTCGAAGGGCTAGATGGCCTACTCCTGCTCCTATTTCTTATGTAATTGTTTGCTGTACCTGCATGTTAGCTTTCAGTTACTCATGAATGAGGACATACAAGTCCTATCGAAGTTCAACACTTCCCAACATCTCATCACTTAAGGAGCACATTTCTCCACATTGTATTTCATCTGCCAAATTTTTGCCCACTCACCTAACCTCTCCAAGTCACTTTCAGCTCACAAGAGAGCTGAGTGGCTATAATAAAACTGTCTGATTATAGACTTTAGAAGAAAAAAACATGCGTTTATAAACCATATTATTCGGTCCTCAGGATATTCCAAAGTGCCTTACACTCAATGAATTGATTTTTGAAGTGGAATCATTATTATTACACAAGTAAATATGGCAGCCAATGTCCATGTGACCAGCAATTAAGAAAACAATCAGATGATCTGTTCTGGATGGTGTTGGTTCAAGGTCGAATGAAAACTTTGTATTCTTCAAAAAAAAGGTCTGCAAACAAGCAGGCATGGCCTTGGATTAATGTCCTACACAGAAGACAGCATATCCAATGATGCAGAACTCCCTAAAGGCTGCACTAAATACTGCTCAGGTTCTGCAGTGCAGCTTGTGTTAACAGATTTTTGACTCAGAGGCAAGAGTGATACCAAACAACAGCTTGTATTCATATAGCACCTTTGGCATAATAAAATATTACAAGGCACTTCACAGAGTTGTGTAAGCAAAATTTGACACAGAGCCACTTAAGATGATAAAGTTAAGTCAAAGCAATAGTTTAAGCAGTATTTAAGAAGCAAAAAGAGATAGAAATGTGGAGGGATTCAGGGATGGAATTGTAGAGCTTCGGATCAAGGCAGATGAAGGCACAGTCACCAATGGTGGGAAGATTAAAATCAGAGATGCTCAAGAGGCAAGATATTTCATAGGGGCAAAGGAAATTACAGAAATGAGGGTGAAGGCAATGGAGGAATTTGAAAACAAGGGTGAGGATTTTCAAATGGAGCCATTGCTTTATTGGGAGCCAATGTAGCTAAGAAAGCACAGGGTGATGCATGAACAGGATTTGGTGCAAGTTAGGACACAGGCAGCAGAGATTTGGGTGCATGTTTATGGATAGTAAATTGAGGACAGTCAAGAATATACTAGAATGACCAAGTCTGGAGGTAACAAAGGCATGAATTAAGGTTTCAGCAGCAGATGAACTGAGGTAGGGACTAAGGCAGGTGACTGATCGGTGTACTATTTTGAGCTGAGAAAATAAACTAAAGTTTATATTTATTAATCACAAGTAAGGCTTACATCACCACTGTGATGAAGTTACTGTGAAATTCCCCTACTCAACTACTTTGAGTTTTATATGCAAGCTCTATCAGGCATACCATGTGACTGCAACAAACTGAGATGCTGCTGATTAAGAAACAAGGGCAGGCCGGCCCATTTTGTGCAGCAAAAAACAACATTTTACAGATTCAGTGCAAATGCACAAGCTATTGCAGAGAATTTCTAGTGCAAATTAGTTCATTATTGCTGCTCAGCTCAACTGCTTAATGCACCCTGACAGAATAGTTGTTTAGTAACAAATGCAGGTCAAGATTTTGATCAGTGGTAACTTAGACTTTTTATATTACGTCGGAACAAGAAAAATGGTCTCCATTTGCATAGTTGTGCAATAAGTCAATGCAAATCTCCTATATTACCCAATGATCAGATCAAAAGCAACTTCAAAAATAACAATTCAAAACCATTGTACATTACTGTAAATCAATCAAGCTTAGTACTTCACCCCCATCATCCATCTTCTTGACTTCTTCCCATTCCCAGAATCAGTAACTAAAAATACATAGGTTCATCAAAAACTATGTGACTAGACATCAGGTAGACAATTTGTACACTGTGATCTTCTCAAGCATCTGCCAGTCATTTTCTGGAATTCAAAGAAAATTTTAAAATGTGCGCACCACCACAGCTCCCTATCCACGTTCAGTACATTTACACCAACCTCCACTGACTGCACATAGGTTTCCTCACAGACAGCCGACATCATCGCTCCCTACAAATAGCAAGAAAACGGGTGGCAATATATTTATATTTATAAAAGAAAATGTAGATAAAAGCTTGGGAGGGAATGAAAAGGTTAAAATTCCATCAGTGGGCGGTGATTTATCAAAATGGCATGAATATATCAAAATTCCTCAATTAGACTCAACTCAAATCCAGATCTTTTATCATTTTGCAAATAACATAAAAGTACCGTCTGAGCTATGAAAATTAATGTTATGAGAATGGAAACATACCATTTCATATAGAACATTTCTTACAATGTCTGACTGACACAATTTACTCTGATTAGTTGTCCAGCATTTTTCCACTTAAAATTACAATCACTTATTTCTATTACAATATAAAGGTAAATTTAAGTGTTCAATTCTACCATCCCTACCTCTGTTCTTATCAATAATGATTTTTCTGCCACTCAGGCACAACATCAATGATACCTCACTTACAGATTCCCACTTTAATGAGTGAAGTTATGATCTACACAAAAGATGACTCATCATTCACCAGAAAGCAGGAAGTTTGACATGCACACTGATTGTTCTACACGCTGCCACCATGGTGCACAGGCAGGGAATAGAAGATAAAAAGCAAGAGCAACAAAAGCAGAAAACTGGGAGCTAGAGAGAAGTCTGTTCTATTAGAAGCCTGGAGTTGACAGGAGGTTGGGAGTGGACTTGGAACACATATGTATGCAGAGTGAGCTATACAGAACCAAGCAACACAATGGCCTGGCACAACCACGTTCAACAATCAATCAATAGCCCAAATTCTCAATTGTCATTTGGGAACAATCATTTGTGTAGGATTCTTGTTCTTAATTTGTGCAACTACAAGTTTCTTTCCCAAAAAAGTTGCTTCTGCTGAAGAAGCCTACATTAACTCTACACTTAACAGGATTTAACACAAATACGTGAAGCTTATTAACTGACTAGGGGGACTATGCCCCATTTCCAAACCATTATGAAGCTCAGTTAAAAGACTCAATTAAGACACTCCCAAATATCTAACAAAGATATATTTTATGCATGTTCACACATAAAACATGTTGCAACAAAATTAAATTTTGATCATGATTTTAATTTATATACAATTTGATGAAACTTGTAATTGTTGTACAATTATACTGTGTAGAAACAGTAAATTATTAGCATCATAGTGCGTCACAAGCTATGTAATTTCTGCAATTTGTGAAATATATTTGATATCATTGTAAGTTTGACGTTTATTTCATAAAGCCTCAGCTTTTCCTTCAATAAATCAGCATTTTAAAGAGGATGCACCTGACCCATTCAACACTTAATACCAAACACACATCACAGCAAGATCAAAAAAAGCGTTTACCTTTTCAACCTTAAATAGCAGTGGAGGCATTCAAGGTGACTCGATAAAGCTTCTGCACATGCTTCATTTAAGATCCATCACCAACAAAAATTATGTCAGCAATTCAAATAGAAATGCCAGGAATACACAGCAGTTTCAGGAAAGGGAATAAAACAAGTTACGTTCCAGGTTGTGTTGAAGAATTTCCAAAATCTCAATCTGTGTCTTCAGATAGCGACAAATCTGCTGTGTATTTACCAGAACATGCAGGCAAAAGTCAAATTTAGCCAAGAACTAATTTTTCAATTGTAGCTCAACTAATTTTGGTTTTCTCTTTTAAAAAAGTGCATTTCTAATAACAGAATCAATACACTAGCAACCAAGTTTAAAATCAGTCAGTACCACCGTTAGCATAGAAAATAGGTGCAGGAGTCGGCCATTCAGCCCTTCGAGCCTGCACCACCATTCAATACAATCATGGCTGATCATACACTTTCAGTATCCCACTCTCGCTATCACAATCTCATATCAGCTTACAATACCTGTCCTTCCAACATGTCACGTTGTGATGAGACACGTTCCTGCTCAGAGCTATTTGTCCTTCGAATAGAGATCGCGTGAGGTTTACGTTTCGGTTTCACTTGCCGTGCAGCTGCACTGCTTCCACTTTCAATAGGCATCACTTCCTGGTGATCACTTCACCTGGTCACCTACAAAGATTTAAGAAAATTACATGAGGCATCATTTGACAAATACTAACCACAAGCATCAAATTATAAAACGAGACAACACCAAAGCAGGTCATATGGCCTGTTGTGGCTGGTCCACAATTTATAATTCTCTCCAAACATCTCAAACAACTCCATCACAAAATTTAACACAAATGTCTCAAAGCGCTGCACAGCCACTGAATTAGTCTGTGCAATGTTATCATTGCAAAGTGTGTAAATAGCCAAGGTGCAAAGAAAAAGCTGCCATGAATGACAACAAGAGGAATGCACGAATGTGTTTTAGTGATGGTTCGCTGAGAAATACAGAAAATAGGAATGGCAGTAGGCTATTCAGCCTTTCAAGGCTGTTCCATCATTCATTATGACCATGACTGATCATCCAATTCAATAGCCTGATCCCGCCTGCTCCCATATGCTTTGATTCCCTTACTACATCAAACTCCTTCTTGAAAACATACAATGTTTTGGCTTCAGCTGCTTTCTATGATAGTGAATTCCACAGGCATACCACTCTCTTGGTAAAGAAATTTCTCCATCTCAGTCATAAAAGGTTGGCTAAAAGACAATGACTCCTGGTTCTCGAACACCCTCATCATCAGGAACATCCTTTCTGCATCTACCCTGTCTAGTCCTGTTAGAATTTTATAGATTTCTACGAGATGCAGTATATCCTTAACAATTTTGAGGGTGCATCTAACGGGATCAAAAACACGGAGCCCATAAAAAGTCTGACATTCCATGTGCACCTGCACCCATAGCCTGCCAGGCCACCCACGTGTGTATAGAGGCTGACAGACTGTGTTTTTGATTCTTCTGGCACAGGTTGCACTGTCTTACCAAGTCCGTGATGTCTTGAGTCAAGACCAGGCCACCAAACTTAGCTCCTCACCAGCATTTTCATGAAGATCGGATGCCACCCTGGACAAGAGACAACTACGCAGGATCGCCAGAGAATTATACTGCCTGCAGCACTGAGCTCATCCTTCTTAAAGTCAAATAAGGCTTCATCTCTTCTGAGGGTTGCCCTCAGAATTTACCATTCAGCATCACATCAGCTCTGACAGAGGGTCGTCTAGACTTGAAACATTGGCTCTATTCTCTCCCCACAGATGCAGTCAGGCCTGCTGAGATTTTCCAGCATTTTCTGTTTCTGTTTCAGATTCCAGCATCCGCAGTATTTTGCTTTTATTCAGGATCATTTGCTTTATTTAAGGTAAGGTTAGATCTTTTTACATCCAGGTCCCAATTTGCTTTGCGGACACGGGGAAGGTCTCTAAACAAAATTTAGAGTCACCATGACTTCCTCCAACGCTGGCAGAGGAGCTGGCTTTAGGGGCAACAGGAGGCAGCTCAACATGTCGGCATTGGTCATTGAGTGCAGTGCTCCTGAGCTGCGAGTAACAGGGTCCATGCTGTATCCAGGCAGAGACAACAAGGAGCGGACATCTCCTTAAAATGTCTTTGTGTAAAGGTTTGTAGTCGATCACTATTACAAATCATCTGCTATAGATGTATTGATGGAATGTTTTTATGCCAAAAATAACCGTCAATCCCTCCTTCTCAATTTGAGGGTACCTCCACATGGTAACTGAAGGGGCCCTAGATGCATATGTGTATCCGTTCCATCTGTCCAGCAATGCAAAAGTACTGCCTCAATCCTCGTCACACGTCAGGACGAGTTCCTCCTTAGGGTCGAAATTAGATGACAGCAAGTGTTGTTTAACCTTATTGAAGGCCTCGGTATATGGGCCCTCGCAAGACCATTTTTGATGCTTCTGCAGCAAAGCGTACTAGGGAGTAATTCTAGAAAGGATGTTAACTGTGTTTTTTTTTGAAGTTGGGATCTCCTTAATGACCTTTACTGTGTCTTCTACTGAATGTAAATCTTTTGCACCGCGCGATAACCCAATAGGTCACTTCACTTGCCTGAAAGACACGTGCTTCCCTCTTTATGTACACCCCTCGTGGAACAACACTCAGGGAATCTCACAGTAAATTCATTGCAGTGTTAATGTAAGCCTTACTTGTGGCTAATAAATAAACTTTACCCAGCTCTCGAAAATCTCTCTCAAGTGCTCTTATTCTGACGTAAGTCATTCAAGTATACCACTACTTTGAGTAACCATTGGAGGATGTTGTCCATTATCCATTGGAATGTGGCACACGCCGATGAGGACCTGAAGGACAAAAGTAACGTACTTCCAAGATGCCTCATCAAGTTTGAGTTAAATATAAGCATGGTTTAATGAAAGCCTAGCCACCTGATAACTTCACATGTGGGTCTCCAATTCAGGGCACGGTGTACCTATCTAATTTAGAGACCAAATTGACCATTAACTTATAATCGCCACAAACTCAAGACAACTTGCCCAGCTTAAGGACACAGACAATGGGCACGGCCCACCCTGTGAATTGCTTGGGCCTTATTATACCTAGATCTTTGAGGCTCGAGTTCAGCCTGACAGAGAAAAAGGAACTGGTTTCACTCAATAATATTTAGTCACGACATCAAGGTCAACATAAATGATGGTTTGGGACCCTCTTATTTGCCTCAAGTCCTTCCTGAAAAACTTCAGGATGTCTGCAGTTCTCCCACACCCAGCTGAAAGATCACCAACAAATACTGCCTCATTTGTTGGAACTAATTTCTCCCCATTAGATTCGGTCCTTGCCCCCCATACAATGATGAGTGGGAGTCAGATGAATTGCTGTCCGTAGGTCACTGGAGTCATTGCGATGCTCCTGATTATCAATGGTTCTCCCATATAGTTGGCTAGTTTGGCCTTTGTAAGTTCAGAAGTTAAATATCAATTTGGAGATGATCATACATCTGCTCCCAGGTAACTGGAACTGCAGCTCGTGTCCACCTCCATTTTCAATGGATGTCCATTTACCTGCAATTCCACCATTATCGGGGAGACTTTGGTCATAATAATACGATTTAGTTGCATTGTTTCTTGTTCTGGCAGTGGGTACATCTATAAAGTATGGGCCAGTACTGGCCTTGGCCTCTTCCCAGAACAACATGTATTTTGTCTGTTCCTGCAACCATGCTTTGGCTGAGTCATTTAACTGTGCTTACAACAATCCGTCATCTGACATTTGCAACCTTCCAGAATTCATTCCCCACGATATTTGAGAATGCCATTGTATTTCCTCGATTGCCTAGTATTGTGATGGAAACTCTGACAGCTTACTTGCACGAGTGCCCTCAATTGAGCAGCGGTCACTGTTATTTGAGACCCCTCTCTCTAACCAAAGAATATAAAAGTTTTTAAAGTTTATTTATTAGTCACAAGCAGGCTTACATTAACATTGCAATGAAGTTACTATGAGGATCCCCTGGTCATCAGATTCAAGTAGAATGAAGGAGAATTTAGCATGGCCAATGCACCTAACCAGCATGTCTTTCGGACTGTCGGAAGAAACTGGAGCACCCAGAGGAAACCCACGCAGACGTGGAGAGAATATGCAGACTCCACACAAACAGTGAACCAAGCCGGGAATCAAACCCAGGTCCCTGGCGCTGGGAGGCAGCAATGCTAACCACTGTGCCCCCCCACTGTGCCAACATGTTGTCCTTTCAGATACTCTTGTAGCTCTTAAGCTCCTTTATCTGCATTTTGCAGTGATTAAAGCTATTTCAATAGCTTTCTTTAAGTCCAGATCAGGTTCCGCCAATAGTTTTTTTTGGATTATCAAACTATTTATTCCACACACAATTCATCTCGCAACATTTCATTCAGGGATAGCTGAATTCATAATAGTCTGCCAATTTTGCAATCTGGCAAAAAATTCAATAAAAGGTTCCACAAGCGTTTTCCCTGTTTTCTTTTATTCATGATGTGGGTATGCCGGCGTTGGGCTGGCGTAAACACAGTAAAAAGTCTGACAACACCAGGTTTTAGTCCAACCTATTTATTTGATAATATACTCACAAGCTTTCGAGGGGACTGCCTCTTCGTCAGGTGAATGGAGAGTTCTGGCCTCAGACAGAGCATATAAAGCACAGACAGTTTAGAGATTACTAATTAAAATGCGAATCCTTACACCTAACCTGCTGTTCAAGACCTGAAGTGGCTGATAATGTGAGTGGAAGGAACACTGATCACAGTTTAAAGAGATGTGTATTGTCTCCAGACAGTACAGTAAGTGAGGTTTTGCAAACCCAGGCAAGTCACGGGGGTTACAGATAGTGCGACATGAACCCAAGATCCCTGTTGAGACCGTCCTCATGTGTGCGGAACTTGGCTATCAGTCTCTGTTCAGCGACTCTGCACTGTCGTGTGTCGTGAAGGCTGCCTTGGAGAATGCTTACCCGAAGGTCAGAGGCTGAATGCCCGTGACCACTGAAGTGTTCGCCAACAGGAAGGGAACAGTCTTGCCTGGTGACTGTCGAGCAATGTTCATTCATCCGTTGTCGTAGCGTCTGCATGGTCTCCCCAATGTACCATGCTTCGGGACATCCTTTCTTGCAACGTATCAGGTAGACAATGTTGGCCGAGTTGCAAGAGTATTTACCATGTACCTGGTGGATGGTATTCTCACGTGTGATGATGGTATCCGTGTCGATGATCCGGCATGTCTTGCAGAGGTTGCTGTGACAGGGTTGTGTGGTATTGTGGTCACTGTTCTCCTGAAGGCTGGGTAGTTTGCTGCGAACAATGGTCTGTTTGAGGTTGTGTGGTTGTCTGAAAGCAAGAAGTGGGGGTGTGGGGATAGCCCTGGCGAGATGTTCGTCTTCATCAATGATATGTTGAAGACTCCGGAGAAGATGTCGTAGCTTCTCCGCTCCGGGGAAGTACTGGACGACGAAGGGTACTCTGTCCACTGTGTCCTGTGTTTGCCTTCTGAGGAGGTCGGTGCGGTTTTTCGCTGTGGCGCATCGGAACTGCCGATCTATGAGTCGAGCACCATATCCTGTTCTTACGAGGGCATCTTTCAGGGTCTGGAGGCGTCTGTCACGATCATTGGGGAGACCATGCAGACGCTACGACAACGGATGAATGAACATCGCTCGACAGTCACCAGGCAAGACTGTTCCCTTCCTGTTGGCGAACATTTCAGTGGTCACGGGCATTCAGCCTCTGACCTTCGGGTAAGCATTCTCCAAGGCAGCCTTCACGACACACGACAGCGCAGAGTCGCTGAACAGAGACTGATAGCCAAGTTCCGCACACATGAGGACGGTCTCAACAGGGATCTTGGGTTCATGTCGCACTATCTGTAACCCCCGTGACTTGCCTGGGTTTGCAAAACCTCACTTACTGTACTGTCTGGAGACAATACACATCTCTTTAAACTGTGATCAGTGCTCCTTCCACTCACATTATCAGCCACTTCAGGTCTTGAACAGCAGGTTAGGTGTAAGGATTCGCATTTTAATCAGTAATCTCTAAACTGTCTGTGCTTTATATGCTCTGTCTGAGGCCAGAACTCTCCATTCACCTGACGAAGAGGCAGTCCCCTCGAAAGCTTGAGTATATTATCAAATAAATAGGTTGGACTAAAACCTGGTGTTGTCAGACTTTTTACTTCTTTTATTCAGTCATGGGTCTTAGGCATCACTGGGTTGCCAGCATTTATTGCCCATCCTTAGATGCCCCTGTTCGGAGAGTAATTGAGAGTCAACTACATTGATATGGCTCTGGTGTCACATGTAGACCAGACTAGGTAAGGATAGCAGATTTCCTACCCTAAAGGACATTATTGAACCAGGTGGTTTTTTCAATAATGGTTTCATGATCATCAGTAGATTCTTAATTCCGGATGCTTTTTCTCATTGAATTCAAATTCCATCATCTGCCACGGCGGGATTCAAACCCAGGTTCCAGTAAATTAGCTGAGTTTCTGGATTAATTGTCGAGCGAAAATACCACTAGGCCATCGCCTCAGCCTTGTCTTAAAGCAACATCTCTGGAGAATCACAGAGAGCTTTGGATCATAATAGTTATTAGGAGAGTTTTGTAGAAGGGTCATATGAACTTGAAATGTTAACTGTTTCACCCTCCACAGATGCTGCAGAACCTACTGAGTTTATGCTGCATTTTCTACTTCGATTTCAGATTTCCAGAATCCACTGTATTTTGTTTTTATTAGCAAGCATAGTCTGTCTGGGTGATGATTGCTGGAATGCATTCAGAGGATACATATGCTCCAACTATGCCATCAGGGAGTTACAAACTATTACAAACATTTAAGCTGATAAAGCACTTGGCACAATATGCATCGCCAAAATCCCCAGATTGCTAATAATCCTGCAGATAGAAAAAAAATCCCCAGATTTCTAGTATCCCTGTAAATGCAATGCAAACAAATCCTAGACCTAACATACATACCACATAGCATGCAAACTAAAACACAACTCACATAGCCCACACTTTCAAAGCAGAAAATTTATAACTGATATTTAGCACAAATGTAATGACATTTTTAATTACTTGAGGTCAACAAGAAACCACAGATAAAATGTTGAACCAGATGCTGTGTTTTGACCAGCCAGAATCATGTGAAATCCCCGGATAATCCACTTACTAGTTCGACCTGACTGAACATTCATACACATTCTCTAATTCCTATCATAATGATCATTATAGTGCTCCATGCAACTGAACTTATCTATGTTAACTTACTAACAAGATTTTAGCTATTTGGCACAATACTAAAAATCTTAAAAAGTGGAGAACGTGCACAATATTTTACTGAGTCTCCCAGTGACAAACCTAAGTCCAGATGGGGGAGACCATTCAGTCTTTCCAGCTCATTCCACTGGAGTCTATGTAACTCGCATACGAACAACTAACTGCATGTTGACTGATGCAGAGTTTTTGCCTCAATGCATCTCACCTAGAAGATCATTACCTGTATTATCATGCTTTGGGCAAAATAAAAGCTTTTCTGAAATCAGACCCAAAGTTGTCTTTTATCAGTTTTTTGTGCCTACACTTGATTCTTCCGCTGTTGTGACTGAAACTGTACTCAGATTGACATTTTCAATCCCTTTATAAGGTCCATTCTATTTGTCTCCTGTAAAGGCTAAGGAGGCAATATTCTTCCAGGCTTTCATCAGAACTCAGGTTGTTCCTTTTCTATTTTGGAGACCAGAACTGAACACAGCATCAGTAGATGAAGCACAGCCAAAGCGATAAAAGAACTTCACGTGATGCACTCAGACTTGAATCTTACTGATTTAATGATAGAGCTTTATTAAGATATGCTGATTTGGATATCGCCTATTTTGATCCGAATCTTCAAAGCTATGTGTGTTAATTAACTCTAGTGTAATATTAGACAGGCATGACCATCAAAGATACACTTAACAAATTAAAATTAAAGCTTGGTGACAGACAAAATGTAAAAATAATTCACAATATGTATATTTCATTCCGTGGCATAATTTTCCAGATTCTTGAACTGAATCAACCAGCTCTGCATTTGAACATCTATTCTTGTAGATATGCTCACTTACATACAAGATAGAATCTAACTTTTATTAAAACTAAACTAAACAATTAAGTAGCTCAGGAGCAAATTATTAACATCTATTATTGGCATAGTTCCCTTAACATAATTAATTGTCCCAAGGTGCTTCACAATAGCAGCTGAGACAACGAGCCATGCAAGATATTAGGGTAGATGACCAAGGGTTGAATCAAGAGATAAGAACATAAGAAATAGGAGCAGGAGTAGGCCATCTAGCCCTTCGAGCCTGCCCCGCCGTTCAATAAGATCATGGCCCATCTAGCCCTTCGAGCCTGCCCCGCCATTCAATAAGATCATGGCTGATTTGTCGCTGCTCAGTTCCACTTTCCCGCCCTCTCCCCATAACCCTTAATCCCCTCTCTTATCAAAAACCCATCACCCGCGTCTTAAAAATATTTAGCGAGGCAGCCTCCACCACTTCAATGGGCAGAGAATTCCAGAGATTCACCACCCCTTGAGTGAAGAAGTTCCTCTTCAACTCCGTTCTAAACCGCCCCCCTTTTATCTTGAGGCTGTGCCCCCTAGTCCTACTGTCTTTTTTGAGCGGGAAGAGTCTCTCCACCTCTATCCTATCCATCCCATTCTTCATCTTATACGTCTCAATGAGATCTCCCCTCATTCTTCTAAACTCTAACGAGTACAAGCCCAGTTTATTCAGCCTCTCCTCATAGCTCAACCCCCTCAACTCCAGTATCAGCCTAGTAAACCTCCTCTGCACTCCCTCCAAGGCCAAAATATCTTTGCGCAGGTGCGGCGCCCAAAACTGCACACAGTACTCCAGCTGCAGCCTCACGTTCAAAGAGTGCCTTAAAGGGTGAAAGGGAGAGATAGATTTAAAGAGGGAATTCCAGAATTTATGGCCTCAGCAGCTGAAGGTCCCCCACTACCAGTGGTGGAATGATGAAATTCAGGGAACTCAGAAGGCCAAGGGTTACAAGAATGCAGATATTCCAGAGGGCTATGGAGGTGAAGGTGACTACGCAGCTAAGGAAAGGCAGAATCATAGAATCCCTACACTACAGAAAGAGGCCATTCAGCCCATCAAATTTGCACCAACCACAATTCCACCCAGGCTCTATTCCCATAACCCCATGTACATATCCTGCTAATCCCTGAAACTAAGGAGCAATTTGGTATGGCCATCAACCTAATCCGCACATCTCTGAAGTGTGGGAGGAAACCGGAGAATTCAGAGAGGATGGAAAATGATGAGAATTTTAAAAGCTGAGGCATTGCTTAACTGAGGGCCTATGCAATAAACAGGACACGATGCAACTTAGGATACAGGCAAAGTTTTGGATGATCTCATGTTTAGTAAGAGTAATTGGGTTTCTACTTCCTTAGTTTTGTTACTTAGACATCTTGAAAGATTTTGAAGAGGCATGTTCTGAGGAAAAGTAAATGTGAAATAACAAAGTATATTACAGTGATTTTTAAAAATTCATTTTACAGAATCACTGGCAAGATCAGCATCTTTATTGTCCATCTCCAGTTGCCCTTCAGGTGGTGGTGAGCTGCCTTCTTGAACCGCTGCAGTCCCAGAGGTGTAGGTACACCCACAGTGCTGTTAGGGAGAAATTCCAGGATTTTGACCCTGTGACAGTGAATAAACGGCGATATAGTGCCAAGTCAGGATGGTGAGTGACTTGGAGGGGAACCTCCAGATGGTGGTGTTCCCAGGTATCTGCTGCCCTTGACCTTCTAAATGGCAGTGCTCATGCTGCCGAAGGAAACTTAGTGAGTTCCTGCAGTGCATCTTGCAGATGGTACACATGGCTGCCACTATTCACTGGTGGTAGAGGGATTGACTGTGGAAAGGGTAGCAATCAAACGGGCTGTTTTGTCCTGGATGCTGTTGAGCTTCTTGAACGTTGTTTTAGCTGCACTCATCCAGGCAAATGGAGAGTATTCCATCACACACCTGACTTGTGCCTTATAGATGGGGGACAGGTTTTGGGGACTCAGGAAGTAAAGCGCTGCAGAATTCCTAGTCTTTGATGCTATCTGGCAGCCACAGTATTTATATGGCCAGTTCAATTCAGTTTCTGATCAAAATCAACAGCCAGGAACAACATACTTCCACTGCTCTTGCAAGGTATGTATGTATGCCCTGTGCAAACATCACATAAGTATAAACTTATATCTGCAATCTTTAATTGTCAAATCACAGCAAGTCACAACCTGAATGACAGACATAAAGACATACTAATTCACCCATGCCAAAGTTAAAAATGAACATCATTCATTATTCTTTTGAATTCCAAATAGGTATTTCAATGATTTGCAGCTGTTGCCCCCAATTCCGTTAAGTGATTTATCTTCAGCAATTTCTTCGGTCACTGGAGCTTAAACAAGCAGTTTGTGAAGCAGTTACTGTTCAAAAGTGTTTAATTCAGTGTATTAAATTAACTAGTCCAAACCTAGGTTTTTCTCTCATGAGATATCCAAGGAAACAAAGCTTTTCGAGTCATGTTCTTGATTTTACACACTGCAGAAGAAAGTTTGAATGGCACCTCTCCATCAAATGAGACTTGTGCCATCCAACCCTCTGATATCTCTGCGCTCCTTGTGCATCCCCAATTTTCATCGCTCCACCTCTGCAGCCATGCTGGTAACTGACTTGCCTCGTAGCTCTGGAATTCGCCCCCTCAACCTCTCTCCCTCACACTCCGCCTTTAAGATTTGCCTTAAAATCTATCACTTTGATCAAGATTTTAGTCACCTTCTCTACTATCATCGTAGGTGGTTTGGTGTCAAATTTTGATTCACAACGATCCTGTAAAGCACCGTGGAACATTTTACTATATTAAAGGCAAATCATCATCAGGTCAGGACTCTTCCTTGAAGCTTATAAGAGTTCTAAATCCCTCCTCAAGGATCTGTATTGGCCAACTGCTAATTACAGCGCTTATCCAAAATCTTTAGGAAAAGATGTTGACTCTCTATGCCCTTCATTATTTTATAGACCTCAAGAAGATCACCCCTAAGCCTCCTACGCTCCAGGGAAAAAGTCCAAGGCTATCCAGCCTCTCCTAACACAAACCATCAAGTCCTGGTAGCATCCTAGTAAATCTTTTCTGTAGTCTTTCTAGTTTAATAATATCCTTTCTACAATAGGGTGACCTGAACTATACACAGCGAACCTTTTTGAAAATCTATATGGACAGAGATCATCAACTATAAGGACAAAGGTGATCAAATAATAGAAAATAACAAATAACTTGCAGTTAGAAATATAAGTGGTTTGTGGAATGCATGTGGTCATAGTTAACAAAATTCACATTCAATTACCTTTGGATGCTGGAATGAAATTTTAAAAAAGTCAAAAGCAACAACTGTGTTGTCTACATATACTCTGCTGATCATGCTACCTTTCATGCATATTGACTAATAAGACAACTGAGGTATCCTTAAATGCACCAATACATTGTGGCCAAAATGTTAAGGGCACAGCCATGCTGCTAAGGGCTGGTCACTTACATGAGTGATTCAAGACGTTCAAGCCAGCAAATTGGAATGAAGCAAGACAGGAATAGGGATAAGAGGGCAAATCAAATAATGTTTATACTGTCAATGGCAGCACAGCGGTTAGCACAGTTGCCTCACAGCGCCAGGTTCAATTCTGGCCTCAGGTCACTGTGTGGAGTTTACATGTTGTCCCCATGTCTGCGTGGGTTTCCTCCAGGTGCTCCAGTTTCCTCTCACACTCCAAAGATGAGTGAGTTAGGTTGATTGCTAAATTGATCCTGACCATGCTAAATTGATCTTGAGGGTGGATTTTTTCCATCGTGCACGCATGGGATTGGTAGCACGCTGGACAAGACCATGCAAAGCTCCAGACCTCAGGTGGAATTTTCAGGTCTTGGGGTGTGTGTGGGCCAGAAAATCTCACCCTTAGTGTGAGGGGAATTAGTAGGGTAAATACATAGGTTTACGGGGAGAGGGCCTGGGTGGGATTATGGTCGGTGCAGACTCGATGGGCTGAATGGCCTCATTCTGCACTGTGGGGATTCTATTATTCTAAGGAGGAACATCTCACGGCGGATTTCTGGAGCTAGTCAACTGCAAAGTCAGTGCCGAGAATCAGGGTGCCTGATCTGAAGTGGCAAGAGCCGAAGAGTAAAAGTGCAACTTGTCCAGTGTGGTGTGGCACAGTCATCAGCGGAGGAAACACTGAAAGGTTCAGGGGAACGGGCAGACCTGGTGCCCCAGTGCAAAAAAAAACCCCTCCCTTTATTAAACCAGGGACGTTGAATGGTGGCCACACTGGCTTGGGAACGTGAAACGATCCAAGCTGCCGGGTGCCCGGCGGCGGGGGTGCCAGCTGCACCCAGGCTGGGGATCCATGGAGGGGTCTGAGCCTCTCCATCCAGACCCTGGCGGGGGGGGGGAGGCTCCCTGAGGCTCGGCCCGCTTTGCGGGGACCCGCAGTCCCTCCCATTAACCGGCGGCTCCTTTCAATGTGCACCGGAGGGTCCCCCCATCCCCATTAACCGGCGCTTTTACATTTCTGACTCTCTCTCACTCACCTCCCCTCAAAACGACATCCTGCAAACTCATCCGGGCTCTGTCACTGCCAGCAGGTCAAAGGTCAGCCGAGCCCCCGCCCCTGCCCGCCGGCCTCCGTCTGCGCATGCGCCAGCACCTCCCGGCCCACCAGACAGCCTGCGCATGCGCCTTCCCGCCGCCCTGGCCAGCCTGCGTCCCACTGCCCATGTCCACACAGTGAGAGGTCTCACAGCACCAGCTTAAAGTCCAACTGTTGGAAATGAACCTGTTGGACTTTAACCTGACTTCTTGCTGTGTATTGCCCATATTACACACAGTAAGAAGTCCCACAACACCAGCTTCATTTGGTTCAACAGGTTTATTTGGTAGCAGAAGCCACTAGCTTTCGGAGCGCTGCCCCTTCATCAGGTAAGTGGGAGTTCTGTTCAGAAACAGAACATATAAAGACACAAACTCAAAGTTTGTATCCTTTAGTTTGAGTCTTTATACGCCCTGTTTGTGAACAGAACTCCCACTTACCTGATGAAGGGGCCGCGCTCCAAAAGCTAGTGGCTTCTGCTACCAAATAAACCTGTTGGGCTTCAACCTGGTGATGTGAGACTTCTTACTGTGTTTACCCCCAGTCCAACGCTGGCATCTGCACATCATATAGACACACACAGTATACATCCAATGGATACACACACACAGTACACACCCACTGGTATACATGCACAGTACACACCCACTGGTATATACACACAGTACACACCCTTTGGTATGCACATACACAGTACACATCCATTGGTATATACACAGGACACATCCAATCATATCCACACAGTACAAATCCAATGGCATACACACACACAGTACAAATCCATTGGTATTCACACAGTACACACCCATTGGTATAGACACACAGTACACATCCAATGACATACATACACACACTACACATTCAATGGTATACACACAGTACAAATCCATTGGTATACACGCACAATACACATCCATTGGTATACACACAGTGCACAACTTTTTTAATTTAAAATGTTTGCATGCAATTTTTTGTAAGCATTATCAGGATGTGTCACATCCATTAGGTTTTTTTTATTTAAAATGTTTGCATGCAATATTTTGTGAGCATTATTGGGATGTTCCATTTGCAATTATTGCTCACTCGTAGTTGCTTTTCAGAAGCATTTCTTGAATATTGAACCTTGTTGCAATAGCGCTGTGCATTGCAATCATACCCACTGTGTTAGATATAATCCACGTGTGAATTTCCATGAGGAATTGGTTCCACAGCTCTAGGTCAACGTGAAGTCAAAGACCAGTTCTTCCAAAGCACACCTGCAGCATAGGGATAGTACAATGGCCTGTGAGACAGACAACATTTCAGAATTCCTACAATCTCGTTTAGAGACTGCACCCTTACATATTCAATTACAGCAATGGTTTCTCTGACTATAGCTACACTGTATCCATTGGAATTTGTCCCTGACATACATCTTTTACTCATCTACCTTGCAAACATCATCAAAAGATACAAGATCAGTTTCCATGTATTGGCAGACAACACGCAGCTCCAATTTCTTTCCATCAGTTATCATGACCCCTGTAGTGGATCTGTTTTCAATATGTGTCTCCAACACCATCTTCGATCAGCCGCATGTCCCTCCTGTTAATAATTGGAAAAATTGGAAGCACAGACTTCTGTCCTTTCTATCAACTCCATAACCTGGGAATTGCTTCCATTCCCCTCCCCAGGCACTATCTCAGGTTGAACCAGACTGCCTTAAACCTCAGAATCCTATTGAACCTCAAATCCACTGCATCACTATGGTTATTCAGCACTGCATTTCCTCCAAGACCAATACATTCTTCTGGAAGTCTGGTGTTCAAAATTTACTACAATGCTCCAAATGGAAATAAACATCTTCCTTTGTGTTAGGTAGTTTGACTCCAACCAAGTGGAGAGTTTTCCCCAGTTCCCACTGATTTCAATTTTGCCAGTGTTCCTTGATGCCACACACGATAAACGCTGCTTTGGTGTCACTCTCACCTTGGCTCTGGACCAAGACTGTAATCCGATCTGGAGCCAAGCGACCCTGGCAGAAACCAAACTGAGCAATGGTGAGCAGGTGATTGGTGAGTGAGTGTCACTAGACAGAACTGTTGATAACATCTAATATCACTTTTCTGATAATTGAGGAAAGGTTGAAGGGATGATAAACTGGCTAAATCAGACTTGTCCTGCTCATTGTGGACAGAATGTACCTGGACAATGTGCTACATTTTTAGGTGGAAGGGGTGGCAGTGTTGTAGCTGTAATAGAATATCTCTAAAATTGAGATCATTTGGTCAGCTGCTTTACCATTTACCTTTCCACTGGCCAGCCATACTTCCTCTCAGACTTCCCTATCCCAATCCCCAAACTCAAATCATTCTTTAGTTATTTTCCTATCTCCTCTAATGTGTTCTCTGACTTTATCCTGTCCATGAGACCCAATTCTTGCTCTCATAAACCTGTCCTTACAATACTGATGACCAGCCAGCATTCCTTAATGGTTCCCATGTTAACAGATATTGTTACCCATTGTTACATATTGTCATCTGATGAAGTGCTCTGAAACCTCGTGCTACCAAATAAACCTGTTGGACTTCAACTTGGTGTTCTGAGACTTCTTACTGTGCCCACCCCAGTCCAACGCCAGCATTTCAAAATAACAGATTTTGTTGACAGTTCTCTCTCTACAGACTGAGTGCTTCAAACAAAGTGAGGAAATTTGTTGAGAAGTTGAAGTTCGATGAGGAGGAGAGGGAAGTATTCCTTTCACTTTTGCTTTTTCTAATTTTTTTCCCTGTGGTAATTGGTTTCTGCTCAACTACAGGGGAGGAACTGAGCTGTTGGTGAGTATCTGGTGGATATCTGTTAAGTGGTCAAGGGCTATTTTCCAAAGATTTAAAATAATTCTAGAGTTTGTGATAAGGTTAATAAACATCTAAAAGAAAATAAACACTTAAATAAAATAATTAAGTAATTAATTAAAGCTCGTAAGTATGACAGCACAGGTGATATGGCAAGGCTGCAGTGTATAGGGAACTCATGAATACCTGTGTTATCCAAGACAAGCATATCCGCACTGAGTGTCTGCGGCTTGAGGAGCTTTGGCTCAGAGCGGCTGGAGGTTGAGCTGCAGTCACTGCGACACATCAAGAGGGAGAGAGATATCTGGAACTTTGTTTCAGGACAAATGACAAAAGGTAAGATTTAATTTTTTTAAAATAAGAAAACATTTTATGTTACCCACTCCTAAAGTGGGTACGGCTTCCAGAGGTTAATGTTAAGGGACTATGGAAGGATGGCTTGATTGGGATTAATGTGAGGGGGCCATGTAGCTGATGAATGTATTTGTGACTTTGTGCCTCTTCCTAATTACTAACATAAGAAATAGGAGCAGGAGTAGGCCATCTAGCCCTTCGAGCCTGCCCCGCCATTCAGTAAGATCATGGCTGATCTGTTGTGGCTCAGTTCCACTTTCCCGCTTTCTCCCCATAACCCTTAATCCCCTCTCTTATCAAAAACCCATCAACCCGCTTCTTAAAAATATTTAGCGAGGCAGCCTCCACCACTTCAACGGGCAGAGAATTCCAGAGATTCACCACCCCTTGAGTGAAGAAGTTCCTCCTCAACTCCGTTCTAAACCGCCTCCCCTTTATCTTGAGGCTGTGCCCCCTAGTCCTACTGTCTTTTTTGAGCGGGAAGAGTCTCTCCACCTCTATCCTATCCATCCCATTCATCATCTTATACGTCTCAATGAGATCTCCCCTCATTCTTCTAAACTCTAGCGAGTACAAGCCTAGTTTATTCAGCCTCTCCTCATAGCTCAACCCCCTCAACTCCGGTATCAGCCTAGTAAACCTCCTCTGCACTCCCTCCAGGGCCAAAATATCCTTGCACAGGTGCGGCGCCCAAAACTGCACACAGTACTCCAGCTGCGGCCTCACCAATGCCCTATACAGCTGCAGCAAGACCTCCCTACTTTTATATTCAATCCCCCTCGCTATGAAGGCCAGCATCCCATTCGCCTTCCTGACCACCTGCTGCACCTGCAAGCTGGGTTTTTGCGACTCATGCACAAGGACCCCGAGGTCCCTCTGCACCGTCGCCTGCTGCAGTTTTACGCCACGTAAGTAATAGTCCTTCCTACCATTCTTCCTACCAAAGTGGACCACCTCACACTTGCCAACATTAAATTCCATTTGCCATTTCCTGGCCCATTCGCCCAGCCTATCTAGATCCTTCTGCAGACTCTCCACACCCTCCGCACAATTTGCCTTTCCCCCAATCTTGGTGTCATCAGCACATTTCGACACCCTGCACTCGGTTCCCTCCTCCAGATCATCTATATAAATGGTAAATAGTTATAAATAAATAAATGCATAGTTATAGCTAGGAAACAATTTGTTTACATTTGATTTCTGTGTTCGCAATTATTTTGCGGCAAAAAAAGGGCATCAATATTATGAGAATGTTTGGGGTTCCCCGATGCACTTGGGAGGTCACCAAAGGTTCCACAGCTCAAAATGTTTCGGAAATCCTGTATTAAATTGATACCAGGAATGGGTGGGTTGACTTATAATGAAAGATTGAAGAGGTCCAGTTTGTATTCACTAAAGTTTGGATGAATATTGGAAAGGTTAGACAGGCTAAGCTTGTAACTCCTGGAGTTTAGAAGAGTAAGAGGTGACTTGATTGAAACCTTTAAGGTCCTAGGGGATATTGACAAGGTGGACATAGAGAGGATGTTTCCACTTGTCAGAGAATCTAGAACTGAGAATCACTTTTTAAAAATAAGGCATCCCTCATTTAAGACAGAGGTGAGAATTTTTTTTTCCCCTCAAAGAGGGTCATGAGTATTTGGAACTCTCTTCCTCAAAAGACAGTGGAGGCAGAGTCTTTGAATATTTTTAAGATGGAACCACATAGATTCTTAACAAGGGGATATTGGGAGTAGGCAGAAATGTGGGCCTGAAATTACAATCAGATCTGCCATTATCTCATTGAATGGTAGAACAGGCTCAAGACAGTTGAGTGGCTACTCCTACCCCTAATTCACATGTAGATACTGCCCTCTCTCCTTCAAATCTGCCATCATCAACGCCTTCTCAAAAATAATTCCTTGATTCCACCATCCTTGTCAAACTAGCAGTCCAACTTCAACCACCCTTCCATCTCCAGAGTCCTTAAATATGTTATTATCTCCCAATTCCGTGTTCTCCCTCTGATCATGTTCTGATCCCTGCTACAGTACTGAAACAGACCTTATCAAAATAATAAATGGTGGCGGTCACATGATGTAAGCACAGGACCGGCTGCATTTTTACAATCTCTGACACTACTCATCGTTTAATCCTTTTTTATCCAGATGCCCAACCATATTTATCTAATCCTGGAGCTTATACCCCATGTTATGTTCCTGGAAGATTCTGGTTAAGTTTGGGTGATGGTGAGCCAAATCCTCGTTTGATCAAGCTGATCAGAGGCAGCCGGGATGGGGCCTTGGCGGTTTAGCTGGTGAGTGGGCTCACACTCTGGCAATGTTATAAGCATCAAGATGATGGCTGCCACTGTGAGTAAAGTTATGGATGATGGTCTCGACTTCCTGGCACAAATTATTGGTGCTCACGTTGATATCCTGCACGCAGGAGAGTACACTGTCAAACCACATCTTGAGTATGTGGTCTTTTCTTGGTATTATTCTCTCTCTGAGGTTTCCACACAAAGATAAGTGGAAAAGCAAATTGTACGGAGGGTGTGGAAAGTCTGCAGAGGGATCTAGATAGGCTGAGCGAGTGGGCGAGGACCTGGCAGATGGAATACAATGTTAGCAAGTGTGAGGTTATCCACTTTGGCAGGAATAATAGAAGGAGGGATTACTATTTAAAGGGCGAAAAGCTGCAGCATGCTACAGTGCAGAGGGACCTGGGGGCCCTTGTGCATGAGTCGCAAAAACCCAGCCTACAGGTGCAGCAGGTGGTCAGGAAGGCGAATGGGATGCTGGCCGTCATAGCGAGGGGGACTGAATATAAAAGCAGGGAGGTCTTGCTGCAACTGTACAGGGCACTGGTGAGGCCGCAGCTGGAGTACTGTGTGCAGTTTTGGTCGCCGCACTTGCGCAAGGATATTTTGGCCTTGGACAGAGTGCAGAGGAAGTTCACTAGGCTGATACCGGAGTTGAGGGGGTTGAACTATGAAGAGAGGTTGAATAGTCTGGGCTTATATTTGTTGGAGTTTAGAAGGATGAGGGGGGATCTTATGGAGACGTATAAGATGATGAAGGGGATGGATAGGGTAGAGGTAGAGAGATTCTTCCCGCTCAGAAAGGACAGCAGGACTAGGGGGCACAGCCTCAAGATAAGGGGGGGGGGGCAGTTTAGAACGGAGTTGAGGGGGAACTTCTTCACTCAAAGGGTGGTGAATCTCTGGAATTCTCTGCCCGTTGAAGTGGTGGAGGCTGCCTCGCTAAATATATTTAAGACATGGGTAGATAGGTTTTTGGTAGGCAAGGGGATTAAGGGTTATGGGGAGAAAGCGGGAAAGTGGAACTGAGCCACTTCAGATCAGCCATGATCTTATTGAATGGCGGGGCAGGCTTGAAGGGCTAGATGGCCTACTCCTGCTCCTATTTCTTATGTTCTTATGTTCTTTTATCTGGGTAAGTGGGGTGCTGACATAGGCTTGGACTTGTTACATTTAGTGCTACAGGGTTTCCCTTGTCTTGTCGGGAGGAGGATTTATAGAGATACCCCATTTGTGGCTGGCTTGATGATTCTCCATCTTCCAGTTGGTGAAGTCTCTTGGGTGGAAGATGGGTTAAGTTTTCCGGCTGATGTGGGGGTTCGAGGAGCATCTCTAGAGTCACTGGAGATGAATGAGGCTTGCTTTGTTGTGAGCCCAAACATGGTGTGACAATCTTAGGCTTATTGGCACTTCTTTTATCTGTCTCAATATCTCTTACTTTCCTCAGCTCTGCAGGCAAGGGTAGCAGCTATTTTGAAAATTCCAGTTTGGAAGCTGTGCAGATTATACTCATAGTAGAAGGTATCTTGTGTGTGGGGCCTCAGGGTGGGTTTAGATACCTGGGCTCTGTTTTGTCCACACTCTTCCATAAGGCTGTGTCACTCTACTCCTATTATCCTGTATTAGAGCGTATAATGTCACACTACCTCTCGGGGTGAGGGTTGTATCCTGATGTTCCCCTCTTACTGAGGTCTCCTTTCATTGTTTGGAAGTTTTGGGATATTGTTTTATGGTCCAATTAATTGTATTTAACCCAACTGGGGGGCAGGAGGGTGGGCTCTGTTATACTGTGTTACTCGTTCCTTGTTATCCTGTGAGCATGGGTGTGCATCATTGTGCCATGCGCTTATGGCTTTTATCTTGATATTCCCCACTATTTGTAATGTCAAGTCATTGATGTCAGTTGCAACAATTTGTAATAATCCAAACCAATCATAATGATATTTGCCAGTTTTTTCTGTCTGTATACGTGGAACGATGATTATTCTCTGCTCTGCTGGATTTTGGATTTGTTGCGTTATTTGGTAAAATGGAAAATTTTCAATCAAAATATTTAAAACAAATAACAAATGGAACTTTTGTAACTGTCAAAGGTCAAACTATTCCTCCTCATCCTTCTTGAGTGTCTGCTGTATTGGATGCAATTAGCCAGGCCATTCCCCTCCAATGATATTCCATCATCATTCAGTTGGGTGGGATTACATTCATCTGGTTCCATTTTTATCTACTGAAACATTACCAGTGAATCACTTTCAATGGTTGCTCTTTCTGCTCTTGCCAAGGATCTTTACTTAGCCCCCTCCTATTTCTGACCTGCATGTTACCTCTACGCACATCGCCTGAGAACAAAGCACCAATATTTTCACAATAAAAGCAAAATATCACGGATGCTGGAAATTTGAAATAAAAACAGTAAATCCTGGCTAAATTCAGCAGGTCTGGCAGCATCTGTGGAGAGAGGAAAAGAGTTAACACTTCGAGTCCATTTGACCCTTTTTCAGAGCTGAAGATTGAAATTTGAATGGATTATATATTGGAGAGCAGGTGGAGACAGTGGAGCAGAACAGAGGGTAAAGGATAGGTTGTAACGAAGATTGACAAAGATCATGGACACAAGACAAAGGGACTGTTAGTGGGAGCGTTAAGGACTAAAAATGTTGCTGATTCTGGCATAAAGATAAAATAGTAGAATTTGTTAATAGGAAAACAAAGATCAGTGATCAGTGAAAGCAAAACTAAGAACAATTGACAGATGGTCCTGTGGGGGTATGGTAGGGCAGGGTGGGGATGCCTGCAGGAGGGTTGCATTGTGGCAAACAAAGAACACAAAAAGACGGAGGAGAAAGTTGACAGTCTGAAGATGTTAAGCTCAATGTTGAATCCAGAAGGCTGTAACATGCTGAATCAGAAGATGTGTTGTTCCTTCACTTTGCATTGGGTTTAAGAACATAAGAACATAAGAAATAGGAGCAGGAGTAGGCCATCTAGCCCTTCGAGCCTGCCCCGCCATTCAATAAGATCATGGCTGATCTGTCGTGGCTCAGTTCCACGTTCCCGCCCTCTTCCCATAACCCTTAATCCTCTCTCTTATCAAAAACCCATCACCCGCGTCTTAAAAATATTTAGCGAGGTAGCCTCCACCACTTCAACGGGCAGAGAATTCCAGAGATTCACCACCCTTTGAGTGAAGAAGTTCCTCCTCAACTCCGTTCTAAACCGCCCCCCCTTTATCTTGAGGCTGTGCCCCCTAGTCCTACTGTCCTTTCTGAGCGGGAAGAGTCTCTCCACCTCTATCCTATCCATCCCATTCATCATCTTATACGTCTCAATGAGATCTCCCCTCATTCTTCTAAACTCTAACGAGTACAAGCCTAGTTTATTCAGCCTCTCCTCATAGCTCAATCCCCTCAACTCCGGCATCAGCCTAGTAAACCTCCTCTGCACTCCCTCCAAGGCCAAAATATCCTTGCGTAAGTACGGCGCCCAAAACTGCACACAGTACTCTAGCTGCGGCCTCACCAATGCCCTATACAGCCACAGCAAGACCTCCCTACTTTTATATTCAAGATAGTTTAACTGGAGCACTGCAGCAGGCTAAGGAAAGACATGCGGGCATGAGAGCAAGATGCTGAGTTAAAATGGCAAGCAACCAGAAGGTTGGGATCATGCTTGCAGATGAAGTGAAGTGTTCGCCAAACTGATTACCCAGCCTGCGTTTAGACTCCCCAGTGGAAAAGAGATCACATTGGGAGCAGGAAATACAGTAGACCAAGTTGAAAGGGGTGCAAGTGAAATGTTACTTAACCTGAAAGGAGTTCAGGGCCTTGGTCAGGAGGTAAAGGTAGTATTGCACCTTTTGCGATTGCAATGGGAAGGTGCCATGAGAAGGGGATGAAAGATAGATCAAAGATGGGGGAGATAGAACATAGAACACTACGGCACAAACAGGCCCTTCGGCCCACGAGTTGCGCCAATCATATCCCTACCTACCAGGCCTATCTATAACCCTCAATCCCATTAAATCCCATGTACTCATCCAGAAGTCTCTTAAAAGACCCCAACGAGTTCACCTCCACCAGCACCAACAGCGGCCGATTCCACTCACTCACCATCCTCTGAGTGAAAAACGTACCCCTGACATCACCTCTGTACCTACTCCCCAGCACCTTAAACCTGTGTCCTCTTGTAGCGACCATTTCAGCTCCAGGAAATAGCCTCCAAGAATCCACATAGAGAAGTGGACTTCACAAAGGGAGTGGTCCCTGCAAAATGCTGATGGGAGTCAGGGAGAGGAAGATGTGTTTCATGGTGGCATCAAGCTAGAGTTGGTGGAAAAGGCAGAGGATAATCCTTTGAATGCAGAGGCTGGTAGAGTGAATAGTGAGGACAAGAGAGACCCTATCATGGTTCTAGAATGGAGGGGAAGATGCAAGGGCAAAAGAGTGGGAGATACTCAGACACTGTGGGATTCCCTATCAAACATAGCAGTGGGGGGAACTTCGACTGAGGAAAAAGACAGGCATGTCAGAAGTGCTGTTTTCAAAAGTGGTATCATAGAATAGAATCCCTGCAGTACAAAAGTGGGCCATTTGGCCCATTGAGTCTGTACCGACCACAATCCCACCCAGCCCCACTTCTGTAACTCCATGTATTTACCCTGCTAATTCCCCTGACACTAAGGGTCAATTTAGCATGGCCAACCAACCAAACCTGCACATCTTTAGACTGTGAGAGGAAACTGGAGCATGCGGAGGAAACCCACGCAGACATAGGGAGAAAGTACAAACTCCACACAGACAAGGACCTGAGCCTAGAATTGAACCTGGGACCCTGGTGCTGCAAGGTAGCAGTGCTAACCACTGTGCCACCCACTATGGAATTATTGGAACAGATGCAACAGGGGCAGAGAAAGAGAAAAAATGGGATTTAGTTCTTACAGGAAGTAGGGCATGAGGAAGTGTAGTTTAGGTAGCTGTGGGAGCCAGTGGGTTCCTAATGAATATTGGTTGGTCAATCTATCAACAGAAATTGAGAGAGAAAGACAGGTCAAAGAAGGGATGTGTCAGAGATGAACCATGTGAAGGTGAGAGAGGGGTGGAAATTGGAAGCAAAATTGATCACCTTTCCAGACGAAAGCATGAAGCGGCAACAACATAGTCATTAATGTATTTGAAAAAGCATTGTGGGAGAGGGCCTTGGTAGGGGGTTTGTAGGTGTCACCATGCTGCCCAATTAAACACCTTCACTTCTGAAACATCACCCCACAGTCCACCCTGTCTCAGCTCAGTTATGTTGAAACCATAATCCATCATAGAATTCCTATGGTGCAGAAAAGGCCATTCAGCCCATCAAGTCTACACTGACTCACTGATAAAGTATCTTATCCAGGTCCTATCCCCATAACCCCACAGATTTACCCCACTAATCCCCCCCCAAGCGACACATCTTGAGACACTCAGGGGCAATTTAGCATAAATCATGTTTAACCAATATATTGGAGTTATTTGAAGAAGTATCATGCAATGTGGTTAAAGGGGATCCTTTAACCACATTGCATGATTTCCAGAAGGCATTTGATAAGGTGCCACATTAAAAGTTACTGTGGAAAATAAAAGTTTATAGTGTAGAGGTAACATGTCAGCATGGATAGATTATTGGTTTGCTGGCAGAAAGAGAATATGCATAAATGGATCTTTTTCTAATTGGCAGGATGTGACGAAATGGAGTTCTGCAGGGAGCTGTGCTGGACCCTTAATTTTCTACTATTGATATCAATGACTTAGATGAGAAGAGCAAAGGCATGGTAGCTAGATTTGCAGATCACACAAATACAGGTAGGAAAGTATGTTGTGAGAACATAGGAAGTTGCAGACAAATACAGATAGATTGAAAGAATAGGCAAAAATTTGGCAGAAGAAATATAATGAGGGAAAATGTGAAATTGTTCACCTTGTCCGAAAAAAATAAAAAAGTATTACTTAAATGGAGAACGATTGAATAATTCCAAGGCACAGTTTTAGCGCATGAAACATAAAATGTACATGTACATAAATGTTCATGCTATATGCATGTACACCGATGCCTATGGAATTCTATCCTTTATTACGAGATGAATTGAACATAAAAGTAAAGATGTTATGCTTTAGGTCTATAGGCCGTTGGTGAGACTACGTCTTGAATACTGTAAGTAGTTTTGATCTCCTTATTTAAAGAAGGATGCAAATGCGTTGGAGGCAGTTTACTAGATTGACACCTGGAAATTAGTTTAAGTTTAAACTTAAACTTTAAAAACTTTAACCTTTAAATTATGAGGCATTGTTTTCAATTTAGGTGTCACCCTTTTAAGACAGAGGAGGAGAATTTTTTTCTCTGAGTGTTATGCAACTTTGAAACTTTGCCTCAGAAGGCAGTTGGAGGTGGGGTAATTGAATATTTACAAGCTGGAGTTTGGTAGATTCTTGTTAGTCAAAGGGATCAAAGATCATTGGGGATCAATGGGAATGTGGAATTCGAAACACAAATACATCAGTCATGACCTTATTGAATGGCAGAGCAGGCTTGAGGAACAGAATGGTCTACTTGTGTTCCTATACCATATGCTCATTGCTGGTGGCCATAGCCTTATCTGTTAGGGTCCCAAGTTAATTTATTACTGTCACAAGTAGGCTTACATGAAATTACTGTGAAAATCCCCTACTCATCACACTCTGGCGCCTTTTCAGGTACTGTGAAGGAGAATTCAGCATGCCCAATGCACCTAACCAGCACGTCTTTCGGACTGTGGAAGGAAACCGGAGCACCTGGAGGAAACCCACATAGACATGGGGAGAATGTGCAGACTCCACACAGACAGTGGTCCAAGCCGGGAATCAGACCTGGGTCCCTGATACTGTGCGGCAGCAGCACTAACCATTGTGCCAAATTTCGTCCTTGGAGCTCTCCAATTCTCAAGTACTCTTTCCTTCTTTAAGACACACCTTAAAACCTACAGTCTTGACCAAGCTTTTATGGCTTGCTGTTTTATTATGCTTTATAAATGCTCCTTTGAAGCACATTACATTAAGGGGGTTTTATAAATGTGAGTTGCTGTTCAAAAATTGTTACAGAAAAATAGCTTCTAATCAACAGTTGCTTAATCACTGAAAACACAATGTACTTGCTGTTAGTTAAGCTTTATTAATCTGTTTGAAAGCACAAATACCACTTACAATGATGTGTACAATGTATGACTCTAAAGTCGACACATGTACAATCAAGAATAAGCTGTGAACAATATTTTTCAAGGATTAGGTATGATGCTCAGCTTCACAAGAAGCTCTAAATCTGACATCAATTTGCATAACAGGACAAAAGCAAATCTTTAAACTGTGTAATTCAAGGGGATTATCATCAGTCCTTTTATAATTTTACTCTAACATGGAAGCTGTCACTTAGTACAAATTCAACAACTAAGTGTTCCAAACAGAAACTGTATAATTTGATTATTAGTTGGTGATTAAATTTACCTTTAGCAAATCCTCAACTTTAGTTTTTAAATATAAATATATGGAATTTGAGATAAATATATTTGAAATTTATTCTTCACCTTTTATTTCAGATGCCTAAACCCCAAATAAAATGGCTTGTTTTATTGTTTTTTTTGCTTTAAATAAATCTAGTATGCACAAAACTTACTTATATTCACACTTGACCTATATGGAAAAATGTAATTCCTGTGTCATAAAGAATGTTAAGTAGCATTCTAAAGGTCTTTCTCATTTATTTCTCTCCATAATGTTTCATTCCTTCATGTTGCTTTGGTTCCACAATTATCAACTCTCACTCATTTGTTGTAATGGGCAGCTTTCTGTTTCTATTTTTGCCTCTGTTGAGCATTTTTGAATACACATTCAGTTCTGCCAATTGAACTTTATTTCCTTGATGGAAATGGGATGAAGTTGATAAATTTTCTATGACAACAGTGAAACATTTTCAAGCATTTTCCTTTATTGCACTGATGAATTTGTTGCCTAAACTGGAAGCTGTCTGCAAGTTTCTAAATGTTTTGATACATTTGGTAAAGATAAAATGTTACAATTCATTTTAAATATAAAACAGCAATATCTTTGTCATAGAGAAAAATCATTAATAAAGTTGCAACGTGGATAAATGTGTTATTTATGGGCTGACAACCATAAAGCATAAAAAAAATCACTTTACTTAAATTTTGGCCCCAATTTATTTTTGGATTATTTAATCACAAAAAATGATTCAGTTGGTATTGTGATAATTACAATGTCACAATTTAATGTTTGATGTTCCTGTTCTATCCTGTTCAAACTGTAATGCTCCATTGCTTTAGGATTCAAGTTTAACTATAAACTGATTGTCATCTCTGTTTGCAATACGGTGAGAAGCATAGTGATAAAGTGACTTTAAAGCTTCTTTCAATTTGTGCAGTCTTCCCAAAGTGTTTTCTTCATTTCCTGAAGCAGGCAGCTCTGGTCGTTCCGAACCTGCAGATAATTTAGCCATATTGTCTTGCTTCAGTTTCTCTCTTTCTGCTTCCCTGGCTGATTGCTCACTCTGTATTTTGTTCTTCATTTCCAAGTTTTTGCTCAACATCTCGTCTTTTAGTTCTGCCTGTTTGTCACCTAATTGTAAATCCTTATTCAGAATTTCGAGACCTAATTCTGGTTGTACTCGAGTAGCATTCAAAAGGCGTGGTTCAGGATGTCGAGAACGTTCCAACTTTCTTTGGGTCCCACCACCATGTCTATCTCTTGATAATGATGTAACTGCACCAGCTTTGACTGCTTTCATTTCTTCAATAATTCTGTCTTTATCTTTTAACAAATTCTTTTTCTTGACTTCCTTTGTATCTGTAAATTGGTAACATGTATTAATATCTATAAACAATAACATAATAATATCCATAATCCATAAATTCCCCAAAATAAAGATTCTGCAAACATTTTAAAAACATGCCTCAATAATTATTGCCTTTAACAGATACATTAATAGTTAAATGATATCAATGTTAGGTACTTTTGTTTTAAAATTAGAAATTAATGTTGTATGCAGCAGTATTAAACTTTAGAATAACTAATATTGCATGTACAGGTGACATTTGCTCTTAAAATAATTAATTTTTATTCAATAATGGCTAATGCAGCCAATTAATACATTCATGTTCAAATTAACCATTAGTCCATACGGTACGCATTAGTATTTAAAATAAAAATACAATAATATCTGAATTAGTAATGAACAAAGTATATGGGTGTTCAAAATAATCACTAATGTTGCATGCAAAAGCAATAATAAAGCTGTATTATAGTGAAAATGGTAGAGCCAATTTTAGGTGCCCCTTTCTGGTGCAAACATTGAAATGATAGCCTAAAAATAGCATCAGATCACTTAGGATCAGTTTTTGCAACACTCCACTGCCATATTTCATAAAATCCTGAGAAGGGCAGGTGGTGACGCTTTTTATAGTATTCAATATGGCGTCTTACTATGTACAAAGAGCCCCATTTCAATTTCCAGATCACAGTGGCATTGTGATAATGTTACTGGACTAGTACTCCAGGGGATAAAAGCAAAATACTGTGGATGCTGGAAATCTGAAATTAAAACACAAATTGCTGGAAAAACGCAGCAAGTCTGACATGATCTGTGGAGAGAAAACAAAGTTAATGATTCGAGTCCAATCTTCGAAACCTGCCTTTACACCAAGGAAGTCTCAACTTCACCCTGAGGATACTGTCCATTATGTGGAGTGGCCTGACCACCATGCTAAATGGAACAGATTGAGGGCAGCTGTAACAGCTCAGAACTGGACACCCTGAGGTACTGTGGGCCTATCAGCAGAATGGTATTCAAACATAATTTGCAAGGCTGGCATGTCCATTACCCTACTGTTACACTCAAGCCAAGAGATCAATCTGGGTTCAATGAGGGCTGCAGGAGAGCATATCAGGAGCAGCATTTGATATATTTAAAAATAAGGTGACAACCTGGTCAATCTACAACACAGAACTACATGCATATTAAGTAGCAGAAGCAGCATCAATAAAGCTAAGCAATATCACAACTAATGGATTAGATCAAAGCTCTGCAATTCTGCCATGTCCAATCAGAAATAGTGGTGCACTAAATGACAAACCTGAAGAGGAGTCTCTGCAAATATCCCCATTTGCAATCACCTTCAGTCAAAAATTTAGAGCTTTCTCCTGAGGACCCTAATTAACAAATGTCAGTTTTCAGCCAATTCGCCTTATGTGATATCAAGAAATGATGAAAGGCACAAAGCCTATGGATTCTCACAACACAGAAATCAGAACAAATCCAGCCAATTACAGCCACATTAATCTACTCTTGATCATTAGTAAAGTGATGGATGAATGGAAGGTGTTAATGACAGTGCTATCAAATGGCAATAATCTCCTCACCAATGCACAGTAGGGTTCCACCATGCCCAGTCAGCACTTGATCATCTTACATCTTTGGTCCAAAGAGAGGCAAACAAAATTAGCTCAAGAAGTGAAGTGACATCAAAGCAGCACTTCATCTAATATGGCATCAAGGAGGCTAAGCAAAATTGGAGTCAATGACAATCAAGAGAAAAACTGGAGTCATATTTAGCACAAAGTCCCAGATCATATCTTTTATTCTTCCAAGACCAGAGTGCACTTCCTGCCCCCCAAAAATGTCAGCCTTTGCAGGGTTATCCACAGGATCACTTTACCTTCCACAAGGCTTTGACTGACAGCCAGCTCAGCAATGGGAGCTGGCTGATTTCCTGACCTGCCTACTCCTGAGTTGCCTCATTGTGCTCACCGTTGACCAACTCAATGTAAATGAGGCCTAGACATCAAAATGACTTAGATCTCCCAACAATAACGGATGCACATCACACATTCAGGTGTCCACTTGCAATTAAAGTTACACACAGTTACTATGTCTGTTGATGGCCTGAAGATGATGGGCAGCATGTGGCACAGTGGTTAGCAATTCCAGCCTCGGGTCACTATCTGTGCAGAGTTTGCACATTCTCCCCATGTCTGCATGGGTTTCTTCCAGGTGCTCCGGTTTCCTCCCACAGTCCAAAGATGTGCAGGTTAGGTTGATTGGCCATGCTAAATTGAACCTAGTGTCAGGGGATTAGCAGAGTAAATATGTGGAGTTATGGGAATGGGGCCTGGGTGGGATTGTGGTCAGTGTAGACTTGACGGGCCGAATGGCCTCATTCTGCACTGTAGGGATTCTATGATTTCACTATTTGAATCATTTAGCAATGTTAGCCTCCTGTGAGCACATATTACAGCCCTGATTTTCATTCAGAATTGAGCAGACAAGAGCTAAGGGGGTGGATCACTATCCATTTCAATAGGGTGAGGCCTATCCAATTCAGTACCCTGAATGTAACTTGCATTTACTTGTTAGTTCCTGCTGATACCGGCAGCAAGAGCCTACTGTCTAGCCAATGACAGCAGAATAACATGACAGGGAGCTGATGAATCAAATGAATAATGCTTTGAAATAAGCCACAGAATGCACCTCGTAACCAGGAAACAGGGGAGGCCTGAATTTTCTTCCCCTTAAGAATCCTTATGTCAAGGCATATATTGGAACTGCCTTTGTAAATTTGTCATGATGTAATCATACTCATCTACCAGTGTTCCAGTTTTGCATCTGTAAGCTTTTTAGTGTGAATTGCAGAGAAACTCCCATCATCTGACTAATTCTACTTCTCTGCTTGTCAAAATGGTAAAACTTCAAATTGGGCACTAAACTATATCTCTGCGCCCGAGTCCAAGTATATCACTCAATCCAACCCCATTTTATTTGTGTGTAATACCACAGGAGATAGACTGGTAATAACTAATATTAAATGCAAAAGATACATTTGCAGGAATGGAACGGAGATAATTCTGGGGGATTTCAATCTACATATTGATTGGTCGACCCCTGTTGGACGCGGTGGGCTCGAGGAGGAGTTCTTGGAATGCTGCTGGGATAGTTTCCTTGAACAGTGTGTGTTGGAGCCGACGAGGGAGCGAGCTATCTTGGATCTGGTGTTATGTAACGAGGCGGGTAGAATTAGGGACCTTGTGGTGAAGGATCCTCTTGGGGAGAGTGATCATTGTATGGTGGAGATTCTGGTGCAGATGGAGGAGGAGAAAGTGGGTTCCTGGACACGCGTCCTTTGTTTGAACAGAGGGGAGTACGGAAGGATGAGAGAAGAATTGGCGAATGTTGACTGGGGGAACGCGTTGGAAGGTAGGTCGGCTGAGGGGCAGTGGAGGATCTTTAAGGAGATCTTTCTTGGTGCTCAGCAGAAATTTATTCCGATGGTTAAAAAGGACCGTAGGAGGAGAGGTAATAAGCCGTGGATAACGAAGGAGGTGAAGGAAAGTGTTAAATTAAAAGCGGAGGCGTTTAGAGTAGCTAAGAGTAGTGGGCGAGAAGAGGATTGGGAGAGGTTTAAATGTCAACAAAGATTGACAAAGAAGTTGATAAAGAAGGGTAGGATAAACTATGAAGCTGGGCTAGCGCTTAATATAAAAAAGGATAGCAAGAGTTTTTATAAATATATAAAAAGGAAGAGAATGGCTAGGGTGAACGTTGGACCCTTAAAGGATGAGAGGGGGGACTTAGTGGTAGGGGATGGGGAAATGGCTGAGGCCTTGAATAACTTTTTTGTTTCGGTCTTCACGGAGGAGGATGTGAATAATTTGCCAGGTGTTAGCGATGGAAAGATGGTAGGAGAGGAGGGCCTCAATGGCATTATTGTTACTAGAGAGGCGGTGCTCAACAGACTGGAGGGACTGATTGTGGACAAGTCCCCAGGACCGGATGGAATGCATCCGAGGGTTCTGAAAGAAATGGCGGAGGTGATAGTGGATGCCTTGGTGGTTATTTTCCAAATGTCGCTGGATTCCAGGGAAGTGCCGGAAGATTGGAAAACGGCTAATGTTATGCCGTTGTTTAAGAAGGGTGACAGGCAAAAGGCAGGGAATTATAGGCCGGTTAGTTTAACGTCTGTTGTAGGTAAAATGTTAGAATCCGTCATCAAGGAGGAAATAGCGAGGCATCTTGAGGGGAATTGCTTGATAGAGCAGACGCAGCACGGTTTCGTTAAGGGGAAGTCGTGTCTGACAAATTTATTGGAGTTCTATGAGGATGTGTCTAGGGCGGTGGATAGAGGAGAGCCGGTGGATGTGGTCTTTCTTGATTTTCAGAAGGCGTTTGACAAGGTACCTCACAAGAGGTTATTGCAGAAGGTAAGGGGGCATGGAGTTGGGGGTAGGGTGTTAGCGTGGATAGAGGATTGGCTGTCAAATAGGAGGCAGAGAGTGGGGGTCAATGGGTGCTATTCGGATTGGCGGTTGGTGACTAGTGGAGTGCCCCAGGGGTCGGTGCTGGGGCCTCAGCTATTTACTATTTATATAGATGATCTGGAGGAGGGAACCGAGTGTATGGTGTTGAAATTTGCTGATGACACCAAGACTGGTGGAATGGCAAATTGCGCAGAGGGTGTGGAGAGTCTGCAGAAGGATCTAGATAGGCTGGGCGAATGGGCCAGGAACTGGCAAATGGAATGTAATGTTGGCAAGTGCGAGGTGGTCCACTTTGGTAGGAATAATGGTAGGAAGGACTATTACTTACATGGCAAAAAACTGCAGCAGACGACGGTGCAGAGGGACCTCGGGGTCCTTGTGCATGAGTCGCAAAAACCCAGCCTGCAGGTGCAGCAGGTGGTCAGGAAGGCGAATGGGATGCTGGCCTTCATAGCGAGGGGGATTGAATATAAAAGTAGGGAGGTCTTGCTGCAGCTGTGTAGGGCACTGGTGAGGCCGCAGCTGGAGTACTGTGTGCAGTTTTGGTCGCCGCACTTACGCAAGGATATTTTGGCCTTGGAGGGAGTGCAGAGGAGGTTTACTAGGCTGATACTGGAGTTGAGGGGATTGAGCTATGAGGAGAGGCTGAATAAACTAGGCTTGTACTCGTTAGAGTTTAGAAGAATGAGGGGAGATCTCATTGAGACATATAAGATGATGAATGGGATGGATAGGATAGAGGTGGAGAGACTCTTCCTGCTCAGAAAGGACAGTAGGACTAGGGGGCACAGCCTCAAGATAAAGGGGGGGCGGTTTAGAACGGAGTTGAGGAGGAACTTCTTCACTCAAAAGGTGGTGAATCTCTGGAATTCTCTGCCCGTTGAAGGGGTGGAGGCTGCCTCGCTGAATATTTTTAAGATGCGGGTTGATGGGTTTTTGATAAGCGAGGGGATTAAGGGTTATGGGGAGAGAGCGGGAAAGTGGAACTGAGCCACGACAGATCAGCCATGATCTTATTGAATGGCGGGGCAGGCTCAAAGGGCTAGATGGCCTACTCCTGCTCCTATTTCTTATGTTCTTATGTTCTTATGTTTGTAATACTAATACTGTAGGTGTAGATACATTAGTGTTTAAAATACCTAAAATTGCATGAAATGAATATTCTAGTACTGTATATAACAAGGTCTCTTGACCTCATCACCCACACAGCTGATAATTTCAAAGAATTATCTGACACTATTTCCAACATCAATTACTTCACCTTTCCCCTTCCCTTTCAGCATTCCAAAGGGACGATTCCCTCCCTGCTCCACTCAATCACCCCAACATCCCTTCACCTTCATGGGTAAGTGTAGAAGATGCAACACTTGCTCTTTTACAGCCATCCTCCCCACCAGTCAAGGCCCAAAACACTCCTTCCAGGTGAAAAAACAATTCACTTGTTATTCTTTCAAATTTGTATTTCAATTTTTCCAATATTCGCCGCTCATGATACAGTTACCTCTATCTTGGGAGACTAAAGGCAGATTTACAGAATATCAAAATTTTTAGAGCGCAGAAGGAAGTTATCATATCTGTGCCAGCTCTCATGAGAAACACACCTCATGCCATTCCCTCGATTTGCCCCCCTATGGCTATATATATTTCCTTTTCAGATGATAATCCAATTCTCTCTTGAATGCCTTGATTAACCATGTTTCCATCACGCTCTTAGACAACATATTCCAGATAGGCACAGTTTTGCCAGACACCTCCATTCAGTCTACTTCTTCTAAGTTCTGCTTTCCTTTCATTTAAATTCTCTGCATCAGTCCTAGTCTGGCCTCGGTCTTCTATAATCTTTAAAAGAAGTTCATCGCAAGCTGGAGGAAAAGCATCTCATCTTTCGATTACACATTTTACAGCCTACAGCACTCAACATGGTGATCAATAATTTCAGATCATAAACTCTGCCTTTTTTTTCTGGATAGCAGCTGTTGACAATGGTTTTACTATTTCAGATTTCACCTCCTGCAGACACTTCTTGTGTTTTTTTTTACTTATTCCATTGCCATCTGCTTTTGCCTGGCACGATCATACTTTTTGTCATTTAACCTTTCCTGTCCCCCATCCTATTACAGACCTGCTATTTTGTTTTACCGCATTTTCCTTTCTCTGCCTCTCAGCTTGCTTGAAACCTGTTACGTCATAGCTTTTTCCAGCTTTGACGAAAGGTAATAGACCTGAATATTTCCAGCATTTTTTGTTTATATTCCAGTACTTAAAATAGTTACTAACAACATTTATAAGCAACTTACAACATTGCATCAATGATATGGTGCACATTATATTCTTGCAGTTAATCTCCACATTTCTTGTCAAAATTAACTTGTCCAGATGCGGATACTTGCATAAACAACATTTTAAAGTATGAGATATATACCTGCAGAATGAATAATAATTAAGTAGTAATAATGATTAAAACAAACATTTTGAAACAGTAGCTAGATCTACCTTGTACTTTTCAAAAGGAGAAACTTCTTTCCAGTAATTTTTCTGGAATATTTACATAGAGGAGTAAGCCACAGAGTATTTGGAGCCTGTCCCATCATTCAATGGTTGATCTTCAATCTCAACCCTACTTTCCTGTTCTATTCCATTATCCTTAATTTGGACACTTGGGCCTGGATTTTGCTTGAGGTAGGCAGCAGGAGTTTGGAAAATTCATGGCTTGGCCTGCTTAGGAGAGAGTGCCTGCAAAGGCAGGATTTTCACTGTGGGGACACTGGGCAGGCTGAAGTCAGGCCACTGACTAGGAGAAAACATTTTGAGGCAGTCACAAGAGCTGGGGGTGTCTAGATAGGCTGTTTCAATGGCTTGCCTCAGGGCTTTGGGACTTGTTCCAAGTTAAAATAAACAGAAAGATCCTCCAGCCCTTACTCTCCCTACACTCCCCATACCCCATCCATGTCAGCTCATTTCCCCACCCACTCCCTGAGTCATGTCTTAATGCATAAGTATACTCCCCCCATCCTCCATATGCCTTTTTCACTATACTGCGAACATAACCTTCTGCCTTCAGAGATCTATGGACAAACATGCCAAGGTCCTTTTGTTCCACTGAACTTCCTCGTGTCATATTCCTCATTGAACACTTCCTTGTCAAATTACTCCTTCCAAGTGCATCACCTAACACTTTCCAGGATTAAATTCCATCTGTCGCTTATCTGCCCATTTGACCATTCTATCTGTATCATTGTGTTTGCAGAATACAAGCATGAATTTTGACTCCACTTCATCAAATTACCCTGTATCCCATGTGCATTTCTTTATGTGACTTCTTTATAAGTCTCCCATGTGGGATTTTGCTGAAATTCATATAAACTGCACAGTGGTTGCCTCACAGCGCCAGGGACCCGGGTTCGATTCCTGGCTCGGTTTACTGTCTGTATGGAGTTTGCACATTTTCCCCACGTCTGTGTGGGTTTTTTCTGGATACTCCGGTTTCCTCCCACAGTCCAAAGTTGTGCAGTTTAGGTGGATTGGCCATGTTAAATTGCCCCTTAGTGCTAAGGGGACTGGCTAGGATAAATGCATGGGGTTATGGGGATAGGGCCTGGGTGGGATTGTAGTTGGTGCAGATTTGATGGGCTAAATGGCCTCCTTCTGCACTGTAGGATTTTATTCTACATCAAATGTACTCGTCTATACCCCTGGTCACCTCCTCAAAAAATTCAATCACATTTGTTAGGCCTGACATCCTTCTAACGAAGCCATGCTGACTATCCCTGATCTATCTCCATGTGGAGATAGATGCTCTCCTTCAGAATTTTCTCCAATATTTTCCCTCCCACTGACATAAAACTCACTAAACTGTAGCTCCCTGACTTATCTCTACAACGTTTCTTAAATAGCTGTTCTCCGAGAGTCTTCTGGCATAAGCTCTGATTGCCAGAGAGGAATTAGAGTATACTCAAAAATTTGATGAATTGATTTTTGGACACTAAGCCATGGATTTTCACTGAGTAAATAATCCAGATGCTTTATGTACAATTAGGCAGTGCCTGCCAATAACATCGGGGTTTTACAATCAACCTTCAGAATCTCATGCATATACTAAGTGTGTTATATTAATTTCAAGCACTTGCCTACTTTAACTATTGCAATGCCAGGTCATATGAGGAGTGGATAGGGGGGGAACATAGAACCAAAATTTGGCTTCCCCAAGTGCGTAGAGAAATAGTTCGAAATTTTATATAAGTATAGACTACTGAAATTGATCCAATCGAAGCCAGGAGTTCACAAGGCATTTAGGAAATTAAGTGACCTCAAAGAGCACAGTCTTCTATTCTAAAGAAGGGTGATTTACATCACAGAATTATTACAGCACAAAAGGATACCATTCGTCCCATCATGTCTGCACCAGCTTTCCAAGTAAACAATTTAAATGGTGCCATCTATTACTTACGGGGCGAAACTATTACTTACGGGGCGAAAAACTGCAGCAGGCGACGGTGCAGAGGGACCTCGGGGTCCTTGTGCATGAGTCGCAAAAACCCAGCTTGCAGGTGCAGCAGTTGGTCAGGAAGGCGAATGGGATGCTGGCCTTCATAGCGAGGGGGATTGAATATAAAAGTAGGGAGGTCTTGCTGCGGCTGTGTAGGTCATTGGTGAGGCCGCAGCTGGAGTACTGTGTGCAGTTTTGGGCGCCGCACCTGCGCAAAGATATTGTGGCCTTGGAGGGAGTGCAGAGGAGGTTTACTAGGCTGATACCGGAGTTGAGGGGGTTGAGCTATGAGGAGAGGCTGAATAAACTAGGCTTGTACTCATTAGAGTTTAGAAGAATGAGGGGAGATCTCATTGAGACGTATAAGATGATGAATGGGATGGATAGGATAGAGGTGGAGAGACTCTTCCCGCTCAAAAAAGACAGTAGGACTAGGGGGCACAGCCTCAAGATAAAGGGGGGGCGGTTTAGAACAGAGTTGAGGAGGAACTTCTTCACTCAAAGGGTGGTGAATCTCTGGAATTCTCTGCCCGTTGAAGTGGTGGAGGCTGCCTCGCTAAATATTTTTAAGACGCGGGTTGATGGGTTTTTGATAAGAGAGGGGATTAAGGGTTATGGGGAGAGGGCGGGAAGGTGGAACTGAGCCACGACAGATCAGCCATGATCTTATTGAATGGCGGGGCAGGCTCGAAGGGCTAGATGGCCTACTCCTGCTCCTATTTCTTATGTTCTTATTTCTCTTCCTTCTTCCCTGCACATTCATCTTTTCCAATTCCTCCTTGAATGCCTTGCCTATGCCTGCTTCCACCACTCTCTTAAGCAGTGCATCCCAGACCTTAAGCACTCCTAACTTCTCATGTCTCCATTGCATCTCTTGCCAATTTCCTCAAATCTGTGCCTTCTCATTCTCAATCCTTTCACCATCGAGAACAATTTGTCCCTATCCACTATGCGTGGCAACCAGAACTGGATGCAGTTCTCCAACTGAGGCCAAATCAATATGTATACAAGTTTAACATAACATCCATGCTCTTGTACACTTTACAACTCTTAATAAAGCCAAGGATGCTGTATGCTTTTCTAAGTGTTCTTTAACCCTCCAATAACTCAGGCACATGTCCTTCTGCTTCTGCACCCCTTTTAGAATGATACCTTCATTCTTTTATTGTTTCCTTGCTATTTACTTTTCTGCATTGAATTTATCTATCACTCGTCTGCCCATTATAATAATTTGTCAATGTCCTTTTTATGTACTACACAATCCTCACAGTTAACAATGTTTCCATGGTTTGTATACTTGGCAAATTTTGAAATTGTGCCTTCTTCGCCAAGGTCTATGTCATTAATAAATATGAGGAAGAGCAAGGGTGCAAATACCAACCACTGGCAACACCACTACAAACCTTATTCAGTCCAAAAAGTGTTGATTTATCAACCACTACTTTCTGTTTCCTATCACTCAGCCAATTTCACATCTTTGTTGCTGCTGTCCCTTTTATTCCGTGAGCTCACAAGTCCATTGTGTGTCATACTATCAAATGCTGTTGGTAATCCATGCACTCCAAATCAGCAGCATTAACCCTCCCCATTATTTCTCTAGGAAGTAAGTTAAACATGATTGCCTTAAATCTGTGCTTTCTTGTTCTTAATCCTTCCACCAGTGAGAACAATTTGTTTCCATTCTTGCTTGTATTTATCTAAGTGATTCTAATTTTGTTCTGAATTATTGGGCTCTCAAGAATTTTTAATATGTGTTAGCCAAGGGTGCTATATACGTCGGGTGGGTTGCCCATAATACAGCAGAGAGTAAGATGTTCACTGGCCCACCCACCTGCCTATTGAGACCTATTTAAGGCCAGATAAAGCCCTCAATCCCTTCCCGCTGTCACTATATGCTTGGCAATGGAAGGTGGCTGAAAATGAGAATGTCATTTTTTTCACCCATTTTCATAGAACATAGAACAGTGTAGCACAGTATAGGCCCTTCGGCCCTCGATGCTGTGCCGAGCTATGTCTGAACCCAAGATCAAGCCATCCCACTCCCTATCATTCTGGTTCAGCCCAGCTTTGCCTCTGAAATCTGCCTCTCTCCCACCTCCCTCAGGTTACTTATTTCCTCCTCACCCTAAAAGGCCTGACTTCCCTGACATTTCTTCCCAGGGCTCCTTGCAGTCTCAGCACTTCTCACTTCTGGCACCACTGAGACTGCATGAGCTGCCAGCCAATCAGACTGTGGAAGCTCCTGACAGCAGGACTTCCTCCAGTGAGGGGCAGAGTTCCAACCTTCAGCTTGTTCAGGTGAGTATTCTGGCTGCCCTGCAAAATACAGCCTATTGTTTGTAGAAGCTTCTACAAACTGTACTGACTGGTCTGTTGGTACTGAGTTATCTTTATACCCTTCGATGAACAACAGTGTTTGTAATATTTGCATTTCTCCAGTCCTCTGGCAACTAGATGATAAGATATAGATTGCAAATGGAATTAAGGACAATCAGATAATTATCGAGAGTGCACAAATATGTTTCACATTTCGAATTCATTCTAACTGAGTTTATAAAGATAAACCAAAAATAAATTATAATGAAGATAATCACAATTTATTTTTGATAGAATACGTTTTTTGCATTCTTATGAAACTACTTGGCCTGTGGACTAATAGTTAATGCCTCAAAAACTCTCAACAAACTACTAATGAAACATAGATAAATTAAAAACACTTGCATGTCTATAAAGCAAATGGCAGGCGATGGGGGTGATTTTACCATTGCGTTGCGTTCATTTTCAGGTGCGGTCAGCCTCTTGCCGGAAATGGATGAGATGCTAATATGCATCTGCTTAGTGAGCCCGGAGTTCAATTATCTGGGTTTGCTCCATCCCCATCCCTTTATGACCTCGCCAGGAAAGGTTCCTGCCAGTGAGGAATAGATATGCTCCCCATGAACGGGGAGTAGTTGACTTGACCTCACCAGTGAAACTGGGGGAGGCCACTGAGGCCCCTGGGGGAGGCTGAGGACAAGGAGGGGGTGCCCTTTGGGCAGTACCTGATTGGCAGCACCAACCAACCTGGCACCTGGGCAATGTCAGTCTGGCACCTGGTCAATGCCCATCAGGAGCGGGGCTAATGGGGGGAGGGGGTCCGCTGCCACTCTGCAGCGATTGGTGGGAGGAGGGAGAGGGGGCCTGCTGCCACTCTGCAGTGATTGGTAGAGGGAGGGGGGTGGGTCTGCAATTGGTGGGATAAGGGGGTCTGCGATCAGTCTGGGCAGTGGGGGTGGGCCGACAATGGCTGCATTTCGGGCCGTGGGCCTTCGTGAGTGCAGGGGGAGGGAGCTCCTTCAAGCAGCCTGCAGTAACAGGGACTCTCTCGTCTGTCAGACCCCTGCTACTGCTACTGTTATTGCGGATGCGCACTATCTCCCGCTGCAGGCTTTCGGGTGTGTTAAGCCCCGCCCACTGGCTTCTGCAGCACGAATCTGACATGCTCAAAATTTTGCAAGCAAAGTGCATATGGGGAGGACTAAAAACGAGCCTAAAAGTCAGATCTGAAACTCCTCCAGTTTCACATTCCCCCCGCAGTTTGAATAAAAATGGTAAAATTGCCCCCATTATAGCTCAACACAGTAAGAAAAAATCCTGATAATAATTCCTGACAATGGGTATACTTACAGGTTGACGATATTTATTGTACTCTCTAAAATACCTTTGAGAATGTCAAGAGAAATGGAAGTTGCACGAAGGTCCCTAAAAATTAACAGTTGAACATAAGAACATAAGAACATAAGAAGTAGGAGCAGGAGTAGGCCAACTGGCCCTTCGAGCCTGCCCCGCCATTCAATAAGATCATGGCTGATCTGTCGTGGCTCAGTTCCACCTTCCCACCCTCTCCCCATAACCCTTAATCCCCTCTCTTATCAAAAACCCATCAACCCTCTTCTTAAAAATATTTAGCGAGGTAGCCTCCACCACTTCAACAGGCAGAGAATTCCAGAGATTCACCACCCTTCAAGTGAAGAAGTTCTTCCTCAACTCCATCCTAAACCGCCCCCCCTTTATCTTGAGGCTGTGCCCCCTAGTCCTACTGTCCTTTCTGAGCAGGAAGAGTCTCTCCACCTCTATCCTATCCATCCCACTCATCATCTTATACGTCTCAATGAGATCTCCCCTCATTCTTCTAAACTCTAACGAGTACAAGCCTAGTTTATTCAGCCTCTCCTCATAGCTCAACCCTCTCAACTCCGGCATCAGCCTAGTAAACCTCCTCTGCACTCCCTCCAAGGCCAAAATATCCTTGCGTAAGTACGGCGCCCAAAACTGCACACAGTACTCCAGCTGCGGCCTCACCAATGCCCTATACAGCCGCAGCAAGACCTCCCTACTTTTATATTCAATTGACATTATATTTTCAAATAAATGATTAATTTTAAATACAATATAAGCAGCTTGAGGAAAATCTACTGTATTTGTTCCTTTAATTTTGTATAAATGTATGCTTTTACGCAGATCTGTATATGTATACACATTATAATTTTCCATATTCCCTCTTTTTCTAATTGCTAAATTGTTTCCACTTATTCAGATTTTGTATGCAATGTAGAATCTACAGACAAGAGCAAACGTTGATGTAGCAATTCAGTCTAACTCAAGTTTCCCTTCACCAACACCCTCTATTGTGCACCAAAGGAAAGAGCCGCTCCCGTCAGGTATTCCTCACCTTGGGACCAATAACATCAGTCCAGGTAAAGTTACAGGCTTAAAAACCCCTGCTGACTGCTTCCTATTGGGTGAAACTCTGTCACTCAATAAGACAGCTCATGCTCCATGAAGCCCATAGGTAGATCTAATGGTGATCCGCCATGGCCTTCATAATCACCATAACATCCCTCTCCCCTTAGGTCTGCATCTCTCCTAGCACCCCCATTGCGAGGAGGTCCCTTCCATCACTTGGCACAGGGTCAGAGGTTGATCGAAGGTGACGATGGTTCAAGCAGTGTAAACCGAAGAGGGAGAATCACAAGTTAACCAAAGCAGGTTCCTCCAGTTTTCACTTCAACTGGAGGCCCATTTCTTCAGCCTCCATTTCAAATCTGAACCTTCACTATCTGGAGAGGCCAACTTGGGGTCAGCTTTGAGCTGAGGGCTGGAACTGACAGCAGTTAATCTCTATGGTGGGTGGCTGGGGTGGCTCAGGCAAGGACACCCTGGTTCTGAGATGATCCAAATACTTCTTTAGGTTTTACCCAGAACTGTGACTTTGTAAGACACTGGTCCTGTTTTCTCCATAATAATCCTAGGGCCTCAGGGAATCAGAATCAAAGTTTATATTTGGTTTTCCTGTTGGAACTTCACCCTCCGTTCCAAATTTGAGAAGAGTAAACTCAGTTGGGTACAAAGTCTTCATTGCATTAACAGCTCTGCAGGGGCCACATCTGTTGTGATGTGCAGTGTAGTCTTGTAATCAAATAGAAATCATGCTAGTTTGATCTCCATGGGTGCCATCGATTGTTTCCTCATACCATTTTTGAAGGTTTGAATCACCCATTCTGCCTGTCCATTTGACAATGGGTGACAAAGTGCAGTTCAGACACTTTGGATACCGCTGCAGGGCACAAAGTTCTGAAATCACCGCGAGTGAAGGCCACACCATCATCAGAAACCAGGGCTTACAATATTCCATGTGTGCTGAAACTTTGCCGTAATTTCTCAATTGTAGCCTGAGAAGTCATGGAACCCGTGGTACACCCTCCAACCATTTGGAATGGCGTCCACCATGAGTAGAAACATTGAACTCATGAAGTGACCTGCAAAGATCACATGTACACACACTTATGGCCTGCCAGATCACTCCTATGTGTGTAGGGAGACTGAGGGTGGGAAAGTTTGGTTTTCCTGGCACAGATCACATTGTTTCACCAAATCTGTGATGTCAGAGTCAAGACCAGGCCACCAGATGTAACTCCTTGCCAGCATCTTCATTTTTGATACTCCTCAGTGGCTACTATGCAGTTCCTTTAATGTTGGACCCCCAAAGAATGATCCTGTCCTCAATGCTAAGTGCTGCTTTTTAAATCAGATAACATTTCATTTCTGCAGAGGTTTGATCATGGCATCCCCATATAGGATCATGTGCCTTATTTTGGATAAGGTTAGGTCTTTTTGGATCTAGCCTTTGATTTGCCTTGCTGACACTGGCAAGGTCTCCACTAACCTTTCTTCTCAATTTGAGAATATCTTGTATCTGAAAGTGTCCTGGAGGCATACACGATGGCCGTTTCCATCCCATCTTTCTAGCAATGTGATAGCATTGCACCAACCCCACAGGTGAAGCATCAAAAGTTAATACAAATTCTTTCTTAGGGTCAAAATTGGCCAGTAAATTAGATGACAGTAACAGGACCATCTTTGGTATTTTCATAATAGGGTGTGCATAGAAGTCAAATTCAGGATAAATTTTCCATAATGTGACTAACCCCAGGAAGAGGTTTAACTCTATGGTGTTCCTTGGAATCGGTGCTCCTATGATGGCTTTTACCTTATCCTCTACTGGATATAACCCTTTGCCATCTACTTGGTAACGTAAATAGGTTACTCAGGCTGCTTGGAAACCACATTTCTCCCTCTTCAAATGAACACCTGCTCTGGAAAATCTCTGCATGACTTCTTCTAAGTTGGCCAGGTGTTCCTATACTGAAGCCCCCATGATGAAGATGTCATCTAAGTATACCATTACCATGGGTAGTCCTTGAAGGATGTTCTCCCTAGCTCTGACACTGCCAATCACTGACACTGCCTACACTTCCCACCGCCTCAGAAAAGCAGCCAGCATAATCATAGACCCCACCTACCCCAGACGTACTATAATATGCTTTGTCTGCACAGTACACAAGAAACAATACTTTGATTTGATTTATTCTTATCACATGTATTAACATACAGTGAAAAGTATTGTTTCTTGTGATATACAGACAAAGCATACTGTTCATAGAAGATAGAACATAGAGCACTACAGCACAAACAGGCCCTTCGGCCCACAAATTGCGCTGATCATAACCATACCTACCAGGCCTTTCTGTAACTCTCAATCCCATTAAATCCCATGTACTCATCCAGAAGTCTCTTAAAAGGCCCCAGCGAGTTCACCTCTACTACCACCGACAGCAGCCGATTCCACTCACTCACCACCCTCTGAGTGAAAAGCTTACCCCTGACATCTCCTCTGTACCGGCTCCCCAGCACCTTAAACCTGTGATCTCTCGTAGCGACCATTTCAGCCCTGGGAAATAGCCTCTGAGAATCCACCCTATCTATACCTCTCAACATTTTATAAACCTCTATCAGGTTGCCTCTCAACCTTCGTCTCTCCAGGGAGAAGTGACCTAGCTCCCTCAACCTATTCGCATAAGGCATGCCTCCCAATCCAGGCAACATCCTTGTAAATCTCCTCTGCACCCTCTCAATAGCTTCCACATCCTTTCTGTAGTGAGGTGACCAGAACTGCGCACAGTACTCCAAGTGGGGTCTGACAAGGGTCTTATAAAGTTGCAGCATTACCTCCTGACTCCTAAACTCAATCCCTCGATTAATAAAGGCTAGCACACCATACGCCTTCTTGACCACATCCTCCACCTGCGAGGCTGATTTAAGAGTCCTATGGACCCAGACCCCAAGGTCCTTCTGCTCCTCAACACTGCTAAGAGTCCTACCCTTGATATTGTACTCCTTCATCCCATTGGACCTGCCAAAATGGACCACTAAACATTTATCTGCATTGCAGTCCATCTGCCACTTCTCCGCCCAGTCTTGCATCCTATCTATGTCTCGCCGCAACTTCTGACATCCCTCCAGACTATCCACAACACCACCAACCTTCGTGTCGTCGGCAAACTTACTAACCCATCCCTCCACTTCCTCATCCAGGTCATTTATGACAATGACAAACAGCAAGGGTCCTAGAACAGATCCCTGGGGCACTCCACTGGTGACCGACCTCCATGCAAAAAAAGATCCATCCACAACCACTCTCTGCGTTTTGCAGGCAAGCCAGTTCTGGATCCACAAGGCAACAGCCCCTTGGATCCCATGCCCTCTAACCTTTTCAAGAAGTCTTGCATGAGGGACGTTATCAAACACCTTGCTGAAGTCCATGTAAACCACATCCACCGCTCTTCCTTCATCAATGTGTTCAGTCACATTTTCAAAGAACTCAACTAGGCTCGTAAGGCACGACCTGCCCTTGACAACGCCGTGCTGACTATTTCTGATCATACTAAACTTCTCTACATGCTCACAAATCCTGTCCCTCATATCCTCTCCATCAACTTACCAACCACTGAGGTCAGACTCACCGGTCGGTAATTTCCCAGGCTATCCCTGTTCCCTTTCTTGAAAATAGGAAGCACATCCACAATCCTCCAATCCTCCAGAACCTCTCCCAACTCCATCGACGACGCAAACATCATCGCCAGGGGCTCTGCAATCTCTTCCCTGGCCTCCCACAGTAACCAGGGGTACATCCCATCCGGTCCCGGCAACTTATCTATCTTGATAGAATTTAAAAGTTCCAACACATCCTCTTTCTTAATGTCCACATACTCAATCTTTTCATGCTGCTGCAAACCTGCAGTACAACCTCCCAGATTATTTTCCATCATGAATACGGAGGCAAAGTACTCAGTAAGCACCTCTGCCATTTCTTCTGATTCCACACAGACTTTTCCCCCTTCACCTATCCCTTCACTTCTCATCCTTTTACTCTTCACATATTTGTAGAACACCTTGGGGTTCTCCTTAATCTTACCCACCAAGGCCTTCTCATGACTCCTTCTGGCTCTCCTAATTTCCTTTTTAAGCTCCTTCCTACTACCCGTATGCTCCTCTAGATCCTTAACATCTCTTAGCTCTCTGAACCTTTTGTACACCTTTCTTTTCTTCCTGACTAGATTCATCACAACCTTCGTGCACCACGGTTCCTGCGACCTACCAAAACCTCCCTGTCTCATCAGAACGTGTCGAGCAGAGATTCAGACAAACATTCCTTGAAAATCCGCCACCTTCCTTCAGTACTTTTCCCCAAGAACACCTCCTTCCAGTTTACTCGTCCAATTTTCTGCCTGATGTCTTCATATTTCCCCTTACTCCAGAAAGGAGTAGAGGAGGAAACAAGACAATGCAGAATGTAGTGTTACAGTCATAGCTAGAGTGTAGAGAAAGATCAACTTAATGCAAGGTAAGTCCATTCAAAAGTCTGACGGCAGCAGAGAAGAAGTTGTTTTGGAATCAGTTGGTACGTGACCTCAGACTTTTGTATTCTTTTCCCGATGGAAGAAGGTGCATGGGGTCCTTAATTATGCTGGCTGCTTTGCCGAGGCAGTGGGAAGTGTAGACAAAGTCAATGGATGGGAGGTTGGTTTGTGTAATGGATTGGGCTACATTCACGATCTTTTGTAGTTCCTGGTGGATTTGGGCAAAGCAGGAACCACACCAAGCTGTGATATAACTAGAAAGAATGCTTTATGTGGTGCATCATACTTTTCACAGTATACAAATACATGTGACAATAATAAATTAACTCCAATCAAATCACCACTCTCCTCCATCTGCTTAAACTGGTTCTCTCACTTAACACTTTTCCTTTAACTCTTCTCACTTCCTCCAAATAAAAGGTGTGGCAATGGGCACCTGCAAGGATCCCAGTTATGCCTGTCTCTTTATGGGTTATGTGGAGCATTCCCTGTTACAGTCCTACTCCGACCCCCTCCTACAAATCTTTTATCGGTACACTGACAACTATTTTGGTGCTGCTATAATGCCCTTGTTTGGATCTGGAAACATTTATCAATTTTGCTTCCAATTTCCACTCCTCAATCACTTCATCAGGTCCAATTCTGACACTTCTCTTCCCTTCCTTGACCTCTCTGTCTCGATTTCTGGTGATAAACTGTCCACTAGTATCCATTACAAGCCCACCGAATCCCACAGCTATCTTGACTACAGCTCCCCACACCCCTGTAAGGACTGCATCCCATTCTCCCAGCTCCTTTGCCTCCATCGCATCTGTTCTGATGATGCCACTTTCCAAATTAGCACTGCCGATATGTCTTCCTTCCTCCTCAATTGTGGCTTTCCACCCACAGTGTTGACAGGGCTCTCGACCACTTCTGACCAATCCCCCCCCAATCCTCTGCTCTCACCCCCTTCCCACCCTCCCAGAACCAGGATAGGTCCCTTGTCCTCACTTTTCACCCCACCAGCTTCCAAGACCACCTTCACCATTTCTGCCAACTCCAGCATGATGCCACTATTCAACACATCTTCCCTTCACTCCCCCATCAGCATTCCGCAGGGATCATTTTCTTCAGGACACCCTGGTTCACTCCTCCATCACACCTAACACGTTATCCGTGTCTATAGCACCTTCCCATGCGATTGTAGAAGGTGCAACATCTGTCCTTTTTCCTCCTCCCTCCTCACCATCCCAGGTCCTAAATATCGCCTTCACGTGAAGCAGTACTTCACATGCACCTCCTTCAACACGTTTATTGCATTTGCTGCTCCCAGTGCAGACTATTCTGCATCAGAGAGACCAAACTTTGCTGAACACCTTTGGTCTGTCTGCAAGCAGGACCCAGACCATCCTGTCATTTGCCACTTCAACACAGCACTCTGCTCTCCTGTCCACATGTCTGTACCAGGCTTATTAACTATTCTTCCTACATATCAGAAAACTGTTCCAACTTTGGAAAACCGGGTGGGATTTTCTACTCCAGTTTTTGTCAGGTGGGATCGGTGATAGGAGAGCAAGTTCTTGCCAGAGATTGCATTTCATGCCAACATAAAGAGGGCTCCCCCTGCTCCCTCACCTGTGATGTAACAGGAAGCCCAACACTCAATGGCAGGAACCCCAATACAATAATTGAACATCTAATCATTAGACGTCTATCCCTGATAATTCTGCCTGGTCAGTGTCAGGGGAGTGTTGTGTAGAGGTGAGTTCTGTGAGGGGAACTTGTTGTGGGGAGGGGGGCATATTCAGGGAGAGGGGCCTCTATTTTTGATTTTATTTGTATCAGTACGCCCTTTAAAAACGGTGCCCCAATCTTTAAAAAGCTAAGCCGCCCGCCCCACCAGCATTACATCATGTGAACCTCCCCTTCACTTTTCTTTCCCTTCTCAGTGATAAAGCAGCCAGTACTGCTTTTATCACCTGCTATGTCACAATGCCAAAATATAAGAGTAAAATCTACCCATTATGTTTGGAATCCATTTGGCCCTCACCAGGTTTCTATATTTTCCACATCATCACCACTTGATAGCCAATAGCAGAAATTTTGTTTTATTTTGCATCTTGAGCTCAGGAGGGTTAAAGCTAACTATATCCTTTTGTACTTCGGATCTCAATCATGATCAGCTAACTGAGCCCAGGCCATTGATCAAATATGGGACCTTTCTGCTCTACATGTTTCAGTACCACAGCATTGAGTATCGGTGCATTTATCTCCTAAACCACAGAGAGAACTTTAAATTTAAATATTCAAGACTATATTAACCAAAAGAGTTAACAGGATAGTAATGAAGCAAAAATGTATAAAAGCTTAAAAGGTAATTCAAACAAGTACATAGAAATGCAGATTTAAAAAAATTAACAGTTAATTATTTTAATTTTAATAATGTCAGAAATATACTTACAAATAGATTATAGAAGACAGATGATCAAAAGCACCGTCACCTATCAAGCTTAAATAATTATCACTTATATTCCTAAAAGAGAGCATAAATTGCAAAATAATTCAAAAATGTGTAACTTCATGGAATAACATGCTCCACATTCAAAGTTTAAACACTACTTCCACTAAAAAATAAATTTACTTAAAAATAATTCATTAAAGGCATTGATTTAACATTAATAAAGTTATTTAAAATTGATTTAAATGACTTACTCTGTATCACCTTTACACACTTCAATTTTGCAATTTTCCATTGAATTCTATCCCTTTATTGATCACTTGTAAATGTCACCAACGCATTTGGAATCCTGCTCTGACATTTAGCTTTTGCAAATATGTTCTAGGTAAGACCGAAGGAGAAGGATCAGGGAAGAACAAAAACAATGTGAACTCAGGGTGAGGGAACTCAAGGAGTGCCTCCATGAATTCTGACAGAGGCAAATTCTGACAGGGATGTGAATGGAGAAACTGAAGGAAGACGACAGCCAGAATACAAAAGGGAATGGACATAATGTGAGAAAGGATGAAAAGATGATGAAGATGCTAGGAAGAAAAAAACAAGCTGGCTGGAAGATGGGTGGTCACATAGTGGTATGTCCCTTTCATCCACCATCCCCTTGCTTGCTGATCTACCTTAGCTTGTGGTCCGATAATGTTGCAATTTTAAAATTCTCATCCTCCTGTTCAAATTCCTCTATAGGTTGGCCTCATTCTAACCTCCCAGATTCCTTCTTCCAACTCTGTCCTTTTGTGCAACACCACATCTTGGTCCCCCTGCTTTCTGGATGAGGCTGTGTGCTCATAACTCAGGGTCAATGTAGCGCTCATGATCCACAAGGACTCCTTCACTGTAGAGACCATGGCACGCAGACCCTCAAGGATCTCCATCAAATCTCCCGCACATCCTGCTGGACATTCTGCATTTGGCACCTAATTGATGACTCCAGCGGCTCTTCATCTGTCTTGGAATCAGCAGGGTCCTGGTCTCTAGCAGTCCCTCCATGGTGTCCAAGGCACTCCCTGTCTCCACCACCAGCTCAAGCGAGTGTGATGTGCCCTCACTCCTGTACGCTACAAACTGAGCCGATGTGCTATTGCCCAGCGATGTGCCTATATCTGTGCTGGTACTTGGTGCTGAGTGAGGGTGTGCCGAGGGTGCATCTTCCATCGGCGCCTCCTCTGGGGGTCAATGGAGGATCGCTGGCCTCCTGGTTGACTCTGGTGGATTGATAGATTGCTTATCTCTGGGATGAAAACAATTGGTCACTACTATTAGTCATATCATAGACTCAATGTCTATGAAATGTGGCCCAGTGTGCCACAATGTGTGGTTTTAATGGCATCACATGGCTTTGCGATTGATGCATCACTTGATGTCCCTATGAGGGATCATTTGACTCTACATTCTTTTCACTTTCTGCCTGTTTCGCTTCTAGTGCTTGCTATATTCTTTCAAGTTTATCATGCTTGAACTTCAAATAGCTGATTTCCATCAGTAAATAATCCAGACATATGCAGTGAGGGTCTATAACGGAAGTAATCTTACTGCATATGGTCTTTATGAGTCTCAAGTCTTGAGCACCAGCCAAAATATAATTGTCGATTTTATTACATTTCTCATGATGTGTTCATAATCACATTTGTTCATAATCACATTTGTTCATAATCATAACATTTTTGGTTGAGGACTTGATGCACAGAAATTTGCTGGAATAGTTGGGAGCTTAATTACAGGAGAGTGTTGAAATTGATATGATATAGTTTAAAAATGCATAAAATTTCCCACTGGTTTTTCAGATGTGTATTAATTCAGTGCAGTTTGCAGGCGATGTTCTCCTTCTCATGACTGCAGCAATAATTGTTTTCCAACTCCCTGTTCCTCTATATTTTTCTTCCTTTCAGTTTCACACTCTGACCACTCAAAACCTTAACTTCTGTTTTCCCTTCACAGATGTTAACTGGATGATATTGTTCCCCCATCTGCTTCAGTTTCAATTTTAGCATGTCCAGTTTTAAAAGAAAATCAGTTTAATAGATCAACTGGCTTAAATATTTGACAGATTACACTGGCTCTATCTGACAATGAGACAAATGGAGCAGAATTTTACAAGAATGATTCTAAGTGACCAGCTAGCGTGAAAATGGGAGAGATGCTGGTCCATTTTTTGGGTGAATTTTCACAGCCAATCTTGTGCACATAATTGCATGACAAAATGGTCTGCACCATTTCTAGCTGCTATAGGCAGTGGGCTGGGCTTAATTTGCCAAAGACAGCTTTTGACCTCTGATTCTGCACATGCACAATAGAAGCAGCAGAGGTCTGACAAACAGAGAGGTCCCTGCTGCTGCAGACAAGCTGAAGAACTCCCCCTCGTCCTCAGCCTCCCAGAGGAGCCTCAATGGTCTCCAGTTCTACCAGCAAGGCCAGCACGACTGTTACCCATTCATGGGGAGCAGGTGCTTTCCTCGCAGGAGAAAGCCTCTCCCAGCAAGGCCATAAACACAAGCGAGCCCAGACAATTGAGCAATGGGCTCGCTAATGCCATTTCAATTAACATTACAATAAAGTTGAATAATTTATTCAGCCTTTCACCCATTTCAGGCAAGACTGACCTCGTAAGATCATGAGAGCTGAGAAATCGGGCGTGATCCTGATTTCTCAGCTCTCGCATGATTTTACCAGCTTGAAAATCCCAGCCATGGTTTTTAAAGTTTATTTGTTAGCATCACAAATTGGTTTACATTAGCACTGCAATTAAGTTATTGTGAAAATCCCCTAGTCGCCACACTCCGACGCCTGTTCAGGTACATGGAGGTAGAATTTAGCATAGCCGATGCATCTAACCAGCATATCTTTCGACCGTGTGAGGAAACCGGAGCACCCAGAGGAAACCCATGCAGACACGGGGAGAACTTGCGGACTGCACACAGACAGCCCTGTGAGGCAGCAGTGTTGACCACTGTGCCACCGTGCTGCCCTGTGAACATTAAATGAACAGCAAGTGAGAAATAAAGAGATGTTGAAAACAATTTTACTCTAATGGTAATTGGTTATCTTCAACCCAACTAAGGGTTTCATGGATTTCATGGGTCACAAAAGAGAAGCAAACTCTTGACTGAACCCTTCAATTTCTAGTGCTAGATACCTCTTCTGTGATCTGTCCTTAAGGCCACAATCAGCAAGCCCCTTTCCCTTGCAAACTAAAATCACACACAAAATCTGGTAATGGAATACTGCCCAGGAAGAAAATTAAGATACACGGTAAAGGATGAGTGAATCAAGGTTAGCTAGCATAGATTTGTAAAAGGCAGGTCATGTTTGATTATTCTAATTGAACTTCTGATGAACTGATGGACAAGTTTGATGAAACCAAACGATGTTTGGACCCTGTCTAAACCATGTATTGTCCACATGGATTTTCAGAAAGCATTTGACAAAGTGCCAAATTAACATCATTGAGGTCTATGGAGTAGGAGGGGTAATGTCACCTTGCATTTATAACATGACGAAAGGACAGAAAACAGCGAGTGGTGATACAGTTTAAATAGTTGTTTTTCAGACAATAAAATGGTCCTCCCCAAAGATCTATGCTTGGAAGACAGCACAGATGTTACAAATACAAAGTAAAGTTTCAAAATTTGTCAATGATACCAAACTTGGAGGAATTCCAGACACTGAGAATAACTGCAACATGACATAGGCTAGCAGAATGGCAGATGGCATTTAATGCAGAGATGTGTCAGATGATGCATTTTGGTAGAAGGGGAAGGAAAAAGCAATGTAAACTGATTGTAGCTTGATACACTTAACAATTCTGAAGAACATGCAGAAGCAGAAGGAGCTGATGTTCATTTCACGTGCATCGATCTTTGAAGGTGGCAGGTCATCGTGAGAGGATAATTTACAAAGCATATTGAATCTTCAGCTTCATAGAAATTTTGAGTTTAAAAGCAGGGAAATTACGCTGAACTTTTATAAAGCTCTGTGCAGTAATTCAGCCAAACAAGAGTTTCCATCACCAACGCCCTTTACTATGCATCAAAGGAAAGAGCCATTGCCATGGCTTACAGTCAGGGTAGTCTTCGCCTTGGGGCCTACAACAACAGTCCAAGGGAAATAACAGGCTTAAAAACCCCTAGAGATTGCTTCCCATTGGGTGGCCCTCCGCTCACTCAATAAGGCAGTTCATGCTCCATAAAACCCACAGGTGAACCTCCATGGCTTCCATAGCTTCCATCCTATTGATGAACCTCCATGGCTCCCATAGTCACCAAAACCTCCTTCCTACCTTTAGGTACATGTCTTTCCCAGCAGCCCTCACTGCAAGGAGGTCTTTTCCTTAGCTTAGTAAGTAACGATCCCAGGGACCCAACTGGGACCATCCCTGAAATTCCTTACATGGACCACATCACCCATTGTAAAAGTTCTTTCTGTCCTTGCAGAATCTTTTTCGGTTTTCCTGTTGAAACATAGGGTGGCATGGTGGCACAGTGATCAGCACTGCTGCTTCACAACGCCAGAGACTTGGGTTATATTTCGGTCTCATTTTACTGTCCGTGTGGAGTTTACACAGTCTCCCCACGTCTGCGTGAGTTGCCTCTGGGTGTTCCGGTTTCCTCTCACAGTCTAAAGATGGTACAGGTTAGGTTGTTTGGCCATGCTACATTGCCCCTTTGTATCAGGGAGATTAGCAGAGTAAATATGTGGGGTTATGGAGATAGGGCCTGGATTATTGTTAGTGCAGTCTCAATGGGCTGAATAGCCTTCTCCTGCACTGTCGAGATTCTATGATTCTAACTCCACCCTCCCCCACCAAGTTTTGGAATAGTAGGCTCAATTGGATACAAAGCCTGTCATCCCATTAACATCAACATCTGGTGGAGACAAACCTGTTGTGGTGTGTGGGTGGTCCTGTAATCAAACAGAAATCATGCCACTTTGGTCTCCGTGGATACTGTTGGTTGTTTCTTCATACCATTTGTGAAGGTTTGTACCAGTTCATTTGATGACTGGTGATAAGGTGCAATTTGGACACACTGGATACCATTGAAGGACACAAAGTTCTGGAAATCACCCTAGTCAAAGTTGCACCATTGTCAGAAATCAAGATTTCTGATATTCCATGCGTGCTGAAGCTTTGCCATAATTTTTAAATCGTAACCTGAGAAGTCGTGGAGCCTATGTGGTGCACTTCCAACCATTTGGAGTGTGCATCCACCATGATTAAAAGCATTGAACCCATAAAATGACCTGCAAAGTTCACATGTACACACACCCATTTGTGTGGGGAGGCTGAAGACAGGAGATTTTGGTTTTCCTGGCACAGGTTACAGGGCTTCACCAAGTGTGTAATGTCAGAGTCAAGACAGATGCAACTCCTAGCCAACATCTTCATTTTTGCTTCTTCTGGGTGACCAATATTTTGATTTGATTTGATTTGATTTATTATTGTCACATGTATTAGCATATAGCGAAAAGTATTGTTTCTTATGCGCCATACAGACAAAGCATAACATTCATGGAGAAGGAAACGAGAGAATGCAGATAGTGTTACAGTCATTGCTAGGGTGTAGAGAAAGATCAACTTAATGTGAGGCAGGTCCATTCAAAAGTCTGATGACAGCAGAGAAGAAGCTTTTCTTGAATTGGTTGGTATATGACCTCAGACTTCTGTATCTTTTTCCTGATGGGAGAAGATGGAAGAGAGAATGTCCAGGGTCCGTGAGGTCCTTGATTATGCTGGCTGCTTTTCCGAGGCAGCGGGAAGTGTAGACAGAGTCAGTTGATGGGAGGTAGGTTTGCATGATGGATTGGGCTACATTCACGATCCTTTGTAGTTTCTTGCAGTCTTGGGCAAATACCGAGCTGTGATACAACCAGAAAGAATGCTTTCTATGGTGCATCTGTAAAAGTTTGTGAGAATTGTAGCTGAAATGCCAAATTTCCTTAGTCTTCTGAGAAAGTAGAGGTGTTGGTGGACTTTCTTAACTATGGTCTATGCCATCGGCATGGGGGGACCAGGACAGGTTTCTTGATGATCTGGACACCTAAAAACTTGAAGCTTTCGATCATTTCTACTTCGTCCCCATTGATGTAGACAGGAGCATGTTCTCCACTATGCTTCCTGAAGTCGAGTAGTTCTATTAATATTGCACTTCGTCTTGGAGATGGAACAATTACTTGGGATCCCCAAAGAATGACCCTGTCCTCAACACTAAGTTTAGCTTTCTTAATGAGGTAGTGTTTCATTTCTCCTTGGAATCTCCATTACAGGATCATGTGCTTTATTTTGGATAAGATTGGGTCTTCTTGGATCCAAGCTTTGATTTACCTTGTTGACATTGGCAAAGTCTTCACTAACCCTTGCTTCTCAATTTGAAAGGACCTTCTTCACTCTGCACGTGAAAGGATCCTTGAGGCATGAGATGGACTTTTCTATCCCATCTTTCCAACAATGTGAAAGCACTGCACCAATCCTGTAAGGGAAAGTGTCACAAGTCATTTGGATCAAAATGGGCCAATAGGTTAGATGACAGTACCTGATATCTGACTTGAGAAAAAGCCTCCGCTTTTGGAGCTTCTCATGACCAGCACTGGTACTTTTGTAGCAGAGTGTGCAAAGGGGCCAGCATGGAAGCCAAGCTCAGGATAAATTTTCCATAATACTTGACTAATCCCAAGAAGGATTTAAATGCTTAAAAATATTTGTTGGCCGTTTCCCATTGGGCGAGCTTCAACTTGCTCAATAAGGCAGCTTGTGCTCCATGAAACCCACAGGTAGATCTATTGATTCCCCCATGGCCTGCACAACACTCTGATTAGGCTATACTGGAGTTTAAATGCAGTCCTGATCACCACAATTTAGAAAGAATCTAAAGGTCCCTAAGAGAGCATGGAGATTTACCAGATTCTTTCTAGGAATGACAGAAATTAGTTACATGATGAGGTTGAAGAAGTTAGAGATGTGTTCTTGTAGCTAAGGAGGCTAAGGGAAGAGCTGAGGGAGGTGTACAAGATAATGACGAATTAGATAGAGCAGACAAAGAAAATATTAGCTGATATAATAAGGACCAGAGAGATAGGTTTAAGGTTATGGGCTAGAGATACAAAATGTGAGGAAGAACTTTTTATGCAGAGGGTGGTAATAATGATTAATTACCTGGAACTTCCAGCCTACAAGGGTAGTGGAAGTGATGGCGTCAATGATCTCAAACAAAACAATTGATAGGAGTGTGAAAGAAATAAACTTGCAGGGCTAAACTTGCAGTGGAAGAGTGACAAAATGGGGCTGACATAGACTCAATAGGTCAAATGGCCTCCTTCTGTGTCATAATGACTCCATAAAAAGCTGTTTTTCATTTTTAAATGTTTGATCTTACCCTAATCACCAATCATAAGGTATTATTTCAGATTGATAAATTTTTAATCTTTCATCATGCTTGCCAATTAATTTTGCCAGTTTTTGAAACAGATAAGGTTAAATACAATATTGGGGTTTCTTTATCTGTTGTTATAAATTTCAAAGAGTTATACATCTCTTTCAGAAACTCAAATTAAATATGCAGTTAAATATATGTATTTCAAAAAGACACTCAGCAACTATCAAATCTTAAAATCATGCTGCTACATTTGATTTGCCAATATCATTATGCTTTAACAATTTCAACACAAAACCATCAAAAAGAATACTTACAGAAAGTGTAAGCTTGATAGCTGTGAAAAGGCACCAGGACCCAAAATTAGTATATTATTATTGCTCAGATCCCTGGTGGAAAACAGACAGAATGTATAGTTCAGTCCATAACATATACGCACAAACTCATTGTCAGAAATATAGCAGGAAAAGAAGGCCAGGTTGCCAATGACTGATATGTAATCAGTGGTTTAAAAAAAACTTGTAAAATGTTAATGTAATGTCTGAAATAGTAGTAGCTTTCCTTTGTATGTTCTGTTTATGTTTTCAATTATTTTATGCTTTCCTCATTTCTGTTTCCTTAATGTTTTAATATATCACATTAACATATATCGGATAACAAAAAAGAATTATAGGTAACTTGTCCCCATTCTTCAATTTAAGATCCTGTATTTTCTATATAGACAACAATTTCAGATGAGAAGCATCATTTTGTGCTAAAATAATGAGAGTAGTTCATGCACTACAACACGTGACTCGTGAGATCAGACAACTAAAATGAAAGCTTGGGTTAGCCCAAGGAGGTTCAGGGAAGAGCCGATGGAGGTGTACAAGATTATGACAAACTAGATAGAGCAGATAAAGAAAATATTAGCCAATGTAATAAGGACCAGAGAAATAGATTTAAGGTTTTGGGCTAGAGATACAAGATGTAATAATTTCTGACCTGTAGTAAATAGGTAATAATTTCAGACCTATGGTAATCAAAGACTCAGACTGGGAACAAATATATGCACAGAGCTGAATCCATATCGGTCTACAGGGACAGGATGTAGAACTATAATATGTACACACACTCAGAAAGCATAAGTTTCCATTGATAGCAAATGTAAGACTTTTTTTTACTGTAGCACAAAGCAAAAAAGTAAGCCCCTTAACACCTTTTGCATTCTATTCTACTTTTGTCAATTTTATTTTTGTCAATTTTATCTTCCCAACTCCTAAAAGTATCAACTCCTGTGAGAATCTGATTTCATATTTCAGCTATGTAGTCATTCTTTGTGTATGAAAATAGTGGTGAGTGAACCTATCTGACAGCAGGGCAATCAGTCCAGCTGATTTTGTCCTTACCCAACATCTACAAGTGCTCATTTTTCAGCATGCATTGCTGGCTAGCAGTCGAAAGCGGGGAGACTAACTGATCGTCCCCTTTATAACTGAGGATGGTATGACCAATTGCAGAACCTCGACTATACTCTGGCTGAGGTCAGCAAAAAGAGCACATATTCAATGTATGTGTCTGCATCATATTATGTTTTTTCAATAAGTACCTGTTTGTGCACTTTGTAGATTTATGGAACACTTTTCCATGGAGTGTATGTATGTTGCCACAAAATTTTAATGGATTAGCTGAGCTTCCAGTTTTATCCGCCATAAGATACAGGAGCAGAAATAGGCCATTCAGCCTATCGAGTCTGCTCTGTCATTCATGAGATCATGGCTGATCTGATAATCCTCAAATCTACTTTCTTGCCTAATCCCCATAACCCTTGATTCCCTTACTGATTAAAATTTTGTCTATCTCAGCCTTGAGCTTACTTAATGAACCAGTCTCAACAACTCTCTGTGGTAAAGAATTCCACAAATTCACTACCTTCGGGAAAAGAAATTCCTCCTCATCTTCGTCATGAATGGGTGGCCCCTTTCTTTAAGATTGTGCCCTCTGATCCTAGACTCTCCCACAAGAGGAAACATCCTCTCAGCGTCTACCTTACCCCCTGAGAATCCAAATATCTTAATAAGGTCACCTCTCATTCTTCTGAACTGCAATGAACACAAGCCCAACTTACTCAACTTCGCCCCATAAGGAATCCCACCACAGCTACGACCAACTGAGTAAACCTTCTCTGGACCACCTCAAAATGCCAGTATTTTGTTACTGAAATAAGGGTACCGAAACTGCTCACAATATTCCATGTGTGGTCTAACCAGTGCCTTGTATAGTTTTAGCAACATTTCTGTAGTTTTATACTCCATTTTCTTTGAAATAAAGGCCAAAATTCAATTTGCCTTCCCAATTACCTGCTGAACTTGTATCCTAGCTTATTGTAATTTACGCATTAGGACTCCCTCTGCAATCTTTCTCTATTTAAATATTTAGTTTCTTTACTCTTCCTAACAAAGCTCACAACTTCACATTTTCCTACATTATATTCCATCTGCCAAGTTTTTGCACATGCACCTAACCTGTCTATATCCCTCTGTAGACTCTTAGGGTTCTATTTTACCATTTTGATTCCAAGTACTAAGCAGACTTAAAACTGGGAGTGTTTCAAATCCAACCTTTAGAGCTGTTCTGAGGCACCTCCCTACATACTCTGCCTGAAAAAATATCAGCGATTCTGAATCACACTGCACAAGTCTGCAGGTGCAGCTTAATGCACCCAAAATCCTGCAGCTCCGACTAGAGCCTCCAACTGTGCATGTGCAAAAAAATTATGGAATGCTGCTACCTTACCACATCCCTCTCGGGTTGGATAGTGCCTCCCACTGGCCCCCACGGACATTGCCCCACCCCCACAACATTATTGATCCCCTTATCCACCCAAACTCCACCACACAGACTAATCATGGACCCTTCCCCACACTGACCTCAGGCATACTGGCAGCAGACCCCCCTTCTGCCCCACAATCTCAGGCAGAATGGCAGTAGACCATCCTTCCCCCCTGCCCACCCACATTGATCTCAGGCAGAGTAGCAGCAGACTCCCTTCTCCCCCACCAATCTCAGGCAGAGTGATTCCCACTCCCCTCCCCCCCCCACCCTGGACATTCTTGCACAAGGCCCCCATCTCCTCCTGACTACGATGGCTGTATGACATCTCCCTCTCTCTCTCTCCTGTCCCCAATCATTGATGTGGATATGCCAGCGTTGGACTGGGGTAAACACAGTAAAAAGTCTGACAACACCAGGTTTAAATCCAACCGATTTACTTGATAGTAAACTCACTAGCTTTCGAGGTTTCTCTCTTCTTCAGGTGAATGGAGAGTTCTGGCCTCAGCCAGACACAGTTTGTGTCTGTGTCAGTGTCTGTGTTTGTGTCAGTTAACTGTCTGTGCTTTATATGCTCTGTCTGAGGCCAGAACTCTCCATTCACCTGAAGAAGAGGGAAACCTCGAAAGCTAGTGAGTTTACTATCAAATAAATCGGTTGGACTTAAACCTGGTGTTGTCAGACTTTTTACCCAATCATTGAGGCACTGATCCACCATCATTCTACATCAGCACTCTCCTGCAAGTGCTCACTTGCCTTCCCCTCAATGTTAACAAGTAAACTGCATGGAACTTGCTGGAATGCAGTGTCAAACTGCCTGCTGCTGATCTGCCCTATCAAAGGACAGCTCCGTAAAAGCCCCAAGGATGGATAGGCAGGCAGTGCAGGAAAAAATGAGCAAAGGACCAGGCTCCAATTTACTGAGAGCAACCTCAGAAGGCTGCTGGATGCAGCAGAGGCGAGAAAGGACACCCTCTTCTCCCCAGGAGGCTGCAGACCCAAAGGGGCTAATGGCAATGCGGGCTACGAGGCAGTTGCCACCTTAGTTAGTGCCATCTCACTGGGAAAGTGCCGCAAGAAGATCAATGACCTCATCTGGGCAGCAAGGGTAAGTGCTTAACCCCATCTAGTACCTTCCCCCAGATTGCTCCCAGATCCTCTCATCCCCAGCACCCCGCTTAATTCCAGCCCCTGACTCCCAAGCACCTCCTTCCAACTACCACCGCTCCACCCCTACACCCCCAACCACAAAGGTAGCACTGCGCTTACTCTCTAAGGGCCATGACCTAATATTCTGCAGAAGTCATGCCATCATTTCTTTCATGGTTTCTTCTGTCTCCACAGGAGAAAACCGACCATAACACCAGAGGGAGGGTGAAGACAGGAGGTGGTGAGCCAGACCTCCAGATCCTCACCCCCTTTGAAAAGCAGGTGCTGGAGTTGTCCAGGGAAGGGGAAATGCGGGCTGTAGCAACAGTGTGGTCAGGCTGGAGTCAAGAAGTGAACACCTGTCAATCCTCCACTCAATTTGAGACAACTTACAGGGGGCATAGGCTTTGGATGCAAAGGGCAAGTATGCATAGAGAGGTTGTTGGTGCCTGCAACTCACTGCCAGGAGAAGTCACGGAGACAGATATGAGAGTAATCTTTAAGGAGCATCTTTACAACTACATGAATGAGGTGGGAGTAGAGGGATATGAATAGAAGGGCATTCAGATAGGCAGCCTAGTTGCTACAAGCTTGGAGGGCCAAAGGGCCTGTTCTTGTGATGTAATCTTCTTGTGCTTTATTCCATGTACAATGGAGAAATGTGAATCATGTTTGTTGCCAGCTGGATTCCTCTCCCTCCGTTGCACTTAACTTTGTGTCCTGTGTTGCAGGAAAAGATCTGGATGCCCTGGAGCCATCTAGCATTGTGGCTCCCACTGCGGCTTCCACCCATCCTGCTCAGACAGCTTGGATGAGTCCTCAGAGGATATGGGTGAAGAGACCTCCGAGGGTGCATCATTTTGGCGTCAGCTTCCACCTCACAGTTCACCATCCCAGATACTGACATGTCAGTAAGTCCAGTTAGTGGTGAGGCTTCTGGATCACTCTCTGGTGAGCACAAACTTCCGCTGATGTATGTTGGGTGGAGGAAGGAACATCTGAGGCCTCTGGTACCTGTGAGCCTGCCGGAGGTGAGGACTCAGTTGGCCCCAGGCTACATGCTCTGAGATCCCTTCTCCCTTAGCTGCTGGAGATGCAGCAACAGAGCCAAGAAATGCAGGAGGGGTTGACGGCCACACTGGCTGACTGTGGGACTGTTGGGAGGAGTCCCAAAGCTTTCAGACGGCCCAGCCATTGCCTGTTTTGCTTGGTTCCCAGGCCCAGGGTGGTGCCCAACATATTAAAGCCTGGGACAGGGAATTCACACCATGAGTGGCAGGTTCCAAATGATGGCCAAGTCATAGCAGGCCACAGCTGAGGGACTGAACAGGATTCTCAAAATTCTGCATCCCATGGCTGAGAGCCTCGACAGCTTGAAGGAAACCCAGTGAGACATGCTGAGACACAGTGGACTATAGCAGCAGCCCTTGAGAACATTACCCATTCACAGAGGGTCATGGCTGAGGGGCTGCAAAGCGTGGTCCAGTCTCAGAAGGCACGCTGCAGCCATTGACATGTGGCCCTCTTACTCAGGTGGCCATCACAGAGGGATGGCCATCATGGGTAGGATGCAGGTGGCCCTCCAGGGCTGGCAGTGCCAGATGACAACATCTGGAGCTCCCTACAGAAGCATTGCCATCCCATGGAGTGACCCAGGGACCCACAGGAACCCAAGGGAGGAGGAAGGGCTCGGGAGCATGCCAGTGCTTTCCAGCCAGGAGACTGTGGCTGTGGCTGCATCTTCTAACTCCCCCATTCCTGACACTGGGGCATCTCAGGGGCAGTGGGATGAAGAGGGTGTCACAGAAACATCCCAGACTCTTGGAAGCTGGCCAGCGCCCTCCAGATCCAGGACCTCAAGAGGACTCCTGCCATGCGGATAGGCAGCTGGCCCCTTCCACCTCCAATGTACATTCTAAGAAGTCACTGAGACGTCGTGATAGGCCACGCAAGATTAGGAAGTTGTAGTTGGACTAAGATGGCAGAGGTGAAGAACTGCACTGGTGAGATATATCTTTAAGTACCTTAATGTTTTCTGTTCACACGTTTTTATGTTAGAACTTATTATTTAAACACCTTTATTGTCATCATTAAATGTTCTCCACCACCCACCCGTGATTAATTTGTTTCAAATTTGTCTTGAACAGGAATCCTCTTCCATTGATGATCGCTGGAGCAATGCTTCATGTTGATGATAGTTGGGAAGGCCACTCAAGGCTGTGTCACTGAGAAAATGAAGCCATTGATTCCCCAGAACTCACAAGCGATTCCCTCCACTCCCCCACCCCAGCCACCCCAGAACCCACAAGCAATTCCCTCCCCTCGCCCACCTCAGGGCCCTGTATGGGGGTTTCAGATCCCTTACCCACTGTACGGATGTTCAGCCAGGTGCCAGCGTGCATGCAGAGCTCAGGTAAGAGTCAGACTAGTTTGCATCAGGCATCATCATATTGGTACTTAGCGAGTTGTTATCATCCTCCTGCCTACCACAGAAACTCGCTAACACAGCGTACTCAGGCCCGCCACTTCGGTGTAATGATATTGCCGGAGATAGGAGGACTTGGAGGGGATGGAACCCACAGACACAGGCCCCTACCACCTGAACCACCTGGTGCTCATGGCCTCCTTAGCCACCTTCGCATGTCTCATTCAAGCTGCCAGCCCTCCAGTGCCTATATGGTGTTGCTCAGCATGCTCCTCCTCTTCTTACTCCTCCTCTTCTTATTCCTCCTCCTCCTGCTGGTCATCCTCCTCCCCAGCATCGCCCAGCTGGTCAGCCTCCACTTCCTCCTCCTCCTCCTCCAGTAGGTCATCTCTCTGTGGTGCCAGAGGTTGGGTTCTGGGCAACCAATGGCAGGACACAACACACCACCACAATGTGGGAAGAGATCAGAGCTCTGCATATAGGTCCCTGCCAGAGCAGTCCAGGCACCAGAATTGCATTTTGAGGAGCACTTTGCAGCTCTCCACTTTTGCACGGGTGGCTACATGGGCCTCATTATAGCGGGTCTTCGCCTCAGTCACAAGTGTCATCAGCCGTGTCCGAAGCGGATAACCCATATCACCCACGAGCCACTCCTGCAACCTGGGTTCCTCCTCAAGGTTGTCAGAGCTCCTCAGAATAAAGCTGTCACGCGCGCTGCCTGGGTGTTTTGCGCAAACATGCATAATGTTCATATTGTGGGCACACACCAGTTGGACGTTCAGGAAGTGGAACCCCTTTCTGATGATAAATCTTCGTGGATGGCTGTGACTCTGCAGTCCAGGCTTCATGCTGGGCCTGGCCCAGGTTAAACTTGATGTACTGCCCAGCCCGGGCATGCAGGGCTTCCATGATCTGCTTGACACAGGTGTGCACAGCTGACTGGGAAATACCATATACATATCTGCTAGGGGTCTGGAAGAAGCCAGTTGCGTAGAAGTTCAGAGCAGCTGTCAATTTGACAGCCAACAAGAGTGAGTGCCCCCTCCCCTCTGACCCAAGATGCCAGGTCCTGCAAAAGGTGGCACAAGTGTTCACCTTTCGGAGGCAGAGCCATCGGCAGCACATGGTGTCTAGAATCTGTTCAAATGCTTTGCACGATGTATCCCAATTAATGTTGGGTAAATTGAAATCCCCTAATATAATTACCCAATTACTATTGTTTTTACGCACCTCTGTATATTGACCACATATCTGGTCTTCTATGCCTGCTGACTGTTTGGGGGACTTATAATACAATCCCAGAAATATGACTATCCTCTTGTTATTCCTAAACTCTATCCACAAAGCCTCATTTGATGACCATTCCAAGATAAAGATAGAAACATAGAAAATAGAAGCAAACGTAGGCCATACAGCCCTTTGAGCCTGCTCCACCATTCATTATGATCAGAGTTGATCATCCAACTCAGTAGTCTGATCCCACCTTCCCCCCATTCCCCCCTGATCCACTACACACCAAGAGCTGTAACCAACTCGCTCTTGAAAGCAAGCAGTGTTTTGGCCTTAACAGCTTTCTGTGATAATGAATTTCACTGGCTTACTACCCTTTAGGTAAAGAAATTTCTCCTAATCTCAGTCCCAGGAGGACTGGCCTGTATCCTGGTTCTGAACTCCCCCATCACTGGGGGAAGACCATGGCCTAGTGGTATTATCGCTAGATTATTAATCCAGAGCTCAGCTAATGTTCTGGGGACCCAGGTTTGAATCCCGCATGGCAGATGGGAGGGTTTAGATTCAATAAAAAAAATCTGGAATTAAGAATTTAGAATCTGGAATGATGAAACCATCTAGTTCACTAATGTCCTTTGGGGAAGGAAATCTACCATCCTTACCTGGTCTGCCGTACATGTGACTCCAGAGCCACAGCAATGTGGTGGACTCTCAACTGCCCTTGGGCAACTTGGGATGGGCAATAAATGTTGGCCTCTCAGCGATGTCCATGATCCATAAATGAATAGAAAACAAATTGGGAACATCCTTCTTGCATTTACCCATGAGATAAGAACATAAGAACATAAGAAATAGGAGCAGGAGTAGGCCATCTAGCCCTTTGAGCCTGCCCCGCCATTCAGTAAGATCATGGCTGATCTGAAGTGGATCAGTTCCACTTTCTTGCTTTCTCCCCATAACCTTTAATTCCCTTGTCTGTCAAAAACCTATCTACCCGAGACTTAAATATATTTAGCGAGGTAGCCTCCACCGCTTCAACGGGCAGAGAATTCCAGAGATTCACCACCCTTTGAGTGAAGAAGTTCCACCTCAACTCCGTTCTAAACTGCACCCCCGCCCCTTATCTTGAGGCTGTGTCCTCTAGTCCTGCTATCCTTCCTAAGTGGGAAGAATCTCTCTATCTCTACCCTATCCATCCCTTTCATTATCTTATACGTCTCTATAAGATCCCCCCTCATCCTTCTAAACTCCAGCGAGTACAGACCCAGTCTATTTAGTCTCTCTTCATAGTCCAACCCCCTCATCTCCGGTATCAGCCTAGTAAACCTCCTCTGCACTCCCTCCAAGGCCAAAATATCCTTGCGCAAGTGCGGTGACCAAAACTGCACATAGTACTCCAGCTGCAGCCTCACCAGTACCCTGTACAGTTGCAGCAAGACCTCCCTGCTTTTATACTCTATCCCTTTCGCTATAAAGGCCAGCATCCCATTCACCTTCTTGATCACTTGCTGCACTTGCAGACTGTGTTTTTGCGACTCATGCACAAGGACCCCCAGGTCCCTCTGCACCATAGCATGCTGCAGCTTTTTGCCCTTTAAATAGAAATCCCTCCTACTATTATTTCTGCCAAAGTGGATAACCTCACACTTTCTAACATTATGGTCCATCTGCCAGGTCCTCGCCCACTCGCTCAGCCTATCCAGATCCCTCTGCAGACTTTCCACACCCTCTGCACAATTTGCTTTTCCACTCATCTTCATGTCATCAGCAAATTTTGTCACCCTACACTCAGCCCCCTCCTCCAGATCATCTATATAAATGGTAAATAGCTGAGGCCCCAGCACCGATCCCTGCGGCACTCCACTAGTCACCAACCGCCAATCAGAATAGTACCCATTGATACCAACTCTCTGCCTCCTATTAGACAACCAATCCTCTATCCATGCTAACACCTTACCCCCAACTCCGTGCACCCTAACCTTCTGTAGCAATCTTTTGTGAGGCACCTTATCAAAGGCCATTTGAAAATCTAGAAACACCACATCCACCGGTTCCCCTCTGTCTACCGCAATAGTCACATCCTCATACAAATCCAATAAATTTGTCAAACACGACTTCCCCTTAACGAATCCATGCTGCGTCTGCTCTATCAAACCATTCCTTTCTAGGTGCCTCGCTATTTCTTCTTTGATCCCCCTCATTCTTCTAAACTCCAGCGAATATAATCCTAAACAACTCAATCTCTCCTCATATGTGAGTGCCGCTATCCCAGGAACCAGTTTGGTAAACCTTTTCTGCACTCCATCTATAGCAAGAACACTCTTCCTCAGATAAGGATATGAAAACTGCACACAATATTTCAGGTGTGGTCTCACCAAGACCCTGTATTGCATCAAGACATCCCCGTTCCTGTACGTGAATTCTCTTGCAATGAAGGCCATGATATCATTTGCATTCTTTACCGCCTGCTGCACCTGCTGGCTTACCCACAGCAACTGGAGTACAGGGACACCCAGATCTCACTGCACATTCTCCTCTCAATTTATAGCTATTTAGGTAATACTCTATCTTCCTTTTTGCTAGTTAATAACCTCACATTTATCCACAATATACTGCATCTGCCATGCATTTGCCCACTCACTTAAATACTTCCTTAAGTCCTCTGGGATGGAGATCATCCGGCCCTATAAAAGCTGGGGATTTATTGGCCTTCAATCCAATCAATTTCTCCGACATAATTTCTCCACTAATATTGATTTCCTTCAGTTCCTCCCTCTCACTAAACCTTGTGTTCCCCAACATTTCTGGTACTTTACTTATGTCCTCTTTGTGAAGATAGAACCAAAATATGTATTTAGATGGTCAGGCATTTCTTTGTTTCCCATTATAAATTCACCCATTTCGAATTGCAAGGATCCTACATTTGTCTTCACTGATCTTTTTCTCTTCACACACCTTATCACTCTCTCCTTACTGCAGTAACTGATCATTAATTAATAATGAGATACCACCTCCTCTTTTGCACCTTCCCCCGTCTTCCCTGAAGATCCCACACTCCAGAATATTGAGTTGTCAATCCTGTCCATCCCTTCCCTCTCAGTGAAGGCAACACTAATCCACATGTCAATCCATGCCCTTAACTCATCAGTTCTACTTATAATGCTCCTAGCATTAAAGTAGAGGCCATCCAGTCTCACCTTATTCCCTTGGAATTCAATACGGCTGAGCTCCCTCTGTCTTGGTTCCATTACTGTAGTATACTATGTCCATATTGTTCTCAAACTGTGCGTCCCCACCGCCTTATAAAATCATAAAATAAATACAGCATGGGTGCTATAGTGTAATAGCTATGTTAATGGATTAGGAATAGACAGGTTAATAATTCAGAGAAGTTAGTTCAAGTCCCACAGTGGCATTTTGTGAATTTGAATTCATTTAAAGAAAACATAAATCTGGAACAAAAAACTGGCATGACTGATGGTGACCCTGGAGCTATTGGCTTGCCATTAAAACCCAACTGGTTTACCAATGTCCTTTAGTAAAGGAAATCTGTCATCCTTACCTGGTCTGGCCTGTACTTGACTCCAGACCTGTAGTAATGTGTTTGACCTTAAAATGCCCTCTAGCAAGCCACTCAGTTGTATCAAACCACCAGAAAGAAGTATAATAAAACTAAAATTAATGGGCCACCTAACTTCAACCGAGGCACTGGATTCAGAGAAGACAAATGGCATATCCGGTCTAGCTGGCCCGACAAAGTCCTCCTTGCTAAAATCTAAGGACTCTTCAAGTCTCTCTCCAAACTTTATTTGCAAAGGCATATTTCACAAGGAGGTGGACAGCGTTTTCTGTTGAGGTTCATCCCAAGCAACTATGTAATGTAGGACTCTTTGCCCTTGGGGCTGTTCCCAGAGAGACACACGCAATCAACTTTGATTAACAAAAATCACTCTGTTTGGTCTGCCTGAAACTTGGGCATAATGTGGAGATGCCAGCGTTGGATTGGGGTAAACACAGTAAGAAGTCTCAGAACACCAGGTTAAAGTCCAACAGGTTTATTTGGTGGCAAACGCTCCGAAAGCTAGTGGGTTTTGCTACCAAATAAACCTATGGGACTTTAACCTGATGTTGTGAGACTTCTTACTGTGAAACTTGGACCACTAGTGCAAAGGGTTAGCCTCAGAGTGTTGCAAACTGGCACATTCCAAGGTGCAGGATTATGTGAAGGATGCACTAAAGCTTGGACAGCTCCCGCAGAGGCACAGTGGGCAAAGATTGCTGTTACGAATTGAGGAAAATTTAAGATTAAAAAATTAAATTGGGAGAAAATAAAGAGGGGATGAAAGGAGACTGATAAGTGTAGCTGTTTGAAAGGGTACTTTGATGTACGAATTAGCATATAAGTGGAAAAACAAGTGTTTACATATGTACTGGGGAAAGACAATGGGGTACAGCAGAGAGAGGTGACTTCAAAGTGGAGGAAATTGGCACTTAAATACGAAAAGCCGGATTCACAAAGGGAAAAATTATATATCCAGAGAAATAATTGGAGAAAGGGACACAGTAGAAGCACCTACCATCATAGCCATACCCAACTGCAGAAAAGTCTCACCAGAAAACAAGTTATTGCTAAAAGGCTGCTACTTAAAACCCAAAACTCAAAACAAAGAATACTACCCCTTCAACTTTTCCAAACATGGACAAATAACCTGTGCACGGTAATTACTTGCTGGAATGAGCTCGTTGGGTTATATAATATTGGATGTGGTTTGGGAAAAAGGGGTGTGCATCTCAGTGAAAAGGAAACATAGGTTGTTGGGAACAAGGAGTAACTTCAAAAGATAGTGTGTGTAGAGCCATCAGTGTAATTAAATGTACTAATGTAGTGTGATATAATCCTTCTTGTGTGTTTCATTTTAGGATAATAAATATTATTTATTAATTCGACACAAAATGACTGTTCACCTCTGGTTTGCATATCTTTTCTCACAGTGTACCAAATTGAAAATATACACCACTAAGAGCCTATGGTCCAAGTTACCCTTCTGGGTTTTGGGATATGCTCACATTTAACACCAATGGGATTCTTAACACTGTTGAAAGGTTTTTGGCCGTAAATGAGGTACTAGAATCTGTATATAACTGCTTGATCTATATGCCTGACGTGGAATGTGTGAATATCAAGGTTATTGAAATTGTATTGAGGCATCCCAGAGAGAGTATGCTATATAGAGAAAAGTTGAATTCTTTTACACTGTTTTTGTTTCTGTTAGAGACTTTCTGTGATTTTCACATTGAATTATTCTGCCCTCAGGATGTATGTCTGACATGAAACATACACTTTAAATATCAAGAGTGTTACAATATGTTGAGGCATCTAAAATTGGAACAGATTTATGAAGACAAGTTGAATTTTATTGTGCTTTCTGTTATTTTGAAGTTGAAAAGTTTTACAATGTGCTTTTAAAAATTTTATGAATAAAATACATTTACTGAACAAAGGGAAAGATGTTTATAGTCTTAAATTACTTACAAGACCTTCAGGGAAGGTAATCCGTGCTTTGTCCTAAAGAGATCCCTTTGTACTGCGTACAAATGGTTGTTGCTGATATCACTTTTGAAAGAAAGGATGCATTTTAATGTGTAGTCTTATCTTTCAAAACATGGTCTAATTTGTTTTTATGTTTTAATGACTTACATAAGTTCAATTTCTGGAGTGGGCTGGAACATATAATCTGCAATAAATCTAATCTGATTGTAAGATAAAAACCTGTAGTATGAAAGAAAAGAACAGCATGAAGGAATATACAGTTCCATTAACAGGTGGTTCTTTAGCCCCACTCCATGAATACCAAGAGCAAAAAGACATGATTAGCATTTAGATACTTCAAACACACAAAAGGAGCTTGAAGAATATGAATGGTTGATAACCATTTCTTTTCCAGTCGAAGCAATACACAAATTTACAGATGTGTACAATATTGCAGCTAGTATGGAAACAAGCAGTAATCATAAAAAGGATTTCATAGGAGAAATAATTTATAAATTTATTAGTCTTCTGAATTCACCAAGTGCTCCCTTCTCCCCAGGCCTTTCCAAACCGATAACCTGATCTCACTCACATCACAATTCCCTGGGACCTTCCTTCTGCAATCCAATTCTGTCTTAAACATCTCAATCAAACCTGACTCCATCATCCTCTCTGGAAGTTTGTTCCAGATTCCAACCACCCTGAAGGTGAAAACATTTTTCTTCACATCAATTTTATTCCTTTTGCCAATTATTTTTCATCTGTGTCCTCTAGTTCTTGATGTTCTTTTGATTGGGAGCAGTTCTCACTATTTACCCTGTCCATGCTCCTCAAGATCATGAACACCTCTATCAAGTCTCATCTGAGCCTTCTTCTCTCCAAGGAAAATAATCCCAACCTCTCCAACTTATCCTCATAGCTACAGTTCTTTATCCCTGGAATCATTCTTGTAAATCTCCTCTGCAGTCTCCCTAATGCCTTCACATCCTTCCTCAAAAATGTTTACAAGTTTAAACTTTATTTATTAGTCACAACTAAGGCTTACATTAACACTGCAATGAAGTTACTGTGAAATTCCCCTGGTTGCCACAGCCCAGTATCTATTCAGATCAAAGCACCTACCTGCACATCTTTCAGAATGTGGGAGGAAAACGGAGCACCCAGCGGAAACACACGCAGACACGGGGAGAACATGCAAACTCCACACAGACAGTGACCCAAGCCAGGAATCAAACCCAGGTCCCTGATGCTGTGAAGCAGCAGTGCCAACCACTGCCCAAAACAGGACACAGTACTCCAGATGAGACCCAAGTAATGTCTTATACAAGTTCAACATGGCTTCTTTACTCTTGTGGTCAATGCTCCTAGTAATAAAACTTAAGATATTACACGCTTTATTAATTGCTCTCTCAACCTTCCATGCCATCTTCAATTACTTTTGTACCTATACACAGAGGTTCCTTTCTTTCTGCACCTCCTTCAGAGTTCCTTCCTTCATTTTATGTGATCTCTCCATATTCTTCCAGCCAAAATGAATCACATCATATCAAATCCAACATATCTAAGTCCTTTTAAAGTTTAAGACTATTTCATCACAATTGACTACAGTCACAATCTTTCAGCCTTGCCGTACCTAGCGCAGATCATGCTAATCCATGAAAATTGTGTTTTAGGCCTCAAAATGGGTTTTGGGCCCAGCATCAAATGGACTGCAATTGTCCAGGTCCACAGCTATTGGCATAAACCAGATCTCATCCAGAAAGGACGCAAGACCAATTAGTATAATTAAAGTAGCATTTAAATACATTTAGCTCATTCAAAGCTGGATTCTCCCAGGTCCCAGGATCTTCTGATCCTCGGGCATGACATGAACCTGGCAAGGCTCACGTGTGGAGACCAGGCATGGTGGCAATGACAGGGAGCTTGGAGGCCATTGAAGCCACTAAGTGGTCAGGGAGCTGGCTGGACAGTGTCCATCTGGCAATGCCCACCTGGCACAGTGCTGAGGCAGTGCCAAGAGGGTAGGTCATGGAGGGTGGGGCATGCAGAGTCCCTATGGGGGACCCATTGTGAGGGCCCCGATACCAGTGATCTGTGTCAGGAAGGGACTAAGGAAAAATGCTGCTGATGAGAGGAAGTCCTGTTGTCCATGGAGGGAGAGAGGGGCTCCTCTGGTGCACTGAGAGATTGGAACACCCTTTCAAAATGGCGCTCGATTGCTTTGCAGCCAAGCTCACCGGCATGTTTCAGCCCCACCCCTCCCAAAGCCAGAGTGCAACTCACTACTCTCTCAAAAAATGACTTGTGTGGCACAATTGCAGTCCAGTCCACGCCAGATAGACTGCCAGTTTTTGGGAAATTTCCATACTACATTCCCAATCTTCGTATCATCTGCAAATTTTTAAATCAAGCCCTAAACACCACAGTCTAGATCATTAACATATGTTAGGAACAGCAAAAGTCCCATCAGTGACCTCTGAGAAACTCCACTACAAACCTTCCTCAACTTGTAAAACAAAATCTTTATTATTACTCTTTGTTTCCTGACACTTAGCCTTTTTTTTAAGTCCAAGTACCTATTTTTCCTTTTCGTCAAGTCAGCAGGAGTAAACAAGGCCTATGAAGGTTAAAAAGATTGAAGGAAGAGAACCAGTGATATTTTTAGCAAACACCTTCGTGACAGATTTAAATGGAAACTAGGGAAGTTCCCAAATAAACCAAGAGTGACAATGGAACTGAACTCAGTTGGAGAGTCACAGGAGAGTACAGCAGCAATTGAACATCCATTTAAGGGAGATGGTGTTCCTGAGACATTGGAGAATTTAGCAGAATGTCCATTCCCAAAAAAGCGAGGCATTACTTGTCGAGATCGCAGGGTGAAATAGCTATGCTATCCGTGTGGGGTTAGCCACTGATAAGCAAAGTAAAACAGGCCAAGTTTTAAAATTCAGTACAAGTGAAATGCTGGATGCAAAACCAGAATTCTTACAGGAGAATATATAATCAGAAATAAGGAAATTACAAAGAAACTAAACAAATACTTTGCATCGGTCTTCACAGAGGAAGATATGAAAAATCTCCCGGAAATATCAGAAAACTAAAGGGCTTAGTGAGAATGAGGAACTGAAAGAAACTAGTATTAATAAAATAGTAATACCAGAGAAATTAATGGGACTGAAAATTGATAAATCCTCAGACCTAATGTTCAACATCAGAAGGTTGAAAGATGTGGGTGCAGGGACAGAGAATGCATTGGTGATTATATTGTGAAATTCCACAGATACTGGAATGATTCTTGTAGAATGGTAGCAAATGTAACCCCGCTAATTTAAGGTACTCTGAGAGACAATGGAACCTGTCCTGTTTCCAAACACAGAAACTTCTAAAGAATACATAAACTAATTGTCGCAGTGCATGCATGTGTGTGCGCACGCATGTACCAAAGCAAAAGCTTTCTGAAGGTATATCCCAACCATCTCAATCTCTCTCTCTCTCTGATTTTTGAAATAAGCCAAGTCAGCAAAGACCACAACTGAAATGAAAAAAGGGAAGCTTCTCAACCAAACTCCAAAACAACAGAATCTCAAAACCAACCATTTGCCTGTTTAACTTAGTACCACTGGAATCTTGAATTGCAACACTCACAACACTCAATCACAAGTCAAGGATTGTTTTGTATACTTTTCCTTTTTCTCACTTGATTTGGATTCAATTCTCACTTCTAATGTGTACAAATGTATATGCATGTGTTTCATCATTTTCTTGCCTTTAGCTGTCAATAAATCCACTCTATCTAATGACTCAAGAAAGCTTGACACATTGGCTCCTTTTAAAACATCAATATTGGGACTGGGATGAGGTACCTGTGAACAATTTTTAGACTATTCTTGTTGAGACCAGCAGAGGGTGTTGAATAAAGAAAGGGAGCTAATTCATCCCTCCTCATTCAGGGCATAACAATTTGAAGTATCCCAGTCAGATGGTAACAAATTAAGGGATCTTTCCTGGGGAACTTCATCAGTGGACCAGTGTGATGATACTGTGTCTTTAAGAAAGGTATTGAGTCATGTTTCTTGTGCAGGATTTTTTTTAGCAGGCAGTTCTAAATATTGGTACAATTTTGTCTGTACATGGCAGTTCCTATTGTTACTGCAGCAGCATAATTAATCTTAATTACGACAATGTTTGTTTTAATCTGGACTATGGTAGGGTTGTAGTATTTTCCCTGTGGTTTTTCAGAGTGGGCCTTGATTAGCTTGATTGACAAGTAAGGTCATGTGACTGGGCAGGACTAGGCTCACAGAGAGAAACCCAGACCAGGAGCTGTAAAGAGAAGAAATAGCCCTGTATCTCTCTGGAGATTGCAGATTAGTGCCTCCCAAAAAATAGGTTTCTTTCTCTGAAGTTCTACTGCTTGAAGATAGCTCTTTCTCTGGAAACTGCTACATGGGAGTCAGGTGTCTGTTTGGATCTCTGCCCAGAGATGTTAAAAGGCTGGAAATCTAGCATCCATGTGAGCATATCTTTTTTAGTGCTAACTGGCTCTGAAGTAGGATTTGTGTCTTTGGGGATGTTGCTTAAATTGAAACTATAGAGAAAGATAGCTGTTCGGAATAATACTTTGTCATGTTTAAGTATTTCCAGTTGGTAAAAGTTATGCAAATTTGTTTTGTTGTATTTGAACTCTGGATTCTTTGGAATTCTTTACTCCCGAGTGTTTTGGAGGTTTAGTTGTTTAGTACATTATATAAGTGAGATCAATAGATTTCAAGATATTAAAAATGTCAAGGGATATGGAGATATTGTGGGAAGCCGGTGTTGAGGTAAAAGATCAGCCATGATCCAGTTGAATGGTGGAGCAGGCTCATGAGGCTAAGTGGCCCACTCCTGGTCCTATTTCCTACATTATCTGCCACAGCCCCAGCCCCTAGACTTGAAGGACTAGTTGTAGTCCCAACTTTGGCCACTGCTCCCGGCAGTGCTGCTTGGATCACAGAGCTGCTGACCTGATGATTGGCTGGCAGCTCTCCAAGTGGTTTTCCATCCAAGTGAGGGTGGAAGCCCCAGCCTCATGGAGTGTCAAGTAGCAGCAGGACTGCCTGCATCAGAAAGGATGAGTTCCCCGCCACTTTACAGTATCCTGCCATCCAAAACCTCCCATCAAGTTCTTCAGGTAGATTATTCAGAAAGGTCATCCATGTGAAGTGTTAACTCCATTTCTCGCTCTCTCCACAGACATTGCCAGGCCTGTTGAGTATTTCCTATTTTTACTTCAGACTTCTAACATCCACAATATTTTTGTTTAGTATTAACTGTAAAGGAGGAAATATCTGAAAGCTTCACATCTTCTTGCACCACTGTATTCATACTCAAAGGCAAATGAGGATATCCGTTGATTTCTAATATATCAACAAATGTCACATCCAAAGTCATTTTAGTCATCACCAACATCTGCTTCTCTTCTGCATTCAATGTATGTCATGGCTAAAGGTATTTGAAATCTGATGACAAACGGGTTTGTATCGGACCCTGATTAGATGAACAGTGCTGACACTCCCAGGGTAGTTCCTGCAACTGCAGATATTGCTCTGTTTCTTCAAATATTCAACTGCTATTTTTATTGAGAGGTACATTTTGGATTTCTTTTGTCCCTATTCAATTTTAAAAAGGTATGAAAGATAAAAATGAGACAATGTGCTCCTAGGTAGCCACTTCTGAAGCAATCAAGTGAAAGGCAAGCTGAATATGTAAAGAGGCTAAAACCTCATGTAGAGATTTTGCAAAAGGATGCTATCATCTGTTCTATAACACTGTAAATGATTACACTGATATTAATTTTGGAATTGATATATTCATTGTACATTGATTAGGTTTTTAATAAATCTGATCTGGAATGTATGGCCCAAACACAATCGAATACTGTTTCTTTCGGCCACTTTTTGAAGCCTAGGTTGTGTGATGGGTCATAACATATCCTGTACTCAAAAATGGTGACAACTATTTCTGTTCAAACTTCCAGATTACCATATATTAGGTTTATAAAAGCACACTCTTTATAAAAGCACACTCCGGCTCAGAAGGAATAAGCTACGGAAATGTTGATTTTCATATAATTAGGGATTCATGTCTGCACCATAAACAGAAGAAATCTTTTTTTAACTGTATCATCAAGAGGTTTTTGCAACCTGCACCTATGATGTTCTAATAATTCCAATACTTTTTTTTCAAATTGATGAGAAAGGGGAAAGCACAAAAGCATCAAGTGTTCTTGGTACATCATAGCAGTGCTGTATTGTGAAAATCAGACCCAGAGTGTCATTGAGATAGACATTTACACTGTGACACATGGTGTTCTTGAAGCTACCACTGGGAATTGAATTGACGAAGGAGTGAGAAACAATTTATTCTTTACAATTGAATAAGTTATACAGATTAGTCTACTGAGTAAAGGCTCCTTAGGCAGTACCTTCCAACCCACGGCCACTACCATCTGGAGGGACAAGGGTAGCAGACACATGGGAACACCACCACCTGGAAGTTCTCCTGCAATTCACTCATCATCCTGACTTGGAAATATATAACTGTTAAGCCCTCTCTAATAGCACTGTGGGTGCATTTACACCACATGGGCAGCAGTGGTTCAAGAAGGGAACTCACCATCACCTCCTCAAGAGCAATTTGGGATGGGCAAAAAGTGCTGTCCTAGCCAGCACATCCTGCATTCCTTCAATAAATAAAAAAGTAGCAAAATTCTTTTTGTTCCAGGATGTAAGTATTTTTAGGTGGCTCATCATATTTAGTTAGTTCTGTTACATTCCCCTTGCTGTGCAAGAGTTGAGTGTTTACATGGAAGTGTTACTTTTACACCATTGTGTTTTGAGTTAATGATATAAAAAGATTTGAACAGCTTTGATATAAACTTCAGTATTTAGGGTAATGTCATTGGATATTAGATCAAAATTGAAATGTGGCATATTTGCAACTCTTAGAAAGTAAATTTATTATTCTACATCCTCTAATAGTTAAGAAATACACCTTAGGCAAAATACATGCAATCTAAAGTGCTTAAACCTTTGTGAATCACATGGCTTTGGATTATAAACAGCTGTACTTATAAATAATCCTGTTACCAATGTATTGTTCATAGTTCATGTGACACTCTTGAGCTTTTTTAGTCCTAAAAGAATTAGGTTTAACTGAAGAAAATGGGATACATGTAACTAAAGCAGCTTGAAGATTACTGACTTGTTGACTTAAGGAGTTAACAGTGAGAAAGCAAGATCTTAAAGCAGCTGGTGGGCTTACTGAGCTGAAGAATTGAAGATTCTACATCACTTGCAAAGAAATGTAGCCCAAGGAGTTGCTTAGTTTCAAAGCTTTCCGAACAAAATGAGCTTTTCTACCTGTTCTGTGTGATTACTTCAGCTTTAGTCAATTCTTTTTCTCTTTGCACAATTTTCCCCGTCTTGTTGTCTTGCAATTTGATATACCAATCCCACATTTCCCTCTGTGGAGCTTTTAATTGAGATTGTTGTTTTTAAAATAGTTTATTGATCATTACTTAAAATCAGCAGCTCAGTGGTCATTGTGTTCATATTATATAGAAATAGATATGATTAAAGCAACAATATTACTTCGGGAAATAAAATTCCACAATTCAATCTTTTGGAGATTCTCTGCAAAAACAAGAAGGAGCAACCCTCTTTCATTCCATTTGCTTTTATGTTAAGAGATAAATATTTGTACCTGTCCAGGGAGGACTTGCTTTACTCAGAAAATGCACCATGCCCCATTCTGTCTAAATGAATAGGAGCTATAGAGTGGAAAGTTGGTATTGCGAAGCATATGGGATCTTGGGCTTTATAAATAGAACAACCAAGTACAAAAGCAGGGAATTATGTTGAGTTTTATAAAGCTCTGGTTAGGCCACAACTGGAGCATTGGGGCTACTGTGGACACCACACTTTAAGAAACATATAAGGATTGAGAGAAGGTGTGGAGATTTATTGGAATGGTTCCAGAGGTGAGAGAATTTACTTACAAGCTAAGCTGGAGGAGCTGGGGTTTTTCTCCTTGTAGCAAAGAAGGTTGTTAGGAAATCTGCTGGAGCTGTACAAGATTTTACCAATTTAGATAAAGTAGACAAAAACTGTTCCTATTTGCTGATGATGCTACAAGTAGGGAACACAGATTTTAAGGTTTTGGGTAAGCGATGCTGGAGTTGGGAATGAAAGAACTTCAGGTTATGATAACCTAAAACTCTGGGCCAAATGAGCACCTTTGGTGCTTTTATGTTTCTAAATGATTAGCCTTGAACCCAAGTAAAATGTCTCAGCATGCCCAATGTGCTCGTGACCACAGATGTTTTTGAAGCTCTCAGGTCATTCTTTCAGCATTATCTGCTGCAGCATTTGGAGAATTGCATCTTAAGTTTTCACTTGATTTGAGCAAGGTGCCTGCCAGATTCAATGTTTCTGCTAAGTTGATGACTTCTAGAACATAAAGAGGAGCTTCTTCACAATGAATCTGGAAGTTTTCACATTTTATTGTAGCATCCTCAATTTCTTTCATGAGGAGTGCTGTTCTTAACAAAATGATTCAATGTCCTGTAAAAAAAAATGTTGCTTTTCCCATTCTGGGCAATCTCTCTTTTTCCTTGTATGATGTCCTCCACAGTATTTGCATCCTGCCCTTTGTCCATGATTGTTCTGTTCTTTTGGATTGGAAAGTCTCTCAGCATACTGTACTTCATGGTCTGTGCTGCAAACATGTGTTCCAGCTGATGTTTCACAACCTCTGCATTTCTGTATGGATCTAATGCTTTCTTGAGAATAAGCTTCTCCTCTCTCAGAATAGCTATGCTCATTGTCAAATCCCTTATGCCTAAAAAAATTCTATCCTCAATAAAATCATTTTTTATTTGTCTAAATTCATATGATTCTGCAGGCTGCATTACAACAATCTCTGGATGTACTTACAGGATGTGGAGATGCCGGCATTGGGCTAGGATAGGCACGGTAAGAAGTCTCACAACACCAGGTTAAAGTCCAACAGGTTTATTTGGTAGCACAAGCTTTTGGAGTGTTGCTCCTTCTTCAGGTGAATGAAGGGGTGTGTTCACAAACAGGACATACATGGACACAAACTCAATTTACAAGATAATGGTTGGAATGAGAGTCTTTACAGGTAACCAAGTCTTTACAGGTACAGACAATGTGCGTGTGAGATGGTTAAGCACAGTTAAAAAGATGTGAATTGTCTCCAGCCAGGACAGTTAGTGAGATTTTGTAAGCTCAGGGAAGTCACGGGGGTTATAGATAGTGTGACATGAACCCAAGATCTCGATTGAGGCCGCCCTCGTGTGTGCAGAGCTTGGCTATTGGTTTTTTAATCAGCAATTCTGCGTTGTCATGTGTCATGAAGGCCGCCTTCGAGTACGCTTACCCAAAGATCACATAACAGGAGGTTAAGGCTCCATAAACATAATCATCTTTAATGATGATGGACTCAAGCATACCAGTACGAGAGACAAGACTGAAGCATTTTCAACCATCTTCTTCTTGAAATGTCAAATGAATAATCCAGCTTAGTCTCCTCCTGAAGTTGCCAGTATCAATGCCATTCTTCAGCCAATTTGATTGGCCCCACACGGCATCAAAAAACTGCTGAAGACACTAGAAGCAGAAAAGGTTATGGGCCCAGAAAATATCCTGGTCGCAGTATTGAAGCTCTGCACTCCAAAACTAGCTGTGCCCTTTGCCAAGCTGTTATAGTACAGCTAAAATTCTGGTTATTATCCTGGCTGGACGATTTTTCACATTCTATGTCCTGCCCAGTAAAAGCAGAATACATCCAATTTAGCCAATTACCACCCCAAAATCAATTCACAATCTTCACCAAATGAATGGAATGTGTCATTGACAATGTGTCCTCGGCCCAACCATCTTCAGCTGCTTCATCAATAACCTTTCCTCCGTCATTAGGTCAGAAGTGGGGATATTCGCTGTGCAATCATCAATGTTCAGCATCATTCATGACTTCTCAGATACTGAAGGAGTCCATGTTCAAATACAACAAGATCTGGACAATATCCAGGCTCGGGCTGACAAGTGGCAGATAACATTCACACCACACAAATGCCAGGTAATGACCATCATCAATAAGAGGCACTCTAACCACTGCCCCTTGACATTCAATGGTATTACCATACTGAATCCCCCACTGTCAACTTGGCATTACCAGTGATCAGAAACTCAACTGGACTACTACATAAACATAGTGGCTATAAGCGCAGGTCAGAGGCTCGGAATACTGCAGCGAGTAACTCAGCTCCTGTCTCCCCAAAACCTGTCCACCACCTACAGGGCACAAGTCAGGAGTGTGATAGAATATCCTGCACTTCCTTGGATGGGTTCAACAACACTCAAGAAGCTTGACACCATCCAGGGCAAAGCAGCACACTTGATTGGCACCACATCCATAAACATTCATTCCTTCCATCACCGACGCTCAATAGCAGCAGTGTGCACTATCAATAAAAGGCACTGCAGAAATTCACCAAAGATCTTGAGACAGCACCTTCCAAACCCACGACCATTTCCATGTAGAAGGACAAGAGCAGCAAATACAAGGGAATACCATCACCTGCAAGTTCCCCTTCAAGCCACTTAACATCTTGGCTTGGAAATATATCACCGTTCTTTCACATCGCTGGGTCAAAGTCCAGGTATTCCCTTCCTAACAGCACTGTGGGTCAATCCACAGCACGTGGACTGCAGCAATTCAAGAAAGCAGCTAACCACCATCATCTCAAGGGCAAGTAGGGATGGACAATAAATGCTGGCCAGCCAGTAATGTCCATATCCCACAAATGCATTAAAACAAAAAATGCTATCAAGCAGCAATTACTCAACAATAAACATCTCATTTGCACCCCGCCAAGGCCACTCAACTCCAAGTCTCATTATAACTTTGGCCCAAACATTGACAGAGCTGAATTCTAGAAGCAAGGTGAGAGAATGACTGCCCTTGGTATCAAGACAGCATTTGACCAAGTATGGTTTTATGGAATCCTATCAAAATTGAAGTCAATGGGAATGGGGAAAACACGCCACTAGTTGGAGTTAAAATACTTAGCACTCAGAGAAAGATCATCTCAGTCCCAAGACATTGTTGCAGGGATTCTTCAGTGAATAACCTAGACCCAACTATCTTCAAATAGGGATGGTCAATAAATGCTGGCCTTACCAGTGACATTCACAGCTTTATGAAATAATTGAAAAGAAATACTGATCCTCATGGTGTCCCTTTAGCCTGTCAACCCAAAATTGCCCCTTTATTCCTACTCTGCTTTCTGTCCTTAAATCAATTCATGTTAACATATTCCTTCATTCCCATGAGCCCTAATTTGTCTGCAATGCTTTTGTGTGACACCTTGTTGAATGCTTTTTGAAAATTCAAATGCACTACTTCCACTTTTTCCCCTTTATTCACCCTGTGTGTTAGTGATTTATCAAATGTGATTTTTCTTTCATAAATCCATGTTGACTCTGCCTCATCTAATGATTTCCAAATGTTACTGTATTTCTAATAAAAGATTATAGTATTTTGGCCACTCCTGACTGATGTTAAGCTAACTGGCCTGGAATTCTGTTTTCTTTCCAATGCCTTTCTCGATTAGAGGGTCTACGTTTCTCGATTAGGGGGTCTACATTTCTCGATTAGAGGGTCTACATTTCTCAATTAGGGGTCTACATTTCTCAATTAGGGGTCTACATTTGCTATCTTCTAATCAACAGGGACTCAAGGGTCTAGTATCGAGGGAATTCTGGAAGATCAAAACCAATGTATTGACCATCTCTGTAGCCTCTTCTCTTAAAACTGAAGTGCATTGATCATCAGGTCTAGGATACTTGTAAGCTTTTAGTTCCATTAAATCTCCAGGGCCAACCTTTACTAATAGCAATATCCTTAATCTCCTCACTTTTAGTAGACCCTTGGTTCCCCATTATTTCGAGAATATTTTTTGTTTCTTCTACCGTGAAGATTGACATGGACTATTTGTTTACTATCTCTGCCATTTTCTTATTATCCATTATCATTTCAACTGTCTCTGCTTCCAAGGAACTCATGCTTACCCTCACCAATCTATTTGTTTATACGTAGCTCTAAAAGCTCTTATAATTTTCTATGTCTCTGGTTAGTTTACACTCAAACACTATTTTCTCCCTCTTTATCAATATCTTAGTCATCTTTCGCTAAATTCTAAAATCAGGATCTTTTTGGCAACATTATAAGCCTTTACCTTTAATCTAATATGGGCTTAAAATGATCTTGTTAATCACAGTTGGACCATTTTACCTGTACATTTTTATTCCTTAAGAGAATGTAGAATTGCTGAAAATTATGAATCAATTCTTTAAATGTTTTCCATTGCTTATCTAATGTCTAAGTTTAATCTGGTTTCCCCATCTATTTTAGCAAATTTGCTCATCATGCCTATGTCATTTACTTTGTTCTGTTTAAGACCCTAGTTTCAGATTTGAATAAACAGCTTTCAAACTCTATTTAAAATTCTACCCTATTATGATCAGTTTTCCCCAGTCACTTCTTAACTACAAGGTTATTAGTTAAGCCTGTTTCATTGAAAAAAAAAGATTCGAAGGAACCTTTTTCTGAATTGACCCCTTAACATGCTGATCTAGAAGATTATCTTGAATGCATTCTATGGCCCCATTTTATGGTAGATTGATTCCCTTAGGTCATCGGGTTAGATGGGAATGTAGAACTTGAAACACAATCAGATCAACCATCATCTTATCGAATGACAGAGGAGGTTCAAAGTGCTGAATAGCCTGCTTTTTGCCTATTTCATATGTTCACATGTACTGCAAATTTGGTTTGTGCAGTCCATATGAAATTTAGAGTCCCCATGATCCTTAAGGATCAACATGCATTGATGGATTTAACGGAAAGCTAGATAAACACAAAGGAGAAACAAATAGCAGGTTATGTGGATAGTGCTTGCTGAAGAGGGGAAAGAAAGTTCGTATGGAGTATAAGCACTAGCAGGAATCTGATGGGTAGAATGGCCTGTTTCAGCACTATACATCTGATATAATCTATGGAATATTATTACATGTTGTATTTCACTACATAGATCTGATTATACAGTTACAAAACATTTAACTTTATTCTTAAAATATTGAAAGAATCAATATAATAAAATAGTATGTATTGAATTGGCCTTTTTTATTCATATTTACTTGATTATTTTATTTTAAAAATTGTTTAATTTACAAAACAAGAATTTTAGGTGATAGCGATAGGAACAGTTTCTTTAATACATAAACCGCTGTTGTCCGCATCAAGAATGGTCAGATGTTTTCCACACACTGCTTCAATAATGTACCGTAAGCAAAGCATCTTATCCCTAGTGTTGCCAAGTGGATTTTCTATTTCTTGCTCCAGGTATCATTGTGAGCTTGAAGATGACTATCAGTTTAATGTCAATTAATTTTCTATTGTGAATTATGCTTGTTAAAAACTTGGTAATATGTTCAATTATTTTGTTACAGCTCATATTGAATTTACTAAGAATATTAGTCAGGATTTTTTTTGTTTGAATAGCCCACTATACCCACTAACCTGTGTTAGATTGTACCAGCTCACAGAGTTCACCATCAAACCATCATTATTCACAGATTCTTCTGTTACTACTATGGAGAGATTTTATCACTTATTTTCATTGTTATTCCTCACTTAATATTTCAGTTCTATGCTATCTCTTTCAAATCGGAAATCAGGAAACCTCAGACAATGGTTACTCAATTACAATTCAAGTGAATGGATAATTAATTGGCAGGAGTTATAGAATAGTAAGTTGGACAACATAGTTTTTCTCCCCCTCCAAGAGCTGCAATATTTGGACAAACAACAATCAATTAAATTTATCTTACTTGTAACAAGCAGGTTTAAGCAACACGCATAGCTGGCTTCAACTTGTTGAGATGCTAAACTTTCAAATCACTATAGTTCATGAATCATCAAAAGCAGTAAGTAAAGTTTGAAACTTACAAATATTTCAAATGTGAGAGACCTTCAAAAGTTTCTGGAATCAGATCCGTTATACGATTCCCCTTTAAATTTCTGAAAGTTAATACATTTTATAATGAGCTTCATGCTGTCTAACAGGGTGTTTTTTAATAATGCTAAGAAGTACCAAATCTCACCTGCAGCAGTTAGAGTTATTGTACTAACTTTTAGCTGTACAAGTGTAATTCTGTCACCAAAACATGCAGCTCAAAAGGGCGAGTGAAAGAGAAAAATACCAAGTGATATAAAATGCTTTTGGGCTACCTTATTTTTGAAGAATACTGGAGCTGAAAAGACCCAACACTAGAAACTTACTCGGGAAACTCCTTGAACCAAAGATGCACATTACCCCAGATACACATGTAAATACTGGTCTGCCAATCTTCTGCCAAAATTACATTAGCTAATTGGGAGAACACCAAGGAGATTATTATGCAGATATTTGCATTGAAATCATTTTAAACACATCACACCAGCAGTCAAGATGCTTTACGTAGTCAACCTCTTGATACTTCAGAGATATCAGTTATAGAGATTATGGCACAGACTTTGCAATCAGCAAAAAAAATGATGGTGGTCATCTCTCACTTTGAAGAAAACTTTTTTGCAAGGGTCTAGGAATCATTATGGTGTGCATTTCATCTTTCCAGTAATTTCAATCCCACATCAGCTCAAGGTGATCTCTGGCACCCAGCAATAGTGAAGTCATCAAGTCAATTAAGTAGCTAGTCACACTGAGAATTCTCACAGAGGAGCAGACCATGAAGTAAAAACCACCGCTGCTCCCTTATAAATAAATTAGTGTCAAATTAAGCTTTGGCTGTACACCTGGAATTAAGGTAAAAAGTAAAATATAGAAAAAATCTAAAAAGTTAAAAATTCATTGTTTATCACAAGGGAAATTTGACATTTCATGAATACAAACTTGTTTTTTCAGGGCCCGAGAGTTGTTCAATAGTAAATATGAATTTAGTGTGCCACTAAAAACTTGTTACATCTCATTCAACAAGGCACAACTTTTTCAATTCACATGAATTCAAATGATTATTAAGATTTTACGGACTTCAACAGTGCACCCTGTGGCAGACTGGAGAAATCACTGAAACCAAGGCCTACATAAGAACATAAGAAATAGGAGCGGGAGTAGGCCATCTAGCCCTTCGAGCCTGCCCCGCCATTCAATAAGATCATGGCTGATCTGACGTGGCTCAGTTCCATTTTCCTGCCTTCTCCCCATAACCCTTAATCCCCTTGCCTGTCAAAAACCTATCAACCCGCGTCTTAAATATATTTAGCGAGGCAGCGTCCACCACTTCAACGGGCAGAGAATTCCAGAGATTCACCACCCTTTGAGTGAAGAAGTTCCTCCTCAACTCCGTTCTAAACTGCCCACCCCTTATCTTGTCCTTTCTGAGCGGGAAGAGCCTCTTCACCTCTATCCTATCCATCCCATTCATCATCTTATGCGTCTCAGTGAGATCTCCCCTCATTCTTCTAAACTCTAACGAGTACAAGCCTAGTTTATTCAGCCTCTCCTCATAGCTAAACCCTCTCAGCTCCGGTATCAGCCTAGTGAACCTCCTCTGCACTCCCTCCAAGGCCAAAATATCCTTGCGTAAGTGCGGCGACCAAAACTGCACACAGTACTCCAGCTGCGGCCTCATCAGTGTCCTGTACAGTTGCAGCAAGACCTCCCTACTTTTATATTCAATCCCCCTCGCTATGAAGGACAGCATCCCATTTGCCTTCCTGACCACCTGCTGCACCTGCAGGCTGGGTTTTTGCGACTCATGCACAAGGACCCCGAGGTCCCTCTGCACCGCCGCATGCTGCAGTTTTTCGCCCTGTAAGTAGTTGTCCTTCCTACCATTATTCCTACCAAAGTAGACAACTTCACACTTGCCAACATTAAATTCCATTTGCCAGTTCCTGGCCCATTTGCCCAGCCTATCTAGATCCCTCTGCAGACTTTCCACACCCTCCGCACAATTTGCCATTCCACCAATCTTGGTGTCATCAGCAAATTTCGACACCATACACTCGGTTCCCTCCTCCAGATCATCTATATAAATGGTAAATAGCTGAGGCCACAGCACCGATCCCTGGGGCACTCCACTAGTCATCAACTGCCAATCCAAATAGCACCCATTGACCCCCACTCTCTGCCTCCTATCTGACAGCCGATCCCCTATCCACGCTAACATCCTATCCCCAACACCCTAACCTTCTGTAACAACCTCTTGTGTGGCACCATATCAAACGCCTTCTGAAAATCAAGAAACACCACATCCACCGGTTCTCCTCTATCCACCACACTAGACACATCCTCATAGAATTCCAATAAATTTGTCAGACACGACTTCCCCTTAACGAAACCATGCTGCGTCTGCTCTATCAAACAATTGTCCTCAAGATGCCTCACTATTTTCTCGATTACGGATTCAAGCAATTTACCTACAACAGACATTAAACTAACCGGCCTATAATTCCCTGCCTTTTGCCTGCTACCCTTCTTAAACAATGGCGTAACATTAGCCGTTTTCCAATCTTCCGGCACTTCCCCGGAATCCAGCGAGGTTTGGAAAATAATCATCAAGGCATCCACTATCACCTCCGCCATTTCTTTCAGAACCCTTGGATGCATTCCATCTGGTCCTGGGGACTTGTCCACAGTCAGCCCCTCCAGTCTGTCGAGCACTGCCTCTCTAGTAACAATAATGTCATTCAGGCCCTCCACTCCTACCATCTTTCCATCGCTAACACCCGGCAAACTATTCACGTCCTCCTCCGTGAAGACCGAAGCAAAAAAGTTATTCAAGGCCTCAGCCATTTCCCCATCCCCTACCACTAAGTCCTCCCTCTCATCCTCTAAGGGTCCAACGTTCACCCTAGCCAGCCTCTTCCTTTTTATACATTTATAAAAACTCTTATTATCCTTTTTTATATTTAGCGCTAGCCCAGCTTCATAGTTTATCCTACCTTTCTTTATCAACTTCTTCGTCATTCTTTGTTGATATTTAAACCTCTCCCAATCCTCTTCTCACCCACTACTCTTAGCTACTCTAAACGCATCCGCTTTTAATTTAATACTCTCCTTTACCTCCTTTGTTATCCACGGCTGATTATCCCTCCTCCTACGATCCTTTTTAACCATAGGAATAAATTTCTGCTGAGCACCAAGAAAGATCTCCTTAAAGATCCTCCACTGTTCCTCAGCAGACCTACCTTCCAATGTGCTCCCCCAATCAACATTTGCCAATTCCTCTCTCATCCTATTGTAATCCCCTCTGTTCAAACAAAGGACACAGGTCCGGGAACCCACTTTCTCCTCCTCCATCTGCATCAGAAACTCCACCATACAATGATCACTCTTCCCAAGAGGATCCTTCACCACAAGGTCCCTAATTCTACCTGCCTCATTACATAACACCGGATCCAAGATAGCTCACTCCCTCATCGGCTCCAACACACACTGTTCAAGGAAACTATCCCGGCAGCATTCCAAGAACTCTTCTCAAGCCCACCTCGTCCAACAGGGGTCGACCAATCAATATGTAGATTGAAATCCCCCATAATTAAGGCCTACATTTCCATGTTTAACTGTGCATAAACAGACAACAGCTAAGAAATTGTCCCTTAGTGTCTAGGGATGCGTAGGTTGGGGGGATAATTGGGTATAATATGTAGGGATATGGCGGTAGGCCTGGGTGGGATTGTGTTCGGTGTAGACTCGATGGGCCGAAGAGCCTCTTTCTGCACTGTAGGGTCCTATGATTCTATGAGAACTTGCTATTAGTTTCATGTTTGGAGTATTGTGCGCAGTTCTGGTTGCCTCACTATAGGAAAGATGTAGAAGCTATTGAGAGGGTGCAGAGGAGATTTACAAGGATGTTGCCTGGACTGGGAGGCATGCCTTATGAAGTTAGGTTGAGGGAGCTGGGACTCTTTTCCCTGGAGAGACGAAGGTTGAGAGGCGACCTGATAGAAGTTTACAAAATGTTGAGAGGAATGGATAGGGTGGACTCTCAGAGGCTATTTCCCCGGGTTGAAATGGTCGCTACGAGAGGACACAGATTTAAGGTGCGGGGAGGGAGGTTCAGAAGTGATGTTAGGGGTAAGTTTTTCACTCAGAGGGTGGTGAGTGAATGGAATCGGCTGCCGTCAGTGGTGGTGGAGGCGAACTCGCTGGGGTCTTTTAAAAGACTTCTGGATGAGTATATGGGGTTTAATGAGATTGAGGGTTATAGATAGGTCTGTAGGTTGGTAGGTGATGTGATCGGCGCAACTTGTGGGCCGAAGGGCCTGTTTGTGCTGTAGTGTTCTATGTTCTATGTTCTATGTTTATAATTACAGCTAACACGTCTGGTTTCATTACAACTGCAAAATCCAAGTACATATTCTAGCCAGCAGTAGTCTGTGATTATATGAACTTGCATTTGAGTCTGACTGTGACACAGAATTGGGCAATCGTAGGATCTTTTGTCAGCCTCACAGTTTGACATAATTCTCTTTATCAATTGTTCACATTTTTAAGCCTTCAAACCGAGCTGACCAAGTACTGAAGTTCACAGCCATCAGACTGGGCTTGAGGCAGGGACCAAGAGAAAGAAAACAAAGGACCACTCTAGTCTAATTAACTTACTTGTCATAAATGAAATTGTTCGTGGCAGCCCTGGTAGGAATGACCGCCATACAATCCTTCTAAGGACCAAGTACTGTCTTCATATTGGGGTTATCCTACTTCATAGCGCAGTGGTAGTAGTATCACATGACATGTGGGATAGTTTAAGAAAAGCCCAACTGGCATAAAGTTGGACATCCATGAAGTGCTGTGTATTATCAGTAGTAACAGGATTGAATACCACTATAACCTGTAAACTTCTGGGATGGCATATCGCTCAGTCCTCTACCACCAATAAATGTGATAACTAATCCTGGTTTATTGAAGAGTGGAAAAGAACATGAGAAGAACAGGTACAGTAGCAAATATCCAAGAAAAAGAGGTACAATCTTGGTGAAACTGCAAAACAGAATTTGTAGTATGTTGAACAGAAAATCAACATGCCATGAGCAGAGCCAAATGATCTCATGATCAACGATCAAAACTCTGTAGCCGACATATGACAACTGGTGGACAATTAAGCAATGGACAAGAAGAGGCCGCTCCATAATTAACACCACCCTCAAAGATCGTCAAGCATTTAGGGGTAAAACATAAAGCTGAAGAAATTGTAACCATCCTTTGCCAGAAGTGCCAAGTGTCCAATCTATCACTGCTTAAGTCTGCGTCACAAATACCACTTTTCAGCCAATGCGATCCACTTCAGATAGCTTCACGAAAAGCCAAGTGAGATGGACACAGTAAAAGCAACTGGCCCTGAAACATCCCTGACTGTGGTGCTGAAGATTTGTGCTCTGGAACATGCCATGGCCCCAACCAAGTTGTTGTAGTAGAGCTGCAACATAAAAACCTGCCTGACAAGATGGAAAATTGCCTAGGTATTCCTTATCTATACAATGCATGATAAATTCAAATTTGCTTATTTACTGTTCTAAAAATCTACTCCCAATTATTATTGAAAGCAATCAATAATACAATGCAGCGACATAAGTGGGAGTTAACGCTCCCGAGTGTGCGGTCGCCATAGCAACAAGTTCTGGAAGTACTAAACATGGACATAAGAGGGAAATTCCAGAAGTGAGGTGATAATGACCACCCTTGATGTCAAGGCAACATTTGAAAAATTAGGGCACCCTAATAAAACTGAAGTCAATTGGGATTGGGGAAAAATTCTCCAAGAATGGAGTCATACCTGGCGCAAAAAAAGATGGTTGTGATTGCTAGAGATCAATCATCTCAGCCCCAGAACATTGTTGCAGGAGTTCCACAGGTCATTGTCCCAAGCCCAACTTCCTTCAGCTGCTTCAATAATGGGATAGTCAATACTGAGGAGGACTGCAACAAATTACAGGAGGACATTAATAAACTTGCAAAATGGGCATTGGCAAAAGTAGTTCAACATAGACAAATGTGAGGTCATACATTTTGGTAAAGAGAACAGCAAAGTCATTTATTGCTTAGAAAGTGAAAAGCTAGGTTGGATATAGGGACAAAGGAATCTTGGAGTATGAATACCAATCACAAATTGTACTTCAGGTTAAAGAGCCCATACAAAAGCTAACCAAGAATTGAGCTTTATTTCTAGAAGGATTGAAAAGTAGAAGAGTTATGTAAAACCTATATTTAGCCCATGTTAAACCATGTAGACCCATGGCTTGGTGTGATCATAGGAATGCAGTGTGTGATGGGGGGCCTGGATGGTATCCCACATTCTGTCTGGTCTTGAGGAATGCATCTGGGCCTAAAAAATAATTCTAAACTTTGACTTTTTTATCCACTTCCAGCTTCAACTAGGTTTTTAAATGAACAGTTTCCAAACAATACACTGTGCAATGTAGTTAGTAAAATTGCATCCAGATTCCACTTACATCAGAGGACCTCCAACTTGTATTGACTCAAATCTGGCCTGATTTACACTGGTGTCTGGGCCTGCTAGTGAAATGCTTCAACATAAATAGAGCAAACCAAGAAGGTCATACTCATCAGGAAAGGTTGTATATGCTGAAGCTCTTTGCTCTCAAAGAGGGAAGGCTGAAGGGTGACCTGATAAGGGTCCTTAAGATTATGAAACTTCGATAGTTTGGTCGCAGAAGGTGTTTCTACTTTTGTGTGAGGCCAGAGCTAAGAGCCATAAGAGATATAAAAAGGTTATTTGTAAGTCCACTAGGGAATTCAGAAGAAACTTAGTTACCAAGAGCATGGTTAGAATATGGATAGTGTTACCATACGTAGTAACTGAAGCAAACAGCACAAACGCATTTCAGGAGCTAGATAAGCATGAGGGAGAAAATAATAAGGATGCGTTAATGGAAATGGAGTTAAACAAAAAAAGATGGGAGAAGGATCACGGGAAGCCTAAGCACTTGCATGGGCCTGTTACCCAAATGGTCTGCTTCTGTGCCATCAGTACTTTGTAACAAACAATAACAGAACAGGAACGGGCCTGTCTGTCAATTAATCATTTCGATTTTAGCTCTGATACAATTTAGTTTTACGATTTAGTTTACCAGGGATAAGGAGATAAAGCCAATCCCAAAATCTCCAACCAATCAATTAGATCCAAGTTCCAAAGTTATATACTATTTTGCTGCAAGATCAGTTCTTCCCTCCTTCCTTTTCGTTTTTATATCCGTACAATAGATGTATATAAAATTCCAAGAGTACATGTATGGCTTAAATAAAGGATGCGCAAAGGATCCTAGCAGTTGGATCAAAAAAGCATACTGAAACAAACAACTGAAGTGCAAGATTATAACTTCAACTAAGCTCTTGTTGCAAATAAAACAATAGCATGCTTTGCTATTTTTATTGTTTGCCATGGTTTGTTGTATTAAAAAAAATTAAAGGTTTTGTTTGCATTGGAAAAACACAGAAGTTACAACATGTGCAAACAAATCATTTAGCCCAATCAGTCCGTGTTGTTTTGCTCTCCACATAATATGAACATAAAATATAGAAGCAGAAAAGATCATTTGGCCCTCGAGCTTACTCTGCTCCTCAATAAGATCACAGCTGATCTGTTTGTATTTTTAATTACACATTCCCATCTATCCCCAGTAACCATCAATTTCTTCGCCTAACAAGGGAAGGCAGTGGCGTACTGCTATTGTTCCTGGACTAATATTCTAGAGACCCAGGATACTCTGGAGACCGGGGTTCAAATTCCACAATGGCAGATGGATGGAATTTGAATTCAATTTAAAACAAAAGGAGTTAAACTTCTAATGATGACAATGAAACCATTATAGATTGACATATAAAAAAACTCACAAATGTAAGGAAATCTGCCGTCCTCATCTGGGCTGGTCTACGTGTGACTCCAGATGGCCAAGCAAACCACTCAGTTGTATCAAAGCTGCTACAAAGTCAATGAAAAAGCCCTACCTATACGAGAAGACAGCTCACCACCACCTTCTCAGGGGCAGTTAAACCTAGTGACCTGAGCCTAAAACATACTCAATGAAAACCATAGAACTGTTGAATCCCTACAGTGCTTAAGGAGGACATTTCAGTTCATCAAGTCTGCACTCACTCTGCAAAAGACCACTGAACTAGGAATCCAGAGGCCCAGGATAATGCCCTGGGTCCTGGGTTCAAATTCCACCATGACAGATGGTGAAACTTGAATTCAATAAAAATCTGGCATTAAAAGTCTAATGATGCCCATGAAGCCATTGTCAATTGTTGTAAAAAGCCATGTGATTCACTAATTTGCTTCAGGGAAGGGAATCTGCCGTTCTTACCTGGTCTGGCCCTACATGCGACTCCAGATCCACAGCCATGTGGTTGATTTTTAAATGTCCTCAGGGATGGGCAACAAATGCCAGCCTAGCCAGCAATGCCCACATCCCATAAACAAGTTTTTAAAAGTCCAGTCTCTTCACTCCTCCACCACCAGCTCGTCTACACTCCAGTAGAAACAAGCACAGTCTGTCCATTCTTTCCTCATAAGATGAAGGTCCTAATTACCAGCCTGTACCCAATATCCCTTCAACCCTATTTCCTTCATCAATCCATCCAATCTTGAGATGCAACATAATTTTTGTCACATGGCCTAATTGCAAGTGAATATCACACCCTCAACTTTTTCTATTATGCCTTTCTCCTGCTTTTCATTTTCAATTTCTTACATTCAATCTTCTATTTGTGGCTCCAGATTCTCAGCCTGTTAACGCCAGGAAACAAACACTCTACTTATAGCTATACTGGATCATCCATCAGATGTAATTTTCAATATTTGCACCACTTTTTACTTGATTTATGGAATGTGGTGTCATTGGCTAGGCCAGTAATCATTTCCCATCCCTGAGGGCATTTAAGAGTCAGAGCGATACTTTTTTAAAATTCATTTTATAGGATGTAGACGTCACTGCCTAGACCAGCATCTTTATTGTTCATCCCTAGTTGCACCTCAGAAGGTGGTAGTGAGCAACCCTCTTGAACTACTGCAATCAAAGGTGTAGGTACATAATGCTGTTAGGGAGGGAATTCCAGGATTTTAACATGGCAACATTGAAGTAACGATAATATATTTCCAAGTCAGAATGGTGAGTGACTTGAAAAGGAACCTCCAGGTGGTAGTGTTCCCAGGTATCTGATGCTCTTGTCCTTCTAGATAGTAGTGGTTGTGGATTTGGAAGATACTTCAAAGGAACCTTGCTGAGTTCCTGCAAGGTGAGATGGTATATACGGCTGCCACTGTTTGTCGGTGGTAGAAAGACTGAATGCTTTCTTAACTATCCTATTGCTCTATATGTACTGGGAAAGGATCTTTGGGTTTTCCTTAATCTTGCTTGCTAATATTTTTTCATGCCCTCTCTTTGTTTTTTTTACTTAATCCCTGTACTTTCTATACTCCTATCTGCAGTATTGAGTTTTTTGTGATTATCATAAGCTTTCTTTTACTGTTTAATCTTCCCCTATACTTTCTTAGACATTAAAAGCACTTTGCATTTTTTAAAAATTAATATGAGTTTATATTATTATTTGAACTCAAACACTGGCCTTTTGTTGGAAAGCCAAATACAGCAACCATTTCTCTGAACTAAAAACACTAAAATACAGAACTAAATGAAATTCGAATTAAGAAAAGATACATGATAGTAGAATTAGCAAAGTGACTGTGAAGGCAAAAATGATGAAGAAAAGGTTAAATGAGGCATGTTCAAATATTTCATTCTTAAACTGCACTAAAAATACAGAATAAACTATTCCATAGTGATGCAAGGAAAGACATTGTCAGTGGCAGCACATGATGCAGTATGGGAATTCTTACACTATGCTCTGAAGCAGTCCTAGAGCTTTGCTAACCCTTCTCTAAGAATGATTACTTTTAAACTTTTTTGGAAAATGGCAGTCTCCCCATTATAAACACTATAACTTCATTTCTATCTGTATTTTACTCTCAGAATGAAGCAGGTAATTTCAAGTCTCAGTATTGTGCGGAGGGTGTGGAGAGTCTGCAGAAAGATCTAGATAGGCTGGGCGAATGGGCCAGGAAATGGCAAATGGAATTTAATGTTGGCAAGTGTGAGGTGGTCCACTTTGGTAGGAATAATGGTAGGAAGGACTATTACTTACGTGGCGAAAAACTGCAGCAGGCGACGGTGCAGAGGGACCTCGGGGTCCTTGTGCATGAGTCGCAAAAACCCAGCTTGCAGGTGCAGCATGTGGTCAGGAAGGCGAATGGGATGCTGGCCTTCATAGCGAGGGAGGTCTTGCTGCAGCTGTATAGGGCATTGGTGAGGCCGCAGCTGGAGTACTGTGTGCAGTTTTGGGCGCCGCACCTGCGCAAAGATATTTTGGCCTTGGAGGGAGTGCAGAGGAGGTTTACTAGGCTGATACCGGAGTTGAGGGGGTTGAGCTATGAGGAGAGGCTGAATAAACTAGGCTTGTACTCGTTAGAGTTTAGAAGAATGAGGGGAGATCTCATTGAGACGTATAAGATGATGAATGGAATGGATAGGATAGAGGTGGAGAGACTCTTCCCGCTCAAAAAAGACAGTAGGACTAGGGGGCACAGCCTCAAGATAAAGGGGGGGCGGTTTAGAACGGAGTTGAGGAGGAACTTCTTCACTCAAAGGGTGGTGAATCTCTGGAATTCTCTGCCCGTTGAAGCGGTGGAGGCTGCCTCGCTAAATATTTTTAAGACGCGGGTTGATGGGTTTTTGATAAGAGAGGGGATTAAGGGTTATGGGGAGAGGGCGGGAAAGTGGAACTGAGCCACGACAGATCAGCCATGATCTTACTGAATGGCGGGGCATGCCCGAAGGGCTAGATGGCCTACTCCTGCTCCTATTTCTTATGTTCTTATGTTCTTATTCTATTCAAATCTCAGCTAAGCTTCTAACTCCATATCCTCTCCATCACAAAGACCCCATATTGCTACCTTTGTACTGCTGGTTGGTTCCAGCCCTATCTCAGCCTGCCTTTAAAACTTTGAAACGTGCAGTGAGAATGACGAAGGGAACATCATCATTTGGTAAGAGGCGGAACAAGACCCACACTCTCTGCTGGCGTTGTGGAGCTAAAGCATTTCACCTGCAGAAATCAACCTGCGCTAAATGTGCCTATCCTGCCAAGAGAAAGAGGAAGTATAACTGGAGTGCTAAGGCTAAAAGGAGAAACACAACTGGTACAGGCCAAATGAGGCACCTGAAGATGCTGTACTGTTGATTCAGGAATGGATTCCATGAAGGGACCACCCCAAAGCCCAGGCATTCCACAATGGCTTCCTGCATAAAGTACCAGTGTACTTACACAACAAATAAAGCTACAGTTTGGGAAAAAAATTAAAATCTTAAAACGGCTTTATTACTTCCAGGACATACTTGGAAAGTTTTTCTACCTTGTTGGATGTGAAATATCGTTGCTTGACCAGGAGGATGGGGTGGAGGAGGGGATAATTCTGGTGGACAGGTCTTCAGCATTAGGTCACCGTCCAAAGCTTTAACTGTAATATCCCCAGCTGCTTCTCAGCATTATGTGAAATTAAATTGATTGATACAAAATAAAGTAAATGCTAATAATCCCATGTTGTAAAATATTAATCAAGAATTTTATTAAACATGAATTCTCATACAGAAACTTGGTGCTGCTTTATTAAGCTGACAATCAAGGAATAAAGAATAGAACTTAACTTACGAACATATAGATTAGGAGCAGGAGTAGGGCATTCAACCCCTCAAACATGTTCAGCTGTTCATTACGATCATGGCTGACCTGATTGTGGCCTCATTTCCACATTCTGCCTTCTCCTGATTGATTCTTCACTAACAAGGGAGTCAAAGATCATCTACTTCTGTCTTAAAAATATTCATGATGTGGAGATGCCGGCGTTGAACTGGGGTAAACACAGTAAGAAGTGTGACAACACCAGGTTTAAGTCCAACCGATTTATTTGATAGTAAACTCACAAGCTTTTGAGGTCATCTGACGAAGAGGTTAACCTCGAAAGCTTGTGAGTTTACTATCAAATAAATCAGTTGGACTTAAACCTGGTGTTGTCAGACTTCTTACTGTGTTAAAAATATTCAGTAAAAAGTCTGACAACACCAGGTTTAAGTCCAAACAATTTATTTGATAGTACACTCACTAGCTTTCGGGGTTAGTCCCTTCGTCAGGTGAATGAAGAGTTCTGGCCTCAGACAGAGCATATAAAGCACAGACAGTTTACAGATTACCGATTAGAATGCGAATCTTTACACCTAACCTTATATGCTCTGTCTGAGGCCAGAACTCTCCATTCACCTGACCAAGGGACTAACCCCAAAAGCTACTGAGTGTACTATCAAATAAATCGGTTGGACTTAAACCTGGTGTTGTCAGGCTTTTTACTATGTTTACCCCAGTCCAACGCCGGCATATCCACATCATTAAAAATATTCAACAGCCCTGTCCCCACCACTCTCTGGGGGAAGAAAGTTCCACAGACATGGCCATCAGGGAAAAAAAAATTCATCTCCGTCTTAAACAGGCGATCCCCTATTTTTAAAACTGTATCCCCCAGTTCTAATCTCTCCCACAAGGGGAAACATCCTTTCAGTATCCATCTATGGCATGGAGACTGGCCTTTCAGCCCAAACTGGCCCATGCCGACCAAAATGCCCATCTAAACTAACCACATTTGCTTGCATTTGGCCCATATCCCTCTAAGTCTTTCCTATCCATGTATCTGTCCAAATGCTTTTTAAATGTTGTCAATGTCCCTTCTAAACGCCTTTCCTCATAAGATAACCCACTATCACCAGGTATCATTCGAGTGAACTGTCTCTGATCTGCTCTAATGCATTTGTATTCTATCTTCAAACAAAACACCCCAACTTCTCTAATCCATTATCTTTGCAATAAATGGCTGCATTCCATTGGCCTTATTAATCATTTGCTTTACCTCTGGACTAGTGTTTTCTGATTTATGTACCAGAACACCCAGATATTCTGCATCTGAGCTGCAATCCGTCTCAGTTTAAATGTCATTTGACTGGTAATAGCGGCTCAGACTCATGCACTGGGGGCACAAGAACACAGATTCAAATCTCACCATAGCAGTTGGTGAAACTTAAATTCAGTTAATTGGGAACATGCAGCTGGTCTCAGACATGAAATTATCATCAATTGTTGTAACAACCCATCTGGTTCACTAATGCCCTTTCAGGAAGGAAATCAGCTGCCCTTACCTGGTCTAGTTTATATGTGACTCCAGACCCACAGAAAAGTGGTTGATTCTTGATAGCTCTCTGAAATGGCATAGCAAACCACTCCATTCAAAGGCAATTAGGGAGTGAGCAACAGATAGCAGCAACAACCACATCCCATGAAATACTTTTTTTCAATTCTTCCTGTCAAAATACCAAGTTCACATTTTCCCACATTATACTTCACCTGCCAATTTTTTGCCCACTCACATTATTTGTGTCTCTTTCAGATTCATGACCTCTTCACAACTTATTTTCCTACCTATTTTTGTGTCATGAGAAAATTTAGCAACCATACATTTGGTCCCTTCTTCCAAATTGTAAATAGCTGAGACTCTAGCACTGATCACCTGTGCCACTCCATTCATCACAACACTAAAGTTATCCATTTATGCCACCTCTGTTTCTTGTCAGCTAACCAAATCTCTATCCATGCTAATACATTATCCCTGCTCCACAGTTTTGCAGTTATCTTTGATATGGCATCTCGTCAAATGTCTTCTGGAAATCTAAGCACAGCACAGGTTCCTCTCCATCTATTTTGCTTGTTATTTCCTCAAAAAAACCCCAATAAATTAGTCAATCATGATTTCCTTTTGACAAATTTATGTTTACTCTGTTTGATTCCATTGCATTGATATTTTCTAAGTGGCCTGCTGCAACCTCCTTAATAATAGATTCCAGCAATTTCTCTGTAGTTTCCTACTTTCTGTCTTCCCATTTTCTTGAATCGAGCAGTCACATTCACTATTTTCCAATCTGATGAGATCTTTCTAGAATCTAGGGAATTTTGGAAAATTAAAATCAAAGCATCCACTATCCCAGCAGCAACTTTTTTTAAAACTCAATATGAAGTCCAGCAGGACCTGGGGACTTGTCAGCCTTTTGTTCTAATAATTGTTTCAGTATCCTTTCCCTGGTGATTGCAATTGCTTCGAGTTTGTCCCTCTCTTTCACACCTTGATTCCCAATTACTGCTGGGATGTTATTTGTATACTCTCTAGTGAAGACAGATATAAATATCCATCTAATCATTTGCCATTTCCTTATTTTTCATCATTAATTCCTGTAATACTTCGGTCTCTGAAACCTAAGAGACCTAAGTAGTATGCTGGCTTTTATGCGGGAGATTTTTCTTTATTAAATACAGCTCAGTAAATAAAAGGAACTCTCGAAGGCTGTAATTCTGGTTGAAGATATACTTTTATTTGTTCAGGTCTGGTCCACACACATGGAAGAATAGTTTAGGGCAGCCCAAACAATTGTAAATTGCAGGGGTATTAGCACGACAATTATATATTTTTCAGGAATCATTTTCCCACTACTCTGTTCATCCTAACTGCTTGAACCAATAATTTTAGCATGAGTCATTTACCATTTACCTTGGCCAAGTAAATTTTATTTCCTGGCACCATGAGAATACACAAGTTCATCCAACTATCTCCTTAGCAACTCCAATATATAGATCCATAGAGTTCAAAAGTTCTTTCCCCACTGTCTGTTTAGCAATTCTAGTATGCAAGTCCACAGAGATCAAAAGCCCCCTTTCTCACTGACATATTCGGAAAAATTGTTTTACTTTATCTATTTGATTGTCTGGGAAGTTTGTACTGTTTATAACCCATACTGATAAAATCTGTGCGCTGTGGCTGTATTGTCCTTAAAGAATGTGGTTTGTCTTAATAAGTTTTTATCCCATTATGCCTTGGGGCAGTCCGTAGTTGGCCAAGGTGTACATTCTAATACAGAATATATAAAAACACATGTTTAAGTTCTCTAACAATGGTTATATGTGTTTCTATGCAAACAGTACAGTTGTAACTTTATGTTCTTTGTACCTTTATTATAATAACTCTAAATTAATTTATCATAATCTATTAGTCTTTTAGTTCCAGGTTATCCTAAGTCCCTCAAACAATTCCCCATCCTCACACTCTAGAGGGCCAATGCTCACTTTACTTAATATGTTCCTTTTCAAATACCTGTAGAAACTCTGCTTTTATATTTCTAGTTTTCTCTTGTGCTGTAATTCCTCCCACCTTATTAATCTTTTAGCCTTTTTTTGCTGTTCCTTATATTCTGTACATTCTTCAGACCTGCCATTCATCTTTGGGAAATTATATAGTTTTTCATTGCAATTTGATATTCCCTTTAACTTAACTACTTAGCTATAGTTGGTGTTAAATGACTTAAATAATTTTATTATTAATTCAACTCACAAGTATACTCACAGATATTCTGCATCCGGATAAAATAACCAGTTGTCTTTCCATATAAATGTAACATTGTTATCTCGAAAATCCCTAAAGTGAAAATAAATACCATAAATCATTACAACACAGACCAAACATCACTACTGGATAAAAGCGTTTTTACAAATTTATTAGCTTAATTCATTACACTATTCACAAATCACAAACTTCAATGTTATATTTTCACAAAGTTATTATATTCCTTATAAAACATGCCTTACTGGGTTTCCTCACATTCCATGTGCTGGAGTACGTCACAGCATGTGCATGACATCACTGCCAGGGTCTTCACCCAGAAGAAAGGCTGAATGACAGGCTTGGCCTCCAGTCGACTGGAGAAGTCCAGAGGCATACTTCACATCCAGCCAAGTCTCAGGGATCCAAGGTCTCAATGTACAGGCTTGGGTGGAGATATTGGATGGCTCTTGGGGAAGGTTGGAAGGGTCAATAGCAATGCCCCACATTATTGCTTTTATTGTGCATGGCCTGTTTATTTTAATGCCACACATACAGTATCTTGAAAAAGGGACATGATGTGAACAATCTGTTGCTGTGCAACAATGCACATGCACAGCTTAGACAGAATGTTGGTCAATGATGGGAAAGGGTTGTCTAATCAGGGAGAAAATTGATCAGGTGGGCATACCTGCTGGATAAGGCAAGCTGATAAGTGGATAGGCACAGACCTCCTGATCCAGCAGTTGCTCATTTCAGTTCAGCTGATGGGTTTCCAGTGGCACAGGAAATCCAAGCCAGCAGGATTAAAATTCAAATGGGGCATTCAAATGAAGTGTTACCTCATCGCCATGGAACACATTAGTCAGAAGCTGTCTTGTGGTTAAATCAGAAATGGGTAGGTTGGAGAGTAAGATTCAGACTTATAACTGAACCGTCTTAGCTAAACCCTCACCAACCCAAATTCAACTTTTTTTGGGGAGGTAAAATTTCTCCCATTTAATGCTCACATTACTTCATCATTAGACATCATTGTTAATCTTAACCCTCTATTTACATAACATCTACAAATGTACACTTTCTGGCAAAGATAATTGATTGAGGTATTTGATCCTGATGGCAATGCACTTTCCTTTTTTCTGGGCTTGTTATTCTTTCTCCTTACTACTCTGACTGCTGGGAACTATTTTCTTTGGGTTCCCAACAGCAGCTGTCCGTCACCTTAGATCCAGATGTCCAAGTAGCACTTCCCAATGGATTTAGGGTGTCAGAGTTTTACCTCTTGCCCAAACCACCCAACTGCTGCCAAGAGGTACATGCAGCAACATAATCCAAACAATTACTTTAGCTCCCACATGTACATCAATGACTCTCATTTCTACCTCATCATTACAACCACCTTGCCTGACTCCAAGGTTGTTAAAACATTAGATAGCTTATTTGACATCCAATAGTGGATAAGCAGGGATTGTGAGTTAGCTCAGTTGGCTGGATGGTTGGTTTGTGATGCAGAGCAACATCAACAACATGGGTTCAATTCCAGTGATAGCTGAGGTTAGCCATGAGGACTCAACCTTGTCACTTGCCTGAGGTGTGGTTATCCTCAGGTTAAATCACCACCAGTCAGCCCTCTTTTTCAAATGTGGAGAGCAGTGTTTGGCCATCTGAAACTATGGTGACTTACATTTCACTGCATAAGCAATTAAATATTGGGAAGCTATTGATTTGACTTATTATTGTCACATGTATTGGTATATAGTGAAAAGTATTGTTTCTTGCTCACTATACAAGGCATACCATTCATAGAGTACATACAGGAGAAGAAAAGGATAAGATGCAGAATGTCTCTACCTAGGGTGTAGAGAAAGGTCAACTTAATATAAGGTAGATCCATTCAAAAATCTAGGGAGAGGGCAATTCTCCCAGCCTGCCACGCTAGTTTTTGTAGCACAAAGGGCTGGAAGAATCAAGCAAAGGCCATTTTGTAGGCTCCTCACTGGGCACCACAGCCTCCACGAGTCTTTGCCAGCCGGACTTCGAGGTTTACTATAGCTCTACACTTGTAAGGAGCTAGTTTTTTTACAAATGGCCAAGATCATAGAAGATTCATGGGATGTTAACCCCTTAACATCTCACACTGACCTCCACTCCAAGAGCCAGGGGGCTCTACACTTATATAGCTCTACACTTGTAAGGAGCTAGCAGCCTGGCTCTGCTGGGGTGAAGAGAGTCAGTGAGGCCCCCCAGAAGGTTGGGCGCCTGAATTGGGGGAGGGGAGGGGATGCCTCCAGAGCATTGCCGATTGGCAGTGCCAGCCTGGGCCCCCAGTACTGCCCAAGGGGCAAAGTGGCCAGTGTCCAGGATATACCTTGGCACTGCCCAAAAGGCAGACAGTGCCAAGACAGGGGCCTCTTGGAGGGGAGGTCAGTGTAAGATGTTAAGGGGTTACCATCCCATGAATCTCCTGTGATCTTGGCCATTTGTTAAAAAGGTTTTGCAAGCTGAGCTCCTGCAAAATTGCAAATGCATCTGGTTGCTTTAAGATAAAGTGAAAGGTCTCCATTAGCTTAATGCGGTGATTAACAGCACCTTGTTTGAAACAGTCTGTGCTGATATCAGTGCATACTCCCTTATTCTGGCCTTGTAAATAACAAAATATAAGAAACTTTTGCTTTATTAAATCAGTCTAGGCCGGACTTGGCTAAATGCTGTCCTTGTTTGAAGGAGATAACATTCACTTTATGGGCAAAGTAATGTTCCAAGATATGTATGAGAACTGTTGCTATCTCATACTGGAGCAATGGTGGACGTGCAGTTTCAATGGCAACTGGGAGGGTGGGTTTTCGACATATTTTTACTCACAAACTCACATGGAGATAGTCATTGCCTGATACTTGTGTGGCCTGAATGCTACTTGCCATTTGTCAGCTAAATCCTGGATATTGTCCAGGTCCTGCTGCACCTGGACACAGACTGCTTCAGTATCTAAGGACTCTTAAGTGGTGCTGAACATCTGCAGTCATCAGAAAACAGCCCTACTTCAAATCTTAAGATGGAAGGAAGGTCATTAATAAAGTTGCTGAAGATGGTTGGGCTCTCAGGACACTATCCTGAGGAACTCCTGCAGTGGTGTCCTGGCAACACCAGGTTTTAGTCCAACCTATTTATTTGATAATATTCTCATTAATAATCAAATAAATAGGTTGGACTAAAACCTGGTGTTGTCAGACTTTTTACTGTGTTTACGCCAGTCCAACGCCGGCATACCCACATCGTGGTGTCCTGGAACAGAGATGAGTGACCTCCAACCACCACAACAATCTTCCTTTGAGCCAGCTATGATTTTACCCAGTGGAAGGTTTCCACCAATTCCCACTGACTCCTTGGTGCCATGCTCAGTCAAATGCTGTCTTGATACCAAGCGCCGTCACTCTCACCTCACCTCTAGACTCAGCTCTTTTGTCCATATTTGAAACAAGGTTGCAATGAGGCCAGGAGCTGAATTACCATGGCAGAATCCAAACTTGATCAAAACACTTCTGACCAGCCTCCCACATTCTGTCCTGTGCAATCTTGAAATCTTCTGAAACTTTTCTTCCTGTATCCTAACTCATACAGGAACCATTCACCCATCAGCCTTGTCTTCACTGACCTACACTGGTTTCTGGTTAAATAACGCCTCAATTTTAAAATTCTCATTCTTGTATCCTGGTCCTTGGTCACCTCTGCAATATACTCCAGCACTACAGCTCTCTAAAATGTCTGTGCTTCTCAAATTTCAGGCTCTTGAATATCCCCTAATTTAATTTCTCCACTATTGGTGACCATGTCTGCAGCTACCTTGGCGTTGAGTTCTGGAATTCCCTTCCTTCACCTCTCAACCTCACCTTCCTCCATTAAGAAACTTCTTAAAACCTTCCTCTTTGAACAAGCATTAAATTATCTGCCTTAATATTTATGTGCTTGGTGTCATTTTTTTGTTTCACAATGCCTCTGAGAAGTGTCTTGAGGCATTTACTTACGATAAAAGTGATATATAAACAGATTGTTATGGTTCCTTCCACCACCAGTTTAGCATAAACCAAGATGTAAATCTGGGTTATTCTTGTTTTGTATGAATTAACTGATTTACCTACAAGGCAACCAGGGCACCAAATCTGTTTGAAAACTGAAAACAATTCTGTTCATGGTGGCAAAAGAAGTGACCTTCCTTTTGCCGCAGTGAGATATGTTTGCATGCCATAGTCAATGAGATGGGCAGAATCAAGATTCAGGACTCATTTTCCTTGCCATAGGTATATCAGAAAATTGAGCCACTTTACATTCAAATTAGGAGTAAAAGGTCACTCAACCCCTCGAATCTGCTCCGCTATTCAATAAGATCATGGTTGATCTAACTGTAACCCCTTCCACCTATCCCGATAGATTCTTGATAAACAAAGAGGCAAAAGACTATTTATCTCTGCTTTAAAATATTCAAAGACTTCACCTTTTGAGGAAGAAATTTACCCCACACTACCCTCAGAGAACAAATTTCTCCACGTTATGTATGCCCCTTTAAGGGAATGGGTCAGATTTTACCTGTAGGAAGTGTGTACAATTGCAGCTTCTGGAGGAGCGTGTTAAGGAGCTGGAGTTGGAATTGGAGGAACTCCGGATAATTCAGGAGGCTGAGACGGACATCGATAGGAGTTACAAGGAGATAGTCACTCCTAGAAATGAGTCTTGGGTAACTGCCAGGAAGAGGGGAAAGAAGCAATTGGGGGGGACAATCCCCTAGGGCTGTTCCCCTCCAAAATAGATTTTCTGTCCTGGAAGCTACAGCTGAGGAGGAATCAACTGGAGATAGCCAAAGGGAGCAGGTCTCTGGGGGTGAGCCTGTTGTGAAGGCTCAGGTGGTTAGGGGATGTAAAAGATTGGGCCTAGTGATTGGGGACTCCACAGTTAGGGGGACAGATAGGAGAGTCAGAAGTAATGGTAGGGACTCAGGGCTGGTGTGTTGCCTCCCAGGAGCTGGGGTCTGGGATGTTTCAGAGAGGGTGTTCAGGACTTTTAAGGGAGAGGGAGGTCAACCCCAAGTCATAGTTCATGTGGGGACGCATGACATAGCGAGGTTAAGGGAAGGGGATATTAAGCAGAAATTTATGGAGTTGGGGTGGAAACTTAAGGCCAAGTCAGACAGTGTGGTTATCTCAGGACTCTTGCCTGTGCCACGGGATAGTTTAGAGCGGAACAGAGAGAGGGAAAGTTTGAACTCGTGGCTGAGGGGATGGCGCAGGAGGGAGGGGTTCAGGTTCTTGAGCAATTGGGGCTCATTCTGGGGAAGGTGGGACCTCTACAAGAGTGATGGTCTACACCTGAATCAGAGGGGAACCAATATCTTGGGAGGAAAATTTGCAAAGGCTATGCAGGGGGGTTTAAACTGATTCAGAGGGGGGGTGGGATCCTGAGTAGCGGGGGTGAAAGTGAGGGGGGCATAGATGGGGACTGCAATGCACGGCATCGTGGGGGTGGAGCGGAGCAGGGTTTGAAATGTGTATACTTTAATGTGAGGAGTATTCGCAATAAAGTGGATGAACTTGCAGCGTGGATCAGTACCTGGGACTTTGATGTTGTGGCCATTTCAGAGACATGGATAGAGCAGGGTCAGGAATGGTTGTTGCAGGTTCCAGGGTTCAAATGCTTCAGTCGGAGTAGAGAAGGAGGTAGAAGGGGGGGAGGGGTAGCATTATTAGTCAAGGATTGTATCACAGTGTCAGAGAGGAAGTTTGATGAGGACTTGTCTGTTGAGGTAGTATGGGCTGAGATTCGAAATAGGAGAGGAGAGGTCACCCTGTTGGAAGTCTTTTATAGACCTCCTAAAAGTTCTGGAGAGGTTGAGGAAAGGATTGCGGAGACGATCCTGGATAGGATTGAAAGTAATAGGGTAATTGTTATGGGGGACTTTAACTTTACTAATATTGATTGGAATAGCTATTGCTCTAGCTCATTAGAGGGGTCAGTTTTTGTACAAAGCGTGCAGGAAGGTTTTTTGACTCAGTATGTAGATAGGCCAATAGAGGTGAGGCTATATTGGATTTGGTGCTGGGGAATGAGCCAGACCAGGTGCTAGACTTGGAAGTTGGTGTGCATTTTGGTGATAGTGACCACAATTCGGTTACGTTCACCTTAGTGATGGAAAGGGATAGGCATGAACCTCGGGTCAGTAGTTTTAGCTGGTGGAAGGGTAATTATGAGGCTATTAGGAGAGAATTAGGAAGCATAGGTTGGACTAGGAGACTACAGGGTCTGGGAACGTCCGAAATGTGGAGTTTTTTCAAGGAGCAGCTACTGCGAGTCCTTGATATGTATGTCCCTGTCAGGCAAGGAGGAATTGGTCGAGCTAGGGAACTGTGGTGCACTAAAAAAGTTGATTCGCTGGTTAAAAAGAAAAAGGAGGCTTATGTTCGGATGAGACTTGAGGGCTCAGGTAGTGCACTAGAAAGCTTTAGATTGGCTAGGAGGGAGTTAAAGAGTGAGTTAAGAAGGGCTAAAAGAGGACATGAGAAGACTTTGGCTGATAGGATTAAGGAGAATCCTAAGGCGTTCTATAGATATGTTAAGAACAGAAGGTTGGTTAGGGCAAGATTAGGGCCAGTTAGAGACAGCAGTGGGAAGTTATGTGTGGAACCGGAAGAGATTGGAGAGGCATTGAACCAATATTTCTCTTCAGTGTTCACGCAGGGGGACATAAATGTAGCTGTGGAGAACACTGGGTTACAGGGTTGTAAACTGGACAGTATTGCAGTTGATAAGGAGGATGTGCGAGATATTCTTGAGGGTTTGAAAATAGATAAGTCCCCTGGGCCGGACGGGATTTACCCTAGGATTCTCTGGGAGGCAAGAGAGGCGATTGCAGAGCCTCTGGCTCTGATCTTCAGGTCGTCGTTGGTCACAGGTATAGTGCCAGAAGATTGGAGGATAGCGAATGTTGTCCCATTGTTTAAGAAGGGGAACAGAGACTTCCCCGGGAATTATAGACCGGTGAGTCTTACTTCTGTTGTGGGCAAGGTTTTAGAAAAAATTATTAGGGATAGGATTTATAGTTATTTGGAGTGTAATGAATTGATTGGAGATAGTCAGCATGGTTTTGTGGAGGGTAGGTCGTGCCTTACTAACCTTATTGAGTTTTTTGAGAAAGTGACCAAAGAGGTGGATGGGGGTAAGGCAGTTGACGTGGTATATATGGACTTTAGTAAGGCGTTTGATAAGGTTCACCGTGGAAGGCTTCTGCAGAAAATGCAGATGTATGGGATTGAGGGTGATTTAGGTAATTGGATCAGGAATTGGCTAGCAGATAGGAGACAGAGGGTGGTGGTTGATGGTAAGTATTCGTCATGGAGTTCAGTTACAAGTGGTGTGCCTCAGGGATCTGTTTTGGGGCCACTGCTGTTTGTAATTTTTATAAATGATCTGGATGAGGGTATAGTTGGGTGGATTAGTAAATTTGCTGATGACACCAAAGTCGGGGGTGTGGTAGATAGGGAAGAAGGGTGTCATAGTTTACAGGGAGACTTGGACAAGTTGCAGAGCTGGGCCGAGAGGTGGCAGATGGAGTTTAATGCGGAAAAGTGTGAGGTAATTCACTTTGGCAGGAATAACAGATGTGTAGAATATAGGGCTAACGGTAGGACTCTGAATAGTGTGGATGAACAGAGGGATCTAGGTGTATGTGTACATAGATCCCTGAAAGTTGGGAATCAAGTAGATAGGGTTGTTAGGAAGGCATACGGTGTCTTGGCATTTATTGGTAAGGAGATTGAATTTAGGAGCCGCAGCGTCATGTTGCAACTGTACAAAACTCTGGTGCGGCCGCACTTGGAGTATTGTGTGCAGTTCAGGTCCCCACATTATAGGAAGGATGTGGAGGCTTTGAAGAGGGTGCAGAGGAGGTTTACCAGGATGTTGCCTGGTATGGAGGGGAGGTCCTATGAGGAGAGACCGAGGGATTTGAGGTTGTTTTCGTTAGAAAGAAGGCGGCTAAGAGGGGACCTTATTGAAACATATAAGATGATTAGAGATTTAGATAGGGTGGGCAGTGATAGCCTTTTTCCTCAGATGGAGAAAGCTAGCACAAGGGGGCATAGCTTTAAATTAAGGGGTGGTAGTTATAGGACAGATGTCAGGGGTAGGTTCTTTACCCAGAGGATGGTGAGGGATTGGAATGCCCTGCCTGCTGCAGTTGTAAATGCGCCTAGTTTGGGGGCGTTTAAGAGATCCGTGGATAGGTTTATGGATGGAAAGGGATTGGTTTAGGTTAGAGGGTCATTGCTTTTTAACTGGTCGGCGCAACATCGTGGGCCAAAGGGCCTGTTCTGCGCTGTAATGTTCTATGTTCTAGGTGATCCAGGGTGTGGGGTGATCTACCCAGGGACCATCCTGAGAGGGCAGTTATCATTTGGAGTGAGGAAGAATGCAGTAAAGATCTGTGTTTCCTAATGCCTGCCTGTGGAGTGAGTTCTTGAAGATATTCCTCGGTACTAAAGAATTAAACACTCCACATCTCTGTCTTCAGTGGGCAACCCCTTACTTCTAAACTGATCCCCTAGTTCTAGATTCTCCCGCATCTTCTCCACATCCAACCTGTCACAAGCCCTCATGACCTTATATCTTTCACTCAAGTCACCTCTTACTCTTCTAAACTCAAGAAGGTACTAATCTGTCTAATCTTTTCTCATAAAACAACCTCCCCATTCCTTGTGTGAGTTTGGTAAACGTTTTCTGAACGTCTTCTAATGCAACTACATCCTTCTTTAAATAAAGAGACCAATACACTCCAAAAACACTCCAGATGTCTCCTGTACAACTGAAACAGAAGCTCCTTACTTTTATATTCAATTCCCTTCGCAGTAAACATTCCATTAGTTTGCACTAAATACATCAATATAGGCACAAAAAAGTATACTCATGAAAATTTTTGCTAAGAGAATAAAGAGCACAAATTTTTGTTTCAGGTCAATAGCTGAGCTCCGTCACTTCTGTGGACCTGTCTCAATATTTCTCATCCAATTCTTCTCTCTATGGTACACTTCAGTCTCCAATGCAACTTGAATGATTTTTTTTCATCCACTAACCATCTATCTTCCAGTTTTAATCACTTCTTATGTGAACAAGTGCTTCCTGACATCAATCTCTTGATTTTCTTTTACCAATCTACCTATATTACTTTGTCCAGCAGTTGTTTAACTTGGAATATTATTCAAGAGGAACCATTTCTAAACCACTTCATATCATTTATTATTTGCTGGCATAACACTCTGCACTTGAAAAATTTGCTCATTGCATGTAAAACACTTCAGGACATCCTTATAAAAAGGCACTTTATAAATAACATTATTTCTTTTTCCTCACTGTATTGCTCATGCTACAAGTAAATTGTCCAGAGTACTTTACATGGTAACTTAATGTGTAGCCTCTATGCATTCGGGACAGATTCATACTATTGTCAGCAGGTCTGGCAGGATCTAAGAAGAGAAACAGTCAAGTCAAACATCTTTTTGACTGAACATCATTCAGCTGAAAAATTAACGCTGTTCCTCTCTTCACAGACCTGCTGATTGCTTTTCAGATTTTCTCCTTTCGTTTCAGATTTCCAGCATCCACAATTTTGATTTATATGGTCAGTCTCTCCAAGCCACAGAACCATAAAATACCGCCCTGTGTTCTTCTCTATTTCAAATATTTATTCACTCTGCCTTGAAATGATGCATTGGCCTCTGCCTCAGCCAATTAATCTGGCGAAGAATTCTGTGCTCCAACAAGTACCAGTGCACAAATAAATTTCTCCTAACTCCCTTCTTATTAGTAATTTTAAATTCATAACCCTCATCACTGACTCCTCAACTAGAGTAGTCTTCATAAATAACACAATTTTTCATAATCTCTAAAGCTCTATTAAATTTCCTTTCATCCAACTCTGCTCCAGCATATTTTTTTCCACCCAAAATATCACACTTATCTATATTCAATTGAATCTTTTATCTGTCAATTCTGCTAACCAACCAGTTCCTTCTGAATTTTAAATTCTTCTCATTCTTTAAAGTAAAGTTTACTTATTAGTCACAAGTTACTGTAAAAATCCCCTAGTCACCACACAGGGCACCTGTTCAGGTACCCTGAGGGAGAATTCAGCATGGCCAATTCACCTAACCTGCACATCTTTGTACTGTGGGAGAAAACCAGAGCACACAGACGAAACCCTCACAGACACAAGGAGAATGTGCAAACTCCACACAGACAATGACCCAAGATGGGAATCCCTGGCGCTGTGAGGCAGCAGTGCTAACCACTGTGCTGCCCTTGCCAAACTTTCAACATGTCACCAAATTTCAAGACCACGATCATGTTATCCAAACAATCTGCAAATAAAAAGCAAAACTGGTTCCACCATTAATTCCTGGGGTACACCATTTCTAATCCTATGCAGTTCAGCACAGTTTCTAATTATCCTAACTCTATGCTGTCTATCTATCTTGCATTTATATAGTGTCCAGATAGATGTTTAATGAAGGCATTAAAAGGGGAGTGAAAATGCTCAAGAAACTGGAATCAGAGGCTTGGAGTATAAAAGCAGGGAGGTCTTGCTGCAGTTGTACAAGGTTCTGGTGAGGCCACAGCTGGAGTACTGTGTACAATTTTGGTCCCCTTATTTGCGAAAGGATATATTGGCTTTGGAGGGAGTGCAGAGAAGGTTCACCAGGTTGATTCCAGAGAAGAGGGGGTTAGCTTATGAGGAGAGATTGAGTAGATTGGGCCTGTACTCATTGGAATTTAGAAGGCTGAGGAGAGATCTTATAGAGACATATAAGATAATGAAGGGGCTAGACAGAGTAGAAGCAGAGAGATTATTTCCACTTAGAAAGGAAACAAGAAATAGAGGGCACAGCCTCAAAATAAGAGGGAGTCAATTTAGAACAGAGTTGCGGAGGAACTTCTTCTTGCAGAGGGTAGTGAATCTTTGGAATTCTCTGCCCATTGAAGCAGTAGAGGCTACCTCATTAAATGAGTTTAAGTCACAGGTAGATAGATTTCTGACTAATAAGGGAATTAAGGGTTATGGTGAGCAGGCGGGTAAGTGGAATTGAACCACTTTCATGATCTTATTGAATGGCAGGGCAGGTTCGAGGGGCAAGATGGCCTACTCCTGCTCCTATTTCTTATGTTCTTATGTTCTTACTTGCACAAGGGCGATGGTGTTGTCAATCTAAAGAAAATTAGGGAGAGGTGAAACCATGAAAGGATTTAAAATGATGAGAATTTTACAATTAATGCACTAGCTCAGCAATCAGAGATGTGATGTGAAAAAAAGTGGTGCAAGTTTGGATGTGGGCAGCAGGATTTTGGATGAACTAAGTCTAAGGAGAATGTGAGATTGGAGGCCACTAGTGCAACAATTTTTTATCATGCCAATACATTTCCTCTTTCATCATGCACTGATATCTTTTAACCTTTTTTTTGAGGCATTTCATTGAACACGTTCTGTAAATTTGTATCAACAACATCTACTACTATCCTTTTATTCATTATTCAAGTCACTCCATCAAACAATTATAAGCCTTCAGAAAATGAAGCAGTACATGCCTGTACGCAGAAAAACACAGATAACACCCAGACTTGGGCTGAAAAGTGACTAGTAACAGTTACAATACATAGCATTGTGGAAATTATTTCACCACATGGACTGCAGAAGTTCAGGATAGTGGTCCATGATTACTGATCAAGGGCAAATGGAGATGGACCGTAAGTGTTGGTTGTACCAGCAATATTCACACATCGTAAGAATTGAGGAAGATTTCTCTTTAATACATAAGAACATAAGAATATAAGAAATAGGAGCAGGAGTAGGCCATCTAGCCCTTCGAGCCCGCCCCGCCATTCAATAAGATCATGGCTGATCTGAAGTGGATCAGTTCCAATTTCCCGCTTTCTCCCCATAACCTTTAATTCCCTTGTCGGTCAAAAACCTATCTACCCGAGACTTAAATATATTTAGCAAGGTAGCCTCCACCACTTCAATGGCAGAGAATTCCAGAGATTCACCACCCTTTGAGTGAAGAAGATCCTCTTCAACTCCGATCTAAACTGCAACCCCCTTATCTTGAGGCTGTGCCCTCTAGTTCTGCTATCCTTTCTAAGCGAGAAAAATCTCTCTACCTCTACCCTATCCATCCCTTTCATCATCTTATACGTCTCTATAAGATCCCCCCTCATCCTTCTAAACTCCAACAAGCACAGACCCAGTCTATTTAGTCTCTCTTCATAGTCCAACCCCCTCATCTCCGGTATCAGCCTAGTAAACCTCCTCTGCACTCCCTCCAAGGCCAAAATATCCTTGCGCAAGTGCGGCGACCAAAACTGCACACAGTACTCCAGCTGCGGCCTCACCAGTACCCTGTACAGTTGCAGCAAGACCTCCCTACTTCTACATTCTATCCCCCTCGCTATAAAAGCTAGCATTCCATTCGCCTTCTTGATCACCTGCTGCACCTACAGACTGGGTTTTTGCGACTTATGCACAAGGACCTCCAGGTCCCTCTGCACTGTAGCATGCTGCAGCTTTTCGCCCTTTAAATAATAATCCCTCCTACTATTATTTCTGCCAAAGTGGATAACCTCACACTTTCTAACATTATGGTCCATCTGCCAGGTCCTCGTCCACTCACTCAGTCTATCCAGATCCCTCTGCAGACTTTCCACACCCTCCACGCAATTTGCTTTACCACTCATCTTCGTGTCATCAGCAAATTTTGTCACCCTACACTCAGCCCCCTCCTCCAGATCATCTATATAAATGGTAAATAGCTGAGGCCCCAGCATCGATCCCTGCGGCACTCCAACCGCCAATCAGAATAGCACCCATTTATACCAACTTTCTGCTTCCTATTAGACAACCAATCCTCTATCCATGCTAACACCTTACCCCCAACTCCGTGCACCCTAACCTTCTGTGGCAACCTTTTATGAGGCACCTTATCAAACGCCTTTTGAAAATCTAAAAACACCACATCCACCGGTTCCCCTCTGTCTACCGCACTAGTCACATCCTCATAGAAATCCAATAAATTCATCAAGCACGACTTCCCTTTAACAAATCCGTGCTGCATCTGCTCTATCAAACCATTCCTTTCTAGGTGCCTCGCTATTTCTTCTTTGATGATGGATTCAAGCATTTTTCCAACTACAGACGTTATTGGAAAAATAAATCTATGCTGACTGTTTTTGCTTAGCTCATGCACTTCTATATGCTCACTAATTTTATGTCAATCACAGATTTGATTTTAACATTGCCGACCTCCACAACATGCAAAGAAATCTTGGGGTTCTCCTAATCTGGGACTTCCTCCATTCTGAGGTCACCCCGATTCTCCTCCTAATCTACTTGCCAGACTGCCAGGGACCAGAGCTAAAGGTGACCTTCTGCTCCCAAACATTTCATTCCTGATTACGTACTTCATTCATAATAGGTTTGACTGGAAAATGGATGGTGCCATGCATTTGGGGATGCTAGACACTTTCCTCAACTGTTTAGCATTTTGTATAGTAAATGAAAAATGTCTGTCCGTCTCCCTTAATCCCAAATGGCTCCTCCTCAAAATTAGATCTTTCAATTCTGAGTACAGTATTTTAACCATACAACCAGTACACTATTCAGGATGGATCAATCAAATGGCCGCACTCTGCATTGCATTTCTGAATTTTTATTCCAGATGTCATCCTTAGCGTTTTCTTGCATTTTACAAACTATTTATATTTACTTGTCAAATATCAGGCCAATTTCAGTTGGAACAACAGAAACCCTTAGTCACTTCATTTCAGATCATTGCCACATATCCTTACATGATGTTTCCACAATTTTAGAAGGCGCCAGAATAAACACACACAAACACATGCCAATACTCTTAATGTGTTTAGTAACGCTTATTTACCTGTGCTTTATGTGAAGTCATCTTATTTAATGGCTTTCAGAACATAACAGACAAATTGAGGGAAGAGAATTGCAAATTCTCTTCCCTCACGGTTAGATCACAAATTTTAAATAGTTTACAGATTATTGGGCATTAGTCACTAGCAAGAATGAGATACAGCAAGATTGAATGCATGTGGGAATCAAAGTTGGCTATAGATTACTGGGCTGAGGATCAGTGTCTCTGCTAAAGACACAGATAATGAAAGCTTCATAGGAATTACGGGTGCTATAAATTTCCAATATGACAATGTGCTCTTTAGTTCCGAGGACATTGAAGTGTTGAAGAGCAGAAGGATCTTGGGGTCCGGGTCCATAGGACTCTTAAATCGGCCTCGCAGGTGGAGGATGTGGTCAAGAAGGCGTATGGTGTACTGGCCTTCATTAATCGAGGGATTGAGTTTAGGAGTCGGGAGGTAATGCTGCAACTTTATAAGACCCTTGTCAGGCCTCATTTGGAGTACTGTGCGCAGTTCTGGTCGCCTCACTATAGGAAAGACGTAGAAGCTATTGAAAGGGTACAGAGGAGATTTACAAGGATGTTGCCTGGACTGGGAGGCATGCCTTATGAAGTTAGGTTGAGGGAGCTGGGACTCTTTTCCCTGGAGAGACGAAGGTTGAGAGGCGACCTGATAGAAGTTTATAAAATGTTGAGAGGAATAGATAGGGTGGATTCTCAGAGGCTATTTCCCCGGGTTGAAATGGTCGCTACGAGAGGACACAGATTTAAGGTGCGGGGAGGAAAGTACAGAAGTGATGTTGGGGGTAAGTTTTTCACTCAGAGGGTGGTGAGTGAAAGGAATCGGCTGCCGTCAGTGGTGGTGGAGGCGAACTCGCTGGGGTCTTTTAAAAGACTTCTGGATGAGTATATGGGGTTTTATGGGATTGGGGGTTATAGATAGGTCTATAGATTGGTAGGTGTTGATGTGATCGGCGCAACTCGTGGGCCGAAGGGCCTGTTTGTGCTGTAGTGTTCTATGTTCTAGGACAACAGCCCCAGTATGACTGATGTAATAGAACCTGAAGAAGCCTGAGCTTTATGGATGTTGCATCCCTACAACTGGACAATAATATTGACGGACATAATTCAGTGACTAGTCTGATATGATTCAATTATTTTGGACTGTAGAAAAGAATGCAAGAAGGGGTTTGAAACGAGCTATAGATGTAGACGGCTTCACAGAGAAAACAGGGAACGCAAGAGATACTCAGAGGGCCAAGCACTGAGCTAGAGGTGTACGTTTGTTTAATCACAATTTCTACCCAGGGCATAAAGATGATGATGGAACTTCCAACTTCAGCTTGAAATCTATTGGTCAGCCTCAAATCTTGCTTATATGAGGCCGTTAGTTTGTATTTTTGAGGCAAACCCTAGCCAAAACAGAAACTGAACAGAAAAGGAAAAAGAAAAAGTAAACATAGAAAGGAACAAGAGTCTCCCGGTTTCTAAGGATACAAAAATAAACTGAGGTTTGGGAACCAAAATTTCTGGAAAATGGTTTAAAAGATGAAAGGGCACAAATCAGTCCAAGCTGAGTAGTAATAATTGATGCAATACAAACAAGCTGAAGGTGACAGAGTCCAGATTCAGAAGCTGAGAGAATTCATTGCTGCAGCAGTTTCCGTTACTGGAAGATAACATTAGTATAGGATAGACAGCTTTTAATGCTTGCTTTGCTGAATTTTGCAAAGTAAAAAATCTTCAGTTTTAAATTGTGGAATCTCGTGGCTTTGCCTTTTTAGCAAATAACCGGGATTTTGTATTTCTTCTATTTTGTTAAGTTAATGATCTATACTGAGATGATAACGCTTGTGTTGAATAATACCTTAATTGTCGCTATCAATCCTAATCGATGTCAAATCATTGGATATCAGCATTCATCAAAATCTAACAATCAAGGATTAGACAGACAATATGGTGCAGAAATAGGCCAATTGGCCACCCACTATCAATATCCTTGGGCTTACTAGTGACCAGAAACTGAATTGGACTTGCCACATAAATACTGTGGCTACAAGAGCAGGTCAGAGGCTGAGAATTCTACAGAGTAACTCACCTTCTAAATCCCCAAAGTCTGTCAACCATCTATAAGGCATAAGTCTGATGGAATACTCCCCATTTGCCTGCATGAGTGCAATTCCAACAAGTGTCAAGAAGTTTTACATTTTCCAGGACCAAGCAGTTCATTTGACTGGCAATTTTCCACAAACATTCACTCCCTCCACCATCAACCCAGTAGGATGGCAGTGCATACTACTATTCACAAGGTGCAGTATCGCAGCTTACCAAAGCTCCTTAGACACTATCTTCCAAACCTGTGACCTCCATCCCCTAGAAGGACAAAGGCAGCAGATGTACAAGAACACCAACACCTGCACATTTCACTCTAAGTCACACACAAACTGACTTGGAATTTATCACCATCCCTGGCTCCGGCTCAAAATCCTGGAACTCCCTTCTTAACTGCAATATGGGTGCAACTACAGCACACGGACCACAGCAGTTCAAGACAGTGACTCACTACCCACCTTCAAAGGGCAATTAGGATGGACAATAAACACTGGCCTGGCCAACGACACCCATATCAAATGAAATAATAAAAAATTCCATGTTGAAATTTATGATGTACTTGAGCCTCCTTGCTTTGGGGTGACACAGTGACAGGGATTGGCACTGCTGCCTCATAGCGCCAGGGACCTGGGTCACTGTCTGTGTGGAGTTTGCACATTCTCCCCATGTCTGCATGGGTCTGCATATTCTTTCTACGTCTGCATGGGTTTCTCTGAGTGTTCCGGTTTCCTCTTGAAACATGTGCTAATTAGCTACATTGACCCGAAAAGGTGCTGGATTGTGATGAGTAGGGGATTTTCACAGCAACTTCATTGCAGTGCTAAAGTAAGCCTACATATGATTAATAAATAAACTTTAACTTAACTCCAACTTTTCACATCTAAATCTACCATTGTAACCGTCCCCCTTCTCCCTCAAATGCTTGTCTAATTTCCTCTTAAATGCAACTTTACTATCCACTTCAACTTTCTTCTCCTTCTCTTGCTTGAATGCTTACGGTTACCAACCCTAGTATCCAACTTTTCAGCAAGATTGGAGATTATGTGCAGAGTTTTCTGCCCATCAGAAGTCAGATAGGGCCAGATCAAATTGTAGCAGGACAGATCTGTAGGTCAGAGTGAAATAGAAAATCCCTCTTTTCTTTTTAAAAAAGGGCCTGTACAGTGTGGATCCCTTTCAGCCTCCCAATTTGACTATGGGAATCCTGGAGAGCAGGTATGGTGGTCAAAGCTGGATGTGGTGGCCACATGCGCAATGTACTCACTTGAATATTGTGGGTCATTATCAGACAGTCTTGTCCAGGATGCCATGGCTCACAAAATCTCTTTCAGTGTCTTAATTACTGCTTCTGTAGTGATCATATATAATTGCTTCACCTCAACCCATCTTTAAAAGTAATTCACCACTATAAGGAACAATTTGTTGTTGAAGACAAATAGGTCAATGTGCAGCCTCATAGTGAACTGTGCAGGAATGTGGGACTGTCTTTAATCCTGCCCATGCAATGCATACAACCTGACAGGTTGCTATAGTGTCTTCAGTCAACCTGGAAATGCCTAGTTACGAGGCAGCAGACTGGGCCTGTGATCCATGTCTGATGATGCCCAGATGGCCCTGGTACATTTTTTGAAGGTTCTCTTGTTGAAGGGAGACTAGGGTGAGCAACTGCTCGTGGTAGACCAGGAGATCATTTATAACCATAGTGTTTTTGTTATTCGGATCAAACCATCATGGTCGCACCAATTAGTCTCTGTTATAGCCAACCTTGTTGGAATAATGACGGAACCCTCTTCATCACACATTTGTTCTCGTGAATCTGTGGGAGCTTACTTGTCATCACTGGCAGCTATCTCTTTACTAACTGGAAGAACACCTCCAGATGTTTGACATCCTGTTTTGCCAGAAGGTCCATTTGTGGCCCTGGAAAATTTGCCTATTGTTTGGGTTTTTACCTTGGATGGATGCTTTCCTATAGTCTGGCAATTCTTTAGAAGCCATTTAGGTGTTCCTGGAATAGGACCATTCCAAGGTCTGTGGACGAAGCATTGTGCCATAGAATAGAATACACTGCAGAAGGAGATCATTTCAATCCATCAAGTCTGCAACGACTCTCTGAAACAGCATCCCACCCAGGCCCCCTCCCACCAACCCCTCCCGCACTTCCCTATCCCTGTAACCTCACGTATTTATCAGACCCAATCCATCAAACCTAATTAAGGGTTATGGTAAGCAGACGGGTAAGTGGAGCTGAGTCCAGCTCGAGGGGCAGGATGGCCTGCTCCGGCTCCTGGTTCTTATGTTATGTTTTAACATGCATATCCTTGGAATGTGGAAGATAACTGGAGCATCTGGATATAGATAGGTATATCAAATTGACACTATTCTCCCCTGAATCTGGCTAAGTTAGGGGTCCCACTCGCAGACACGAAGGGCAGGGTAGGTGTAGGAGGACGCGGCGGCGCGGGCTCGTTGGGCCGAAGGGCCTGTTTCCCGTGCTGGGTTGTTCTTTGTAACCCATGCAGACACGGAGGGAATGTGCAAACTCTACATAGTCACCCAAAGCAGGAATTGAACCCTGGCACTGACACAGCAATATTAACTACTATACCACCTAATCATGACACATTGTAATATTATGCGCCAATACATTGTCCATGTGGCAAGTGACCCCATTTTGGCCAAAATCACACATTGAATTATTTCTCACACTGAAGTGATTCCAAACAGCAGACGATTAAAACAGAATCTGCCGAAACGGGTAATGAATGTGTTCAGCAGCCAAAGGGAAGTTGCCAAATGCCTCTGCCAGTGGTAAGCTTTGGAAATACTGTGCTCTTAGTCAGTCTTTCATCCACTGAAGACATGGAATGTGTTTCTCTGGCTACGGCTTTATTAAGTTGTGGCAGACCATTTCAAATATGGATGGACCCATTCAGTTTTGCAACAGGACCATCACAGTACAACATGCAATTCTGAGATAAGGATGGTGACTTCCATGTTTTCATCTAGTCCAACTGCTACTACACCGGTTTGATGACTGCTTTGAAGAATCTTTGATGGTGGGAATAAGTTGTTGCATTTAACATCCTCCCTCCAGTGTAATTTTGTATGAATTTTTCATATGCCCTAGTTCTGTAAAGAGCTTCAGGAATTCACTTTTATCCTTGGAACCAAGGCCTTAAGGGTTGACCTATTCAATCCATTGCAGAGGCTAAGTTAGATACAGGCTTTAGTGAACAGTCCAGGTTGTGGACCACAAACAGGGTCTCTCTGATTCTCTTAACCTTGCACCTCAGTGTTGTTTGTACGGTGCCTCTCTCTGTGAGCTTTATGCTTCCTGATCCATATAGGTGCATCATGGATGGCAACAGCCATTAGACATAAGGATCCACTGTCCAACAGGACAACTGATGACACCAAGATTGGTGGAGTAATGGATGACGTGGAGGGCTCTTGTAGGCTGCAAAGAGATAGTGGTAGGATGCAGAGCTGGGCAGAAAAGTGGCAGATGGAGTTTAACCTGATAAGTGCAAAGTGATTCGTTTTGGTAGGACAAACTTGAATGCAGATTACAGGGTCAACGGCATGGTTCTGAAGAATGTGGAGGAACAGAGACCTCAGGGTTCATATTCACAGATCTCTGAAGGTTGCCACTCAAGTGAATAGAGCCATGAAGAAGTCTTGTAGTGTATTAGTGTTTATTAACAGGGGGTTTGAGTTTAAGAGCTGTGAGGTTATGCTGCAGCTATACAGGACCTTGGGGAGAATACATTTGGAATATCATATGCAGTTCTGGTCACCTCACTAAAAGGATGTGGAAGCATTGGAGAGAGTGCAGAGGAGATTTACCAGGATGTTACCTGGTTTGGAGGGTAGGTCTTATGAGGAAAGGTTGAGTGAGCTGGGGCTTTTCTCTTTAGAGCGAAGGAGGATGAGAGGTGAATAGAGATTTATAAGATGATGACGGGGATAGATAGAGTGGACGTGCAAGACTATTTCCTCGGGTGGATGTAGCTGTTACTAGGGGGCATAATTTTAAGGTTCATGGTGGAAGATATAGGAGGAATGCCCGAGGCAGGTTCTTTACCCAGAGAGTGGTTGGGGTGTGGAATGCTGTGATAATGGAGTCAGACACATTAGGAACTTTCAAGCAGTAATTAGTTAGGCACATGGAGCACACCAAAATGACAGGGAGTGGGATAGCTTGATCTAGGGTTCGGACATAGCTCGGCACAACAGCCAGGCTGAAGGGCCTGTACTGTGCTGTACTGTTCTATGTTCTAACACTGGCTCAAGTTTGAGAGATGGCCATTAACCAAAATGTTAACATTACAAAGCAAAATTCCAGGATCTTTGATCTCTTCCAAGTAGCATTGTCTTGTGTCCTCTTTGTGTGCAATCTTGACATTCTAGGTTCATCGTGAGATCATCTGTACGTTTAAGTGTTCAATGCTGTTACATTGAAAGCACTGGACTAACATTACAAGACTTTAATCTAGCCAGTGGGGGCACTTTGCTCCACACTGTTGACATGGTTGCACTACTAGTCAATCAAGGCATGCTTCCCTTGGCTTGAAGTGCTGATTTCTGTGCTGTTTAACTAACTGAAGTGTGGAGTTTTCTTTGTATCACGGATTACTTTCTCCTTTTAAAATCAATCCATGCTACACACAGAGTTCTGACTGCTCAACAGTCAGAATAGCTTTCTCAAGGATTAGATCCCCCTTTGTTTGCAGCATGTCTGAGAGTGCATTGTCTACACCTCCTGCAATTATTCTATCCCTGCTAAGTTCAGATTTTGTGTCTAATATTCACAGCTTTCAATCATGCTATACAGATCATTAATGAATGACCAGGTTCTCCTGGCTACTGAACACATTTACTAAATTTTTAATTTATTCTTTTATGGGGCATTGGCAGTGCTGGCTGGGCCAGCATTTATTGAGGGGGCACTTAAGAGTCAAACATATTGCTGTGGATCTGGAGTCACATGTAAGCCAAACCTGGTAAGGACAGCAAATTTTCTTCTTAAGGATATCAGTGAACCAGACAGGATTTTTCCAAGCATCAACAATGGATTCATGGTTGTCATTAGAGTTTTAATTACAGATTTTTATTGATTTCAAATTTCACCATCTGCCATGGTGGGATTTGAAACTGTGTTGCTAAGGCATTACAGTGCTATGCATGAGGGTCACAAAAACATCAAATCCCAAGCTTTGCTGGTCTTTAAAGCTGATTCCTTCGTTGCAATTCTTCCCAATTAATTTCTTTCCCTTTTCAATGCGAGCTTGAACATGAGCTGCCAATTCAGGAATCTGGTTTTCCGACAGAGGTTTCAAAAATATCCTGACAACAGAAACAGTTAAAAGTTTGTTCTTTCCTGGAACTTCAAAGTTCTATTTCACCCCTACTAGTTCTGCTGACTCTGAACTCACGGAACTGAAGCCAGACCCTCAAGAGAGAGACCCATACGGTCTTCCGCTGCAACAAGGAACAACAAACCTGCATCTTCAGCTTTCAAACCTTTCTTTGGAGCTTTTCCCTGGTGATTTTCTTCTGCACATCTGCTTCAAGCTTTACTTCAGATCAGAGTGCTTCTTCAAATTTGTCTTTGGTTTTGCACAATTTCAGTGTCTCTCTGCAATTTTTGCATGTTTTGGGTTTTTCCATTCACTGCTATCATGTTGTAGGTCTTAATCAAGTCTTCGTAGATCTAAGCAAGTTAACTGCATGTATTAACTACAAAACTTCATACATATACACAGAAGATATTTCAATCTAGGAGCTGGCTCCATGCTGGACTGGGCACATTGCTCTTTCCAACACTAGAATGACCCCTTGGTTCAGCTCATGCATGCACTTCCGTCACTGAGGGAAGTAGGATACTGAGTCCAATGTTAACCCTATAGGTGCCAAACCTCTGTAGTGGAGAAAGGAAAAGTAAACATTTATATGAAGTAAGTAATTTGTCTATAAGTCAGGCAGCATATGCTGAGAGAAATAGAATTAATGTATCAAGTCAATAGCTGATAAAAGATCATCCATCCAAACTGTTACCTCCATTTCTCCCTATCGATGCTACCTCACCAGTTTGGTATTTACAGCATTTTATTTTTATTTCAGATTTCCAGCATCTTCAGTTTTTTGCTTTCGGAGAAGTGATTCATCTATTTTTGATACTGTTGCTCAAGGGAGGATTGATTACCAGGCCACAGCTTGACTCCCAACTACTCTTAATCAATGTTTTGGGATCTGAACACCTACGGCATACAGGTATCCTCTTTGCACTCTTATTGTAAACAATATGCCTATTGAAAGTGATCTAAAGGGTAGGAAAGTAACAAAAACTAAACTGTGAATTATCATGGGTGAAAATATTATTGATTTGTTTTTCTTCCTATATTGGGATGATCAGTATCTCACTTATACCAATAAAGATTCATGAAGTACTGAATCTTTGCTTTATATCTACTGATTCAACATCATTCCAGGAAAGTCCCCACATCAGGTAACAGCAATATCACAGAATCACAGATAGAATTTAAGAAACATATTACGGAGTTTTAATAATACACTTCCATGATACAAATCATGCAAAAAAAACCCATTATGCTTATCAACTTTGAAAGGAAATCAGTATTATTCCAACGGATGTATGCGGTGTGCTGGTGTATAAATGATAAATGAAATAGGAAGATAAATGAAATTCAAAGTACTCCTTTTTATTTGAGAAAATTAGAAATTTCAAGTACTTCTGACATTGCAGTTTAAAAAACAAATCACAGTTCAATATGGTTTCAGGAATGAGGAACTTCAGCTACATGGATAAATTGGAGAAGATGAAGAAGAAATTTGATACAGGCTTTTAATATTGTAAGGGGGCAGGACAGACAACGGAGAGAAACTGTTCCTCTGGGTATCTGGGATCGAGAGGGGGCCAGAGGATACTGATTTTGTCCCCGAACTTCTGGTCAGCATCAAGACTGCATGCAATGATGATGTCCACAAAGACTTGTGTGACCCAACCTTTTTGTGATTTTTCAGCCAGGACTAATGATCCCAGCTGAAGCCTCAAGGTGTCAGCACAGAAATCCACAGAGAAGACCATCAAGTAAGAAAAGATTCAAAAAGGCCATGATCCCCTTATACAAGAATAGCTGCTGTACTCAGGTTTGTTTTTAAAAGATTTCAAGTCTTTCAGTGGTGAGTGGGTGGTTGGGAAGAGAGGATAGATGGTTGGTTCGGATTGGGGGAGGTGTCAGTTGTGGTGTTCAGTTCAGTTACGCTGTCTAATCACTGACTTTAAACTAGGCATTAACCAGGATAATATTCCCAGGCTAAGTATGTAGGCGGGTCCTGCATATCTGACCCAAGTTTCTGACACTGAGCTCAGTGTTGGAGACTTAGTGGAGAGTACCAGACAGCAGAAATCAGCCAATCAGATGTTTAAACTTCTCGGGCAATTGCCATTACGTGCATGTCAAGACTTCAGCAGGGATCTGACACCCATCTCTCAAATCTCCGACAATCTAATGCTGGGAGATTTGGGCCAGGGTGATTAGCAAATTAACAAAGAAAAGAACAGCACAGGAACAGGCCCTTTGGTTCTCCAAGCTTGCACCGATCATGATGCCTGCCTAAACTAAAACCATATGCACTTAGAGTCCATACCCTTCCATTCCCATCCTCATGGATTCGTCTAGTTGCACCTTAAATGCTGCTATCGTACCTGCTCCAACCACCTCCCTGGGCTGCGCGTTCCAGATATTCACCATCCTCTATGTAAAAATTTTGCTTTGCACATCTCCTGTAAACTTTTCCCCACGCATATTAAACCTATATCCCCTACTACTTGACTTTTGTACCCTAGGAAAGTGCATCTGACTATCTGCTCTGTCCATGCCACTCATAATCCTGTAAAACCTCTATCATGTTACCCCTCAACCTCCATCGTTCCAGTGAGAAAAACCGAGTTTATCCAATCTCTCCTCATAGCTAACACCCTTCAAGCCAGGCAACATCCTGGTAAATCTCTTTTATAAATATATAAAAAGGAAGAGGCTGGCTAGGGTGAACGTTGGTCCCTTAGAGGATGAGAAGGGGGACTTAGTGGTAGGGGATGGGGATATGGCTGAGGTCCTGAATAACTTTTTTGTTTCTGTCTTCACGGAGGAGGACGTGAATAATTTGCCGGGTGTTAGAGATGGAAAGGTGGTAGGACTGGAGGGTCTTAATGACATTACTGTTACTAGAGAGGAGGTGCTCGACAGACTGGAGGGACTGATTGTGGACAAGTCGCCAGGACCGGATGGAATGCATCCGAGGGTTCTGAAAGAAATGGCAGAGGTGATAGTGGATGCCTTGGTGGTTATTTTCCAGACGTCGCTGGATTCCGGGGAAGTGCCGGAAGATTGGAAAGCGGCTAATGTTACGCCGTTGTTTAAGAAGGGTGCCAGGCAAAAGGCAGGGAACTGTAGGCCGGTTAGTTTAACGTCTGTTGTAGGTAAAATGTTAGAATCCGTCATCAAGGAGGAAATAGCGAGGCATCTTGAGAGGAATTCCTTGATAGAGCAGACGCAGCACGGTTTCGTTAAAGGGAAGTCGTGTCTGACAAATTTACTGGAGTTCTATGAGGATGTGTCTAGGGCGGTGGATAGAGGAGAGCCGGTGGATGTGGTCTTTCTGGATTTTCAGAAGGCGTTTGACAAGGTACCTCACAGGAGGTTATTGCAGAAGGTCAGGGGACAGGGAGTTGGGGGTAGGGTGTTAGCGTGGATAGAGGATTGGTTGTCAAATAGGAGGCGGAGAGTGGGGGTCAATGGGTGCTATTCGGATTGGCGGATGGTGACTAGTGGAGTGCCTCAGGGGTCGGTGCTGGGGCCTCAGCTATTTACCATTTATATAGATGATCTGGAGGAGGGAACCGAGTGTAGGGTGTCGAAATTTGCTGATGACACCAAGATTGGAGGAAAGGCAAATTGTGCGGAGGGTGTGGAGAGTCTACAGAAGGATCTAGATAGGCTGGGCGAATGGGCCAGGAAATGGCAAATGGAATTTAATGTTGGCAAGTGCGAGGTGGTCCACTTTGGTAGGAATAATGGTAGGAAGGATTATCACTTATGTGGCGAAAAACTGCAGCAGGCGACGGTGCAGAGGGACCTTGGGGTCCTTGTGCATGAGACGCAAAAACCCAGCTTGCAGGTGATCAGGAAGGTGAATGGGATGCTGGCCTTCATAGCGAGGGGGATTGAATATAAAAGTAGGGAGGTCTTGCTGCGGCTGTATAGGGCATTGGTGAGGCCGCAGCTGGAGTACTGTGTGCAGTTTTGGGCGCCGTACTTACGCAAGGATATTTTGGCCTTGGAGGGAGTGCAGAGGAGGTTTACTAGGCTGATGCCGGAGTTGAGGGGGTTGAGCTATGAGGAGAGGCTGAATAAACTAGGCTTGTACTCGTTAGAGTTTAGAAGAATGAGGGGAGATCTCATTGAGACGTATAAGATGATGAATGGGATGGATAGGATAGAGGTGGAGAGACTCTTCCTGCTCAGAAATGATAACAGGACTAGCGGGCACAGCCTCAAGATAAAGGGGGGGCGGTTTAGAACGGAGTTGAGGAGGAACTTCTTCACTCAAAGGGCGGTGAATCTCTGGAATTCTCTGCCCGTTGAAGTGGTGGAGGCTACCTCGCTAAATATTTTTAAGACACGGGTTGATGGGTTTTTGATAGGAGAGGGGATTAAGGGTTATGGAGAGAGGGCGGGAATGTGGAACTGAGCCACAACAGATCAGCCATGATCTTATTGAATGGCGGGGCAGGCTCAAGGGGCTAGATGGCCTTCTCCTGCTCCTATTTCTTATGTTCTTATGTATCCTCGCCAAAGCATCCACATCGTTCTGGTAGTGTGGCGATCAGAATTGTATACAATATTCTAAATGAGACCGAACTGAGGTTCAGCACAGCTGCAGCATGACCTGCGATTTTTATACTCAATGGCCCAACCAATGAAGGCAAACATGCTGTATGCCTGGTTGAGTGCCTCATCCATCTGTGTTGGACACGTATGCCCAGATCTCTATGCCTGTCAATACTCCTAAGGGTTCTACCATTTACTGCAGGATTCCTACATGCATTGGATCTTCCAAAATGCATTATCTCACACTTAAACTCCATCTGCCATTTCTCCGCCCAAGTCTCCAACTGGTCTATATCTTGATGTTTACTCTGACAATCCTCTTCACTAACCGCAACTCCACCAATTTGTGTCATCTGCAAACATACTAATCAGAGCAGCTACACTTTCTTCCAAATCATTTATATATACTACGAAGAAAGGTGCCAGAACTGATCCCTATTCACAGCTTTCTATTCAGAAAAGCACCCCTCTGCTGCCACCCTCTGCCTTCTATGTGCAAGTTCTATATCCATCTTGCCAGCTCTCCTCTGATCACACGTGATTTCACCTTTCATACCAGTCAGAAGAAACAGTGATATAAAGAAAACTTTTTTGTTTAAAAACTTGGCACGTTTGGGATCTGGAGTACTCAGTGTAATGGAGGCACATTCAATCGAGGCATTCAAAAGAGAATTGGATAATTATCTGAAGTGAAAACGTTTGCAGGGTTACAAGGGAAAGGCTGGGATGTGGGGACTAAGTGCATTGTCCTTCCAGAAAGCTAGCATAGACACAATGGGCTGAATCACCTCCTTCTATGCTGTAACCATTCAATGATTGATGAGAATAAAATTGAGAATAACTCTCCACAAGCTGTTCCATTGTTATAATTATTGAGGAGTCCCAGAGTAACTGATGACAAACTAGAGTTATTTTACAGAGCCAATCAACACTGAGCAATCTGGCTACAGGCCAGAAAACTGATCAATATAAATTCAGATGAGGAAGCTGCTTTTGAAGAACTGTGATGCAACCATCTGGGGAGTAAAAGACATTCTCACATAGGGCAGTCAGCTCAATGTCAGCCTTGTAAATGTGATCAACTCAAAGCTGATGGAAAGATAGTCTTTAAGTTTTCTGGAGCTTTTGAGGCTCAGTAGGAGAGGACTTCATTAAAATGAAGATTAGGTGAAATGTTTTCTCTCAGGGAACTGACAGTCTTTGGAACACTCTTCCTGATGACGTTGTGCAGCAGTCTATGAATACTTTTAAGGCAGAAATGGATGGATTCTTGGTAAGCAAGAGGGTGATAAGATATTGGGGTAGTTGGGATGCAGATTTGAGGTTACTATCGAATCAGCCATGATCTTATTAAATGGCAGAACAGACCCGAAGGCACTCCTACTCATTGTTCACATGTTTCTAAGATAATTTTACACTCTTTAGGGAGCCAGGCTGTTTGATTGGTCTGGCTTTCTGCAGCATTGACCACGTTGGTATTTATGGAAGACAATACAATTCTGCTCACTCAGCAATCCTGTCACAATGATTCCTTGAGGTCCCCTTGCAGTCATAAAAGCAGGAGGCACTGGTTTAGTTCCCTTGGTTTGACTCCATAGTTTTCATATGCCTTTGAAAGGAAGGATGGAGGACAACAAGTTCTTTTCCAGTTTCTTGGATCTCCTTTGAGGAATTCCTGTGGTATTTCATCACCACACTGGTGAAAAAAAAACTGTAGAACATAGACTGTCTGGACAAGGATTTCAATTCAGTCTGTGAGTGCAGAAAGATAAAAATATTAAAACAGAAGCATTCTGTGAAGTCCTTAATCAGAAAGTGGCAGATTCAAGTTGTAACCAAGCTCAAAAGAAGAACACACCAGAAAAGTCTGAAGTTATGTTGTGTAAATTTAAGGAAGATAATTCACTGACATTGAGCAGTCTAGCATGTTCATCACTTTTGCAATGTTACACTAAGACAAGCTATACTGACAGAATGAACTGAGTCCAGTCATAATTACTGTGTGAAAGTTCATATACTTTGAAACAAAGTAGATTTATCAAGCACTGTCTAAAAAAAAATGTTTTCTCTGCCTGTCTCCAAAAAGATTGATGAGTACATTATGGATATATGTGAAAGACATAAATATGCTGGCTAGATTATGGAGGTAGGCATTGTTACAATCCCATATGGCACTATCATTAGATGTAGAACAGCACAAGGTCTACTCCAAGATAAAGGAAAGCTAAATGTTATTGTGAATCAAGTAATTTTTAAAAATTGACTAAAAACTCTTATTTCAGGCATTAAAAATTGTACTTGAGTGGATGAAATTTAAATAAAACAAAAGTTGAAAAAATATAGTATTTTAAGAAAACCGTAAGAACCCAATGGTTAGATTATATAATCTGAATAACAATTTCCTTCAAGCTTTGCTTTTCAAAAGATGGGCATACAAAGATAGGGTGAAGCGTGACAAGATAAAAACTTACAAAATTACAACAGATTTATATTACATTCAAGACAGGATGATAATTCCACTATTGCTTTTTTTCAGCTTTTCACTTTATCTCCAAGAATTCCCAATTGTTCTTTAATTATTTTTCTAGCAGTAATTAATGTTTTTGATCCTCAATTTTCAGCTGAAAATATGCTACAAGTATTTCGGGTCACTGTCTGTGTGGAGTTTGCACATTCTCCCCGTGTCTGTGTGGGTTTCCTCCGGATGCTCCGGTTTCCTCCCACAATCCAAAGATGTACTGTTAGGTTGATTGGCCATGATAAATTGACCCTTAGTGTTCCGAGGTGCATAGGTTAGAGGGATTAGCGGGTAAAATATGTAGGGATACAGGGATAGGGCCTGGGTGGGATTGTGGTCGGTGTAGACTCGATGAGCAAATAGAATCCCTACAGTGCAGAAAGAGCTATGATTCTATTTTATGTAGCACTGTGAGTAGTGCACTTCCCATCAGACTAATTAAGTCACAGGTAGTAGAACATATCAACATATTTTCATTTTCAACAAACAAACAATTCCACCTTTTGGACTTGTGCCAGAGTGATTCATTTGTCCATTACCCCATATAGGTCCCTAGCCTCCAGTTCTTACACAGTCCCTACAAACAGGGTTAATAAGTCATTATCTGTAAATAATCCTATACATATAAATTGTTCCAGATGAAGCACAGCACCACAAATGTCAAAGCAGTGCATTTCTGCATTCCAAATATTTTTTGCAATGATGCACCAATTTTATCAATCTATTGTGTTATTTATAATTTCTGTGGGGCTGAAAAATTCTTACCAAGCATTAATTATATGTTCAAGCAAAGACTACTTTTCTAATACCTTTCTCTTGTAAAATATTTACCAGTTTTACTTAAGCAGATGTTATGAAGTGTACCTCAAGACTTTTACTCCCTGCCTCTGCTTAAGGAGTAGATAAGAAATAGGAGCTGGAGTAGACCACACAGCCCACTGAGCCTGCTTCATTATTTAATATCTTGGGCTTCAACACCACTTCCCATCAACTCCACATATCCCTTAATTCCTTGAGACCAAAAATTTGTCTATCCTACCCAGTATTGAATAATTGAGCATCCATAACCTTCTGGGGTGAAGAAGTCCAAAGATTCACAACTGACCAGGTCTAACAATGAACAATGGTCATAGCTAAGTAGTAAGCATGTGAAATAAATCTAAGTTGCAATTAAGAAGATAGAATTGAGATAATTGTTCAGGGTCCATTGCTCTAACTTCCCCAGGCCAACTTCTGAAAATATAATCTCAGAAGACGCAAGTATGTAATTTGGTCAATAAAGAACGAACAAACTCAAAGATTACTTAGCCTGAGATTTGTTCACTGGATTCATCTCATCTAGAAGTGGTTTGAAAATAGCAATAAGGCATCCTTGCATCTTCATACAAAATATACACATCGAAAGATGTTTGAACAGATGCTACCAAAAAGGGGATTGTTTAAAAATAAAAAAAGTAAACAATATTAGATATGAACTAAATGCAACATCTTCTGGTCTTTTGTTACGCTGCTGACTTGCACAATAAAGTGCAACAGTTTCATAAAAATTGAGTGAATGAGAGTAATTGTGCTGGAATCACACTTTGGGCTTTAGAATGCTCCATAATCTCCAGGCTTACAAGGCTACTTTTGTCATCAACATAAAACTACTGCTGATCAACATAACAACGGCAACATGAATGATAATACAAATTATGATTATTTTCCAACTCAAACAAAAAAGTCACAATTGTTTGGGCACTGGAATTATGCTGCATTATAGGATGAAACAGAATTAGTAAGAATGAAGTGGGTTGGATGGGTTGCATGTTTTCCTACAATGCACAGTATTGAAATAGAACAAATTTAAACATGTAGATTATTTAAAGAAGAAACGTATAATGTTAAAAGAGACAACTTCTCATTATCTCAGAGCATAGAAACAGCAGAAAATTCAGCTGGTCAAGCCTGCACCACCATTCAATTAGATTAAGGTTGATAGTGTACCTCAACACTACTTTCCCACGCTATCTTCATACCACTTGAAGTCACTACTCACCAGAAAACTGTAGATTTTGGTATTAAACATGCTCAATGATTGGGCTTCCACATTATTCTGTGGTAGAGAATTTCAAAGTTTCACCACTGAGTAAAGGGAATCCTCATCTCTGACTTAAATGGCCTACTTTTCATGCTGAGACTGTGTCCCCAGGTTCTAGACCCACCAATCAGAAGTAACATCCTACATCCCACTCAGTCATGTCCTGTAAGAAGGTCATAAATTTCAACGAGATCACCTCTCATTCTTCGAAACTCAAGAATATAGATCCAGTTTCCTCAATTTCTTCACAGAAGATAATCCTAACACAAGATTGACTCTCAAAATACACAGGAGCAGAATTCAGCCATTCGGCCTATCGAGTCAGCTCCACCATTCAGTCATGGCTGATGTGTTTCTCAACCCCATTCTCCTGCCTTTTCCCCATAACTTTTGATTAATCTGGTTAACCTCTGCTGGGCTTCCTCCATGGAAAATTCATCCTTCCTTAGATAAGGAGACCAAAACTGTACACAATACTGCTGGTGCAGTCTCACCAAAACTCTATTCAATTGCAGCAAGGCATCTTTACACCTGTACTCAAATCCCCTTGCCACCAAGGCCAGTGTATCATTTGCCTTGCTTATTGAGTGTTGCAGCAGGCATGCTAGCTTTTGATGACTCTATTCCCGGCTTTGGGTCACTGTCTGTGCGGAGTCTGCATATTCTCCCTGCATCTGCATGACTTTCCTCTGAGTGCTCCAATTTCCTCCCACAGTTCAAAAGACATGCTGGTTAGGTGCATTATTGGCCATGCTAAATTCTTCCTCAGTGTATCCAAACAGGACTGGAGTCTGGTGATGAGTAGAGGGGGGTTCACAGTAACTTCACTGCAGTGTTAACGTAAGCCTAGTTGTAACACTAATAAATAAATTTTAAGTGTATTCATCCAAGCTCTATACAATTGCAGCATTCACATCGTTACTCAAATCCGCCTGCCATCAAGACCAACATACCATTTGCCTTGCTTATTGAATGTTGCAGCTGGCATGCCAGCTTTTAGTGAGTCAAACATTACTACAGAAACCAGCACACAGAACAAAATGAAGAGTAAGAGGATATGAAGACCTACAATACAGTGAACGGTGTCAAGACATTGCCAGACATGGTGCCTCTGATCCCTCGGGGCACGTCGACGAGAATGTCCGTGCTCTCCTCCGCCGTGGTGTTGTGGTTCTTGGGGTGCGCAGGTTTGCCGCCGCCGCCGCTGCTCACTAGGAAGTGGGTGAACGCCAGCTGGTCGCTGCCGTGCGAGTCCACCGGCTTGGCCGGGTGGCAGGACAGGATGTTGATGTAGCAGCGGCACAGCTGCGGGCACACGGCGTGCGGCTCGTCGAACAGCTGCATTCCGCTCGAGTCGTTGTGGTGCAGCACCACCATCGTCTTCCTGGCGGCCGGGCAGCGCCACAGCAGCAGGCACGAAGCCACCAAGATGAAGAGGCCGCGGCTGCTCGGTGTCATCCCTCAGGCTCTTCTCATCGCTCTGCTCCCGGCTGCCGGGCCCAGTCCCTGCCTGAGTGGGGGGAGGGCAGAGGGCCTGACCCTCTCTCTCTCTGATTTATTATCAACAATATCCTTCTGCTCCTCCTCCCCCCCACCCGCCGCTAACGGGTAGATTTTATATTCGGATGATATTATATTGTTGATGTTGTAAATGAAGCGGTGCCGGCCTGGAAGCCACCCGTTGCCATGGTGAGTCAGGATCCCTCCGCCTCCTCCGTGCGCCTGCGCGCGCCCTTTGTTCGCGAGCCCTGTCGCCAGGGAGACGAACGTCGCGTCATCACAACAATGGGATCGGCCCCGCCCACGGTTCCGAGCCGCTCGCGTGGGAGGCCACTCAGCCCATCCGCTTCCTGCTAGCTCCTTGCTCTCAAAAAAACTTTGTCTTCAGCCCTCCACCCATATTCCTGCCTCTTTCTCTCCCTCCACCCATAATCCTGCCTCTCTCCCCCTCCCCCATATACCTGCCTCTCTCTCCCCTCCCCCATACACCTGCCTCTCTCTCCTCCCATACTCCTGCCTCTCCCCCCACCCCTTCTTCTGCCTCTCTCTGCCCCCACCCATATTCCTGCCTCTCTCTCCACCGTTACTCCTGCCTCTCTCTCTCCTCCCATACTTCTGCCTCTCTCCTCCCATATTCCTGCCTCTCTCCCCCCAGTTAGAAGTCTCATAGCTGTACAGTCTTTACGGTTGTAAAGACTTGCATTCTAATCAATGTTCTGAAACTGTGTGTGATTTTATATGCCCTTCTCTGATCAGAACCTTCCACACACCTAATGAAGGAACAGCGTCTTATGAAAACTTGTGGGATTACTATCAAATAAACTGGTTGGACTTTAACCTGGTGTTGTGAGACTTCTTACTGTGTTTACCCCAGTCCAATGCTGGCATCTCTACATCATCTCTTCCCCCCACCCATACTCCTGCATCTCCCTCCCCCCACCCATATTCCTGCCTCTCTCTCCCCCACCCTTATTCCTGCCTCTCTCCTCCCCCTCGCATACTCCTATCTCTCTCCCCTCCACCCATACATCTGTCTGTTTCTCCCCCACTCACACTCCTTCCTCCTCCCTTCTCCACGCAGACTACCACCACCAGCACCTATCCCCCTGTGGTATTTTTATTTTCATAGAATCCATAGAGTGCAGAAGGAGGCCAACACTGACAACAATCCGACCCAGGCCCTATCCCTGTAACCCCACATATTAACCCTGCTAGTCCCCCTGACACCAAGAGGCAATTTAGCATTGCCAATCCATCTAACCTGCACATTTTTGGATTTTTGTATTCAGGTCATTGTTGAATTCCTTTTCTTTCAAAGCCACCCTGAGTGAATTGGCCACTGAATCAAGCAAGGCGAATTCTTGCAAGCTGTCTCCAGCACACCCTCCAATTCTATCTTTTATTCTAATTTTGTGCTCTTAACTCTAACTCCTTTAAACACTCTAATGTTCTCTTTAGATCTCTTCCCTGTTGCCATCAAACTTTTGAATGGATTTTTATATTAAGTTGATCTTTCCCTTCACCCTAGCTGTGACTGTAACACCATATTCTGCACCCACTTCTTTCCTTCTCCCCTATATACTCTAGGAAGGTATATTTTGTCTGTATAGTGCACAAAAAACAATACTTTTTACTGTATGTGAATAAATGTGACAATAATAAATCAATTCAAATCAAAAAAGAATTGTTACAGTGCAGAAGGAAGCCAGTAGATTTGCAGGATTTTGCAGAGGCAACATTAGTGATACGTCTCCATGGATTTGTGGTGTCTGCTGTACATCTGGTTCACTAATGTCCTTACCTGGTCTGGCCTACATATCACTCCACGGCCACAGTAACATAGTTGACTCTCAACTCTGAACAAGGGCAAATAGGGATGATCTGTAAATGCTGGCCAGCCAAAGATGCCGTTGTCCCATGAATGTATTTTTAAAAAATTGTCCATGTTTCTGTTGCATACAGGAGGTTGGGGACCACGGCTACTCTGTAGATCATGAGCTTAGTGCTGGATTTGAGATCTCAATCTTTGAAAATAGTGAATGTAACTCCTCAGAAAGGGAGGGAGACAGAAAGCGGGAGAGTACAGGTCAGTTAATCTAACATCTGTCATAGGAAAAATGTTAGAAGCTATTATTAAAGAGGCAGCAAGGCACTTGGATACATTGAAGGTTATTAGGCAGAATCAATATGGTTTTTTAAAGGGAAATCATGTTTAATTCATTGGAATTCTTTGAATGAGTCACATGAGCTGTAGATAAAGGAGAATAACTGATGTTTTGTCAAGGATTTTTACAGCGATACTAAGAGCAAAAGAGTGAAAGTTCTTATTGGTTCCTAGATTTTGAATTGTTTGCAGTCTGGGAGAAATTGTCAGTGGTACATTTCCTTAGAGAAGCATAAAGTCATCGCTAGCAACCTCTGGGTTTTTGTATTTTAACCACATATGTATGGACTCCATTATTGCTGTCAGCTTCAGATGATTAATGATGATGAATTCTGACCCCTTTATTACAACCACAAAATCTGGGTTACGAATAACCTGGCTATAAGACCATAGTAAAAAGTCTCACAACACCAGGTTAAATCCAACAGGTTTATTTGGTAGCAAAATCCACTAGCTTTCATAAGAACATAAGAACATAAGAAATAGGAGCAGGAGTAGGCTATCTAGCCCTTCGAGCCTGCCCCGCCATTCAATAAGATCATGGCTGATCTGTCGTGGCTCAGTTCCACCTTCCCACCCTCTCCCCATAACCCTTAATCCCCTCTCTTATCAAGTGCTCTCTTTCGGAGCACTGCTCCTTCATCAGGTAAGTGGGAGTTCTATTCACAAACAGGGCATATGAAGACACAAACTCAATTTACAAAATAATGGTTGGAATGCGGATCTTTACAGATAATCAAGTCTTAAAGGTACAGACAATGTGAATGGAGAGAGCGTTAAGCACAGGTTAAAGAGATGTGTATTGTGTCCAAACAGGACAGTTAGTGAGATTTTGCAAGTCCAGGCAAGTCATCGGGGTTACAGATAATGTGACATGAACCCAAGATCCCATAAGGGCATAAGACATAGGAGCACAAGTACGCCATTCAGCCCACTGAGTCTGCTCCACCATTCTGACTGATCTGATATAATCCTCAATTCCACTTTCCCGCCTTATCCCCATAACTCTTGATTCCCAGGCGACGGTGCAGAGGGACCTCGGGGTCCTTGTGCATGAGTCGCAAAAACCCAGCTTGCAGGTGCAGCAGGTGGTCAGGAAGGCGAATGGGATGCTGGCCTTCATAGCGAGGGGGATTGAATATAAAAGTAGGGAGGTCTTGCTGCAGCTGTATAGGGCATTGGTGAGGCCGCAGCTGGAGTACTGTGTGCAGTTTTGGGCGCCGCACCTGCGCAAAGATATTTTGGCCTTGGAGGGAGTGCAGAGGAGGTTTACTAGGCTGATGCCGGAGTTGAGGGGGTTGAGCTATGAGGAGAGGCTGAATAAACTAGGCTTGTACTCGTTAGAGTTTAGAAGAATGAGGGGAGATCTCATTGAGACGTATAAGATGATGAATGGGATGGATAGGATAGAGGTGGAGAGACTCTTCCCGCTCAAAAAAGACAGTAGGACTAGGGGGCACAGCCTCAAGATAAAGGCGGTTTAGAACGGAGTTGAGGAGGAACTTCTTCACTCAAAGGGAGGTGAATCTCTGGAATTCTCTGCCCGTTGAAGTGGTGGAGGCTGCCTCGCTAAATATTTTTAAGAAGCGGGTTGATGGGTTCTTGATAAGAGAGGGGATTAAGGGTTATGGGGAGAGGGCGGGAAAGTGGAACTGAGCCACGACAGATCAGCCATGATCTTATTGAATGGCGGGGCAGGCTCGAGGGGCTAGATGGCCTACTCCTGCTCCTATTTCTTATGTTCTTATGTTCTTACTGATTAAAAATCTATTTCAGCCTTGAATATATTTAATGACCCAGCCTCTGCAGCCCTCTGCAGTAAAGAATTCCACAGATTCATTACCCTCTGAGAGAAGAAATTCCTCCTTAGCTGAGTTAAATGTCTGAAGGGGCAAGAAATGTAGTAAACTATTAGGAGGATACAGGTAAACTTCTGAAGCATATAGACTAGACAGTATTTAAAAACTGTGACCAGCCTGAACAAGTACGCCATTACAATAATTCACTTAATTAGTAAGTGTGCAGAAGCCTGTGTGCCAAAGAAGCAAATCTGTGTGTTTCCCAACCAGAAACCATGGATGAACAGGATATCCACTGCTTGCTGATGTCCAGGTCTAAAGCGTTCAGTTCAGGCGATCCTGACCTGTACATGAAAGCCAGATGACAGAGGTCCATCAAAGATGCCAAATAACAGTACTGGACCAAGCTAGAGTCCCAGGCTAGTCACACAGACACCTGCCGACTATGGCAAGGTCTGCAAGACATCAGAGGCTACAAGGCATGTAAAATCGCTGGCTCCAACGCACATTCTACCCCCATTTTGAGCAAGAGGTCAGCAAGAGCACACCCTCTACCACGATCACTATTGCTGATGTCAGAGGAAACTTCTCAAAAGTCAACCCATCGAAAGTGACTGGCCCAGATGGGGTGCCCAGACAAGTACTCAGGTCCTGCGCGGATCAGCATGCTGGGGGTATTCACAGGCATCTTCAACCTCTACACCAATCTGAGGTTCCTACCTGCTTCAAGAAGATGACCATCATTCCGGCACCAAAGAAAAGCCAGGAAGCGTGCCTTAATGAGTATTGTCCGTTGGCTCTGCCATCCATCATTATGAAGTGCTTCAAAAGGTTAGTCATGGCATGAATCAATTCAAGCCTCTCGGACTGCCTGGATCCACAACAGTTCACCTACCACCGCAACAGGTCCACAACAGACACCATCTCTCTGACCCACTCACCTGACGAAGGGGCAACAAGTGCTCCGAAAATTAGTGGTTTTTGCTACCAAATAAACCTGTTGGACTTTAACCTGGTGTTGTGAGACTTCTGACTGTGTTTACCCCAGTCCAATGCCAACATCTCCACATCATGCGTACACTCAAAGAACAGAGAACAAAGAAAATTACAGCACAGGAACAGGCCCTTCAGCCTCCAAGCCTGCACTGACCACGCTGCCTGATTGGACAAAAACCCACTACCCTTCCAGGGACCATATCCCTCTATTGACATCTTATTCATGTATTTGTCCAGACTCCCCTTAAAATGCACTTTCGTATCTGCTCTCACTACACCCCCGGCAGAGAGTTCCAGGCACTCAGCATCCTCTGTGTAAAAAATTTGCACTGTACATCTCCTTTAAACATTGCCCCTCGCACCTTAAACTTATGCCTCCTAATAATTGACTCTCACGCTCTGGGGAAAAGCTTCTGACTATCCACTCTGTCCCTAACTCTCATAATCTTGTAGACTTCTTTCAGTAAGGAGTCTCACAATGCCAGGTTAAAGTCCAACAGGTTTATTTGGTAGCACGAGCTTTCGGAGCACTGCTCCTTCTATCAGGTCACCCCTCAACCTCCATCGTTCCAGTGAGAACAAACCAAGTTTCTCCAACCTCTCCTCATAACTAATGCCCTCCATACCAGGCAACATCCTGGTACATCTTTTCTGTATCCTCTCCCAAGCTTCCACATCCTTCTGGTAGTGGGACCACCAGAATTGGACACTATATTCCAAGTACGGCCTAAGGTTCTATAAAGTTGCAACATAACTTACCAATTTTTAAACTCATGCCCTGGCCAATGAAGGCAAGCATGCTGTATGCCTTCTTGGCTACATTCTCCAACTGCATTGCCACTTTCAGTGACCTGTGTACCTGTACACCCAGAACGCTCTGCCTATCAACACTATCTTTATTAGCCCTTCCAAAATGCATTACCTCACATTTGTCCGGATTAAACTCTATCTTCCATTCAATCCTGGAACACCTTGATAACAAAGATATCTATGTCAGACTTCTATTTATTGATATATCTCAGCCTTCAAAATCATTGTTCCTGTGAAACTCATCTCCAAACTCTGTGGCCTTGGGCTGTCTGTGAGTGCAGAAAGATAAAAATATGAAAACAGAAGCATTCTGTGAAGTCCTTAATCAGAAAGTGGCAGATGCGAGTGGATCCCGAACTTTATAACTGACAGACCACAGTAGTAAGGATAGCAACAAAACCACCTCCACAATCATTCTCAACACTGGTGCCCCACAAGGTTGTGCCCTCAGCTCCTTATTATACAGCTTATACACTTATGACTGTATGGCCAAATACCCCTCCAATTCCAATTCGATTTTCAAGTTTGCCGATGACATCACTGTAGTGGGCTGGAGTACAGGAAAGAGATAGAGAATCTGGTGAACTGGTGCAACAACAATAATCTCTCCCTCAATGTCAACAAAATGAAGGAGATGGTCTTCGACTTTAGGGAGTGTAGCAGAGGACATCAATGCGGCGAAGTAGAAATGGTTGAGAGCTTCAAGTTGTCTAGATCACCAATAACTTGTCCTGGTCCCTTCATGTCAATGGTATAGGTGAGAAAGCTCACCAACGCCTCTACTTCCTCAGGAGACTAAGGAAAGTTGGCATGTCTGCTACGACTCTCACCAACCTTTACAGATTCACCATAGAAAGCATTCTTTCTGGATGCATCTCAACTTGGTGGTCTCCTGCTCTGTCAAAGACCACAAAAAACTACAAGGGGTCACGAACGAAGCCCAGTCCATCACTCAAACCAGCCTTCCAGCCATTGACACTGTCTACTCTTCCCGCTACCTTGGAAAAGCAGCCAGCGTAATTAAAGACTCCACGCACCACATCTCTCTTCCATACTCTCTTCCATCTTCTTGTAAAATGATAGAAAAGTCGGAGGACATTTACCAAAAGACTCGAACAGCTTCTTCCCTACTGCCATCAGACTTTTGAATGGGCCAACCTTGCATTAAGTTGATCTTTCTCTACAACCTAGCTATGGATTAACACTACATTACGTGCTCTCTCCTTTCCTTCTCTATGAATGGTATGTTTTGTCTGTATAGCATGCAAGAAACAATACTTTTTACTGTATACTAATACATGTGACAATAATAAATTAATTCAAATCAAATCAAATCAAATCAGATAGACATTGTCAGAAATGTAACAGGTGAAATGTATTGCAGAGTGAAGTGTTGCATTTTAGGAGGAAGAATGAGACCACATAAAAAAAAAGAGCGAAATTTGAACAGAGGTGCGTGAATTATTGGGATTGTATGTACACAAATTTTTGCTACCACTAAGTGAAGATTATCTTGCCAACTTCGCCTAAGTTAGTATATTGTGGATTTGGATCCCTTTCTAACACATAACGCAAACTGACCCTTCAGTGCAGAACTGTGGGAGTGGCATTCTGTCCGAGGTATTGGATGAGATGTTAAATAAAGCCCAACTTGTTCTCTCAAGTCAACATCTAGTATACCACAGTAAATTCTGAAAGAGACCCAAGATCCTGGCTAATATTTATCTGCCAATCACTGTAACTGAAAAAGGTTACCTGGTTAACATCTTATTGGTGTTTATGGTGTCATGCTATGTGGAAAATTAGCTATTCTGTTCCCTAGGTTACAATAGTGACTACGCTTCAAGTTGCTTAATTGGCTGCAAAGCACTATAGGATATCCTGAGGTTGTGAAAGGTGCTATATAAATGCAAATTCTTTACCTCATAACTTCTGTTATACCACTCAGGTTCTGCTCTGTTTAAGTTTTCTCCACTCGTACATGACCTTAGAATCATCCAACGTAATTGGAAAGCAAGCACTTAAAAATTTTACATTATTCAGCAGCACTTACGCTAATGCAATTAAGGGTTGACACCCCCCAATCCATCACTGGATAAATGCCATTATGCAAAGTGTGTTGTCTGTTGTATAATCAGTAGATATTACAAAGAGGTTCTGAGTACTATATGGTTGAACCTTAAGTGTTTATTGATAACACATAATGTACATATATACAGGGCAAAGCTCAAGCCATGCGCTAACTCCATATTTGCTTCTACACAGGTCTCTGTCTAGTCCACTACAGACCCTAGTCTCAGGTCATGTATCTCTTTCCGTCATACTACGGGCTTTATTGTTTCCCAGTCCCACAGTAACCCTTGCTATGCCAGATACCCTTATATTACAAAGTGTACCTGATAATCAACTTTAAAAACAAAATTATCTTTTCATTCATTATTAGTTAATATACAGACTAGCTTTAATTTTCACTATCCAGTTAAAGAAAATCATAGCCAAGATTGGAAATTGCATAAATAATGAAGGTAAGGTAAAGTCCCAGGTGACTGGAGGCTGCTCTGCCCTTTGAGGGGAGTGTTTGAAGCTTTGAATGGTGAGGGAGGAGGTAAAGGGTAGGTGTTGCACCATCTGCAATTGCAAGGAAAGGTGCCATGGGAAAGAGATTGGAGTTGGGTGTGATGGAGGGATGGACCAGGGTATCACGCAAAGAGAGGTCCCTGCGGAATGCTGACAAGGATGGGGGGATGGGAAAATGGTGAAGCAATGTGTTTCATGGTGGCATCATGCTAGAGTTGGAGGAAATGGTGGAGGATGATCCTTTGACTGCAGAGACTAGTGGAGTGGAAAGTAGGCCCTATTCTAGTTATGGAAGGGAAATGGGTTAAACCCGGTTGAGTTCCCTTTCAACCAGGGGTGGATGGGGGGGGTTGGACTTAAGTTAAGGAAAAAGACAGACAGATCAGAAGCACCATTTTTGAAGGTGGCAACGTCAGAACAGATGTGATGGAGGCAGAGAAGCTGAAAGAATGTAATGGACTCCTTACTGGAAGTAGGGTGTGAAGAGCTGTAGTTGATTATTAATCCAGAAACTTAGCTAACGTTCTGGGGGACCAGGTTCAAATCCCACCATGGTCGATGGTGGAATTTGAATTCAATAAAAAATAGCTAGAATTAAGAATTTACTCAAGACAATGAAACGATTGTCGATTGTTGGAAAATGCCATCTGGTTCACTAATGTCCTTTAGGGAAGGGAATCTGCCGTCCTGACCTACATGTGAGGAAGATCTGATCTGTCTGTCTTTTTCCTTAACTGAAGTCCAACCCCCCCCATCCACCCCTGGTTGAAAGGGAACTCAACCGGGTTTAACCCATTTCCCTTCCATAACTAGAATAGGGCCTACTTTCCACTCCACTAGGGCGCGAGGGTAGGTGACCTTACGAGGTCTAAAGTTAAGGAGAGGGTACATGTAAGGGAAGAGGCCGAGGATGTCCCAATAATAGAGGGAGTAGGGGGCGTGAGTATAGTTGGTGGCGTTGCGGCAAATAGGGTCCAGGTGAAGGCTGGGATGAAAGCACTTTATCTGAATGCACGAAGCATTCGGAATAAAGTGGATGAGCTGATGGCGCAGATCGACACAAATGGATACGATCTGGTGGCCATTACAGAGACGTGGCTGCGGGGTGACAGGGACTGGGAGCTGAATGTACAGGGCTATCAAGTGTTTAGGAAGGATAGGCAGGAGGGAAAAGGGGGGGGCGTAGCTCTGCTGATTAAGGATAGCATCACGGTGGTAGCAAGGGATGATATTGGAGCCAAGGAGCAGAGGGTGGAATCGTTGTGGGTGGAGATTAGGAACAGCAAAGGGAGGAAGACGCTGGTGGGTGTCGTCTATAGGCCCCCGAATAATGATCTGGAGATGGGGCGGGCTGTTAACACGCAAATAAGTGCGGCGTGCAGGAATGGGACGGCCGTAGTTACGTGGGATTTCAATCTGCATATTGATTGGTCGACCCATGTTGGACGTGGGGGGCTCGAGGAAGAGTTCTTGGAATGCTGCCGGGATAGTTTCCTCGAATAGTGTGTGTTGGAGCCGACGAGGGAGCGAGCTATCTTGGATCTGGTGTTATGTAACGAGGCGGGTAGAATTAGGGACCTTGTGGTGAAGGATCCTCTTGGGGAGAGTGATCATTGTATGGTGGAGTTTCTGGTGCAGATGGAGGAGGAGAAAGTGGGTTCCCGGACACACGTCCTTTGTTTGAATAGAGGGGAATACGGTAGGATGAGAGAAGAATTGGCGAATGTGGACTGGGGGAGCGCGTTGGAGGGAGGGTCTGTTGAGGAGCAGTGGAGGATCTTTAAGGAGATCTTTCTTGGTGCTCAACAGAAATTTATTCCGATGGTCAAAAAGGATAGTGGGAGGAGAGGTAATAAGCCGTGGATAACGAAGGAGGTGAAGGAAAGTGTTAAACTAAAAGCGGAGGAATTTAGAGTAGCTAAGAGTAGTGGGCGAGAAGAGGATTGGGAGAGGTTTAAATGTCAACAAAGATTGACAAAGAAGTTGATAAGGAAGGGTAGGAGAAACTATGAAGCTGGGCTAGCGCTTAATATAAAAAAGGATAGCAAGAGTTTTTATAAATATATAAAAAGGAAGAGGCTGGCTAGGGTGAATGTTGGTCCTTTAGAGGATGAGAAAGGGGACCTAGTGGTAGGGGATGGGGATATGGCTAAGATATTGAATAACTTTTTTGTTTCTGTCTTCACGGAGGAGGACGTGAATAATTTGCCGGGTGTTAGCGATGGAAAGGTGGTAGGACTGGAGGGTCTTAATGACATTACTGTTACTAGAAAGGCGGTGCTCGACAGACTGGAGGGGCTGATTGTGGACAAGTCCCCAGGACCGGATGGAATGCATCCGAGGGTTCTGAAAGAAATGGCGGAGGTGATAGTGGATGCCTTGGTGGTTATTTTCCAAACGTCGCTGGATTCCGGGGAAGTGCCGGAAGATTGGAAAACGGCTAATGTTACGCCGTTGTTTAAGAAGGGTGCCAGGCAAAAGGCGGGGAATTATAGGCCGGTTAGTTTAACGTCTGTGGTAGGTAAAATGTTAGAATCTGTCATTAAGGAGGAAATTGCAAGGCATCTTGAAGGGAATTGCTTGATACAGCAGACGCAGCACGGTTTCATTAAAGGGAAGTCGTGTCTGACAAATTTACTGGAGTTCTATGAGGATGTGTCTAGGGCGGTGGATAGAGGAGAGCCGGTGGATGTGGTCTTTCTAGATTTTCAGAAGGCGTTTGACAAAGTGCCTCACAAGAGGTTATTGCAGAAGGTCGAGGGACATGGAGTTGGGGGTAGGGTGTTAGCGTGGATAGAGGATTGGTTGTCAGTTAGGAGGCAGAGAGTGGGGGTCAACGGGTGCTATTCGGATTGGCGGATGGTGACTAGTGGAGTGCCCTAGGGGTCGGTGCTGGGGCCTCAGCTATTTACCATTTATATAGATGATCAGGAGGAGGGAACCGAGTGTAGGGTGTCGAAATTTGCTGATGACACCAAGATTGGGGGAACAGCAAATTGTGCGGAGGGTGTGGAGAGTCTGCAGAAGGATCTAGATAGGCTGGGCGAATGGGCCAGGAAATGGCAAATGGAATTTAATGTTGGCAGGTGTGAGGTGGTCCACTTTGGTAGGAAGAATGGTAGGAAGGACTATTACTTACGGGACGAAAAACTGCAGCAGGCGACGGTGCAGAGGGACCTCGGGGTCCTTGTGCATGAGTCACAAAAACCCAGCTTGCAGGTGCAGCAGGTGGTCAGGAAGGCGAATGGGATGCTGGCCTTCATAGCGAGGGGGATTGAATATAAAAGTAGGGAGGTCTTGCTGCAGCTGTATAGGGCATTGGTGAGGCCGCAACTGGAGTACTGTGTGCATTTTTGGGCGCCGCACCTGCGCAAAGATATTTTTGCCTTGGAGGGAGTGCAGAGGAGGTTTACTAGGCTGATACCGGAGTTGAGGGGGTTGAGCTATGAGGAGAGGCTGAATAAACTGGGCTTGTACTCGTTAGAGTTTAGAAGAATGAGAGGAGATCTCATTGAGACGTATAAGATGATGAATGGGATGAATAGGATAGAGGTGGAAAGACTCTTCCCGCTCAAAAAAGATAGTAGGACTAGAGGGCACAGCCTCAAGATAAAGGGGAGGCGGTTTAGAACGGAGTTGAGGAGGAACTTCTTCACTCAAAGGGTGGTGAATCTCTGGAATTCTCTGCCCGTTGAAGTGGTGGAGCTGCCTCGCTAAATATTTTTAAGACGCGGGTTGATGGGTTTTTGATAGGAGAGGGGATTAAGGGTTATGGGGAGAGGGCGGGAAAGTGGAACTGAGCCACGACAGATCAGCCATGATCTTATTGAATGGCGGGGCAGGCTCGAAGGGCTAGATGGCCTACTCCTGATCCTATTTCTTATGTTCTTATGTGACTCCGGAGCCACCGCAATGTGATTGATTCTCAACTGCCCTCTGAACAAGGGCAACTCAGGATGGACAATAAATGCTGGTCAGTCAGTGATGCCCATGTCCCATGAATGAATAAAAAAACCATAACGGTGGGAGTCAGTGAGCTTGTGATAAATATTGATGATCAGTCTATCACTGCAAATGGAAACAGAGGGGTCAGGGAAGGGAAGTGTTGCAGGTGGACCATGATGGAGATGAACATGAGACGGGATGAAATTGGAAGAAAAATTGATACATTTTTCTAGTTCCAGACGAGATCATGAAGTGGCACCAATGCAGTCAACGATGTAATGGATAAAGAGTTGTGCGAGTTGCCTGAGTAGAGCTGGAAAAAAAGTGTTCCAAATAACCTACAAAAAGACAGGCATAACTGGGGCCCACGCAGGTACCAATGGCCACACCTTTTACTTGCAAGAAGTGAAACAAGTTAAAGGAGAAATTGTTGAATAAAGGAACGGATTCAGCCAGGCAGAGGAGAGCAGTGCTGAATGGGATTGTTCAAGCCTCTGCTCAAGTAAGAGGTGGCAAGCCCTCAAAAGCGTCCTGGTGGGGAGTGGATGTATTGAGGGATGAGACATCCATACTGCAGATGAGGCAATTCGGACCAGGGAACTGGAGATTTTTGATATGATGCACTGCATCAAAGGAATTGTGAATATAAGTGGAAAGAAACTGGATAAGGGCAGAGAGGATAGAGTCAAGATAGGAAGAAATTAATTCCTTGGGGATGGAACAGACTGATATGATGAGCCTACCAGGGCAGTCCTGTTTGTGGATTTTAGGAAGGTAGAAGTGGGTTATGTGAGGTGTGGGTCTATGAGGATGGGAGCTGTAGAGGGAAGATTTCCAGAGGCAATGAGATCAGTAACAATCCTGGAAACAGTGCCTTGAGGTTCGGTGGTGGGGTCATGGTCCAGGAGAAGGTTGAACAAAGTGTCTGAGAGTGGTGCTGAGCCTCTGTGAGATAACAACAGCACCATTCTTGCTTGCCAGCAGGCTTGGTCATAAGGTCAATCGCACCAGCAGTTTTTAATGAAAAGATCAAGAGCAGATAAGAGGCCAGAGGATGGGGTCCAGGTGGAAGGCAAATACTGGAGGCAAGTGAAAGGATCCATTGAATGGGGGAAAGAATCCTGCCCAAAGAAGTGAGCCACTTGCTTTCGGAGCGCTGCTCCTTCATCAGGTAAGTGGGAGTTCCTTCCCTGAACAGAATCCCCACTTACCTGACAAAGGAGCAGCGCTCCGAAAGCTAGTGGCTTGCGCTATCAAATAAACCTGTTGGACTTTAACCTGGTGTTGTAAGACTTCCGGCATCTCCACATCAAAGAAGTGAGCACAAAGAGAGGTGGGTGAAAAGGTTCCTCCTCAATTCAGTCCTAAATCTGCTCCACCTTATTTTGAGGCTCTCGTAAGGAAGGGGAAAGGTCACAGTCTAAAACTGTCAAACTCAATGATTCAGGAGGAAGCTGCCTGGGCTGAGGAATTTTAACTTTGAAGAAAAATTGGATAGGCTACAATTATTTTATTTCTAGCAGAGATTTTAGGCGATGGATGGTTCTTATTTAGCTTACTTGAAGGATTCGTCATTTAGGGTTAAGCTGTGGGGTGACATAGCGCTCACGCCATTCCCCTCTGGTGACCCTGGGGAGTGGGGGGCGATAGCCACCCTGTTTTACTGGCAGGATGTCTGCTTTGCTGGTTGCACTGTAGCTCGATGTTCCCTTTTCAATCTCAAACCTTACTGGTTTTGCGATTCAGTGGTGTGTGCCAATCCGAAAATAAGCAGAGCCTAGCTGACAGAGGAACTGAATCCCTCCTCTGAGTGGTCCCTCTTTTGGAGTTCTCTTCCACTCATGGGAGCAGCAGTCTTCCAAGGCCGACAAGAGTGCGGAAGTGGCAACAATGAAGGGGGGGGGGGGGGGAGGGTGGAGGATAGCGTAAAAGGTCACGTTTCCACAGCAGGTGGGGACGTAGTGAAAGGCGGGGACATGATTAGGAAGGGGCGGTGAAGAGGAAGAAGGTGGTGTGAGAGTTGCTGTAAGGAGAGGGAGGACCGGCTTTGGGGCGAAGGGCTGAATTGGATACAAGAACTAGAACGCGGCCACTGTTGAATTGATATAACATTGTCTCCGAGTTCGATTGGAACTCTCCGGGCAACGTTCCATCACGCCCGCCGCCGCCTCACTGCGCAGGTACGCGAGCCGGGGGGAAGGGCAGACGCTCGCACCACTCGCCGCTGATTGGCCAGCCCATCGTAAGAGCGCTGAGGACGGCCAGCTGATTGGTAGAGGGCGGCAGGCAGGATGATGCGGGCGGCGCTGGCGAATGCGCGGCGAGCTGCTCCTCTGTGTCTGGGGCGCTGGTGGCCGGCTGGAGCTGAGCAGAGCGGCAGCCCGGGGCAGCGCAGGCATTCGGGGTAAGTGTCAGCCCAGGGCTGCTGCAATCAGCAGGCTGGGCTCACTTTCAAATCGGTGATTTCCGCCCTCCCCTTCCACTAAAGAAGTAAATAATGTCTTTTATGGTCAGCTAGATTGGTAAAACTTGTTTGGTTACCTGGTCTATAGTTTTGTACGAAGTATTTACAGCACAGGCATAGGCCAACTATACTCTGCCTCAGTACTTGTGCAGATGGGCACCTTCTCACCCTTCAGCGAACCGTATCAGCATGTCTATTCCTTCCTGTATCCTGCATCTTTGTGATCTTGAAGAATTCTTTCAAATACATAAAATCCCAGGGGCTTTTCACAGTAACTTCGTTGCAGTCACAAGCCTACTTGTCACACTACTAAATAAACTTTAAACCCTACAGTGCAGAAGGAGGCTATTCAGCCCATTGAGCTTGCACTGTCAATCCCACCCAGGCCCTATTCCTGTAACCCCACATGTTTACCCTGCTAATCCCCCTGACATTAAGGGGCAATTTAGCATGACCGATCAATCTAACCTGCACATCCGTGTTTGATTTGATTTGTTATTGTCACATGCTTTGAGATAGAGTAAAAAGTATTGTTTCTTGTGTGTTACACAACAAAAGCATTCCATTCATAGAGTACATAGAGAAGGAGAGGAGAGGGTGCAGAATATAGTGTTACAATCATAGTTAGGGGTTAGCAAAAGATCAACTTAATCCAAAAGTCTGGGAGGAAACCAGGACACCTGGAGGAAACCCAGGCAGACACTGGGGGAGAATGTACAAACTCTGGATAACTGGGATCGGAATTGAACCTAGGTCCCTGGTGCTGCTAACTACTGTGCAACCATGCAACCCATATTATGAGTGTGATCTTCTTCCAGTCTTTGTGACAATGATTCTCCTGACTTCCCTGGAATTTGATTTATCAGTGTGCTGTGCATTTTTGAGTTCTAGAGTTAGGAGTTTTTACCCAGCTGAATTCACCTTTGTGTGCCATTATTTGCTGTCTGAGTTAGTATCTTTAGTATCTTTTGATGTCTGGCTAGATTGGAAACTTTTTTTGCCGAACGGAAAATGAGGTCTGTGATTGTACTGTCAGGAAAAGGGAGCTAGCTCGTAAGCATCAGTCTCCTGGAACCTGATATGCAAAGCAGTTTCCAGTAGTGTACACCTTAGGCCAGCCAGAGGTTGCTCCCTTACCAGGAGGATAAAATTATCTTTTCCTAAGTAGCCAGGAGATACTTATGTCACAGATGGCCAGGTGGCACAATGGTTAACATTGTTGGATTCAATTCCGACCTTGGGTGATGTGTGGATTTTGCACATTCTTCCTGTGTTTGCGTGGATGTCCTCTAGTTTCTTCCCACAGTCCAAATATTTGCAGGTTAAGTGGATTGGCTGTGCCAACATTGTGCCTTAGTGTCCCAAGATGTACGTAAATTAGGGGAAATAGTGGAATGCAGTATGTGTGCTTATAGGAACAGGGCCTGGGTAAGAGTTGGTGCACTCATGATGGGGCTGAATGGCCTCCTGTACTCCTGGGATTCTAATGCCTGTCTGCTTGCTGATGTATTGTCCTTTGATCGCCAGGCTGAAGTTAGGAAGTTGAATGATGAGGCTTGTGCAGTCTTGGTGTTGTTGTGAAACATATGTCAGTACCACTGTGTTACAGGATAAATGTAATGTTTGATATTCTTATCTAATGCTGATTTGTACAATGGAAATTCTTGTCACATGCTGAGCTTTCTCCAATTAAGTCTTGAAACAACAGTTTCATGTGTACATGTTGGAATAATGTAACACTTTGAAGGGTATTTCTTCCACAGCTTTATTTACTCCCGTGATATCAGGTGTATTGGCAGTCGGAATACAGCAACAATGCCCGAAGTAAACATGGATAATCTGGATGAAAAGCAGGTCCGGCTGTTGGCTGAAATGTGCATCCTAATTGATGAGAATGATAAAAGAATTGGGGCAGAGACAAAGAAAAATTGCCACCTTAACCAGAACATCAATAAAGGTGAATGAAGTAGTTCCAGTTCCATTTTGTATTTTGGGTGTTTTAAGGTGTAATGTCAATTTTAATAAGGTTACAAAGTGTTGGCTAATTTTCCCATTCCTTGCCATTTCCTAGACCTCTAGCACAGTTGGAAGGATGACAGCATGCCACGTGTGAAATTAAGTTCAAGTTTATTTATTAGTGTCACAAGTAGGCTGACAGTAACACTGCAATGATTTTCCTGTGAAAATCCCTGAGTCGCCACACTCCGGCGCCCGCTTGGGTACGCTGAAGGAGAATTTAGCATGGCCAGTGCGCCTAACCAGCACGTCTTTTGGACTGAGAGCAAACCGGAGCACCCGGAGGAAACCCATGCAGACATGGGGAGGATGCGCAGTCTCTGCACTGACAGTGACCCAAATTGGGAATCAAACCCGCATCCCTGGCCCTGTGAGGTGGCGGTGCTAACTACTGTGCCACTGTGCACGTTAATCACAAAATTCTACAGCGTAAGAAGAGGCCAATCGAGCCTGCACCAACAATCCCATGCAGGCCCTTTTCCCCTATGCCTTTACCGTGCTGGTCCTCTGACACAAAGGAGCGATTCAGCAAGGCCATTCAATCTAACACAAACATCTTTGGACAGTGGGAGGAAAGCAGAGCACCTGGAGGAAACCCATGCAGACATGGGAAGAACATGTATAGTCTACACAGACAGAGACCTGAAGCCAGAATTGTACCCGGATCCCTGGCAGTGTGAGGCACCAATGTGAACCACTGTGCGTGATATCCCTGCCCACCTAGAGCCCTTGGTGATTGTATTATTAATCTTGTTCTTGTGATATGTTGTTGACTTTTATAGAACCATAGAATCCCTACAGTGCAGAAAAGGCCATTTGGCCCATCGACTCTCTGACAGGCTCTTTACTCTGCTGTATCCCCATATCCCTGCAATTGTACCATGGCCAATCCGCTTAACCGGCACATCTTTGTGCACTTCTGTACTTCTCTGCAGAATGGGAAATTAAGTGGATACTGTGGAGGAAAAATAATAACACAAACGTTTTGACCTTGATTGTCAGTTTTTATCATCCCAGTCTGTACTCTGGTAATATTGGGCTTTAAGTTTTTGCCAGTCTTGCAAAATAACCAAGTTGTTTGTTTGTGAAATCTGTTCACACCCAAAGTGCTTGTTCTTTGTGCAGGTAGGAATGGAGAACAAAGAATAATGTCCCATCTCAGGAAGATGAGTGAAATTACTTGCTCGCTGAAGATCAGCAAAGGATTGGAACTTACTTATGTCTATAGGATAGGTTTGCAAACCTGCCCCACCCCCCAATCACCAGCCATGTGGCCTTGGGATCCATCTCCATTTTTTCTCTCTATGCAGAGTAACTTTTGTTGTTGCTGACTTGATGAATGAAGAGCTTTATAATCACATGAACAAACAAGCTGATTCAGGAAGGAGTTACCAAGACGCTTCAGGACCTGGCAAGAATGAGGGGGTGACATGGTGGCACAGTGGTTAGCATTGTTACCCCTCAGTGCCAGGGACCCAGGTTCGATTTCTGGCTTGGGTCACTGTGGACTTTGCACATTCTCCCCATGTCTGCTTGGCTTTCCTCTGAGTGCTCCGGTTTCCTCCCACAATCCAAAGATGTGCGGGTTAGGTGAATTGGCTGTGCTAAACTGTTCCTTAATATCAGGGGGACCAGCAAGGTAAATGTGTGGTGTTACAGGAATAGGGGCCTGGGTGGGATTATGGTCAGTACAGACTCAGTGGGCTGAATGGCGGCCTCCTGTACAGTAGGAATTCTATGATCACAAATCTTGATTTCAGCTGTGGCAGTCAGGTGGTGTATGTTGAAACCTGGGAGGAACAAGAGAATTCATAATTGCATAGAAGATTGTAACCTTAAAAGTGGATTAAACATAAGAACATAAGAAATAGGAGCAGGAGTAGGCCATCTAGCCCTTTGAGCCTGCCCCACCATTCAGTAAGATCATGGCTGATCTGAAGTGGCTCAGTTCCACTTTCCCACTTTCTCCCCATAACCCTTAATCCCCTTGCCTACCAAAAACCTATCTACCCGTGTCTTAAATATATTTAGCGAGGTAGCCTCCACCACTTCAACGGGCAGAGAATTCCAGAGATTCACCACCCTTTGAGTGAAGAAGTTCCTCCTCAACTCCGTTCTAAACTGCTGCCCCCTTATCTTGAGGCTGTGCCCTCTAGTCCAGTTGTCCTTTCAGAGCGGGAAAAATCTCTCTACCTCTACCCTATCTATCCCTTTCATTATCTTATACATCTCTATAAGATCCCCCCTCATCCTTCTAAACTACAACGAGTACAGACCCAGTCCATTTAGTCTCTCTTCATAGTCTAACCCCCTCATCTCCGGTATCAGCCCAGTGAACCTCCTCTGCACTCCCTCCAAGGCCAAAATATCCTTGCGCAAGTGCGGCGACCGAAACTGCACACAGTACTCCAGCTGCGGCCTCACCAGTACCCTGTACAGTTGCAGCAAGACCTCCCTGCTTTTATATTCTATCCCCCTCGCTATAAAGGCCAGCATTCCATTCGCCACCTTGATCACCTGCTGCACCTACACACTGGGTTTTTGCGACTCATGCACAAGGACCCCCAGGTCCCTCTGCACCGTAGAATGCTGCAGCTTTTTGCCCTTTAAATAGTAATCCCATCTACTATTATTCCTGCCAAAGTGGATAACCTCACGCTTGTTAACGTTGTACTCCATCTGCCAGGTCGTCACCCACTCGCTCAGCCTATCTAGATCCCTCTGCAGACTTTCCACACCCTCCGCACAATTTGCTTTTCCACTTATCTTCGTGTCATCAGCAAATTTCGTCACCCTACACTCAGCCCCCTCCTCCAGATCATCTATATAAATGGTAAATAGCTGAGGCCCCAGCACCGATCCCTGCGGCACTCCACTAGTCACCAACCGCCAATCAGAATAGCACCCATTGATACCAACTCTCTGCCTCCCATTAGACAACCAATTCTCTATCCACGCTAACGCCTTACCCCCAACTCCATGCCCCCTAACCTTCTGAAGCTACCTTTTGTGCAGCACCTTATCAAACGCCTTTTGAAAATCGAGAAACACCACATCCACCGGTTCCCCTCTGTCTACCGCACTAGTCACATCCTCATAGAATTCCAATAAATTTGTCAAACACAACTTCCCCTTAACGAATCTGTGCTGTGTCTGCTCTATCAAACAATTCTTCTCAAGGTGCCTCGCTATTTCTTCTTTGACGGATTCAAGCATTTTTCCAACAACAGACGTTAAACTAACCGGCCTATAATTCCCTGCCTTTTGCCTGCTACCTTTTTTAAACAGCGGCGTAACATTAGCCGTTTTCCAATCTTCCAGCACTTCCCCGGAATCCAGCGAAATTTGGTAAATAATCACTAAGGCATCCACTATCACCTCTGCCATTTCCTTCGGAACCCTGGGATGCATTCCATCCGGTCCTGGGGACTTGTCCACCATCAGTCCTGCTAGTCGATCAAGCACTACCTCTCTAGTGACAGTAATCGCATTCAGACCCTCAACTCCTACCATCCTTCTATCTTTAATATCCGGCAAACTATTCGCGCCCTCCTCTGTGAAGACTGAGGCAAAAAACTTATTTAAAGCCTCAGCCATTTCCTTATCTCCCACCACTAAGTCCCCCCTCTCATCCTCTAAGGGTCCAACATTCACTCTAGCCAGCCTCCTCCTCTTTATATACTTATAAAAACTCTTACTGTCCTTTTTTATATTTAGTGCTAGTTTAGCTTCATAGTCTATCCTTCCTTTCTTTATCAACTTCTTAGTCATTCTTTGTTGATTTTTAAACCTCTCCCAATCTTCTAATCGCCCACTACTTTTAGCCACTCTAAACTCATCAGCTTTTAATTTAATACTCTCCTTTATTTCCTTCGATAGCCACGGCTGATTATCCCTTCTCCTATGTTCCTTCTTTACCATTGGAATAAATTTCTGCTGAGCACTGAAAAAGATCTCCTTAAAGATCCTCCACTGTTCCTCAGCAGTCCTACCGACCAATCTGTGTCCCCAAATCTACATTCGCCAATTCCCCTCTCATCCTATCGTACTCCCCTCTGTTCAAACAGAGGACAGGTTCGGGACCCTACTTTCTCATCCTCCATCTGCATCAAAAACTCAACCATACAGTGATCACTTGTCCCATTAGATCCCTCACAACAAGATCCCTAATTCTACCTGCCTCGTTACATAACACCAGATCTAAGATAGCTCGCTCCCTCGTCGGTTCCATCACACACTGTTCAAGGAAACTATCCCTACAGCATTCCAAGAACTCTTCCTCAAGCCCACCGCGTCCAACTTGGGTCAACCAATCAATATGCAGATTAAAATCCCCCATAATTATCGCCGTTCCGTTTCTGCACGCATCATTTATTTGCTTGTTTATAGTCCGGCCCACGTCCAAGTTATTATTTGGGGGCCTATAGACCACACCCACCAGCGTCTTCCTCCCCTTACTGTTCCTTATCTCCACCCACAACGATTCCACGTTCTGCTCTTTGGAGCCTATATCTTCCCTTACTACCGCCCTGATATTATCTTTAATCAGCAGAGCTACCCCCTCCCACCCCCCTTTTTCCTCCCGTCTATCCTTCCTAAACACTTGATACCCCTGGACATTCAGCTCCCAGTCCCTGTCACCCTGCAACCACGTTTCCGTAATGGCCACTGGATCGTATGCATTTGATTCGCCAGGACTCTGGTCCCAGCACCGTTCAGACGAAGACCATCCCATCTGAACAGGTCCCACCTGCCCCAATACTGGTGCCAATGCCCCATAAGTTCAAACCCATTCCTCCCACACCAATCCCTGAGCCACCCATTCATCTCTTTAATCCTATTTACCCTACGCCCATCTGCACGCGGTTCAGGTAGTAATCCAGAGATAACCACCTTGTCGGTTCTGCTTTTTAATTTGATTCCCAGCTTTTCATACTTCCTCTGCAGATCCTGAGTTCCCATTTTGCCTATGTCATTGGCACCCACATGTACCACAACAACCGGATTCTCACCCTCCCACTCCAGGTTATTAAGGAGGAAACAAGTAGAATAATAATTAGATGTGATATAAATCTGCAAACTTTCATCCAAAATTAAATCCTGCACTTTGTTCTCAATATTTATAGATAGGCAACTGTGGGGGTTAATTATTTATACTTGTTTTCTTTCCCATGTAATATTAAATGAATGTAACTGCAGTTCCTGCAATCGCAAGTTGTGTTGATGATGCTTTTGGCTGTCCTGGAGCTAGTCACTAAAGTGGAAGGATTAAGAATAATCAATCTTTGGTTTTCCAGGTCTACTCCACAGAGCTTTCAGTGTCTTCATCTTCAACAGCGAGGGGAAGCTTTTGCTGCAGCAGCGATCTGATGCAAAGATCACATTCCCAGGTACAAAGCATTTAATGTTGCTGTATTTTCCCAGACACAAGTATTTTGCTCATTGGCAGTGAATATCTCTCATCCTTGTTTATTTTACTTCAATTATGAGGGTTTCTGAGGGCTTTGGTTTATTTTAATCCAGATGTCTGCCCTGGCTCCATCGGTAGAGGGTGGTGAATCTGTGGAATTCATTGCCGCAGAGGGTTGTGAAGGCCAGGACATTGAGTGTCCCTAAGACAGAGATAGGTTCTTGATCAATAAGGGGATCAAGGGTTATGGGGAGAAGGCAGGAGAATGGGGATAAGAATTATATCAGCTGCAATTGAATGGCAGAGCAGACTTGATGGGCCAAATGGCCTAATTCTGCTTCTATGTCTTACAGTAGCACTCGTTCCCTTCTGATTCAGAAGGTTTTGACCAAAAGTTCCCACTCCAGTGCTATACTGCTTGAGATACCATCTTTTGCATGAGTTTTAAACCAAGGTCCAATCTGCCTTCTTGGGTGGATGTAAAAGATCCCAAAGCAGAATTTTGAAGGAGATTGGGGTGGGGGCGATGGTTATCCCTGGTGTCCTGGTCCATATTTATCGATGTCACAAAATCAATTTTTTGATTCAGTTGTGGGAAGTGGGTGTTGCTGGCTGACCATTTATTGCCCATCCCTAGTTGCCTGAAGGTAGTTGAGAGTCAACCACATTGCTGTGGCTCTGGAGTCACGTAGGCCAGACCAGGTAAGGACGGCAGATTTCCTTCCCTAAAGGACATTAGCAAACCAAATGGGTTTGTCTGACAATCGGCGATGGTTTCATGGTCATCAGTAGATTCTTAATTCCAGATATCTTTTTATTAATGAATTCAAATTCCACCATCTGCCTTGGCGGAATTCAAATCCAGGTCCTCAGAACATTAGCTGAGTTTCTGGATTAATATTTTGGCGATAATATCACTAGGCCATCACATCCCCATTATCTGGTTATTGTTTATGGGAGTTTGCTGTGTTCAAATTAGCTGCCTCTTCCTGCATTACAACAGTGATTACATTTCAGAAATCTTTTATTTTGGGTGTAAAGCACTTTGGTCAGTTGCGAGGTCATGGAAGGCACCATAATGATGCCAGTCTTTATGTTTAAATGTGCAGGAGTGTGCCTTTCAGCCCCTCCAAGCCTGCTGTATGCTTGGAGTTAACTACATGGGGGAAAGGTGAAACACAGGAACATGGGAAGTTAGGAACAGGAGTAGGCAACTCAACTTGGATCATGGCCTATTTGTACCTCCTGTTTCCATCCCCTCCCTAGGGACAGTGCAGTGAAGAGATGCTGCAGCCTCTGCCCACTACACTGGTAAATGGTGAATTCTATCAGCAAACCAGAAGAACAAAGGTGGGAGGAAGGACACTCAGAATACTGGGCGGGTGAGAATAGATCACATGGGGAATTTGCAAAGTTGTTCAGCAGCAATGGGTGGTTGAATCACTAAAATTCCTACAGTGCAGAAGGAGGCCATTTGGCCCATCGAGTCTGCACCAAACACAATCCCAGTCAGACCTTACCCCAGCTAGTCCCCCTGACCATAAGGGGCAATTTAGCATGGCCAAACTGGAGCAACCGGAGGAAATCCACGCAGACACGGGGAGAATGTGCAGACTCCACACAGTGACCCAAGCCAGGAATCGAACCCAGGTCTCTGGCATGGAGAGGCAGCAGTGCTAACCACTGTGCTGCCTCAAATGGGAGAAGAACAAGGATGAGATGTGGTGACTTTTTATGCAGAAAACTGTGTTCTGGAAGCCATCATCTGAAACAAATGGTGGTGAAGGCAAATCCATATCCTCCTTCAAAAGAGAACTGGATAAGTATTAGAAAGAAAAAAAAATTGTAAGTCAATGGCGAATGGGATTCTTTCAAAGAACCAGCATAAGTATGAGGGTCTCTTCCGTTGCTATATAATTCTGAGGATGTTAACAAGACTTTATTGTATAGCCATGTGTTTTATTAATACTGAGTGCTCAGGATACTTTAGTTGCAAGCAATAAACAAACTAACTTCATAAAGTAAATCAAAGAAAACGGTTTATTAAAGAAACTTCATTACACTAACATCCTGGGCCACACCAGCTCCTCACAATCCCCATCTGCTTTTTATTTATCCTGGGTCAGCTGACAACCACATCATTTTGCCATTAGTTACACTGTGTACCAGGTTAGCTGAGTCTCAGAGCATGTTACCATTGGTTACACTATAACACTGAGAAACAGTCCAACACAACTTATCAAATAAAGCAGGTAATTAGTCTGACGACCTTCCAGTATGTTCTTTGCACAGTATGATTGAAGTTATTACCTTACTTCCTTACTGGATGATGAATCAATATCTGTTGTAAATTACAAATTTATTTAACGTTTAAATGGGAACATTCTTGAAGTGTCCACTCTTCAATTTAGAGAAGTCAGCCTAGACTCTGATGGGTGAAAAGGATGATTGATTCTGTTTTCCAGAATTATAACACAATTTCTCATCCTTCCCTTGCTGGGTCCAGACGTGTGCCAGTGTGAACAGTCCCATCTTTCGATGGTTAGATGTAATTGTATTACATCACTGATAAACTAGCCCCTCTTCTGTCACAATCAAAAGGGTGGTCTCTTCACATTCCCCACAAGGGAGCCAATACATTGTCATTCTGCCTTCAGATGAAGAAAGTATTTGTAATTATACAGGATTTTTTTTTAACATTCTTTGGACAATTTTTTCTTGACAAATTAGTACTTTTGAAATGTGTTTGCTGTTTTTAAAAGAGTCAGATTTGGCAGCAAATTTGCACAGGGGGCAAGGTCCCACAAATGTCTGTGGGGGAGAAACAGCCAGGTAAGCTTTTTAGTGTCGCTGGGTAAGAGAATTCTCTCCCCCTCCACCGTTCCCCCCCCCCCCCTTTAAATTGATAGTGCGTCAGGACAGTATGTTCGCAGGACAGTAGATTGATTTTTGTGGTTGCTCGCTAAGCCATCATTAATTGCCCCTGAGGTTGGTATGCTGCTTTCTTGAACTGTTGCAGTCCTTGTGGTGCAGGTACATCCACAGTGCTGTTAGAAGGGCTTCCCGGATTGTGCCCTGTTTTCTAATCTCATCTGAAGGATGGTCCCTGTGACCTTGTATTACTCCCTCATCTGTCCACGAGCTCGTTTTGGATTGTGCCTCTTAAAGTGAGGCTTGGATGCAAATTTATTTCAAACTTAGTGAGGTTTGATGTAAGTTATTTCTAACTTACTTCGGCAACAATCATGCATTTTTTTTTCTGGATGTACCAATACAAATAACAATGTTTATGAAAATTGCTGAATGCATGCCTGCCTTTCAACAGTAAACGTTTTTGAGTGAACTCATTCTTGTCCATGACGCTACTTCTGCAATTGTCTTTGTTTCTGTCTTGCCCACTGGCTGAACAGAATGAGCCGGGGTGGTTGGAAACTGCAAGTCTCTCTTTCTCTCCCCTCCACATGACGGGTGAATGTGGTGGGGTGGGAAAGTGGCTGCAGTAAATCTGGAGGAATTGAATGCTGAGGATGTGGCTGCCAGCCAGTCATCATGAGAGTAGAAACCTGTGTTTATGTCAGTCTTGGGTTCACAATATGTTCCAGATGTTGTCATTTTAAAAGGATGTTTTGTTTTTATAGGTTGCTTTACAAACACTTGCTGCAGTCACCCTCTCAACACTGCAACAGAAATAGAGGAGAAAGATGCTCTTGGTGTGAGGCAAGCAGCCCAGCGCAGGTTAAAAGAGGAGTTTGGAATACCTGCTCAACAGGTGAGAAATATATATGGAGTAAGCATCAGAACTTTGAGGGTCACAAGCCTCAAATTGTCAAAATTATTGTCACCACCATGCAAAAGACATTTCCTCAAAGCGGTCCAGGAGCTAAGAATTTGTGTAGGTGGTCCTGTTTGTAATTTACAAATGATTTGATTTAAAATTAACCAGCAGCAAAGCTTTGGTCTTAAACAAGATAAAGGTTTGTTTACTACCAAAGTGCTGTAGGTTTCTTGAATAAAAGTAATAAATTTATCAACTGACTGCAGACAAAGATTGAAAGTACTCTTTTTATTCATACATGGGACATGTGTGTTGCTGGCTGGCCAGCATTTATTGTCCATCCCTAATTGCCCCAGGAGAGTTGAGGCAACCACTTTGGAGTCGCATGTTGGCCAGACCAGGTGAGGATGGCAGATTTCCTTCCTTAAAGAACATTAGTCAATCAAATTGGTTTTTCCGACAATCAATGGTCTTATGGTCATCAGTAGATTTTTAATTCCAAATGTTTTTTTTAATTCAAGTAACACCATCTGCCATGGCACAATTCGAACCGGAGTCCCCAAAACATTATCTAAGTTTCTGGATTAATGGTCTAGCAATAATACCACTTGGCCATCACACTCCCATTTCAAAAGATGAAATTTGTTTCAGTCCATTAAGATACCATTACAGGTCTATAGCTTGCAGTTAAAGCCTAGAGTGAAAAGTTAGTTTGGCAGCTATGTGATGGCTTCTGTAGTCAATTAGTCAATGTTTGCCTTTTCAAACAGACTCACTGGGATTTGGGAGAGGGAGGTTTCTTGTCCCTCATTCGTTTTGTGGTTACACCATGTAAAGATTGTTTACAGCAGAACCATAGTTGATTTCTGGATACCTTCCCCTTGGCCTCATCTTGTGTGGGTTCTACACAAAATATGATTTTCACAACCAAACCCAAATGGTTGCCATCTTAATTTAAACCCACAAGAGAATTTAAAAAAAATTTGTCTTGGCTCTGACAGAGTCATCCAGACTAGAAATGTTAGCTGCATTGTCTTTTTACTGATACTGTCAGATCTGCTGAGATTATCCAGCGTTTTCTGTTTTTGTAACTAAATCATTAGTGGCTTTAAATACTTGACACAGTACACAGCAGTTACATCTGTACTGTTTGTCCTAGAAACTACACCAAATTGACTCATCATCTCACCTGCCCACCCACTCACTGAAATCAGTGGGTCATGGTGAAATGACCTATTGCTTTGATGATTTCCAATAGCGTATTGGTTTTTTAAAATTTGATTGTGTTGGCATTTCAACCTTGTTCTGCGTGACAACCATTAAATTTGCACGATAATCACTCTGTCTACAGAAAATAATACCTACGTTTAGTGTGTATGTAGAACCCGCCAGTGCAGAAAGAAGCCCTTCGGCCCATCGAGTCTGCACTGATCACAATCCCACCCAGGCCCTAACCCCAGATCCCTACATATTATACCCACTAATCCCTATAACCTATGCATCCCTGGACACTAAGGGGCAATTTTAGCATAGCCAATCAACCTAATCCGCACATCTTTGGACTGTGGGAGGAAACCCACACAGACATGAGGAGAATGTGCAAACTCCACACAGACAGTGACCTGAGCCAGGAATCGAACTCGGGTCCCTGAAGCTATGAAGCAGCAGTGCTAACCATTGTGCTACCGTCCCGCCCGAACGGCACATCTTGTGGGTAAGTTCACCAGTCATCACACTATGATAGGAACACCATCACATCTTCTCTGACTTGGTATTTATGTGCCTTTACAAGAGTTGGAAATAGCCTCAGATCTTAATCACTACGCTGTGCGGATGAGATGTAGAGACAATGTTTCCACTTACGGGAGAAACCAAAACTAGGAACCATAAGTTGTTCATAAATCTCATTAGAAAATGAGGTGAAATTTACTTGGAAGTTAGAATGTGGTTGAAGGGAACTGTGTGGATGCTTTCGAAGGACAAGGATGTGAAAAGGAAGCAGTAGATGCACTGACTCTGGGAACCTGTGGCTCTCTTAAAATGTCTGCCAAGTTTTGTGGGGGCTTTTGGATATCAGCTTTTTGGAGTATGAAATTTTTTCAGTTTCATTATGCAGTTGTAAACTCCAGAATATATTTAATTCAATTGTGCACTTCTACCTTGCTGCTTTTGTTTCCGTATGTAATGACTGGCTTTGAGGTGGTTCAGCACAACAGGAACTCATTTGATGAGTTCATAAAGCTTTCCTGAATTTACCTAATGTACAGGGTGTGCTTGTTGCAATTGCACAAACTATATGTTTCCAGCTTTGAATTAACTTTAAAAGCAGACTCCTTTCAGACAGCTCTTAGGGAACGTTTTTGCACTTTCTCCATTTAATTTTTTTTCTCTTCACACCAGGTTCCTCTAGATGAAATGAAGTATTTGACCCGTATTCACTACAAGGCACAGTCTGATGGGATTTGGGGAGAACATGAAATTGATTACATAATTTTCATTCAGAAGGATGTAACTTTGGAACCTGACCCCAATGAGATACAGAGTTACTGCTACGTCACTAAAGATGAACTCAAGGACCTGTTGGAAAAGGCAGAGAACAACAAAGTGAAAATCACACCTTGGTTCAAGCTTATTGCTGAGAAGTTTCTATTCACATGGTGGGACAGCTTACACAATCTGAAGCAGTTCGTAAATCATGAGAAAATTCACCGAATGTAGAACATACGCTGGTTTTCCGAATGGAGTGACTGCCCTCCAAAGGACTAATCTTACATTTGTTAAAACTCACTAAACTATTTGCAAAGTAATGTTAAGAAAATGGACTTTCTAGTTAAACATGCTAGTAGCAACCCAACTGAAAGAGAATATACTTCTTAAAATCAGATTGTTGCACATACTGTGAACTATGACTGATTTCTTGGACTTATGCTTGGAACCTAATATCTAAATGTAAATAAAAGTAGTTTAAAGTAAATCGTGTTTTTATTGCTGCTTTCAGAAAAACATTCTTTTGAACTTTACTAGTTCTGCCCTTATCTCTTCAATAATGTTGCCTGTTAGATGATTGGAAAGATCACAGTTGGAGACTGCTACATTTACCTTCATAATTCTGTTCAGTCAACTTAAACCTGACCAATGTTTATCTTTCAAACAGTGAAATAGCATATGTCTATGGTTGTATTATGATGTCTAATTTTTGGTTAGATGGTTACTTATTAGTACTCCATAAATTTGTTCTAATATATACATTCATTAATGTGCTGTATTATAATACAACAGGAAGAGTTGCGATTTAGATTACCCTCACTGGGACCAAGTCCACACATTAATGAATTGCCATTTCAGATTTGTTCTGAAAATATGCAGTTTTACACCTGAAGAGGTGCCAAGGTTTCTTCAACTAGACACTTGGAAGGGAGATGGAAATGCAAAGGCTGCACTTTACGAAGTCTCACAACACCAGGTTACGGTATTTTCTCCACACAGGCTAAAAATCCAACAGGTTTATTTGGTAGTAAACACCACTAGCTTTTGGGGTTTGCCCCTTCATCAGGAGCCAGAAAATGCAGACTGTCTCTTACATCTTGTCTAGACCTTCAAAAAAACCCATTTCCTGTTGTCATATGTAAAGAGTTGAGATAAGAGTAAAACAAACTGGATGCACGACATACCTATTTTCTCCCTCTCAGGCATATACAGAGAAAATAGGTTGAAACTAGTTGAAGACCAATGAATTGGAGCAACAGTAACACCAGTCTTCAGTTCTGGTAATTCCCTCTTGCTGGAGGAAAGACAGGCAGCAAGCAGGGAAAAAAAAAGCCTCTGGTTATCCCCTACAGAAACAAGGTCATCTCTCCTTCCAGCAACAAGTGTCTCTAACTCATCTCTGCTTCCAGCAACAAGTGTCTCTAACTACAAAACTGCCAAAATTAGCTAGTTAGAACATAGAACACTACAGCACAAACAGGCCCTTCGGCCCACGAGTTGCACCAATCACATCAACACCTACCAATCTACAGACCTATCTATAACCCCCAATCCCATTAAACCCCATATACTCATCCAGAAGTCTTTTAAAAGACCCCAGCGAGTTCGCCTCCACCACCACTGACGGCAGCCGATTCCATTCACTCACCACCCTCTGAGTGAAAAACGTACCCCTAACATCACTTCTGTACTTTCCTCCCCGCACCTTAAATCTGTGTCCTCTCGTAGCGACCATTTCAACCCGGGGAAATAGCCTCTGAGAATCCACCCTATCTATTCCTCTCAACATTTTATAAACTTCTATCAGGTCGCCTCTCAACCTTCGTCTCTCCAGGGAAGAGACCCAACTCCCTCAACCTAACTGCATAAGGCATGCCTCCCAGTCCAGGCAACATCCTTGTAAATCTCCTCTGTACCCTTTCAATAGCTTCTACATCTTTCCTATAGTGAGGCAACCAGAACTGCGCACAGTACTCCAAATGAGTTAGCCTGAAATCACAACAGCCACAACGTACCACTTCCATGCCCCACAACCAAGCCCAGAACTGACACTTTAAAATATTCTATCAACATCCTTCCATACCCACCACCAAGGATAAGAGCAGCAGATACTAGAGAACACTGCATCTGGCGGTTCCCCAAGTCACATACCATCCTGATTAGAAAACACCACCATTCCTTCACTGTCGCTGGGTAACAATCTGAGAATTCCTTAACAGTGAGTATGTTAACAGCTCAGGAACTGCAGTGATGCAAGGCAGCTCACCACCACCACCTGAAGGGCAATTAGGGATGGGAAATAACTATTTGGACACTCACTTTTCCGACTTCAGCTGACCTGAAATGTTGCCTTTATTCTCTTTCCACAGATGCTGTTAGACCTGCTGAATGCGCACATTCTGCCCTTTTCTCTGTGTCGCATTTTTTATTTTTCCTCGGGTTAAACGTTTTCTTTGACACTCAAGAAAACTTGGTTGAGTTGTCTCCTTAATAATAAGATACATTTGGATTTGGAAAAATTATCCCTGGGGAAAAATTTTAAACAAACTTTTGATGGAACCAATTGAGGAGGTTGAATCAAAAGGGGAGCCAGCTTATTCCTCTTCACTAAGTCATAACAAATATGTCAGGAATTTTGACTTACTACAGATGTGTTCAGTTCTATTAATCACAACCTCATTGAAAAATTGAACACTTTAAATTTCAGAATATTATAAAAAGTCATACAGCATTACATCCCACAGCAGAGACTCAGTCTATTTTAAGAATTCAAGTGTAGGGGAAAATTCAATAAACACAACAAATTTTAATCTTGAACAATATTTTTATTTGAGGAGGACAGAATGGTGCATGAAAGATTGATAAAGGAGGGGGCAGGAGAAGATTCACCCATTATGGCTACACAATACCCAAACCATCATCTTTGATTCAAAGTGGAATGACTCCACTTGTTGAATATCACAACCTAGACCAAACGTTAGTTGAAAGGGCTCAACTTAGAGCTAAAGTATTCTGCTTTCTTATGACACTACCAAGAGAACACAAACATAAGCTCCGAATGAATAACAGCAATATGAGGAGTATTTACAGGATTTAAGATATATGAGCCATGACAGATCAGCCATGATCTTATTGAATGGCGGGGCAGGCTCGAAGGGCCAGATGGCCTACTCCTGCTCCTATTTCTCATGTTCTTATAAACGTTCCTTCTGAAACAACACCGGAAATGTATTTTAAGGATTAAAACATTTTAACATGTATTTTTAAATATTTTTATTACCCTGTTCAATCTTTGAAAATGAACTCAATAAAAATCAAATTTTGTTTTGTCTCCTTTAAAAAGGAATAGGCTTCCGCAGCTTGGTGTCATTTAATTTCATGTTGTAGCGGTCACAACAGAAATAATACGAGGGAACAATCACAATGATATGTGTTGAGTGTTAAAAAATATACTTTCCTTAAATGTGGGGAAAAAAATCATCTCCCACCAAAAAGGTACAGTAAGAAGTCTTGCAATACCAGGTTAAAGTCCAACAGATTTATTTGGAATCACAAGCTTTTGGAGTGCTGCTCCTCATCAGGTGAGTCTCATCTTTGATTCAAAGTGGAATGACTCCATATCACAACCTAGGCCAAAAGTTAGTTGGAAGGGGTCAACCCAGAGCTAAAATATTCTGCTTTCTTGCGACACTACTGAGAAAACATATAAATACAAGTATCACTCAACCGATGAAGGAGCAGTGTTCCAAAAGCTCACGATTCCAAATAAATCTGTTGGACTTTAACCTGGTGGTGTGAAACTTCTTACTAGGTCCATTCCCAATCCAACGCCAGCATCTCCACATCATGGCCACCAAAAAGTTATAAGACTAGATTTGCTTATAGCTTAAAAAACACAAAATAATGTACTGCATTACGCTAATACCTGCGTGGAAGAAAAGATGGCCAAAATGATCCAAACAATACAAAAACTGACCTGAAGTAAATTAAACACAGCAGCAATGTAAAGACATTGTAAACTGAGTAAAGTCCACGAACACCTGGCGTTTCTAGGCTCTTTGCAATGATGGCAGTTTGGACTATAAGTCAATGAACAGCAAGGGAGTCTTATTACAGTTACCAATGCAAGAGTGGATGATTCTGTTTCCAATGTACATTAAAATTCTATTCAGAATATCAAACTGACGATAAATGAAAATACTTGATAGCTTTGTAACTTTTCAAAGTAGCATTCCATCAGACCTTCCAAAATTACACTGTAATTTCATTTTGAAACACGTTTCTTCTACATATTTGTTACTGGAGGTCACAAAATACACATTCATAAGGAATCAAACTCCTGAATCGAATATCTTAATTCATTTTCTTTTCAAATCACAAAAGGCACAATTACATTTTTGATAAACTTTTTTTTAACGTTCAACATCTTGTCTCAATGAGATACTATTCTTTCCTTTTATCTCCAGTTTCACAAGATGCATTAGTTCCTTTTCTGATGCATTATAATTTAACTCAACAGTTCTGCAATCTAGAGCGCGGTATGTTATTCTCTAGTTTATCTACTGTCTGTTTTGCCCATTTTCCGCTTGCCAGCAAAAAGATGCTTTGGTTTAAGGTCGAATACATGTCGGTCAGCTTCTCCTTTCCTGCCCTTGCGATTCATCTCTTGCTGGGAGTTCTTCATCATCTTCTTGACCTTTTTCAGCATCTAAGCAGAACAAAAATATTTAAGTTAAAAAATGTAAAAGAAAATGAAAGGTAGAGTTAACAACTTAAATTTCTGTAGTATCTTTAACATAATAAAACATGGTGCTTCACAGGAACGGAAAGGCAAAATTAAGACACAGAGCCACATAGGTAAGTTAAAGCAAATGACCAAAAGCTTTGTCAGAGATTTTCAGGAATGTCTTAAAGGAGGAAAGCAAGGCTGAGAGTTTAAGGAAGGATTTCCAGAGTTTCAGGCCTGGGTTAGATATCTGTAGGTTTGGCCATCTATGGTGGAACAATTAAGATTAGCGATGCTCAAAAGACCATAATTAGATAATCATAGATCTCTCAGACAGTGGATCCAATGGACATAGCAAAGAAAGTGAGGAGTGATGCCATGGAGGAGCATTTTAAAATGAAGGTATTCTTTATTGGGAGCCTATGTTGGCTAGCAAGTCAGGAATAATGGTTGAGTGAGATTTGATGCTAGTAAAAAAAAAAGACAACAAAGATTTGGATGCCCTCAAGTGTACCAAAGGTAAAACATAGACTGACAGGAGTGTGTTGGAATAATCAAAGGTTTAAGTAATATGGGAATATATTAAGTAAAATATCAGAAAAGTTAAAAATGACCATGGTTTTAATTTGTATAAGTTATCTGTTGCCTAGAATAATCAAATTCAAAACTCAAATATCTCAGAATTTTCCATAAAGGTAATGTTAAATGGGCAAGAGAACATAAGAAAAAGAACATAAGAAATAGGAGCAGGAGTAGGCCATCTAGCCCTTCGAGCCTGCCCCGCCATTCAATAAGATCATGGCTGATCTGTCGCTGCTCAGTTCCACATTCCCGCCCTCTCCCCATAACCCTTAATCCCCTCTCCTATCAAAAACCCATCAACCCGCGTCTTAAAAATATTTAGCGAGGCAGCCTCCACCACTTCAACGGGCAGAGAATTCCAGAGATTCACCACCCTTTGAGTGAAGAAGTTCCTCCTCAACTCCGTTCTAAACCGCCCCCCTTTTATCTTGAGGCTGTGCCCCCTACTCCTATTGTCTTTTTTGAGCGGGAAGAGTCTTTCCACCTCTATCCTATCCATCCCATTCATCATCTTATACGTCTCAATGAGATCTCCTCTCATTCTTCTAAACTCTAACGAGTACAAGCCCAGTTTATTCAGCCTCTCCTCATAGCTCAACCCCCTCAACTCCGGTATCAGTCTAGTGAACCTCCTCTGCACTCCCTCCAAGGCCAAAATATCTTTGCGCAGGTGCGGCGCCCAAAACTGCACACAGTACTCCAGTTGCGGCCTCACCAATGCCCTATACAGCTGCAGCAAGACCTCCCTACTTTTATATTCAATCCCCCTCGCTATGAAGGCCAGCATCCCATTCGCCTTCCTGACCACCTGCTGCACCTGCAAGCTGGGTTTTTGCGACTCATGCACAAGGACCCCGAGGTCCCTCTGCACCGTCGCCTGCTGCAGTTTTTCTCCTCGTAAGTAATAGTCCTTCCTACCATTTTTCCTGCCAAAGTGGACCACCTCACACTTGCCAACATTAAATTCCATTTGCCATTTCCTGACCCATTCGCCCAGCCTATCTAGATCCTTCTGCAGACTCTCAACACCCTCCGCACAATTTGCCGTTCCCCCAATCTTGGTGTCATCAGCAAATTTCGACACTCTACACTCGGTTCCCTCCTCCAGATCATCTATATCAATGGTAAAAAGCTGAGGCCCCAGCACCGACCCCTGGGGCACTCCACTAGTCACCATCCGCCAATCCGAATAGCACCCGTTGACCCCCACTCTCTGCCTCCTATTTGACAACCAATCCTCTATCCACGCTAACACCCTACCCCCAACTCCATGTCCCTCGACCTTCTGCAATAACCTCTTGTGAGGCACTTTGTCAAACGCCTTCTGAAAATCTAGAAAGACCACATCCACCGGCTCTCCTCTATCCACCGCCCTAGACACATCCTCATAGAACTCCAGTAAATTTGTCAGACACGACTTCCCTTTAATGAAACCGTGCTGCGTCTGCTCTATCAAGCAATTCCCTTCAAGATGCTTTGCAATTTCCTCCTTAATGACAGATTCTAACATTTTACCTACCACAGACGTTAAACTAACCGGCCTATAATTCCCTGCCTTTTGCCTGGCACCCTTCTTAAACAACGGCGTAACATTAGCCGTTTTCCAATCATCCGGCACTTCCCCGGAATCCAGCGACGTTTGGAAAATATTTGGAAAAGAGGAAGCTAAGCTCTTCACATTGAAAACCGGAAAACCCATGGACTGGATGCAGGGACGTAGCTTCGGCAGTCAATGCCATCTCTCGTATACTATAAATGGCAATGCCAAAATTAGTCAATGACCTTTATGAAGTTGGCCAAAATAAGCAAAGGCTTGAGCACAGGAGTAATGCTGGAAGCATGACTCACCTCCATGTCCGCAATGTAAATGAACAGATGCACATTGAGTAATGTAGAAACAAAGAAGCAGGAGGTCCCCTTAAGGGGAAGCACTGTGTCCACATTTACCTTATCAATCCTTTTTAGTATTTTATATACCTTGATCAGATCCCCTCTCATCTTTCTCAGTTCCAGCAAGTACAAGCCCAAACTGTTTAATCTCTCTGCATACATCGACCCCTTCATCCCCAGAATCAATCTGGTGAATCTCCTCTGAACTATCTTTAATGCCACCACATCCTTCTTCAAATAAGGAAACCAAAACTGGACACACTACTCCAGATGTGGTCTCACCAACACCCTATACAATTGCAACAATACTTCTCTACTTTTATCTCCTCTTCAATGCCTGCTTTCCTTCCTATTTTACTAACATCTGCAAATTTTGCTATGCTGCAATCTGTCCCTGCTTGCAGATCATTTATACAGGAGTAGGCCTTTTAGGTCTGAGATGAGGAGAAACGTCTTCACTCAGAGGATGGTGAAGCTGTAGAATTCTCCATCACAGAAGGCTGTGGAGGCCAAGTTACTGAATATACTTAAGGAGGAAACACATAGATCTCTAGACTGTAAAGGTGTCAAGAGTTTGGGGAAAGCACAAGGTCTGGTGTTGAAATAGAAGATCAGCCGTCACATTAAACTGCAGAGCAGGCTCAGAGGGATCAATGGCCTACTCCTGTTCCTATTTTCTGTTTCTATGTTTCAACTCTAAAATGATCTATCCAAAAAGTTAATTGCCATTGTCTCTCAGTTTTCCAGTACTTTGCAGGTATGGTCAGTTTTCAGAAAATTTCCCTTACAGAAAAGTAAGCAAAATTATTGATGATTGTCTCAAAGAGTCCCAGTGTTTTTGTTTCAGCGGAACAGAAATGAACTGCAACATTTTGATTCTCTACAGATTACTATCATTCAAAACAGCAATGTAATTATGAATTGGAAACAAACCTTTGCATCACGTACACCAGAAACATCACGCGGGGTGCGAGAAGTGCTGCGACTACGGACTTTAGATGTTGGTGGTTGAGATTCTTCACGTTTGCGTTTCCTGGTGACACTTCTAGATCGCCGAGCTTGCTCTGCGTAGTGTGCCTAAACAGTGTGAAAAAAAAGTAGAATTCACACTTCAGCCATTTTTAAGTGTTTAAACAATATTCATAAAAATTATAACTTCATATTCTTAAAAACCTAAAGCTATCACTTTCATGGTATTTGTGATACCCAATTTAAAAAGGTAATTTTAAAAGAAATTTCTAGTGAGTTGCTAGATCTGGCTTATCTTCTAATTGAGGAGGGGGACTTGGAACTACAAGCCTCAACAGTGCCTGAGAGTTCCTGCACATGCATGGACCAGGAGCAAGCTGTCCCTGCACATGTGTAGACCAGCAGCAAGCTGTTCCTGCACATCACGGACCAGGAGCAAGCTGCACAGAAGTTCTAAGGGCTGAGGATGGGCCTAGTGCGAAGAGATAAAAATGAAATGGTACTAAACATCAGGTCATCTGACCCAGGTGCAGGGTGCTACATCGGAGAAGAGTACCAGACAGGATAGGGAGGGGGACCAGGGAACGGTCTCAGAAAAAAAGGAAGGAATAAAGAAAGAGGCTCCAAGTAGTAAAAGGGCTGTGATTGGTAGTGAGGAGGGCTTAAGAGCTCTGGAGATCAAAGAAGGCAGCAGAAGATTGGTGATTCTGTGCAGGTCATTTGGACAAAAGTGCATCTTTGGAGCAGTAGGATTCTGCTTAGTGCAGCTGAAGGGGTGAGGTTGTGCTTGTGAATGCACGTCCGGAATCCACGGGGAAGAGTGTCTTTGGAGACTGCAAGGTGCGTATAATTGAGGCAGTCCAAATCGGAGCAACTTTTGGAGATAATTTTAAAATAAGTAGTGAAAACCCTCATGAGAGAGGCAGAGTTTCAATGAAGTTGGTTGACTCACTGATGTCTGGATGGCTTGCTGAGAAATTCATGGGGTTGGTCTTGCTTGAATTTGCGATTTAATGTGGGTGTTAGACCACAGATTGTGAATCCACAGTCACCTCTTATATATCAACATTCAGGACTAATAAGACAGATATAAATTGCTTTACCTCTGACCTCAGTGCCATGGATCACCAGCTGTATCTACATTAAACAAAATGTTAATGGTCCCCACCCAGATTATCCCAAGAACCTGGAGAGTGGGGGTCAGATGTAGGATCATAACAAGTGGCAGATTATTGTGATGTAATCAAAGGAATCTCACAGTTAGGCAACTTCCAAATTGTCTCTGGTTTCAACAAAAAGACACAGTTGGTGACCATCAAACTACAGTATTTTACCCCATTTCAAAATGAGGTAAAAATACCCTACCTTGATAATTTTCGTTCAATGCTTGCAATTTATTTATCAATAAGTCTCAAGATAAAAAAGAACTTGATTCACCAAATCAAAGAACAACTGTCAAGACTGACAAAATTCATCATTCCTGCTGGCCTGCGCATAATTGCCAGTCATCATTGCTGTATATTACTAATTACTCTGACTCTACCTGCATCAAAATATTCCTGGCTACTCTTGTAATGAGATGATGCAACTAGTAACTAATTTACACGTGAACAAGACATTAGTATACAAAACCATGTTAGCATATTTTGGCAATTTTAAAGCAAATAGTCACATTAGGTACAGTTTTAAATGGAAATTTTAGGCAAGTGCCATCAACACCAACGGGGATACCTCCTCCATGATCTGGAACAAATTAGTTGTGTGAATCAACAACAGCCTGGTCAGCTGTTCGGATGTGTTTGGATATTAAGCTGAAGTGGGGAAGGGGATGAAAGAAAATGGGTCCTTCATATTTCTCCTGCCCTCCTGGAAGGAAGCAGCACATTTTTGACAAGATATCGCGACAAGAATTCCAGCAGCACATAATGAAAACAGAGCATCTGCTGGCCTTGGGCTCCAGCAATTACGGTTTCTCTCTTTTTGAAATGAACTACTCCATTGTGAATCATATTTCTTTAAAAAAAACTTTACTTCATCTTTGTTGTCCATGTCTAAACCAAGAGATCCCATCTCCTTTTCCAAAGTTTTTCGTTCAACCTGAAAAATAACAATGCTTTATTAGAGATTGTTTTTATAAGTTATCAAAAGAATGCTCTTTCTTGTCACCCAACCTGTCCATCAGTGGTCACCCATTATTTTAGAAAATTAATGTTTTAATGGTCGAAGAACCACATAGTGCAGCAATGACAACGACCTTTGCAAACCAATCCACTGGATGGTAACTATCCATAAGAAAATAACTGGGCTGTCTCCTCTGTTACACACTTAAGGGTAATATATTACATTGATTACCTCAATTTGCTATCATGTGATACAAACGTACAGCTCAAAATTGTTTGGAATTATTAAATGGAGGCAAGTTCACTCAAAGGCTGCAAGTGCAATGAATAGAGGCATCACTCTTGGCCCACGTGAATGGCTCTCTGGGGCAAGGTGACTGGATCCAAATCCAAGAAAGAAGTTTGGAATGACAGTACCACTTGGTCTGTAAACTCAAGAGGATCACAGGAATTATTTTAAGGTGGAAAAACTGAAAATGATGTGCTGTAATACCCAGCAACTTTAGAAATTCAATTTACGACCTATGTTGTATGGCAACACGTGCACACGCTTACAAACACCCACCCACATGGTACTCGCCTTTTTAGCAGTTCTTGGCATTTTGGGACCCTTCTTGGTTTGTTTCTCTCTGGATAGCAAGATTTGCATCTTTCTCTTCTCTCTTATCTGACTGGCCAACTGTCTGATGTCCCTCATTTCTTCATCCTCACTCTCAGAGTCAGAATCGTATTCACCTGCTGCTTGTTTCAGTTCTTCTTCTTTTTCCAGCTGTTTGAGTTTCTGAAAAAGTGCATTTATATCTTGTTTTAAAAAAAAAAGTTGGACACCAAATCCTAAATCAGTGAACACTGACAACCGAAGTATATTAAAAATTACACCAAAATGAACTTCTGATAATAAAAAGCTTCAGCATCACAAATCACAATGCATTTGTTACCTTGAGCATTTTAGCGCACAAAAACCATTAGGTTAACTCAACAGGTAAACCAGGGAAAATTCAATGAATAATAACGCTGTTTGTTTCACCAGATATGTACATAGAAAGAGTGTCACAAGTAAGGCTTACATTAACACTGCAATGAAGTTACTGTGAAATGCCCCGAGTCGCCATACTCTGGTGCCAGCACTTCTATCGGTAGGACTGATGATAAAATTCCTCCCCTGTATGCCAAATGGTCTCCTTCTACATTGTAATATTCTATAGTTTTATGTTTTCTCAATTCAGACAAAGATGCCACAGCAGAGTTGAAAGTTCAAAATGTTTTTCTCCACAATCTTAATGCTACGGAAACAAGTGCCGAGGTTGAGAACTATAGAGGAACTGGTTTTTAAAAAATGTTTACATTGTTCAAAATGCATTAATTCATTTTCATTTTAAGTGACAAAAATCACTAATGGCATGATTAGTGGCTACACATTTTCCTTCCAAGATGGGGCAAAAGTCCAGCCCAAGTTGGAGAGACTGAGGGATTTGGGGTTGTTTTCATTAGAAAGAAGGCGGCTAAGAGGGGACCTTATTGAAACATATAAGATGATCAGAGGTTTAGATAGGGTGGACAGTGATAGCCTTTTTCCTCGGATGGAGAAAGCTAGCACGAGGGGGCATAGCTTTAAATTAAGGGGTGGTAGATATAGGACGGATGTCAGAGGTAGGTTCTTTACCCAGAGGGTGGTGAGGGATTGGAATGCCCTGCCTGCTGCAGTTGTAGATGCGCCTAGTTTGGGGGCGTTTAAGAGATCCGTGGATAGGTTTTTGGATGGAAAGGGATTGGTTTAGGTTAGAGGGTCATTGCTTTTTTCATTGGTCGGCGCAACATCGTGGGCCGAAGGGCCTGTTCTGCGCTGTAATGTTCTATGTTCTAGTTGTGGCTGCACGACTATTAGAATAAATATTGAGCTATGAGTTTAATTCTTGGTCCACAATTGGATTTTCAGAATGTTCACGTACAGGGGAACAGCACAATTGTGTTTGAATCCCATTGCTTAAAATTCAGAGTAACCCAAATTAAATCATTGCGAGTGCATTTAGAATGCAAAATAGTAATAACATTTGAAGTATGTACAGATCACTGAAAGAAGCTCCAACAAGTCACAATTTATAGCAAAATAACACAGTCCTCACTCAAGGCTATCATTCCATTCCTGAAAATCGTAACTAAGTGTAACAACTTTAACTGAATCACGTTTCCACAGGAATCATTGTTAAAAGCAGAGTTAGGTTCCTTCGGGCATGTTTCATCCATTAAAAAAATGTCGAAGTTGAAATACTGTACCATACATGTGAAGCACCATTCAGTTCTAGCTGAAATAACATTCAAACTAAATACATTAAATATTTGGTTTGATTTATTATTGTCATGTATATTAGCTGACAGTGAAAAGTATTGTTTCTTGTGCATCATAGACAAAGCATACTGCTCGTATAGAAAGAAAGGATAGAATGCAGAATGTAATGTTAGTCAAAGATCAACCAAGTGTGAAGTAGGTCCATTCAAAAGTCTGATTGCAGCAGGGAAGACGCTGTTCTTGAGTCAGTTATAAATATAAAAATAAAAGAAATAAGGTATAGTATCTAATACTCTCACCATGCAGTGTACTGTACGGTAATTTTAGATCAACCTGGTAGCTGAACTTGGTTAGTGCAGTTTTCAGCTAAAGTCCCAGAACCATCTGCTCTGACCACCTTCTGCCACTAGGTAGAGTGCAGGATTTCAATGCGAGTTCAGCATGTGTGCAGTCAGGAGTGGACATAGCAGCAGAGTGAGCTGCCAGGAGGAGAACAAACCCTTGGAGCAGGGAAGAGAGATGTGGCCCAGGAGCAGGGCAGAGGAAAGGGGTACTAAGGGAAGCACTGGGCGAAAGGTTTTGAGCAGGCAAACGAGAGGAAAAAATCCGTGGCAGACAAGGTTGAAGTACAACCGGCAATGTTAAATCGACATATTGACAGTACTTTATTAACACCGTTAAAGCAAAACCATATTAAGTAAATCAATGTTCAGCGAGGACTTTGCTGCAGATTTGATGTTTTCAAATGGTTCATTAATTACGCAATACAGTTCTAGTTACTTGTCAAAACATCATACTAATCAAAACAAAATTGTAGAATACAATTCTCACTCACCTTCATAATTTCAGGGTCAATGTAGTCAGCTACGTTATGACCTTCCCATATTTCAGGGATTAGATCATGCTTCTCAGATTCATTCGTCAAATCCCAGTATTCTAAAGAATGAAGAGATATTATTTACTGAAGTGTAAAGGTTTGAAAACATAGCAGCAATATTACTGCAGCAGCACTACTTGCAAGCAGGCAAGCTAAAACTCAAACCCAAGTAACCTGGTACTTGTGTGGTCAGCTGCAAAGTAAAGTCATAGAGGTTTACAGCATGAATATAGGCCCTTTGACTCAACTTGTCCATGCCGCCCAGTTTTTGCCTCTAAGCTATTCCCAATTGTCCACGGTTTGGCCCATATTCCTCTATAATCGTCTTATCCATAATGTGGAGTCGGCGGCATCGGACTGGTGTAGGCACAGTAAGTAGTCTCACAAATTAAAGTCCAACAGGTTTATTTGGTAGTATGAGCTTTCAGAGCATTGCTCCCTCATCTTATCCATGTAACTGCCTATAGTTTTACCAAGATTGTCAGCAATGTCTAGAAAGGATTCTTTCCCAAGTCGCCTGTCCTAGCAACATAATCAAACAGGAGCATCCAGAAATACCTACTTGCCAGGCCTTCAAATGTATGCTGAAGTAAAATTTAGTAGAAGTACATTAGGAAAATTATGTTATCAAGCTTCTGACATCAGTCATCAATGAAGTCTCAAAACTCATCTTGTCATCCAAGACCAGGAGAAAATGATAATCAATGGACAAGCACAAAAACGGACATACACATGAAAGAAACATCCTTGATACTTATGCCCCTGTCAGGCAGGGAGGAAATGGCCGAGTGAGGGAACCATGGTTTGCAAAGGAGATGTCTTGTCAAGAGGGAAAAGGAAGCGTATGTAAGGATGAAAAAACAAGGGTTGCTTGAGGGTTAGAAGGTAGCTAGGAATGAGTTAAGAAAAAAGGGCTTAGGAGCTAGGAGGATGCAAGAGAAATCCTTGGTGGGTCGGCTCAAGGAAAAACCCAAGGCTTTTTACTCTTATGTGAGAAATAAAAGAATGACCAGGGTGAGGTTAGGGCCTGTCAAGCATAGTACTGGGAACTTGTGCGCGGAGTCAGAAGAGACAGGTCAGGCATTGAATCATTAAAGAGGGGAGCCATATTTTTGAGGATGAGTGTGTCATACAGGCTAATAGGATGGAGCAGGTAGATATTCTGAGGGAAGATATATTGGCAAGTTTGAAAAACCTGAGGGTCGATACGTCCCCTGGGCCAGATGGGATACATCCTAGGAAACTTTGGGAGGCAAGGGATGAGATTGCAGAGCCTTTAGCTTTGATCTCTGGGTTCTCACTATCCACAGGAATTGTGCCAGAGGACTGGAGTGGTGAATGTTGTTCCTCTCTTCAAGAAACGAAATAGCAATGACCCTGGTAACTATAGGCCAGTTCATCTTACTTCGGTGGTCGATAAGTTAATGGAAAGGGCCCTGACAGGATTTATGACCACTTGGAAAGATGCAACTTAATCTGGGATAGTCAGCATGGTTTTGTAACAGGCAAGCCCTGCCTCACAAATTTGACTGAATTCTTTGAGGAGGTAACTCAGCGTGTAGACGAAGATAGAGCACTTGATATCATATACATGGATTTTAGTAAGGTGTTTGATAAGGTTCCCCATGGTAGGCTCATGAAGAAAATAAGGAGGTGTGGAATTGAAGGAAATTTGGCCGATTGTATAAGTAACTGGCGGTCTCATAGGAGACAGAGGGTGGTGATGGAGAGAAAATTTTCAGACTGGAGGCCAGTTACCAGCGGTGTACCACAGGGATCAGTGCTGGGTCCTCTATTTGTGATTTTTATCAATGACTTGGAAGAGGGTGCTAAGGGATGGGTTGTAAATTTGCTGATGACACCAAGATTGGTGGAGTAGTGGATGAGGTGGACGGCCCTTGTAGGCTGCAAAGAGACATTGATTGGATGCAGAACTGGGCAGAAAAGTGGCAGATGGAGTTTAACCCTGATAAGTGTGAGGTGATTCATTTTGGTAGAACAAACTTGAATGCTGATTACAGGGTCAACAGCAGGGTTCTGAGGAATGTAGAGGAACAGGGAGATCTTGGGGATCATATCCACAGATCTCTGAAGGTTGCCATTCAAGTGGATAGAGCCGTGAAGAAGACTTATAGTGTGTTAGCGTTTATTAACAGAGGGTTTGAGTTTAAGAGCTGTGGGATTATGCTGCAACTATACAGGACCTTGGTGAGACCACATTTGGAATATTGTGTGCAGTTCTGATCACCTCACTATAAGAAGGATGTGGAAGCATTGGAGAGAGTGCAGACGAGATTTACCAGGATGCTGCCTGGTTTGGAGAATAGGTCTTATGAGGAAAGGTTGAGGGATCTGGGGTTTTTCTCTTTAGAACAGAGGACGAAAGGCAAATTAAGAGAGGTTTATAAGTTGATGAAGGGGATAGAGTGGACGTGCAGAGACTATTTCCTCGGGTGGATTTAGCTGTTACTAGGGTGCGTAACTATAAGGTTCATAGTGGGAGATATAGGAGGGATGTCCAAGGTAGGTTCTTTACTCAGAAAGTGGTTGGGGTGTGGAATGCACTGCCTGCTGTGATAGCGGAGTCAGACACTTTAGGAACTTTCAAGCAGTTATTGGATAGGCACATGGAACACACCAGAATGACGGGGAGCGGGATAGGTCAATTTTGGGTTCGGACATAGCTCGGCACAACATCGAGGGCCGAAGGGCCTGTACTGTGCTGTACTGTTCTATGTTTTTTCAACCTAATGTTTATTAAAACAGTGTTGTGAAATCTGAGTTTGTTGTAAGATTGCTTTTATTTATAGAAAGATTAGTACTTCATGTATGTTCGCGGTGGCAGTCTCTGTCAGTGTCAGCTATATGCATTAAAATGAACAAGCTGGCATGACAAAAACTAACAATAAAGTTCAAGTTACTCATTCTTAGGTCAGATCATCCTTAACTAACAGCAGGTTCTTGAATCTGGTTAATGTATCCTGTATTAACTATTCCCTCTGTAAAATATGCTTCTGATGATTCAGTAAATAAAACTTAAGGAAATTTCAGAAAATGAGATCCCCAACATCTATTGAACTCAGAGGAGAATGTAGTCCAAGGGCATTTTCTGGTAAAAAGTAATTTAAAAAAAAGGTTATTTGAAAATGAATTACCCAATGTTAAAGTTAAATTTTATTTATTAGTCCCAAGTAAGGCTTACGTTAACACTGCAATGAAATTACTGTGAAATTCCCCTAATTGCCGCAGTCCGGTACCTGCTCAGATCAATGCATCTAACCAGCACATCTTTCAGAATGTGCGAGGAAACTGGAGCACCAGGAGGAATCCCGCGCAGACACGGGGAAAACGTGCAAACTCCACACAGACAGTGACCTAAGCTGAGAATTGAACCCGGGTCCTTGGTGCTGTGAGGCAGCAGTGCTAATCTCTGTGCTATCGTACCACCCTGTGCCGGGCTTGAACCAATGATCCTTGATTGAGAATTCTACTAGCTACCGATTCAGCTAACCTGCTGGTATCTCCCACAAAAAATATAAATGGAAATAGTTCACTTTTAAGACTGTATATAGGTCAAGCCTGCAGGTGATGTAACTTGTGAGGGAATGGATGTGACGTGCAAAACAAACTCACTGGAACTCCATATTCTGAATTCCTGCTATTGACTGCAAAAAGAGTCAAGAAGAATTTTGCTTTTTCTAGCAGCCAGTGTTCTTCAAGTGAACATGCATCTGACACCTTTCCAATTGGAAGCAGGAGTCGGTGTTATTGTAATTACAAAGTCAAAAGCTAATGATAGATCTGCATAGAACATGCAACAAAAGTTGCCTTTGATTAAGCTCTGCTCTTCTTTCTTCCCCATTTACAAATTATCACATTAATGTCTTCCTAAAATCAATATCGAAAATTAATTTATGCCCACGCCCCTAATTAAAACTTTGGTCGCCATGTATCTACCTATTGGAGACCATCCATCCTGTAATAGAGCATGATGTACTAATTTTGAGTTATAAGAAGAGGTTGGATAGGCTGGGACTGTTTTCCCTAGCACGTAGCAGGCTTAGGGGTGATCTTATAGAGGTTTATAAAGAGGGGCATAGATCAGCAAGATAGTCAACATCTTTCCTCAAAGGTAGGGAAGTCTAAAACTAGAGGGCATAGGTTTAAGGTGAGAGGGGAGAGATATACCAGAATCCAGAGGGACAATATTTTCTCTGAGGGTGGCGAGTGTCTGGAACAAGCTGCCAGAAGTAAGAGCAGAAACAGGTACAATTTTGTTCTTTAGAAAGCATTTTGACAGATACTTAGATAAGACTAGTATAGAGGGATATGGGCCAAACGTGGGCAATTAGGATTAGTTTAATGGTTAAAAAATGGATAGCATGGACAAGTTGGGCCAAAAGGCCCGTTTCTATGCTGTAAATCTCTGTGATTCTAATTTTAATAAGAACAAAGTTTCTTAATGTACAAAGAATCAATTATAATTTTAACAGTTGTTATTTTATTAGATGTAATGTGTCAATTTGATAACAGAAGACTCCAAAAAACTTACTTTGGAGATCCAGGATATACTCATCACCCATCTCCAATTCCAAATCCCTTTCCTGTAAAAGAAAGCATCTTAGATAACAAAGCAATAACAGAAATTCAGATCAATTGTTCACAACCAAAAATCCTCACTAACCAATTTACGTTTTGGCGCATCAACCTCCATTTTGCGGCGCTTAGAGGCTCCCTCAGGTATCCATGGCGGCCTCTCCTAAAAAAAAGCCAAGATGAAATAAAACATAATCTTTGATACGGATTTAACTAGAGACGCCTGAAAACACCAATATTATAAACTGGGAAAATTCCATTGTGCATTAAAAAAAAGCATCAAAAATGATTTCAGCGTATCATTGGACTCAATCCAAGTATAAGCCAACCTAGCCCAAGATGACTCTTGGTCCAAACCTTCATTTCAGCCAGGGTGAGAATGCCACAGTTCACCATAGCACCCTAATGCTAAGCAAGAAAAATAATGGCAGGATATCACCTACAGTTTGCTCTGTAGTGATCCCTGTTGAAAATACTTAACCATGAACACCAAATGAAGACAAAATAATGATGCTAAGGCAGCCTCATTAAGTATCAAGACACAAGAAGAGGAAATACCATTTAGACCAATTACCTGAAAATGTCATGGTAAAACCATTCTCAATCATGCACGTAGGGCAGAATTTCCCACAAAATGGCAGTGTTGTTTCCGGTGAGAAAACTGGTGTGTTTCTCTCCAGAACTTAAAACATTCTACCAAAAAAACAAGTGGTCATGTTTCACACCACCCGACAGAAGGAGCAGGGCCTCAACATGGCAGAAAAACCTCACTGCTCAGAGATTGGGGCATCATCTTTAAAGTGCACCCCAATCAGCACCCGAGTAACAACCCCCCAGCATACACATGGCTCCCCTCCACACCTCAATTGGAGTCAGCATGCTATACCAGCACCCCCTCCACCCCCATCATTGACCCCTGAGCTAGATCCCACCTCCGCCACCCCAGATTTTGAGCGCACACCGCCATTCCCGCAGATGGAGAGCTCAGGCCTAAAATTGCCCCCATGGTGTCAAAAATCTCTCTCTCTCATGTACCAGGCCCTCAGAAGGCATTGGTGACCACGTGCTTCCTTAATCTTACTCTAAAGACGTGGATCATTTTCATTGGTGGTACATTCCCTATTTTTACAAGGCTCTTTACACAGGTCATTCTTTATCTATCTGCTTTGCCATCAATCTATCCCATCAGCACCTGAATTTCTAAATCACAATTTCTTATTAAGCGCTCAAGAAATTCCAAATGTCTCTCCCTGAACTTGGTCAGCACAGTCCCTTTGGTCTCGGATTGTACTACACCTCGCATTGCTGTTGTGACCTGTCCAAAATGTCTTCCATATTCCCCTTAAAAACTACAAATTTGCATCCTTAATTTTATCCTGCATTGCTTTGCTGACCATCCAACACTCATTTTTCTATGTCAAAATTGGTGTGATGCAGCATTCCAGGATCCTCAGTTTTGTTTTCATAGCACTGATCATAATCTTTTTCATGTTCTGAAATGCTTCTTTGGCCATTCCAATGCTTTGTCTTATTTCGTGGTTGTACTGTCTGTCCAATGTTAGCATACTTCCTAGGTAACAAGACTTGTCTACCTGTTTTGATTTTTTCCATTCTCCACCCTGGTCTTTTGGACGTTACTATGTTTTCTTACAATTTATACTCAGCCCTTTCTTCCCAATTTCACCCACGACTCTACCCAAAACCAGCAATAAGAGTGGCGCCATCACTGTATCTTAGATTATTAAGTTCAAAAATCATACTTTTAGAAATAACAAAATGAAAAAGCTAGACAGTACAAAAGTAAAACATTTAACCATATTGAACTGAAATGTTGGTGGCAGGGATGAGGAGGGTGGGGAGAAAATGAGGGGCAGGAATTGGGCACAGGAGGTCGTGTGTCACAAACTTGATTGAGTTCTTTGAGGAAGTGACAAAAAAAATTGACCAGGGCAGGGTTGTGGCTGTTATAGACATGGACTTTAGTAAAGCCTTTGATGAGGCTCCCCCTGGCAGACTGATACAGAAGGTGAAGCCATAGGGGATCTGAGGTGAGCTGGAAACATGGGCAGGGGCATAGAAAGCAGAGAATAGCAATGGAAATGTACTTTTCTAACTGGAGATTTCTGAAAAGCGGTGTTCCACAAAGATCAGTGATGGGGCCTCTGTTGTTTGTAATATGTATAAATGATTTGGAGAAAAATACCGGGGGTTTGATTGGTAAATTTGCAGATGATACAAAAATTGGGGGAATAGCACATAATGAGGAGGATGGTCAGAGGATATAGCAGGATATAAATTGAGTGGAGACTTGGACCAGAAAGATGGCAGATGGAATTTAACTCAGACAAATGTGAGGTGATGCGATTTGGGAGGTCTACTGCAGAAGGAAAGTAGACAGTAAATGGTAGATCCCTTACAATTATTAGCATACAGGGGGACCCTAGGCCTGCAGATCCACAAATCTTTGGAGGTGACAATTCAGAAGGACAAGGCGGCGTATGGCATGCTGGCCTTCATCAGTCGGGGCTTTGAGTATAGCGATTGGAAAATCATATTGCAGTTGTACAAGACCTTGGTGGGGCAGCATTTGGAGTATTGTGTAAATTCTGGTCACCACACTACTGGAAGGATATTGATGCACTGGAAAGGATGCAGAAGAGATTTACTGGATGGTTTGGAGGATATGGATTATGAAGAAAGTTTGACCAAATTTCGATTCTTTTCATTGGAGTGTCAGAGGATTAGGGGGAGGGGAATCTGATAGAGGTTTACAAGATTATGACAGGCTTGGATAGAGTGGATAGCCAAAGTATTTTTCCCAGGGTCGGAAGGTCAATTATTTGGGGGCATAGGTTGAAAACGGGTGGATGGCCGGGGTGGGTGATCGGGGGTGGGGGGGGTGTGTGGTGGTAGTAGAGTTTAAGTGAAATGTAAGGGGCAAGTTTTCTCAGAGGGTGGTGTATGCCTGGAACTCGTTGCCAGATGAGGTGGTGGAAGCAGACTCTATAGCAACGCTCAAGAGGCATTTGGATAGATATATGAATAGGCCGGGAATAGAGGGATACGAACCACATGGAGGCAAGAAAATATTAGGCTGGAGAGGCATCTGTTTCGGTACATGCATAATGGGCCGAGGGGCTCATTCCTGTGCTGTACTGTTCTTTGTTCTCTTTTGCCTTTAACTGCAGTCGTAATTCACTTCTCCATAAAATTAAACCACTGTTTAAAAATTGATATTGAAAGGCTGGTTCACAACACATAATTAAGAAACTTTACTACATGCGATACAACAGAAAAGAGCAATGATTCAACTCACCTTTTGATCTCTCTTTGATGGCATGGCTAGATGGAGCCTGTTCAGTAAATCATTCACCTTCTTGCCTTTCATTTTGCTATCAACACGATGAGCAAGTAACCTATCACATGCCTAACAACATTAAATTGTAGGTCAGTCTTAACAATGAGGATTGCATTTTCTTAGTCAACAAATATATGAACAATAAGAACACATTTAAATGCTTGCATATTAACTCCATCCATTAATGTGCCAGACTTTGGATGACTAATTTATATTAAACTGCTAGATCAGATAGCTGGATGCAGTTTACTCCAGTTTTTCTCAAGTTAACTGAAAGTAACACCACCAGCAACTCTTGAAATTGCTTCTTTCAATTCCACTTGGCATCTTGCTGCTTCCATCCACCCAATTTAGGAATTTAACAATTCCATCTTCCCTCTCCTCTTAGTTCAGGTTTTGGGTGACATTCTCTGGCCTCCCCTCAAGTGCTTTTCTTGCGGCTGGAGGCTGTACACCGTTTGCTGACGATGGGATCCTCCAGTTCCACTACTGTCAATGGGAATTACCAATGAAGACATCCCATGCCTCTGGGAAACTTGCTGGACCAGAGAATCTTGCCGAGGTGAACGGCTGGAGAATTCCTACCCATCTCACCTTTCTCCCAACAAAGGAAACGAGACAGCAAGTTTCCAGTTTAGGCACTTACTTTAAATTGTAACATCCATGGATAAGGTCAACCAGAACAAGATACTTAAGAGTCTTCAATTATAATTGAATCAAAATGTCCTCTGACCTTCATAAACACATCAACATCACAATAGTACTCCATCCAGCTTTGTTATTTTATCATTCTTGTAACAAAACTGAGCAGCAAAGCAGGTTTTTCTGCTACTGACACCTTGCTAATCGTTGCAAATGTGGTAATCATTGTAAATGCTACCCTGTAAATGTTATACCCCAAAATGAGAAATCAAAATAGAAGGAAAAACACACCTCAGTTTTAACTTTAATGATTCCCTCCTCTGTCAAAGTACTTGTTTCTGTTACAGTGACTCCTTCCGTCATAAAATCTGCAAAGATTTTCTGTAACAACAGATAAAGCATTGTTGTGATTAAATAGCCATGGAATAGTTAACCTTAAACAGCATTTGATTAAAGATGAAATTGGACACAAATGTGGATGGCAGCTTCGTAAATGCTCAGAGAATTTCAGAGACGGCTACAAAAGGTCAAGGAAACCTCCCTGAACATTTTCAGGGAACTTTTAGACACAGTTTCAAGTCCTGTAGAGTGTACTAAGCCATTTCAAAAGGGCAAACATAATGGTTGCAATTTGATGCATGTAGGCCAGACAGTGCAAAGACAAATGTTTTTGCCTAAATAACATTAAGGAACTAGTTTTTTTATGGCAATTTGACAGTTTTGCTGATACCAGTTACTTGCTCCCAGCTTTTAAAAAACTGAATTTAAATGTTCAAACTGCCACCGTGTGATCTGAATTCATATTTTCTATCTTACGAGCCCAGCACTTTCAATTATTAGCCTTACAGTAGCATATCCAGGAATGCAAGTACGCACAGAATATTCTCAACAAAATATTTTCAATCACGATGCTAAATACAAAAGGCTTTATTAAAAAAAGTGAAAATAATATGCAAACAGTGATATTGTGCTAAGGATAGGATACTGTCTTTACCCTACGGTACATTTCATTGAAAAAAAATTATCCTGTGTTTGAAAATTACTTTCCAGAGAAGCACATAAGTAGTAAATGTTGGTTTTAATACTTTGCATCATCGCCCAAAAGGTACTGACCTTCTGTTCTTCAGGAAGTTCATCTAGCTTCTTCACATCAGATTTATTTGCAACAATAATAAGGGGCTGAAACAATAAAGAGATCAGTGAAATGAAGTCAGCCAACTTTCTTCAATATAGATACAAACCGTCATACAAAAATTACAATACAGAATGAGTCACTTGTTCTTTTTGTGTCCTTGTGTCCCCTGGCAAGGTAGGTATTTATTACCCATCCATTACTGCCCTTCAGAAGCTGGTAGTAAGCCTCTTGAACCACAAGATGGCTGTGGTGCTTAGCATTCATTGTCACAGTGGTTTCATATATCTGAATGGTTTACTAGGCCATTTTAGGGGACAGCTGAGAATCAGCCACATTGCCAATGCTTGGGAGTTTCACACAGCTCAGATCAGGTAAGGACAGAAGATTTGTTTCCTTAAAAGATATTTGTGAAACAGGTGGGATTTTATGACAATCCAGTATTTTCAGAATCATCATTACTCTTATTACCTTTTTTTAAATCCCACTTTTAATTGGTGAATTGGATTTAAATTACCCAACTCCTCAGTGGGATTTGATCTCCTGGCTCTGGATCATTAGTCCAGGTCTCTGGATTACTAATCCAGTAACATAACCGCAATGCTGCTGCAACCCGAGAACTGGTATTAGTATGAAGACCATATTTATTCACCTCTGAACCCCACTTTCCTGAAAATATCTTTGTACCCTTTCCTTCAATCACTAAAGAATCCATTCTGAAGTTGACACAATCACTAAATTATGGTATCGCATTCCACAACTTCAAGAGGTGATCTGTCCTAAATCTTTTTCATCTACTCATAATTATGTGATTTGATCACTGAAATATTTACCATCAAAATTTTAAACACCAAAGCATTTCTGTTCTAACAAAAAATTTGGTCCAAATGTATATGCTTCACTATGAAAAATCAAATTAAAACAACCAGATTGAAGAAAAAGGCAGGCTTGCTTTATATAGCACCATCACGACTTCAGATGTCTTGTTCACTTTACAGCCAATTGAATTACATAAGTGAATTACACTGTCACAATTAGGAAACATGACAAACCAACTTGCAAACAAGTGCCCCGAACAACAGTGAAATAATGATCAATGAAATAATGATTTAAAGTTTATCCTCAATTTTACATTTTCAAGTCAAAGGATTTACCTTATTGGCAAAGAGAGGGCGAATATTTCTGAAGAGTTCCAGCTGCGCCTCCACAGTGTGACCACACTGTTCTGACACGTCCATCACATATAGAATGGCAGCACGGAGGTGGGCCAGTGCAGTGATCGCCTGCATCTCAATGGTATTCCGCTCCTCCAATGGATGATCCAAAATACCAGGTGTATCAACTACCTAATCCAGGAAAATCATCACCATTAGTACAAGTCCTTCCACAATGCTTCATTTTTCATTTTAAAATTGACTACAGCACTGAAAATGTCAACACATTACCATACAACACCAATCATATCAGATACTAAATAAAAGCACATCAGTAGTATTCTAGTGGTAACCATTTTGATGAACATGTATAAAAACTATGCTCTGTAGAAAATGAGATTATGGTCTTTTATCAAAGGAGGAACCATGAAAGATTCTCAGCTTCACATCAATTTATAAGGAAAACTATTATTATTATTATTATTATAATATGTGTGAATCAGCAAAGCAGTTTTTACAGCAACTAAACAAGGAAAAAATCTTGAAGGGACAAGGAGATTACCACCAAATCACTGCTGTCTTAAAAATATTAAAATAATGTTTTATATAGTTCCAATACCTCCTTGCCCCTATATTCAGTACCTCAGCCAATAAAGGAAAACATCCTGTATGCCTTAACTGTTAACTTACAGGATCTATAGACATGCACTTAACATAAGGACATAAGAAATAGGAGCAGGAGTAGGCCATCTAGCCCTTCGAGCCTGCCCCTCCATTCAATAAGATCATGGCTGATCTGGTTCAGTTCCACTTTCCCTCCATAATCCTTAATTCCTTTGTCTATCAGAAATCTATCTACCCGTGACTTAAATATATTCAACGAGGTAGCCTCCACCACTTCAATGGGCAGAGAATTCCAAAGATTCACCACCCTCTGAGTGAAGAAGTTCCTCCTCAACTCCGTTCTAAACTGCGGCCCCCCCCCCTTATTTTGAGGCTGTGCCCTCTAGTTCTGTTTTCCTTTCTAAGCAGGAAGAATCTCTGTACCTCTACCCTATCTAGCCCCTTCATTATCTTGTAAGTCTCTATAAGATCCCCCCTCAGCCTTCTAATCTTCCACTGGCTTGTCTGTCTTCCCCAAGTGCATTACTCATATTCCTCCAGTCTGAAATTCATTTGCCACTTTTCTGTCCACCTGACCAGTTCTTGATACCTTTCTGCAGTCTACTGTTTTCAGTAACAGCCAGTAGTCAATTTTTGTACCATCTATAAACTTTTGAACTTTTCCCCTTGCACTTAAGTTTAAATCATGAAAAAAAGCACGGGAATAATAACTACTATTGAGCCCTGTGGTTTATAATCAGCCCTCTTTGTTATCCTTTTGCACCTCATGGAATTGCAAAACATATTTGGGTTTTCCTTGATTTTACTCGCTAATGTTTTTTCATGCCCTTTCTTTGCTTTCCTGAAGTGCTTTTAATTTCACCTCTATACTTTGTATGTTCCTCTCAGGTACATTTCAGCTTTCAGTATCTCAATTAAGTTTCTCTTTTTTGCTCCAAGTCTTCTTACATGCTCCTGGACATCTAGAGGGCTCAGCAAACTTGACATTTTTCCTTGTTCAGTTTCATCTGCCACGTGCCTGGTTCTTTCACAGGTCCATGTCCTCGTGAAGTTTATTTCTATCCTATCATTGCTGAACAAATTCACAAGTTTCGTGACATACATTAGGTCATGTATATAGGTCATTTGATGGGAACCAAAGCTAAGGTGAATTAGCTGAAGGGGAACCAAAGAGTAGGGCCAGTAAGACTCAGAGAAACAGCAGGCAGGGTGGGATTGCTAATCAGAGAGGGTCTGGTGGACTGAAGTGCATTTGTTTCAACGTGAGAAGTGTAACAGGTAAGGCAGATGAACTTAGAGCTTGCATTAGTATTACTAAGAACTACGATGTTGTTGCCATTACAGAGACATGGTTAAGGGAAGGACAGGATTGGCAGTTTAACATTCCAGCATACAGATGTTTCAGGTGGGATAGAGGGGGACGTAAAAGGGGTGGGGGACTTGCACTACTGGTCAAGGAGAATATCATAGCTGTACTCTGGGAGGACACCTTTGAGGGCTCAATAAGCGAGGCAATATGGGTAGAGCTCAGAAATAGGAAAGGTGTAGTCACAATGTTGGGGGTTTACTATAGGCCACCCAACTGCCAGCGGGAGATAGGGAAACAGGTATGTAGGCAGATTTTGGCAAGGTGTAAAAGTAACAGGGTTGTTGTGGTGGGAGATTTTAATTTCCCCTATATTGACTGGGACTCACTTAGCGCTAGGGGTATGGATGGGGCAGAGTTTGTAAGGAGCATCCAGGAGGGCTTCTTGAAACAGTATGTAGATAGTCCAATGAGGGAAGGGGCCATACTGGACCTGGTAGTGGGGAATGAGCCACCAGGTGGCCGATGTTTCAGTAGGGGAGCAGCTCGGGACCAGTGACCACAATTCAGTAAGCTTTAAGGTCCTGATGGATAAAGTGTAGTCCTCAAGTTAAGATGCTAAATTGGGGGAAGGTTAATTACAATAATATTAGGCAGGTATTGAAGACTGTAGATTGGGGGCTGATGTTTAAGGGCAAATCAACATCTGGCATGTGGGAGGCTTTCAAGTGTAAGTTGATAGGGATTCAGGACTGGCACATTCCTGTAAGGATGAAGGATTAGTGTGGCAAGTTTTGTGAACCTTGGATAACGAGAGATATTGAGTCCCGTCAAAGGAAAAGAGGAAGCATTTGTCAAAGCTAGGAGGCTGGGAACACATGAAGCAAGTACAGAATACAAGCAAAGTAAAAAGAAACTTAAGCAAGAAATAAGGAGGGCTAAAAGGGGTCATGAAAAAGCATTGGCCAGCAGGATTAAGGAAAATCCCAAGGCTTTTTATACATATATAAAGAGCAAGAGGATAGCCAGGGAGAGGGCTGACCCACTCAAGGACAAGAGAGGAAATCTACGCATGGACCCAGAGGAAATGGGCGAGGTATTAAATGAGTACTTTGCATCAGTATTCACCAAAGAGGAGGACTTGGTGGATGATGAGTCTGGGCAAGGCTGTGTAGATAGTTTGAGTCATGTTAAGATCAAAAAGAAGGTGGCATTGGGGTTCTTGAGAAACATTAAGGTAGACAAGTCCCCAGGGCCTGATGGGATATACCCCAGAATACTGAGAGAGGCAAGGGGGGAAATTACTGAGGCTTTGAGAGGAACCTTTGTATCCTCAGTGGCTACAGAGGAGGTCCCAGAGGATTGGAGAATAGCCAACGTTGTTCCTTTGTTTAAGAAGGGGAGCAAGAATAATCCAGGTAATTACAGGGCGGTGAGCCTTACATCAGTGATAGGAAAATTATTGGAGAGGATTCTTCGAGACAGGATTTATTCCCATTTGGAAATAAGTAGATTTATTAGTGAGAGGCAACATGGTTTTGTGAAGAAGTCACGTGTCACAAACTTGATTGAGTTTTTCAAGGGAGTGACGAAGACGATTGATGAGGATAGGACAGTGGATGTTGTCTGTATGGACTTCAGTAAGGCTTGGACAAGGTCCCTCATGACAAAAGGTGAAGTTGCATGGGATCAGAGGCGAGCTGGCAAGGTGGATACAAAACTGGCTTGGTCAAAGAAGACAAAGGGTAGCAGTGGAACAGTGCATTTCTGAAAGGAGGGCTGTGACAAGGGATCAGTGCTGGGACCGTTGCTCCATGTAATATATAAATAAATGATTTGGAGGAAAATGTAACTGATTTAAGAACATAAGAAATAGGAGCAGGAGTAGGCCATCTGGCCCTTCGAGCCTGCCCCGCCATTCAATAAGATCATGGCTGATCTGTCGTGGCTCAGTTCCACTTTCCCGCCCTCTCCCCATAACCCTTAATCCCCTCTCTTATCAAAAACCCATCAACCCGCTTCTTAAAAATATTTAGCGAGGCAGCCTCCACCACTTCAACGGGCAGAGAATTCCAGAGATTCACCACCCTTTGAGTGAAGAAGTTCCTCCTCAACTCCGTTCTGAACCGCCCCCCCTTTATCTTGAGGCTGTGCCCCCTAGTCCTACTGTCTTTTTTGAGCGGGAAGAGTCTTTCCACCTCTATCCTATCCATCCCATTCATCATCTTATACGTCTCAATGATTAGTAAGTTTGCTGACGACACAAAGGTTGGTGGATTTGCGAATCGCGATGAGGACCATCAGAGGATACAACAGGATATAGATCAGTTGGAGATGTGGCAGAGAGATGGCAGATGGAGTTTAATCCTGACAAATGTGAGGTAATGCATTTGGGAAGGTCTCATACAGATAGGAAATATACAGTAAATGGCAGAATCCTTAAGAGTATTGGTAGGCAAAGGGATCTGGGTATACAAGTACACAGATCACTGAAAGTGGCAATGCAGGTGGAGAAGGTAGTCAAGAAGGCATATGGCATGCTTGCCTTCGTCGGCTGGGATGATGTGGATATGCCGGCGTTGAACTGGGGTGAACACAGTAAAAAGTCTGACAACACCAGGTTTCAGTCCAACCGATTTATTTGGTAGTAAACTCACAAGCTTTCGAGGTTAAGCTCTTCTTCAGGTGAATGGAGAGTTCTGGCCTCAGACAGTCTGTGCTTTATATGCTCTGTCTGAGGCCAGAACTCTCCATTCACCTGAAGAAGAGCTTAACCTCGAAAGCTTGTGAGTTTACTACCAAATAAATCGGTTGGATTTAAACCTGGTGTTGTCAGGCTTTTTACTTCGCCGGCTGGGGCATTGAATTTAAAAATTGGCAAGTCATGTTGCAGCTTTATGGAACCTTAGTTAGGCTGCACTTGTGATATAGTATTCACTTCTGGTCGCCACACTACCAGAAGGATGTGGAGGCTTTGGAGAGGGTACAGAAAAGATTTACCAGGATGTTGCCTGGTATGGAGGGCATTAGCTATGAGGGGAGGTTGAAGAAACTTGGTTTGTTGTCACTGAAACGACAGAGGTCGAGGGGTGACCTGATAGAAGTCTACAAGATTATAAGAGGCATGGACAGAGTGGACAGTCAGAAACTTTTTCTCAAGGTAGAAAAGTCAATTACTAGGGGGCACAGGTTTAACGTGCGAGGGGAAATGTTTAAAGGGGATATACAAGGCAGATTTTTTACACAGAGTAGTGGGTGCCAGGAACTCGTTACTGGGGGAGGTAGTGGAAACGAGTACAGTGGTGACTGTTAAGGGGCGCCTTGGTAGATACAAGAATAGGATGGGAATAGAGCATATGGTCCCCGGAAGGGTAGGGGGTTATAGTTAAGTCGGGCAGCGTGGTCGGTGGAGGCTTGGAGGACCTGTTCTTGTGCTGAAATTTTCTTTGTCTTTGTTCTTATATTCAAACACAGAATACTAATGTATATAAGGCCGTGAGTTCAATATCAATCTTGCATACATGATCACAAGAATTAGGAATAGCCAGTCGCTTAGTCTCTCAAACCTGTTGTGCCATTCAATAAGATCACTGCTGATCTGATTGTGGCCTCAACTCCACTCATCCTGTCTGTCCCCCATAACCATATTTAGTGATGTAGATCTCGGTGGAAGAGAACTCCATGGACTAATAACCCTCAAGGGAAAAGCATTCTCCTCCATCTCCTTGTTTTTAAACTGTCCGTACTAGTTCTGGACTCCCTCATAAAGGGAAACATTCCCTCAGGGTCTATCTTGTCAAGTTCCCTCAGGATAGAGCGGCACAGTGGTTAGCATTGCTGTCTCACAGCACCAGAGACTTGGATTTGATTCCCAGCTTAGGTCACTGTGTGGAGTTTGCACATTCTCCCCATGCCTGCATGGGTTTCTCGGGGGCTCCGGTTTACTCCCACACTCCAAAAACGTGTGGGTTAAATGCACTGGCCTTGCTAAATTGCCCCTTAGTGTCCTGGAATGTATAGGTTAGAGGGATTAGCAGGATAGATATGTGGGGTTATGGGAGTAGGGCCTAGGTGAGATTGTTGTCAGTGCAGGCTTGGGCCAAATAGCCTCCTCCGGCATTGTAGGGTTTCTACGATTCTAGGATATCATGTCTGAATCACTTTTCACTCCTCTAAATTCCAATGCATATAGGCTCAACCTTTCCTTATTAGAGAGCCCCTTCACCTCTGTTTTGAATTATATCCCTTCTTAAGAAGCGAGATCAACACTGGATATCAGTACTCCAGATGCCTGTACAGCTGTAGCTGTTTCATATTCAATTCCTCTTGCAATAAACATTTATCTTCCTAATCACTTCCTAATGCTTACTAACTTTTTACAATTCCGGTATCAGACACCCAGGTCCTTCTATACTTTTGGGTATATTTTGGTCCCTCTATATCTTTGGGGTGGCACAGTGGTTAGCACTGCTGCCTCACAGTGCCAGGGACCCAGGTTCAATTCCTGACTTGGGTTACCGTCAGTGTGAAGGCTGCACATTCTCCCCGTGTCTGCATGGGTTTCCTCCAGGTGTTCCGGTTTCTCCGCACAGTTCAAAAATGTGTGGGTTAGGTGGATTGGACATGCTAAATTGCCCTTTGTATTGGAGGTAAATGCATGGGGTTATGGGGATAACGCCTGCTCCACTCTACTGTCGTCTTTTCTCTTTAATTTATCACATCTCCCCTCACAGGATCAGACTCCACCCCCCCCCAACCCATCAGCAGTGCTGTCTCATGTAGTATAAATTGTGCTTTCCTTTACATTTGGCATTCTTGTGAATTATCCTGATGACTGCAAAAGACAAAAAGCTTCAACAAGTGATTGTTTTCCAGCAATATTCAAGTTCTGTATCACCGAATGACTATAAATCTATTAAATCATACTTCACCAAGTGCACTTGGAAAATCCACACAATCAACTGCACTGATCAATTCTCTGTTACTTTTAAAGAACTATAGATAATCAAATATGATTTGTCTTCAGCAAACCTGTACCAGCAGTCACTTGTAACACTTTTCTCTGGGCAATAATTAATTTTTACATCAGATTTTGTTTCTAATTTCCTCACCATCACCATTATGCCAACTGTCCTGTAGATGCTCTCATGTTCATGCCTCAGTTTGTGGAACAGTCCTCTGGCACTGCTTCCAGAGCTAACCAGTATTGGACTCTTATGGTTTGAGCAATCACTTACTTTACCCTTACCTATCTATGCCTGAGCCATTCTTTGATTCAAACATGGCCAGGCCACATGCCCTTTTAATTAACTGAAATCAGGCCTCATCCCATTGAATATTTTAGAACATAAACACTACAGCACAAACAGGCCCTTCGGCCCACAATTTTCACATTTGATTATTCTCCATTCTTTAACGGTTCCAAAACATTTATGAACCTGGAAATGTTATAATACTCAAATATGCATAGTGTGCTCGCAGTTCTTCAGTATTATTGTAACATTACTTTCCAATTTCAGGCTCCTAACACTGGCAAGTGGGATTAGGTGTGTACGTCGAGGCCTTTCATGTGTTGGCGCAGACTCGATGGGCTGAAGGGCCTCGTCTGCACTGTAATATTCTGTAACATGCTGAAATTAAAAGAGAGTTTGGTCCCTTTGAGGCCACATGGTCTGTTTACCATAAAGACCAACAGTCTAAAATCAGTTAGAGGGTCATTGTTTCCCTATAGATTGGCAGCTTTCTAGATCTCCGGCTCATTCCCAAGGTCACTGGTAACTTTAATGCTTTCCATTTGCAAGAAGGTTAACAAATTCAGCTTCAAATACATATTTGAACTTTGACAGTATACGTGAGGTACAACATACATATTGGGAATTTATGTTGTAATGGCTTATAACAAAATATTTTCATACATATTTTACAAGTTTGTAAATGCTAACCTGCCAACGCAAGTATTTGTAGTCCATATGTCCCACAAACAACGACTTTGTGGTAAAAGCATATGGTTGTACTTCAACATCTGCCCGAGTAATCTGTAAGTAAACAGCAAATTAATTAATATATCCAAAAGTTCAAACACACAGTTTTGATCCAAGAATCTGAAATATAAAAAACATGATGTAGCAATAAAATACTCATTTGATTCACATTAGAGATATGATTTACTGTCACATTCCACAAAACAGTGAAAAGTATTGTTTCTTGCACACTATACAGACAAAACACACCACAAAGAGAGGGTGCAGAATGTAGTGTTACAGCCATAGCTAGAGTGTTGAGAAAGATCAACTTAATATGAAGTAGGTCCATTCAAAAAAAGAGATGATTGAGACCTTGATAAAAATTAAGTTCTTTTGAATTGCAGTTATTTTTTGGTTGGAAAATGTGACAGCCATCGTCCCACAAACAGTAAATGAAATGATGGTCTAGTTATTTAATTTTTCTGTTGGCTTGTTAATTGGGGCAACTTGCTACAAGCTCTTCTTCATGAAACCTTTTAAGTCTGCCTGAAGAGGCAGAAGGAAGCTTGGTTTAACAACCTATTCATAAGATAACACACCTCCTGAATATAACACTCCCGCAATACTGCATTAAAGAGCCAACGCAAATTAACCTGCTCAAGTCCAGGAGTGGGATATGATGATGACCTTCTAATGACTTGGATCAAAATGCATTAACTAAACCAAACTTACAACTGACAGACCTAAGGAGGAACAGCTTGCATGCTGGGTCATAGAGCTTGAAAGAAATGTGTAGGTAGGGCAGAATGAGACCAATGGGAGTAAATAGTAACACAAGAACAAGAAGCTGAAACTTTCACAGAATGATACCCAACATTAAAATAACCAGTCTGGCAAGCAAATGTACATTTGCAATGTAATCTGACAACACTATATTACAGCCACCAGTTTTTGATCAAATTGTAGCTCGACTACAAGCTAGGTATCAAACTTCATTGACATTAAACCATCATTACGGTAACATCGCTGTTGCACTGAACAAATGGAATAAATAACTTGGCAGGAAAACCAGTGCAGCTTCTGAATGATTACGACAAGCTATTTAGTTAATAAATTACAAGTAAAATCAGTTATAAGCATCCTTTTCATTAAAAAAAGTACCTTGTTAATAAAGCTGGATTTTCCAACATTAGGGTATCCGCAGAGCAACAAAGTCCTCGTGTTGGGATCAATTGATGGCAGACGAGAAAGATGTTGCCGTACTGAAAGAGAAGAAAGTGTTGAGATACAGGATGACACTTTCCAGTCGTTCAAGCCAGCGTGATCTGCTGGCCCCACCGACAGTGCACTCCCACCACAGGTTTCCCAGCAGCAAGGGGTGCATTCTATGGGAAACCCCTTTGACACTGGTGGATTCAGGAGATCCTGCAGCTTGCCAATGTCAGGCCGCATCTGCCACCACAAAACGCGCACCGGATTGTGCGAAAAATCCCGTCTACAGAACCCATGGATTTTGAGAGTCATCTGAAAAATCTTTACACAAAATTCTCTTGAACCCTAATAAATGAATATATGAAAGTCTGTTACTTACCTTGTTCTAAATATTCCAAACTTTGTTTCTGCCGTTTGAGAATGGTACACATACGCCCAAGTGCTGCACGCTTCAGCTGTTTGCATCGGTACAGAGAATCGCCATATTTCATCAGACGTACATAATCCTTAGCAACACTGGTTAAAAATGAAGTTTTAATTTAGGTCTAACCAAATGTAGGAGTATAACAACATTCTGAAAGTAATTCTTAAGAAAAATATCAGAAATGGAATAAAAACAATCTTTGACAGATCTAATTGCAACTGTCCATCACTAGCTACAATTCATTTTGTCATGAAACAACAAGTAGACACATTTAAAAATATTTGCATCAATCACTAATAACTTGTATTAGATTACATTTAATAAAACTTCCTAACGCAATTTGTTAAATCTACAGAAACTCAAACGTGGGCCAGCTAAATTAGCATTCCACTGGCCGTTCCTTTTAGATTTTGCAACAGTTGCAAATGCTGCAACTGAACCTTTGGATGAGTAACTCTATCAACAGAAGCTGCTAGAATAACCATTTCACATTTTTGTCAACTGTGCTTTCTGAGACATCCCATGTACTTACTTTGCTAACTTTAAACTTGTTTTTTTCTACCTAACCCAAGAGAGCCCAACTTCAACATCAAGCGCCTACTAAATGTGCCTTCCTGCTGTTTTTTGCAGTCTGTTTTGGAGGTAGGAGCAAGTTTCAAAAAGCCAGGTTTCCAACTGGCTTACTTGGAATGCTTTTGCAAGTCAACTAACAAGATAAAACATAAAACAGCTCACAAAGGTCTCACGGATGCAACCAAATAAATTGTGGACTAATTTTTATACAAACATTGATTGGGACATCTGATCGAAAGCACTGGAGGAATGAAGGTTTTAATAAATACATTAATTTTACTTGATTTATTAGTTCTTACGCCCTTTAAGGTTTTCAAGTTTATGCATTAGTGTCACAGGTAGGCTTACATTAACACTGCAATAAAGTTACTGTGGAAATCCCCCAGTCACCACACTCCAGTGCTTGTTCGGGTACACTGAGGGAGAATTTAGCAAGGTCAATGCACCTAACCAGCACTTCTTTCAGACTGTGGGAGAAAACTGGGGCACCCGGAAGAAACCCACACAAACACAGGAGAACGTGCAGACTCTGCACAGACAGTGATCCAAGCCAGGAATCGAATTTGGGTACCTGGAACTGTGAGGCAGCAATGCCACCATGCTGCCCCTATAAAAATAACAAATTGTGGATTATCTGCATTTTTAACTTTGGCACAACCTTCAGTGAGCAAACTGAAGCTGTGTTTCACTCCCTGATGAGTCAAATCAGCTCATTATCTTTCCTTTGTTGAAATGGAATACTGCTGCAAAGTTTAACAAAGTATTTTTCTGGTGGCAGAGACTTCAAGTGCCACTTGACTCAAGGAATTAAATTTTCATACTCAGGATTGAAGACCAGTACCCTAAATGTCATTTGATTTAGTCCAGATATCTGGTGCTCACTACCGCAATCCAACCACTTTAGATAACCCACATTTATCATATTACTTACATTAAACAAACAGAAATGAATATAAACTTTACTTGTCAATGAGGTTCTTCGCAATGTTAATCTGCCCTAATGCCAGCTTGTAGTGATCTTTGTCATACAACACATTCATCAAATCAGCATAAAAGGGGTGGATATCCTACAAAAAAAAGCAAGAAAAGCTTTACTGTTCTTCAAAGTGCAATTTGTTTCCAACATTTTATGTCAAGTCAATTTTTCAAAACAGATTATTTTAAAACAAGTTTTAAGTTGGTATTATCTGACAAGTTATGCTTTGAAATACTGCATGTTTTCAGCCGTTACTAGCGTAAAGCAGTTTTATTGGAGATCTTGAAGTTGAAAATGAAGTTCTCCAATTTCATCATGACTAAGCATTCCCATTCACTGATATCAGCTTGCCACATCATCCATTGGCTGTCGGTTTAATAAATGTTATGAAAAAATTATCTTACTTTTTTTTATTTTTTCATGGTGGCCAGCATTTATTGCTCATTCCTAATTGCCCTTCAGCTCTTAAATGTGCCACTCAGCTGAAATTATGACAGGCAGATTTCCTTCCCGAAAGAATATTAGTGGGTTTATATGATAACCAACAATAATTTCATGATCATCATTTGACTCTTATTTTTACTGAATTCAAATTTCACCATCTGCCATGGTGGGATTTGATTTGCCAGAGCATTACCCTGGGTCTCTGGATTACTAGTCCAATGATAATAGAGCTACACCACTGCCCAAGCTGTGATTTTAATGTTTCGTAATGAGAATCAAAAATCTTTCATGCTGAAAATCTTGTCAAACGATGCAAGTGTATTGCACCCAAGCACGTTGCATGTTGACATTGTTGACATGTCATGTCTGAACCCAATTTTTGACACATTCTGGATGTCAGCCTGTGGACGGGATAGTCAGCCACTATTGTCTGTCTGGACTGCACAAACAGCACCAAATATCAGGTCAGCAACTTACAGGGCAATTGTATTTACTTTGTTTAAATCAGAGTGACACATTGGAATCAAGCAGCAATATGGAGAATTAATACTCTGGACAAGACTGAAAGCTAAAATTATTTAAGCAGGAAATATTTGTGTAGACAGTGGAATTAAAATTAACTGTTTTATTAGAATCCGAGAAAGCTATAGCAATTTTGGCTCATCACACCTGTGTTGGCACTAGATTAACTTTGACATCTGTAGATACTTTCACCAATTATTTTGACGATATTGGAAAGAATATTAAAAATAGGCAACAGCACTTCATTCTCAAAGTCATTTTATATTAAAAATCGACATGGACTTCACTGGTTTACAAACTTACAGAAGCTCAGTTTCCCTTCAGGGAATGAAAAGCTAAGAACAAATCAATTCCACAAGCATCAGCTGAATATGTTGAAATAAGTGTAACTTAAATTCTTTATTTTTAAAAGTAAAAGATGACATTCATCATTATTTTGAAGCAACCGCAAAGCAACAACTTACATCAAGTTTTGGAAAATCAGTCAGAATCAAGCTGAGACGATCATGATAGTTTTGCTGAGTAAACTTAATCTTTCGCATATAGAAGTGACGAATTCTGCTGATTTGATAGTTTTTGTGAATTACAGTTGGTGTCTTCCGTTGGGTTTTTGACAACGTCAAGTCGATGAAATCCTAAATCAAAAAGATAGAAAATTTTGATCACGCCAAAGTGTATGTTATTCCTTAAAATTATCTAAACTAACAACATTTTTTGGAATTACTGATGCAGTGCATCTAGAAATCTGCCAACACCACTAGATTTCTAACTGCAATGTAAACTTCCCCTCTTAAACAACATGAAAACAACCTGGGATGTGTGCTATAGCTTTTCATATCATCCAGTACTGTATGTTTTGCATTGGGAGTCTTCTCTTGGGAGCTTTTCTGTTAAGTTTTAAAAGTGGTTAGTAAAGGGTCCGATACCAGCAAATGCAGCTGGAATCGAAAATACAGCCTGGGAAGCCATGAACTACACATGAGAGAGATATCACGTACGCCATTCTTTGCACAGCTTTATATTGGTTTCAACAGATTTAATATAACAAATCGTCCCAAAGTCTTTCAGAAGGGAAATCAGAAAAAAAAGATAGCAGAGTAACAAAAATAGATGATCAGCACCATGGTTAAAGGTATATATTAAGGAAGAGAGGCAGCAGAGTATAAGGATTTTATTACCTCAAGTGAAAATTAGGCAGCTAAAAACCACAGCTATTAATGGTGGGTCCATGGGAAGCTGGGAATGGGAGTGGGATTGGCATGCAAAAAAAAGCCAGCGCCACATGTAGGACAATTTGTGGAACAGATTTTCAGCGCGTTATAACTCCTGTCACTAACTGCAAAGGTATTAGGAGCATTGTAATGCCTGTCGCTGACTAAAGGTATCAAGAATATCATAACTCCTGTCACTGACTGTAAAGATATCAGGAACAGTTGCGCAGCTATCAGCACGTGCAGTTTCACCCACCAACACTGTGGGTGCAGGGTATTTCGATCCAAGGTCAGTTTAGCACTGCAACTTGAACCAATAAACTCGATTTCTTGGATAAGTTAGAAAGGCTTTGTGATGGAGCTCCTATACAGCTCGGATAGTTGAGGAGGTAGTTAATGGAATTTTTAATCCCAGGGTTATGGCTTTGTGCCCCACACTGGCTCATCAGTTTTTTTCAATATTTTGTTCAAAATACTTTTTTTATTGGTGAAACTACACAGTTAAGAGTAGATGATTTTATTTTCCAAACTGGCTTCCCAAAAAAAAATCAATTTTGCCACTCTAAAAATCTAGCATTGAAATGTTTGCACACTTGTGTAGTTACAATGTTTTCCACTAACTGATTTTATTGTAAAGGAGACAGTTATAAGACACTGGTGTGCAAAAATGCATAATGCCGCAACAAATAGTACTTAAAAGCATCTCTCACTTTAAAGGGCCTGATGCATCTGTACATGTACAGGAAGTGTTCCTCCTGATGGTTCAGTGCAAATAAATTCCTTTTAGGAAGCTACAGATACGGGCAGTTTTAAACATGAGGATGAGAATGTTAAAGTTAAGGTGTTATGACGGAGCCAATATAAGTTAGCTAAAACGGGGGTAATAAGTGTGCAAACCTTGGTAACATAAAGGACACTGTCACAAAAGTTCGGATGAGCTGAAGTTTAAAGAGCATAGAATGAGAGTATTTCTTCAATTTCTCTTATAACTCCCATCATCATCTATCTAAATGTGTCCCTAAGATCTAGATCTCTTGTCCCTATTCCTACCAGCTGCCAACCACCTAACTTCTCACATCTGTTCCTGCAAACCCATCTTTGAAAATCTCCACTCAGATTTTCATACCTGAAACAGAGCAGTAAATGACCCATAAGTGAAGGAGCTTGGCCCTTCCAGCCTGTTCCGCCATTCATCACAATCATGGCTGATTATCCAACTCAATCGTCTAATCCTGCTTTCTCTCATAACCTTCAATCCCATTCGCCTCAAGTGCTATATCTAGCCACCTTTTGAATACATTCAATGTTTTGACATCAAATATTTCCTACGGTAATGAATTCCACAGGCTCACCATTCTTTAGATGAAGAAATGTTTCCTCACCTCCATCCTAAATGGTCTATCCTGAATCCTCAGACTGTGACCCCTGGTTCTGGACACCTCCACCGTTGGCAACATCCCCCCTCATTTGTCTGAACTCCAGTGAAAACAATCCTAATCTAGGCAATCACTCCTCATACATCAGTCCCTGATCCAAGTTACAAACTAAATGCAGTGCCTGTGATCGTGGAAATTATCACTGGTTCAAGATTCACGAAAGCAAAGTAAAAATTAATACTTCATCAACTTGTTTCGCAATCTAGTTACACTAAATAACTAATGAGTTACACTAAATTCAAACTCTACAGGCATCCTTTACATAACTGTAATAATTTTCCTTTTAAATGCAAAAAAAATACACCTGAAAATTAGTTAAGCACAAGGTAGCTGTGACTTCAATTATTTTCTTAGTCTTATGATCACTAGATTCATTTTGCACATTTCAAAAATGGAAAAGTTATGAATTACACAAATAATAAAACTGGGAATTTTGCACTTTTTTAATTAACTGGTTTCAAAAACAAAAACTGAGAAACTTATGATTTTGATGTCTTTTGAAAGGATGTGTAAATCGTTACTCCTGAGACAGTGAATTTTTGATGAGTCCAAACAACTTTGTTTACAGCCAACCTCTACAATGAAGATGTATTAACACAAGAAATAGGATCAGAAATAGAGCATATGGCCAATTGAGCCTGCTTCGCAATTCAATATGATCATGGCTGATCTTCATCTTCAACTCCACTTTCCTGCATGCATCCCACTATCCGTCGATTCCCTGAGACAGCAAAAATCTGTCCATCTCACTCTTAAATATATTCAATGATGGAGAGCATCCACAGCCCTCTTGAGAATTCCAACCCTTCGAGAGATGTCTCCTCACCTCAGTCCAAAACAATTGTCCCTTTATCCTGGGGTTATGCCTCTGCGCTCAAGCATCCATTCACTTGATGAAGGGCAAATCCCAAAAGCTTGTGAGTTTACTATCAAATAAATTGGTTGGACTTAAACCTGGTGTTGTCAGGCTTCTTATTCAAGCATCCCCAGCTTTTGACAGGGGCGGGGGTCATCCGGACTCGAAACATTGGCTCTATTCTCCCTCCATAGATGCTGCCAGTCAGACCTGCTGAGATTTTCCAGCAGTTTCCATTTTTCTGTGCGAGAGAGGGGGAGGAGAACACCCGTAAGTGTCAAATTTGGAAAATGAATAAAGGGGTGGAACAAAATTAAAGTTATTTTCTGGGATGTGTAATTTTGACAAATGATTGACTGGCAGCTGATGAAGCAAAATTCATTTAGATGAGGCAGTGAAATCTTCCAGAAGGCAGCAAGTTGAAGATCGCCTAACAGCCTGAGGAGGAGGAGGAGATTTAAACAGGGGAGGAGGGGCTTGTGACAGCCCTCAGCTTCACAAGTGGAACGTCCCTTTAACCTGAGTATGGAACTGAATGAAAATTTCCAGGAAGAGGGGGGTGGTAATTACTGAAAATTTAATAAATGCATCAGCACCAGGGTGTATACAACATTTATAAATACCCCAAATGAAAGCCCGATGAAGACCACCTACAAGGACTTTCTCAGGGAAGGGGCGACACGGTGGTTAACATTGCTGCCTCACAAGAGCCAGAGACCTGGGTTTAATTCCCAGTTTGGGTCACTGTCTGTGTGGAGTTTGCAAATTCTCCCTGTGTCTGTGTGGGAGTCCTCCTGATGCTCCGGTTTCCTCTGAAATACATGCTGGTTAGGCACGTTGGTCATGCTAAATTCTCCCTCAGTGTATCTGAACAGGCGACTAGGGGATTTTCACAGTAACTTCTTTGCAGTTAACGTAAGCCGACGTGTGGCACTAATCAATAAACTTTAAACTAGGGTATTCAAAACGTTAACACTTTAAATGTCCCAAATAGAAGCCCAGCGAAAACTATCAGCGCTTTATAAAGACAGTACTTCGGGAAAGGGGCTCCCAAACTTGGACATATTGATGACATATTGATCAATTCCCCCCCCCTCCCCGCACTCAGCTCAGGGACTGAGGGACAGACACGTGCTGGCGGCCCACAGCCCCGGCTCCTGCCCGCGCACTAACCGCCCAGCCGAGCCGCCAGCGAGTCTGATGAATACCCCAACTATGTCAAACAGTCCCCCCAGCCACCTCCCGGGCCCGAGCCGCAGGGACCCACCTTGGCAGTCGGCACCACCGTGATCTTCTTGAAGTTGTAAAGCGCCATTGCCGCTCCGAGCTCCACGCCAACCCGCTCGGGGGGGGGGGGGGGCAGAAGCAAGGTGGGGGGAGGGATCGCCAAGGAGCAGCGGCGCCAGGATGGCCCAATACCATCCGTCTTCCCGGCCAGGAAAAGGAACAGCGCCCTCGCCAGCCCGGGAAGAGGAACTGCAACCAACCTCCCCAAGCCAGCGAGGAAGAGGAATAGCGCTTCCCAGGCCGGGAGGAGGAACTGCAACCTTCTCCCCCACCAGCGAGGTGGAGGAAAGCGTCCCCCAGCCAGGAAGGAGGAACTAGGAACTGCGCCCCACCACCCACTGCCGCCGTCCCCCCCAGCCCGCAGCAAGGAGGACGTCCCTCCCCACCCCCGCCCCCCCAGGGGCCCAGTGGTTAGCGCTGCTGCTTCGCAGTGTCCGGGGCCCAGGTTTGATTTCTGACTTGGGTGACTGGAGATTTGCACGTTTCCTCGTGTCTGCATGGGTTTCCTTTGGGTGCTGTGGTTTCCTCCCACATTCTGAAAGATGTGCTGATTAGGTACATTGATTCGAACAGGTGCTAGACTGTAGCGATTAGGGGAATTTCACAGTAACTTCATTGCAGTGTTAATGTAAGCCTTACTTGTAACTATTATGGTCACTTTGGGACCAGTGACCATAATTCTATTGGTTTTAAGATAGCTATGGAGAATGATAGGTCTGGCACTAAAGTTAAAATTCTAAATTGGAACAAGGCCAATTTTGATGCTATCAGGCAGGAACTTTCAAAAGCTAATTGGAGGAATGTGTGGGAAGGCAAAGGGATGTCTGGTAAGTGGCACAGTTTCAAAAGTGTGTTAACCAGGGTTCAGGGTAAGTACATTCCTCTTGGAGTGAAGGGCAAGGTTGGCAGAAGTAGGGAACCCTGGATGACTCGGGATGTTGAGGCCCTGGTCAAGAAGAAGAAAGAGACACATGACATCTATAGGCAGCAGGGGTCAAGTGAATCCCTTAAAGAGTATAGGGGGTGTAGGAGTAGAGTTAAGAGCGAAAACAGGAGGGCTAAAAGGGGACACAAGATTGTTTTGGCAGATAAGGCAAAGGAGAATCCAAAGAACTTCTACAAATACATAAAGGGCAAAAGAGTAACAAGATAGAGAGTCAGGCCTCTTAAGGTAATCTATTTGCAGATCCACAAGAGATGGGTGAGATCCTAAATGAATATTTCTCATAAGTATTTACTGTTGAGAAAAGCAGATTGTTAGAGAACCCTGGGGAAATAAATAGTGATGTCTTGAGGAGTGCACATATTACAGAGAAAGAGGTGCTGGAAGTCTTAAAGCACATCAAGGTAGATAAATCCCCGGAACCTGATGAAGTGTATCCCAGGACATTGTGGGAGGCGAGGGGGAAATTGCAGGTCCCCTAGCTGAGATATCTGAATCATTGATAGTCATGGGTGAGATGCCTAAAGATTGGAGAGTGGCAAATGTTGTGCCTTTGTTTAAAAGAGCTGCAGGGAAAAGCCTGGGAACTACAGGCCAGTCAGCCTCACACCTGTAGTGGGTAAATTGTTGGAAGGTATTTTGAGAGACAGGATCTACAGGCATTTAGAGATACAAGGATTGATTAGGGACAGTCAGCATGGCTCTCAAGTTTGATTGGGTAACCAAGAAGGTAGATGAGGGCACTGTAGTTGATGTTGTCTACACGGACTTTAGCAAGGCCTTTGACAAGATACTGCGTGGTAGGTTGTTGTATAAGGTTAAATCTCACAGGATCCAGGGTGAGGTATCTAAATGGATACAAAATTGGCTTCTTGACAGAAGACAGAGGGTGGTTGTAGACGATTGTTTTTCAAACTGGAGGCCTGTGACCAGGGTGTGCATGATGTGGGTATGCCGGCGTTGGACTGGCGTAAACACAGTAAAAAGTCTGACAACACCAGGGTGTGCCTCAGGGATCAGTGCTGAGTCCACTATTATTTGTCATTTATGTTAATGATTTGGATGAGAATATGGGAAGCACAGTCAATGAGTTTGCAGATGACACTAAGATTGATGGCATAGTGGATAGTGAAGAAAATTATCTCCATTTGCAACAGGATCTTGATCAGTTGGGCCAGTGGGCTGACGAATGGCAGATGGAGTTTAATGAGGACAAATGCAAAGTAATGCATTTTGGTCGATTGAACCAGGGCAGGACTTACTCAGTTAATGATAGGCGTTGGGGAGAATTACAGAACAAAGAGATCTAGGGGTACATGTTCATAACTCCTTGAAAGTGGAGTCACAGGTGGACAGAGTGGTGAAGAAGGCATTCGGCATGCTTGGTTTCATCGGTCAGAACGTTGAATACAGGAATTGGGACATCTTGTTGAAGTTGTATAAGACATTGGTAAGGCCGCACTTGGAGTACTGTGTGTAATTCTGGTCACCCTATTATAGAAAGGATATTATTAAACTAGAAAGAGTGCAGGAAAGATTTACTAAGATGCTACGGGGACTTGATAAATTGAGTTATAAGGAGAGGCTGAATAGGCTGGGCCTTTTTTCTCTGGAGCATAGGAGGCTGAGGGATGATCTTATAGAGGTCTATAAAATAATGAGGGGCATAGATCAACTAGAATATCTTTTCCCAAAGGCAGGGAAGTCCAAAACTAGAGGGCACAGGTTTAAGGTGAGAGGGGGGAAATACAAACGTGTCCAGGCAGGCAATTTTTTCACGCAGACTGGTGAGTGTCTGGAACAAGCTGCCAGATATAGTAGTAGAGGAGGGTACAATTTTGTCTTTTAAAAAGCATTTAGGTAATTACATGGGTACAGAGGAATATGGGCCAAATGTGTGCAATTGGGATTAGTTTAGGGATTTATGAAAAAGGACAGCATGGACAAGTTGGGCCAAAGGACCTGTTTCCATGCTGTAAACATCTATGACTCTATAATTAATCAATTAACTTTAACAGAGAAGGAGGAACAGTGTCCCCTCCCCCACTCCTCCCAGAAACTCTTCTCAGCAGGAATGAGGAAGAACACCCTATTCCTCCCAACAGGGATGAGGAACAGAAACACATTCCTCCCAGCAGGGAGGAAGAATAGATATGTAAATAAGCCATCTCGTTACTTTTAAAGAGGAGTGCCTCTCCCTGCATTTGCTCCAAGTGTTTCCAAGATATCAACTAATGCTGGTGAATTGCATCATGAATTGCACAAGGGCAAATTCAGTCACTGCATGCTGCCTAGGCATCCAACCTCCCCCGTTGCAGAGACTGGGAGATGGGGGGATTTTCAGATTGAGCATTGGTGAGTGTAAAGTTTAGAAGTGATGAAGGCTGGCAGGGCAGTTTGTGGGGGCTATAACAACCTGTGGCGTAAAGGTGAAACCCCCTCCCCTTTCCCCCACCTGCGACCACCTTCTATCACCCCTGCCCCCAACTGCAATCACATCACTTTTTAAAAAAGTTATATTTATATTTCATATTTTTACCTTATACTGGCTCTTAACAACCTTTGCTAGAGTAAACTGATGCGCAAGAGAAATGTGAGAATTCTTAAGCAAGCCTTCTGTACTCATCACAACTAGTCTACAAAGGCTGTCCATTGATGGGCCAAATCAGACTGCATAAGCGATGAGGAAAGATTAAAGAGACTTATGCTTAACAGTCTGGAAGGAAAAGATTAAAGGGAATGCATCATTGAAATATTCATTGCTACAGATAAGGCATAGCCAGCTTGTTACTACAATGCATGCTAAGAAAGAAGAACTTGATGACACAACAGGAATTAACTATAAGCAAATCTAAAGAAAACACAAGATCAAATTTCCCCGGCGTTGGACAGGGGCGGGCACAGTAAGAAATCAGGTTAAAGTCCATCAGATTTATTTGGAATCACGAGCTTTCAGAGCGCTGCCCCTTCATCAGGTGAGTGAACATTTGCCTCACGTTCACGTTCACACTCACCTGATGAAAGAACAACACTCCAAAAGCTCGTGATTCCAAATAATTTTAACCTGGATTTTAACCTGGTGTTGTGAAATTTCTTTAGTGATAGTGGAAGTCTATCAAGCAGATTAATTTAGGGTGTGTATTTATATATATATATATAGTTTTACAAAATGCAGCTAGATTTTCTGTTGGGAGCGCTAATGTATTTTGGGAATGGCAGCAAACATTAACAATTTTGTCTGGTTTTATCTTGGTCATTATCCTTTGGTTCAACTATAATACTAGAGTTTTAAATCTAGCTAATTGAAAACCAGGTCCTAGGTCTAACTAAGCACAAATGTTGTGGCATTGTTTTTGTTGCCTTCAAAGTGTGCAGGCTTGAGGGAATCGCCAAGTCACATTAAAATGAATGGGTGCAATAGTGCCGCACTGGTTAGCCCTACTGCCTCACAGCACCAGGGACCCGGGTTCGATTCTATTCTCTGGTTACTGTCTGTGTGGAATTTGCACATTTTCTCCCTCTCTGCATGGGTTTCCTCCGGGTGCTCCGGTTTCCTCCCACAGGTTAGATGGATTGGCCATGCTAAATTGTCCCTAGTGTCAAGGGGATTAGCAGTATAAATATGAAGGGTGATGGGAGTAGGGCCTGGGTGGGATTGTGGTTGGTGCGGACTCAATGGGCCGATGGCCCCCTTCTGTACTGGAGGGATTCTTTGATGAACAAAGGTAGATGAGTGAGGAGAAGGAGCATGGGCTGAAATGGATTTCAGAACGGAAATAGCTTTATACTACTTCCAATTGTTTGGACGTCTGAGTACCTTAAATCCATTTATTATAGCAAGCCAGTGGAAATCTATGCTGTGCAGATGTGCAAATCCAGAGAGGGATGGGGGACGCCGAGGACTGTTATTCCCTTGTCCTCGACCTGGGATTTGGTGGACATTTTGGTATGCTGCATTCACGGAGGAAGGTCAACATCCAAGCTTTTAGAAGTGTCTTAACCTGGATGTCCCACTGCCATCTTTCAACCCAAATAAAATTAATACCTAGTCAATTCCCTGCCAATAAAAAGTATGTTCATTGTTGGCAGCCCCAGAAGTGAAATTGGCTGCTCCTTCTGCCTCCTTTGATTTGATTTGATTTACTATTGCCACACGTATTAGTATGCAGTGAAAAGCTTTGTTTCTTGTGCACTATACAGACAAAGCATACTGTACATAGAGAAGGAAAGGAGAGGGTGCAGAATGTAGGATATGGTGACCAGCTAAGATACACTCTGAGTGCTGCTGGCAAAATATATCTGACTGTGGTAAAGTCAGCAAGAACAGTCACTGGATATATCCAAATGTTACGGTATTGACACATAGAATGTAAATACAAAAGAAGTCAGTGAGCCTGACTTCATCGTGTACACATATTCTTTTGTAGATGAAAGCATGCCATTCAGGGCACATTTCCTGAAGCAAGCGTGCCAGGCTGGGTAATTTCCCGACTGGAGCTGACCATCTCAGGACCAAAAACCCAGCCCGAGATGAGGGGAAGGAAAGAATTACACAGTGCGTGTGGATCTGGCATGTGCTCACCCTTCAACTGGTGGAAGTCAATTCAATAATAACTTTCAAAAGGGAATTGCATATAAGTTTATTTATTAGTGTCGCAAGTATGCTTACATGAAGTTACTGCAAAAATCCCCGAGTCGCCACACTCCGGTGCCTGTTCGGGTACACTGAGGGAGAATTTAGCATGGCCAATGCATCTAACCAGCATGTCTTTTAGACTGTGGGAGGAAACTGGAACACCCGGTGGAAACCCACGCAGACACAGGGAAAATGTGCAAACTCCACACAGACAGTAACCCAAGCCGGGATTCAGACACTTTTCCTAGGCACAGTGAGGTAACGGTGCTAACCACTGTGCCACCGTGCCACTCCAAGCTTGAAGTGGAGAAAATGCTGAGCTATGGGCCAAAGAATAAAAGACTGAGACTAATTGACTTGATTGTTCAAATAGCCAGCACAGAAAGAATGGGATCAATAGCTTCCTTCCATGCAGTGTCAAACCGTGATTCCACATAATTTTCCTACGCCTCACCCTCAATCAGAACTCACAGTTGCAAAGGTAGCAATTGAAAAACTCCAGAGCGGGTTTCTCCCAGCCTTGATGGACAGCCTGTAGGGATCCTGATGCCCCACGAAATGGGGGCATCATCCAAAATCCAGATTCACCCGAACCGCCCCATCAGCTCCAACCAAGTTCCTACACATAACGGGTGGCAACCCGGTAATTATGCAAACCTACTAATTATAATATGATAAGCAAGTTTGATGGCCCTCTGTTATGCACGGCAGTGGGAACAGTACTGGGTACAGATTGGTGTTGCTAATCACAAGCGAATATATGGCGTGCTGGACTCTGATGTTCCAGGGGAGCACCACCAACCACTCAGGAAAGAGGGGCGTTCTCCCCCACACCACCCCAATCACAGGTCAACCCACACCCCCCCAACACACCACACAGGTATGAGGATGAATGGACCCTTCCCCCTCTAACTGCCCCTCCCCCCCGCCTTTCTGGCCACATGTCTTGACAGTGCCAATGGTGGACTGCCCTCTGGTACTCTGGCCCTGACAGTCTGGCCTGGCACCTTGGACCTCAAAGGGGGTCAGGGAGGTAGGTCCAGTGGCCATTTGTCCCTTTGCTGCTGTCAGGCTACAAAGGAAGGGTCCCTCAAAGGTCCTGGGTGTTGTGTGAGCTTGGATTGCCCCTGGCATAGTGATTTCAGGGAGCTGTCTGCTCAACATTTGCATTCCTGCCTGTCAGTTGTGAAAATTCTGATCATTGGTCACTTTAATCTCCATGCCCCTGGTCACCTGGCAGTATTTAATATCACTGCAGTACTCCAATCTCAAGCAGAGATTTCCCTTTCTCCCCCTCAGAAGCAGTAGGTGTGAGTAGACCCCTTTTGAAGTCCTCTGACAGAGGAGATGTAAATTTCACCTGGAGCTGGGGTTCCATTTTGCATAGCTGTGCACTCAGCCCCAATGCATTGACACAGCTTTGATTTGAAGTCGCCAGCTGAAACCTCTGAGACCCTCCGTCTTCCAATGAAAACCTTGATCTCTATCGATTTCAATGTGCAGTACTTTGAAGGAGGCTTTCATAATGGATTTCCACTCAGGCTCCAGTTAGCTGTGTTTATTTACTGAATGGAGGGGTCTGAGAGGGGAGGGTGCCTGAGTGAGAGTTTGAGAGGGAAGAGGTCCTATGGCAGTATGAAGGGAAAGGGTGGCTGTGGACGTCTGAATGGAAGGGGGCCTGTGAGGGATCTGAGGGAAAGGCGGGCCTGAGTGGGGGTCTGAGAGTGAAGGGGGCTGTGCAGGGTTTGGGGGGAGTCAGGTCAGGTCACCCTCATGCCTGCCTGGGGTGGGACATTATACCTTATTTGTAGGTGGGTGGAGGAGGATGCCCCTCTTTGGTGAGGAGTTGGTGTGCTCCCCTGGTCAGTAAGGTGGGCACCATTTCATTTTTTGGGGGGAGGTGGCCTGAGTGGTGGCTCTGAGGGAGACTGGGGGGGCCTGAGTAGGAGCTTAAGGGGGAAGGGGGTCCAAGTGGGGACTCTGAGGGAGGAGGTCAGGGTGAGGGGGGGGGGGTCTGAGGGGAAGGGTGTTCTGAATGGTGGTCTGAGGGAGGGAGAGGAGCTAAGAGGGGAGGAAGTCTAGGTCACCCTCAGACCTGCGCAGTACGTAGGGGTGGCATTGTCCATTATTTGTGGGTGGGGGGGCATGGGAGTGCCCGTCTTGGTGAGGGTTCGGTTGTCACTGAGTGTGGAGAATGGAGGGTCCTTTAAAACTGGCCCCCAATCTCTGAACAGCTGGGGTGATCAGTGGGTTCCCTGAGATGAGCTCATTAGTAAAAAGTCTGACAACACCAGGTTTTAGTCCAACCTATTTATTTGATAATATATTATCAAATAAATAGGTTGGACTAAAACCTGGTGTTGTCAGACTTTTTACTGTGTTTACGCCAGTCCAACGCCGGCATATCCACATCATGAGCTCATTAGCACAGTGCAGGTGAGTGAATCCCACCGAACAGGCACTGCCAATTAGTAACACTCCTGTTTTCCTGCTGACGTGGACACTTGCCCTAAAAATGGGAGAATTTCCCATAGGTCTTTCAACTCTGACACTACCTGAATGTTTGTTTCTTAAAACTCACGCCTGGAGAACATTGTTTTGGTGATACTGCATGAACTAATCTCCAGAATACAGAAGGATAATTGAACCTTCTCCGTCAAATACATATCAAATGGAAGGCATAATTTCTCAATGAATATAAATCCCAGTTCTGTAGAAGGGTCATCATGGCCTTGAAACATTAACTCTGCTTCTCTCCCCACCGCTGAGTTTATGCAGCATTTTCTGTTCTTATTCTCTATAAGTCTACTTTGTTGAATAAGTCCTTCACTCTTTAAATGGATTCATAAAACAAATGAATGTTTGATAAGGTGCTTCATTTATTATATTTAATCAGACCTAAAGATGTTCAAGAAAATTTCCTTCCAATCTTCTCTGGCTCTACAAGTAGGATGAAGGTTCCCCGGAGAATTTCAGATGTTGCAATTGATTTTGCCGGAGAGACTGCAACGATTTTTGTTAAGTTTCTGAGTTAAAAATCCAAATGCAAATTTTATTTGCCATTTTTCGAAAGTGTGCATCTCTTATTTTCCATGTCTTCTTCCTTAACCAAGCAATCCGAAGGCATAAACGTATGGCCAATTTCAGGTCATTGCTGGTGCCAACATGGGCTGGTTATTTGTGGTTCTGTAGAAGCACATTTACCCTCTGAGTTAGAGCTTCACATCCCATACCAGCCCTTAACCTGGCTGGCAACTTTAGTTACGATGTAGAGATTCCGGCATTGGACTGGGATAAACACAGTAAGAAGTCTCACAACACCAGGTTTAAGTCCAACCGGTTTATTTGATCGTAATCCCACAAGCTTTCGGAAACAGTGTTTCCAAAAGCCTGTGGGATTACTGTCAAATAAACTGGTTGGACTTGAAACCTGGTGTTGTAAGACTTCGTACTGTGGCACCTTTAGTGCAGAATTGAGAGAGTGCCTCACTGTTGAAGGTGTTATGTTTTACATGAAGTATTAGTTAAGTCCAAAGATGTGCAGGTTAGGTTGATTGGCCATGCTAAATTGCCCCTTAGAGTCAGAGGGACTAGCTAAGGTAAATTTGTGGGGTTATGGGGATATGGCCTGGGTGGATTGTTATGGGTGGAGACTCGATGTACCAAATGGCCTCTTTCTGCACAGTAAGGATTCTAATCATCCTATGATTCTATATCTTCGCCAGCCCAATCAGATGGACAGTAAAGATCCCAGGGTAGTGCTGCAAAAATGAATAGAGGAATTCTTCTCAATGTCCTGGCCAATAATATTCCCTCAACCATCGTCACTAAAATACAAATTATTGAGTCATTTATCTCAATGCTGTGCACACAATTGGCTGTCAGGTTACCTTACCATATTGAATACATTTCAAAAGAATCAGTCATAAAGTGCTTCCTGTTGTCCTGAGGTCATGCAAGTCTTCTTCCTTTCTCTTTAGGATGCTCATCTGCAACCAATCCTTTTCTAGATTTCAGCACAAGTGAGCAGAAAACTTCTGCTTCATTTGTTTGGCAGCTTAAAATGTCACTTCCCAGGTAGAAAGTGTAAAGAAACGACACAGGAGATCAGACATGTTTTCCCCAGCTGAACATTGGATGCAGTGAACACCCGTTATCTCCAATTTGCTGATGCTGGAAGGAGGCAGCCTTGGGGGTTGACTGGAATGGTGCATGTGCAAACCCTCTCAGAGTACAGACAGACACCACTAACGATTGTCCCTTTGATCTGTTGCCGCTGTGGACCCATGGAGCCATCTGGCCACTACAACCCGTCCCCACTGTACCCAAAGGAGTCTGGACAGCCCTCTTGTGAAGATAGGTTGTCTGCCCCTCACACGATAATGATGTGGAGATGCCGGCGTTGGACTGGGGTAAACACAGTAAGAAGTCTTACAACACCAGGTTAAAATCCAACCAGTTTATTTGATAGTAAGCCCACAAGCTTTCGGGGTTTGTCCCTTCGTCAGGTGAGGGGAGAGTTCTGGTCTCAGACAGACCATATAACAGCACACACAGTTTATAGAGAAACTGTGGGTTTACTATCAAATAAACTGGTTGGACTTTAACCTGATGTTGTGAGACTTCTTACTGTCCTCACACGGTAACACAAGGAGAAACACGGGGTTGAATAATATCTTTTGTAAAAGAATTGTAGCCGAAACTTGTATTAGAGTGTTTTTCTTGAGGTAGATTTAAGATGGGTGATGGGATAAGACTAGTATAGTTAATCAGCTCAATGTGTGTTACTTAATGTAATTAAGTGTAACTGATATAATCAATGCATGCGACCCAACAAAGTTAGTATAGTAATCACTCATTAGTGAATGTAAACAGTAGCCACTTGGGAGAACAATGGACACTGCCCAGTTGTCCAATTTGATATGTGACAGTAGCAAAAGAGAGAATAAAGTAAGCATGTTTTTCTTTACTATTCTGCTTGAGCTAGTTAAACTACGATTATTATGTAAGCAGAATTGTCTAGATAAGGGCAAAGGTTTAACCACCGTGGTTTCAAGAAGCAAAGAGATGTAACAATGGATGACCAATCTCAAGCAAGATAGATAAAGGGTCGACCCAGAAACAATGGTGGCTAAACAAGGTTGAATTTTGAAAGTAAGATAAGAATCTTGAGATATGGAGCTGTAATGTGCATAAAAAGACTGTAAGCAGGTGGTTCATTGGATTGTTCCGGACATCCCGGCTTTATTGTCTTGTGTTGGAAAATAAAGTCTACTGCTTGGAGGATTACGACTCAGACTCTTTGTTTCAATCGGGTGAAATTAGTTGTCGTCCTTGGGGAACCATGACACTTTATGGCAGGCAAATAAGAAAAGTCAACCCAGCCCTCTCACCCTGAGCTGAAAAATGCAGACTTGGGGTGGAGTTAGCTCATGAAAAGCCAATGATAGCAGAAGTACTCCTAAGGTTGGTAATATCTTATGACAGCCTGTGAAGTAAAAGGTTGAAGCAATCGTGAAGCAATTGGTGGCTGGATCCATGAGCAACTGTGTGAAAGTTTCTGCCTGTTCAAGGCAAAAACCCAGCTTGCAGGTGCAGCAGGTGGTCAGGAAGGCGAATGGGATGCTGGCCTTCATAGCGAGGGGGATTGAATATAAAAGTAGGGAGTCTTGCTGCGGCTGTATAGGGCATTGGTGAGGCCGCAGCTGGAGTACTGTGTGCAGTTTTGGTCACCGTACTTACGCAAGGATATTTTGGCCTTGGAGGGAGTGCAGAGGAGGTTTACTAGGCTGATACCAGAGTTGAGGGGGTTGAGCTATGAGGAGAGGCTGAATAAACTAGGCTTGTACTCGTTAGAGTTTAGAAGGATGAGGGGAGATCTCATTGAGACATATAAGATGATGAATGGGATGGATAGGATAGAGGTGGAGAGACTCTTCCTGCTCAGAAAGGACACTAGGACTAGGGGGCACAGCCTCAAGATAAAGGGGGGGCGGTTTAGAACGGAGTTGAGGAGGAACTTCTTCACTCAAAGGGTGGTGAATCTCTGGAATTCTCTGCCCGTTGAGGTGGTGGAGGCTGCCTCGCTAAATATTTTTAAGATGCGGGTTGATGGGTTTTTGATAAGCGTGGGGATTAAGGGTTATGGGGAGAGGGTGGGAATGTGGAACTGAGCCACGACAGATCAGCCATGATCTTAATGAATGGCGGGGCAGGCTCAAAGGGCTAGATGGCCTACTCCTGCTCCTATTTCTTATGTTCTTATGACTCAGGAATACTGAATGAAGAGTTGGAAAACCTGGAGACAGATCCTTGCTGGAAACAGCTGTGGGGAAGCCTTATTTGTGAGCATATTCATGTGCATGTTTTTGAGAATAGGGATTGGAAACACTCATATGGAAGCTGGAGTCCAGTGAGATCAGTTGGCTCATGATGTAGTAACTATCTGGGGGGGTTTGAGGAGAAACCCACATAAGTTTGGTTGATTGGCATTTGTCAGTAAGTTTCAGAGTAGGTGTTATCTGACTACAGTTAGCCTGTTAGGTTACAGGGATTGTGTGTTTATGGCGAACATGTTGTATAAGATATATTTAGAACCTGTGCTATATTTTAAATCCATGTACATTTGTGAAAGTAAATGGCAGTAAAGGAGAATTGGATTATAGCCCAACTTTTTGTATTTGATAAATGTTTTATTGTTGTTCCGTTTAAGGATTTTCACATGCTCCAAGGATCCCTGAGGTCGCATTTTGTTCCTTCAGGAAATTATAAGGAGAAGCATGATAAATTTAACATCACTCTGAATGAACTGAAGAACTTCTTGGTTGAGAATACTCCATGATACTCAATGTTCCAGGAGAAAGGCAAAAGACTGGAGAGCTGAAGAAAAACATTACGGTCAGAATTCTCTGGCCATTGGCGTCCCACTGCCGCTGCCAGTGAGAATGGAGAATTTGGTGCTCCACTAAATCTCCATTTACTGCAGCGAGACTGGAGAATCCCGGTGAAGAAACAATGCTATCTTTAAGCATGAAACATGGGCTGAAATTTTACAGCTCCTCCCACCCAGTGAGATTTTATGGTCACACTGAAGTCAATTGACTTTAGAAAGTTTTGCCATATTTCTGGTCTTGCCCCTATCCTGTAACAGGGTCATAAGAATTCTGCCCATGGTGTCGGGAAGTGGAGATAAAATAGAGTTTTGAAACCCTGGAAATGCGGCAGAAAAAACACAGCTCAGTAAAACACACAGAAATGTTCAAATCTGCTAGGAGCTGCTGAAGGCGATAAAGAAAAGCAAACACATGCCAAAGACTGCAAGAAAAACACCCAGTGAGTGAACATGGCAATAAACATTCCAATCCCAGCTCCTGGAGAAATGATGCATGATGAGTGAAGAGTTTAGCCAATTCACAAGGAATCGGGAATTTCAACACAACACATCATCTCTGCAGAATGCCCAGTCGAATGGAAAGGTTGAGTTGGCAATGAAAAATCACCAAAAGAATGATTAAGAAATCAATCAAATCTAGCACAGATATATACAAGGCAGTTCTTGAGTGGAGAAACACAATGACTGAAGGCATAGAATGTAGTCCAGTCCAAAGTCTAATGTCATGCTGAATGCAAACTACTGCAAGTACCTTGAAAACTGGGGTAGCACGGTGGCACAGTGGATAGCACCGTGAGGTTAGCATCACAGTGCCAGGAACCTGGGTTCGATTCCCAGTTTGGGTCACTGTCTGTGTGGAGTTTGCACATTCTCCCCATGTCTGCGTGGGTTTCCTCTGGGTGCTCTGGATTCCTCCCACAGTCCAAAGGTGTGCGTGTTAGGTGGACTGGCCATGCTAAATTGTCCCTTACTGTCGGGGGACTAGCTAGGGTATGTGCATGGGGTTGTGGCCTAGGTGGGACTGTGATCAGTGCAGACTCGATGGGCCAAATGGCCTCCTTCTGCACTGTAGGAGTCTATGGTTCGATGAAAACAGCACCTTCTCAGGGGGGAACATGAATATGCATGCATGCCATTAAAAGGCTTGATCGATTTAATGACTATGTTTCCAATGCTGGTGCCTGGACTGACTAGCTGAACACACAGTTGTTAATCCAAGAGAACAACAGGTGTATAGTGGATAACTTGGGTAACTCAATTACACATGATCGTGCATGCAAGTTTGTCTTCTGTTCAGTGGGAAAGGGGGGATGGTTGCGTCTTTTATTCATCATAAAAAGGGTGATGTTTGAGTGTGGAAATACAACAGGACTACATGTCTTACCTGGTTTGGTGCACTCTGGTGACCTGTGCCATGTGGCAATCTCTGTAAACTGCCAACTTAGATGAGTTCAACGAAGACATCTCTCTGAGACAGACATAAGAACATAAGAACATAAGAAATAGGAGCAGGAGTAGGCCATCTGGCCCTTCGAGCCTGCCCCGCCATTCAATAAGATCATGGCTGATCTGTCGTGGCTCAGTTCCACTTTCCCGCCCTCTCCCCATAACCCTTAATCCCCTCTCTTATCAAAAACCCATCAACCCGCTTCTTAAAAATATTTAGCGAGGCAGCCTCCACCACTTCAACGGGCAGAGAATTCCAGAGATTCACCACCCTTTGAGTGAAGAAGTTCCTCCTCAACTCCGTTCTGAACCGCCCCCCCTTTATCTTGAGGCTGTGCCCCCTAGTCCTACTGTCTTTTTTGAGCGGGAAGAGTCTTTCCACCTCTATCCTATCCATCCCATTCATCATCTTATACGTCTCAATGAGATCTCCCCTCATTCTTCTAAACTCTAACGAGTACAAGCCTAGTTTATTCAGCCTCTCCTCATAGCTCAACCCCCTCAACTCCGGTATCAGCCTAGTAAACCTCCTCTGCACTCCCTCCAAGGCCAAAATATCCTTGCGCAGGTGCGGCGCCCAAAACTGCACACAGTACTCCAGCTGCGGCCTCACCAATGCCCTATACAGCTGCAGCAAGACCTCCCTACTTTTATATTCAATCCCCCTCGCTATGAAGGCCAGCATCCCATTCGCCTTCCTGACCACCTGCTGCACCTGCAGACACTGAAGAAGCACTGCTGTCTTTAAACAAGACACAGTGACCTTTTAAACACAAGCATTTTATTTCTTTAGCTGGTTGAATAGATGATGGGCGCAGTGCTGCTCACATTTGGTTATACGGGAACAGCTGTGTCATTTCTGACCTATCAGGAATAACCATTTAATTCCGTTCCACTTTAATTCATTAATGTATTTCCAGTGACATTGATGAAGTCTGGCAAGCAATTGCGAGAGATTTAGGAGCAATAATCCAGGTACTTAAATTTATCAAGTTACCTTAATTGATGAAAATATTCTTTCAGGCAAAGGTACTCTATTTTCAAACAAGCTGATTCATAATGTCTTCTCGTGCCCTATAGAGGAGATCAATCCGTGGCACATTTGGGTTACTAGTGATGAATTAGAACATTTTATGAAGATCATGCCACATTGCAGGCTTGTTGCTTTGACATATTATGCAAAATATTTTCCGGGAATTATATCAGTCAGATTCCTCACTTATTGAAATATTATTAATTAACTGGAACAATCATTTCTGTCTGACATTGTTCTACGATATGTAATAGGATCAGGCATTTCCTAATCATATTTACTGGTCCAATGAATAATTGCCTCGAGAACACGTTCATTTGATAGTTCCTAGCAAAAATAGCTCACACCAGTCAGATTGTTCTGCAACTAAATCTCACAGACATTTGACACTTTATTCTGCACTTTGATCAAAATCCTGAAAGTAAATTATAGAACAGAAGGTAAGGGGTGAAAAATTGGGTGAGGACTGATATCAGATGTGAGGATCATTGCGTGATTGTCCGAGGCCCACTCACACAATAGCATTTTGCGATACTGGCTCATCACTGTGACATGATTGCAATCCAACCTGAAACGCTCTGCTGGCTGGTTGAGCACTCAGCAAGGGGCAAAGGTACATGTGTGGATAATATGATACACAGCTAATCAGCATCTCATAAAGGCAGCCTTCCCCTTTTAGAGAAATCTGCACTCACGCTGCAGGAACTGCCGCACTCAGGACCAGAAGGCATTGCAAGAAGGTTGGGAGCAGCAAATGAAACAACAAGCAGAGGGAAGGCTTTACTCAAACAGCCTCGAGGCTGCAGTGATGAAACTCAATCAGAGGATATAAGCCAAATCTCCACAAATGGCCTGGAGTCCTTGGAAGCGTAACCTGTAAAGGGAATGGGTACATGTTGTAAGGCAAGTCTGGGTCTGAGGACCAGGCTGTATTGACATATAACTGGTTAAAAATCAGTGAATACAACTTCAAAGGGCCTCCCCTACCCGTCGCACAATCAGCTTCTCATGCTGCTTAATGTGCCACACCCTGTTAGTCAACCAGCAGCAGTTAAGACTCATGTCAAACATTCAGAGAAAGCGCACCCTTACATACTTAACAATGCTGCCAGCTGCACACTCACCTCTCACTGCTTCCACATACTTTCAACTATTCATCAAAGGCATCACAAGCCTAGCAGGACAAAATGCTATACATAAATATAAGAATGTAAGAAATAGGAATGAGAGAAGACCATATAGCCCATCAAGCCTACTCTGCCATTCAAAATGATCACCATAGAAATCATAGAATCCCCACAGTGCAGAAAAAGTCTATTTGGCCCATCGAGTCTGCACTGACAATAATTCCACCCAGGCGCTAACCCCTTAGCCTCACATATTTACCCTGGGGGGTGGGGGTGGGGGTGGGGGTGTGTGTGTGGGGGGGGAGGTGTTGGTGGTGGGGAGATGGGGTTTGGGGGGGTGGGAGAGGGGGCATTGGGGAGGGGGTGGGATGACAGGAGAACTGACTCTCCCGGAACAAGGCAAAGACTCCCTGATTGGCCCATTAATTGGATCCTTAATCAGGAACTTCATACTCCAATAGGCAACCTCAATGGCCTGACTGAAGTCATTACAGTACTCCATAAAGACCAGGGGAAGATCTATTGATGATCCCCATGGCCATTGTGGCCAACAGATCAGTGACAATAAAGTTATCACTGATTGCCATAAAAAACCTGTTTTCCTGCCCCTTGGGAAGGGGCCTGACCTAGTCTAGCCCACATCTGACTCCAAACCCATAAAACTGTGGTTGGTTGACTCTTAACTGCCCTCTGAAATGGTCTACTGAGCCACACAATTCAAAGGCAACTACTGGTGGGCATTAAATGCTGGCCTTGCTAGCGATGCCCATATCCAATTAAAAAATAATTTTAAAAAACAGCCCACTCTTTCTGAACATCAACATTTACATGTATCACTCCATGTAAAATGTGTTCTACATTTTTGTTCTTATGAACAAAGCCCTTTCACTTGTTCACATTAACCTCCGTCTGCCACTCTGCTGCCTTGCACATAACCTATCTACATCTCTTCAGTCTCTGTGTGTCCTTATCACAGTGTTGCATTTTCACTGAGCTTTGTATCATCAGAAAAATTATTTGCAGTACTCCCTGTCTCCTCATTTAAGTCATTAATATAGATCGTAAATAGCTGAAGCTGCTGCACTGATCTTTGCCGCACTTGACGAGTTACAGCCTGCCAATATAAAAATGACCCATTCATCTCTCCTCTCTGCTTCTTGTCTGTTAACCAATCCTCTATTCATGCGAAGATATTACCTTCAACTTCATGCACACTTATCTTTCGTGTACCAGCTTAGCGAATGTTTTTTGAAAATACATTCTACATCTACTGGTTCCCCGTCATATACCTGACTAGTTATGTCCTCAGAGCCTCCAATAAATTTGTCAAATATTTGATCTGATTTATTATTTTCACAAGTATTAGTATATAGTGAAAATGCTGTTTCGTGCGTACTAAACAAAGCATACCGTACATAGAGAAGCAAGGCGAGGGTGGAGAATGTAGTGTTACAGTCATAACTTGTTGAAAGATCAACTTAATATAAGGTAGGTCCATTCAAAAGCCTGATGACAGCAGGGAAGAAGCTATTTTTGAGTCGGTTGATATGTGATCTCAGACTTCTGTATCTTTTTCATGACAGAAAGAAGTTGAAGAGAGTATGTCTAAGATGCGTGGGGTCCTTAATTATGCTGGCTGTTTTTCTGAGGCAGAGGGAAGTGTAGACAGTGTCAATGGATGCAAGGCTGGTTTGAGAGTTGGATTGGGCTTCGTTCATGATCCTCCATAGTTTTTTATGGTCTTCGACAGAGCTGGAGCCATACCAGGCTGTGATATGACCAGAAAGAATGCTTTCTATGGTGCATCTGGAGAAATCCATGAGAGTCATAGCAGACATGCCAAATTTCCTTCATCTACTGAGAAAGTAGAGGCAAACCATTTTGACTTGTTCTAATCATGCTATGTGTTTCTAAATACATTTTAAAATTTCCTTAATAGCTTCCATCATTTTCACAATGATTGATGTCAGGCTAACTGTCTAGCTTTCTGTCTCCCTCCTTTCTCAAATAGCAGGCTGCAAGTTGGGATTGGGTGCTGCACCCTCAGAGACAAAGGCTGTTGAAACAAGGAAGCGAGTTTGCTCAGGAATGGTAGAGCAACAATCATCAGGAAGTGAGAGGAGGGGGACGAGGGGCATGAAGGAGAAAGGAGACCATACACCGAGCACAAGACCTACAGGCAGAGGTAAAGACAGCTATAGGTGACCGAGAACCAGCAGAGAAGGAGTCTGGGATTCTCCAAGGAGACATCTGTGCCCTCATGAGCTGCGAATGTCTGTAGCATCTTATAGGGAGCTGTAGACTGGTGTATCATTCAGGTGACACATGTCCTCTTCAGTGATATTGGGAAACAAGTGAGGATCACAATTGATGAAGCATTGTGGTCTCAGAAGGCACTGGGTGCATGCCAGGAGCGGTCAGGTAGTGCCTTGCCACATCCTAGGACCTGGGGTTTTGTCCCTGGAGAGATAAGTGCTTTTGCAGTATGACAAGGTAGCTTTCTCCTGGCACTTTCTGAGAACAGGACCTTCCTCATCGTTGCCAGACGTCTGGCTCCACCATGCCAATTGCAGACCCTGTGCCAGGTTTTACCAGAAATTCTCACTCATAGGACAAATCTTAATGATGGTTGCCATGGGTGTCTGAAACTGTATCCATCCTTCCCTTCACCCACTAAGAAGCATTGTCAATTGAGCTGACATGCAGCCTCCAGCTCAGATATTGGCACTGCTTGCATCTTAAATGGTAGTACAGAGTTGGATTTAGGTCACTGGGCATAAATGGACTGCAGTCAAGCCAGGGGGAAGGAGAGTCAATGTGCCACATCACAAAATGGTGAGTTTGCAGGCAAATCCTACTATGAAGGAACCAGATGAGATTTTCAATGGGGTGATATATAGGAGAACGCTGATGGATAAAAATACATTCCTTGTTGCGTTGGCAAGTCTGCTACAGAGCCCCTCGTTATTGTCAAGAAGCATGGAGAAGTTAGTCTCCAATTTGACAGACGGTTCCATGCAGAGCTTGGTGCTCATCCTCTCCAGTATAGGAATGTTGGCCAATTCCATGAGAGCACCTCCTCAGTGCAGTGGGGGAAGCTCAGACTGAGGGCATGTGAGCCATGACTGATGCCGTGTAGACACAGACTGCTGCCAGATATCAGGTCCTTCTTCCAGTTCTGCAATCTGTTCTCCAGTGAGTTACTAGGATTCCTGAGACGTCATCCTGGGGAAGTGGCTCTGTGGTGCATGACATTGTGACCTCTTTGAAAATTACTCCTTTCCCTCTCCCTCCACTACCACTTTGCTGAAGCCCTTGCTGTTGCCTGTCAATCAACCAGCTGAAGGGGTGCAGATTGAAGGTGGGTCCATAACGTAATGGACGAACAAGACTTGATGTGAACTAGTATATGGACGGCAGAGCATTGGATGACTAATGGAAAGTAGAAAATGGTAGGCAGGGCAGGAGAGCATTGACATGGCCAAATCTAGAGGTGAGTCTAGAGACATGGATGAGAGATTCAGTAGCAGATTATTTGGACAACAAATTGGAGGAAGGAGAAGATGGCTTGGTGATGAAGTAATTATGGAGTCAGATGCTAATCTCAAGATCAAATTGGATACCAAGGTTGCAAATGGTTGGGTGCAGCTTCAGACTGTGGTTAGGAACAGAGTTTGTAGTGGGAACTGAAGGCAATGGTGTTGGTACTCCCAATATTTGGACAAGTGGCACGACAGTTTAGGGGCAGCAAAGGGTTTGAGACAGATACTGTAGAAGTGAGTTGAGTGTCATCAACACAGATATGGAATAATTCTCCTTTACTTAGCGTTTTGCAATTTTACACGGAGAACAATGATATTTGGTAGCATTTCTCTCACAAGTAATAAGGAAAGGGTCAGTAGTGAGGGCAGAAGCATCTTTTCCTGTCAAGCTTTCAAAGGGTGGCAACCATGATTCTCTGCTTGTTCCCCAGGCACGGGAGACAGTAGAAGTCATACAGACTCCCAATTGCAAATCATAGGTAAATTTTATCCCTGTGCTGATCCTATCCAACACATAAAACATGGGAGTGCTGTCCTCAGGCCTCTTTTAGAAAAGGCAACTTTGGCTCCACCAAAGATGTTATTTGTGATACAAAGTGTGAGGATCATGGAACAGACCCCAAATATTCAGTATGATCCAGTTAGGGACTAATGGCTTTTTGTTTGAGGCAGACAAAATTTGATAGTTAAGATTTGCTAAGTGAATAAAGCCGCAAGATTCTATAGATTTTAAATAAACAAAAATAAAATTTACTACACAAGGCCAGAAAAATAAAACATTTTAAAATATCTATTTTATACTCTAATATTCAATATTAATATGATGCACATATGAAATGGAGGAAACCTGTGGCTGATCATAACATACTACACAACAAATGGCAGAAGAGACCAAGACAGATTCTATGGATTTCTCACTAACCCACCCAGTTATCAGTAAAGACTGTGAGTCAACCAATTTCATTGAAACAATATTTCTTTCATATTTCCAGCCTTTGCCTTCAAAGATTTAACCTTGACATTCTCCCCAAAAGTCATTCTAACTTAGATGCTTCAACCATGAACTATCTTGTAGGGTTTTAACCTCATTTCCAGAGACCCCATTCCCCTAGATCCCAAATATGCACTCAAGCACCAACTCAATAGCACAACTTCAGCCCTTCAGTCATATTGTGTAGAATATTACTGCTCAAAAACGATACCTACACTCCGAAGGCCCTCAGCATGGACTCACTAACTTTCTGTTCCCTGAGCTCTTCAGGGCTTCTCCAGAGCAGACTATTTGGACAACATTAGGGCGATAGGAGAAGGCCGACTTGGTGATGAAGTGGATATGGAATCAGATGCTAATCTCAGGATCAAATTGGATATCAAAGTTGCAAATGGTTGGGTCCGGCTTCAGACAATGTCTAGAAACAAAGTTTGTGTGGGAACTGAAGGCAATGGTTTCAGTCTTCCCCATATTTGGTTGGAAGAAATTTTGGGATGTTGGACAAGTGGCATAACAGTTTAGAGGCAGCAAAGGATTTGAAAGAGTGTCTAAGTTTCAATGAGATTCCAATCCTCGGCCCAAAGAACTACAAAATGTTGGATTGCCATCCATTCCAGGCTTACACATTCCCAAAACTCCCACTGGATCCTGTAACAAGTGTGGTGCGGTGTTGAAGGAATAGTAACACAATAACCTATAACCATTAAATGCTACAGTCCAAAAACTGTCCAACTGCAGCCCCGAAGACCAAGAAAAATATTATGAACAACCTCTGCTCCATCCAGCTCATCCACACAATTGTAATCATAATAAATATCAATGCTTCTCTAACTATTTTTCAATTTTGAAATTTGAAAATTAACCTGACCCTAGATGTCAAGAGAAATAAAGTAGCAATAGAGGCAGCACAGCATCATTCAGAATATAATCATGCAATTTGCATCACAGTATATAAATATGAAAATGTTTTTTTAGCACTTTGCCTGAGCTGCTCCAGCTCACCGATCTTGGCTGGGAGGCAGCAGATAGGGAAACATAGAAACTAGCAGCAGGAGTAGGCCATTTGGCCCTTCGAGCTTGCTCCGCCATTCATTTTGGTCTTTGAATTCAATAGCCTGATCCCACCTTCCCCCCATACTTCTTGATCCCTTTAGCCCCAAGAGCTAAATCTAATTTCTTCTTCAAATCAAACAACGTGTTAGCCTCAACTACTTTCTGTGGTAGTGAATTCCACACATTCACCACCTTCTGAGTGAAGAATTTTCTCCCCGCTTCAGTTCTAAAAGGTTTACCCCTTATCTTCAATCTATGACCTCTAGTTCTGGACTCCCCCACCATTAGGAACATTTTTTCTGAATCTATCCTGTCTAGCCCTGTTAGAATTTTATAAGTTTCTATGAGATCCCCTCTCACTCTTCTAAATTCCAGTGAATATAATCCTAATCGATTTAGTTTCTCCTCATAAGACAGATCTGCCATCCCAGGAATCAGCCTGGTAAACCTTTGTTGTATTCCCTCTATAACAAGGACATCCTCCCTCAGATGAGGATGCCAAAACTATACACAATACTCCAGGTATGGCCTCACCAACACTGTTTACAATTGCAGCAAAATATCCCTATTCCAATACTTCAATCCTCTTGCTATGAAGGCCAACATACCATTTAGTGATAGTGGATGCCTTGGTGGTTATTTTCCAGACGTCGCTGGATTCCGGGGAAGTGCCGGATGATTGGAAAACGGCTAATGTTACGCCGTTGTTTAAGAAGGGTGCCAGGCAAAAGACGGGGAATTATAGGCCGGTTAGTTTAACGTCTGTGGTAGGTAAAATGTTAGAATCTGTCATTAAGGAGGAAATTGCGAGGCGTCTTGAAGGGAATTGCTTGATAGAGCAGACGCAGCACGGTTTCATTAAAGGGAAGTCGTGTCTGACAAATTTACTGGAGTTCTATGAGGATGTGTCTAGGGCGGTGGATAGAGGAGAGCCGGTGGATGTGGTCTTTCTAGATTTTCAAAAGGCGTTTGACAAAGTGCCTCACAAGAGGTTATTGCAGAAGGTCGAGGGACATGGAGTTGGGGGTAGGGTGTTAGCGTGGATAGAGGATTGGTTGTCAAATAGGAGGCAGAGAGTGGGGGTCAACGGGTGCTATTCGGATTGGCGGATGGTGACTAGTGGAGTGCCCCAGGGGTCGGTGCTGGGGCCTCAGCTTTTTACCATTTATATAGATGATCTGGAGGAGGGAACCGAGTGTAGAGTGTCGAAATTTGCTGATGACACCAAGATTGGGGGAACGGCAAATTGTGCGGAGGGTGTGGAGAGTCTGCAGAAGGATCTAGATAGGCTGGGCGAATGGGCCAGGAAATGGCAAATGGAATTTAATGTTGGCAAGTGTGAGGTGGTCCACTTTGGTAGGAAGAATGGTAGGAAGGACTATTAATTACGGGGCGAAAAACTGCAGCAGGCGACGGTGCAGAGGGACCTCGGGGTCCTTGTGCATGAGTCGCAAAAACCCAGCTTGCAGGTGCAGCAGGTGGTCAGGAAGGCGAATGGGATGCTGGCCTTCATAGCGAAGGGGATTGAATATAAAAGTAGGGAGGTCTTGCTGCAGCTGTATAGGGCATTGGTGAGGCCGCAACTGGAGTACTGTGTGCATTTTTGGGCGCCGCACCTGCGCAAAGATATTTTGGCCTTGGAGGGAGTGCAGAGGAGGTTTACTAGGCTGATACCAGAGTTGAGGGGGTTGATCTATGAGGAGAGGCTGAATAAACTGGGCTTGTACTCGTTAGAGTTTAGAAGAATGAGAGGAGATCTCATTGAGACGTATAAGATGATGAATGGGATGGATAGGATAGAGGTGGAAAGACTCTTCCCGCTCAAAAAAGACAATAGGACTAGGGGGCACAGTCTCAAGATAAAAGGGGGGCGGTTTAGAACGGAGTTGAGGAGGAACTTCTTCACTCAAAGGGTGGTGAATCTCTGGAATTCTCTGCCCGTTGAAGTGGTGGAGGCTGCCTCACTAAATATTTTTAAGAAGCGGGTTGATGGGTTTTTGATAAGAGAGGGGATTAAGGGTTATGGGGAGAGGGCGGGAAAGTGGAACTGAGCAGCGACAGATCAGCCATGATCTTATTGAATGGCGGGGCAGGCTCGAAGGGCTGGATGGCCTACTCCTGCTCCTATTTCTTATGTTCTTATGTTCTTATTTGCTTTCTTTACTGCCTGCTGTACCTGTGCGCTTACTTTCAGCAACTGATGGAAATGGATTCCAAGGTCTTGCTGAGTAGCCACCTGTCTCAATTTATACCCATGCAAGTAATAATCTGTCTTCCTATCATTGCTACTGATGATGGGCACATTTAATATGTGTCCCCATGAAATCAACTTTTAATGTTCAACTGAGGATTTAAATGTACCGTACACAAATATACCCACACGCACACACACATACTCTCACCCACACACTTGGCAGCCTGGGGTAAAGAGCATACAGAACAGGGAGACAGGGTTTCAAGCCACCACTCATCTTTTTGGTTCAGCTACATGAGCTCCTGGTTCTCTTCCACAACCTGGGTGGTACGTCAGCCAGTTAGTGACCGAGTAACATCCATCAGGTGAATGTTACTCGGTCACTGTCTGCACCAAGTCGCAGTAGAATCTGTGAAATTCCTCTCTGAACTTCCCAGCAAAAGCTGACAGAAACTAAGGAGGTAAATTAGTTCACTTAGAGACAACTGAGAAAGTGTTATTGAGGCAGAAAGAGAAATAATGAAGGTAGAAAAGAATGAAAGACAATCAACAGAAATAGCCAGATAGAATGAACTTGAAAAATAAGTTGGAAAGGACTTAGAATCCCTACAGTGCAGAAAGAGGCCATTCAGCCCATCGATCCTGCATTGACAATAATCCCATGCAGGCCTTGTCCCTGTAACCGCATGCATTTACCTTGCTAATCCCCCGACACAAAGGGGCAATTTATTATGGCCAATCATCCTAACCCACACATTTTTGGAGTGTGGGAGGGAATCGGAGCACCTGGAGGAAACTCCACACAGGCACGGGGAGAATGTGCAAACTCCACATGGACAGTTACCTGAGGCCAGAATTGAACCCAGATCCCTGGTGCTGTGAGGCAGCCGTGCTAACTATTGTGCCACTGTGCCATCCTGACATTTTAACTTGCACTGACATTTTAATTTCTGTACATGAGCAAAACCATGGAAGATGAACTCCTAAATAGCCTGCCTAGATAACTTTCAGTGTGACCGCCGGATAACTAAACAGGCTGAAAGTAAATCATATTTATGGACGTAATTTTTTTTTAAATGGGTTGCAAATCCAACATATGAGTGATATCAGATCATCAGTAACTAAGTGGAAAACAGTTGGCTCTGTTCCTATTTCCATTCATGTTTTATAATGCTCAAAGCCATTTTGTATTCTTATCTATAATAAATAAATTGTCCTTGCATTTTAAGCGTCACATTGAAATGTCCTAAGCCCTTCACACAATGGGCTAATTTTCCAAATGAAATGCATGTTATTACTCTGCCCTTGCCAAACACAACTGACCTCCCATGACTCATACAATTCTGTACTTCACTATAAGCTTTCCGTACATCAGTTTTCCCTACTTCTATAATATGCTCCAGTGCCTCTTTTATGTTGATGATTTTATGGACTGCTAGTTAGTCTGCAGACAAACACAAGCACTTCCACTGTATCCTCCTGTGGAGAGCACAGTGACACAGTGGTTAGCACTGCTGCCTCCCAGCACCAGGGGCTTGGGTTCAAGTTCCTGTCTAGAGTCACTGTCTGTGCGGAGTCTGCATGTTCTCCCCATGTCTGCGTGGGTTTCCTCCGGGTGCTCTGGTTTCCTCCCACAGTCCGGAAGACGTGCTGGTTAGGTGTATTGGCCGTGCTAATTCTCCCTCAGTGTACCCGAACTGGCGCCGGAGTGTGGCGACTAGGGGATTCTCATAGTAACTTCATTGCAGTGTTAATATAAGACTGCTTGTGACACGAGTAAAATAAACACTAATAAAAAAAAATTCAGTGCTTTTGCATTTTTGAGGGGAGTCATGAATCAGGTGTTAGGTCCCTCATTAACATGTGCAGGAGTTCCAATGTCTGTTTAAATTAACTGTCAGTGTGTCTAAATATTGGAGACTCAACTGTCACAGACATAATTACAATGCTGTTTAAATGCAACATTGGCCTCTTGAAATCAGTGCTTTTCCACCCCACACCCAATACCTACCTTAAGACTTATTCTCATGATTGCTCCCCTCTGCAGCTAGTTAACTTGATGCTGGGCTATGAACAGCAGCTCTAATCCATTTGAATCAGCTCCTGAACAACATAACAGATCATATATCAGTGACTAAAGCTAAGCCCTTCTTATGTTAGCAGGGTACTTGCATTTGGGAAGATATTCAATTCTTGTGGTTTCAATAACTTAATACAGTGACCAATTGTTTAATTCGTTTTTGGATGATGCAAAGCACCTATGTGGAAGCGCACCTTGACCTGGTGGAGAGTCTTATATGCTCTGTTGTTCCCCTATGCGACACAGTCGCATAGTTCCTTGCTCGTGGTACAGCCACCCAATGTGGCAAGGTCTGGGGGAGATGTTAGACAAAGCGTAGTCCAAAGTAGCCTCAAAGAAAGAACTAGCAAATTTCTGTGTGTCTCACTGGCTGTGAAGGCAGAAGAAGGCTGCTGGGGTAGGTGCTCTCGTCTTTGGTATATCACCATGTTCAAACAACCAACCTGTTAAGACCATGTGGACACTAATGGTGTCCCAAGGTCCTCACGTTAAACATATTCATGCACAGGCTTCTACCAGAGTTCACTTGCCAAGTCCTATGGTGATGGAGAGTTTGTGACAGGGGCAGGGCTGCGGACTGGGAGTCCTGAGTCCAGAATCTGCATGTGGGTGTCAGATGCATGAAGGCTGTTGGAAACAAGCATTGGGACAGTGAAGATTTTGGGTAGCAGCATCTGTAATTGAGCTGTCCTCTTCAGGATATCAAAAAAGAAAATCTCAGCAAGTCTGGCAGCATCTGTAAGGAGAGAAAAGAGTTGACGTTTCAAGTTCAGCTGACCCTTTGTCAAAGCTAAAAGGCATAGTAAGTGGGAAATATTTATAGTGCAGGGTGAGGGAATGAAATATGAGTCATAGCCACACGGCACAGTAACACAGTGGTTAGCACTGCTGCTTCACAGCTCCAGGGTCCTGGGTTTGATTCCTGGCTCGGGTCACTGTGTGGAGTTTGCACATTCTCCTCGTGTCTGCGTGGGTTTCCTCCAGGTGCTCCGGTTTCCTCCCACAGTCCAAAGATGTGCGGGTTAGGTTGATTGGCTATGCAAAGAAATTGCCCCTTAGAGTCCAGGGATGCGTAGGTTAGAGGGATTAGTGGGTATAATATGTAAGGATATGGGGGTAGGGCCTGGGTGGGATTGTGTTCGGTGCAGACCTGATGGGCCGAAGGGCCTCTTTCTGCACTGTAGGGTTCTATGATTCTAAACAAGGAGAAAGATTGCTAATGGCAATTCATAGAGAGAATAGAAGGTGTGAATGGTCAAACGAAGCTGAAATCAGAGGGCAAGCTGTGACAATTTGAGATGTGGTAGGAGGGGGATGGGCGGGAGAGAGGTAAAATTGAGAAAAAGGGGGAAGGGGAAGCAAAGAGGGGGAGAAAAGGTAAGGCAATGTGGGATAAAATAGGGGGGAAAGAGTTGGGGGGGGAAGAAAAATAAAGAAACACAATAAGGAAATAAAAGATAGAGAACCGTTAAAAATTAAATGAAATGAAAACAAAGGGGGCTGAGGTGGGGTAGAGCTAATCATCTGAAGTTGTTGAATTTGATGTTGAGACTGGAAAGTTGTAAAGTGCCTAGTCAGAAGATATGATGCTAATCCTCCAGTTTGCGTTGAACTTCACTTGAACATCGCAGCAGGCGAAGGACGGACATGTGGGCATGGGAACAGGATCAAGTGTTAAAATGGCAAGTGCTGGGAAGGTCGGGGTCCTGATCGTGCACAAACCGAAGATATTCAGCAAAGCGATCGCCCAGCCTACGCTTGGTCCAGAAGATAAAGGGCAAGTTGTGGGGAGAGAAAGCCCAAGAGACCCAACAATACACTGACCATCATGAATTGCAAATCTTTTCTGATGCCATCAGGGCCATCCATAGACCAAGATCAAATGGACAAAATCCTCTTCCCTCACAGGATGGTGTTTTTTTTCTTGAGGATGATAATGCCACCCCATCAAAGCTGGAAAGAACATTTCAGCCACGAATCCACAATGACAGCTGTTACACTCCAGGCTATCCTTCAGTACACTGAAATGAAAAAAAACAACAAAGCCTGCAGCCCCGATAACATAAGAACGTAAGAACTAAAAGCTGGAATAAGCCATCTGGCCCCTTCAGCCTGCTCCACCATTCAATAAGATCGTGGTTGATCTTTTCGTGGACTCAGCTCTATTTACCCACCCACTCACCATAACCCTTGATTCCTTTACTGTTCAAAAATTTATGTTTTCTTGCCTTAAAACATTCAATGAGGTAGCCTCGACTGCTTCACTGGGCAGGGAATCCCATAGATTCACATAACTTTGGATGAGGAAGTTCCTCATCAACTCAGGCCTAAATCTGCTCCCCCTTACTCTAAGGCCATGCCCCCTAGATCTGGTTTCACCCGCCAATGGAAATAACCTCCCTGCTTTTATCATACCTATTCCCTTCATAATTTTGTGTGTTTCTATAAAATCTCCCCTCACTCTTCTGAATTCCAACAAGTATAGTCCTAACCTACTCAGTCTCTCCTCATAAGCCAATCCTCTCAACTCCGGAATCAACCTAGTAAATCTCCTCTGCACCCCCTCCAATGTCAGTATATCCTTTTTCAAGTAAGGAGCCCAAAACTGTACACAGTACTCAGGGACCTTATACAGTTGCAACACAACCTTGCTTTTTTTAAATTCCATTCCTCCAGCAATGAAGGACAAAGTTCCATTTGCCTTCTTAATTACCTGCTGCACCTACAAAACCAAATTTTTGTGATTCATGCACAAGGGCATCCAGGTCCCTCTGCACAGCAGCATGTTGCAACTTTTTACCATTTAAATAATAGTTCATTTTGCTGTCATTCCTACAAAATGGATGATCTCACATTTACCAACATTGTACTTCATCTGCAGACACTTGCCTGCTCACTTAGACTATCTATATCACTTTGCAGATTTTCAGTGTCCTCTGCATACATTGCTCTACCACTCACCTGAGTGTCATCTGCAAATTTTGACAACTCCAAATCATCTATTTAAATTGTAAAGAATTGCAGACCCAACATTGATCCTTGAGGCACACCACTAGTCACTGATCGCCAACCAGAAAAACACCCATTTACCTCCACTCTTTGTTTTCTGTTAGTTAACCAATCCTCTATTTACGCTAATACATTACCCAGTAACACTGTGCACCTTTATCTTATGCAGCAGCCTTTGGTATAGCACCTTGTCAAATGCTTTCTGGAAATCCAGATACACCACTTCCATAGGTTCCCCATTATCAATTGCACATGTAATGTCCTCAAAGAATTCCACCAAATTAGTCAAACATGACTTGCTTTCATGAACCCATGCTGAGTCTTCCCAATGGTACAATTTACGTCCAGATGTCTCACTATTTCTTCCTTGATGATAGATTCAAGCATTTTCTCTACTACAGAAGTTAAGCTAACCAACCTATAGATAGCCGTCTTTTATCTACCTCCTTTTTTAAACAGTGGCATCACAATTGCTGTTTTCCAATCTATGGGAACCACTCCTGAGTCCAATGAATTTTGGTAAATTCAAATGCATTTGCTATTTCCTCCTGATGGATGCATTCCATCAGGGCCAGGAAACTTGTATACCTTTAGCCTCATTAGCTTGTCCGACACTACGTTTTTCATGATAGTGAAAGTTTCTAAGTTCTCACCTGCCATAGCCTTCTTGTCATCAGCTTTTGGTTTCTATTTGTCTCTTCCACTGTGAAGACCAATACAAAATACTTGTTCAATGGTGATGATGTTCTTGGATAGGTCTTCAAAGTTGTTGGGGTTTTGCTTACACCAAGACTCCATGCTCACATTCCACTGATTTTGGAGGAAAAGGAAGTCGTATGTTCCCCCCTCCTCCACCAACACCCCACCCCTGACTTGTGACTACTTTCAAGGGGAAGGTCGATCATAGTACACAAACTATCAAGGTATTGCTGAGTTTCTGTGCTGAGGAAATCCTTGCAGAGCGGTAGTGTTGCTTTAGACCTTCCAGAGGAATCTTTCACAAGACCTTTGTTTCCAGACAGATCCAAGAAAAATGTTGAGAACAAAATCAGGAACTCTTCATTGCAATCATCAACCTGACCAAAGCTTTTGACTCAGTAAATCATAAGAACATAAGAAATAGGAGCAGGAGTAGGTCATCCAGCCCTTCGAGCCTGCCCCACCATTCAATAAGATCATGGCTGATCTGAAGTGGATCAGTTCCACTTTCCCGCTTTCTCCCCATAACCCTTAATTCCCCTAACTATCAGAAACCTATCTACCCGTGACTTAAATATATTCAGCAACGTAGCCTCCACCTCTTCAACGGGCAGAGAATTCCAGAGATTCACCACCCTTTGAGTGAAGAAGTTCCTCCTCAACTCTAATCTAAACTGCACCCCCTTTATCTTGAGGCTGTGTCCTCTAGTCCTGCTATCCTTTCTAAGCAGGAAGAATCTCTCTACCTCCGCCCTGTTCATCCCCTTCATTATCTTATACATCTCTATAAGATCCCCCCTCATCCTTCTAAACTCCAACGAGTACAGACCCAGTCTATTTAGTCTCTCTTCATAGGCTAACCCCCTCATCTCCCATATCAGCCTAGTGAACCTTCCCTGCACTCTCTCCAAGGCCAATGTATCCTCTGCAAGTGCAGCGCCCAAAACTGCACACAGTACTCCAGCTGAGGCCTCACCAGTACCCTGTACAGTTGCAGCAAGACCTCCCTACTTTTATATTCTATCCCCCTTGCTATAAAGGCCAACATTCCATTCACCTTCTTGATCACGTGCTGCACCTACAGACTGGGTTTTTGCGACTCATGCACAAGGACCCCCAGGTCCCTCTGCACCGTAGCATGCTGCAGCTTTTCGCCTTTTAAATAATAATCCCTCCTACTAGTACTTCTGCCAAAGTGGATAACCTCACACTTACTAACATTATACTCCATCTGCCAGGTCCTCGCCCACTCACTCAGCCTATCCAGATCTCTCTGCAGACCTTCCACACCCTCTACGCAATTTGCTTTTCCACTCATCTTTGTGTCATCAGCAAATTTCGTCACCCTACACTCAGCCCCCTCCTCCAGATCATCTATATAAATGGTAAAAAGTTGAGGCCCCAGCACCGATCCCTGTGGCACTCCACTAGTCACCAACCGCCAACCAGAATAGCACCCATTGATACCAACTCTCTGCTTCCTATTAGACAGCCAATCCTCTGTCCATGCTAACACCTTACCCCCAACTCTGTGCACTCTAACCTTCTGTAGCAACCTTTTGTGAGGCACCTTATCAAATGCCTTTTGGAAATCCAAAAACACCACATCCACCGGTTCCCCTCTGTCTACCGCACTAGTCACATCCTCATAGAAATCCAATAAATTCGTCAAATACGACTTCCCCTTAATGAATCCGTGCTGCATCTGCTCGATCAAACTATTCTTTTCTAGATGCCTCGCTATTTCTTCTTTGATGACGGATTCTAGCATTTTTCCAAGTACAGATGTTAAACTAACCGGCCTATAATTCCCTGCCTTTTGTCTGCTACCTTTTTTAAACAGCGGCGTAACATTAGCCGTTTTCCAATCTTCCGGCACTTCCCCGGAGTCCAGCGAAGTTTGATAAATAATTACTAAGGCATCCGCTATCACCTCTGCCATTTCTTTCAAATCATGAGGCTCTATGGATTGTGCTCAGGTATTTGGATGTCCAAGAAACTTCATTACAATCCTGCAACTGCTTCATGTTAAGGCTGCATGGTGGTGAGCACTGTTCCATCTCCTTAGATGTTGTCAAAACAAAACTCACATATCAATGTCCACTCAGACAGCCGAATATTACATATTTGATGAAGGAGAAACTCTGGAATATGTTCAGCAATTCCGATACCTTGACAGCCACAATTCTCCGGATGGCACCATTGACGAGGAGATCCAGCACTGGGTCAGCTTTCTGCAAATTATGGCAGCAAGTGTTTGACAACAAAGACCTCCACAAGTCAACCAAAGTCCTAGTGCACAGAACAGCTGTTGATACTACACTCCTATACTGTGGCACAGTGGTTAGCATGGCTGGTTCACAGTGCCAGGGACCCGGGTTCAATTCCGGCCTTGTGTGACTGTCTTTGTGAAATTTGCATGTTCTCCCTGTGTCTGTGTGGGTTTCCTCCAGGTGCTCTGGTTTCCTCCCAGAGATATGCAGTTTAGGTGGACTGGCCATGATAATTGCCCCTTTGTATCTTAATATATGTAGGTTAGGGAGCAACATAAAAAAAAGACAACATTTGCTAAGATTAGTGGGGTAGTTTTCACAGTTACTGAATTGCAATATTAATGTAAGCCTACTTGAGACACTAATAAACTTTAAACTTAAATATGTGGAGTAACGGGGACTGGGCCTGGGTAAGGTGGAGAGTCAGTGCAGATTCAATGGATCAAATGGCCTCTTTCTGCACTGTAGGGATTCTATGCAGTGAGACCTGTTCTTTGTCAACAACAGATAAAAGCGCTAGAGAAATTCCATCAGCAATTCCTCTGCCACATCCTCCAGATTCAGTGAGAGGAGCATTGAATAGGCACATCGTTCTTGAAGTCACTTCTAAGTATTAAGCAAAACTCCTGTAAAATCAACTAAGGCGGACTGGTCACTGTATCCGAATGGCCGAAAAGCAGCTCTAGTTTTGTCAACTCTCGAATATGCAATGTTCCAGGGAGGTCATAGAAAACACTATGCTCTCTGAAGCTCTTAATGCAGGTATCTGGGCTTTCTGAAGCTCTTCTTGAAGAATGACAGCATTGACATTAATGACTTTGGGGAACTTCTATCATTAATTCAAAATGCTCCATCGAGATTGATTCCAAACACCTTACTGATGAGGCAGAGCAGCAGCAGAGGAAAAAAGAGAAGGAAGCTATCCTGCTCTCTGCATCTACCTCATGGGACATGCTGCCCATGTATCCAAAGATCTGAGGGTTGAGAATTGGACTTTTCATTCACATAAAGACTGTTGTGATCCTACACCAGACCCCCAGATTTTTCATATAATCAGGTTAAGGGTTAATAATGTTTTGTTTAAAGTAAAAAAATGATTGCGATTCAAGACACTTGTCATGATATGAGAGAGAAGGTGGTATTGAACTCCAATATTAGAGATAATACAGTACACAATGTATTCCATTAAGACCTGGGAGTCTATGTAAATATAGGATGTACATATTCTGTTCTTTATAAAGTTTGTTTACAATGATTATATTGGTCATCGTGCTACATAAAAAAAAGACGACACTTACTAAGTGAATAAGGCCAACAGATTCCTCAGGATCTCAACAGAAACACACCAGTTTTCTATCCGAAAAGAAAACTTTGCAATTTTTGGGTAAGATTTAGCCCCTTGTCTCTAACTCTCCAGCTAAGTAAGTCCACCTACTGCTTTATGATCTTAAACCAAAAGGAAAAACGCTGGAAAATCTCAGCAGGCCTGGCAGCATCTGTGAGGAGAGAAAAGAGCTGCCATTTTGAGTCCAGATGACCCTTTGTCAAAGCTGATTCCAAATTCCAGCATCCACAGTAATTAGATTCCAGCATCCGTGGTAATTTGCCTTATGATCTTAGCTTTCCAGCCGTTAACCTTGTAAATTAACAAGGCCCAACTTTTTCAGTATATGAGTCTTCAAGCTGCTTTAGCTGCATTGTCACACATTCTACAATTAACTTTAATCTTCTCAGAACTAAATATTATTTCTCAAATATTATAGTGAACCATGGCAGAAAGGAATAACCCTGAGTAGGCATCATTCTCAAATTGAGGGACAGCTGATGAGGAAGAAAGGATGGAGAGGATCTGGCCCTGCTGAATAATGAGGAAGTCACATCTGAATAGAGGGGAATTGCATAGATGTTATTTTACAGTAGTGTTTTCAAGAGAAATGAGGGAGCGTGACAAAATGGGGGTACAATGTGAAGTGGAATACAGAGAAATATTTTAAATGACAAGAGAGGGCACATTTGAGAAATCTTTGAAGCCCAAGGTAAGTAATGCTCCAGACTCTGACAACTTCTATTTAAGGGTGATCGAAGAATTGGCCTAAATAGTTGTGAGACCAGTTGTGGGTATTATTCTGAGTTCCCTGGATGCAGGCCAAGTCCTGGAACATTGAAAGCAACATCTTCAAAATCAGGAGAAGTACGAAGCATCAAATTATAGATCAGTAAGGCTTGCTTGCATTGTTGAGAAAGTGTTTGAAAAATGGTACACTTGAGAGAGCATCTTAAGGGACATGAGCTTATCGGAGATCGTCATCATATTTTTGAATGGGATGTCATGCTTGACTAATTCATTGGATTTTTTTGAGATGACATATATAGCAGAGAGGGTTAGCTGCCTAGATTTCAGGAAACAAAATTGATTCCGTCCCAAATTAAAGGCTATTGCTTTGCTCATTGCACAGACGGGGATGTATTGTAATATATTGGCAATGGTTGAATGATGGAAAAGATTGTAATTCATGGGCAGGTGTCTGGTTGCCAGTGACAAATGTGCTTCGAGATTCATTGTTGAGACTTGCTGTTGTTTATATTTTCTCATGAATGATTCCAAGAAAGGATTTTGTCTGAAGTGTCCACATGTGACCATGATGCCAAATTGGGAGCTGTGGTGAATGATAAATATCTATGAATTCAAAAGAGTTGTGAAAAGCTCAATGGTAGGCAGAGTAATTTGATAGTAAACTCACTAGCTTTCGAGGTTACCCCCTTCGTCAGGTGAATGGAGAGTTCTGGCCTCAGACAGAGCATATAAAGCACAGACAGTTTACAGATTACTGATTAGAATGCGAATCTTTACACCTAACCTGCTATTCAAGTCTTAAAGTGGCCGACAATGTGAGTGGAAGGAAGGAGCACTTCCACTCACATTGTTAGCCACTTTAAGACTTGAACAGCAGGATAGGTGTAAAGATTCACATTCTAATCAGTAATCTGTAAACTGTCTGTGCTTTATATGCTCTGTCTGAGGCCAGAACTCTCCTTTCACCTGACGAAGGGGGTAACCTCGAAAGCTAGTGAGTTTACTATCAAATAAATCGGTTGGACTTAAACTTGGTGTTGTCAGACTTTTTACTGTGTTTACCCCAGTCCAACGCCGGCGTATCCACATCAGGGCAGAGTAATGGCATGTACAGTTTCATATAAGGAAGTATAAAGTTTTGATATTTGACAGATGGATGTTGATGATTTGCTGAAATGGATTTGCATTTGAATGAGAGAGAGATATTTAGGTTTTAGGGACAAATTACTAAACCAACCACACATTGTTGCTGGGCTGTTAAAAATAGAACACAGAATACTGGTATTCACAGCAAAGGTTTGAGCAGATAAATCCAAAGGGGCCAATTTAAACTGTATTTTACCTTGTTCAGCCCACATCCAAAGTGATGCGCACAATTTTAGTCTCCACATTTCAAAGCTCATGCTCTGCTATTGAAGGGAGTGCAGAGAAGGGTGACACAGATGAGCCCAGAATTTAAGGGAATGAGGTATTAAGAGGGATTGACTGCACTGGAACTTTTTTTCATGCAAAGGGAAGACTTAGACAGGGTATGATAGAAGTTTAAAAAATTATGAAAGATTTGGACAAAATGGACCCCAATAAGAACATAAAAACTAGGAGCAGGAGTGGGCCATCTTGCCCCTCGGGCCTGCTCCACCTTTCAATGAGATCATGGCTGATCTTTTTGTGGACTCGCTCCCACTTACCTGCCCGCTCACCATAACCCTTAATTCCTTTACTGTTCAAAAATGTATCTATCCTTGCTTGAAAAACATTCAATGAGGTAGCCTCAACTGCTTCACAGGGCCGGGAATTCCACAGATTCACAACCCTTTGTGTGAAGAAGTTCCTCCTCAACTCAGTCCTAAATCTGCTTCCCCTTATTTTGAGGCCATGCCCCCTAGTTCTTGTTTCACCCGCCAATGGAAACAACTTCCCTGCTTCTATCTTAGTTATTCCCTTCATAATTTTATATGTTTCTGTATGATTTCCCATCATTCTTCTGAATTCCAATGAGTATAGCCCCAGTCTACTCAGTGTCTCCTCATAAGCCAACTCTCTCAACTCCGGAATCAACCTAGTGAATCTCCTCTGCACCCCCTCCAGTGCCTATATATCTTTTCTCAAATAAGGAGACCAAAACTGTACACAGTATTCCAGGTGTGGCCTCACCAGCACCTTATACAGCTGCAACATAATGTCGCTGTTTTTAAACTCCATCCCTTTAGCAATGAAGGACAAAATTCCATTGTCCTTCTTAAATACCTGCTGCATCTGCAAACCAACTCCTTGTGATTCTTGCACAAAGGCACCCAGGTCCCTCTGCACAGCAGCATGCTGCAATCAGCTTTTCTGGGTCATATTTATAAAGTAATGACAACAAAAGAAAAGAGGGTGCATATGTACAGAGGTCCTATTTTTATTATAGAATGTATTATGGGCTCAAATTGTGGACATTGGACAGGGATAGATGGAAAGAGAAAGAGATACATAGACAGACAGAAAGATAGATATTAAAAACGTTAAACTGCAAAGTGACAGGATTTCCTGGGATCAAGAAAATACATCACTACCTTGTCCATTTCATATGTAAAGAAAGACTTCCAGTTTCTTCTTAGTTTTGACCATATATCTTTCACTGATTTTTTTTTCAGCTGGGGAAAGCAGATGATTTGCTCTTAATGTTTAAAGCATTTTTTTCTGGGAAGGTATTTGAGTGTCGAACTATGTCTAAGACTATTCAATCAGCATCTGGGCCATCATTCTATCTTTTGAGACACAACAAGTTATGGCACTAAAAGGAATAGAACATTTAATCAAATGCACGGCACTTGCATTACATCATGCTGTTGTACCAAGGCATCAAGGCCGCCACTGGAAATTTACAAATCAGTATTAATTTTAGGAAGCAAAGCCAATGTAAAATGCTAAAATAGCAAGAAATAATTTTCATCTGCTCATTAATCACCAGCTTATTGGTAAGACAACTGAGCTCCATTTTTTTTGGAGTGTCGGGTGGTTCATTTATGTGTATGGTCCCTTTAATATTTTTGTAAGGCTACATGGTAACCTAATGGGGATGACTTGTACAGGGCTGGCACAAGGAATTATGGACTGTGGCACAACCATGTGACTGTGCAGTTTACAGGGAACATTGCAGTAGACTAATACATCTTTGAATATAAAACACAAGAAATAGGAGCAGGAATGGACCATACATCCCTTGAGCCTGCTCCATCATTCAACGTGATCATGGATGATGTTCTGTCTCAATTCCACTTTCTTGTTCTTTCTCTGGAGCCCTTGATTCTTTAACACATCAACAATCTATCTCTACTAACCTTAAACATACTCAGTAATGGAGCAAACATACCCCTCTGAGGTAGAGAATTCCAAGTTTTATAACCCTCTGAGTGATGACATTTCTCCTCATCTCAGTCCTAAAATATTGACCCCTTCTCCTGAGGCTGTGCATGCCCCAGTTTACTTGGGCTCTAAGAATATGAAGACCTTCCCATCACAGGTGTTAATTGTCGATCAGTTGTGTTTAATTATATGTAGGTGGAGGGTGTGATGTGATGTTTCACGAGCACATAAGAAGAGGCACTGACAAGGACTAGATGTGGTTGAGTTAGAAGGTATATGCTTGGACAGCATGGTGGCACAGTGGTTAGTACTGGTGCCTCACAGCGCCAGGGATCCCAGTTCGATTACTGGCTCAGGTCACTGTCTGTGCGGAGTCTGCACGTTCTCCCTGTGTCTTTGTGGGTTTCCTCTGGGTGTTCTGGTTTCCTCCTACAGTCAAAAGATGTGCTGGTTAGCTGCATTGGCCATACTAAATTCTCCCTCAGTGTACCCAAACAGGCATTGGAGTGTGGCAACTAGGGGCTTTTCACAGTAGCTTATTGCAGTGTTAATGTAAGCCTACTTGTGATACTAATAAATAAACATTAAAACTTAATATTTCACTCTGCAAATAAATGTAGGACAGAGTAAAGATTAACTTCAGTGTCATCCTCCATCAATCTGCTTCCTGGAATAGAAAACTAGAACAAATCTAATGAACTTTTATGGTTAGAGATCCAAAGCAAGTTTATCATTTCTCAAATATGAAGAAAAAAAAACTACACAATATCCCTGTAGTCCCAAAAATGCCCTTTCCAAGACTCGGTAATTCTATAGCAAGATTCCTTACTTCTGTACTCCAATCCCCTTGCAACAAAGGGTAACATATCATTTATCTTAATTGCTTGATGTATCTGCACGGTAACTTATTGTGTTCCTTGTATGAGTAAACTCAAGTCTCTGAATGTCAATATGTACAAGTTTCACACCTTTTGAAAAATATTCTGGTTTTCTATTCTTCCATCAAAAATGAATAACCTCATACCTCTCCATGTTCTACATTATATTCTATCTGTCACCTTGTTGCCCATTCTGCTCCCTTTCTATATCTCTTTGCAGTCTCTTTGTGACCTCAATACAGCCTACATTTCCAGTTGGCTTTGTATTTTCAGCAAGCTTGAATACAATATTCTCTGTCCCTTTATCAATATAGATTATAAATAGCTGAGGTCCTAGCACTGATCCTTGCAGCACTCCACTAGTTGCAGCCTGTGAACATGAAGATAGCTTATTTATCCTTACTCTCTGTTTTGTGCCTGTTCACCAATCCTTCATCTGTGCTAATATGTTGCTCATGAGCCCTTATCTTGAGTATTAACGTTTTTCACGTCACCTTATCTTTTGGCAATCAAAGTAATCCACACTGACTGCTTCCTCTTTATGTACCCTACTAGTACAACCTCAAAAAACTCTAAGAAATTTGTCAAACGCTACTTCCCTTTCATAAAATCTGTCACGAATAGTGGTGATATATTTACGAACTTCAAATCTGCCGGGACTATTCTTTATCTGGGGAATTTTGGAAAATCATATCCCTCTAAAAATGAACGTGTGATATTTGCAGACAAGTAAAGACCAGCTCGTTTATCTAGTCTATCCTGTAGTGACATATTATAACTGATTATCATGATTTCACATCCCCCCACCTCCCCCCACTATCGCTCCCGACCGCTGTCCCCCACTCTCCCAAACTCACCAGATGGCTGGGTATGAGGAGGGGTTGGTGGGTTTGCATCAAGGCAATACGTGTGTGAAATATTTGATTTGATTTAGATTGTCATATGTATTGGGATTCAGTAAAAAGTAATGTTTTTTGTGCAGTATACAGACAAAACATACTATTCACAGAGTACATGGGGGGGAAGGAAAGAAGATGGTGCAGAATGTAGTATTACAGTCATTGCTAGGGTGTAGAGATAGATCAACTATCCCTAGAGGTAGATAAGGTAGGTCCATTTAAAAGTCTGATGACAGCAGGGAAGAAGCTATTGTGAAGTTGGTTGGTATGTGGTCTCAGACTTTTGTATCTTTTTTCCAATGGAAGAAGATGGAAGAGAGTATCTCCGGGGCACATAGTTATGCTGGCTGCTTTTCTGAAGCAGCAGGATGTGTAGGCAGGGTCAATGGGTGGGAGGCTGGTTTGTGTGATGGACCGGGTTACGTTCACGATCCTTTGTATTAAACAAAAAGGGGGGAGGTTAAGATAGAGGAGAAAGGCCAAAATCTAAAGTTGTCAAACTCAACACTGAGTCTGAGGGCTGCAATGTGCCCAACTGGAAGATGAGATGCTACTCCTCCAACTTGCTTCACTAGAATATTGCAGCAGGCCAAGGATGGACATATGGGCCATCTGTCTTTTATTGTTAAAGTTGCTATGTTTTGTTGTAGATTCTACATTTCTAACATGTTCTCCCTCCTTCAGTTTTGCTGAAGAGTCTAAGGGCATGAAACATTAACCCTGTTTCGCTCCAAATAAATGCTGGCAGAAAAGATATTGGGGCAACTTGTCACAAATCCCTGATGGCCGACAAGCTAGGGTTCCAACAGAGATAGCTGCAGAGATGGTGGATGCATGGGCTGTGATTTTCCAGAAAGCATTGGATTCAAGAATGCTCACATTAGGTTGGCAGTTGGCTTTTCAAAAAAGGAGAGAGAAACCAGAAACAACAGGCCAGTTAGCCTCACATCAGTTGTTGGAAAAACGCTGGAAACTATTATCAAGGAAATATTAACAATGCACTTAGAAAAGCACAGCATAATTTGAACAAGTCATCCTGGTGTTACTGAAGGTAAATCCTGTTTGACAAATTTGCTGGAGTTTTTTGAAGATGTAACTAGTAAGTTAAAAAAAAGGTTGATATACCTGGATTTCCTAAAGGCATTTGATAAGGTGCCACACAAAAGGTTAATACATGGCATTGGACAAAATGTATGAGCATGACAAAATGATTGCTAAGGAGGGAAAAAAACTAGAGCATGAGGGAAAGATGGCCAGTAATTTAAGACAGATAACAAGAGTTTCTGCAGATAAAAGTTGACTTCAGGAAGCGTAGTGGAGGACATGCCCTGTCTACATCAATGGAGACAAAGTAGAAAGGGTTGAGAGCTTCAAGTTTTTAGGTGCCCAGATCACCAACCACCTGTCTTGGTCCCCCCATGCCAACACTATAGCTAAGAAAGTTCACCAGCGCCTCTACTTTCTCAAAAGACTAAGGAAATTTGGCATGTCAGTTATGACTCTTACCAACTTTTACAGATGCATCTTAGAAAGCATTCTTTCTGGTTGTACCACAGCTTGGTATGGCTCCTGCTCTGCCCAAGACCACAAGAAACTACAAAAGGTCATGAATGTAGCTCAATCCACCATGCAAACCAGCCTCTCATTCATTGACTCTGTCTACACTTTCTGCTGCCTCAGCAAATCAGCCAGCATAATTAAGGGCTCCACTCACCCCGGACGTTCTCTCTTCCACCTCCTTCCTTCGGGAAAAAGATACAAAAGTCTGAGGTCACGTACCAACTGACTCAAGAACAGCTTCTTCCCTGTTGCTGTCAGGCTTTTGAATGGACTTACCTTGCATTAAGTTGATCTTTCTCTACACCCTAGCTATGACTGTAACATTATATTCTGAACTCTCTCGTTTCCTTCTCTATGAACAGTATGTTTTGTCTGTATAGCACGCAAGAAACAATACTTTTCAGCGTATGTTAATAAATCAAATCAAATCAAAGATTATTACATAAGGAAAGAGTTAATAAAGAGAACACTGGTCCTACAGAATGTGCATCTGGGGAAATGTTGGAGAAAATAGGGCAATGGTGGATGAATTAAATAGAAAGTGGATGGGAGGGAAGAACTCAGGAAAATTATAATCATTGGTGAAGTGATATTGAGCAAATTGTTGGGTCTATGGGCTGATGAATCCCTGGGGCTAGGCAGACTTCACCCAAAGGCCTTGAAAGTAGTGTCTAATGAGAAAGATGATGCATTGTTTTTATTTTAATTTCCTAGATTTGGAGAAGGTTCCATTAGTTTGCAAGATAGCAAATATAACTCTGTTATTCAAAAAGGGAGGTAGAGAGAAAACAGGGAACTATAGACCAGTGAGCCTAACACCGGTACTGGGGAAGTTGCTAGAGTTTATTATCAAGGATTTTGTTACACCGCATTTGGAAGGCAGTGGTATAATTAGACCAAGTTGGCATGGATTTGCAGAAGGGAATCTTGATGAATCTATTGGAATTTTTTGAGGATGCAACAAGTAGAGTTGACCAAAGCATATGGCTTATTTAGACTTTCAAAAAGCTTTCAACAAGGTCTCACATAAAAGACTATCATGTAAAGTTAAAGCACGTGGGATTGCAGGTAATGTCTTGAGTTGGATAGAAAGCTTCCTTTACTTAGGAAGTAAAGCATTGGCACAAATGAGTCTTTTTCTGATTGGCAGTAAGTGACTAGTGGGGTTCCACAAGGATCTATGCTAAGACCACAACTGTCTACAGTATATATTAATGATTTGGAAGACGGAACTGAACGTATTATCTCTAAATTTGCAGATGATACCAAGTTGGGTGGGAGGGTGAGCTGTGAGGAGGATGCAGAGATGCTTCAGCAGATTTGAACAGGCTGAGTGTGTGGGAGTCTGCATTGCAGAGGCAGTATGAGGTCGATAAATGTGAGGTTATCCATTTTGGTAGCAAGATAGATTATTACTTGAATGGGTGTAAATTGAGAGAGATGATACCCAACGAGATCTTGGTGTCCTCTTGCATCATTGCTGAAAATAAGTGCATAAGTACAGGAGGCAGTAAAGAAGGCAAATGTGTGTTGGCCTTCATAGCGAGAAGATTTGAATATAAGGATAGGGATATTTTGCTGCAATTGTATAAGGCATTGGTGAGGCCACATCTGGCAATTGTGTGCAGTTTGGTGTCTTCGTTGGAGGAAGGATGTCCTTGTTATAGAGGGAGCACAGTGATGATTTATCAGGCTGATTCCTTTGATTTGATTTATTATTATCACTTGTATTAGTATACAAGACAAGTACTGTTTCTTGTGCACTATACAGACAAAGCATACCAGAAAGGAGAGAGTACAGAATGGAGGGTTACAGTCATAGCTGGGATGTAGAGAAAGATCAACTTAGTGCGAAGTAGGTCCATTCAATAGTCTGACTGCAGCAAGGAAGAAGCAGTCCTTGAGTCGGTTGGTACCTGACCTCATTTCATATCTTTCTCCAGAATGAAGAAGGTGGAAGAGAGTATGTCCGGGGTGCATGGGGGTCCTTGATTATGCTGGCTGATTTGCCGAGGCAGTGAGAAGTACAGACAGTGTCAATGGATGGGAGGCTGGTTTGCGTGATGGACTGGGCTTCATTCACGAACCTTTGTAATTTCTTGCGGTCTTGGGCAGAGCAGGAACCATACCAAGCTGTGATGCAACCAGAAAGAATGCTTTCTATGGTGGGAGTCGTAACTGATATGCCAAATTTCCTTAGTCTTCTGAAATAGTAGAGACATTGGTGGGTTTTCTCAACTATAGTGTTGGCATGGGGGACCAGGAAAAGATGTTGGTGATCTGGACACCTGAAAACTTGTAGCTCTCATCATTTCTACTTTGTCCCCATTGATGTAGAAAGGGGGTGTTCTCCACTATGCTTCCTGAAGTTGATGACTATCTCCTTTGTCTTGTTGACATTGAGGAAGAGATTATTGTTGTTGCATCAGTTCATCAGATTCTCTATCTCATTCCTGTACCCTGTGATGGCAGGTCTATCATATGCGGAGAGACTAAGTCGGCTAGAATTATATTCATTGGAGTTTAGAAGAGTGAGAGGGGCTCTCAAAGAAACTTATAAAATTCTAACAGGATTAGACAGAGCAGATTCAGAAAGCATGTTTCCAATGGTGAGGGGGTCCAGAACTCGGGTCATTATTTGAAGATAAGGGGTAAATCTTTTAGAACTGAGGTGGAGAGAAATGTCTTCACCCAGAGGGTAGTGAATATGTAGCATTCACTACCACAGAAGTTAAGGCCAAAACTTTGTCTGATTTCAAGAAGAAATTAGATATAGCTGTTGGGATTAAATGGATGAAGGGATATGAGGCGAAGGGCGGAATCAGAATATTGAATTCAATGATCAGTCATGATCAAAATGAATGGTGGAGCAGGCTCAAAGGGCTGAATGGCCTACTCCTGCTTCTAATTTCTATGTTTCTAGTAAGCTGGAACTTGTCGTCTGAAAGGATGGTAGAGGTAGGAACTCTCACAACATTTAATAAGCATTTAGAGGAGTACTTGAAATGTCAGAATGTTGAAGGCTACGGATCAACTGCTGGTAAACGGGATTAGGTTGAGTGCTTGATGGCCAGCGCAGACATGATGGGCTGAAGTGCGTCTTTCTGTGCTGTCAAGCTGTATCCTGCAAATGGTTCCTGGCAGATGACTGGGGCAGACAGCCTATTACCACCATCACAAAGAACACATTAACAGATCATTTACTTCATTGCTCTGGTTGGAACTTACTACAAAGTAACTTTTTAAAAATTCGTTCATGAGACTTGGGTGTTGCTGGCTGGCCAGCATTTATAGCCCATCCCTAGTTGCTCTTGAGCAGGTAACGGCAAGCTGCCTTCTTGTGCAATTGAGACAACTGAATGGCTTGCTACACCTGCTGTGGCTCTGGAGTCACATGTAGGCCAGACCAGGTAAAGACAGCAGTTCTCCTCCTGTAAAGGGCATTAGTGAACCAGATGGGGTTTTTCCTGACAAACCATGATTTCATGGTCATCATTAGATTCGTAATTCCAAATTTTTTTAATAGAATTTCAAGTTCCACCATCACTTGAACAACAAAATCAATGTGATTGACGAAAGGTCATCCAGACTCCAAACGTTGGCTCAATTCTAAATGTTGGCAACATGGTGGCACAGTGATCAGCACTGCTGCCTCATGGCGCCAGGGGTCAATTCCTGGCTTGGGTGACTGTGCGGAATCTGCACTTTCTCCCTGTGTCTTTGTAGATTTCCTCTGAGTACTCCAGTTTCCTCCCAGAAAGTTGAATTTGGCTGTGCTAAATTCTCCCTCAGTGTACCCGAACCAGGCGCTGGAGTGTGGCGACTAGGGAATTTTCACAGTAACTTCATCAGTGTCAACGTAAGCCTACTATAAAGTTTAAACCTCTTCTCTCTCGATGTGGAGTTGCTGTTGTTGGACTGGGATAGGCACAGTAAGTAGCATCTTGAGGGGAATTGCTTGATAGAGCAGACGCAGCACGGTTTCGTTAAGGGGAAGTCGTGTCTGACAAATTTACTGGAGTTCTATGAGGATGTGTCGAGGGCGGTGGATAGAGGAGAGCCGGTGGATGTGGTCTTTCTTGATTTTCAGAAGGCGTTTGACAAGGTACCTCACAAGAGGTTATTGCAGAAGGTCAGGGGACATGGAGTTGGGGGTAGGGTGTTAGCGTGGATAGAGGACTGGTTGTCAAATAGGAGGCAGAGAGTGGGGGTCACTGGGTGCTATTCGGATTGGCGGTTGGTGACTAGTGGAGTGCCCCAGGGGTCGGTGCTGGGGCCTCAGCTATTTACCATTTATATAGATGATCTGGAGGAGGGAACCGAGTGTATGGTGTCGAAATTTGCTGATGACACCAAGATTGGTGGAACGGCAAATTGTGCGGAGGGTGTGGAGAGTCTGCAGAAGGATCTAGATAGGCTGGGCGAATGGGCCAGGAACTGGCAAATGGAATTTAATGTTGGCAAGTGCGAGGTGGTCCACTTTGGTAGGAAGGATTATTACTTACGTGGCGAAAAACTGCAGCAGGCGACGGTGCAGAGGGACCTGGGGTCCTTGTGCATGAGTCGCAAAAACCCAGCCTGCAGGTGCAGCAGGTGGTCAGGAAGGCGAATGGGATGCTGGCCTTCATAGCAGGGGGGATTGAATATAAAAGTAGGGAGGTCTTGCTGCAGCTATATAGGGCATTGGTGAGGCCACAGCTGGAGTACTGTGTGCAGTTTTGGGCGCCGTACTTACGCAAGGATATTTTGGCCTTGGAGGGAGTGCAGAGGAGGTTTACTAGGCTGATGCCGGAGTTGAGGGGGTTGAGCTATGAGGAGAGGCTGAATAAACTAGGCTTGTACTCGTTAGAGTTTAGAAGAATGAGGGGAGATCTCATTGAGATGTATAAGATGATGAATGGGATGGATAGGATTGAGATGGAGAGACTCTTCCCGCTCAGAAAGGACAGTAGGAATAGGGGACACAGCCTCAAGATAAAGGGGGGGCGGTTTAGAACGGAGTTGAGGAAGAACTTCTTCACTCAAAGGGTGGTGAATCTCTGGAATTCTCTGCCCGTTGAAGTGGTGGAGGCTACCTCGCTAAATATTTTTAAGACGCGGGTTGATGGGTTTTTGATAAGCGAGGGGATTAAGGGTTATGGGGAGAGGGCGGGAAAGTGGAACTGAGCCACGACAGATCAGCCACGATCTTATTGAATGGCGGGGCAGGCTCGAAGGGCTAGATGGCCTACTCCTGCTCCTATTTCTTATGTTCTTAGAACACCAGTTAAAAGTCCAATATCACCTGGTGAGGGGGCAACACTCCAAAAGCTCGTGCTACCAAATAAGCCTGTTGGACTCTATAACCTGGTGCGGTGAGACTACTTACTGTGTCTCTTCTCTCGGTAAGAAGTCTCACAATACCAGGTTAAAGTCCAACAGGTTTATTTGGTCGCAAAATCCATTAGCTTTGGGAGGTAAGTGGGAGTTCTCTTCACAAACAGGGCATATGAAGACACAAACTCAATTTACAAAATTGTGGTTGGAATGCGCAACAGGTAATCAAGTCTTAAAGGTACAGACAGCCACTGTCAAACTTGATAAGAAATGCCAACATTTTTCCAGCATCCAGCAGTATTTTGCTTCCAGCCCATAAAACTGTTTCCCTGCCCCTCCAATTTAAAAGAGAACAGGGTGAAAGTAAATTGACAAGGGTGACCGATCTGACAATTTAGGGAACGGGGCAGATTGGTGCTGCAGAACTGCCCATGGCAGGGGAGAGGGAGGGGGGGGGGGCAGTGCGAGGAGGTTGGTAGCCTTTCCACACGCGCCTCGCCTGTGACGCAATCCCCGTCCCGCCGCTCGCGTTCATTCAACTTTTCGTGCGGCGGCGGGACAGGCGGGAAAGCGGGCAGCAGACACAGGGGAAGCAACGCAACCTCGTGCAATAACTGAGGCCACAACTGCTTTAGTTTCCAGGTGCATTCAAGCGTCATTTACGCACTGCGGCACACGGGAAGAAGGCGGGAAAAGAAAACTATCATCATTGTGAGCGTGTGTTTAAAAAAAAATGCGAAACCCATCTATCATCTCTTTTACGTCATTATGTCCAAAAGAAGCTCCTGGCTTCCTCATCTGCTTTTTTTTAAAAAACCCGAATTAAAAAAAACACATAACTGCTTTTCTGCGGCATGTTTAGAATTAAATGTCTTGACCAGTTAAGAGGGGCCACGAGTGTTCCATATGGCCAGCGAACGTGTCTACAACCAAACACACGCCTCTCCGGACTTCTAAAACCCAACATTCATTCTCGTGTCCTGTTTTAAATATCTTCAATACAAAATAAAATGCGTGCAAAAGTAACTTTTCAAAGGCAATGGAGTTTAGGAATGATTTACATAGGTTGTAAAAAAAAGTCATTGTTTCAAGACGCCTTACAAGCATCACGGCAGCGACAAATCGCGGAGTTCCCATTAATTAAAAAGAGGAGAGGCGGGAAACGCGATGATTGACAGATGGGGCGGGGCGGGAACCTCGCTGATTGATAGGGAGAGAGGACAATCAATGCGGCTGGGGAGGTAGGGGCGAGAACCAGGATGATTGACAGGCTAGGAGAACAATCGAAGGTGGGGGAGGGGGTGGGGAACTTCGATGACTGACAGCGGAGAAGCCCAATCGAAGCCGGCTGTTGATAGGGGGCGGGAACCTGGATGATTGACAGATAAGAAGACAATCGGTGGCCGTGGCGGGCAGGGGGAGAGGGACGTTCGATGATTGACAGGCGCTCAGGCCAATCGGGAAACGGCCGCTTGAGTGGGCGGGGACAGCAATGATGTCAGGTTGGGGGGGCGGTGCTTTTGGTGCCCCGCCCCCTCCCCTTCCCTCCCTCCCTCCCTCCCTCCGCGCCAGGAGCTGCCCATCCCCCTCGCTTTCCTCCCTCCCTCCCCTCCCCCCCTCCTTCCGCCAGGAGAGAGAGAGCGATCGGACGACGAAGCGCTTTTAACCGGAGCTGATTGGGATTAAACGGCGGCCAGGCCCCGAGCCTATATCGTCGAGGCCTCTCCCCAGGAAAAAAAAGGGAAAAGGGGGGGGAAAAAATAATTTAAAGAGAAAAAAAAATCATCCCCCCCACCGTTGCTTGGGGTTTTGTCGAAAAAGGGGGCTTTCCTCTCAGGCCGGCTTCTCACTCATAGAGACAGGGAGTTAGTGTGCGTGTGGAGAGAGAGAGAGAGAGATTCCCGGGCCCGCAGCGGCGTCCTCCTCCTCCTCCTCCTGCTGCTGCTGCTGATTCTTGTTGTTGTCCCGCTGCCCGAAGGGGGAAGAAAGCGAGAGAGAGAGAGAGAGAGAGCGAGGATCGAGCGGCGTTTCCTCCCCCCACCAACCAACCAACCAACTAACCCACCCACCCCAGTGAAGGCAGGAGCGGCGGGCAGGTGAGAGAGAGGCTGCGTGATGCGGGGATGTGTGCCTCCGGCCTCGGGGGCCTCAGGCCGGGGCAGCGGGAGGGAGGCAGACATGGTGGCCGCCATGTTGCAGCAGCAGTGAAGCTGATGGTGAGAGCAGGCCTGAGGGAGGGGAGTCTTATCTGACCACATCTCTCTCTCCCTCCCTCTCTCTCAGACATCCTATCTCCTCTGGAGTGAAGGAGAGGGGAAAAGGGGTGTGTGTGTGGGGGGGGGGATAAAGCATGGATTCAAGAGAAGAAGCTGCTGCTGACGGTGTGTGTGAGAGATATATCTATGTATATTTAAAATTAAAAGAGAGCACAGCCAGCCTGCAGGCCCCGGAGGCCTGGCTGTCTGTATTTTTTGTCTGTGCTTTAATCTGGCGGGTTTACTCCATGCTTGCTCGGCGGGTGGTGATGATGATGGGAGGGGGTTTGTTGTTTGTGCACCGAGTCCATGAAGAACATGTGCTTCCCTCCAATATGAATGGCTGGAGCATGAGCCCCTCTCCTCCCACCACCACCAAAAAGAGGGAAATGAATCTGCAGGTTTTTTTAAAAAGTCTTATTTCTTAAAATTTTACTTCAGTGTGACGCATGTATCTATCTGTGCTTTGGGGAGCCCAACACCCTCCCCCCCCCCCCAATCGTTCTTTGGTTACATTTTATTCCAGTGATGTGTTTTTTTAACTAGATGGGGAGAATAAATGTCGACCTTTACTTTGTGTCCACATGTCCCCACCCCCCACATTAGGGATTTTGTGCAGCAGTCATTGTCACTTTCTTTTCCTCCTTTTTTTTCTCTCCTCCGAAAAGGGGAAGAAGGCGGGTGTGTATGTGTTGGGGGGGGGGGGGGGGAGGAGAGAGAAGTGCAGGTAGTGATGCCAGCAGCTCAGAGTCTTGGGTAGTATGATTTGGCAACTATTTAACGGGTACATAAAGGATGGTTGTCTACCCCACCGAAGTTGATGAGAGCTTGCCCCCTCGACACGAAAAAAATGTCAGCGAGATTCACAGCTGTGTCAGCTAAGTACCACAGACCGCACTGCGTCTGTTGCTACTGGGTTTGCGCTGCAAAAAAAAACTTTCCAGGGACACTATGTAGGCTTCTGGCCTACTTGAGCTTTAACACTTTGCTCAACTGCTTCCCAGAAAAGAACGATTTCTTTTCAACACGGGGGAAAAAATCCAGTTTTCTGATTAATATGTAAAACAGAGCCTTCGTTTTTATCTACCTTTTTAAATCTACATTTTAGATATAGTAGGTCCCCAAAAGTGCATTTACCAGCACCAACCAAACAAGCATTAAAATGCATTCTGAATTCTACTGACATTACTCGAATGAAATGAGTAGTGCCAGAGCACATCATTTTTTAAACTTTATAATCTTGAGATTTCATTACACTCATTGAGTTAATTATTTAGTTTGAAGGAACTGCATAGATTTAAACTTGGCGTAAGTTTAAACTTTGTACAAATGAGATTATAACTCTGAAGATTTATGATTAGTAATTCAAACATTATTTATCAATGCGCAGCAAACATAAGCACTGCAGCTCCCTTGTGTGGGCCTAATGGTAGACTGGCATGGAAATGAAAAGAAAGTGCCAGAAAAACTTAGCAAGTCAAATTTAGTTTATTACGACGAAGTTGCTTTGGATTTTCTATTAAAGATGTATATCTTTTAAGGTGCAATACACAATTGGTATAAGCAACTTTGCTTACTGGCAACTATTGCTAGTGCAGAATTGGATAAATTTCCTTAGAAACTGGTGGTATATACAAGACTGTAATCACAAGGATCTGGTATTTGCAGATAAATATTTTTGACTTTCTAAAACTGTTAGTCATGGTTTTTAACACTGGTACAGGTGCATTACCCAATCACTCGTGTTCATGAACTTTGCTCAAAATGGTTCAGAAATGGTGTGGAACTTCTAGTTTCATTGTGTTTTTGTCAGAAGTACTAGCACCATTAATGGCTGTAAAGTAGAATTGAGAAATTGGAGGACCAAACTTTATAGTGAAGGCAAGATTCCATAAGGTTGAAAAGACAATCGAAATACGTGTTACCTAACTTTTGGTTGTCAAATCCTTGTTTTTTTTTAGGACAAAAGAATGACTGGCTGATGGAGGAAAGGAGTTTTATAATTCTGTACGTGTTTGAGCAAGGGATTGGAGCAATGTTTAATTGCAACGTTGCGAAAAGACAGGGAGGAGGAAAAAGGATAGAACAGTTTAAGGAAGCACTAACTGTCACGTCACAAATAATGTCTTTAATAAAGTGCTGTAGAGATATAAGAAAGCAACTTGCATTTTTTAAATAGCACCTTGAATCTAGCAAAAATTCTTGAGCAGTTTGTAAGAGCAATTATCAGACAATTCTTTAAAAAATGTAGTCCTTCATGGGATGTGGGTGCAGCTGGCAATGCTAGCCTTGGTTGCCTATCCCTAAAGGCCCTTCAACTGGTTTGTCAGACTATTTGAGGGTAGTTACGTATTAATTATATTGGTGGAGATTTGATGGAGGTATTCAACGTCATGATGGGTCTGGGCGGAGTAGATAGGGGGAAGAAAGGATTGGGAGGTTACAGATTTCAAGTAATTAGAAAAGAAGCAAGTGCAATTTAAGAGGTTTGTTATGCAGCAAATGGCAAGGGTTTGAAACATTGTCTGAGAATGTGTTGTAGACAGGTTCAGTTGAAGCATTCAAAAAGGAATTACTGTTACTGAAAAGGAAGAATGTGCTGGATTGCAAGGGGAAGGTGAGAATGTTATGAGGTGAGTTGCTCGTTTGAAGATCCAGTGCAGACACGACTCCAGCGCTGTATTCTGAGATTCTTTGTGGATCTGCAGTCGCAGGTCAGGTAAGGATAGCAAATTTCCCTCCCGAAAGAACATTTTTTACAACAATCACCAATGATTTCATGGTTGCCATTACTGAGACTCGTTTCAAGCTGATATTATACCAGCTGCTGTGGTGGAATTTGATCCCATGCCCCCAAAATATTATCGCTCAGTGACATTACTGTTATACCATGTGAAATTGGAAGAATTGACCAAATCTTTGGCCAGAGATAGGTTTAAGTCGGCATGTGAATAATTGAGGCAGAAAGTGAGATAATCTCAATTAAAACTGAGGGGAAATGCCAGGTAGTAAAATATATTGACTGATGAACGACAGTTCAGAGAATTTGCTCACAAAACGGCCAATTTCTTGTTTTCTGTCAAGCGTAAGTGTCAAGCATTTCAAAACTAGGAGTTGGTATCTGTTACTTGATGCAGTACAAGAGATATTGGTCATTCTTCATGATGGTCACCATTTGCACGGACATCCACTTTGCCACAAAAATCTGATCAATAAATTTGTACTTAAACCAGACAATTCATATTTGGAAGACAGTAGTTAACTCGAGTTCAGACCTGTAAAGATTTTTGTATTGAAAGATTTGTGGTAAAGGTACTGCTCAATTAGTTCTGTGTAAGGTCAAGGCCTGAAAGAGACTGGCTTAGCTCCTACTCTAAAGTAGACTTAAATGTAGTGTCAGCTAGCCAGGCTATTAGAAGAACTTTGGTTCCTTGGGTGATCTGCTTGCACTTTCATGCTCTACCAAAGTTCTGCACCTTAAGAGGGCAGGATGTTTGGTGGCTGGTTGCACAGGGAAGTAATTCAAATCCTACGTGATGTGTTAGTGTCAGTTGTAGTGATTCTCATTATTTGGGTCAGTCTGAATATTAAAGATCAAACTGTTATGTGCTTTTTGAGACCCCTCTTTTATTGGCATTACAGCTAGATTCTGAGCATGTTTCATGTCTCTGTGCCCCAAAGTTGCAACTGATAAAATCACAGATGTAATGTGCTGGCTGAAATAATTTGTAACAATAGCCACTATCAGATCACAAGCAAAAATCAGTGTTAGATCAAAAGAACTGAACAGTAAGTGTTTTGTAAAGTTTTTTCCTGAATGTACAAATTAAGTGCATTAGTGGGTGGAAGAGAGGTGTTTCTGATGAGGCTGAAGATTGATAAGCCTTTTGTCTTGGCATTAGGAGTTTTTGATTTGAATTTGAGTAAATTTCCAAGTTTATGGTTGTCATCTTTCACAATGGCTTATCGTCAAGTTGGGAGTGTCAGTTCCTTGACATGCATTTCATGACGCTTTTATGTATCAAATGTAAACCAACTTTAGTTTTTGCTTTGTTTGATTTTGGGGATCCTTGAATTGGCTTCAGTGAAGGTTCTGAGATTTAAATGTGTAATCACAGTTGAGAACAGTGGATACTCCTTTGCATATGCCTGCTTATCTAACTGACTTGGTTGGCAACTTGTGCCCTACTTACGAACATATAAATTAGAAGCAGTAGTAGGCCAGTTGGCCCCATGAGCCTGCTCTGCTATTCAATAAGATCATGACCGATCTGATAGTAACTGCAACCATACTTTTCCACTTATCCCCAATAACCTTGCACCTCTTCTCTTCGTTTCCCTGCCTCTCGCTGTCGTCAACAATCTGATCTACTTCTACCTTAAAATATGACTGCTTCCACTGCCTGTGAACTACAAAAATCTTATGTTCTCTCAATACACTGAAGTATTTGAATTAGTTGTCTGCTACCGCCACATGTCAAGTCCCCTTTTGAAGGTGCAGAACACAACATACTAGCAGCCTTTTGGCAGTTCACTGTGAACCAGCTGAGAGAAAATCCCCTTATTTGTCTTAAATAGGCAACCCCTTATTTTTAAACAATGAGCCTTTCCAGACCCGCTGTCAAGACCCTGAATAATCTATGATTCAATCAAATTGTTTCTTTTCTAAGCTCCAGTGTGTACAAGCTCACCTGTCTGTATTTTCTCATGAGACAACCTGCCCTTTCCAGGTAGTGGTATTGTCACTGTTTTAAGTTTATTTATTACTGTCACAAGTAGGCTTACATTAACACTGCAATGAAGTTACTGTGGAAATCCCTTCGTCGCCACACTCTGGTGCCTGTTCGGGTACAGTGAGGAAGATTTTAGCATGGCCATTCACTTAACCGCCATGCCTTTTGGACTGTGGGAGAAAACTGGCTCACCAGGAAGAAAGCCATGCAGACATGGGGAGAATGTGCAGACTCTGCATAGAGAATGACTCAAGCCAGGAATCTAACCTGGGTCCCTGGCACTGAGAGGCAGCAGTGCTTATCACTGTCACCGTGCAGCCCCTGGACTAGTAATTTGGGGACCCAGGTTTGAATCCCACCACATCAGAAGACAAATTTGAATTCATTAAAAAATCTAGAATTGAGGGATGACTGTGAAACCATTGTTAATTGTTAAAAAGCCCAACTGGTTTGCTAATTAATGTCCTTGAGTGAAGGAAATCTACTGTCCTGGTCTGGTATATGTGACTTCAGATCCACAGCATTGTGGTCAACTCCTAAATGTCTTTTAACATGATGCAGTAAGCCAGTCTGAAATTGGATGGAACATCTGGCATGGACCTAGGCATCCCAAAAGACATTGGCAAATGCTGCTCTGACCCTGTGAAGTCTTTCTCACTAATAGTGGGGGGCTTGTGCCAAAATTGGGGCTGCAATTTTACCTGACAGTAATACTCATGGAACCATACCTTGCAAATGTCCAGATGTGACCAGCCCTGGGTATGTTTCATGGCATCATATGAAAGATGGGTAAGAAAATATCCTGACCACCATTTGTCTTTCTCTCTCTCTTTCTCCCCCTCCAAAAACTTCCATCAAAATCAGCTGATGAACCTGTACACCTCCATGTTGAGCTACTTGGAGGAAGCACTGGCAGGTGGCAAGGGCACAGAATATACTTGCAAGTGGCTCTGTAATGCCACTACAGATTATGCCAGTTGAGTCCTAAAGGACACAGCCAGACTGAGTCTCCAGCAGGTGGTGAGGGAACCAACAAGAGAGAAAAGAAGACTTTATCTTATTTGCAGGTGTAGATGTATCTGTCCCTGATGGTATTGGTTGGAGTGACCATCACACAGTCCTTTTGGAGATGAAGTCTGCCTTCATGTTGAGGGGGCAGGTGATGGCCGTAGTGATATTATCACTGGACTATTGATCCAGAAACTCAGCAATTGTTCTGGGGACCTGGGTTTGAATCCCACCACAGCAGATAGTGGAATTTGAATTTAATTTAAGAAACGGAATTAAGAATCTACTGATGACCGTGAAATTATTATCAATTGTTGGGAAAAACCCCTCATGTTTGCTAATGCCTTTTAGGGAAGGAAATCTGCCTGGAGCCATAACAATGTGGTTGACGCTCAACTATCCTCTGAAGTAGCCTAGCAAGACATTTAGTTCAAGGGTAGTTAGAGATGGGCAATAAATGTTGGTCAACCATACCCATGTCCCACAAACAAATTTTAAAAAAATCCCCCCACCCCATTGTGTTATGTGGCACTACCACGATGCTAAGTGGAATAATTTTGAACAGATCTAGTCACCCAAAGCAGAGTAACTATGAGTCACTTTGTCCATCAATAGCAGAATTGTACTCGACCGTAATCTCTGACCTCGTGCCTCAATTCACCACTCTACCATGAAGCCAGGGGATCAAGCCTGTTTAAACGAGGGCAGGAGCAGTACAAGGCATTAAAAATTACATGTGAATCTATAATACAGCGCTACTTGTCTGCCAAACAGCAAAAGCTGAATCTGTTATGAGCGAAGCTATTCCGTAATCAATGGATCGGATCTCGGCTCTGTAGTCCTGCCACATCCAGTTGTGAATGATGCTGGACAATTACAACTCACTGGAGGAGGAGGCTTCATAAATATCTTCACCCTCAGATGGGTGAGCCCAGCACAGAAGACCAGACTGCAGCATTTGCTACAATCTTCAACCAGAAGTCCCGAGTGGATAATCCTCCTCAGTCTCCTTCAGAGTTGCTAGGCTTCCTATTTGCGTCAGTGCACATGATGTCCAGAAACCACTGAAGGCACTGGATACTGCAAAGGCTATGGACTCTGACAGTGTTCTGGCAGTAGTGCTGAAGATTTGTGCACCAGAGTCTGCCTTGTCCCCACCCAAGATGTTGCAGTACAGCTACAGTGGCAGGAATTTCTCAAAGTAGTGCCCTCAGCCCAGCCATCTTCAGCTATTTCATAAGAACATAAGAACATAAGAAATAGGAGCAGGAGTAGGCCATCTGGCCCTTCGAGCCTGCCCCGCCATTCAATAAGATCATGGCTGATCTGTCGTGGCTCAGTTCCACTTTCCCGCCCTCTCCCCATAACCCTTAATCCCCTCTCTTATCAAAAACCCATCAACCCGCTTCTTAAAAATATTTAGCGAGGCAGCCTCCACCACTTCAACGGGCAGAGAATTCCAGAGATTCACCACCCTTTGAGTGAAGAAGTTCCTCCTCAACTCCGTTCTGAACTGCCCCCCCTTTATCTTGAGGCTGTGCCCCCTAGTCCTACTGTCTTTTTTGAAGAGTCTTTCCACCTCTATCCTATCCATCCCATTCATCATCTTATACGTCTCAATGAGATCTCCCCTCATTCTTCTAAACTCTAACGAGTACAAGCCTAGTTTATTCAGCCTCTCCTCATAGCTCAACCCCCTCAACTCCGGTATCAGCCTAGTAAACCTCCTCTGCACTCCCTCCAAGGCCAAAATATCCTTGCGCAGGTGCGGCGCCCAAAACTGCACACAGTACTCCAGCTGCGGCCTCACCAATGCCCTATACAGCTGCAGCAAGACCTCCCTACTTTTATATTCAATCCCCCTCGCTATGAAGGCCAGCATCCCATTCGCCTTCCTGACCACCTGCTGCACCTGCAGGCTGGGTTTTTGCGACTCATGCACAAGGACCCCGAGGTCCCTCTGCACCGTCGCCTGCTGCAGTTTTTCGCCACGTAAGTAATAATCCTTCCTACCATTCTTCCTACCAAAGTGGACCACCTCACACTTGCCAACATTAAATTCCATTTGCCATTTCCTGGCCCATTCGCCCAGCCTATCTAGATCCTTCTGCAGACTCTCCACACCCTCCGCACAATTTGCCTTTCCCCCAATCTTGGTGTCATCAGCAAATTTCGACACCCTACACTCGGTTCCCTCCTCCAGATCATCTATATAAATGGTAAATAGCTGAGGCCCCAGCACCGACCCCTGGGGCACCCCACTAGTCACCAACCGCCTTTATGATGGAAGGAGGGTGATTTGAAGTGGGGATTTCCACTGTCACAGCACCATCCATGACCCCTCATGGATGAGGGGTCCATGAAGGAGTCTATGTCCATAAGTAGCAAGACCTAGACAATACTCAGGCTTGGGCTGACAAGTGGCAAGTAAAGTTTGTGCCACACAGGTCCCAGGCAATAACCATCTCAAAGGAAAGGATCTGACCATTACCCCATGACATTCAGTGGCATTGCCATCACTAAATTCCCCACTATCTGCAATTTGGGGGTTGCCATTGACCAGGAAAATGAACTGGACCAACCACCTAAAATACAGTGGCTATAAGAGCAGATCAGAGGCTTGGAATCCTGTGTATGGCAACGCCCCTCTTGATTCCCTGAAGTCTGTCCATTGAGAAGGCACAAGTCAGAAGTGTAATGGAATACTTTCCACTTGCCTGTATGAGTGCAGCTCCAACAGCACTCAGGAAACTTGACATCACACAGTAGATTGCTTGATTGGTGCTCTATACAAAAACAGCTCCATCAATGAACAGTGACAGCAGTGTGCCATTTGCAAGATGCATTGCAAGAACTCCCCAAGGCCTCTTAGATAGCATCTTTCAAACTTATGACTGCTACAAACTAGAAGGATGAGGACAACCAACACTTGAACACCACCTGGAAGCTGCTCTCCAAGCCACTCACCAGTCTGATTTGGAAACACGTTGCCATTCCTTTTATTGTCGCTGGAATCCTGGAACTCCCTACCAACAGTGGGTGTAGCTACAACATGTGGAATGCAGTAAACCATAGAGATAGCTTACCACCTTCTCGCGGGCAATAAGTCATCAAGCCAGTGCCCAGATTCCATGAATGAAGTTTAAAAAAACTGTCTAATATACCTTCTCTGAACTGCTAGCGTATTTTCCGTTAAATATGGAGACCAATACTGTGCGCCATACTTGGCATTAATTGTAACTATGCTATTTAATATTGAAAATAAGAGCCCCTTGAGCTAGGTATACAGTACAGACTCTTTTATTCATGCCTTTCTCTTTTGAATGATGCAACTAAGGTTTTTTTGCAGAGTTTCAATGCTTTCTCATTGTGAGAAATATTTTATAATTCTACCTGTAGCTTTTGTGCTGTGCCCCTTTCTCTTCCTGTCTCTTTTCCACCTCTGAAGGGGCTCATTTGGTCCACTGCCCTGTTGGTGATTCACAATTTCACCATTTGGTGAAATTCCTCTGCCCTTTTCACCTTATTTGAAAAATTATTTCAAAAACTGCTGTTTTCTACCAACACACCTTTCTGCTAGGATGTCCTAAGTTTTGACCACCTTTAAAAAGTTACAACATGTAATCTTTTTTTCATTTTTTTGAATTGACTTGGCAGCAATTGGAAATCAGTTTTTGAGATACCTTGTCAATATCCCCTCCTCTGACTTAAACCTGCGATGGCCATCTCAATTGGAGGAGGTGAATTCTGGAGTCCTCTAAAGGGAAAGTGAGGTAACGGAGAGCTCCTTTTCTGTGGAAAAATGAATTAAATGTTTCCACTACTTGGTGTCCAGCATACTCACTTCGAGTTTTTTCTAAGCAGGAATTAATTTGTTTATGCCTATATTTGTTGTTTCTGGTTTTCATTTCATTGCATCGGCACCATATCCCTAAATGGCATGCAACTCATTTTCCGTGCCTAACCTGATGGTTGCAATATCTTCAGTATATGATCCCAGGGAAATTGTTGCAGCTCGTTAATACATTACTTAGATTGACCTCAGAGCTCTTCTAATTCGTGAGGTTGGTCATGGCTGAAGCAGTATATCTTTTTTTTCCCTTCCTAGCTAATCGTAGCTCATCGTTACTGAATTTGAGTTGGTGAATTTGGCAAGGGGCATCTTCGCAATTTCGGGAGGAGAAAAGTTGCCGTAGTAGACTTGAAGAGATTTCTAAGAGGGTTGTTAGGAATGAAGGGAAGCTGAGATTAGAAGATGGCAGAGAGTTTCATACATAATGGAGAGAGGATGGAGGCAGCTGTTGCAGGAATTTAAACTCCAGGATACAAATTTTGAAGTGGATGTGTGGGGTGATGGATTAATAAGATGGCAGACTGACCAGGAGAGCATCAAAATACTAACAAAGGCAAGAGTGGGATTTTTTTCCAAATTGAATAGACTGAGGCAGCTGAGTGTCAGTGCTGGAAGTGAATTGTCTTTGTGGATTTTTTTTGTTGTCAGTGTTCCCTTGCCACTGACTCCATTTGCTCATCCTACCAACTGTTTTAAGATTAACCCAGTCTACTCATGTCATAATTTGACTGAGATGAGTTTATGGTCATCTGTGCCACCACTGATCTCTACCTTTGTGGCATCAGCTGGCTTAACCCTGTCCCAGCTCATGTACAGAAATATCACTTGATTTTTCCAGTGCACTCCTAGCTCGCTTCCCTCTCAGTAAACTTGAAGACATACAAAACTGCATTGTGCGTGCTTGCTTGCACCAGGTCTTGTTTGCACATGTGCTCTCTGACCTTCATTGCTTCTGGCCAAGCAACATCTTGATTTTAGAAATTCTCATCCTTGTTTTCCAATCCCTTCATGCCTTCCCCTCCCTTGAAAAATGTAGGGCCGTTTTATTACATTAAAGGCACAACAGCACAAGCTGAGTGAACATGGAATCGGAAGTTCAGCTTGGGCCCAGATGTCATGGATAGTTTGTTTTAACATTGAGGGTGGCAGGAGTATGGAATTTCTTAGAAGTTGATGACTTTAGTCTTCCTAATATATCTAGAGGAAAATTGTTATGCAAGATTGGGTGTCACAAGTTGTGTCGAACTCAACTGAAGAAATTGAACGAGAGATCGTGGCATATATGTGGAAGCAGATTCGCACGTCCTTTGCGCAATGATACTTGGACGGCATAGAGATATAGGAGGAGCCAAGAATCGATTCTTTGTGCTTCCAGAGGTGGTAATGTGGCTGGGAAACAAAAACTCTTTCAGAAATTGCTTCAAATTTGCTGGCAGAGATATTCACAGTATACAAAAAGTATCTGACAAATAAAACTCCGTCAAAGCTAATCACACCTTGAGTCAGAAGTGCTCTGGACTGGCCCCAAGATCCATGGTTTGTTCTAAAGGAGTGGTAAACTATCTAAAGCTGTTTTATGTCTCCAAAAAGCATTTTTTTTTTTTACTGTGATATTATTTTAAGTCACGCATCTGTTGTGTGACTTTGCTTCCAGCTATCATTCAGGACAGCAAGGCCACTCAATGAGCATTGCTATTTTGGTATAAAAATCTGAAGATAGACAAATCAAACGGATGTGTGATCTGGCCAGAATGTTACAGCTGACACCCACCTCTCTTCCCCCCCCCCCCCCCCCCCCCTCCCTGTTTCATTTGTATCAGTTGTAACATTTGCTTATAAATATGTACAATAATGTTTCTGAAAATATATCTTTGTCCAGGTGCATGTTGTACATAAACGTTCTGTTTTTGTAGTCTTCTCGTAGAATAAATTATTCGCAAATGGGACACAGTCTAATTGCAAGCATCTCATGATAAGATCAAGAACATCTGGTTGCAGAATAATAATTATAGCAAAATGCTGCTTTATTTTAGTTTCAGACTGTCGGGAGCAGTCTGTTGGACGATCACATTATCCATTTGCTTTGCCACCATTGTTATGGTCTCTTGTTAGAGCTGTCCAAGTTGGGAGTGGTTGATTGCATTTTCTAGAAGCTGAGTTGAATGTCCACCTTTTCTGGAACTCCAGGGATGACAGAATAATTTTTCACTCACCCAGTCCGTTTGTGCAAACGTTTTAAAATGTTCTTTGAAACTCATCCATGTGGAAGTGTAGTTTCGACATGCTGTGCTTAGTTTGAGTCATTAGATTACATTTTAGCTTCATTTGGAGCAATTTTTAAAAGTGGCATCTCGGCCTTTTGGCTAAGATGCAAATGAAATTAAGCCTTGGAGGAGGAGCTATGTCTACTCCAATCAGCTTGGATCATGTAGATCAAGCCCAAGACAGGAGGTGAGAGCCCTGATTTGTCAGCTTGGATTGGGAATGTTTCAACTTGTTGAGATACTGAATTGGAATAAAAACACAAAAAAAGACATTTCAATACTAGGCAACTTGCCAGTATTTTCTGGTCAGGTGTAACAGCTTGCTGCAGTACATCATTCATCTGTCTCTGCTTCACCTTGTGTTGGCACTAAATTCAGAACAGCAGCCACAAGCTCATCGGTGTCTTTTCTCACTAAGAAAGCCATCTTAATGGTCTGTTGGAAGTCATGGATTACAGACAAACCACTACATGTGTGACATTGCTAATTAAATACAATGCAACAGACTGTACTATAGGAAAGCTTATGATGCAGTCTGTTACATAGAGCAATATTTCCTGAATTCTGTAGTCTTCAATATTACACAATTAATGAATTTTGGGAAAAGTCCACTTTCCAGTTGGTATTTGATATACATTAATTGTTTATCAATATTTTTGTAAATCTGTAAATTTGCATGTTTCCTGTCAATCTTAATTATGAATTTGTCTACATAATGGAAGCTGCTTATATAACCATATAATTACACCCTACTCTTAACCTGCTAATTTCTTTTTCACCTAAACCCAACCACTATCAATGCCAGAAGAGATTTTCTCATTAAAAGAACTGTTATTTTTGTCTCCAGCCACAGAACAATGTTTCAGATGATGGATAAAACGCTCTATTGTCAGCTCTTGCAGCCTGATGGTGTTTGGATGAGTGTTAGCTGTGACACTAGTAGCACACTTGCCTCTGTGTAAGAAGCTTCAGACTTGAACACCAAGGGTATTTTCATAGTAACTTCTTTTGCAGCGTTAATGTAAGCCAACTTGTGACAGTAATAAACTTTAAAACTTCAAAAATCAAGACTGAGGGAGTGCACCATGTTGTTCTGAAATCTTTCAGATTGGGTGCCAGACCAAAATTCTTTCTGCCCTCCAGGGTGCCTTTGTGGAGTTTGCACATTCTCCCCGTGCCTGCATGGGTTTCCTGAGTGCTCCGATTTGCTCCCACACTCCAGTGATGTGTGGGTTAGGTTGATTGGCCGTGATGCATCGACCCTCGTATCAGAATTAGCAGGGTAAACGTATGAGATTGCGGGAATAGGGTCTGGGTGGGATTGTGGTCAATGCAGACTTGGTGGGCCAAATGGCCTCCTATGACTAGGAACTAGGAGGTCTGTGACTAGTGGTGTGCTGCAGGGCTCAGTACTGGACCTTTTGCTATTTGTAATATACATAAATGATTTGGAAGAGGGAGTAACTGGTGTGATCAAGTTTGCAGATGACACAAAGATGACTGGACTTGCTGATAGTGATGAGCCGTGTCAGACAATACAGCAGGATGTAGACTGGTAAATTGGGCAGAAAAATGGCAGATGGAATTTAATGCAGATAAATGTGAGGTGATGCATTTTGGAAGAAATAATGTAGGGGGGAGTTGTACAATAAATGGTAGGACTGTTAAGAGTATAGAAACACAGAGGGACCTAGGTGTGCAAGTACACAAGTCCTTGAAGGTGGCAGTACAGGAGGAGAAGGTGGCGAAGAAGGCTTATGGTATGCTTGCCTTTATAGGAAGGGGTATAGAGTATAAAAGCTGGCGTCTAATGTTGCAGTTGTATAGAACGTTGGTTAGACTGCATTTGGAGTACTGTGTCCAGTTCTGGTCACTGTACTGCTGGAAGGATGTGGAGACCCTGAAGAGAGTGCAGAGGATGTTTACCAGGATGCTGCCTGGTATGGAAGGTCCATAGCTATGAGGAGAGATTGGGCAAATTGGGACTGTTCTCCCTGGAAAGATGGAGAATGCGGGGAGATCTAATAGAGGTGTATAAGATTATGAAGGGTATAGATAAAGTGAACAGTGGGAAGCTTTTTCCCAGGTTGGATATAAAAATCACGAGGGGCCATGGGCTTAGGGTGACAGGGGTGAGGTATCATTCAGATGTTAGAGGAAGGTTTTTCGCACAGAGGGTTGTAGGAGCTTGGAATGCACTGCCAAGTAGAGTAGTGGAGGCAGGCAGGCGCGCTAGAGTTGTTTAAGGCTTACCTAGATAGGCACATGAGCAGACTAGAGGTGGAGGGATACAAAAGACTGTTCTAAATAAGGATCAAGAGCTTTCCTGGGAATCATTAGATTCCTATGGGCCGCCCAATATATTGTATGGCTCACCTGTCTTACGTTTGAGCTTCTGGGGATCTTCCGTGAATGTCTGTATAAGCTGTGTATGTTTATTGATGTGTTTTTTTACATTCACAGGTGATTTAGTCCACCTTGTTGGCCAACAAGGGGCATACACGCAGTGGGTCGTGTGAGGGCTGCTCTTGGATGTTGCTTCGAGAGTTGCCTAGTGCTTCACGTCATTAGTGTACGCTTAAATTGGACCAACTGACGGGCAACACGACCACTCAGTGACTATCACTGTTTGCTGTGCAGATACGTGGACCTGGGTCGGATCTCCGACTTGGGTCAGTGTCTGGGAGTTTGCACGTTCTCCCCGTGCTTGCATGGGTTTTCTCCGGGTGCTCCGGTTTCCTCCCACACCCCAAAAACATGCTTTTAGGCTGATTGGTGTTAACAAATTGTCCCTAAATTAGACCTCCCTTAATCTGGCGTAGAGAAAAGTTGTAGATAGGAGGTAGCTGAGGCAGTCACTGAATGTTAAAATCGTGGCGTGGGCTTGTTGGGCTGAAGGGCCTGTTTCCTGTGCTGTTGTTCTTTGACTGTAAAAGATCCCACTGTACTAGTTCAAAGTAGAACAAGGGAGTTATCCCTGGCATTCTCTCACCAATACACATCCCTCAATCAACATCAGATCCAAATTATCTAACCGTTATTGCTTTGAGTCTGCTGTACAAATTTTGACCTATTTTAGCAGTAACTGCATTTTAGAAACTTCAGTGTGAGATTGTGAAAGTATCCAAGTTTATGTTAAACCTGATAGTTTTAAACTTTCAAGCAATCATTGGGTGAAGCACTCCTATTCTCTTAGTCAACCAATTAAAACTAAATTAAACAGTGGGACAAAATAAAAGGGGCAGTCTTGAGTTCCAGAAGTTTGCATACTTTCAGTCGCTGTGGCAGCAGGAGGAATTGTGGGTTGAGAGAGACTTAGCAATTGAGCAATTATGCCTTAAGTAACTTTGTGAAATTCATAAATAGGGCAACTACTAGCAACATCTAAATCAGAGTTTAATCAATATTGCACAAAAGACTCAAATTTCCATCAGTTATAGCCTTTCATTGGAGAGTTCCTTTAGTTTGGCATATTCCATTATACTGGGCTCTGCTTGTATAATATGATATGAATTATATATTCTACTGCAAATATTACAGTTGGAAAATATTGAATGTTTTGTGCCTCACAAAATGAAGACTGAGTGTTTTAATAGTCCTTATGTTGTGATTGAATTTGTATTTTTTTTTGGTGGTGCTGTGAGGCAGCAGTGCTAACTACCTTGCTGTAAATAGCAGAGAATGGTTGTTAGAATTTTCCGTTGTCTTTTTGTATAAAAAGACCTGCTCCAAAAGCACTAGTTCAATTCCTGTACCGGCTGACATTATTTATGAAGGCCCACCTTCTCTACCTTGCCCCTCACCTGAGGTGTAGTGATCCTCTGATTAAATCACCACTGGTCAGCTCTTCCCCTCAGGAAAAACATCCTATGGTCTTCTGGGACGATGGCAACTTTACTTACTTTTTACTTATATCTGTGCTATTTTTGAAATGGAGTGCTAACCCAGTTTCCAGATTTCTGTGGCACTCATCTTGTTGGCCAGTATTTATTCACCTGCAACAGCTTACATTTACACAGAACCTTTGGTGTAACGAAATATCCAAGCAGTCAGAATCAGGTGGGAGTGATGGAGAGGGCAAGAAATGTATGTCATCTGCACTTGTGGAAAGTGCATGATTTTTGACATAAGTGCATAATGTTACTGAGGGGGCAGCATGTACCTTAGAGCTTTCTTTATTTGCAGGATTCTCCAATTGTAGTTTGGCATACATAAATGGTAAAATTGTTCATCTGGATGTTTGTTGGCCGTTTGTACATTTTAAATGGTAGTAGAGCCTTGGACATGCTCAAATCGGTTTTTGACAGGCAGTTTGCACATAACTAACCGAAATGAGGTTTGTTATACAAAATTGCTACAATTCTGTTCTGGGGTGGCGCTACTTTTTTACTTCATCAAGTGGAGATTTAATTTGACAATTGCTACTTTTCCAATTTGCTATTTTTAACTGAATCCCCAGTGTTGTATTAAATGTCAATTTTATTTAATAGTCATACTGTAAAATCTTTTTGGTTGCTTAAAAGCTCATTCAGCAAGTGTGTTAATGTGCAAGTGAAATGGAGGCAGTATGATGTTGATGTTCTTACTTTGTTTACTAGGCCACCTTTATCATGTGTAACCTTTATTGAAAAGATTTAAGTTCTGGTGCTTGACCAGTTTAACTGAATTCCTTACAGAAATGACATTAGGACTTTAAAAATAGCATTTTGAGTGTGCTGTGAAAGAGCTGTTTTGTTGATTAAAGGGAGGTAGAAACATGGGCAGAGAGATAGTGAAGGATAGGAAATAGAGGGAATGATATGGTGGATGTTTCTAGATTGGTAAGTGACTTCCCCAGGGATGTGCTGAAACAGCTCTCCTCTTCATGTGCATAATTGTTTCCACATCGCCAGAGAGAAAATGTCAAAATTGCTGGAGCGTGTCAAACGAAGGATGTGATTACTAAAGGAGAAATTGGTTAGTGAAGTCTCAAAATATGTGAAACTTAAATCAATACATTTAGCAGATTAGTCATTTCTAATGGTGAACATTGGAACCATACCGATAACCTAATTGTGTTGGAACAGAATGATTTATGCTACGACACAAATATGAAAGTGAAAGAGGCATAATGTGACTCAACAGTTTGTTTTATTTGTAGGAACGTGGATTAATTTCTTTATTTTTTTTTGAAAAAACTTGGTTAGGCTATCCCATTCAAGGAATGTTTCGAGCTATAAAAGCTTCATGCTTCACTAGGCTATTACCAAGAATGAGAAGATCCTGTTGCAAGATTTCAGGAACTGTTCAGTGAAGTAAGGGTAGTTAAGGAAGGGGTCCAACTCAAATGAACAGTTTTTTTTGCAGGTGAAGTGATTATTTTTACTGACTTTTAAGTTTCTGTTCAATGTTTAAAATAACAAATTCATAGAATCATAGAACCCTACAGTGCAGAAAGAGGCCCTTTGACCCATTGAGTCTGCATCGACCACAATCCCACCCAGGCCCTACTCCCACATTCTTATACATTTACCTACGATCCCTCTGACCTACGCATCCCAGGACACTCGGGGGCAATTTTAGCATGGCCAATCAACCTAACTCGCACTTTTTTGGACTGTGGGAGGAAACCGGAGCATCTGGAGGAAGCCCACACAGACACGAGGAGAATGCGCACGCTCCACACAGACAGTGACCTGAGTCGGGAATCGAACCCAGGTCCCTGGAGCTGTAAAGCAGTAGTGCTATCTACTGTGCCATGAGTATCTATTGCAAGTTTGTTACTGTGACATGACACTTCAGGTAAAGTGATAAATGTTTAACTCATATGGAGTGACAATCATATGCTGTTCTCTTTTTGTGCTCAAATTCTTGACTCTAAAAAACTCATGCTGAGTTGGCAGTGGACTGCCCCAGAATTCCACTGTTGCTGTCAATTTAAATCAGTGGTGGGAATTTATTTGTGAAGAGATGTGGGGAGAATTTTGGAATTTGGATTTTAATACAACCACAGTGACTAATTCACCCTTTTGGCAACTGTAGCTGTGTAGATTTAACTGAGATTATGGTGGTACTCTTAGCTCAATGCAGTTCAAGTATTTTTAAATACAGTAGCTGTTCCACATAACCCAGATGGTAGGTGCTATTGCTTCATTCCCTTTTTAACATTTTCATTCCAGACCACTGGGAGTGCTAACAGCAAATTCAACTTTCTCCAGCTTCAGTGCTGTCTTAATTGGCCTTTTTCTAATTATTAATAAATGCAATTATGGAGCAGCTTTGAAACATGTAAACTTATTAAATTAATAATTTGCGCAAAGAATCAAATCACTATTTACTAAGAGCTCGATTGGGTTTTTCTTTACGGGCTAGGATATTGCAGTATATGTAGCCTATGCAGTGATCTCTAGGGCAGGTTCCGCAACCTGCAGGTCTTCAATATCCCATTTGCTAGTCCCAACTTCTTCCAACTGGATCACAACTTGTGGGGGGGGGGGAAAAGCCTTAGTAAAGTGAACAGAAGTTAGCTATCTCTTTGTGGGGATGTAAAGTTTAATAATTTTGAACTTTGAAGTCTGACACATTTAAAGAAAAATGTGCTGCAAAACTTGTTTGCATGGTATAGCTCCACCATTGTTGTGGATAATGCCTTTGGCTCTTGGAACAGGTTCTATGATTGTGAACATTGTTTCTAAAAAAGTTGAGACAAATAATTATTCTCAATGTTTAGCTGTTATCAAAAGGATCTAACGTCTGAAATAATTGACTGAATTCTGTTTGTAAAGATGACTTTAATGACAAAACCGAAAATGAACTAGTTTAGCATTGGGTCCAGTTTAATCTCTCATTTTGTTTCTATTGGTAAATTCAAATAAATATTTTGTGCAAAGACATGAAATGAATTGTAGAATGGAAACAGCACAGAAAGAGGTCATTAGGCCCATCATGAGTGCTGGCCCTTTTTTTTTGAAGCAGCAATTTGTCTAATGCCACTGGCCTGCTTTTTCCCTGTAACTCTGAAAAAAATCTCCTTTTCAGAAAATCCAATTCCTTTGAAAACCTCAATTGATGCTGTCTTCACCACATGCTAGGGCAGTGCATTGCAGATCCTAACCACTTGCGTTGTGTAAAAACGTTTTTCTTGTTGCCATTTCTTTTGCCAGTTACCTTTTAAATCTGTGCCCCCAGGTTCTTGATTCTTCTAGTGAGAATAGTTTCTGTCTATTTACTCTATGTAGGTAGCTTGTGATATGTGATTTATAAATCTTAAAGCACAACAGGAGGCCATTCGGCCCAGTGTCCATGCTGGCCAACAGATGACTATACAAGTCATGTTTTCCAGGGGCCTGGTCCATAGCCCAGGCAGTTATGGCAACAGAAGTGAGTACCTAAATATTACTAAAATGTACTGAGTTTGAGATTCAACCACCCTTTCAAAACGTGTATTCCAGACACACACCACCCTCTAACGTAAAATCATTTCTCCTCAGCTCCCCCCTCAGCTTCCTGCCTCTTTCCCTTAAATCTATGTCCCCTGGTTATTGATCCTCGACTAATGGAAAACTTGCATTCCTATCCACCCTACCAATGCCCTTCATAATCTTATACACTTCTATTATGTCCCTTCTCAACCGTTGTTGCTCCAAGGAAAACTGCCCAGCCTATCCAATCTCTCCTGAGTTCAGACCCTTAAGCCCGACAGCATCCAGGGAAATCTCCTCCTACACCCTCTCCAATATAAATACATCCATCCTACAATGTGGTAACTGGAATTCCACACCCTACTCCAATTGTGGCTTAACTAGCTTTTTAAACAGCTCCAGCATGATCATTTGCCTTTTTACCTTGCATCCCATGGGCCCTTACTTTATTGAACAGTGTGCCATGAGGGACCTTATCAAAAGCTTTGCTAAAGTTCATATAGACCACATCAACATTCCTGGTTACCATCTCAATACTTGTCATTTAAGTTTGTCATTAAACGTGACCGTCACTGAACAAAATTGATCCATGCCCATCCAAGTGCAGATATATTCTGTCCCTTAGAATTCTTTCCCCACCATTCAAGTTCGATTGGTGTACATCTCATCTAGCCCTACTTCCTTAATGGGGCAATGTCAGCAGTCCTTTGGCACCTCACCCTTGGCCCAAGAGTAGTTGAAAATGACAGCCAATGCTGCGGATATCTCCTACCTTGCCTGTTTCAACAGCCAGTGATACAGCTAATCTGGGCCTGCGGGACAAACAGCTAGTTACTCTCTGTTAATATTTCACAGTCCTTTGCATTGATGTCTGTACTAACATCATCCTTTCTCATGAGATCTCCTCTCGGCCCTCCCTTCGAGGGCAACAGCTCCATCTTCTCCAATCTGTCTACTTAACTGAAGGCCCTCAACTCTGGAGCCATTCTTGTTCATCTTTTCTGTACCCTCTCAGATGCTTTTACACCCTTGCTAAGGTGTAGTGCCCAGAACTGGATGCAGTACACTCGTTGAGACCAAACCAGTGTTTGTCACAAGTTTGACACAACTAAATTAATACTCCTTGACATTAAGACACAGGATGCTGAATATGATTCTCAAAGCTTTTCTGCACTCAATCCACCTTCAATGATTTATGCAGATGTATATCCATTTGAATTGTATTGCAGACACTTGGCAATATGCCAACCATGTGGTTTAGAAATGCTAGAATTTGCCTTTTGGTTCTGAACAGACTTTAGGCAAACTTGTTTTGAAAGTTGTTGGGTTCAAAAAAATGTCGTCTGACCTTTGGCCCAGGGTCCTGATTCATTAGTCCGTTGTGTCTGTGCTATGAGAGATTGAGTTAACCCCAATGGAGTTGGAGAAAAATGCAATTCTGAATTGTCTGTTAACTTCTCCGGGTGGTGAACAAAATTATATGGACAGTTCTGGATTTAAACCTTTTTGGCATAAGGCATAGCTGCTTTTTAGTTTCTCTCTTCATCCTGAACCCCAGAGCTAGAATTTGGAGCAATCTCAGGAGTAAAACTGACCAAATTCGGAATTTCTTTTTACAGATTTTAAGTAGGCAGCTTAGGTGATGAAAGTCTTGGCTACTTATTGAGTATGTCTGAACAATAAACAATTTGAGGCATCACAGTGAAGCCTGGTGATCATGTCATTTATTCTAAGTACAGGTACAGAATTCAGCCATGTTTTGCATACCAGAATGCCACAAGCTTCACTGAAGATGAACTCCAGTTAGCCTGAGTATTTGAGGGAATGTTGTCCAGCAGCACGACTGAACACCTGAGACGACAACTGCTTCTCTTGAAGTAGTCACAGCTTAAGACGGTGTCCATTTTTCATGTCCAGTTAAAAGGATAGTGTTTCCAATGCTGCTTTTGTAGTATACTCTTAGCTGCCTCCATTTTGTGTGCTCAGATTCTGAAGTGCGACTTCCTCTGTCCATAAAAATGATTATTTACTTCAGGTAATTTTTGGGAGTGGTTTGGTTTATTTTAATGTGGTGTGGGAGAAAATACCCATCTGGATCACCAAATGCCCTTTTAGGGAAGGAAATAAGCCAGTTCTTTCTTACATGTGACTCCAGCTCCATACCAATCTGGTTGACTAACCAGAGCTTTTATCAAGCAAAGTTTATTTAAGAATATAGTTAACATGTATGGAAAGAAAATTAGCAATAACTTGCATCAATTACAATCAAAACAACAAAGATAATGTATAACCCATAAATGTCTAAAATGTTCCAATCAAACAAAAATTTCCCACAAGTTTAACACAGCAAAGACACGTAATGTTGGAACAGAGTCCTTTGGTTGAATGCTGCAGATCTTGGCACGTAGACAAGTTTGGAGTCAGAAAAGCTTCTTAGAACGCCAGGGAGCAGCTCTGAGCTATCAACAGCAGACTCTACTTCAGGAAGGCAAGAACTCAGGCTTTCAGCTGATCAGAATTTCCAAAACTAGGGAGCGAAACACTATACTTTTCAGCTTGAAATCCCTTCTAAACTAAACTGTTGCCAGCCACAGCAGAGCATGAAAATCTTAAATTCACTAGGTTGGGGGGAGGGCACTGTTCAAAACTCATGCTGGAGACGGGCGCGTCACGGCGTCCAGTGCTTGATGTTGGGATTGGACATAGCTCGGCACAACATTGAAGGCCGAAGGACCTGTACTGTGCTGTAATGTTTTATGTGCATGACTGCCCTCCTAAATGCAGGGTCATAAAAGATCTGAGTAAAAATAAACCCCATTTAAGTAGCAATAAATGGACTTCCACAGATGATTCAGCAATGAAGGGCTGCAGAGAACATGTTTTTAAAACCTCATTAACATCACAATAGAGAAGGAAAGGAGAGACTGCAGAATATAGTGTTAGTCATGGTTGGGTTGTAGAGAAAGATGGGCTTAGTGTGAGATAGATCCACTCAAAAGTCTGATGGCAGCAGGGGAGAAGCAGTTCTTGAGTCAGTTGGTATGTGTCCTCAGACTTCTGTATCTTTTCCCCAACAGAAGGTGGAAGAGAGGGCGCCTTATTATGCTGCCTGCTTTCCCTAAGCAGGGGAAGGTGTAGACGGTGTCATTGGATGGGAGACTGGTTTGAGGTGAACTGGGCTTTGCTCGTGACCCTTTGTTTCTTGCAGTCTTGGACAGAACAGAAACCATACTAAGCTGTGATACAACCAAGAAGAATGCTTTCTATGGACATCTGTAAAAGTTGGCGAGAGTCATAGGTATTGTGCTAATTTTCCTTACTCTGAGAAGAGGTGTTGGTCGGCTTTCTTAACTTGTGCGTCAGATCGGTATGGGGGGGAACCAGAACAGGGGGTTGGTGATCTAGGCATCCAAAAACTTGAAGCTTTCAATCATTTCCACTTCATCCCCATTGATGTCCTCCACTACGCTTCCTAAAGTCGATGACTATCTTTTTTGTTTTGTTGGCTTTGAGGGTGAGATTATTGTTGCACCAGTTCACCAGATTCTCTGTCTGTTTCCTGTATTCTGTTTCGTCATTGTTTGAGATCTACCCCACTATTGTGTCATTCAGCAACCTTGAAAATCGAGTTGGCAGGGAATTTGGTAACACTGTCATAGATGTATAAGGCATATAGTTAGGGACTGAGGGGACAGCTTTGTGGGGCATCAGTGTTGAGGATGATTGTGCAGGAGGTGTTGTTGCCTATCCTTACTGATTGCAGTATGTTGGTTAGAAGTTCAGGATTCAGTTGCAGGGAGGAGCTGAGCCCCAGGTCAGAGTTTGGAAATGACTTTCATAAGAACAATGGTGTTGAAGGCTGAACTGTAGTCAATAAAAAGCAGTGGGACGTAAGTGTCTTTGTTACATGGATGTTCCAGGGTTGTGTAGGGCTAGGGAGATTGTCTGCTGTGGACCTGTTGCGATGATAGGCGATGTAGTGGATCCAGGCAATCTGGGAGGCCGGAATTGATTTGTGCCATGACTAATCTTATGAAGAAGTTCACAATGATGGATGTCAGAGCCACTGGACAATAGTCATTAAGGCTCACTGCCTGGTTTTTCTTTGGTACCAGGAAGATTGCTGCCTCGAAGCAGGTAGAGACTTACATTATGTAGAGGGAGGTTGAAGATGTTTGCAAATGTTCCCACCAGCTGATCTATGCAGGGCCTGACTGGGTGCCCCATTTGGGCCAGTATCTTTCCTTGGGTTGACTTTCTTGATGGCATGGTGATGTCAGATACGGGTTCCTGTGGGGTGGAGGGCATGCTCTCACTGTCCTCTTACTCAAAATGGGCATAGAATGCATTGAGCTCACTGGTGAGGGCTGCACCCATTGCCAATGATTTTTACATGCCGTCGTCTTGTAGCCTGCCATGTCTTGCAGACCTTGCCATAAGTCATCAGAAGTCCAGTGGCTAGCCTGGGACTTTACTTTGGTCAAGTACTGTCTCTTGACATCGTTGGATCTCCATCGGTCACATCCGGCTTTCTTGTATAGGTCAGGGTCACCTGATTTGAACGCCTCACCTGGATTTCAGCAAGAAGTGAATATCGTTGTTAATCCATGGTTTCCAATTGGGAAACATACAGATTTGCTTCTCTGGCACAGTCTTCTACGCACAAATGAAGTCAGCTGCCGTAGTGTCGTGCCCTTTCAGGTTGGTCGCTGAGTTTTTAAGTAGTGACCAGTCTGCAGACTCTAAGCAGACCTGTAGGAGATCATTCAATTCCTCAGACCAACATTGCATAACTTTCATGACGTTGCATGGATTTTCCCGTTTCAGCTTTTGGTCAGCCGGGAGCAGGAGTACAGCCTTGTGGTCTGATTTGTCAAAGTTTGCGTGGGCAGTAAAGCAAGAAACATGTTTCCATATAGAGATTATATGGATTTTAATGTAGAGATGTGCGATGTAATGCATTTAGGGAGGTGAAACAGTTATAACTAATATACAATAAATGGGAATAGACTCAACAGGGGCACATGAAGTGAGAGGTACACAGGTCCCTAAAGGCAGCAGTTCAAGTAGGCACAGTTGTAAAGAAGGTATATGGAATGCTCTCCTTCATTGGCAAAGGTATAGAATAAAAAAAGTAAGAATATATGTTGGAATTGTATAAAACACTGGTGAGGCCACAACTGGAGAATTGTGCGCAGTTCTGCTCGCCACATTACAGGAAGGACGTAGTCCACTTGGGAGACAGTAAATCATGTCAGCACCAGATTGTTAACCAGAGCTGGAGAATTGCAGCCCACAGAGATTGGGATTATTTTCCTTGGAACAAAGGAGGCTGAGAGGTGACTTGATTTGAGGTGTACAGTGTGATCTTGTCAAGGACCTGAGTAGCTGCAGTAAAACTTCCCTACTTTAAATTCCATTCCCCTTTTCAATAAATGATGGTGTTCCATTTATCTTAATAATTTGCTGTGCCGATTTACCCCGTGTACTGAGTTTGCAATGTCTGACTATTTAAATCTACAGTTTTTTATATTCTTCCTGTCAAAATGGACAAGTTGTATTTTTTCCACAGTGTACTCCACCTGCTAAATTTTTGCCCACTCACTTGGCCTATCTACATCACTTTGTAGTTCCTTGTATCATCTTCACAACTAACCTATTGTTGGATTGGACTTTTGACCCAAGTAACGTTGTAATCACTATTCAAAATTGCAAGATGTGTTTTGAAATCAATTGCTTGTGAAGTATCATTGGGACCAGAGTTGTGTATCTGCTAAGTTTCTCTAATCTTATTTCTATAATTTGTTTAAAGGTGACAAAGTAAGGATAAACCACTTTACTTTGACCCTGATTAAAGAAGCTATACAAATGCAAAATATAGTTGCTATGAAACTGGGCCATGTGTTTGTATGAGGAGGAGTGGGTAATAAACCTTATTTGAATCTATTCGAATGAAATGTTTCATTTGTAAAATCATTGGCATTAAATGTATTAATGATGTATAATAACCTGCCCCTAGATAGCACTGTTAAATCATGTTAAAATATAACCATGCAAAATTTCCAAAATGTTTGCAATTTAGTATGATAAATGTTTTGACATGTTTGAAGCATGAGTATGTAAATGTCTTTCTTTTAATGGACTAGGCAATTTGATTAGTACATGTTGTAATGAAATGTCAACCAATTTCAGGGTTTAGATTTAACATTTGCTAGAATCTTAAATTTTAAAGTAAACTTGATATATATATCTGGTGGCCATCATAACCTCAAGACCTCCCAAAGCACTTGACTCCAATCAAATATTTTTAATGGCACACTCAGCACTGCAGCACACTCGAGTTATTGCACTGATGTGTCAGCCTAATTGTATGCTCAACTCCTGGATGGAGCTAAGGGGAGGTGGGTGTTGGAATAAGGTCTTAATTGCAGTACTTTTTGATTCAAAGATCTGTGCCACTACTGAGCCTAGCTTTATTTTTGTAACCCTTTGCTGAACAGCTCTTGCATGGAGATTGTTTTATGGAGGTGGGGGGGAAGGATGGTGTGGGATGTCTGCATGAGCAGCAAGGTAATGGATTGAAGCTCCCATCTCTGACTTGGGCATTGGCCTTGACTGCTTGAAGTAAGCTGTATTAAAAGTGCCATCATTTTGGATGGCACCTTCTCTGTTGTAACTTGATGAGAATGCTGAACCTCAGACTTGTACACTATTGATGAGGCAACGTATTCTATTTGCTACAGTTTATTTCATGGTGCCTGGACTTGGCAAGTGACTTCCCAATCTGAGTTATCTCCCAGTTCACCATTTTATTATGTTGCCTACTTGATTTTTTTGTTACTGAATTCACTAAAATGTTTTACTTGATCTATCATGATTCTTGAGCAAATTGTTCTGTAGTTGCTTTTCTTCAGGTCACAACTTGGTTGGCAGAGAGGAAACAGTAGGAATTAATGGGTGCTTTTCAAATTGGCAGGCAGCAACGAATGAGGTGCCACAGGGATCAGTGCTGGGATGCCAACTATTCAGAATATACATTAATGATTTGGATGAGGGAACAAAATATAACATCTCAAAGTTTGCAGATGATACCAAGCTGGTGGGAGGTTGAACTGTGAGGAGGATGCAGAGATCCTTCAGAATGATCTGGATGGACCAAGTGGGCAAATCAATGGCAGATGCGGTATAATTTGGATAAATGTGAGGTTATTCACTTTGGAAGCAAAAACAAGAAGGCAGATTACTACTTGACTGTAAATTGGGAGGGGAGTGTGCAGCAGGATTTGGGTGTCCTTGTGGACCAGGTGCAGCAGGCAGTAAAGAAGGCAAATGGCACATTGGCCATGTTGTGAGAGGTTTTGAGTACAGGAGCAGGGATATGTTGTTGCAATTATACAGGACCTTGGTGAGACCACACACAATATTGTGTGCAAATATCCTTCTGAGGAAGGATGCTCTTGAGGAAGTGAAGCGAAGGCTTACCAGGCTGATTCTGGGGATGGCAGGACTGATGAACGAGGAGAGATTGGAGACTTAAAATTCTAACAGGACTGGATGTAGATGCAGGGAAGATTATCCTCAGTGGTGAGGGAGGCCAGAACTGCGAGGGGGGTGGGGGGTGTAGTCTGAGGATTCAGGATGGGCCATTTAGGACAGAGGTGAGGAAACATTTTATCCAAACAGGAGTGAGCCTGTGGAATTCATTACCACAGGAAGTAGTTGATACCAAAATATTGAATGTATTCAAGAGGTGGCTGGATATAGCACTTGGGTGAATGGGATCAAAGACTATGGGAGGAGAAAACAGGGTTAGGTTATTGAGTTGTATGATGAGTCATGATCATGATGAATGGCAGAGCAGGTTCAAAGGGCCAAATCACCCCCTCCTGCTCCTATCTTCTATGTTTCTAATTTGTTCTCTAGTTTAATATCCTGTGAACGAACCTAATGAGGCAGAGAAAGTACATGCTTATATTGGTTTCTATGTTTTTCCTGGATCAGGTCACATAGCTGGTCATCAGGCTATAATTTAGAATGGTGCCACTTTGTATCAAGCAAAGCTGATCAGGTCTCCCCTTCTTACTGCCTACAATAGATGCATTGGAACGATTTGTAGATTGACAGTCAACCTGTTCGGCCATGACCACATCGTGAATGCACCTTCTGTGGTCATCTGGTCCTGGAATGGGGCTCTAACCAGACCTTCTGGTTCAGCCAGGTCACTACCCATTATGTCACAATACCCCCCTTCAATCCATTACATGATGTGTAAATTAGAAACGAACAAGTGGTTCTTTGGGCATTCTATTTTGTGCATCTGTCCAAGCTACCATGACCTTGAATTTCCCGTAAGCCAGTTTATCCAGGATGAAGTTTTTGCCTGTAGTACTTCAAAGAAAGTCCTTGTGCTTTTTGGGAATTTTCTGGGAAAAAAGTAAGTTAATATGTGACACTGAACTAATCTCCTAAGGGAGGCAAGTGTACATTGCCAAACTGGTGTGGGTCCCAAAAATTGAAAATGTAACAATCAAAAATGTTGGCGATCAGTTCAAAGCAGACAAGTTCGTGATGTGCAGAATTTAAAAATAGAACAGAACATAGTGGGGTAGAAAATGCAAACAAATTGCATCATCAAGTACTGATGTGTTTTCATTACCCTTCTTACTGCCTGCATTTCCTCTTAAGCTGCAAGTGGGATGAATTGTTAAGAGTGGAAGTTCCAAAGCCGGTATTATGGAGTTAGGTGCCTAATTGGCAATTGCTTTGCAAAATGCTCACTTCTGTATGCCAAATGAACTCTTCTGTACTTGCTATTTCAACTCCCTTGATGGCTAATCTTTCAGGCTGTATGTTGTTCCAGCAAAGCTCCAGAAACGTTTTCTTTCATGTGTCTTACATCAGCTGTGTCATAACTGGCGAGGTGTCATGCACCCCTGGTCAGTTTATTTTCCTGCTCCTGTCCTAAAGGGAGTTGGGTTTATAATAATGTCTTCCATGTAGGAACATTGACCTCTGTATTTCCACCAGGCTCGTTTTCCTCTATTGCAGCTATTGTAGCATTCTGTTTCATGCATGTCTTTAATTTCTTATGTCTCCTTGTTGTCTTTCACCATTTAATAGTCTCTGGTTTTCCATTTAAGCACTTTAGTAACTATTCTCTCATTGTATAGCTTCAGCTTTCTTTTTATATTTCTTTCTGATTGCTGTTGACCAAAATCTGGCCCTTTTGACAGTGTAGAGCTTCCATAATATTGCACATAATCTCAAATTAAATACTGTACTCTGGGCTCAGACTGGTGCCTTCTGGCCTAGCTGGATTTATCACATCATATTGTGTACTATAATACTGATACTGGTCAGTATGACTCTCATTGTACTAGTGCCAGGAATAGGGAAATAGGTATAATTTGTGTGTAGATTTGCAGTTGCTGAAAGCAGCTAAATCTGTTGTGGGCAAGTTTTTTTTTGCTGTACTAAATGTTGGTCCCTATGGTGCAGAAGGAGGCTATTTGGCCCATCAAGTCTGCACCAAGCGCAGTTCCACCCATTGGGGTAGCCGCTGTGCTATCCCAAATATTTCTTCCTTGGAGCTTTAAAGACTTTAAGCAGTGTTCTTTTGTTCAGCTAATGTTACTGAAGAAAAGTAGTAGCCTTAATGTTTTATTGATTTTAAAACTTGTACACTAATATAATTTGGAAAGACAGTTGAACATTTAGCACTAGTTATAGCATGGTTGACAGAATCAACCATACAATTGTTATTTCGAGGGAACTAAATCCAGTCTGTTTTACCAAAATGACTTTGAGGTACTTCAATTTCAATGGTTTTGAGTGGGGAATAACATGGTCAGTTTTTAATGATTAGGATACTTTAAAATCCAAGCGGTTTTGGCAGGACGACATGAGATTGCAAGTATGATTTGTCTTGGCAGAGGTGGACTTTTCATTTGACCTCTTCTGCCATAAATCTCTACTAGTTCTGATGTGTGGGTTTTTTTGCACAGTGAAGCATACCATTTGTGAAGGTGTTGGTTGTCAGCTGTACTTTGTAGAAATGCAGTTTTACTGAGAGCTATGTTTGTGGTTTCTGGATTATTTCTAATCCAGAAAATGTTGATAAGGTGGATATGCTATGTATTTTCATGGTGCTGGCCCTTACGTTGGATGAGGAAGCATGGCTGTGGTCAGTTTTGTAGCACCATAAATTGTCAAATTTCACTTGCAACAGATATTTTCTCTTCCCCTCCTGGCCACTAACTGCTTTGGCCCATTGGACTGCTATGTTTTTGCGTTGTTAAATCATAGCTAAATCAGTTAAGACTAAATTGGTAATTTTTATATTTGTCCTTCAAAAGTAAAATTAATGGGCATGCATAGACTCAATCAAAGAATTGATGTCACCACAGTTCAGGGAAAAACTGAGTAACCTGTATTTTAGTGAAGTGTTTTATAGAGGACAGGTTTGGCTCAGGTGAGGATAAGATTTTCTTTTATTTGAAATGGGTTGGGGGGAATGTATCTGAATTTAGTTACACATGGCGAGCTAAGGGACTTAATGCCAATTTATCTCTAGCAATTGGTCCTCTTACCTCTGCTTTCTTTATAGCATGAGAAGTTTGTTTTTGTTTTTTGCCCCCCTCAGTAAACATTTTTCATGCCATTTGACCTGGAACTGACTGCTAGTCAATTGCAACCGACCTCAGTTGTGAGCATATTTTATTGCTGTTAGGTTGACCTGCATTCAAGTTAAGTTTTTGAAGTGGAAGAATGCAATTGTGAGTACTTGGTAGTAATACTTAAAACTGTGCTCATCCTTGCCACGTAACTGTCTGTTTTTTCTTTATTGCTTACCTTGGCCAGAAATGTATGTCCTTTGGATGTTCGTATATGGTTTTTGGATATGAAATAGTACACTGCAGAAATTGGCCTATGGCCTATTCTCTTTCAAAGAGCAATCCAGTTATTCCCACTCGCCCCCCTCTCCCATAACCCGCCCATTCTTTTCTCCCAAATATTTATCAGATCCCACCCTTTCTGTAGGCTACCATTCAATCTGATCCACCACCCTAACAGTGCAGTCCAATTCTTAACCACTTGCTGCTTTGGCAAAAGTACCAGAGCTTTACTTTTTAAATCAGCTTAAAGTTGTGCCCTTTAGTTATCAACCTTTCAGCCATTAGAAACAGTTTTTCTTCATTTAATCAAGTCATGATAGATGTGATAACCCCCATGAAGTCCATGGGGAATTACTGATCTCCCTGTGGAGCTTGTTGAGTATGAGTTCCCCTGGTAATAGGGCAGCGGTCTGTCCAGCTGGAACTTCTTTTCCACCCAAGCTATTTAAAAAACAGGCCCAGGCAGGGCTGTGTGTGTACACACCATGCTAATAGTTTATCACAGGATACAAAGAGAAACCTTTGTTCCTTTCCAGCCAGGCTTCCTGATTCATTATTTAATATTTATTTAAATATCTCAACACTTGTATAATCCCCTAAGCCTTCCCTGCCCTTGGGAGAACAACTCCAGCCTCTCCAATCTGTCCAAATCACTCATCCTCCTTCCCAGGAACGGTTCTAACACTTTTTTTTTGTACCCTCTTTGGATGCGATGTTCCAGGGAGGGTTGAACTAGTGTTTTATAGAGGTTTTAGTATTACTGTCTTAAAACCCACAATTTCATAAGTTCCATTAACACTCTTATTAACGTGTCTGAGCACCTTCAGAGAACACAAACGCTTTTGAGCTCAAGCATTATCTTCACCCCATCTCCTGACCATGTCTCTATTCTTGCATCTCTTTCTTTAAAAAAAAATTAGCTTTGTTCCTCCTCCTTCCCACCATAATGCATCATTTCCAACCTGTCTGTCTTCCTTGAAGTCTATTACTATCTTGCTCACCGTTTGCTGTACTAAGTTTCGCCACCTTCAAATTTGAGTTGTGCCCTGTACATCAAATATGGTCCTAGTACTGAACTTTGGGGAACACCGCTGCATACCTCCTTCCAGTCTGGAAAAACAGTCAACTACCACAATTGGTTTCTATTCCTTTGTCTATGTTGTATCTATGCTGTTACCACCCTTTTATCCTATAATCTCCTTAGAATTAGTAATTAGAAAATGGTATAGAAACAGCTCAAGAGGATTTGCAGCCTGCAACAAAAATTGCTGTCATTTGTAATTAACTTTTTGCATTTAACCATTTCTGTTTTGTCTATTCTGTTGGCGCATCTGAAAATACTGTGTGATGGTGGGAGAAATAATCACAGTAATAGTTTAAAATGCACTCCTGCAATCGTGTTTTTCTTCCAGAACTGCAGTGTGATCAATTTAAATTTACTTTGTCTACAGCAACTAAGGATGAGCAATAAGCGCTGGGCATTGCTCGTGGTGCCTATGAAGTAATGAGGCTGCTAGTATAATCCTTTATTTGGAGGGAACTTGATCCTGCAAGTTTATTTGCAAAGGTGGTCTGCCTTTTTCGGCTACTGTGCAGAATCTTGTTAATGTTTTTAGTCTGAAAATTGAAGTTTGTTCCTCTCTGATCTAAAACTGATCAGAATTGAGAAGCTTTAGTGAGTGTATTCAGTAAATCTTTTGCACCTGGAGTGTGTATTTCACAGGTTAGTTTAGAGTGGGGCTTATGCAAGGATTTATGAATTAGAAGGGTTAATAACTGTTGTCAGGTAGGTATAAGTACAGTTCCAACAACTGTTTAACAATTTGCTTTGCAACAGGGCTGTTTGGAGAATCTTAAGTTGTTACAGCATGGCATTTTGCCTGGCGCTCAGGGAAGTGATGAAGGAAGGCTACATTATCAGTAAGTTCTGTTTTTGTGAGAGATATTTTTACTGAGGCCATCTTCCCACAGGTGGATGTTAAAGATCTCATTCCACTCTTCAAAGATGAGCAGGTTGGGAGGATTCCTTGGTGCCTGTGTCAATACTTATCCTTCAACCAACATCACTAAAACAAAATATTTTGACTTTTTTTTAATTTCGTTGTTATGGAATCTTGCTGTGTCCACTGCTGCTTCTATATTATATCTGTGACAACACTTTGAAATATTTTGACAGCCAAAGTCGAACCCTTTCAGTCATCCAGGGGTTGTGAAAGGCACTATATAAATTGAAGTTCTTTTGTCCAGTTTAAGCCTTATCAACATCTTCATCTCTAATGTAGCCATTCTGTTGCTCATTCTCCATACCATTATAATCCTCTTGAGCGCTATAAGGTTCCCTGATAATGGATGGACCCTGCTGAAGCAAATGACACAGAATTACCCCATTGCAACACCTTTTTTTGCTGTTAATTTTGAATGTTTTAAATTTATGACCATATTATCATTTTGCTGACCAGTAAGAACAATCCATTGCTATATACCTCACTGTATTCTTTATAATCTCAAACTTGAATCAAGTCACTCCCCAGTATATTGGTCCAGATCATCCGTCCTTCGGACGGTTATACCCTGGTCAATGTGCTGAGACTGCCCCAAGCAAGGACTGCACGGCAATTGCCTGGGAAGTTTCTCTTTCCATTGGGCAATTATCCCACAATGGGAATCCTCTGAAACTAATTCAAAGTCTGAGACTTTGGTTCTGACTTGTTAGCAAAATTATTATCTAGAAAGAGGTTAGAATGATTAAAACCAATTCTAAACCCTTGGTAACTATACTACTGATATCCCCTGATCCTGTCCCTCAAACCAGGGCAGTGGTTAACACTGCTGCTTCACAGCTCCATGGACCTGCATTCAATTCCCAGCTTGGGTCATTGTCTGTGTGGAGTTGCGGTTTCTCCTCGTGTCTCCGTGCGTTTCCTCTGGGTGCTCCGGTTTCCTCCCACAGTCCAAAGATGTGTGGGTTAGTTGATTGGCCATGCTAAAGTTACCCCTTAATGTCCTGACATGCTTGGGTTAGAGGGATTATTGGGTAAATGTGTAAGGATATGGGGGTAGGGCTTGAGTGGGATTGTAGCCGGTGCAGACCCGATGGGCCCAGTGGCCCCTCTCTGCACTGTAGGGTTTCTATGATTCTAACCCATTCTACCACCTCTTCCACCCATTTACCTTGTCTCGTTGTTTGTCAAAGTGTCAGAAGCATTTAACCTGACTGGAATATGACAACTAAAGCTGCAAAAAGGGGCCATGACTTTCCCACATTAAAAAACCCCAGGCGCAGGCAGTGGCCACCTTTTTCAGCAGATGCAGGTTGAAAGTTTGGGTGAGAAGTGTGATGTTGCAGACCTTGGAAAGAAAATAGGATGGAATAGCAATCCAGTGGTATTTGCCATCACACAAGATTAGGCTCGTTATCTGCGGTCAAAATGTTCCAATTTCACAAACCTTTCCACCAGTTTCTTGCCACTGGTAAGATCTTAATGAACCTGCACTCATCCTCTTTTTTTATATGGAAGTGAGCATGTAAAAAGAAATCCTTGCTAAAATTTGACATGTTCTATTTAAACGTATTTGCAAATATTAGGCAATCGCTCATCTATATTTTGTTCCACAGATTCTTTGACGAGCAAAATTCTCTCTACGGAGCCAAAAAGCAGACGGCTCATGACTTCTGACCAGGACACTAAAGTTGTGGCTGAACCGCAGGTGCAGCAAGTGCAAGAAGTTGTAGACAGTTCACCTCTGGTGAGTTACTAGGAACACATGTTTCTGATTATTCTTCTATTTTAATCACTCAGATCAACATAACTGGTGATAGAAACTGAAACACTAAATGTGTGAGGTCCATCAATGTCTGGATGAAAGGCAGCTCAATGCTTTGGTTATGCAATGTGTTGGGTCAGTTATAAACCTGAAACCTTATTCTGATAATTCTTCTTGACTAGGTTTTATTGCGCAATGAAAATTAGCTGGATTTATGGCTTATTACAGAGTGGTTTTAATTCGACAAATTAATTGGGCAGCAGGTGGCGAAGTGGTTAGCACTTCTGCCTCAGCATCAGGAACCCGAGTTCAATTCCCAGCTTGGGTCACTGTGTGGGATTTCTCCCCCTGTCAGCGTGGGTTTCCTCCCACAGTTCAAAGATGTGTGGGCTAGGTTGATTGGCCATGGTAAATTTCCCATGGTGTTGGGGGACTAGCAGGGTAAATATGTGGGGTTAAGGGGATTAGGCCTAGGTAGGATTGTGGTTGGTGCAGCCTTGATGGGCTGAATGGCTGCCTGCACTGTAAGGATTCTGAGTAACTTGATGGATGTTATTGTATGTCGGTGAATAGGAACGTTCCTTTGACTGAGTATGAAGTGTCATTAAGCATTCAAGTTTGGCAAGAAATGAGTTGGTTGGAAGATGGTGCTATAATCTGTGCCAAAATCAGGAATTCATTGTATCTTGTGCAAAATTCTTGCTCAAGATAGTTATTTTTAAGTTTTTGTTTTGCTCAGCTTGTTAAAGGTCTGTAGTTGTTTTGCTCGGAATGCAGTTTTTGGGATGTGACCACGTTGAAAAGTAATCTGGAGAAGATTGGGCATCGCAGTGAGTTAGAACACAGGTCCTTCGGAACCTGGTTTTAAATCCAGTCTGCAAGATGCACAATTGTCTAAAGCTCAAGTCTTGATCAGTTTCCGAAGGCCTTTGTGTCATTTTTTTTTCCCCATTGCATTTAAGTTCAGATTGAGAATCTAGGGGATTTTCACAATAACTTTTTTGCAGTGTTTAATGTAAGCCTACCTGTGACACAAATATTAAAAAACTTGAAACTTAAACTTTGAATCTGCAGTATCTGTTTTAATTTGCTGCAAATCATGCCTATGGCCAGAAACATTTCAATAAAGCCGTTTTCATAAATTGCAAATTGGATGAATCATTAAAATGAGGCACTGCCTTCTCATCTGGTAAAAGATCCCAAGGTTACATTCTGAAGAAAAGCTCAGGTGGGATGAGGTGTGGAGTGTTCTGGTCAAAATAGACCAACACAAGATTATCTCATTATAACATTACTCTCTGGGGGAATTCGAAGGGCCTGTTGGGCTGTAGTTTTTGTGTTCTACAACAAACTGTTTCAAACAGTAAAAGTGATTAAACACTCTGGGAGTTGCTGCGATTGCGAATAATACAAGTACAAATTTTTTTCTTCATGCAATATTTGTTCTCTTGATATAAACATAACTTATTTCCCTTTCTCAATGGAAGCTGCCTCCATCACGTACACTCGGGCCAGATTTTCCCCCATTGCTTTTGTCAGCCCCTGCAAGTCTCTGCCCCCATTTTCTCAGTCCTTCCATCATGGGTCAATTTTTCATTATCTACTGTCAGATTCCAAAAGGCAGCTTGCTTAGATTGAAGAATACACAGTGCATGATTGTGGCATTCACATGTTCATTATCCACATCACCTTTCAAAAAAAAGTGTTATTTTAAAGCGCTAGAATATTATGCTGTGAAGCCGAGACTTGAATGGTTGAGGTTTTACGGTGCATTGATCAATTCCAGAAATATTTTCGCTGTTGTAATTTCAATCCTTTGAAGTTCGTTTGAAAACTTTGCTATGGCAATGTCGCTATTTGCAATGGTGATAGACTTATGGTATATGCCATTATCTTTTTGGAATTGAATGTGTCTAGTTTGTTAGTTGCAATCCAGAATGACGATTAGGGTATGCTGGCTGAGCCTTGGGCGGGATTCTTTAGCTTTGTTCACTGAAACAGGAAAATCCTGCTCGATGTCAATGGACCTTTCCATGTTCTGCCCCTCGCCTTTCCTGTGATGGGCGGGGTGATAACATTCTGGCCTTTATTTCTACCTATGTATACCCATTTTCCTTGACCCCTTAGTTGCCTTAAGTTCTTTTTCAAGCTGATCGTTTAGAGCCACGACAGTCATGTTTGGGGATTTACCTGTCGTGAGCTTCGTAGCTTAATGCTAAGATTGCTCGGGATAAAGGATCAGCAGACCCTTATTTGAGACTTCTGAACCATTCTTGGTAACGTGGCTGCTGATCTATTAAAATTATTTTGAGCATTTGACTGTTACAATTTCTACTGTTGCATTTATTATTACTGCTGTCTTGAGGTAATAATTTGATGTTTTCCTTTATGCATTTTTTTAAAGGAACTTATTTCCTTGAGCAAGCACCAACCACTGAGTGTGCCATATTTTGATTCTGGTCTAAACTGAAATCCAAAACTGCCAGAAAATTGAGATTTCTTTTCTTCCTGGATGGAAAACAAATTAAACGTGGCTCCTTTTCATGCTCCTTTGCACAGCAAGGCTGGCTAAAAAAATTTTGGTCAGATAAATGGGCCAACAGGATTTTTTTAAGCAAGAAGTGGAACAAAGTAATATAAAAGCAAAATTCTGAAAGAGAAACTCAGGTCAGGCAGCATCTGTGGAGAGAGAAACAGTTAACATTTTTGAGTCTCTGACACTTCAGAGCAGATGCTACCAGACCTGAGCTTTTCAAATGTTTTGTTACAGGTTTCCAGCATCTGCGGTGTTTTGCTTTTATTTTTGAACCACCTAATGCTATCTTTATAGTTCTTGTCAGTTGTTGGCTTAGTGTTTAATTTGGGCTAGGTGTGGTGGGAGGAGAAAGCGTCAATTTAAAATTTGCAATTCCAGCAGTTTTAACATTGTAATTTGTCTCTGCTGAATGCAGGCTTGATGACGGATATTCCTCCATTTTACTATGACAGCACAGAGTAGAAAGTTGACGTAGATGTTAGTTTTGGAATGGGTTAACCCAGCTGTGCTATTCAATTTTGAGTGGCAGTAGCATATGACTTTTAACAGCCTTAAAGGTACTATTTTTGTTATATGGGTGTTGGAAACTTGTTTCATAGCACTTAAGCTTTGTAGTGTGGAAGCTTGTTGCTGTAGCTCCTAACTATGGGTTGCTGCTTTAGTAAAGAGAGAAATCCGTTGACCAAAAATGCCACTGAAAGAACACGTTTGTTGAGGAATGCAGGAAGTGAAACAGATATTGAAAACTGGATCCAAAGCCCGGTGTCATTACTTAAAGAAATGACCAAGAATGGGAAATTGGATAAACAGTCTCAAGCATGTGGCAAGCTGAGGATTGCACGAAGTACAAACGCGAGTGTGGACAGCCACCAAGGATGGTTGAAGAATAGCAGACACATGATCTGGCTTTTGCTGATGATGAAACCCTTTTACCACAGGCAAATGTCTTTGCAGCAAGCTGAAAATCTAAAATGTTAGTGAAGAATTCCTGACAAATGATTCTTCGTCAGAAGTCCAAAGAGGCAATCTGTGGAAGCCTACTGGATCATTGAAGGAAAAAACTGGGCATGTTAAAGGCAAGGAACATTGCAAAAACTACAAGAAGCCATGCTGTCCTATTAAAATGGATGAAAAATCTGTTGAGAGACATGGAACTGAAAATGCTGTTGTTCAAAGTGTGCTATCTCAATTGGCTCTATCACCCAGAGGATAAGGCTGTGCTCTTGCACTGAGAAGGTCATCTTAAATGGTGCAAATTTGGCAAGTTGCCAAATTTTTGATTGCCATTCACAGCAGCAAGAACTCGCCTATCAGTTGTTAATGGCAGAGGCTGAAAGTGATGGTAAAAATAGCAAGACTGAGGGAATTCAATGTATTTCAACACTGTATAATAAAGAGCATTGCTTAGATAGCAGTAGCTTGTCTTTTGAAATAGATATTAAATCAAGAACCAATGATTTTTACAGTATCTGCACAATAGATCTGGAGGATGTAGATGATGAAGAGTCACCTGTTTTTCCTCATAACCAAATTGCCTCAGATCTGTACTGCTCAGCTGTCACAGCTGAGAGAAAGCAAAGCCTAATACGGTCTGTTGACACTGCTATAGATTTTTCAAGACAATGTCCTATAAGTACAGCAGCTGTTTCTGATCAGGAAGTAGTCCAAGTAGCGCAATCAATGATGGTAGCCGTGGGCACTGTGGAGCAGCATGGTTTTTCCACTGAAATATGCACTGATGCGCAAGCCACTACGTTACTTGTGCCAAAATCAAATGCTGCACTTACATCTGCAGAAATGGCCAAAAATGAAGCGAGGTATCTTGATAGTCAACCTAACAATGGAAAGAAGCACAGCTATGTGAAGTCTTCACTTCCTGAGAAGTTGCCTGAGGTAAATTACTTTAGTTCAGACGCTTGTGCTTCAAAATTTGCAAATATTTACAATCATGCCAAATGATGTCATCTGTGCGAGGCAAACCAGAAAGTGAGTGAGTCCCTGATTAAGCACAGCATTAAATTTGAAGGCACAGGAGTTGATGAATGTCAGCAATGCAAGTTGAATATGTTGGAATCCAACATATGTCCGAACACAGCTGTACACCCACATGATGGGGTAAGAAGTGGCAAAAGCATTATCTCTGACCCCTCCATAATTAGGGTGCCAAAGTTGAATAATTCATTGCCTGACAATTCTCCGATAGAAAAAGTACTTATTTTGAACTCTCAATCAAACTTGGACGACTGCAATCAATGTCATGAAGGAAACCTAATTCCTGTCCATGCACCATCCATTTTGCTGGAAGCAGAGTTTACGTGTCAAAAAAGTGAAACTGGACTACCACAGGATCAAACAGTTACGTTAAGTAATGTAAATATGTATGTGGAACCTCTGGAAGGATGTTCATACTTGGATATAGACTTGTTACAATCCTTATCTATTGGAAAAATATTTGAACAAATGAAAGCTGAGGGGAAGAGTTTGAAATCCAATTGTTTGAAATTGGATGCTGCAGCTTGTACCAGTAATTCCAACATTGAGGAGCAGCTACTCTGATCAAAGAATCGCTGATAAACAAAATGGTGGAAAATTTGCATCAGTGTCCAATGATGACATTTTGCAAGCTGACCTCAATATGCAAGTGCCCAGTGCATCTGAAGAAATTATGGTGGAAAATTCAGGATTTGGCTTTTCAGCTGAGCAGGATTCAGTTGTTGAAATCCATAATAGTTATCTGTGAGCCATTTGACGTTGGCCACAGTGCCAGTGTTGATTTAACAGAGTTGGATGAAATCAAATATTTTGCCTGTTCATGATGCTATTGCAGATTCTTAGATCAGATCAGCTGCAGAAACAAAGATGAAAAATCAACAGGAAAAAGCGTTGAACTTAGGCAAACAAAATCAATATTCTGCTGTTGTACTTTCAGTTAATGGTACAGAAGTAAGCAGTGAAACTGAATTTACCGTCAGTAATGTCTCTGCAGTGGAAAACAATGCCAATATCTGCTTGAACCAATACACTGGAAGTCTGAAAGACAATGACGAAAATGTATTGAATGGAATAACTGAACAGACGCCTGAGATTCAGAATCTTTCTACATCTAGGCAAATTTCATCTGCTCCAAACGCAGCACTCTGAGGTGTAGTGACTCGACAAAATATCCATCCACTGGAGAGCAGAACTAGCTTTGTAAACTGGCATCTCTCCATGTTCTAATGAAAAGACTGAAAACTTGAAACAAACATTTGCTGCTGACTGGATTACAAATGAGCCCTGTAATCCTGTTTTTTGCTTTGTGCAGAATGAAGTTCAGCAAGTCGTGCTTGACACACAGTCTGCAAGCATAGAGTTATTAGATGAGTCTAAGAATCCATCCACCTTTAAAATTGAAACAGAGGGAAAGCATTCACAAGCAAGTGACTTAACACTGGAAAAAACTTCAAAAAAGATGGAGGCTGTTGAATTGTATACATCAAGAAAATTGTGAAATTAATGTGAATGGTGTGGAGGATCCTAGTCAGATCGATCAATATACATCAACTCCTTCATGTGAAATATCTCGCATCTTAACTGGAATCGTAGGCAATAGTGATGTGAAAGAGAAGCCTTCACCCGACGTGCTGTGCAGAAGCAATGAGAGATGTGTGGATGTGATGGTAGACATTTCGAGACAGCCTGGAGATGAACCTAAAATAGATCACAATTTAGAAAGTGGCGTAAGGCCACCATGGACTATCAATCCAGAAATTGACATAATGTTTGAAGATGTAGCTGAGTGCATATTTTCTGAACAGCTGAAGATAAATGTAGGCAGCCGTGCAGGTTACTTATGGAACACCAGCTTTACTGGAGTTACTAGTGAGGTTGACTTGCAGCAAAATGATGCAGTCCAATCAGTTTTAAAGGATGTTGATATCACCAAAAGCCTGACTGGGGTGCTTCTATGCCACCTTTCAGTATACAATCCTATTGATTCTTGGAATTGGCTCAACAGCTGTGATCAGACAGTGAGTATTTTTCAGATGGTAGCTATTTAATACATCTTTTTATGCCTTGAGTGCAAATGGTAATTTTTATACATGGGAGCAAATTGGCTGTCTTAATTTGGAATCACAAATGGATTAAACGAGGCAGCTTTTATTGCTATTTGCATTCCCACTTTATTTAAAGGTGGTATTTTGTTGTTCTGCCTTCAAGCAACATCTAGGAAACTGTCATAGAATCAGCCCATAAAAGCACAAGACTCAGGAGTGTAATTAGGCCACTTGGCCCATTTAATCCGCTCTGCCATTCGATCATGGCTGAATTTCTTCCATCCCCCACCACCACCAAATTCTCCTGCCTTCCCCCATGACCCCTGGTCCCCTTAGTAATCAAGAACCTATCTATCTGTCTTAAAGACACACAATGCAGAAGAGGCCATTCGGCCCATCAAGTCTACACTGGCTCTCCAAGAAAGATCCCACTCAGGCCGCCTTTCCCCATGTTATCTCCGCCACACCACATTTACCGTGGCTAATCTAGCTAACCCATATATCTTAAGTGGCAATTTAGCATGGTCAATCCACCTAACCTGCACATTTGGACTATGGGAGGAAACTGGAGCACCGAGCAGAAACATACGCAGACGTGGGGAAAATGTGCAAACTCTACACAGTCACCAAGGCTGAAATTGAATCCTGTTCCTTGGAGCTGTGAGGCAGCAGTGCTAACCACTGTGCTGTCCCCTTCAAGGGGACAGCAGTATAAACTCTGAAATATTGGACTTGAATGAAATGACCTTAAATTGAAGTGGATTTAAATAATTACTTGTCAATCTGGACCTATTCATAAAGGGCTATGAAATTTGTGTAATTATGATGTACACTTTTAAGTCAGTCGGTGTTGTCAGTTTAGGTACTGACAATTCTGTATTTTTCTGGATTGTTGTAAGGTTCAGAATTTCAGTATTTGAGGGTTTTTAATTTTTGTGTATTTTCAAACAGTTGTGGCGATATGCTTTGCTGTACTCCAGTTTTGAAGTGCAACCAACTTTATGAAAAAAAAGTGGCTGGAAACTTAAATTTGAGCTACGACTTTGTCACTAATTTTAATTTTCTTGAACTTTTGATAATCTTGGACTTCACCATCAGTGCATATTGAGTTGAATAAAAATGGCTATCGAAGCAGCAAATTGCAGAGTTTAGCCTTCATGACCAGGGACAGTGGACAAAATTTCCACTTGCCATTATAGAGTCTAAAGCCCAAATTTGCACCACCTTCAACTAAACTGGAATTTCCAAAAGTTGTTGCTGATTTGTACCTTTTTAGCGCAAGCTACATTTCTTATTTGTTTTGATCCTTGATTTTATTATTGTTGTTCTCCCTTGTTTAAAAAATCTTGGTTGCAAACCTGCTGACTGTGACCTTTTCCTGCCCAACCTATCTTAGACCTTATGAGGTTTACCAATTTTTAGCAGGTTCTTTTGCCTCCGTAACTATCCCTGAAGTTTGGGTGCCCATTTTCGGTCTACATTTGCAGAAATATGGTGCTGCTGTACAAGTAGTCAACTGTTTTGCCATCTCATTAATGCAAGTCATGTCACAATACGATTTCCTTATGATCTAACTGGGTATTGTGTATTTTGCACATGTTCCAAAGTGCAATTCTGTAATCTCTGAAAGCAAGATTGAGAAGCACTTGGATAGCTGAGGTCAGACATGAATCATAATGCCTGAAATAATGCAGCCTAAAGGGAAGATACTGAACATATTGTGTTTAACTCAATCTCACCTCTCTCCTGAATGCAGGGTGAAGAGTAGAGAACATTATTAAAACATCTTATCCCCTTTATGACTGACTTGTATTTTGATATTGCATTTTGCAGTCAGCTTTTAACTGTTTTCTTAGCTTTTAAACTTCTCTTTGGCAGTGTGGTTCCTTAACGCGTTGCAGTCTTTTGGTTAACTACCTGTCGAGCCAACCATTCCATAGTGGAAGGGTTGATATTGCCCACAATAGAAATTTGGCTACTGCTTTTCTAGCTTGCCTTTTCATAGTTTCACCTCTAACATATTTTAGCATTTTGTCTAATAGGGGAACCATCAAATCACAAAACAATTTGCTGAAAGTGAAGATGGATAAAGCCGTAGAACTAGCAGCATTTTTGGATTTTATAATTAAAGGTGTGGAGTAGAATGGTGAAAAAAATGAACAGCTTCAAAAAAAGTGAGGGCACAGTACAAGTTCACTGAAGAAAGGACAAAGTAACCCAGTGGAAATGCATCAGGATATAGTTAAAAGGCTAGTTACTGAAACTACGCCAAACAAAAAAGCCTAATACATTTATAGGCTTTTTTGAAATTATGAAGGTTTTGATGTGTTGAATTGGGCAATATTTCCATTTTTGGGATATAGGATCAGAAGGCATAAATCTGTGTGGGTAGAGTTAAGGAATCGCAAATGTAAAAAGACCCTGATGGGAGTTGTGTACAGGCCCCCTAGTAGTAGTCAGGATGTAGGGCAGAAAATAAATCAGGAGACAGAAAAGGCATATATAAAAGACGATATTACATTAATCATGAACTTTAATATGCAGGTGGACTGGGGGAAAACAGGTAGGTAGTGCATCCCAAGAAAAGGAATTTGTGGAATGGCTAAGTTTTTTTGAGCAGCTTGTGATCAGGCATTTCAGGATTTGGTGATTTGATTTAAGGCAGCCTTGATTAGGAAGCTTTAAGGCGAAGGAATCCTTAAAAAGCAATGACCAATAAGATAGGACAAATTCTGAGGGAGAAGCTGGAATCAGATGTAACGGTATTATAATTAAATGTAACTGCAAAGATGAGGAAGGAGCTGGCCAAAGTTGATTGGAAAGGGAACCTGGCAGGGAAGACTTCGGAACAGCAATGGCAGGAGCTTTTGGGGATTATTTGTGAGGCACAACAGAAATTCATCCCGAGGAAAAAACATGCTAAGGGGAGGACAGGCATCCATGGCTAGCGAGGGAAGTCAAGGACAGCATAAAAGCAAAAGAAAAGGCATGCAAAGTGGCAAGGATTATTGGGAAGCCCTTAAAAGTGAGCAGAGGACAACTAAAAAAGCAATAAGCGGGGGGGAGAAGATAAAATGAGCGTAAGCTAGCCAGTAATATAAAAGATGACGGGAAGAGTTTTAATATATAAAAGGCGAGAGAGGGGTAAAAATAGACATTGAATCACTGGAAAATGAGGCTGGAGAAGTAATAGGAAACAAAGCAATGGCAGAGGAACTGAATAGTTTGCATCAGTCTTCACTGTGGAAGATACTAGTGGGACGCCAGAGCTCCAGGAGAAATGGCACAGGTGAGTATAGTGCCCTTCACTTAAGGAGAAGGTTTTGGTGAAACTGAAAGATCTAAAGGTGGATAAATCACCTGGACCGATGGAATGTACCCCAGGGTTCTAAAATGATAGCTGAGGAAATTGTGGGAGTGTTGGTGGTGATCTTTGAGCAATTCTTGAGGCAGGAAGGATCCCAGAGGACTGGAAAGTAGTTAATGTAACACTACTGTTTAAGGGGGAGGGAGGCAGCAGAGGAAAAATTATAGACTGGTTAGCCTGACTTCAATCATTGGCAAGATTTTAGAGTCCAATTATTAAAGATGAGGCAGTGGAGTATTTGGAAGTGTATGATAAAATAGGACTGAGTCAGCATGTCTTTGTGAAGGGGAGGTCATGTCTGACAAATCTGTTAGAGTTCTTTGAAGAGGTAACAAGGAATTTAGATAAAGGAGAACCAATGAACGTGATTTGGCAAGGTGCCACACACTGTTAAATAAGAGCCCATGGTGTTGAGGGTAAGACCCTGGCATGTACAGAAGTTTGGCTGGCAGAAGGCAGAGTCGGGATAAAGGGGCCTCCTTCAGGATGGCAGCCAGTGACTGGTGTGACTTGGGTCAGTGCTGGGACCACAACTTTTCAAAGTATATATTAATGATTTTGGAGGAAGGAACTGAAAGCACTGTTGCTAAGTTTGCAGATGATACAAAGGTATGTAGAGGGACAGGTAGTATTGAGGAAGCTGGGAGGCTGCAGAAGGACTTGGAATAGATTGAGAGTGGACAAAAGTGGCAGAATACAATGTGGAGAAGTGAGGTTATGCATGTTGGAAGGAGGAATGGAGGCATAGACTATTTTCTAAATGGGAAAATGCTTAGGCAATCAAACAGAGGGAGTTTGGAGTCCTTGTTCAAGATCTCAGGGTTAATGTGCAGATTCAGTCGGTAGTGAGGAAGGCAAATGCAGTGTTAGCATTCATGTATTCTAGCCCTTGAGCAGGGATGTACTTCTGAGGCTGTATAAGTCTCTGGTCAGACCCCATTTGGAGTATTGTGAGCCGTTTTGAGCCCCATATCTAAGGAAGGATGTGCTGGCCTTGGAAGGAGTCTAGAGGAGGTTCATAAGAATGATCCCTGGAATGATGAACTTGTATGAGGAATGGTTGAGGATTCTGGGTCTGTATACTCAGCGGAGTTTAGAAGGATGAAGGGGGATCTTATTGAAACTTACAGGATACTGTGAGGCCTGGATAGAGTGGGCGTGGAGAGGATGCTTCCACTAGTAGGAAGAACCAGAGGGCAAAACCTCAGGTTAAAGGGGTGATCCTTTAAAACAGATGAGGAGGAATTTCTTCAGAAAGTGGTGAATTTGTGGAATTTGTGCCACAGAAGGCTATCAAGGCGAGGCCGTTGAATGCCTTTTAAGAAGGAGATGGATAGGTTCTTGATAAGGGGATCAGGAGTTATGGGGATGAGAAAAATATCAGCTGTGATTGAATGGCAGAGCAGACTCGATGGGCCAAATGGCTTAATTCTGCTTCTATGTCTTGTAGTCTTAATGAATCATAAATTCAGTTAAGTGAGTTGGGACAGATTTACTTAGTGGGTTCCTGGAATATGGAATTCTTGAGGCATCGAGGCCACAATCATTGCATCTTCTAAGGTAACATTGGATGAAGGATTGAAGCAAAAACAGAGCAAGGCAAATCTTAATTTTGGTGTGCATCTGTCAAGTATATTGGTACTTGGGCTAATCCAATTGCCATTATATAGTGACACACAAAACAATACAGGGAGTGGAGGAGGAGCTGAACAGATATGATTGAAGGTGAGGTGATGTTTCATGAGCTGCAAAGAAAAGAGCTGATGAGGTTCAGTGCAGGGAGGCATTGCTTGACGAGGCTGTGCTTGACAAGGTAGCTTTGGATAATGTAGCAGGGGATGGTAGCATAAGAATAGGCCATTTAGTTCCTCCTTGCCACTGAATTGGATTGTAGCTAAAAAGGCTGAGGAAATTCAACACTTTTCTGATATGCATGCCATGCAAGCCTTTTCCAAAACTGCCAAATAGATCACTGAAGACATGGATCAAGATCAGTAAGAACCAAGGTGATAAGCCAATGTCAACAATTGCTGAAAAAAGCACTTCGTGGAACTACTCATTCAGAGCTTCATGGAAGATGTGCACCTACTTTAGAACTGCTTGCAATCAGAAGCAAGAGAAGCAAACCTAATGGTTTTAGCCACTGGTCCTGAAAATATCCTGGTGAAGAAGAAATCAAACATACTGATCTCTTGGATACACAGCCCATTTGTGAAGCTGAGGAAGCAGAATGAGGAAGTTGGAGACACCTTTAATCACAATTGAATTGTAACAACTACAGAGCTCCTGACTATTGGCCAAGTCCTGTTGGTTACTTTCTGAATCCCAGTCTGGCTACCAACCTCAGGAGAAGGGCAAAGAACAGAATGTCCTTTTGTGCGTGACTTTGTATGATTGACTTTGCCCTGATGAATTGATCTGTTCGGAAGATGCCACAGAGATTCTAGATGCCTACCTTGCATTACAATAGCAATTGAGTGCAATGCAATGACTCCACAACAAAACCTCCTTCCCTGTCAAAGGCATCAAACAAGGGTGTTTAACCAGCACTGGCCTCGATCTTTCTTGCAATAACACATGCCACTGACAAGCTGCCCTCAGTATCAAATTACCTTATTACATTGCTAAACATTTCAACTTCAATTGGCTGAAGGTCAAAATCAAGATAACCTCTTCTGTAATAGAACTGCAGTGTGCTGATGCCAGTAGCTGGTGCTCTGGTAATCTGAAATTACAACAGTTCCCTACCCATAGAATCCTAGTGCACAAAACAGGCCATTTGACCCACGTAATCTACACCAACTCTTCAAGACCCCCTTTCCCCATAACCCCATGCATTTACTATGACCACTCCGTCTAACTGCACACCTTTGGACCGTGGGTGAAAACAAGACATTTGGAGGAACCCCACACAGTTGCCCAAGGCTGGAATCAAACCTGGTTCCCTGGACCTGAGGAAGCAGTGCTAGCTACTGTGCTGTTGATGCCAAATTTGGCAATCCAATGCCTCCAATTGCAATACGTACTGAAATGTTGGAAAAAATCTGTCACATCTCGAAAGGTATGTATCCCAAAAAGCTAGCATTGAATGCAGATACCACCGAATCCAGTATTAATTATATACTAAGTCCTTTAGAAATGTATTATCAGATTTGACACTAAATCTAAAATTTCATCGGGCGGTGATTCACGTGCTTCTCTGTAATGCTGAATCTTAGACAACTTGCAGAAGCCATGTCAAGATCTTGGAACCATATTACCCTTGTGAAGGGATTTAAAAATCAAGAGAATTGTGAACAAGAGGGGCACAGAGAGGATTTCTTAAAGTCAGAGCAATGCCAAGGAGCCCATTCAAAGGAAATGTTTCAAAGGCAATCTCAAACAACATGTGGGAAACTGATCAACGTGACAGTCCATCATCACAGCCTTTCAGGAGTGCCTGCAAGACTTGACTGAGCCTTGTGAGCCATCTGTGAACCCGCTGACAACACTGACTCAGCCATCCGGAAAGAAGAATTGTTAATATAAGGGGTTAAGAGATGATGGCTTTTTGTACCCCTTTTTGAATACTTTCAGATTATCCTTCAATTATCTACACTGGAGGGATTGCAAACCAATAATGGCAATTCCTCATAATTCAAAGTTTTTTAAGCTCTGGTACAAGACCTCTGAATCTAACCTGTCCAGCATCACTTATAAGGCCAAGATGTAATTTTGAGCTTTTGTACACAAACTGCGTGCAGAATTCCAGATGGGGTTTACACAAGGCCCTGGTGAAGCACAACATCACTTGCTTGTGGTTGAATTCTAACTCCTAAATGCCAATATTCCCATAGACTTTGGCTCCGCATTATCTTTGTGTAAGTAGACACCTAAATTTGCCTTCCTCCTCCACAGCTCTTAAGTGAGCAGTAGTTTTGAAACTATAATGGTGAGCTGAGCATGTTAGGACAACACAGAATAATAGACAAATGTTGTAATATCCTGTGTAAGTAAACCAGATAAGATATTAAATTGGCACCTCAACTTATTTTTGTAAGTTGCACTGTTCCAAAGAGGCTTTGCTAAAGCCTTCATAAAACACCAGCTCTCCTTTTCAAGTACGTGGTTACAGTGGAATAGGATGCTGAGATTTGGGTCACTGAAAACTACTGTACATCAATTCTTGCTGAGAATCTCAATCCTTATATTTTGGTCTTCTGTTCTGCTGTCACAGATTCTTCAGATTTCTCTGCTTAATGAATGTCAAATTTTGCATGTCATGCAAATTGTATCTATTGGACACTCTCCAAAAGCATGACTCAAGCTTTACATATCTCAGTCTGTGTAATACTAGTATCACTTTTTGCTGTGGATAGAAAAAAACTACCCTTTTTGTTTGAACTTGTGTAGTGAATAGCAAAAACAAACTTAAATTTGTCAGCACATAAAATACAAAAAATTGCTATAGTTTGTAGGTTAATTGTGACCTGAGAATTTCTATCTATTTAAATGGCCATTTTCTGTTCCAATAAAGCAAATCGCTGTGTAAGCTGAAAAATTTGCAGTGACCGGGCAGGAGAAGTTTAGCTGAGCTGGAGTTCATGTGTACAAGTGCACCAACGTGAATCAGCAAGATTAATCCGATACTGGGAAGAAAAACAAGAAGTCAAGAATTTCAAGTATTGAAAAACGACCAGTCACACAGGTTTAGGTGTGACTGGTCAGCTGGCCACTAATGGGGGAAGCAATAGATATTTTTGTCTCAAACTTCTATTCTGGCCTTTGGTTATGAGAGCAATCTTTCCACTGAGCCTCCTCCCCCCTCAGATTACTTAACCTTGTAAACATGTTGTTCTATTGCTTTCTCCAAGTATTTCTCTAACTTTAATCTTAACATCTGTGTTAATTGCTTCATCTCCTGCGAGAGTGCATTAAATTTTTCATCGCTGAATAAAGATTCTCCCGATTCCCTTATTGGATGTATCAGTGAATTGGTGTTCATTGCCTCTTGCACCTACTATGTTAATCATACATCCCAGTACATCATATGAAACTAGTTTGATTATTCCTGTGCCAGACCTAGGTTAACCAAGTTAATGTTTTGTCTACTCCCCAGCATTTCTCTTTACTCTGTGCAGGATGCTGGATTGCATCTGAGATTTTAAACTCTATCACATGCTGCCTTTTAGCTACCTGATCACAACTCCTCAATGTTTCTTGCAATGGCAGTAGACTTGTAAGTATTGTACTTCTAGTTAGAGCTGGCTTTGTCAGAGAGATAAGCAAAGCTAATTGCTTTAGCAGTGCAATTCTTGAAAGTTCACGGCACAGAAACAGGCCGTTCAGCCCAACCAGTTCATTGTGTTTATGGTCCACATGAGCCTGCTCCCTCCTTAGATTATTTAACCTTGTAAACATATTGTTCTATTGCTTTCCCCTCATGTATTTTTTTCTAACTTGATCTTAACATCTGTGTTAATTACTTCATCACTTCCCGAGGGAAGTGCCTTTGCACCGCTGAATAAATATTCTCCTGATTCCCTTATTGGATGTATTAGTGAATTTTCAATACTCTTGCATAAACATCTTTTAGGCTTGGTTGGCTTATTGCAATTATGTAGGATATACCAGGGTGAAGATATGAAGTTGAGATGAGACTGGAGATATTGGAACTATTTCCACTTAAGTAGAGAAAGCTAAAAACAGACCAAAAGGGATTGATGAGCAAGGATAGTTAAGGTCTAGTTTCGGAGTCTGGGATGAGCATCAATGAGGAGTAAAGTAAGAAAATATGTATGTTACACAAGTTTAGAGCATGGAATTGAAGACCAGTATGTTTTCAGTGAAGAATAGATCAAATTTTCAGCGGAGGAAAATACCAGCAAAGAGTTGTGTAATTGTATTCTATTTTCATAGCTCTATCAAAGAGTGTGGAAAGGCCAGGAAAACTGCTCCTATCTGCCCATTGACTGACCCTTTGCAGGCCAGAGCTTCACCTGTGAGACCTTATGCTCTGCCTTCCTTCCCTGTTTTCTGAAAAGCTACCTTTCCACAATCAAGATTTTGGACACTAGAACTGTCTAACAAAACTATTTTCTATTTTTAGAAGGTTGTCAGTAAGTGGTTAGTTTTTAAAAAAAGTGCTACAGTAGAAGCTCATGGTTTTGTGCACAATTTCATAGCTATGACATTTGGTCTGAGCTTGTAGGTTTACTGTTTGTTTCTGGAAATGAACTTCAACTTCTGTTATTCAAATTTAGTATGCCTGCGTTTTTAAGTGGACTCTTGTTTTGGTAGGAGTCAGCCAAGGTTTCGGAGCTGAATCCTAATGCCAAAGTTTGGGGAAATGATGTGCTAAATCTGGATGCTGCTGCAAGCAATGCCTGTGAAACTTGGGAAGAACAGCTGGGGACTCCTGATGCTTGCCCAGAAGGTATGGAATTTTCTGGTGACTTTTTTGTTTGTAACACCATATGGTTAAATGGCCAGCTGCAAATGTTAGAATAACCTCAACAACAAACCTCCATTTTATCCGGCTGCTTATGATATATCCAGTATTGGTTGAATTGGAATTGCCAAAGCCATGCTCATTTGGTCTCCACCAGAAACTCAGTTTCTTAGTTTACTGACTCAAGTCAAAGTGACCAGGGAAGAGGGATAGAGGGGGAGCCAGAATGTTTGCAGCCATGGTATCCTCTTTGACTGAGATGCTGACCCTAATTAAGCCATCAGCAATAATTTTAGTTTTAAAATGTTAAAAGTTGGCCATGTTCAAGTATAGTGTTGCATGAGAATTTTATTCATTCTTACCCCAACGTTGCTCTGTAGGCAGTTCAGACCTATTTCTGGCATGAGAAGGTTGCCCTATTAAGGCAGGGGCAGTGTCTGTATCATTGGTGTTTTGAAGAACGAGAGGTGATTTTATTGGTGCATAAGATCCAGGGAGGAATTTGGGGTGGGTATTGGGAGGACATTTTCTCTTGAGGGAGGCTAAAACTAGGGGACATGTATTTTTAAAAAAAAAAGATGTCTCTGTTTTGAAACACTTTTCTTCTCCCAAAGGGGTGTTGGTGTGCAGAATTCTCCTCCTCGGAAAGTAGTAGAGACTGTTTGTTTGAATTTATTTAAGGCAGAGCTAGACAGATATTTCTTGGACAGGGAGTTTCGGGTTATGGGGCAGACAGTAAAGTGGAACTAAGACGACCACCACCACCACCAGATCAGCCACGATTCTGTTGACTGGTGGAGTTGGCTTGAGGGGTCAGATGGTGTCCTCCTATGTTCATATGAATGCAGTGACTGAAAGAATGTTTGGCAACAGATCAAATTGTTGCTTTCAGAAGGGAATTGGATATGTACATCAATTGAAAAAAATTGTAGGGCAGTGGGACTAAATGGTTTCTTTCAAAAACCAGAACAGACATGTTGGGCAAATCGGTTAGTTATTTACCTGTGCTTTGATTCCATAAAATGTCAAGCATTTTGAGGTGAGATGTGGGTGGTGGAAATGAAACAGTGTTCTAATTTGACAAGTGATGAAAATAAAATTTAGCTTTTTGTTTACAAAAAGAAATTCTCTTTGTGTTTGGCAGGATTTGAGACCAATGGCGACACTGGCAAGTTATTTCAAAGTCCATCACAGGAGTCCTCCCTGACAGTTCCTTCCTCTGAACAACCAGATCTGGACACTGTAACACTCCAGTGCTCTGACTCTTTCTACTCAGAATATGATACAATGCATGGAACCAGACAGGCAGGTAAAAATAAACCATTGCAGCTCAATTGCCAAATTGATTTTCTTGTGTTTGGGCTCATTTCACAAAAGCATGCATCATGCTACATTGTCTGCATTTCTCAAAATACAGCGCCAGTTGGAATAACTCTTGTCATCTGCCTTTAATTGTAATGTTAGGCAATTTTAATGGCAGTACATTCCTATGATTTGGTTAGCATGTCTCAGTTTATGTTCACTTTCAACCAAAGTGAACAACACACGGAACGTATGGAGCACATTGGCTTCAGTGTTTTCTTTTGTAACATATGTTGATTATTTATATGACATAGATATGCTTAAGCTTCCTCTTGCTAAGTTAGAATCTAAATTAAACTTTTGAAAAGATGACTTGAAGCTGCAAATAGTGTGATGTCACACTGTCTGCATGTATGGATAGATTGCTGCATTTCAACCATTGCCAATCTTCTGCTGGAATTGTTTGAAACTTCCTGTCTTTTAGCTCTTGCATACTTCGCTTTAGTCAGTGGCAGTGTTATTCCAAACTAACTTGAGATCATTAATTCTGAAGTCAGTGGGTGCTTTTCTAATGAATTTAAATTATTTTGCTGGGGCAAGCTTATTGGTGTTTCAGTTCTGGATTTTGATCTCAGATGTTGTATTGCTGAATGAAGGATGAGTTTTTTTTGTCATGGCTTTCATATTGGATCATGTTGGACAATATAGGGGAGCATTTAAGAAGTTTAAAAGAAGCATCTGGTTTTATTTTTCCCTATTTGCAATGGAGTTTAATATCTATATGCAAACGATATCCTCAGATATCAAACAACCCTCCAGTGAATTCATAGAATCCCTCCAGTGCAGAATGAGGCCATTTGGCCTATCGAGTCTGCATTGCCCACAATCCCACCCATCCCCTAACCCCACGTATTTATCCTGCTGGTCCCCCTGACACTAAATGGCAATTTAGCATGGCCAATCAACATGACCCTCACATTTTTTGGCCTATGGGAGGAAACCAGAGCACCCGGAGGAAACCCACCCAGACACTGAGTGTGCAGACTCCACGCAGATAGTGACCCAAGCTGGGAATCGAACCCGGGTCCTTGGCGCTGAGAGGTGGCAGTGCTAATCACTGTGCTACCATACCGCTTCATGAGTTAGTACTACTAATTGTGTTCAAATTGTTTCCGCGTACTTGAATGTTTCTGTTGCTTCACTTCAGACTTTTTTCCCCTTGTAATTTCTATGAAAACTTTTAAGATTATTCGCCTCTGAAGTTAGCTATGTGGTAAAATTCCTTCCTGATGCAACTGGCAGACTTTGCACAAACTTGTTGCTGTACTACATTTCCTCTCCTGGTAGGATTTAAATTAGTTTGTAAGATTGAATTCTTTATTCCTATAATTTACCTGCTTGTGATCAATGAAAGCCTAACGATGAAACCTGGATGTGAAAGTGAGTGGCATAAAACCAGATAATATGTGCAAGTGCATTTTCCTGGAGAATCTGGTTTTTCTGGTTTGTAGGAGGAGGAGATCAGACACTATTGGAACAGGAGACAGTTGGTCAAGAAGACCTTCGAGAGCTGCTGAAAAAGACACTGGAGTTCTGTTTGTCTCGGTGAGTCTTTAATTTTCTTGAATTTTGCTTTGATTTAAACATAAGATGAATGTCATGTCTATTGTAGATTTTCCCCCACAATCTACCAACAACCATATGCAGCACAAATTCTTTATATAAAGATTTAATGACATACCTTGGAATCGAGGGAAATCAACTCAGTCTTGGGTATTTGCATGGTTTAAGCATCATGCATTGTGGATAAAAACATGAGTGGACAATTGTGTCACCTCCATTTTTTAAAAACAAAACCTGCATGCTCAAATATTTTCTCCTCAGAATCTGTGGAAGCTTACAAATTTTGAATGACAGAATCTTTGCAGTTGAAAAGAAGGCAATTTGACCCCCCCCAAGTCCACATTGAATCTCTGAAATAGCATTCTACCTAGACACAGTCCCCTGCCTTATCCCTGTAACCTTGCATGTTCACTTCTTTTTTTGACAGCTATCCAATTCCCTTTTTGAATACCTCGATCAAACCTGCCTCCATCCCCTTTGCAGGAAAATTGTTCCAGTCTCTGGGTGGAAAAACCTTTTCCTTGCATAACTTAACTTTTTTCTTTTACTCCTTTTTATTATTTTGAATTTGAATCTAGTTCTTAATGCTCTCAAGTGGGAGTAGTTTCTCATTATTTACCCTGTCCGTACCCCTTGCATCTTGGATGCCTCTATCAAGTCTCCTCTCAGCTGCCTTTTCCCAATCTTTCCAATCTAACCTCAAGTTTTTCTTAATCCTGCACTTGTCCATGTGACTTGATTTTTGTCACAGAGCTTTACCTGCCATTGAAGTAAAACTGACTGGCCTGCTTTGAATAAGGATGTAACATTTACAATTCTCCAGTCCTCCACCCTGTACAGCTACATGTCAAAGGAAGCCTGGAAGATTATCACTAATGTCTCTGCAATTTCCACTCACTCCCTTCAATATCCTTTGATGCATTTCATGCAGTCCTGGTACATTATCTATTTTAAGTAAAGATGGTGGTCCTAATGCTACCACCGTCTCAATGATAAATTCTCCTAGTGTGCCAGTTACTACTACCTCACCTCAACCTAAGCAGCAGTATCATCCTTTGCAAAGGTGAATGTAAAGTGCTCGTTTAATACCTTCTGTATCATGTGCAAGTTCCCCTTTTATCTCTAACAGGCCCTACTCTTTACCATTGTTTTATTTATATGCTATCAAAGACCTTGGGGTTCCCTTTTATGTTAGCTGTCAGTCTTTCTTCATGCTCTCCTTTCTTAGCAGCTTTTCATTACTTTCCTTCTGGTCCTTATGTATTCAGCCTGATCCATTTGTATTTTCTACCTGGCAACTCTTATACATGCACTTCTTCCTTTTCTTCTTTGCCCCTCCCACCTCTCATTGAATGGCGGGGCAGGCTCGAAGGGCTAGATGGCCTACTGCTGCTCCTATTTCTTATGTTCTTTCTCATCATCCAGGGCACTCTGGATTTATTTACCCTGCCTTCCTTGTTCAAGGGAATATACATTGCCTACAATGCTTTTTCATTTAAGTGGCCAATTATTCAATAGTGGCCTTTCAGCTAACGTTTGATTCCAAATCATGACTCAGATGCGTTTTCACTATCCCCTTGGCTTTCTCCCAATTAATTCCTGCTCTGGATTGTTCCTTGTCCTTTTCCATAGCCAACCATATTTGTGATGCAATGGTCATTGTTCCCTAAATGCTCTCCCACCTACATTTAGCAACATGAAAACCTGACGTGAAATTCTGAGGGGAGAAAAACTAATAGTGGACAGTAGACTGGTATTAACTTATTGAAATAACCTTTGATGCATTTTCTCAGGTAAATACTTAGTATTGCCTGACCTAATTGTTCGTAGATGGGGTCAGAGTAAGGGGGAAAAGTAAAACCCAGAACCAGCTCTGTACCTGCCCTCAGGTTGGACCAGAAACATGCTGCTGCAGCAAAGCATCTTGAACCCACTCTAGGAACTCTTGCCCCTCTCGTTCCATTGTGCTATTCCTATCCCATCTATTTGGATAATTGAAACTTCTGTTTTAATTCCTCCAATAATTCTTGTACCTCTCTGTAATTTCTCAGCTAACTTGTTTCTCAATATTGCATTACTCAATGGTTTATATAACAATATTATTGCATCTTTTTCATTCGTTACCTCTAGCCAGCAGTTCAGTTTTTGAACCTTCTGCTGCATCCTCTCTTTAATGTCATCTTTAATCAGTGCTGCTTCTCTTGTCTCCCCCCCGCCCCACCTCCTTTTCTTTCCCGTTTCTCCGAAACATCTTGTATCCAGAAAATGTTTAATGCCTAATCCTTCCCTCCCCTAAACCAGGTTATAGAAATTATATCATTCTTTTTATCAACCTGTGCATGTAGTTCACCAATTTTGTTAACCACATTCTGTGCATTCATGTGTGTCTTAAGTCTGAATCAGGCCTTTTTGTTTTACTTTTCCCCCTTACTCTGACCCCACCTAATTAAAATTAGGTCTGGCAATAGAGAGTATTGAGGTCCTTACCTGAGAAAATGCATCAATCAGTTAATACCATGCTACTGTCCATACTAGTTTTTCTCCCCCCTCTGAATTTTGTCAGGTTTTCATGTTGCCATGCAATAATGCATCTCCAAAAGAAGAGGATCTAACCATCACAATTAGTACTGCTGAATCCCCAACTATCAAACTATTCCTATTAATCAGAAACTGAACTAGATTACCCGTCTAAATATTGTGGGTACAGGAGCAGATCAAAGGCTAGGAATCCTGTGACAGGTAGCTGATGCCGCCCGCCCCCCAGCCCCCAAAAAAACCTGTCCACCATCGACAAGGCACAAGTCAGGAATATGATGAAGTACTTTTCATTTGGTTGAATGGGTGCGACTCCAACAACACTCAAAGCTTGACACCATCCAGGACAAAGCTACTCCTTGATGCACAAACATTCAATCCTTCCACCACTGAACAGTGGTAGCAGTATAAGGGCAAGAGCAGCAGACACCTGGGAACACCACCTGAATGTTCCCTTTCCAGCAACTCGCCACCCTGACTAGAAACATATTGCTGTTCCTTCACTGCTACTAGATCAAAATCCTGGAATTCACTCCCTAACAGCACTGTTGGTGTACCTACACCTCTCACTGTAGCAGTTAAAGAAGGGAGCTCACCACCATCAAAAGGACAATGTTTCTCTAAATACTTTGATCACCATTCCCTCTGCTATAACTGTGTAATGCTCAATCTTGAGTGCACCACTTCAGCCGCTACTTGAGTTTCTGCAGGTGATGACACTTCCTGTGGATGTATTCATCAAGAGCTGTGTCAACACATACCTTGCATTCCATGTGATCAAGCTGCATTGACATACCTTCACTTCTATGTAATGCATCTACTACAATATGTAATAATTGTAAAACTTGCCTGTCGTTCACCACTCACCATCTCTGCTGAGTTCAGAAAGGTCTATACTTAGAACCAGTCAACTGGCATTTTAAAAAGTGCATTTAAAAGGAAAAGGATCTAGAAGTTGGTACTAGTTGATGAGTGACAGTGGAAGTGGCGTGGTGGCAAATGACTGCCTCGGAGCTCCAGTAAAGTTCTGGTTGGCAGATATGAGCATCCCAGCCAGTGAACAAAAACCATGCTACAACTCCTTACCACATCTGACAATGCAGACTATAGCCAACCATGAATTCTTCAAACATTAATCCATGTCGTATCTCAAATCTATATGTTCCATCAAGGAATAGTAATCAGAAAAATTTACTTATGTACTTTGGCTACTGCTGTGAAGGTGAATTGTGCAAAAATTTCTGTCTTGATTCAGATGTGTAACCAGTAATTGATCCTGCAGAACTCTGATCTGTTTGGTTAATTATTGTAAAGTTGTAATTTTATCATCCAGAGAAGCTATGTGTTTTGCCCTCTAAATTGAAACAGCTCACGAGCACTTTACGCAGATACCTGGACATAGGGTAGAAATGTGACTTGAGACTTTGAGATAGTTATCCTTGCCTTTTTGTAGTTAATCCAGATAAAGCCCCGTAACTGGGTTATAGATGCATGTTTGGACAAGCTGAGTATGTAGGAAAACACATGGCAGATGCAGTATAATGTTGATAAATGTGACGGTATCCACATTGGTAGCAATAATAGGAAGACAATTTATTACTTGGGTGTAAATGAGGGAGGTGGACACTCAGTGAGGTCCTGCTGTATCAGTTGCTGAAAGTAAGTGCACAGATACAGCAGGCAGTAAAGAAGGCAAACGGTATGTTGGACTGTATAGGGAAAAGGGATGTTTTGCTACATTTGTAAAGGACATTGGTGAGGCCACACCTGGAGTATTGTATGCAGTTTGGGTGCCCATGCTGTAAAAGTAATACAGTGAAGGTTTATCAGGCTGATCCCTGGGATGGCAGGTCTGTCATATGAGGATAGACCAAGTTGGTTAGGATTATCCCATTGGAGTTTAGAAGATTGAGAGGAGGTCTCAAAGAAACTTATAAAATTCTAACAGATTAAGACAGAGTAGATTCAGAAAGAACGTTCCCAAAGGTGGGGGAAGCCCAGAACTAGGGGTCATAGATTGAGGTGAAGGGATAAACCTTGTAAAACTGAGGAGAAATTTCTTCACCCAAAGGGTGGTGAATGTGTGGAATTCACTACCACAGAATGTAGTTGAGGCCAAACATTGTGTGATTTCAAGAAGAAACTTGACATAGCCCTTGGGACTAAAGGGATGTTGGGGGGATGGGTGCCGAGATCAGGATATTGAATTTGATGATCAAAATGAATGGCACAGCAGGTTCAAAGGGCAGAATGGCATACGCCTTTTAGTTTCTGTAGCTGATGCTGGCAGAATAGCGAATGTTTTGGGAAATTTAGATCCTTAAGACAACTGTTCAAGAGTGGAGAATCCTTGGGAAAGAGGACTTGTATTTCCTTTAAGCGTGAATGAAGAAACTCGTTGGAAGCTGCCTGGTGTCCTTCTCCCTCGTCATGTTGCTTATTGAAGTTGCAAACTGGATGCTCTTCCAGGTAACTCCTGAAACCTGCAGGACCTGGGTGTGGAAAAACGAACAGAGGACTTCCCTTTGGGCAGGCCACCTTCAATAAATCCAGGCATAGAAACTGAGAACACTTAAAATTTGCATACCTTGAACGTAGAATTTAGAATGGGTATAAATTAATTGCAATTGTCTTTTTATTTTTGCAGAGAAAATCTGGCCACTGATATGTACTTGGTCTCCCAAATGGACAGTGACCAGTATGTGCCAATACTGACTGTAGCAAATCTTGACCATGTGAAGAAGCTGAGCACAGATGTGGACCTGATAATTGAAGTTTTGAGATGTAAGTTTGTGTTGCGTTTTACATAAAAACCAGTATTTGGAAAAGAATTATTGCTGAACATATCCTGTAATCTATTTAGCATTGCCTTTGGTCCAAGTGGATGAGAAGGGAGAGAAAGTCAGGCCAAATCAAAACCGCTGCATTGTAATTCTACGAGAAGTACCAGAGTCAACACCAATTGAGGTAAGAACTAGACAAAGATTCTATTTAAATAATGTCTTTTCAGTGTTGCTGTTAAAATTTGAAACAAATAATGCATATGTTCAAAAGCTATCAAAAATGGAATCTAGAAATTGGTCTAAAATCCAGTGCAATAGTGAACAAGCAGATCCAGCAAAATTCGCACAAACAACATCTCTCTTGAGGAGGGCAGTGCTGCACAAATATCCTGATTGTCAATAATGGAAGTGCCCACTGTAACTGTGCAAAAGATGAGGTTGTTGTATTTGCAATAGTCTTTAGGCAGAAATGCAGAGTGGATAATCCATATCTGCCTCCTCTGGAGCACCCCAGCATTACAGATGTCAGTCTTCAACCAATTCGATTCACTTCATGTGATATCAAGAAATGACTGAAGGCACTGTATGTTACAAAGGCTACGTGCCCTAGAAATATTCTAGCATCTGTACAGAAGACTTGTAGTGCAGGTTGCCACCTTCCTAAACAAATTGTTGCAGTACAGCTACAGCTGACAATGCGGAAAATTATCCCGGTATGTCTTGTACACAAAGCAGGGCAAGTCGAGCAGACCAACTACTGCCCCATCAGTCTACTGTCAATCATCAGTAAAGTGGTGGATGGGGTCATCCGCTATCAAGCTGCACTTACTCAGCAATAACCTCATTGATGTTCAGTTTGGGTTCTGTCAGAGTCACTCAGCTGTTGACCTCATAGCCTTTGTTCAAATATGGGCAAAGAGCTAAACATCCGAGGAAAAGTGAGAGTGACTGCCCTTGATATCAAGGCAGCATTTGACCAAGTGTGGCATCAAGCAATACTGGAGTCGATGGGAATTGAGGATAAATACACTACTGGTTGGAGTCATGCAGAACACAAAAGAATATGGGAGATTGTTGAAGGTCAATCATCTCTGCTCCTAGACATCATCGCAGGAGTTCCTCCAAGATCGTGTTCTAGGCCCAACCATCTTAGTAGTTTCACTAATGACCATTTTTCCATCGTAAAGTCAGAAGTAACGGTGTTCACTGATGTTCAGCAACATTCGTGACTCCATAGATACTGAAGCAGTCCTGTTCTAACCCTAACCCTAACCCTAATGCAGTAAGAGCTGGATAATATACTGACTTGGGCTGATGTGGCAAGCAATATTCATGCTACAAGTGCCAGGCAATGATCATCTGTAACCATTGCCCTATGACATTCAATAGCACTACCATCGCTGAAACCGCACTATCAACATCCTGGTAGTTATCACTGACCAGAAACTGAACTAGACTAGACATAAACACTGTGGTGACAGGAATACTCTTCACAGCTCCAGAAACACTCCAGAAGCTCAGTGCTATCCAGAACAAAACATCTTACTTCATTGACACTCTACCCACAAATATTCACACCCTCCACCACCAATGAACAGTGACAGTAGTGTCTATCATCTATAAATTGCACCGTAGGAACCCACCAAGACTGCTTACACAGAACCTTCCAAACCCATGACTGCTGTCACTCTAGAAGGATATGGACAAGTGAACACCAACTACTGAATGCTCCCTTCCAAGTCATTTATCAAATTGACTTGGAAATATATTGCCATTCCTTCACTGTCAATGGATTAAATCCTGGAAAGCCCTCCCTAGCAAAATAGTTAGAGGTTTATAGCATGAACGTAGGCCCTTCGGCCCAACTTGTCCATGCTTCTTCTCCACCCTGTCCACCAATGACTCCACTTTGAAGGAACTATGAACCTGAACCCGAACCCCTAGATCCCTTTTCTATAACTCTCCTCAACACCCTACCATTAACTGAGTAAGTCCTGTCTTGGTTCGATGTACCAAAATGCATCACCTGACGTTTATCTAAATTTAAGCTCCATCTGTGATTCATCAGCCCACTGGCCAATTGATCAAGACCCCATTGCAATTCTTGACCTTCACTGTCCACTGTGCCACGAATCCTGGTGTCATTTGCAAGCTTACTAACCATGCCCCCAAATTCTCATCCAAATTGTTAATATAATAAATAACACTAGACCCAGCACCGATCCCTGAGGCACACTGCTGGTCACAGGCCTGCAGTTCGAAAAACAACCATCCTTTTGTCTGTCGCCAATCCAATTTTGTGTCCAGTTGGTTATCTCCCCCTTGATCCTGAGAGATTTAACCTTGTGTATCAAACTACCAAGCGGTACCTTGTCAAAGGCCTTGTTAAAGTCCACGTTGACAACATCGACTGCAATACCCTCCTCTACCTTCTTGGTTACCCATTCAAAAAGCTCAATCAAATTTGAGACCTGATTTTCCACATTCAAAGCCATGCTAATCCTAATCCATCCTTACCTCTCCAAATGTCTGTAGATCCTGTCTCTGAGTACCTTCTAACAACTTGCCCACTACAGAAGTTAAGCTCACCGGTCTGTAGTTCTCAATACCCTGCAGCCCTCTTAAACAAAAGCACAATTGCCACCCTCCAATCTTCAGGCACCTCGTCCATGGGTGTATCTGCACCACATGGACTGTACCTGTTCAAGAAGACAAAGTCGTCTTGAGTATGAGGGAAAGGTAATGAATGCTGGTCCAGCCATTGTCCCATTCATAATAAAACTACGTTAAGATAATTCATCTTGCATTTAAAGTATTTTCGCCTGTTGCCAGGCATCACTTTCAGATAAATCCTGGCTATCTTAAATTGCAAAGCAATCTCTTTAACCATAACTGAGAACTTTATTACAAAGAAGTTGGACTTTTGATCCTGAAATTGACCGAAAAGGAGAAGTACAAAGAGCATAAGTGTGCAAACCTGTTAGCTCTCCTATTTTGTAGAATTCTCTACCCATGTAATCACAGATATTGAGCCAGTTATTGCTGCATGCTACTGGCATATTAGTATTATGGATTGTGAAATCAGTGCAAGGACAGTGTCCTAAGTAGCTCCAATTAAAGTTAATTGGATGTTGAGCACTTGCACAAGAACTCTCTTTTTAGGGGGATGGGAGGGAATGAATGTTTATAGCTAAAACCTCCCTACTTGGAAGATGTATGTCCCATAATCATCCAGCTAACTTTTTCTCCCCCAGGAAGTGGAAGCACTCTTCAAAGGAGAAAATTTCCCGAAGTTCATGAGTTGTGAGTTTGCCTACAATGACAACTGGTTCATCACCTTTGAATCAGAGGCTGATGCACAACAGGTAAAAGCAATTATTTGTGCCAAGATTTTCTAAACTCTTTGGAGAGTTAATCATTTGCACATCTGCATGTGCTTTCAGAATAGCAAAAGTTCTAGACATTGGCTTTGAAAAGTCTTTTGAGCTTCAATTGTGACTGATAATTGCATTTTCAGTTATGGGATGTGGATTCAAAATAAGTCCAGATTGAAGGCACGGTAGTCCCTGCTGTTGTTAATGACTGTGTAGAATACATTTGGGTTATTTCAGTGCAGTTGAATGCGAGTCTGCATTTGATAGTTCAAGGAAAGTTGACAGTGGAGGCTGTGAAATGTTGGAAAGGGGTGATACTTAATGAGTACAGTAGAGGGTGCACTTTTTGAGCTGAGACAGATAAATACTGTGCATCCATCCAAGTGTACTATGCCTGATGAGGGAGTACTTCATGTTGATACTGAGTGCTTGAAATGAAATGTCTTATTTCTTGGAATTAACGTTCCTAAAAGCATGCACAGAAAGGAAATTACTGAAGTGTTAAGTTCACACTTTATCCATAAATCTGTGGTAATAATTACAAAGCCATTTATAAATTAAAATGTAAATAGCAATTCTTTGAACAGTTTTAACTTGCAGACTAAATGACTTGCATATATAATTGATATTTATTTTTATTTTCAGATGTTTTTATCAGCGCTATTTATAAGGTTTCCAATAATTGAGTTTAATTTTGCCATGTTCCAATTTCAAATAGTTATTTCTTCTAAATCTAACTATGATAACTGCGTTGAAACCAGAGAGAGAATCAATGGATGATCCTGGTTTAGCAAAGTATTCTGACCTTGTTTTTGGTTGTGAATGTATTTTGTTAGCTGCACGAAGCCAGTTTACCTTTTTTAAAGTTCGGCTGAAGTTTTCTAGAAACAAAGGTTGTGTGTTTTTCACACACCCCCCCCCCCCCCCCCCAACCCCCCAAGTGTAGTTGATGACACAACTAATGAAGGTATACAGGCCCTTACCTGCTGAACAGGAATTAAACTGGCATGTGAATCTTGTAGATAATTTCAGCAACTTGCCAAAGTTTCTTTGACAGCAGCTCCCAATGTTCCTGCGACAGCTTTCTAACTTGAGTGGAGTGGTATTTTGCAATCTCATGACAGCTGCCATTTAAACTGAAGATTTGTACACATTTCTGTAGTTTGTACTTAATCACTGTGCACCACTGTAATGTTAGAAAATGAGTGGCTAGTTTATTACATTCTAACTTGTTAACTTGCTTTGGCCAGGCTTACAGATACCTTCGAGAAGAAGTAAAAACCTTCCAGGGGAAACCTATTAAGGTAAAAGTTGAATGATATTTTACTGGTGAGTTGGTTTCTTGATTCTTTTATTCTAGTGTCATGTCAGGTCTCAAGTCGAATGGTTTGTTTTGTTGCAGGCAAGGATTAAAGCAAAGCCAATGGCTATCAACACTTTTCTACCAAAGAATGGTTACAGACCTCTTGATATGAACCTATACACTCAACAGAGGTACACGTCGTTTTATGTGCCTCCAATATACAGTCCCCAACAGCAGTTTCCACTTTATAGCCTCCTTACTCCTCAGTCTTGGTCTACAACCCATAGCTACCTGGATCCTACATTGGTAAGTGTGATGTTTTGGAAATTTTTGGAACTACTATCGTTTTTAAAGTTGATCTTGTTGTGTTCATTGTAGGCAAAATGTGTGATAGAATTCTCAAGTTTGTGCTTTTTTTATTTGACAAAAGATATTAACACAAAATGGAATTATTCTTGCAAAATACAGCCTCTGATTTGTTTTTATAACTTTGATTGCTTACCAATAACTATTGAAGAATATGAAACTATCTATAGGAAGATAGAGCATCTGAGTTGTAGTCCTCATATGGAATTAAGCCATCATCCATAGAGGATTTGGATCATTTATTTGACGAGTTAATATTTTGGGAGAATATTGTTGTCCTTCAGTTTCACAATGTTCTATATAATTCACTACCTGAAGGGGCAGAGAAAAAACTTCTAGGCTTTTGCTACGCTGTGAACAGCTTCAATTTTTAAAAATGTTCTCAATGCTCCTATTTCATGCAGCATTTCTTCACAATGTACAGGTGGCCTCCATCCAAATGTCTGGCGACTCAGCTCTGAACCAGACACTGGCAAGTACATTGGTGATTCATTCTGGGGGAGGGGCAGAAGCATGTACTGTGTGTCTCCGTTAGCCGCCTGCCTTGAGCTTGGGAACTTATTAAGTAGGAAAGTGAATGAAATGCGCATCTGAACCACCAAACAGCAGTATGTTGATACAAATATATTGGAATAAGCTCAGACTTTCAATTTCCCTATAGTGCACATGATGTATATTTATTTTGACAGTTATGAGAGAGATTTTGAGCCAGAAATGAGCTAAAGTTTAGGCATAGCAACTTAACTCTTGAGAACTGCTGCCAGCTTTAATTTCTTTGGTAGTTTTTGTATTGCACCAGGTGCAGAAGCATTGGGATTTGGTTTTGGAGGAGGGGATGGTCGTGAGCAATTCTTGGCCAGTTTCCTACATTACAACAGTGACTGTTTTTCAAAAGTGAGTTTGAGACCGTGAAATCCAAGCCTTTCAATCATGTTTGTTGTCTGGTTGGAAAACGCCATAGTTTTACAAGTTTCTGTAGAATCATACATTGGGAGCAATGGTAACCAAGCAGCTCACTGCAAACAAAATCCATAAATGTCCCTGCACTAGATGAATATTTAAAACTAGAATGGCCATGTTGTGATTTTGGTAAACATGCTTTAAATAATCCATCGAACAATTTTTATCTTCAGGACTGCTAGAATGAGGGTCAGGTATTCACTGACTTGCTCGGTTGGACCACTGCTACAGACGTTGGCAGCTGGTCAGAGTGCTGTGGTTTCTGTTTGATTTATTGTCACATGTTGGGGTACAGTGAAAAGCATTTTCTTCTGCAGTATGCAGACAAAATATATCATCCGTAGAGTACGTAGGGGAGAAAGAGGACCTGAGAAAGATCAGCTTAATAAATGGTAGTTCCTTTCAAAAGCCTGTTGGCAGCAGGGAAGAAGCAGTTTTTGAGGTTGTACATGTTCTCAGACTTTTGTATCCTTTTCCTAAAGGAAGAAAATGAAAGAGTATGTCTGGGGTGCATGGGGTTCCTGATTATGCTGACTGCTTTTCTGAGGCAATGGGAAATGTAGTTGAAGTTGATGGATAAGAGGATATTTTGCACGATGGACTGTGCTTCATTACAATCCTTTTGTAGTTCCTTGTGGTCTTACGGAGGAGGAACCATACTAAGATGTGATACATCCAGAAATGATGCTTTCTGTGGTGCATTGGTAAAAATGAGTAAGAGTCATAGCAGACATGCCAAATTTCCTTAGAAAGTAGAGGCGCTGGTGGACTTAACTATAGCGCAGCTCCAAGGGACCAGGACAGGTTGATCTGAACACGTGGAAATGGTCAAGGGCTTCAAGTTTCTACTTCACTATTAATGTAGACAAGGCAAGTTCTCCACTGCGTTTCCTGAAGTCGATGACTCCTTGTGTGGTCTGAAAGGACAACTTGACACGACACTCCTGTTTTTCCAAAAACCATGACTGTGTTGCTTACTCGTATTTTGCAGAACCTATCTAGTTTTTGATATTGGTCCTATTCTGTGCATTACCACAGTTAATTGACTCACCAGTAGAAATCTTGACTTGGGTTGGGAGCTGAGTGGCCCTATGGCAATTGCCAAGTTGTTGGATGAGCACAGATGAAGATCCAGATTTTTTAAAAAAACACTACATGTTTTGTTAGGTAGAGCTACAATTTATTTGCTGATAGACTTGCATCCAAGGTAGATGTTGTACTTCAAATGAAAGTTGCATCACTTAGAAATACTAAGTTTTCTTGGATACTGTCATGCAATCAACTCCTTTCTTTACATAATAAAAGTACAGCAAACTTGGTTATTAGAGACTTAAAGGATCAAAAAAAAATTGTATTTCTGGTTGTATCTTAGGAGATTTAAGTTGAGTAGAATCCATTATGCACTTTTACTTTTGTAGGGAGTGGGCTCAAAGATTTAATTCTTTTGATTTGTCTTTTTGATCGGTCAACCCTGTGTTAAACCTATTGGACTTTAACCGGGTGTTGAGAGACTTCTTACTGCATTCTGTATTGAAATGATTTCAAAATATTCTGATTCGTGTGTCTCAAACCTATCTGAAATAAACTTTTAAGATTTTCTTTTGTTTTTAGGACGTGGCTATTGCTAGCTAGGCCATAATATTGACGGCTTCATTCTGACAAAATATTCACATGCATAATTTCAGTTCTGTGCTGTACAGTTCCATAATAATCATTTTCTGCTGCCTTGACATTACTTCACTGCATGTGGTCTTGAATTTCAGTGACCAGTAAGAGTGAATTTGATTTCCATTCCTTTTGAAGTGCAATCCAGCTAGTACACTAGTATGAGTGACTTTTACTTTACTGCTGGAATGGCTGTTGAAGTAGTTGCCTGCTATTAAGTTTTCTTGCCATTCATTCCTGGAGTGCAAGGTCCAAATTTAGTTCAGTTAATTTCTAAGAATTGGACATGTTTGGATTGGTTAACCCTTGTGAATGGCAGTTCCTGTCAGCCTTGAAGCTGTGGTAATTTTCCTTTTGCTTTAGTATTTCCTCAATCCTTGTGGTATTTGATAAAACAAAAGATGCCAACTGACAGAGCAGAATTTTCTTGCAATCCCTTATATTAGCCCTTCTCAGCTGTTTCTTGAACATCACAACAGTAGCTAATTGGAGGATTCTGCTGCATCCACAAGGGATCTATTCAAAATCAAGTAAAATTTCACATCCAAGTGCCTAATTATTGAAGACAGCTGTTGGAACAGTGTTTCCAATTGCTGTCTATAGGTACAATGATTAGTTCCCACAGGACATTTATTAAGCCAAGTGTGGAAACTGTTTGTTCAATGGTCTTACTAGGTCAGTTTTATTCACATGAAATGCATATTCTGGAACATCTCAACATCTGTTAGCACTGGCTAAAAATCTACTTTTACTGACAAATTGTGTCCAGAAATATCCCATTTTATTTGATCCACAATATAATTGAATGAAATTCTGAAATGGAGATTTGGCACTAAAACCTACTATTATCAACCATAAGCATAATGAATTCTGTCAGTCCGATAGAAGCATTGTGTTCTCTAGATTTGTACATTGAATTTTTTTTTCACCGCACCTTCAATTTTATGTGCAACTTCTTTTAAGGTGTTAAATCATTGTGACCTGAATGGTTTTTACAAAGACTTAATTGCATGTATATCTTTGTATTCTTGGGAGTTATAATATTGGGCTTGAGGTTTGTGAACTTGTTCCCTGTTTAGATGTTTTTGCAAGAAACATGCATCTCATTTTCAAGACTGGGATAATGTCTCTTTTTTTCCCCAATGTGAACATGTGGTCTGTGAAGATTCATCCTACTTTTATGATCCAAGTAAATGTAACTCCATGTATTGCTCTTGAGGGTTGCTTACCCAAAATAATAGATCGTAATGGGTCTCTACCCTCTAGTGCCAGTTTTGTCCACCTTTCTGCCATTAAAATCATTCCATGGCCGTTTCAAATCTTTTTGAATGCTCCATGTCAGCACTTGACCTGCTAACTGGATTCATGTTTGAGAATACTCTCCATTATGTTATGTGGTACTACCACTATGATGAATGGGTAGTTTCCAACAGATCTAGCGTCTATAAGACACTGTGGGCCATCACCGTCAGCAGAATTGTACACAAGCACAATTTGCAACCTCATAGCCTGGTATTTGTTCCACTATGCTGTCAAACCAAGGAGGATCAACAGTGGCTCAGTGAGGAGTGTAGGAGGGCATGTCAGGGGTGAGTGACTAAAAGTGAGGTGTCCATCTGAAGCCACAACACAGGACTACTTGCATGGCAAACAGCCTAAGAAGCCTGTGATAGAGCTGAACAATCCTACCGACAACCAGCGGATCAGATTTATGCTCTGCGGTCTTTCCGCGTTGAGTTGTGAATGTTGGTGGACAATTAAACAACTCACTGGGTGCAGAGGCTCCACGAATATCCCAATCCCCAAGATAAGAACAGCCGTGCAAAAGTAGGACTAGGACTGTAGACAGGGCTTTAAACTAATTGGTGGGAGAAATGACAAAATCTAAAGTAAAGGAGAGGGTACAGGCACAGGAAAATGTTGAGGATGTCCCAATAATAAAAGGAGTAGGGGGCATGAGAGAGGTTAGTAGTGTTCCTTCAAATAAGGTCCGGATAAAGGCTGGTATAAAGACACTTTCCGAATGCTTCGTGCATTCAGGTAACAAAGTGAATGAGCTGATAGCACAGATGAGCATAAATGGATATGATCTAGTGGCCATTACAGAAACGTGGTTGCAAGGTGACAGGGACTGGGAGCTGAATGTCCAGGGGTATCAAGTGTTTAGGAAGGATAGATGGGAGGAAAAAGGGGGTGGGGTAGCTCCCTTAATTAAGGATAACAGGGCAGTAGTAAGGGAAGATATAGGCTCTAAAGAGCAAAACATGGAATCGTTGTGGGTGGAGATAAGGAATAGTAAGAGGAGAAAGCCGCTGGTGGATGTGGTCTATAGGCCCTCAAATAATAAGTTGGAGGTGGGCCGGGCTATAAACAAGCAAATAAATGATGCGTGCAGAAACGGAACGGCAATAATTATGGGGGATTTTAATCTGCATGTTGATTGGATGACCCCAGTCAGGCGCGGTGGGCTTGAGGAAGAGTTCTTGGAATGCTGTCAGGATAGTTTCCTTGAACAGTATGTGACGGAACCAACGAGGGAGCGAGCTATCTTAGATCTGGCGTTGTGTAATGAGGCAGGTAGAATTAGGGATCTTCTTGCGAGGGATCCTTTTGGGACGAGGGATCATAGTATGGTTGAATATTTGATGCAGATGGAGGATGAGAAAGTAGGGTCCCGAGCCTGTCCTCTGTTTGAACAGAGGGGAGTATGATAGGATGAGAGCAGAATTGGCGAATGTAGATTTGGGGGTGCAGATTGGTTGGTAGGACGGCTGAGGAACAGTGGAGGATTTTTAAGGAGATCTTTTTCAGTGCTCAGCAGAAATATATTCTGATGGTAAAGAAGGAATGTAGGAGAAGGGATAACCAGCCGTGGTTATCCAAGGAAATAAAGGAGAATATTAAATTAAAAGCTGATGTGTTCAGAGTGGCTAAAAGTAGTGGGCGAGTAGAAGATTGGGAAAAATTTGAAAAAACAACAAAGAATGACTAAGAAGGTGATAAAGGAAAGATAGAGTATGAAGCTAAACTAGCACTAAATATAAAAAAGGACAGTAAAAGTTTTTACAAATATATAAAGAAAAGGCTGGCTAGAGTGAATGTTGGACCCTTAGAGGATGAGAGGGGGGATTTAGCTATGGGAGATGAGGAAATGGCTGAGGCTTTAAATAAGTTTTTTTTGCCTCGGTCTTCACAGAGGACGCGAATAGTTTGCCAGATATTAAAGATAGAAGGATGGTAGGAGTTGAGGGCCTGAATGGGATTACTGTCACGAGAGAGGTACTGCTTGGTAGACTAATGGGACTGAAGGTGGACAAGTCCCCAGGACTGGATGGAATGCATCCCAGGGTTCTGAAAGAAATGGCTGAGGTGATGGTGGATGCCTTAGTAATTATTTACCAAAATTTGCTGGATTCCGGGGAAGTGTTGGAAGATTGGAAAACAGTTAATGTTATGCTGCTGTTTAAAAAAGGTAGCAGACAAAAGGCAGGGAATTGTAGCTGGTTAGTTTAACGTTTGTAGTTGGAAAAATGCTAGAATCTGTCATGAAAGAAGAAATAGCGAGGCACCTAGAAAAGAATGGTTTGATTGAGCAGACGCAACACGGATTCGTTAAAGGGAAGTCGTGTTTGACGAATTTATTGGATTTCTATGAGGATGTGACTAGTGTGGTAGACAGAGGGGAACCGGTGGATGTGGTGTTTTTAGATTTCCAAAAGGCGTTTGATAAGGTGCCTCATAAAAGGTTGCTACAGAAGGTTAGGGTGCACGGAGTTGGGGGTAAGCTGTTGGCGTGGATAGAGGATTGGCTGCCTAATAGGAAGCAGAGTTGGTATCAATGGGTGCTATTCTGGTTGGTGACTAGTGGAGTGCTGCGGGAATCGGCGCTGGGGGCTTCAACTATTTACCATTTATATAGATGATCTGGAGGAGGGGGCTGAGTGATGGGTGACAATTTGCTGATGACACGAAGATGAGTGGAAAAGCAAATTGCGTGAAGGGTGTAGAAAGTCTGCAGAGGGATCTGGATAGGCTAAGCGAGTGGGCGAGGACCTGGCAGATGGAGTATAATGTTAACAAGTGTGAGGTTATCCACTTTGGCAGAAATAATAGGAGGGATTATTATTTAAAAGGCAAAAAGCTGCAGCATGCTACGGTGCAGAGGGACCTGGGGGTCTTGTGCACGAGTCGCCAAAAACCCAGTCTGCAGGTGCAGCACGTGATCAAGAAGGCGAATGGAATGTTGGCCTTTATAGCGAGGGGGATAGAATATAAAAGTAGGGAGGTCTTGCTGCAACTGTACAGGGTACTGGTGAGGCCGCAGCTGGAGTACTGTGTGCAGTTTTGGTCGCCGCACTTGCACAAGGATATATTGCCCTTGGAGGGAGTGCAGAGGTTCACTAGGCTGAGACTGGAGATGAGGGGGTTGGACTATGAAGAGAGACTAAATAGACTGGGTCTGTACTCGGAGTTTAGAAGGATGAGGGGGGAAATCTTATAGAGACGTATAATGAAGGGGATGGATAGGGTAGAGGTAGAGAGATTCTTCCTGCTCAGAAAGGATAGCAGGACTAGAGGACACAGCCTCAAGATAAGGGGGGGACAGTTTAGATCAGAGTTGAGGAGAAACTTCTTCACTCAAAGGGTGGTGAATCTCTGGAATTCTCTGCCCATTGACGTGGTGGAGGCTACCTCCCTAAATATATCTAAGTCACAGGTAGATAGGTTTTTGATAGACAAGGGAGTTAAGGGTTTTGGGGAGAAAGTGGAACTGAGCCACTTCAGATCAGCCATGATCTTGTTGAATGGCGGGGCGGGCTCGAAGGAGATAGCCTACTCCTGTTCCTATTTCTTATGTTCTTGCGTAAGTTTGAAGAATTTGCAACAATCTTTCGCCAGAAGTGCTGAATGCATGATCCATCTCTGCCTCCTCAGGTCCCCAATATCTCAGATGCAAGTCTTCAGCTAATTTAATTCATTCCACGTGGTTTTAAGAAATGGCTGAAGGCATTGGATACTGCAAAGACTATAGGCTCTGACAATATTCCTGCAATGTTATTGAAAACCTGTCTTTTAGAACTCTGCCCTGAGCCAAGCCATTCCACTGGAACTGCAACACTGGTATAGAACATCGAACATTACAGCGCAGAACAGGCCCTTCGGCCCACGATGTTGCACCGACCAGTTAAAAAACAATGACCCTCTAACCTAAACCAATCCCTTTTCATCCATAAACCTATCCACGGATCTCTTAAACGCCCCCAAACTAGGCGCGTTTACATGGTATCTTGCCAGCAATGTGGAATCTAACCTGCCAATTACCACCCCATTAGTCTACTGTTCATCAAAGTGATGGAAGGGATCATCCTATCAAGCAGCACTTAGTCAGCAATTACCTGCTCGTAGGTGCTCAGTTTGAGTTCTGGCAACGCCATTCAGCTCCTGGCCTCATTACAGCTTTGGTTCAAACATGGACAAAAGAGCTGAACGCTAGAGGCCTGAGTGACTGCCCTTGACATCAAGGCACTTTGACCACTTATCATTTTAAGGAACCCTAACAAAGCTGGAATCAATCAGAATCAGGACAAACCATCCACTGGTTGGAGCAGTACTGAGACCAAAGGTTGTCGTTGTTGGTCAATCACCTCAATTCTGGCATTTCATTGCAAGAGTCCCTCAAGGTGGTGTCCTAGACCCAACTGTTTTCGTTTTTCGCGAGACTCTTCCGTCCTTGATTCATAGGCAAACACCAATTATTGTCTGATTTCAAAAGTTCTTTACTCTTCTTACATGTGCAAGCTAGTAAACCTTTGCTACATAACTTCCATTCAGTGCTGGGAGTTAGGTAACAAAGACGTGCTGAACAATGGGACAGTCTCCCTTTTATAGAGCTTTTACAATATTATGATACAATATACCTAATCACAAGATACCCTTTGTTCTCGTTAGTTTAACCGTATCTGAGGTCGTAATATTGTTATGTTGAAGAAGAACTGTTAAAGGGTAAATTCGTTAATCACAGATGTCTTAAGCTTGTCATTTTGAAATCAACTCAAGTTCTTAGTTGCATGTGGTGTTAACTCTTGATATCTCTCAACCATTTTCAGCTGCTCCATCATTCACCTTCCTGCGATCATACAGGCAAAAGTGGGGGTGTTCCCTGTATAAGGTGCAACACAATTCTCAACTTCTGTTACTGAAGCTGTCCATATGCAGCAAGATCTGGGCAACAGCCAGGGTTGGGCTGGACAGTGGCAAGTAGCACTTGTGGGAAACAACCATCTACCTGTGACATTGTGGCATTACTAATGCTGAATTCCCCAATGGTAACACCCAAAATGTTGTTAATGACCGGAAACTGAACTGGGCCAGCCATATAAATACTGTAGTGCAAGAATAGGTCAGAGGCTAGGAATCCTGTGCAGAGTAACACTTCTCCTGACTCCCAAGCCTGCCTACCATCTACAAGACACAAGTCAACGGTGTGATAGAATACTCTCCAAAAAACACTTGAAACTCAAAACCATCCAGGACAAAGCATGCTTGATTGGTATCCTGTCCACCTTCAACATCCTCTCCCTCCCCTACCGATACATAATGGCAGCAGTGTGTATCATTTAAAAAAATGTACTGCAGGAACTCACCACGGCTCCTTTGACAGCTTCCAAACCAGTGAACTCTATTACCAAGAAGGACAAGGGCAGCGGATGCATCAAGCTCCTCTTCAAGCGACTCACCATCCTGACTTTGAACAATATCACTGTTGCTAGTTCAAAATTTGGGAATTCCCTCCCCCTGTGGGTGTATCTACACTACCTGGACTTCAGTGATTGCAAGAAGGGCAATATGGTAGCACAGTGGTTAGTAATGCTGCTTCACAGTGTCAGGGAACCAGGTTTGATACCTGGCTTGGGTCACTGTCTGTGTGGAGTTTGCACCTTCTCCCCATGTCTGTAGGGGTTTCCTCTTGGGTGCTCTGGTATCCTCCCACAATCTGAAAGATGCGCTGGTTGGGTGCATCGACACAAAGTTGAATAAGTTTTTTGCCTCGGTCTTCACGGAGGAGGACGTGAATAGTTTGTCAGGTATTAAAGATAGAAGGATGGTAGGAGTTGAGGGCCTGAATGAGATCATGTCACTAGAGAGGTAGTGCTCGACAGACTAGTGGGACTGATGGTGGACAAGTCCCCAGGACCAGATGGCATGCATCCCAGGGTTCTGAAGGAAATGGCAGAGGTGATAGTGGATGCCTTAGTGATTATTTTCCAAACCTTGCTGGATTCCGGGGAAGTGCCGGAAGATTGGAAAATGGCTAATGTTGCGCCGCTGTTTAAAAAAGGTAGCAGGCAAAAGGCAGGGAATTATAGGCTGGTTAGTTTAATGTCTGTTGTTGGAAAAATGCTTGAATCTGTCATCAAAGAAGAAATAGCGAGGCATCTTGAGAAGAATTGTCTGATAGAGCAGAAGCAGCACGGATTCGTTCAGGGGAAGTCGCGTCTGATGTATTTAGTGGAATTCTATGAGGATGTGTCTAGTGTGGTGGACGGAGGGGAACCGGTGGATGTGGTGTTTCTCGATTTTTCAGAAGGCGTTTGATAAGGTGCCGCACAAAAGGTTGTTACAGAAGGTTAGGGGGCATGGAGTTGGGGTAAGGTGTTAGCGTGGATAGAGGATTGGCTGTCAAATAGGAGGCAGACAGTAGGTGTCAATGGGTGCTATTCGGATTGGTGACTAGTGGAGTGCCCCAGGGATCGGTGCTGGGGCCTCAGCTATTTACCATTTATGTAGATGATCTGGAGGAGGGAGCTGAGTGTAAGGTGTCGAAATTTGCTGATGACACAAAGATGAGTGGAAAAGCAAGTTGTGCGGAGGGTGTAGAAAGTCTGCAGAGGGATCTAGATAGGCTGAGCGAGTGGGTGAGGACCTGGCAGATGGAATACAATGTTGGCAAGTGTGAGGTTATCCACTTTGGCAGGAATAATAGTAGGAAGGACTATTTAAAGGGTGAAAAGCTGCAGCATGCTACGATGCAGAGGGACCTGGGGGTCCTTGTGCATGAGTTGCAAAAACCCAGCCTACAGGTGCAGCAGGTGGTCAGGAAGGCAAATGGGATTCTGGCCTTCATAGTGAGGGGGATAGAATATAAAAGTAGGGAGGTCTTGCTGCAACTGTACAGGGCACTGGTGAGGCTGCAGCTGGAGTACTGTGTGCAGTTTTAGTAGCTGCACTTGCGCAAGGATATATTGGCCTTGGAGGGAGTGCAGAAGAGGTTTACTAGGCTGATACCGGAGTTGAGGGGGTTGAGCTATGAAGAGGCGCTGAATAGACTGGGCTTGTACTCATTGGAGTTTAGAAGGATGGGGGGGATCTTATTGAGACATATAAGGTGATGAAGGGGATGGATCGGGTAGAGGTGGAGAGGTTCTTCCCGCTCAGAAGGGACAGCAGGACTAGAGGGCACAGCCTTAAGATAAGAGGGGAGCAGTTTAGAACAGAGTTGAGGAGGAACCTCTTCACTCAAAGGGTGGTGAATCTCTGGAATTCTCTGCCCGTTGAAGTGGTGGAAGCTATCTTGCTAAATATATTTAAGATGCGGGTAGATAGGTTTTTGGTAGGCAAGGGAATTAAGGGTTATGGGGAGAAAGCGGGAAAGTGGAACTGAGTCACTTCAGATCAGCCATGATCTTATTGAATGGCGGGGCAGGCTCGAAGGGCTAGGTGGCCTACTCCTGCTCCTATTTCTTATGTTCTTGTGAAAAGACATCAGACTGTGGCGACTAGGGGAATTTCACAGTCATTTCATTGCAGTGTTAATGTAAGCCTTACTTGTGACTAAAATATAAATTTTTAAAGGAAGAGGCTCACTACTTCCAGGCAATAAAAATGCTAGCTTAATCAGCAATATCAATGTCCTGTGAAAGAAATATTAACATCTACCCATATGAACTAGGAGCAGGAGTAGGCCATTTGTCCACTCTAGACTGCTCCATCATTTAATAAGATTGTGGTTGATCTGACTGTGCCCTCAACTCTAAATTCTCTCCCTCGGTAATACAAGGGAGTCAGTCTAATTCTAATTCAAAAACCCTGCTTCACTTATTGTCTGGGGAAGAGAATTCAACATTCTCAGGTTTCTTCTTGTCTGTCTCAAAAGAAACAGTTATTCCTAAACTCTGTCCCCTAGTTCTAGGCAAAGGGAAACCTCCTTTCAGCAACTGCCCTTGTGTCCCTTCAGGATCTTGTGTTTCTTTAATTCTTGACTCCACTGCCACAGGCCCAACCTTTCCTTGCTAAATAGCGCTTCATTCTAGGCATTCAGTTGAGTGAACCTTCTTTGAACTGCTAATGCACCCATATCCTTCCTTCAGATCAAAACTATACACAGTATTCCAAATGAAGTTTCACCAACACCCTGTCCAACTGCAACAAAACTTTGCTACTTTTAGTTCTCTTCCCCCTTTCCAATAAATGTTACTAATCTTGTCCCGTGCACGTGACCCGGCCTACAATGGCCAACTGGCTGGTTAATTTTAATGTGCTGAAAGCACTCAACAAACATGCCTCACAGGCTCCTTTTGTCAACCTGATTTGTCCAATCTACATGTAGATTAAAATCACCAATGATTATTGCCATATTTTTCTTGCAAGCCTTGTAAATAATGCAGTGTAAAACAATTTGTAATAGTAATGGTCTAAACAGTCATGAATTGTATTGTCACTTAAATAATAGTCCAGATCTGAGGACCCGAGTTCAAATCCCACCAGGCCAGGTGGCGAAATTTGAATTTAATAAAAATATCTGGAATTAAGTCTAATAATTGCCTTGAAACCACTGTTGCAAAAACACACCTTGTTCACTTGTCCTTAGGAAATCTGCCATCCTTAGCTGCTCTAATCTACATGTGGCTCCAGATCCACAGTGTTGTTGTTCAGAATTGATGCTCTGAGATGGAGGACTTTTAGGAATTGACAATAAATGTTGGTCCAGTCAGCGACACCTGCATCATGTAAATTAATATTGAAGAAAAGCACATTCTTGTTGGATACTGCTAATTGCTATCTCAGTATAAGTTCATTTAAAACCATTTTTTATTAAGCTGGCAAGGCACCTCGTTTATTCAAAGTATTGTGCTCAAATTTTTTGGAAAATCCAAACAAGTTCTATTCCCTGGATTGCTCGTACCTACAAATATATTTGTAGTATGCCCTATAGTCTCAAAACCACATCATTTTAGATGAAGCTCGAAAGTGTCCTATTATTCCCATAGCACATCATAACATTCAGGGCTATGGGCCAAGTGCCTGCAGATGGGATTAGGTGGGAGTTCAGGTGTTTCTAATGTGTTGGTGCGGACTCAATGGACTGAAGGGCCTCTTCTGCGCTGTTTAATTCTATAAGTGCAAGTGTTTTCTGACTATAAATTTGAATCCACGTCTTTGAAGATCAAGAATAGCAACATCTTTATCTTAGTAATGGCATAACTTGGAAATTCACTTGGTCTGAATGACCTAATTTGATTAGGATTCCACCTTTTGATGCTTTGTTACAATTGAACCTGTGCAGGAATTGGTTTAATTATGGAATGTTCCTTCTGCATTTCACAATTATAGAATAAGCATAACATTGGATTTTTCATTTCAACACTTGAACTGAGATTTTTATGTACTAAAACATTACTCATGCATACATATTGGAGCATAATTTAAATTTTTTTTAGGTATCTCCATTCCCAAATGCTGGTTTCATAAATGGATTTACTGCAGCTCCAAACTTCAAATCTGCTACCGCCCCTTTGACCTCGCTCAGACAATATAATCCAAGAAACAGGTAAGATTTCTTTTGGAAGTTGACTTTTTTTATTTATTTAAAGCAGAATCTAGATTTACTTTTTATTTAATTCCAAATATTGCTGAAGGATTGGATTTTGTTTCCAACTGCCTTCCAAGGAGTGAAGAATTAAGGATGAAGGTTGCTTGGACAAGAAATGACGAGATCAGCGCAGCACTATGCAGTAGCTTGAATGTTATGAATGTATCTTTTTTCTTAAACCTCAGCTCCTTCACACTTGAGAACTTTTTCCAATGCCTGTACCTTTTTTGTGAAGCCTTATTGTTTCTGCAGATGGATTTGTTGTTAGTCTGGATGGACATCTGAGCATTTTATTTGTTCCAAGGCTTGAAGCAATCCCTACATGTTCAAAACAATCCACAACTATTTCCAGCTGCACTGTGCCTCAATTTTAGTTATGTTGCAGGATTTTCTGACCAAACAGCATTGTTTCAATTTTCTGAGGTGTTAAATTTCCTTTTCCAAAATGGCTAACCAGTACAAACCATTCTGCAAGGCTTTCTATCTGTTTCGTTTCCATTGCTCTTCCCTCATTTGTGTTGCCAAAGTATTTGATATCCAAGTCATTGTTGTAGATCTGTAAAATTCCTACAGTGCAGAAGAGGTCTGACAGAACATCTTACCCATGCCCTCTGCCCACACCATCCCTGTAACCCCATGTATTTCCTACTCTTAACCATCTATCCTACACATCTGGGACATTAAGGGGCAATTTAGCATTGCCAATCAACCTAACCTGCACATCTTTGGTTCCCCCCATGTGCCTGTGTTGCCTCCAGGTGCTCCAATTTCCTCCCACACTCCGATGTGCAAATTCCTCAGTCAGCCTAGGGAAGAATATTTTGATTCTTTTTGCCTGCCGAATACTGTCTCCTATGTTAATTATTGAAGTTTTTAGTTTGAGGTTTTTGTGAAACCTGAAAGATCTGTGTCCCTTTTTTGTTAGAGTTAAAGTGACTATATTGGTTTGTTTTGGGTATTCTGTCTACTAATGGGTGTGTAAAATGTTCGAACTCTGGCTACTTAACCTCGGGAATAAATTTCCCAAGTGCAGCTTTATTCTCCCCCTTATTTGGGCTGTATCTGGAGAACATGAGGACGATTACTTAATGTCATTTTGATAGTTGGAACAGCATGGAATAAAAATACCTCAAACCATGGAGGTTTTTGGATTTAACTGTGATATATTACAAAAGTGATAATTCATTTCATTTGTGTAATTGCATCATTGCTTTGACTTCACAAATGGCCAAACTATTGCTACAAGTCAGAAAGAATATGGCCTTTGGGTATATGAGAAAAGGCACATATGTTCCAGCATTAAAGCAATGGGCTGTTTCATTCTGCTGCAAGCAGTAATACATACAGAAGAGAGGTAGTCTGAATCATCAGTATTAGTGACCCTAACCCAACTTGTCTTTGTATTGATTAGCCCATGCTAGGACCTGATGTTGTATGGAAAGCATGTTAATCTAGTGCAACATCTCTCATAAAGCACCAATCATTTTGTCAGACATCCTCTTGATTCTTCAGTTTTGCACTGCCTACCAATCCTCATTTGTAATATTTCCAAAATTAGTTTGACAACAAGATTACTTGCATCTTAAGTTTAAAGTTTATTTACTACTGTCACAAGTAGGCTTACATTTACACTGCTATGAAGTTATTGTGAAAATTTCCGAGTTGCCACACTGTGGTGCCTGTTCAGGTACTCTGAGGAGGGACTTAACGTGGCCAATGCATCCAAGCAGCCAGACTGTGGGAGGAAACCAGAGCACCCAGAGAAAACCCACGCAGACACAGGGAGAATGTGCAGACTCTGCACAGTGACCCAAGCCAGGAATTGAACCCAGGATGCTGAGGCAGTAATGCTAACTTTGAATGTTTTGTTTTCCAAATTTTTAAACCTCCGTGTAACTGGTTATGTTGCCCCTATCTATGCTACTTAAGTAATTAGTCTTCTACTTTGCATTTTCCATAGGAACCATAGCAAATCTCATCTACGCCCTACGTTGCCGAATACAGATCGTGGACCAGGACTGTTGGAGAGCCCAACGATATTTAATTTTTCTACAGATCGTCTGCTGAATGGTGTTCGAAGCCCTCAGATGCGACCAGCTGGACCCAACAGGACACGGATCCATAGCAATGCAGGTTATAATAAGAGAGATTTTGGGATCGGAAGGTCAGAGCAAATCAATGCTGATTCATCACCCAGCATGGGCCGAGGAAGGTGAGTCTGAACAACTGATATAAGAACGTAACAACAAGAATCGACTCACTTCACGTTTGTGAGATATCTTGAGATGTTTAGCTAAAGGAGATGCAATTATCGTAGAACAGAATCATAGAATCCTTAGGCTGAATGGCCTCCTTCCTCACCATATCAAGCCTGCACCAACAACAATATCACCCAGGCCCTGTCCCTGTGACCGCATGTATTTACTCTGCTAATCCCCCGACACTAAGGGACAATTATCAAACAAAGTAACCCGCGCATCTTTGGACTGTGGTAGGAAACTGGAGCGCCCGGAGGAAACCCACTAGACATGGAGAATGTGCAAGCTCCACACAGACAGTGACCTAAGCTGGGAACCACATCCAGGTCCCTGGTTCTGTGAGGCAGCAGTGCTAACTGCTGTGCCGCCCTACAACAAAATCTGAATTTCTTGCTGATCAGCTTGTGGCTTCCTGCTGTCATATCTTAGCTTGCCTTTTCATCCCTGTTTTCTCTTTCCCTGTTCTCCGCGCCCCCCCCCCCCCCCCCCCCCCCAATCAAAAACTGTGTAAATATGAAATTTCCAGAGTAAATTTGAGTCATTTTGAAATTCCTGAACTACAATGGGATGGGTCAAGGAATCTAGGCAAAAATAACTTGCTCTGTCAAACAAAGCATACCTTAAAGATTGACCATTCATGTTCTGATGTATGGAAGATATGAAAAACATGTAGGAGGTGGTGATCTACATCAGTCCTGATGGAATTTTATTTTTTTATCCAGAAAGAATTCATATGGATACAGGAAGAAAAGGGAAGATAAATTTATGGTATGAAATTTTAATCTTGACATTTTAAATATTGACTGTCATAGAGGTTTAATATGGTGGAGCATTATATAAAAGGGTGCTGGTTGGTGTTGTAGAGTAACTCAACTATCCCATCCAAAACATAGGCTGAACTTAAAAGGAGTGAAAGCAGTTCCAGTGATTTGAGAACATTCGTATTGTTTCCAATGTGTTTTCATAGAATCACAGAAACCCTACAGTCCAGAAGGAGGCCATTTGGCCCATTGAGTCTGCTCTGACCGCAATCCCATCTGGGCCCTATCCCCATATCCCTACGTATTTTGCCCACTAATCCCTCTAACTTACACATCTCAGGACAGAGACAATCTTAGCCTGGCCAATCAACCTAACCTGCACACCTTAGGACTGTGGGAGGAAACTGGAGCGCCTGGAGGAAACCCAGGCAGAAATGAGGAGAATGTGTAAATGTCAGCTAGGCAGTGACCTAAGCTGGGAATCAAACCCAGGTCCCTGGAGCTGCGAAGCAGCAGTGCTAATAGCTGTGCTACCGTGCTGCCCGAATCACTGCTACATGTAGCCGGGTAAGCATTCCCCAAGGCAGTCTTCCCGACACACGCAGAATCCCTGAGCAGAAACTGATAGTCAAGTTCTGCACGTGTGATGATGGCCTCAACCGAGACCTTGGGTTCATGTCACACTACCTGCAACCCCCATGACTTGCCTGGGCTTGCAAAATCTCTCTAACTGTCCTGGCTGGAGACAATACACATCTCTTTAATCTGTGGTTGGCCCTCCGTGCACATCGCCTGTACCTTTTTAAGACTTGATTATCTGTAAAGACCTGCATTCCAATCATTATCTTGTAAATTGAGTTTGTGTCTGTAGATGCCCTATTTGTGAACACAAGTCCTCACTCAGCTGATGAAGAAGCCTGAGATTCCGAAAGTTTGTGCTGCCAAATAAACCTGTTGGACTTTAACCTGGTGTTGAGACTACTTACTGTGTTTATCTCAGTCTAACACCAGCATCTCCACATCATTGTTTCTCCAGGCTACTTGAAAGTGTTGAACCTGCAATATGGGACTGGAATGATGGGTCCAGTAGGAGAAATGAAGGGCTTGAGTAAATTGGTTCTTACAAGCCTTGTGGTTTTTCGTGGCTGCTTCCTGTTATTACCCCGGAAATTATAAGATTAATCACGCATTCTTTCTTCAGTTACTATGCTCGGATTTGAATCCCTAATTTGAATCCCTAATTTGATTTATTAGTCAGTGCAATTGTTAATGTCATTATCATACCCAGATGTTACATCCACTTCGGAGCAAAGTGTGATTTGTTGTTTCGACTGTTTTATAATACTTTCTCGTTTATCTCTGTCTCAGCATGGGCAGCTGTGCCTTCAATCTGTTTTGGTCCCACAGTCTGGAATTTTTAACTCTTTCTCTATGTAGTTAACTCTATATCCTTTTAAAAATTTAGGATCCACGTTAAAATTACCTGTCGCACCTTCTAATGTATACTTTTTGACACTGCTCCATTTTTGTCTAATTACAGTTTTTATATGCAATGCCTTGGTGTTTTTTACATTGCAGGTGCTATCTAAATGCAAATTAAGGTAACACTGTTCTAGTGTACGTATTCTTTCTCCCTTTGTGAAGATATTGGTCGCACTTTGTTTTGCTGTCGTCAGTACTGCAGTGTTCTTGGTTATTGTTCAACTGAACAAACCACCTCTGCTCTACATAAGAAATAGGAGCAGGAGTAGGCCATCTAGCCCCTTGAGCCTGCCCCGCCAATCCTCTGTCCTCAAGCAAAGATGACATGAATACAGACTACTAATGGGTAATTGCCTTGCATCAGGAACCTCTGGTTTAATTCTGAGACTTTGGATGGTACTGACTGTCTTACCAGAAAAGTTAGAATTGAAACCACTCCTAGATAACTCGTGCTGACTCTCGATGACCGGCATTTGAATTAGGGGCAGAAGTAGGCCATTCAGCCTGTCAAGCCTGCTCCACAATTGAAGAAATCATGGCTTATCTGATTAAAACTCCTCATTCCCACCTACCCCTGAATCTTCCATCAACTTGTTCATCAAGGATCTATCTAGGTCTGACTTAAAAATATTCAAGGACTCTGCTTGAGGAGGGGTTCCAAAGTTCTCATCTGTTTTAAGTGAGTGACCCCTCAGTCTAGATTCTCCTAAAAGAAGAAACATCTTTCCACATCCATCCTATCAATACTGTCATACGTTTCACTTAAGTTACTGCTTGCTCCTCTAAATTCCCAACAGATACAATTTCAGCCTTTCCTCATAAGGCAACCTGCTCATTCCATGTATTAGTCTAGCAAACCTCCTCTGAACTGTTTCAAATATATTTGTATCCTTTACGTCCTTCCTTACGAAAATATTGTTGAACTCTCTAAATCGCCTTTCTTACATTCTTAATGAAATCAATACTGCACTCAGTACTCCAGATGTGCACAGTATCCTGAATGACAAGCTTAACCTCCTTTACTCTTGTTTTTGTATCTCCTTGCTGTAAATGATAACATTCTGCTGGCTTTCCTAATTACTTAGTATCCCTGCATTTAACTTTTTCAATTCATGCACAGGGACATCCAGGCAAGGAAGGCAGATTTCCTTCTCTAAAGGATATTAGTGAACCAGATGGATTTTTACAATAATCAACAATTGTTATTGTCGTCATTTAGACTTTTAATTCTAGATTTTTATTGAATTTCGCCATGTGCTGTAGTGTGGTTTGAACCTGGAACCCTACAGCATTACCCTGGATCTCAGAATTGCTAGTCCAGTGCAAATACTACAGCATTTCCTCCCCACAGTATGATACCCCCTGTGTCTTGAGCTCTTATTTTCTGCAATAACCTTTTGATACTCAGTTTCCCAGACGGTGCTGCACTTGACAATTCTCACCTGGTCCTGAGTCAAGGCTGGGTGAGAAATGTGCAGCCAAATTCCAGTGCAAGTAAATAGTGAAATAGCAGTCCAACTAACCACTACTCACTCCTTGAAAATTCTGGCCCTCCATCTCCTCTGCATCACTGGAAATCTGACTTGGATACTTCTTTTAACCTCTGGTTTCTAACTTTCCGGATACATTTTCAAAAATGTATCCAGACCCCTACGTTTATGTTGGAGAAATCTGTTTGTCATATTCTCAATTCTTATTGCTGTTTACGTTTTCATTTTCTGATATCTGTAATGTACATGTCACTCTTATTGCTGACATTCTTTTTTATATTCTTATGTGAACATAATATCCTCCATGGACTTAATTTTTGACTTGGTCTAGATCTCACTTCTTTGTACTGGAAATGTTTAAATTAATTTTTTTTTACATTCATTTCTGCAAAAATTCATTTGAAGTTCTTCAGCCTGCACAGGCTTCCAGTCACAAAGACAACCTTTGACCATCACCCTCTGCCTCCTGGTCACTGAACCAATTTTGGATTCAGTTTGCCAAATTGCCCAATCTCATGTGTTCTTATCGTCTTTCCTAGCGTAGAAATGTCAATTACGAGGTGACATGGGTTTGAGGTATGAGGGGAAATGTTTAAAGAAGATGGGGGCAATTTTTTTAAGGATGGTGAGTGTCAGGAAGTGATAAAAGCAGCTAAATAGCAATATTTGAGACATTTTGACAAATACATGAATCGGGGGATATGTACCATGTAGAGGCAATACGTCTTTAGTTTAGAAAGGCATCCTGTGTCGGCACAGGCTTGGTGGGCCGAAGGACCTGTTCCTGTGCTGTACTGCTCATTCTTCATCAGCTTCCCCAATGGGACCATGTAGACGACATCAACTGCACTATCCTGATCTACACATTGATAAAACAAATTAAATTTTGACTATTCTTGATTTAATCCTTGCTGTCCCAGGTAGAGGTGAATTCTGTCCTGCAGTTTTTTTCCAATACTACTAAAGTTAGAATTACTGACCTGCAATTTCTTGCTTTTTTTTTCTTGAATAATGGTACCACAGTAGCTGTTCTTTGGCACCTCTCCTGTGGTCAGAAGATTTGAAAATTAGTGTCAGAGCTGCTGCAATCTCCTCCAGAGCCTCTTATAGCAGCCTGGGATGCATTTTATCTGGGCCTGGGGATTTATCCACTTTTAACCCATCAAAACTGTTAACACTTCCTCCCTCCGATATTTATTTGTTCAAGTAAATCACAATACCTCCCTGATTTCTATACCTATATCACCCTTCTCCATAGTGAACGTTGATGCAAAATATTCACTTGAAACCTCACCTACATCTTCTGGCTTCTCTCAAGTTGTCACATTGGTCCCTAATAGGCTTTGCTTTTTCCCTGGTCACCCTCTTACCTTTTGGATTTTCTATTATTTTACCCGCCAGTGAATTTTCATGCCTCCTCTTCACTCTCCTAATTTTTTTGATAATCCCTTGCACTTTTATTCTTCCTGCGCTTCTGATGGTTTGCACCCTCGGAATTTACATTAAGCCTCCCTTTATTTCATTATCCTACTCTGAATATCTCTTGATATCCAGGGTTCTCTTGCCTTATTGTTCCCACCCTTCACTTTCACAGAAACATGTAGGACCTTTACTTCATTTCCTTTTTGAATGAATAAATCCCACTGCTGTAAGTTTTTCTACAAGTAGCTGTTGCCAATTAACTTTGGCCAGATCCTGTCTTATCCTATTAAAATTGATCCTTCAATTCAGAACCTTTTTATTTCCTGTTCATCATCTTCATTTTCCATAACCACCTGGCCATCTGATTGTGGCCTTAAAGTCCAGCTTTGACTCTCTTGTAGGTCAAACATTTGTGTGTCTCAGCCAGCCTCCACTGCCTAAGAGCAGGGAATTCTGAAGACTAATGACCCTCGAGGAAAAGTTCTTCCTCATCTGAAATAAGAGACCCTTCATTTTTAAATTGTACCCACTAGTTCCAGAAATGGTCATGCAACAGAACATCCTATCAGCATCTACCCTATCAAGTCCCCTCAGAATCTTGTTTCAATAAGACCACCTAGTTCATAGAATAGAGTCATAGAATCCCTATGAGCCTGCAACAATGACAATCCCACCTATCTAACCCTGTCCCTATAACCTCCACTATTTATTCTACTAATCCCCTGACACGAAGGGGCAATTTAGCATGGCCAATCAACCTTATTTGTACCACTTTGGACAGTGGGAGGAAACCCATGTAGACAGGGAGAACGTGCAAACTTTCTTGTAACTTTCAATGAGTATAGGGTTCAATTTAGTTAACCATTCCACATTAGACATAAGAACATAAGAAATAGGAGCAGGAGTAGGCCATCTAGCCCTTCGAGCCTGCCCCGCCATTCAATAAGATCATGGCTGATCTGTCGTGGCTCAGTTCCACTTTCCCGCTCTCTCCCCATAACCCTTAATCCCCTCTCTTATCAAAAACCCATCAACCCGCGTCTTAAAAATATTTAGCGAGGCAGCCTCCACCACTTCAACGGGCAGAGAATTCCAGAGATTCACCACCCTTTGAGTGAAGTTCCTCCTCAACTCCGTTCTAAACCGCCCCCCCCCCCCCTTTATCTTGAGGCTGTGCCCCCTAGTCCTACTGTCTTTTTTGAGCGGGAAGAGTCTCTCCACCTCTATCCTATCCATTCCCATTCATCATCTTATACATCTCAATGAGATCTCCCCTCATTTTTCTAAACTCTAACGAGTACAAGCCTAGTTTATTCAGCCTCTCCTCATAGCTCAACCCCCTCAACTCCGGTATCAGCCTAGTAAACCTCCTCTGCACTCCCTCCAAGGCCAAAATATCTTTGCGCAGGTGCGGCGCCCAAAACTGCACACAGTACTCCAGCTGCGGCCTCACCAATGCCCTATACAGCCGCAGCAAGACCTCCCTACTTTTATATTCAATCCCCCTCGCTATGAAGGCCAGCATCCCATTCGTCTTCCTGACCACCTGCTGCACCTGCAAGCTGGGTTTTTGCGACTCATGCACAAGGACCCCAAGGTCCCTCTGCACCGTCGCCTGCTGCAGTTTTTTGCCACGTAAGTAATAGTCCTTCCGCCAAATTTTTATCCAATTTTTTATCTATCCATATCTCTTGCAGACTTTTTATGTTCCTTTCAGGTTGCTTTCCTATCTATCTTTGTATTATCTGCAAATTTGACCACAGTCATCCCTTCATCCAGTTTATTAATTTGGATCTTAGTTAAGGCCCCATCATTAGTTGTAGTTTGCCGACTGAAAATGATCGGTTTATCGTGGTGGCTTCCTGTTAGTTACCCAGTTCCTTATCCATGCTAATATATCACTGCAGCACTGGGAGCTGACTGAATGACTTTTGGAAATGAAAATTTTGGATGATTGTAATTAATGAATGCAGTATCTCTTGGGGCCAGCAAAGGCTGGTCGTTAGTCCTGAAGACTTGTTGGCTTAAGAGTTTGATTAGTTTAACTAGTACTTTTTCTTCTGGTGGTGTTGATTCCCTCATGCCTCTTAATTTCTGCTAGTGGGATGCTTTTTATGTTTTCTACTCTGAAAATAGATACAATATAAATTCACTGCCATTTCATTGTTTCCCCTTTTCTCTCAGTTTTGCCTTTTAAGGAAGCAACTGTTGCTTTAACAACTCTTTTCATTTTAATATATTAGTAGAAACCTTTATTGTTTTTGGCTGGTTTTCTCTCATACTCACTCTTTGGCTCTTTTAGTTATCCATGTGCATTCCATGTACTAATAACTGCATTAAAACATTCAAACCTAAATGATTTTGATCTATATTCATAATCAATAGTTGCTTCTTTGAGGGGTGGAAAAAACTGCTGTTTTAAAGTTGCTGCCAATCGAGCGTCACAAAGGCAATTTTTTTAGACCTTTCCTGTGACAGATCCAATTAATCTACTTCTAGATGTACCCTTTTGCAGTGCTCTTTCAGCACTGCCTTCAAACTGCTCATCCACAGTTGTTGAGCCAGTAAAAGGTGGCACGATGGTACCTCAGAACCACGGACCTAGGTTCAATTCCAGCCGTGAATCGCGTTGTGTGTCTGAGAGTTTCCTCTGGGTGCTCCGGTTTCCTCCCACTGTCCAAAAATGTGTGGGTTAGTTGGATTGGCCATGTAAAATTGCCCCTTAGTGTCAGGAGAGTTAGCAGGGTAAATATGTGGGGGTTACAGAGTCTGGATGGGATAGTTGTTGGTGCGGGTCAAATGGCGGTCTGCACTGTAAAGATTGAGAAAAATTCTCCTTTGTGGCTTAAAGGAATAAGCAGCACTGCTCAGGCTTGATTGGCTATCAAGAAATTAACATTATCTAAATGTGAATGTTGACCATAAGGCATAACAACTGACAATGCCTTTCATTAATGTTATGCAAAATCTACTTTTTTTTTAAACGAAGCAATCCTTTGATGATGCAAGCTACAAAATGTATTAGCAAAGTAAAGCCAAATTGGCAGGAACAGTTCGAATATATATAATGCAGTTTGTACTGCCAAATATCTTCACTGCAGGAAGGGAAATAGAGCAGAGGCAATGCGTTTACCAGGAGAAAGGAAATTAAAGACAGGACCAGGAACTATGCATTCACCACACCCACACCATTAAATGTGTTACATTCCAAAAAATATACATGGGAATATTAATTACACTACTGAGAATTAGTGGCAGAAGAGAAATTAAAAATCTTTGCATTCTGAATTTAATATTTAGTCCAGAAATCTGTGTGTCAAATTGAGTTTTGCGTAGAGTACAAATTATACAAGTTGTTAGCTAGAGGGATTCATTTTAACTTTGCAGACTATCCATTTTTTGCTCTGGAGAGCAACATTACATTGGAAGACCTAATTTGTTTTTTCTGTCTGGTGGGTCTTCATGCCACCATGCTTTTGTCTGGTTAATTTTGTTTACTGTGACTCCTGTTATCAAACATTTTAATATGAAGCTGCAAAAAATTACATAGAACATTACAGCACAAACAGGCCCTTCGGCCCACAAGTTGCGCCGACCACATCTATACCTACCAAGCCATAGAACTATCTGTAACTTCCAATCCCATTAGATCCCATATACTCATCCAGAAGTCTTTTAAAAGACCCCAGCGAGTTTGCCTCTACCACCACCGGCAGCCGATTTCATTCACTCACTCACTCCACCCTCTGAGTGAAAAACTTTCCCCCAGCATCTCCTCTGTACTTGCTTCCCAGCACCTTAAACCTGTGTCCTCTCGTAGTGATCATTTCAGCCCTGGGAAATAGCCTCAGAATCCACCCTATCTATTCCTCTCAACAGTTTATAAACCTCTATCAGGTTGCGTCTCAACCTTCGCCTCTCCAGGGAGAAGAGACCCAGCTCCCTCAACCTATCTTCATAAGGCATGCCCCCCCCAAACCTGGCAACATCCTTGTAAATCTCCTCTGCACTCTCTCAATAGCTTCCACATCCTTCCTGTAGTGAGGCGACCAGAACTGCGCACAGTACTCCAAGTGGGATCTGACAAGGGTCCTATAAAGTTGCAGCATTACCTCCCAACTCCTAAACTCAATCCCTCGATTAATGAAGGCCAGTACACCATACGCCTTCTTGACCACATCCTCCACCTGCGAGGCCGATTTAAGAGTCCTATGGACCCAGACCCCAAGATCCCTCTGCTCTTCAACACTACTAAGACTCCTACCCTTGATATTGTACTCCTGCATCCCGTTGGTCCTGCCAAAATGGACCACTAAACATTTATCCGCGTTGAAGTCCATCTGCCACTTCTCCGCCCAGTCTTGCATCCTATCTGTCACGCTGCAACTTCTGACATCCCTCCAGACTATCCACAACACCACCAACCTTTGTATCGTCAGCAAACTTACTAACCCGTCCCTCCACTTCCTCATCCAGGTCATTTATGAAAATGACAAACAGCGAGGGTCCTAGAACAGATCCCTGGGGCACTCCACTGGTGACCGACCTCCATGCAGAAAAAGACCCATCCACAACCACACTCTGCCTTCTGCAGGCAAGCCAGTTCTGGATCCACAGTGCCAAAGCCCCTTGGATCCCATGCCCTCTCTCCTTCTCAAGAAGTCTCGCATGGGGGACCTTTATCAAACGCCTTGCTGAAGTCCATGTAAACCATGTCTACTGCTCTTCCTTCGTTAATGTGTTCAGTCACATTTTCAAAGAAAATTTTCATATTGATTACTGAAATTTCCTTCTAGGGCGTATGTATTTGATGCAAGGTAGCTTTTACATTTCTCTAAACCAGAAGCAGGGAGTGGGAAAATTTTCACAATACAGATTTGAGTTGAAGTTTAAAATTATTTTTCAGATGTGTCACTGAAGCAGATTATCTGGTTATTATGACTTGATCACGGGACTATCCTATGCACAAATTGGTTGCCACATTTACTACATAACAGCAATGATTACGCTTCATTAGTACTTTTGTGGCAGTACAATGCTTTAAGATTATAAAAGGTGGTTCATAAATGAATGTTTCTCTAATTTGCCTCTGGTTTTTCCAATAAACTTGATTTTGCTGTTCAACTTTGTTAACATGTTTGCATGTCAGCATTGTGCACAATGTGCAATACTTTGAGGGAAAACACACTATAATGATGCACCACATTCTTGATGTTATCAGTAGCCATTTGCAATTTTCCAATTGTTTTCATTTTCATCTCATATTGTGGGTTTGTGCATTCCTGAGCATTTACATAAAGATCAATTTTGAATGCCTTTGACCTTGTTTGGAGAGGAAACTGTGACTTTAAAACTACTTGCTTTTTTTTGGCAGAGGTCCCAGACACAGTCCCCTCCTCCACCAAAGCCACCATCACCTAACTTTGAATTAGGGCTGTCCAACTTTCCTCCTTTGCCTGGAGCTGCAGGCAACCTGAAAACTGAAGAGGTTCTTGAGAACAGACTATCAAATGTGGTCAAAGTAATTCCGAAAGAGAAGGCACAGATATTACAGGTATTATGGCAATTGGTACTACTTTTGAAGACCACCACGTCTAGATCAAATCATTCATTTCATTTCAAAACAAAAATTGACTTTATAAGGTCAAACTTGCATTGAAGTGAAATATGGCACTTGCTGATCTTGAATATGATGTGCATTCTAACCAGATGAGAAATTGGTTAAGTCTGGTACATGATTCAGTTCACAATGATTTCAACCCAAGAATTCTGAGGAAATCTAGATTTAGGGATATGTGAAAATGCTTTGCACCTCTCCTGAGGGGCCCTTGATCCCTATATGATGAGTAAGAATTAGTGAACAATAGGAATGCTGTGTAGCCTGCCTAGTTCCAGAACTAATGACAGCCAGAAATATTTTTCTGTCAACTAACTTGCTAATGTCCATCCCTGCCCTGTCTCCAGGGGTATTTGGTAACTTAAATTGTCTGAAAATTTATTTGTGTGAAGAGATCATATTTCTAGAAGTTACCTGAAAGGGAAAGGAAAGCTTTGGAGCAAAGGCAACCTTGAGCTACATATGAACAACAACTGCTAAAAGACAACATGCATCTATTTTTGTTTCACAATAGGCGATTAATTTAGTTGGGTCTTTCCCTGAAACATTGCACAAATTTTATATTTTTGTATTCATAACCTATGACATCTTGAGATTCTCCATTCGCACTGAGGAATTTTGGATGCTGAATGGAAGGATAGAAAATGGATTCGGGGCAGGGTCACAGATTGGCACAAATCAAAAGGATTTTGAAGTGTTTTGAGGTGGGATTGGCAAGGCAGAGGGAGCAACATCCGAGATCAATAGACCCAGTGGCTAAATGATTGTCTACCAGTAATGGAGTTGTGGGCAAGGCAAGCTTGATACTAGAGGAGCAATTGGTGCATAATCGTCACTTAATGGAGATGGAGAGACAACCACTGGAGGATTGAGAATAAAGGGTGAGACTTATTCAGATCAATTCACTGGGACACTTGAGAGCTTGGAGAGGATTGTGGTAATGAGAACATGGCCTGCAGTATTTGCCAAGTATTTTATGGCTTGTGCACAACTGAGTTGACTAGGGCAGCTGAGATGATGTGTGTCATTCGCCAACAAATTGAGAACATCAAGGTATCTCAGGGGAAAAGGAAGGAAGCACCTTGCTAATGAGTGACTATGGATAAGGAAGCTGAATTCGGGGTCAGGTAGTTCATTGAAGTTTGTACTTCCTGCCTCCAACAGAAAGACATGTTGCTTTTAAATGAGACATTAAACAGAGATCACATCTGCCCCATAAGTAATTATAAAGTTTTAAAAGAAAAGCAGAAAAGAAATCTGGTTTCATGGGCAATGTATACCCCAAAATCCACATTGTCAACAGATTGTTTGAACTAATTTGAAACGTTCACTAATGTTCATTATCCAGTTCCTGAGAACTTAGATTGTGCAAATTTATTGGAATTAAAATCATGTTTAAACATATTTCTATTGAGCCGAACAGATCATTGAATCAAAATGTATATAATTAACTCGGGTATCCATTCTTTAAATAGAACAGCAAACTGATTAGGACGTTTCCATGTCTGTGAATGCTATTTGGTGACTTGGTAGTTGTGTTTTGCAATCTTAACAGAAGGAAATTGAGTACAGATTTGTTCTCAATAAGTACTTGTGCAATAATTTGAAGTGCAGTTATTGAAATCTTTGGATTGAAGTAACTAGAATCATAATGCTGATCATTTTTATTTTAGAGTATAAATGTTGATGCAAGCACTAACACTATACCTTCGGGAATACCACGGGAGACACTGCCACCCATACCTCCAACTGCACTGCCGGTGAGTTCTGAGGGCTCCCCTTCACCACCTCGTTCTCCAGAAATCAGGTAAGTTATTTCAATTCTGATAGTTGATGCTAATAATCTGTATGAGTGTATCTTTATGTACCTATGTGATTGGACTTGTTTTAAACATAATTGGACTTGAGGGTGTAATTTAAAATTACGGCAACAGAAAATAATTGATAACATGCAAGGATCTCTTGTGTGACATACGAGAGTAACTGCTTGGACATGATGTTAAAATGCTATTTATTAGCTTTACAGAGTCCATTTTTTTTTTGGAAGTGTGTATACCTGTTGAATTGGACAATCTGTTTGGTATGGAGCCATGTTTCTCAAACTCATCAGAATTGCATCCTGCAATTTCTATTTTCAAATAGTCTTAAATAATCCCACTTTTGTATATTTGCAACTTTTAAGTTGCCTTTTTAATGTAAATGTGTAAGTGTATGTGACATAGCTTTGTCTTAAAGAGGTAGTAACTGTGAATCATTAATTTTTAATCTGGTTTTTGAAGTTTTTTCTTGCTAATCTTTTTCTCCATGTTTTTCTCCCACATTAATCTAAATAGCTTTATCAGTCGATTACTGAAACCTCTGCGCCATCTCCTCCAAAGCAAAATAGAATAATGCTCAATGAGCTTATGGTTACGTAAGAACATAAGAACTAGGAGCAGGAGTAGACCGCCTGGTCCTTCGAGCCTGCTTCACCATTCAATATAATCATGGCTCATCATTTTGTGGACTCAGCTCCACTTACCTACCCACCTCACCACAACCCTTAATTCCTTTACTGTTCAAAAATTTATCTATCCTTGCCTTAAAAACATTCAATGAGGTAGCCTCAACTGCTTCACTGGGCAGGGAATTCCACAGATTCACAACCCTTTGTGAAGAAGTTCCCTCTCAACTCAATTCTAAACCTGCTTCCCCTTATTTTGAGGCTATGTCCCCTAGTTCTAGTTTCACCTGCTAGTGGAAACAACTTCTCTGCTTCTGTTATCTATTCCCTTCATAGTATGCTTCTATAAGATCTCCCCTCCATTCTTCTGCATTCCACTGAGTGTAGCCTCAGTCTCTCTTCATAAACCAACCCTCTCAACTCTGGAATCAACCTAGTGAATCTCCTCTTTACCCCCTCCAGTGCCACTATATCCTTCCTCAAGTAAGGAGACCAAAACTGTACGGTACTCCAGGTGTGGCCTCACCAGCACCTTACACAGCTGCAACATAATCTCATTTTTAAACTCCCATCTCTCTAGCAATGAAGGACAAAATTCCATTTGCTGCCTTAATTACCTGCTGCCATTGCAAACCAACTCCTTGAGATTCCTACACAAGGACACCCAGGTCCCTCTGCACAGCAGTATGTAGCAATTTTTTACCATTTAAATAATGGTCCATTTTGTTGTTGTTCCTACCAAGACAGATGACCTCCCATTTAACAACATTTGTACTCCATCTGCCAGACCCTTGCCCACTCACTTAGACTATCGATTACTTTTTATAAAATGGAGAATCGACCATTTTGTGTTCCTGAATTATATGGCAGTCAACATTATGTATATTAAAATGTATATTTTAAATCCTGAGTTTCAGACAGTTGGGATATAGTGATGAAACATGTTTTTGCTTTGTGTTTCTTATGGTGTTATAATTTTAAATTCTTAAATCTTCTCAGTGCCATGAATCCTAAATGCCTGTCAGCTATGGTCCAGTAAGCAGTCCAGTAGTATCAGAATACAAAGCAAAATCCCCTAAGTACTGGAATTCAGAGAACCACACTAGTAATACTCAGCAGGTCAGCCAACATCTGTGGAGAAAGCAGCAAAGTTGACATTTTGATTTTGGACTTCTGAAACTAATTTTTAGGTCAAACAGCATATAGAAGCAGTGTTTCCAATATTCTATCCTTGTTTTTGTATTATGCAATTTGATGCACCTTTTTGATATTGGAAAGGAGAACTTGTCTCATCAAAATAGTTGGAGCCACTTGTACGAAGGTTATAGCTCGAGTGTGAATAGTGGCTGATATTTTCAGAATTTTGCTAGATAGCAATGAGGTACAGTATAAAGGCCATGCACTTCACGCAGGGAAGACCAGTAAATCCCATTTTCTCCCCACACATGCACACCCCTCTTCAACAGGTTGATGCACGTAGTTGCAATGTTAATGATCAGTTTTTATGCGTTAAATGTCACTGGTAAAGCAGCATTTGCCCATCCTTAATTCATCTTGAAGGTGAGCTTCTACCTTGAATTGTTGCAGTTCGTCTGTGGGTGCACCCACAGTGTTGTTGAGAAGGGAGATCCATGGCAGACATGCCAGGCAGTGAAGCAATATTGTTTGACGTTCGGATGATGTATAGCTCTTGGAAGGGACCTTGCAGGTGGTGAAGTTCCCTATGTTTGAGTCCATGTTCTTCTACGCAGTAGGGTTTGCAGGTTTGGGAGGTACTGTCAAAGAAGCCTTGGCAAGTTGCTGCATTGCATCTTGTAGATGAGAGCAACTGTAGCCACTACGTACCAGTTTAATTCCAATCTAGTAGATAAGAGTGCTACACACATCTGTCCTTCAGACACATTCAGTGTGGTTTTGTGTATGTTCCCAGAACTATTACCTTCTGTAGTTTGTGGTGTTTGACCCGGTTTGCCTGTTAATTCGTGTTTACCTCATGTTAGCTCAATATGTTAGTGTTCTATAGCATTCATTGTTTGCTTGGCTGACTCCTGATGGCAGAAGCTTTTGTTTAAAGCTGTCAAATTGTGTAGCTTTATTTGCTTCAATACATAATTGGGATTTTAAAATTCACTTTTTAAAGTTTCCAATTCACTTCAGCTCTGACGGTGAGTCATCCAGACTTGAAACATTAGCTCTGTTCTCTCTCCACAGATGCTGATTATGAAAGATGGCATTGGCAGATTCCCCTTGCATTGCCCTGTTGTCTTCTATCTGTGTCTAAAGCAGAGTCTGTCCAGCAGACATTTCACTCCTCCATCACCCCCACCATGTTGCCCCCATCCTACTTTACGTTCCCATGCAATTGTAGAATGTACAACACCTGCCCCTTTACCACCTCCCTGCTCACCGCAGGAACTAGGAGCAGAAATAGGCATATTCAGCCCTTCAAGCCTGCTCCGCCATTCAATCAGATTATGGCTGATCTCTGTGGTCTCAAATCCATCTCCCCACCTGTTCCCCATGTCCCTCTTTCCCTTTTTTAATATCAGAAATATGTTGATCTCCCTCTTGGAACTATTCAATGATTCAGACTGCACCACGTGATGGGGCAGTGAGTTCCACAAATTCACTACCACTGCAGGAAGTAGCTGCTCCTCATCTCAGTTTTAAATCTACTGCTTCTCAACCTCTTGTTCCAGGTTGCCCTTGTAAAGAGGAAACATTTGGTCTACGTTTACTTGATCAATCCCTTTTTTAAAAAAATTATACCGTAATCAGATCTCCCTTTCATCTTTTTATACTCCAGTCCTTTTGCAACAAATGCCAACATCCCATTTGCTTTTTTATTACTTGCTGCACGTGCATACCAACTTTCTGCGATTCACGAACATGGGTAACAGTTTGCCTTTCTATTTTTTCTGCCAAAACAGAATACCAGGTTGTCCTTTGTCACAACTGCTTACCTTTGTTCTGCCATGTACACATTTTGATTTCTTAATGGGCTGCTATCAGCACCCTTTTTAGCCATGATCACTACCATTTACATTCCCTTTGCCCTCTTGTCCATGGTATCTTTGCCAATCATCCCTACACCTGCACCTATCACTGGCCCTCTTTTTACTCCCTACTGCTCCCTCCCACCCTCACAGCAGGAGATTTAATCCTATTACCACTTTGCTTTTACTCAGTTATCTGGACTTGAAATGCTAACTCGATTTTCTCTCCACAGATGCTGTGAGACCTGAGATTTTCCAGCATTTGCAGAAATTTGCTTTTATTTGTCTAGCATGGCATTCTCTCTTCCTCCTGTGTTAACTTCAGTTTCCAGCAGGTGGTGCCCAGCACTGTTTTTATGGCTCCTTCTCTCCAAAAGCACTACTTGTATTCAGTGCACCAGTTAGAAATCTTAATTACATCTCTTATGGGCAAATTTGTTCTTTGCACTCTACTAACAGTAAAAATATTATTTGCATAGTAAAAATAATTGGCATAATTAAATGCAGTAAGACTGACAAAATGTATGTCCTGCAGCCATTTAGTAATGGCTTGGTTTTATTCAGTTCCTGCCATGTTAATGCTTTCAATTGGGTTATTCCTTTGTTTGAAAAGCAAGCAGATCCTCTTCCTCCAGTTGTCAGTGCGTGTTTTGTCTTTTTCTTCAATTGTGAAGGTTCTTTCCGTCCTCTCTAGTTCAATTTTTTTTAAAACCTTCAGTAGCGTGCATGCATTCTGGCAATAGATTCTCATAGGGGTGTCTTCCAGCATACAACGTGGAGCATGAAATTTAGAATGAGGCTTTATGTAAAGATGACTCTGGGCCTCCTGCAAAATAGAATCACTCCAGCGTCAGCACTTTAGGATGTTTCTGAACTTCCCCCGTTAGCTGCACAAAGCACACCACAGTTGTCGTGTGCACAATGTGTCTTGAGTTCCAGCTCCAACATTTGTCTCCTTGAATTCCATCTTTGCTATCAGCCACATATCTGCCGATATCTGATTTTTTTTTTTCAAAAAGCTAAAGAATTTCACGGAGCAGCCAGGTATTTCACCGGTTGCTCCCTATAGCAGTCAAACCGGCCATGTTTATTCTGGACAAAGAACATAACATAAGAAATAGGAGCAGGAGTAGGCCATCTGGCCCTTCGAGCCTGCCCCGCCATTCAATAAGATCATGGCTGATCTGTCGTGGCTCAGTTCCACTTTCCCGCCCTCTCCCCATAACCCTTAATCCCCTCTCTTATCAAAAACCCATCAACCCGCTTCTTAAAAATATTTAGCGAGGCAGCCTCCACCACTTCAACGGGCAGAGAATTCCAGATATTTACCACCCTTTGAGTGAAGAAGTTCCTCCTCAACTCCGTTCTAAACCGCCCCCCCCTTTATCTTGAGGCTGTGCCCCCTAGTCCTACTGTCTTTTTTGAGCGGGAAGAGTCTCTCCACCTCTATCCTATCCATCCCATTCATCATCTTATACGTCTCAATGAGATCTCCCCTCATTCTTCTAAACTCTAACGAGTACAAAGCATTCATAGCAGATGGACCTGCTTATAAATTTAGCACCGGGAAATAGGAAACCTGCTAGGTTGCCACTTCCTAAGCAATCAGTAAAGAGTAACTCTTTTGGTTTTTTGTATTTTGAATATTTCCAATACCCCTAAGGCCAAATTGCTTTGCGTGTGTCATGTGGTTGAACTAAGTACTGAACAATGCAACATTTGAAAGAACAAGGAAGAAAGCACACAATTTGTACTGCCAGTCAAAGAAACCAATTGAATTGAGATGTCCAGTTAGTGATTTGGCAGCAGAGGTTGAAAGAATAAAATTTTCACAAGCTTCAATGTGAACAGCTACTTCTGTTTACTGGTGTTTGGTTGCATGCATACTTTTGAGAGAGAAAAGTGCTAGTTTAATAACATTTTCTCTGAGAAAGTATGAAGGGAACTCGGGCAATCCAGCTAGTATGTGATTCTTTGATAATCTTCCCTTGTTTTTGTGTTTGACTCAAAACTGGCACTTCATATGAACCAGACTGATTATTCAGATCTGAGACGGTTCTGGACCATTGCTGATCTGTATCTCAATTTCATTTTCCCAAGTTGGTTCCATGATCCTTGCTACTCTTCCAAAGATATGGATTGTGATCTTGAAAGTTTCAATTGATGCCGCAAGTTCCATATTTCTGTGACTTTGTGAAGTGCTTCTGATTTCTTTCCTGTGTTTCCCACCATAGAACAGCATGTTCCCACCATCTGTAGCTCCTAACCCTTTCTAGATATAATGCTTACATCAGTCCTCAACGTGAGGAATACCAGGCAAGTTCAAAATCTTGCCCATAACTTAATTATTACATTCTGGTGAATCTAAACAATATTCCTTTCAAGGCCAAGCCTTCTGAGGTTCTGGGCCCAAAACTGAAAGCAGTTTGTTGGTATTCAGTAACTTCTGGAAGGAAAAATTGGAAATTAGATTAGGGTGGGGTGCATGCAATCTTGTTTTGATTTCAGCTGGCTATCATTGTGCATCACTGAAACAGTGTGCACTTTAGTTCATGGAGTAGCAGTAGTCAAGATTGTTGTCACTTCATGGCTCAGAAATTGGCCTTTATGCAATGCAGCAGGAATTTTCATAGCCAATGTTCATAAAAATAAGGATTGCTTTTGTGGTGTGTTTTATAGTGAAACAAAGAGCCAAGAAACCAAGCAAAGAGAAACACAGACTCCATTGGAAAGACTGACTGCACCTCTTTCTACTGCAAGTAAATCAGTACAAGTCAACGGAGCAGCCACAGTAAGTGCTTTATCTTTTGGGGAGAACAGATTGTAATGATGTAGCAACTTGTGATGTTAAGAGTAGCTGCATTTTGTTCCAAGTCTAGCCACATTCTGCATCCAGGTATTCCCAACTTTCAACTTTGACTGCTTCCAAATGTTTCTGTAGCTCAATTTTCCAACTTAACTTTGATTTCCGCATACTGGTGCGATGATGTTGCATTGATGGAGCAGCTTTAAATTAACAAAGTGAAACCGAGGAATAGATATCATTTCCTGGCTAAAAAAAGACATCTTAGATTGGAAACCAATGGACAACTCTTATTAAATCGCAATGTACTTATGAACTAGACTGGGAGAACCATGCTGTCCCACATGTTATTAATACTTAAGGTATCTGTTTTTAGTTGCTTTTGGCATGCTGTCCTTGAAATCAACCATAATTTTAAGTTTCAGCTAATATAAAACAGCGTTTTTACTATCGTGAATGTTTGCACGCTCATACATTTTGGGTAATTCTGTACATGACCTGAGCATCTTGCATTCAGATATGTGCTGGAACTACTCCTGCTCCTATTTCTTATGTTCTTATGTCTTAGTCCAGGAGCGTAACAGTAAAATCCCATTGTGATATAAACTGCGTATCTTCCTGCACACATCTGAGCACTGCTTCCTTTTTTCTTTCCAGCGGCGTACTGAAAACACTAATGTGATGATGCCTGATACAAATGTTATGGTTTTTTAATATGGACAGAAAAGGAATGTACACAGTTATGGTTGATTTGATCAAAACTATCTATAGAACCCTCAGCTGAGAATATAAAAATGTCATCCTCTTAGTGGACTCATTTAAATCTTAATCTTGAACATTTCAATTGATGCAACGTTGCCTTTTTAGGCAAAAAGTATTCCATATTTCCACTGCCCTTTTGTGTAAAGATGCATTTTCTGATCTCATTCTGAAATTTCTGAACTCCTCCATCCTCCTCACCTCATCAAAATTCAGTTTTACGATCAATTGTAAATTACCTGTCAGAAATCTGTGATAACTCGGATCAGTTCACATGTCTGAGTGCTCAGTTGCTCATGTCTGAGATTCCAGTCGTAAGCTGATAAATCTGTATGAGGAACCTCCCTCCTGTCTATCACAGGGAAGATCATTGCAATGACCTCCTTCTAACTGCCTCCTTCCAGTGGCTGAGTTAAGTCCTTCTGGAGTATCAGTGCAGTTTGCATGCGTCAAAAGGCACACAGACACGATCTTCACTGTGTGGCAAAGTCAACAAAATGACGAGGAGCAGCAGCCACTGAGCATGGTTTTTTTTTCAACCTCATCAAAACCTTAACTTTTTTAAATTCATTCATGGGACATGAGTGTCGCTGGCTGGCCAGCATCTATTGTCTATCCCTAGTCACCCAAGGGCAGTTGAGAGTCAACCATATTGCTATGGCCCTGGAATCGCATGTCAGCCAGACCAGATAAGGATGGCAGATTTCCTTCCCTAAAGGACATTAATGAACCAGGTGGGCTTTATTGACGTTTGTGGTTTCATGGTCATCAGTGGATTCTTAATTCCAAATATTTTTTAATGAATTCAAATTCCACCATCTGCCGTGGCTGGATTTGAAACTGGGACCCCAGAGCATGAGCTGAGTTTCTGGATTATTAGCTTAGTGGTAATACCAGTAGGCCATTGCCCCCCCTGTACTGTCAACAGTGAAGATTTAGGGAGTACCCTCCTTGAATAGGCTGCTGTCAAATTATTTGCCATCCTTCACATACCCCAGATGAGATGCAAACTGATGAAACCACCTACAAACCCCATCTCGGTGAAATCTCTGGTCAAACAAGGCTGTATCATTGCACTAACTCTCTCCTGCTTTCCTTGCTACAGTACTGCATCTTGCCTCCAGAAAATTGCCCCTCCAATCTGAAGATAATCTACAGGACAGACAAACTATGTTGCCTTCAATACAAGATAATAAATACTCAACTCTGCATTGAGCTTTTGATATGTAGATGAGAAAATGAACCTTTCTCCTAACACCTAGAAAATTAAGGTCCTCTCCCCACAGTAACCCCCCATGTTGATAATGATGAGATCCTGGAAAGTTAAACTTTATTAGTATCACAAGAAAGCTTACGTTAACACTGCAGTTTCCGTATCTTGGGATCCGTCTCTTATCATCGATAACAATTTGCCAGCTGAGCTGGCAGCTAACTGAGGAAAAGAATATTTGTGGATCAGGATTTCAAACTTAACACTAGGTCATGGTTTACTGAGCAACTTTGATTCCTGTGCTCTCTGCTTCAGAGATTTGGACAACTACAGCAGGCACTTCAAGCACTGAACAAATAGCATCATTAATGCCTTTGCAATGTGCCCCAAATTCAATGGCAAGAAAGACAGTCCAACTTCATTGTGCTGTCTCAATCCCTCAGCATTGATGTGCTAATCAATCAAAACCACTTCTGCTGGGCATGTCGTTCAAATGCCTTGACATAAGACTCTTGAAGCAACTGCTCAACTCTGAACTCGATCACAGCAAAGGATCCTAAGAGGACAGTAAAAATACATTTAGAAATGTGCTTGGCATATCATAACATTCAACATTATGGGCCAAGTGCTGGTAGATGGGATGAGGTGGGAGTTCAGGTGTTTCTCCCTTGTCGATGCAGACTTGGTGGGCTGAAGGGTCTCTTCTGCACTGTATGATTCTTCAAAATATCCCTAAAAGGTTAAAACATGCCATCAAACCATACACATCGACTCAAAGGAGACGCTGGCTTGTGACTGCCCCTCATGTAGGAAGGCACCAAATAGATCAAGCTATTTCTGGAGCTTGCAGAGGTGAACTCTGGGTATGGAAGGGAGTACACAAACCTCCTGTAACCTCATTTTAATTCATGGGGTGTGGGTTTTGCTAGCAAGGCCTTAACGCTTCAAGTGCTAGCTGCCCTATGTGTAGCATAGTATGTAGATCATGTAGTGACATAAGAATTAGGATCAGAAGTAGGCAAATTCAGTCTTTTGAGCCTGCTCTGTCATTAAATCAGATCATGGCCGATCTCTCCCTGGTCTCAAATCCACTTCCCCACCTGTTTCCCATATCCATCTTTCCATTTTGTAAATTAGAAATATGCCTGTCTCCTTCTTGAAATAATTCAATGATTCAGACTGTATTGCTTTATGGGACAGCGAGTTCCAAAATTCACCATCCTCTGCAAGAAGTAGTTCCACCTCATTTCAATTTTAAATCTACTGCCTCTCAACCTCTACCTGTGACCTCTTGTTCGAGATTTCCCCATAAGAGGAAACATTTGATCTATATTTAAAGTCATGGAAACCCTACAGTGCAGAAGGAAGCCATTCGGCCCATTGACTCTGAGCTGACAACAATCCCACCCGGGCCCTATCCCTGTCAACCCACATTTGTCCCATTAATCCCTCTAATCTATGCATCCCAAGACATGAAGGAGCAATTTAGCATGGCCAATTCATCTAATTTCATACGTCAACTCTCATCCCTGGAATCAATATGGTGAACCTCTTCTGAACTGCCTTTAATGCCACTACATCCTTCCTCAAATAAGGAATCCAAAACTGGATGCACTACTCCAGATGTGGTCTCCCTAACACCCTATGTAATTGCAACAATATTTCTCCACTTTTATACTCCAGTCCTTTTGCAATAATTGCCAATGTCCCATCTGCCTTTTTTATTATTGCTGCACCTGCATACTGACTTTTTATAATTCATGAACATAGACACCTAGATCCCTCTGCCCAGACGCTTTTTGAATATGCTTTCCATTTAGGTAATTTACCTTTCTATTTCTGCCAAAATGATTAACCTATCACTTATCTGTATTAAACTCCCCCTGCTAAATTTTGGCCCATTCTCCTAGCCTAATCAGATATTCAGAGATGGCCAAAAAGTCTAAAGTGGAAGGAAGTCATCCCTAATCCTGAGGGACTGTCTAACTGGTAATTCTCTCCTCTATCCTAAGCAACAAAATGACACTACGATTTTCTGGCCCAAAGGTACAATTTTTGAGAGTTTAAGAAACAAATGTGACTCAACCATCTTCAGTAGGTTCTGGACAATTGCCTATCATAAGTTCCATTATTTTCTCCTTTTGCGTTTTATTCAAGAAAGCAGAATCTATAAAGTACTTTTCATTGACTTTTCAGATCCCTGCACCGCTGGTAATTTGCCGTCTTTCCCCACTTTGAAAACTGATAAGTACTCACTAAGCCTACCATTTGTTTTATCCATTCATGGTCACACCTGAAACTTTAATTGGTCTGCATGCCCCATTGCCACTTTGTGTATTCCAACTCCATGCCAAATCCTTTGACTACAAACCTATGCTTTTTAAATCTGCACAAATTCATTGTTTTGTAACATAACCTGCCAAAAAATAATTTATTCACACATCCGGTGAAACTACGCAATCTCCACGTTCTGTTCAGGGGTTCACGTTAAGACATTTAACATCTTTCAAACTTTGTGTGAGCAGTCCATGATTGGATATTTGCCATAGATCGTCAGTTTTAGGAATATGAGTTGAGTCCCAGTGTAGGTTTCTTTATTGCATTGAAAGTTATCTGGCAGAGTTAATGTTCTTCACAGCCTTTAATGTGAATCAGCTGAATTTGAGTTGGCGTTTAAACAGTGCTTTAAGCTTTTTAAAATCTACGGTTGTGCTCCAGTTTCATTTGGATCAAGAGGTTGTTGCGTTATTTTGTTCATATGGTCAGAACTGTAACCTAATTTAATTCATTCATACAGCATGGGCGTTGCTAAGTAGGCCCTCTATTTATTCCCAACACTAATTTGATATCACTGCATGCTAATACATGTGGCAATAATAAAAATATTGTTTCTTGCGTGCTATACAGACAAAGCATACTGTTCGTAGTGAAGGAAATGAGATGCAGAATGTAGAGTTTCAGTTGTAGCTAGGGTGTAGAGATAGACGAATTTAATGCAAGGTAAGGCCATTCAAAAATCTGACAGCAGCAGGGAAGAAGTTGTTCTTGAGTCAGTTGGTACGCATCCTCAGACTTTTGTATCTTTTTCCCGATGGAAGAAGGTGGAAGAGAGAATGCATGGGGTCCTTGTTTATGTTGGCTGCTTTGCCGAGGCAGCGGGAAGTGTAGACAGAGTTAGTACACAGGAGGCTGGATGTTCTCGGAGGTGGTGGTAAACCACCATCTCGACAACTGAGTGATTTGATGGACCTTTTCCAGAGAGAGGTTAGAAGTCAGCCCCAGAGCTGTTGTCACACAGACCGGACTGGTTAAATGTCCCTAAAGGACATTACTAAACAGGATGGGTTTTCTCATCAATCGTGTAGCGATATTAGCTTTATTTGCATATTCAGGTTTATTTAACTTGTGGTGCCCAGCTGTTAGCAAGGTAGGCACAGTGGTTAGCACCACTGCCTCAGCATTGGGTTCAATTCTGGCCTTGGGTGATTGTGTGGAGTTTGCACATTTTCTGTGTCTACGTGAGTTTCTTCCGGGTGCTCTGGTTTCCTCGCACAGTCCAAAAATGTGCAAATTAGGTGCATTATCTATGGTAAATGTGTGTGGTTACGGGAATAAGGCGGTGGACTGGTCCTGTATGTGAAGTTCTTTCGGAGAATATGGTGCAGACTCAATGAGCCTAAGTGGCATGTTTCCAATGTAGGGACTTTGTTCCTCAATTGGAACTAATGTCTCTGGTTCAAGAGTCTTAGCCCCTGTTCAGTAACATTAACATACTGCTGCCATCCCAGTAAAATTCCTCATGTCAATATTAACAGAGCCCAAAGTTGTTTTACATAACGATTTGGAAAGCCTGAAATATGAGTTTCAATGTGAAAACCCAGAATAAAGAACTGATCAGTGAACAACCAAGTGGGTGACTGAATACATTCTTCACTTTTCAAAAAAATGTATTCTTCATAAGGTATGGCCCTCCTCAGGCCTAGAGCATGTTTTGCTTTTGGGTCGTCTTCTACATAGAACATAGAACATTACAGCGCAGAACAGGCCCTTCAGCCCACGATGTTGCGCCGACCAATTAAAAAAGCAATGACCCTCTAACCTAAACCAATCCCTTTCCATGTCTTCTGTTGGGTATTGTGCAACACCTTGGAACAATCTGGCCATGTTGAACACACAATGTGTGGTATTGCATGCTTGCAATATCAGTGACATTTACGTGTGCATTCTTAGCGTATGGTTTCCCAGAGGTTATCAAGCTAGGCTACAGCATGTGGAAGATGCATATCATTCAAAGAATGAAGATAGCTGTATTGATGATCTATCTGCTGAGTGCTTATTTGAAGTAGCTGTGATAGTGCAACTGTAGGTATATTAATTCCTTAAAACTGCCTTCCACTAAATATGTTCAAACAATTTAATCTATACTACTGACTTTTCACATTTTCAATGCTTGTTGTAAGCTCGTAGAAGACTTGCGCAGGCAGACTTTGTTCACCAGGTTTGAAGCACTCTTTTTTTTGTCAGCAAATGCATTAGGTAAATCTTCCATTTGTTTTTTTAAATAGATCAGTGGTTGATTAATGTGTGTAGATGCCTTTTTAAATTATGCATCAGTTCCATGCTAATTTTCATAGTATGGTGCATGGAGATGTCAGGACTGCTAAATTTAGCTTGCAATGTTGTGTAGTTCCAGCACATTGTTTTACATTGTCAATTTGTGATTCCCATTTTATATTTTAAAGTGACCATTGATTTTTCTAGCTAACACATTAGGCTTTTAGAACATAATTGTGCTGTGGGAGATTTCATGGAATTCTGCTCTGTATTTTGAGATGAATTATGCAGTGATGGTGCCACTTGAATATTGAGGCAGGATAGCTGGGTGGATATATGAAATGGGAGCCAATGTTTTAATTTTGTATGCAGGTGATTGCACCAAGGTCTGGGACTTTGGAGCAAATTCAACAGACAAAGCATTTCTGTGAAGTAGACTTTTCTAAGGCTATGGGTCACAATAATTAGACTCCTCATTGTGTAACTGAGTTCCATGGTCTTGTATGTGCTGCCAGCACATGACTACATCTTTTCATGAGCTTTACCCATTTCCTATCAGTCTTTGGAGCATTAAAAACTAAGTACGTATACTGTTGATGTGGAATACTTTGCCAATCAGTGTCGTGGACTGAGAGAAAAAATGATTTGACTCTTGCCAGTTTCTGAACTACAAATTATTCCTGCTGCCTGCGCCCCAATCCAAAAAAAAGCAGCCACTGAAAGCATTTGTTGTACTGCAGAATCTGTGTAGCTGAATTTCTACACTGTTCTCCATGATTGGAAGCCTTTCACATATTAATGCACATATCTGGTGCCAGTAGACAGTTCATATTGTCTAGATGTAGTGTGTGGGAGATGTAATTCTGTCAATTTCATTGGTCTCCCAGCTAAGTGTCTACATCCCAGATCCAGAAAAACTACTACTTCTGGGAATGAGCAAAATTTAATGTGGCAGCAACATAAAATTACATAACCTTTTCCTGAACAAATGAAAAGTTTCAATGGTGTAGTCCAAAAATTAGGCTTGGGCTAGTAGCTCTGTGTTAATCTACTAAAATTTAGATCCAACCTGGCAGTTTGAAAATGTGAAAGAAATCTCAACACCAGCTTAAAGTCCAACAAGTTTATTTGTAGCAAACACCCCAAGCTTTCGGAACACGTTGTTCCTTCCTCAGGTGGCTGACCCAAGATTGCAGTGATCAAAATTTGTTCATGTGTCATTTAAAGTCCCTATTGGTTAGAGAAGGAAGACTGACTGCATCACCACAACAATGCAGTTGACTCTTGACTTAACTCTCGGATGGCCTAACAAGGCACCCTGGTTTATACTACGACAGGTAGGTGTGGTTTATGTTGCTCAATAGACAGCAAATGTCATTTTTCCCAGGGATACCAACATGAAGCAATTTTTTTTCCAGTTTTACTCATTTGGGATGATTCCTGCCTGATGCAAAGTTTAACACGTCTGCAATAAATAGGAGAGTATGCAGTTTGTGTTTGCTATGGGTGCAAAGAGTTGATTCGTAATGAAAATATAAGTTGTCCTAATCCTTTTGCTTGTAATTCCTGCCTAGTGTGCTAGGAAGTACTGTAAGGCTCAAATAATTCTTAGTTTTCTTCCATTGGAATTTCTTTGTTAGGCACTTGGGGCTTTACTATATTTTGAGGAGTAAATTATGACCTTTTAGTAACTATTGGAAGTGTTCATTGTGCCATTTTGAGACGACTTCACTGGTGTAATACTGAAATGGTGAAAATGCGATTGGCAAAAGGAGTTGATTTGTGGGGGTTTTTGCTAAGGAATACATTTGGGTAGAGTAGTATGTGGGAAGAGAAGTAATTTTGATAGTGTACCCAAGACATTTTTTATTTATTCGTGGGACATTGGCTGGCAAGCATTTATTGCCCATCCCTAGTTGCCCTTGGAGGGCAAATGAGAGTCAGCCACATTGCTGTGGCTCTGGAGTCGCATGTCGATCAGACCAGGTGAGGACAGCAGATTTCCTTCCCTAAGGGACATTAATGAACCAGATGGGTTTTTCCAACAATTGACTGATTTTGTAGGTTCTTAGTTCCAGATATTTTTTGTTAAATTCAAATTATACCATTTGTCATGGCTGGATTCAGACTCTGGTTCTGAGGACATTAGCTGAGTTTCTGAATCAGTAGCCTAGTGATAATACCACTAGGCCATCACCTCCCCTAATACATACTCTGGAACAAAGTAAATGGAGTTTTATGACCCTGTATTTAGTCTTAAACTGTTTGCCTAGTTCCAATTTTCAGAAAAATTTTTCTTTTTAGTCTTAACACCTTCAAGTCCTGTGTCTCAAGATACTTGATGTGGAGATGCCAGCATTGGACTGGGGTAAACACAGTAAGAAGTCTGACAACGCCAGGTTTAAGTCCAACCAGTTTATTTGATAGTAAACTCAAGCTTTCGAGGTTTCCCCCTTTGTCAGGTGAATGGAGAGTACTGAGGCCAGTCTCCGTCAGGTGAATGGAGAGTACTGGCCTCAGTACTTCACCTGACAAAGAGGGAAACCTCGAAAGCTTGTGAGTTTACTATCAAATAAACCGGTTGGACTTAAACCTGGTGTTGTCAGACTTCTTACACTCAAGATACTTGCCAGCCAACGAAGTAATATTAAAGTGTACTCTCTTGTGATGCAGGCAAATATGGCAGCCAATTTGCATACAGCAAGTTTCCACAAAGTTTCTGGAGTCAGTTCAGCTCGGTTAGCCAAACAACTGGTTAGCAATGCAGAGCAACGCTAATAGTGTGGGTTCAATTCCAGTACCGGCCATGGTTATTCATTTGTGTCTTAATACCTTCTCAACCTTGTCCTTCGTCTGAAGTGTGGCAATCCCCTGGTTAAATTACCAGCCTATTGTTATCTAGGAATATGGCAACTTTACATAAAGCACTAAAGAAAAACCTAACTTTTTTCAAATAAATGTTGGTAAAACTCCCATGTTCTCCACGTGGCACCATAGGAGTTTATTTTATTCATTCAGCAGATGTGGGTGTTGCTGGCTGGACCAGATTTATTGATCATCCCTACTTGCCTTTGAACTGAGTGGTTTGCAAGACCATCTCTTGTGCCCATCTGAGAGCAAATGGGATTTTAATTTAATGTTTGATCAAAAAGATGGAATATTTGACAATTCAGCATTTTCTTATCACTGTAGAATGAAGTGCCACCCTGGATTCTGTGCTGTGGTATTTGGAGAGCCCATGATCTTTCAATTGAAGCTTTTTGATGAAACATCCTTTATGCTGTCCTGACTAATTGAGTAGCACAGTTGAGCAAGTATTCGTTGGCTATCCCTTGCTTTGAGGATGACTTCTATTTGAGATGGAGATTCTGCCCTAGGTTGTCTTTGACTAAACAGGTCAATTCTTGGCCCACAGATCTTTGGGCAGGATACCTCATGAGGTAGGAGGATCCAGAATGCAGGATGTTGTATCTTTTCTCCATACTCCATGTCACCAATAAGACAGTGACTCGAAATGTGGTGCAGCTGGATGGACTTGTCATTTTGAACAATTAGCAGCAATCAGTTGATGTCAACACTGCTCTACTTCAAGGAGAACTTAGTGGTTTTGAAGCATTTTCTCATTTTTGTTGTGATAGTTGGTCCTGCAGGTTGTCACTTCCAGTGTTTCCTTGTATCTCCTCCTGATACTGATCGTGCTTCAGTTACATACTCCGGACAGGCACTAATCAATCACAATCTTTTGGTCATGGATGCTCAGTTGTCTCGGTTATATTTCTCTCAGGAGCATGATGCAAGGGGCTGTGTTCAATCACTCCCTGTTCAAGGCATAGCAACAGTCATGGTCCAGTAGGCTTCTGTACTTGCGCTTCACACTGCAGACCCCCGCAGCCTTGCTCCTCCTTAACCTGATACAGCATTTGCTCTTTTAACCTTCAGATTTTGCTGGTGTCTTTTTGAAGACCCATTAGGATACACTTCAATAGTTGGCACAACATCTCCATTGAAGACGATTGCAACATTCCTGAAGTGGGTTGGGAGGTGTTGGAACGGTTATTTTCTTCGCACATATGTAGGATGAATGAAAAGAGCCTTACTGACCAAATATGGGCAAAAGAGGTGAATTCTAGAAATGAAATGAGTGACTGCCCTTGACATCAAGGCAGCATGTGACTAAGTGTGGCATCAAGGAGCCATTCCAAAACTGAAGTCAATGGGAATAAGGGGGGCAAATCTCTCCCCTGGTTGGGGAGCACAGTTGTTTGTTTGGAGGTCAATCATCTCAGCCTTGGGGCATCACTCAAGAGTTCCTCAGGGTAGAGACTTAGGCCCAACTTCAGCTGCTTCATCAATGAAATTTCTTTGATTACAAAATCAGAAATGAGAATGTTCATGTGCTCAGTGTTCAGCACCATAGGTTCCTCCACATTGACGCAGCCTGAGCCCAAATACAAAAAGATCTGGACTGAACTGGACTAGACAAATAAATACTGTGCTGCCAAGAACAGGTCAGCGGCTGGGAATTCTGTGGTAAGTAACTGGCCTGACTCCCTAAAGCCTATCCACTATCTGCAAGGCACAAGCCAAGAGTATGGAGTATCCTGCATTTGCCTGTGCAACTCTCAGCAGCACAAGAAGCTTTCAAACCTGCCAACGTGAAGGACCAGGGCAGCAAATACATGGGAACACTCTGTCCACACATCTTCCTGACTTGGAACTGTCACACTACCTTTGCTATCACTGCGTCAACATCCTGGAACTTCCTTCCAAATAGCACTGTGAATGTAGGTGCGTCACATGCAGTTCAAGAAGGCAGCTCATTTGCACCTTCTCAGGGTCAATTGGGGATGGGCAATAAATGCTGATTTAGCCAGCAACACCCACATCCTGTGAAAGAATAAAATGCCTACCAGCTTTAAGGACCTCCAATCAGAATATCTTCAAGGGTACTGGCTTGTTGTTTGCCATCCATTTTCCTGTTGCAGGAAATGGAATCTACCACGGTACTGCGAATAGCCTGGAGAGGATAAGCTGCCACTGGATTCAATTGGAATTGTTGAAATGTTGTTCTTGATGTTGGGATGGCATTGTCATCCTTGAGAGACACCATCATGTGATCAAAGCAGATTTTGTCCCTTTGACCTTTGGTCTTTGGATGGTTTCAGAAGAGTTTCATGTCATGATGGTCAGCATGTTGTTGGATCTCTCCAGCTGTCTCTCCCGCCATTTATCTTCAAGATTTGTCTTTGTTCAGCCTTGAGCTGTTGGAAAGCTTGTGTTCTTGATTTGATTTGTGTTGTTCAGGCAGTGAAGGCTGCTCATGTTCATCTTGGGACATCACATACTTCAGCATTTGTTTTCATTGAACCAGTCCTGGTGACAATGATGCTCAAACCTCAAGGGTACAGCTGATCTTATTTGATTCCGCACCACCTGCTGTTGAGGACTTCTTGGACTATAATCTGTTTGACACCTATCCCTGACCTTGTGGCCGTGGGTCGCCCTACCAAGAGTATGTATTTGCACCGCAACCACTCCAGAGATGGTCAGAAAGCACAAGTCTCTTCCCCGAGTCACGGAGGAGGAGTGCAAGTACTAAATGTCTTGGGAAACGTCCCCATCTTTTAAAATCACAAACATTTGTTAAATTATCACAGTGCTATATGTGAAGATTTTGTTGTTTGCAAGATGGCACCACATTTGCCAAGTAAAATGATACATCACACATGAGCTTTAAAGCTCATGAGCAATGTAGTAAGGAACTATCAATACAAACCTGTCATTCATCATTCTGTAATTTATTTTCCATCTTCCAGTGGTGTAAGCTTTTGGTATAACATTGCATTGAGTGTGCTGTGGTAATGGTGACATTGTTGTTTCAGATACAGGATTCTTGATATTAGCACAATTAAACTGTCATGCACAATGAACCTGATGGTATGCTACCCAGGAGATGAAACATTCAAAATGTAACTGCTTTTAAAACGTTTGTTGAGACTGCAGTGGCCTTTAACCGGTAATGCACCATTCCTCCATAGATGCAGAGTAACTCCAGGCATGGAATCAGACAGGAGTGCTGACGCTACAAGCTTGGTATTAGTGTAATGCACAGCAAGGGTATGCATAAACTCATTGCAAGGATGAATGCACGTTGAGCATTTGTATCCTGAAGAGATGATTGTTCTTTCTGTAAAATTGCAGAATGATAAGTGCATACTGTAGATGGACAAAATTAATCCTTTGTTCATCTACACCTGAGCTTGAAAAAACAAGGTTGCTCAGATTTTCTTGCAAGATTGCATTGTATTTGCTTTGCTAGACAAATCTTAACTTCTTGATTTTTTTTTCATTCCGAGAGCCCATTGAAAAAGTGGGCAAGAATAAGCAGTGAAGTTGGGTTACTTAGACATTTCGTAACAGTTCCATGCTGGTTCGGGATCAGCCTTGACTATCAGTCTGTTTGTGTATAGATCCCTTTAAGATATGACTAATCCTGTGAGATATTATTTTCAACTTAGTTTCTGCTGATACCATATTTCATAATAGCATAGAACTTGATGTTGAAATTTGAAAATTCTTAATTTCTGTCAATGCAGACTCCATCAGCATTAACTTCAGGATAGCTCTCTTGCAGGAGGTGAAAGTTTGAGTTCATAGGATCATACAATCCCTGCAGTGCTGAAGGAGGCTATTTGGCTCATTGTACCTGCACTGACTCTCCAACAGATCAAGGCCCAAGGCTCTAATCCCATGTGTTTGCCTCGCTAATTTGCTAACCTACACATCTTGAGAGACCAAGAGTCTACTTAGCTTGGCCAATCCACCTTTGAATTGTGGGAGGAAGCTGGAGCACTTGGAATCCCATGCAGATAGAAGGACATGAAGAACATGAACACTCCACACAGACAATGAATGACCTGAGGCTGGAATTGAACCAGGATTCCTGGTGCTGGGAGGCAGCAGTGCTTACCGCTGTGCCGCCTTAACCACTGTGTCACTGTATTGCTTGCACTTCTGAACCTGAATGCATATTATTGGTTAATACTCTTACAGCACCCAGTATGTTAATGTCTGTGGTACCTCCTTGAGACATTAAAGGCCAGATCCAGTCTGCACTTGGATGGATGTGGAAGATCCCGTGATACTATCCTGAGAGCAGCAAAAACTTGTGTTTGTGAATTCTTTGGCGCTTCCTTGCATTACTGCACTGAGTACAGTTCAGAAGTAACTAATTGGCATTAAAGCACTTTGGGGCATCCTTACATCATGAAAGGTGTTGTACTTGTACAAATGCAACTTATTTCTTGAATTGCATGGTTATGTCACTCATCTAGGAAGAATTAACTTGCATCACTTTAATGGACTAAATTGGACACAAGAAATACTTTAGTGATTTAACATGCTGTTGATTCATTATTGAATTTAAACCATACAAAGTCTTGTATGAATGTGAATTGTTTTTAATGTGTTATTGATTGCTTTTATTTCCACAGGAACTTCGAAAACCTAGTTATGCTGAGATTTGCCAGAGAAGTGCTAAAGAATCTCTAACACTACAGCCACAGAAGGAGCAAAAACCCAACACTGCAGTCAGCAACAAAGATGACAAAAAAGTTCTGGAAAACCCAGTTGATAAAGAGTCTAAAAATAAAGACCTATCTGTTGGGAAGGCAAACCCAGGAAAGCCTAGAGACCAGCGAAGACAATCGGGTCGGAGAACACCCCCTCAGGGCATCAACAAGCGTACAAATAAAGAGCAACACACACCCCCAAAATCACCTAACTGAGGATGCAGAAATTGTGGCATTGATTAAAAGGTCTGGTCTGTTCAAGTGTAAATCCCCCCCCCAAAGTCTCCAATCAGAGCACAGAGGTTGTTGAAATAATGGGTTGCTGGAAAAGGGCTTGAAGGCAACAAAAAGCACTTTTTGTATTGAGTGAGAGTGTAATACTATTGCCTTAGGCTACCACTTTTCAGTATTTGGTGAAATGTTGTGTAATGTCTACTGTAACTTAATCTCTTGCTCAGTTATGGATTGGGAAAAGATTATTTGCCCATTTGAAGGTGGGGGGGAATAAATGGAACCATGATCAGCAAACTGGCACGAGTATAATGCTGTGGGCCAGAATGTGGTTTTTTGTTCAGCGTGATTTTGTTTGCTGTAATTACACAAGAATAAAATGGGGAGCAGTGGACATTGGATCTACTTCCAAGCAGTGTTGCAGGTGGTTTTCTGTTCCACAGATCTATTTAGCACGGAATATGATCAGTGTGTGAATACTGACATTTAAAACAAAATATTTTTTTTTACATAGAAGGTAGTGGCTTGAAGTACAACAAATCTCAAACCCATTAATTAGATGTTAGTGGGAAGTGATTGGAGTCATAACCTGGATGGTAGATTTAACAGAAAAAAACTCTAGTTTCTTTCCTTTCTGTTTTGGGTAGATTTCCATTGATCTTGATGCTTCAGAATTTACTTTTGCACTGTTAATAGTAAGCGGCCAGTTGATTTTTGGATAAGGGTAGGGCTACTGTCTAACGTGTGACACAGTGATTATGAATCACTTCAAAAAGGCTGGTTTATGTACCTCTGTGCTCTAAAGTAGGTGGCGACGGTTCTTTATTTTTTAATGCTTGTTTCCAAGTTTTTTTAAAGAGAAACTCCCAGTCAATACACTGGCACCTTTTGGTTATTGGTACCTTGTAGAGTACTTGAAATGGGATGAGAATTAAAGTTTGGGAGTGGAATTCCTTCAAATTTTCTCACGTTTTTGTCTTGCCAGTTTTTTCTAATAGCGATTCATCTTTGCTGTGGAAAATGTTAGATTAGTTGCTGAGTTTTCTTTTAAAATATATAATTTCGAAGGACAAGAGTGCACTGAGTCTACTGCCATCTTCTAATGTTGCAGGTGATATGTGGATGCTTCTTGTTTTGCTACACAGGAAGAAAGTATTGGCTTTTTAAAAATTCCTATGGCTAGTAGTCATAGTAACCCAGACTAATATAACTGCTTCAAACAGAAAGCAGTACAGCACTAGGCACAAGCTTGCTGGTCATAGGAGAAAATGGGTAAGTTATTCCATAAAGGGTATTATTATTTCAACAACTGTGTTCTTTTCATGCTATAAATTAATTTCCATCCAGTGTCAAAATGAGAAACTTGAATTTCATTTTAAACTTGAAAATGACTTTGCCTTAACTTTTGTACGAGACAGATTTAGATGTTGCTATAACTGACCCCGGAGGGTTGGAATGGGCAAGATAAAAGGTTACTCAGTTACATCTACTGTCACTAGTCTTACTGGGTAAATCAAATGTGTGCGAACTAGCAGTAAATAGCATTTTTTTGTAATATAATTTATGAAAGATCTTAAAAGTTGGATCCTTTTTCAGATTGTTAAAAACCCTGTAAATGCAAAAATAGTCAATACTGTATTAAACTTGTGCACTTGGAAGTGTGTGCTTTGCTTGTACAGTTGTAAATAATCAGAACATATAAAAGGTACCTTTAAAAAAACTGATATAAAAATATTGATATTGTTGGCATATCCTCAATGTTGCTGTTGAGCTGGATGTAGCAAAAAAAAATTAAGTGTTGTAGTCTGGATATTTTTTTTCTGATGTGCTGAACTGATTCTGCCTTCACTGCAAAAGGGGAAATTGGGGAAATGCAACAGTAAAATAAATGGCCTTTTCCCATTAATTCTCTCCTCTCTTTTTGTTTCCTCCGCATCTCTTCTCACCCCCCCCCACCCCCACCAAAAAAAACCTGGTTACTAATAAAACAGGTTCTAAAGTGTTTGTCAGCCTGTTGATTTGCATCATTATTTTTAAATCTTAATTAACATCTCAGGTAACTTTTAAAAAATGCACACGTCAAACAGGATGAAATTATGTATAAACTTAAGTAATATAATTGAATGGTAGAAAATAACTAAAGCTGTTGTGCCATTGCATTCTTCTTTTACTAAGAACTCTTTTTTTTCCCCTGGTGCCAGTGTGTGCAGCAGTTTGACAACTTGTGTTGGGTTTAAGTCAACTGTGGGTTAATTTGCTTGGCTGCTGAGAGTATGGTGATGATCAACTGCATCTGGTAAGAATTGCTGATCACACAACCAATTCATTAACTTGTAGCCAACTGGTACATTTTTTTATTGTGATGTTCAGCATCCCGCTATAAGTGTGAGTGCACTGTTAATTATTTGCTGTTTTTTTTTAGTGAAGGGCACACAATTACTTGATTTCTGTTACTGGAGCGGGGAACTTTGACCATCTCTCTGATCAGGAGGTTATATTGGGTACTGCTATTTCCACGACAGCAGCTCAATATTAAATTGCATTGTTTTAACTGTCATGTCTAAGTTGCTGTGTCAAAGCACACTGGCATAAACTTGATCTAGGCAGGACATTTGAAACAGCGGATAAAGCACTAAAAATGAGTAAATCTACCAACATAAAACAGCTGCCTGTTTATATGTTGCTCCTCAATAAAGTTACGTAGAGTAACAAACTACACAGTGTATTGTGAATGCCGGAACTACTACACAATTGATGTCATTGAGCTGTTAACATTAATCTGTTGCAGCCAATCATAAAGATCCCTTTTGTCTGTCTGCATGTAATGCAGTTTAAAAAAAATCAGGAGATGGCCTTGAAGATGCCTATTGCTGTATTTACTTCGGCTTGTTGCAATTTTGTGTACTGTAACCAATTACACTAACAACAGTGGACAGTTGAGGATTTTAAGGGGGAGGTAATGGCAGAACCTGCTTTGGAGTAGAAATCTATTGCAAATATTGAGGGTTTTTTGTTTTGTTGTCTTAAAATGCTGCGATACAAACTGGAATCAAGCTTACATGTAAACTATTGGTAATTTAATTTTTCTTTGTGTCACAATGCAAAACTGTCTCATTTGAAAATGTAGCTTATGAAAAATAAATTGAGTTAGCAATTGTAAAGTGAATTTGCTGTTTCGGTGTTCTCTGCAATATGAATAAGACTGACCCCTAAAGAATAATTGTTTTATTTCATCTTTCCACTGTACCACAATATAAATGAGTCGTAAAAGATATGCATTTTTTTGACTGTTTCCTCTGCTTATCAAATTTCGACTCCTAGTTGAAAACAATCTAGGAGGTAAACATCAAGGCACACTTAGTTGAAAGAACTCACTTTCTTGAAGCTTTGAAATGAAATGTCTGGGGGCTTCTGTTTGACAGCAAATTATATAGAAACAAGGTAAAAGGCAAATAGGGGATTTTCACAGTAACTTCGTTGCAGTGTGAATGTACATCTACTTGTGACAAATAAATAAACTTTAACTTTAGGATTGTTGGAAATTGATCATTTGCGATGATCAAAACTTAAATCTTAAGATCCAGGTTATTTAAAATTTTGGAATTGTTTCAGAAAATTGCGTAATGGCAGTTCTGGAGTTAACATTTCTCAATTTGCATGTACACAAAGGAACATGATGTGCAATGTGGTGCTTTCCTTCATTCATGTCTCAAACTACAATTGAATGGTTTCTTGTGTTTTATGTTAAATATGTTTCTGGCTTGAAATGAGTATTGGGGAAAAGAGGCGTGCTGTCAAAGCTTTTCATCTCTCAAGCATTAGTGAACCACATTGTGAGCCTGACTAGACATTAAATTGCTTGTTCGTGTAATTCCTAGCACACAGTTATTTTGCAAGTGCTGTCCAACTCACTGAATCACAACTAATGTAAGACATTATGTTCTGAGTTTTGCAAGCACTGGCTAATTACCTATTGTGGACAACCTAGTGGATGTGCAATTTGATATGATCTGTCAGCCATTAGAACTTGTGGCCTATGTCCTGGTCTCTTGTGCATCATTAATTTCATCACTCCAGCTTTGGCATGTTTGCCTTTAGCAGGTTAGTCTCAATGCTCCATAATTCCCTCCATAAAACTCCGTTTGTCTACCTCCTTTCTAAAACACTCCATAAAACCTATCTCTTCTGTTAATCTTTTGAATCGATGTACTAATATATCCTTGTGTGACTGTCCAGCTGAAGTTTCAACTAATAGCCATGTGATTTACGCAGCCATTCCAAACTACACAATCTCAACAAAAAAGTTGGGAGGCGTAGCAGTGAATAAACATATGAAACACCTTCAAATGAACACCAGAATTTCTTGCTTCGGCACAAACCTCATACCATGTGCATGGTCCCAAAGCTCCATTAGCCTTACACCACCATTATCTTCAGTACCCTCACTTCCTTTTCTCCTCCTCGTGATCATCATTCTGTCCTTTAAAAATCCGTTTCCTGGAATCAAGAATGTTTCTGTCGCAAGTATTAACTTGACACGTGGGAGGTTATGAGGTCAAAGACTTATCCAGAGATTCAACAGGCTTCAGCTAAACTCTTCCTTCTGCTTCTCAAGTTCAGAAGCATTATTCTTTGCTTCAATGCCTTCAGCTTGAGAAGAATGGACAGATGAAACGTGCTTTATTTTGGAACTTTGGCCTGAGCGCTGATGCAGGGCATTCACATCCCAGAGGCCATACTGCTTCTTAGAATCTTTGCGACATGCTGGCTAATAACATTCAAGCCACATGTACAGGCAGTGACCATCTCCAATGACTGAGTCTAATCCACCGCCTGCTATAAATGTTCTGGAGATTGCCATTGACCTGATATTGAACTGGACCAGTCATATCAATACAGTGGCAGCAGTCTTTGTCAATCTGGAAAGACGAAGGCAGCAGTTAGTGGGAGCACCACCACCTGCAAGTTCTCCAAGCCACACAGCATCCCAACTTGGAACCATATCTCTGTTCCTTCACTGTCACTGCATCAAAATCCTGAAACTCTGTCACTAACAGCACTGTGGGTGGGATGTGGGGGGTGGGAGGAGGGGGGGAGGTGACAAGAAGAGCAAGTGGATAGAAACCAGAGCTGAGGGGGACTTGGAATTTCATCAGTAACAAATAGTAATACTTGTTACTGGTTTTTCATTTTCCTGAATTGAAATCCTTTTGCTGGTTTTGTTGATCCCCGTAAACTGTTGATACCTCTTATCTGTAGTGCTTGCGATGCCACCTATTTTTGTTGCTGAGATATTTGGATATGTGATTTTCTATCCCATCATTGAGGTTATTAATAATACAAGCAATAATTGAGACCCCACACACCTTTTGGAGGATTCAACTAGACATTCCCTGACCATTTAATCTACCGTAAAAAGTCTGACAACACCAGGTTTTAGTCCAACCGATTTATTTGCTAATGGACTCACAAGCTTTCGAGGTTTCCCTCTTCGTCAGGTGAATGGAGTGTTCTGGCCTCAGACAGAGCATATAAAGCACAGACAGTTTAGAGATTACTGATTAGAATGCGAATCCTTACACCTAACCTGCTGTTCAAGACCTGAAGTGGCTGACAATGTGAGTGGAAGGAGCACTGATCACAGGTTACAGAGATGTGTATTGTCTCCAGACAGTACAGTAAGTGAGGTTTTGCAAACCCAGGCAAGTCACGGGTGTTACAGATAGTGCAACATGAACCCAAGATGCCTGTTGAGACCGTCCTCATGCGTGCGGAACTTGGCTATCAGTCTCTGTTCAGCAACTCTGCGCTGTCGTGTGTCGTGAAGGCCGCCTTGGAGAATGATTACCCGAAGGTCAGAGGCTGAATGCCCGTGACCACATGCTTGTTGGCGAACACTTGAGTGGTCACGGGCATTCAGCCTCTGACCTTCGGGTAATCATTCTCCAAGGCGGCCTTCACGACACACGACAGCGCAGAGTCGCTGAACAGAGGCTGATAGCCAAGTTCCGCACGCATGAGGACGGTCTCAACAGGCATCTTGGGTTCATGTTGCACTATCTGTAACACCCGTGACTTACCTGGGTTTGTAAAACCTCACTTACTGTACTGTCTGGAGACAATACACATCTCTGTAACCTGTGATCAGTGCTCCTTCCACTCACATTGTCAGCCACTTCAGGTCTTGAACAGCAGGTTAGGTGTAAGGATTCACATTCTAATCAGTAATCTCTAAACTGTCTGTGCTTTATATGCTCTGAGGCCAGAACACTCCATTCACCTGACGAAGAGGGAAATCTCAAGCTTGTGAGTCCATTAGCAAATAAATCGGTTGGACTAAAACCTGGTGTTGTCAGACTTTTTACTGTGTTTACGCCAGTCCAACGCCGGCATACCCACATCATTTAATCTACCAACACAGTTGGTAGCACTGTAACCTGAGTCATAAGCTTCTTCATTCATATCTTGAATGTATAAAGGTGTTACCAGTCCAGCAGAAGAGGGAGGGAATGTTAGGCTGCTGGGGGTGCCCTCTTTTCAAATGAGATGTTAAACGAGACCTCTTTCTCGTAGATGTAAATGGTCCTGTTGCATGGCATTGTTTCAAAGAGTAGCTGAGTTTATTTATTCCTGGTCCCTGTCCAGTATCAGCATCACAACAGAATACTATTTGGGGTGGTGTAGTGGTTAGCACTGTTGCCTCAGCTCCAGGGACCTAGGTTTAATTCCTGGTTTGGGTAACTGTGTGGAGTCTGCACATTCTCCCCTTGTCTGCGTGGGTTTTCTCCGGGTGCTTCAGTTTCCTCCTACAATCCAAAGATGTGCAGGTTAGGTTGATTGACCATGCTAAATTTCCTCTTCGTGTCCCAGGATGCATAGTTTAGAGGGATTAGCGGGGCAAATGTGGTTACGGGGATAGGGCCTGGGTGGGATTGTTAGTGCAGATTCAATGGGCCGAATGGCCTCCTGCACTGTAGGGATTCTATGAAATATCCAGTCATGTCTCACTGCTTTTTGTGAGAGCTTGCTCTGTATAAACTGACGTTTCCTACATTACCACAGTGACTACACTTCTAAAGTACGTTATTGGATGTAGCGCATTTAGAATGCTTTTCATAAAAGGTGTTATATAATTTTTTTCATGGGCTTTGCTGGCTGGCCAGTGTTTATTGCCCATCTCTAGTTGCCCTTGGAGGACAGTTGAGTCAACCACACTGCTGTGGCTCTGGATCCACATGTAGGCCAGATCAGGGTAAAGAAGGCAGATTTTCTTCCCTAAAGGACGTTAATGAACCAGATGCATTTTTCCGACCATCAACTGCTTTCATGGTCATCAGTAGATTCTTAATTCCAGATTTTTTTCATTGAATTCACATTCCACCATCTGCCCTGGCGGGATATGACCCCAGGTCCCCAGAACATCAGCTGAGTTTTACCACTGGCTATTGTCTACTCTAAATGCAAGTTTGCCTTTTTAAAATGAGCATCTACGTATTTTCCCTTCTGTGTCCAGCAAATTTTGTAATCAGTTAAATAATTTTCTTTCCATTCCTCTAACTTCAACTTTAGTTAACAATCTCAGGATTTTATCACAAGCCTTCGGGAAGTTTGTACAAGTAACGTCCCTAGGCATTCCCTTCGTTGTACAATTTGAGTCAGATTAGTCCAGCGCAGCCTACCATTTACAAATCCATGCTGGCTTTCTCTGGAAAGATAAATGTGCTTATCCTACGTAACCATTTTCTGCCTTCCCCTGTGCTCTGCAACTACAGCACTGAACCACATCAGTGGCTGCATTTGCAATTGCTGCACAGTTGTAGGTGCTGTCCTTGGGTTGAGATTTAACCAAGACCCTGTCTGCTATTCATTGGCACTATTTAAAGGGGGAATTCTATTGGCATTGTGGCCAATATTTGTTCTTCAACTGACATTCCGGGGGAAGACCAAGTAACATTTAATAAATTATTACCACCAGTGGGACAAGTGGTGGAATGTGTAGCCAGACAGTGAGAGAAAACGAAACTTGAGCTGTGTTTCTGTCAGTGCCAGAGCGTTGATGGATGGTGAGGTCTGTTATACATTCACTGTGCTAGCCAGTACCTCTGGCTTCAGTTGTGTTTTTGTCACACTAAATCTGATGCAATTGTCTGTAACTACAAAATACCAGCCCTTACTTAACCTATGAATGAGAGCAAACTATTTTAGCAGCAAAACAATGTGCAAATTAGCTCAATGAAGATTCAGGGAACCAGAGTTAATTCCTCAGCGCACAAACTCTACATGTATTTTCAAAAACAGCATGACTTGCAAGGTTAAGATTTGAATATTTTTCTTAAATTTTGCCCTGGGAGAGGATGTCACTGCTAAGGAACAATTTTTTTCCCCACTTTTGGATATCCATTGGCAGCACTGAGCACAGTCAGATCACTTTTAGTTTGTGTGGGGACTGAAGTTGCTGTTACCTATTTTTGACTTCTGGCAGATTCTGCCGTCTGAGTGTGCTTCATTCCTTTGGCACTACAGATAGCATCCAGTGTGGTCTAAGTTTTTTTCTATTTTTTTAGCATGCCAGCAGGTGTCCCAATTTATAATTTTTATTCACATCTTTAGTGTCTGTGATAGTTTGCAGATCTTTCTCCTGGCCCCCTGATCTGAGGTTGGTGTTGCTTAAAGGACCTTTCGCTGAACCTTTGGTTATGTTATTTTAACTAGTCATTTTTATTTATAACTCCAGCTCAAAAACAATATTTGCAGAACTACAAATATACAAAGTAAATCAAGTGTGGGTGCTTTCAGATTTTAATTTTTATCCAGAATTTAAGTGAACATCTCATTTTTTTAAAAATAGTTTGCTGTAAAATGTACAGTAAAGTGTTGTCATTTTCAAAAATAAAGCCGGTATATTTAACGTAAGTATATGATACTTGTCACCATGAGCTGATCTGCCTCACCCAGCATCTGCAATGCTGCCTTTAACTTCATGGTATTCCACCATTTCTATTCATTCCATTTGCACGTGTACCTCATGAAATTACACATGTTCGAGCATGGTCTGCAATGCCTGCTAGAAATTAACTAGTTCAGTAAATAAGACTTGGCCCATCAAGTCTGCTCCACCATTCAATCATGGCTGATATTTTTCTCATCCCCATTCTCATGCCTTTTCCCCATAACCCCTGATTCCCTTTATTAATCCAAAACTTATCTATCTCTGTCTGAAAGACACTCAAAGACCTGGCCTGCACAGCCTTCTGCAGCAGAGTTCCACAGATTTGCCACTCTGGCTGAAAAATTCTTCATCTGTTTTAAAGGATCGTCCCTTTAGCCTGAGGTTGTGCTCTCTGGTTCTAGTTTTTCCTACTAGTGGAAAGATCCCCTTCCACGTCCATTCTATCCAGACATCGCAGTATCCTGTAAGTTTCAATAAGATCCCCCTTTCATTCTTCTAAACTCCAATGAGTACAGACCCAGAGTCCTTAACCATTCCTCATACGACAAGCTCTTCATTCCAGGGATCGTTCTTGTGAACCTCCTCCAGACTCTTTCCAAGGCCAGCACATCCATCCTTTAGATATGGGGCTCAAAACTCCTCACAGTACTTCAAATGGGGTCTGACCAGAGCCTTATACAGTCTTGAATGTCTGCTTCAATCTCCCTGCACTGAAATCAAAAGGAATCTGCTTACTTCTAATAATAAGTGCAGCGACGGTGTGCCATTGATGACTTGTGGCCTGTAGGCTTGATTATAAATTGGACTGAGAACTAAATCTAGAAGATAACAGGCATGTTACAGCAGCTCTGCATCAGCTTGGGTGAGCCAGAATGAAATAAATGCCAATCTAACATTGTCCACACCATCTTGTTGATTTATTAGTGTCAGAAGTAGGCTTACAGTAACACTGCAGTGAAATTACTGTGAAAATTGCCTCATCACCACACTGCGGCGCCTGTCCAGGTGCACTAAGGGAGAATTTAGCATGGTCAATGCATCGAACCAGCACATCTTTCTGACTGGGGGAGGAAACCCACACAGACATGGGGAGAACGTGCAGACTCTGCATGGTGACCCAAGCTGGGAATTGAAGCAGTGTTCCTGACACGGAGAGGCAACAATGCTCACCACTGTGCCACCATGCTTAACAGAGAAATCTTCCACAATGTGTTTGGTTATGTGGCTCACAGGAAGTGAGAAATCACTTGTAATTGAAATAGATCTGATAGGTATGTTTTCCTTGGAAATGCATGCTGACCATATGTGGTCTTGTGCTTTTTGCAACAAGCTGTATTTTTGGAGATCATAATGTATTCATTTACATATATTTTATAGTTGTACATTATAACTAATAGTGGTGAACAGAGAGAGACAATAAATGGATGGCAAGGTTTTCATGTGCAGTCTGCTCAGAAGAGTTCGATGTGATGTGATGGTGTTCTGACAGTGGTGTTTGCACAGTATGCACTTTCATCACTGCAGTAAAATATATTTATTTATGCGAATCGGGATGTTGCAAGTCTTAAAACAGATGATGACCCCCCCCTCCCCCCTTGATAAAGGTCTGTATTATGAATGAGAGCAGCAATAATTACTTTAATACCTTGGTGCTAATTATATTTATTCATTTTTGAACTGAACCAAACCACATAGGTGGATTCACTTCACTTCACTACACCTTTCAGTTGGTGTGGCAGAGTAAGAGCATTGCCCAGTGACCCTTGTTTGGGGAGTGCGCATGACTGTTCAGTGAAGACAGGTAAGTTTGTGTATTAGAGATTTACTGGAGATAACGGATCTGCAGAAAGTGCTGCACTCTAGATTGGCAACTTAATTTTTTAATGAAGGCTCACAATTCTAAGCATTAGAGGAAAAGATGTTTCGTTTTTAGATTGGACTGTGCTATTTTTACAAATGTACACTGGCGCAATGCAATTTTAATGCTGCGTAAATGTCAATTTAATCCCTTAATGGAATAATGTTTGAGTACGGTTCTGTTCATTTTGAAGGGAAACACGATCACCATTTTGTCCAATGTGTTCTGTGTTAAAGCAAACTTTATCTTCCATGTGCTAAACAGATGGAATTTGATGAATTATTTTGATGAATAAGCAGGAACAAAGACTTGCATCACCAGAAATTGCAAACAAAAAATATTTCTCATATATTTAGCACTACAAATAGTCAGTTTTCAAAGAACACAATCAGACTTAATTTGCTACATGACTCTCTACTTGCCATAGCCCTAATGACTTCACTCTAGAAATTCATCTAATGACCTCTTCACGTTGAAATTCCTTTCAAGGACATTTCATTTCCAGTTCCAGTTGAAACAATTCTATTAAACTTTTCTTACTGCTAACATTCCAGCATCATTTTAGTATTCAATTCCTTCCATCACAATTAGCAATTTTTACAAATTACTTCAAGTCTGAAATTGAAGTAGACTCATTAAAGTTTTTGTCTTTTGGAGAAAACTCTCTCACCATTTCAGAGTTTTCTCATAACCTGGAATTGCTGACAGCTGGATTCATCTTTGTTACTCACTTCCCAAGTTCTCTCCAGCCCAGTAATGTCTTTCGTGATCAATGTGACCAAAGCTGCAAGCAGGGCTCAAAATAGAAAACAGCCAATGTCTCAGCACAGTTTTTGAGCATTTTTATATGGGAAACTGCTTGCAAATTTAGTACACAGTTTTGAGATCTTGGCTGTAATGGTTAAACATACTTTGGGCATTTGTTAGAGTTCAGGTGAAGTTTTAAAATGGAGATCGCACCTCTCCGAGTTGGAAGTTGCTTAGATGCAGATTTTGATTTTTAACTGCTAATCAAATTATTTTATGATAGAGAGCAATGGGTGTTATTTGGAGATTGCAACTTTGGCCAGTGAGGTTCTGAAATTATTTCTATTGCTGGTGTCAACAGGGAATGCATTACATTTGAAACTGGACCACTTGAGGAGGAATATGTTCAAAGTGGTGCAGTGGTTAGTACTGCTGCCTCACATCACCAGGGACCCAAGTTCAATTCCAGTCTTGGTTGACTGTGTGGAGTTTACATGTTCCCACCTTTGTCTGCATGGGTTTCCTCCAGGTGCTCCATTCGTCTTCCACAGTCCAAAAAATGTGCAGATTTGGTGGATTGGGCCTATGGATATAGGGCGGGGGGGAGTGGACTTAGGATGGTTCTTTTTGAAGGGTCACCTCCTGCACTGTAGGGATTCGATAAGAGGGCGAGACTGAAATATTGAAACGCGAATTGGATGCAAAACAAGGTTTAATATCTGTTCTCAAATGTTTGAAGCATCAGAAAGCCTTGGATATAGCTGTCATGGACTTAAAGCATTTTGAACTATTTTCTGAATTTGGAGGCCTTTCAATTAGTTATCTGAACATATACTAAAGATTTTTCTAAATACTTTCAGTTCTCTTTAGCTTCTGGAATTCACAGATTCAATAGATTGGCATAGCATGTTGTGCACAAAGCATTCCCTCATGAAGATCAACAGAAGTCTTCCATCCCAAAAGTATTATTGTAAATAAATTGAGAAACATTCTAGTACATAACAGTATTTTAGTCCTTTTGTAGCCTATTCAATTATTTCCAAGTATTTGTTGTCAGTATAATTTTTGTTTCACTGCCATCTATCTTTGAGGTAAATTAGACTAGATTTTAAACTGGGACATGATACTAGCAAATTGGCATACTGTCTTCTGGAGTAGAGAAGGATGTTGGAAGTATCCAATGTGAACTGTGCTACTATGTGTATTTACCATTTATATAGATGATCTGGAGGAGGGAACCGAGTGTATGGTGTCGAAATTTGCTGATGACACCAAGATTGGTGGAACGGCAAATTGTGCGGAGGGTGTGGAGAGTCTACAGAAGGATCTGGATAGGCTGGGCAAATGGGCCAGGAAATGGCAAATGGAATTTAATGTTGGCAAGTGCGAGGTGGTCCACTTTGGTAGGAATAATGGTAGGAAGGATTATTACTTACGTGGCGAAAAACTGCAGCAGGCGACGGTGCAGAGGGACCTCGGGGTCCTTGTGCATGAGTTGCAAAAACCCAGCATGCAGGTGCAGCAGGTGGTCAGGTAGGCGAATGGGATGCTGGCCTTCATAGCGAGGGGGATTGAATATAAAAGTAGGGAGGTCTTGCTGCGGCTGTATAGGGCATTGGTGAGGCCGCAGCTGGAGTACTGTGTGCACTTTTGGGCGCCGTACTTACGCAAGGATATTTTGGCCTTGGAGGGAGTGCAGAGGAGGTTTACTAGGCTGATACCGGAGCTGAGGGGGTTGAGCTATGAGGAGAGGCTGAATAAACTAGGCTTGTACTCATTAGAGTTTAGAAGAATGAGGGAAGATCTCATTGAGACGTATAAGATGATGAATGGGATGGATAGGATAGAGGTGGAGAGACTCTTCCTGCTCAGAAAGGACAGTAGGACTAGGGGGCACAGCCTCAAGATAAAGGGGGGGCGGTTTAGAACGGAGTTGAGGAAGAATTTCTTCACTCAAAGGGTGGTGAATCTCTGGAATTCTCTGCCCGTTGAAGTGGTGGAGGCTACCTCGCTAAATATTTTTAAGACGCGGGTTGATGGGTTTTTGATAAGAGAGGGGATTGAGGGTTATGGGGAGAGAGCGGGAAAGTGGAACTGAGCCACGACAGATCAGCCATGATCTTATTGAATGGCGGGGCAGGCTCGAAGGGCTAGATGGCCTACTCCTGCTCCTATTTCTTATGTTCTTATTAAAAGATAATTGTTGGTCTTGTGGCACATGTTCACAGCATGCACCAGGGTACAGGGTTTGGTCCATAAGAGACTTTGATGCAAATAGAAATTAAATGCTTGGAGAAATCCCAAGTTGTAACACAATAGAAACAAGTATTAATAAATAAGCAAAGAAAAACTAATTTCGGGCACAATTCTTGGCATGTTCTGCTGACGCTGAGATGGACAGAATTCTGATCACCTCTTGGACTTCAGATTGAAAACGTTTGTTAAACAGCAGCAGAATAACTGCTTTCGGTTCATACAATATACCTCTGACAAATGTTGCCCACTATTACATTCTCCTGTTTTGATTACAACTACGGACTGAGGATTTTGTAGATGAATCCTCAATAATTTACATCTTTCTGATCCTTTTCTTCATGGTTAACATTCATCCTGGGCCAAAAGGTATGACTCAGAAATTAGGGTTTGAACTGAAAATCTCAGCTCTTCTGCTCCTTTGCAACGTTAAACTAAACTCTCCTCTAGCTTGTTTTGGTGGACAGTAAATATATTAAAGATGGAGTTTCTTTAACACTGCAGCCAATGTTCTCCCTCAACCAGTGCAGCTGTTGCTCATATCCACTCTTTCTATGGAATCTGCTATCCTGCTTTGTCACCCTTGTGTCTTGCAGCATCATCACACACCCTATGCAATTCTTATCCCTTTTCTATCTAAGATTGCACCTTCTGATGCTTAACTCAATAATTCATCTCCATCTCGTACTTTTAGCCTGCCTACATGACTTCTTTAGTTTTTCCAATTCATCGTACTTTGTGTTCCTTCTCTAGTCATTCATGGAACATGGGCATCACTGGCTGGACAGCATTTACTGTCCATTCCTAGTTAGAACCATAGAATCTACAGTGCAAAAGGAGACAGTCACTGTGATGTCCATCAATTAACCAAGCTTTGAGCAACCCGTCTTTCTGCTGCCCTCCATTTTGCTCTCTGGAAGCAATTTAAGCCATTTCTGATCTAATGGCTGAAATGCTGACATTTTATCTTTTGGGTATTGCTTTTTAAGCATCATTTTTGTCTTATTATTTCAAGCACCTCTTCACTTGCCTTATGGTCAGTATAGGGATATTTTTAATAGGTCTCAACATCCAAATTTCAAATACCTCTAATTTCTTCCACATATTTTGACATTGTCCAGGTTTCTGAGGCATGCAAAAAAGTGAAGAAAAGAACACCAATGGACCAAATCCTGTATCCTTGTGCATGCTGTGTTGAGTTTCTTTCTTGCTACAAGCTTGAGTTTTTTGTTAACCTTCACCTTTAAAATTATTTTTGGCTATCTCTCTGCTCTTAATTTTGACATTGCATCTGCCATCTTTTATCATTAGGCCTAAATAGACAAACACATCCACTTGTTCCACTGTGACACCATCACTTCAATCTTCACTCTTGTTTCTTCTAATGTCTCCTTTCTGGTTACTATTTCTTAGCCTTTGTTTATGCTCAATCCATATTCTAAATTAATTGATTTTACTCGTGACATTTTGTAACATCTCTTCTGATTCTGCTGTTGTCTTGCCTCCAAATTTTAACCCTGGACATGCGTATAATTCTCTTTCTTCTGTGTACAGACTGAATTTTGGCACGAGAACACCCCCTTGTCATACTCCTCTCTTCTCATGAAACCTGTCTGATTGTCCATCTTCTATCCTGATGCTTACTATTTGGTCCCAAACATAAGCTTTGGATAAATCTCTCCTTACTGTCAATTTTAGTAACAGGTCTGTTAACTTTTGGTGATGCAACAGGATTGAAAACTTTTTTGTTGTCTATGAAGCATATTCCAAATGTCATTGCTTCTAATTATTTATCAAAGATTGTTCTTAAACCTGTAGTATGAAGAAAGAGAATATTTAACTTAAATCCATTCTGCATTTCACCAATTGCTGCTTCAACTGTTATTTCATTCGAGTATAATTTTCAAGCCCTGCTTCATGAGATGACTCGTTAAGCTTTTAGTTCCAAATTATTGCACTTCATTGCTTTTGGTATCTTCAGCATGCCTCGTCAATTGGAATGTATCCCTTGGTATACATTGGATCACAAATTTCTTTCATCATGTCTATATCTGTTTCTCCAAGGTATTCTAGAAGCTCTGTTGCTACTTCATCTATCCCTGGATCTTTTCCTGTTTTTTTTTATTATTTGTGTCACAAGTAGACTTACATTAATACTACCATGAAGTTACTGAGCAGGAATTTAGCACGGCCAGTGCACTTAACTAGCATGTCCTTTGTGTTGTGGGAGAAAACCGAAGCACCCAGAGGAAACCTACACAGACATGGGGAGAATGTTTGCGGGGAGTCTGCACAATGACCCAAGCCAGGAATCAAACCACAGTCTCTAAGGCAGCAGTGGTAACCACTGGGCCACCGTGCCATCCATGTACTCATCAGCTTGAGCATTCTTGTCCTGAGGATTCTCTCGGTTTAGATAATCGTACAATTCAGTTGTATATCCTGTCCACCTATTTGCTACTGTGCATCCCTTTCAAACAATATTTTACCAGCTTGGATATCCCTTTTCTATCTAAGATTTTACCTGCTGGTACTTAACTCAGTTCATCTCCATCTCATTCTACTCTACCATGCCTACATGTCATCTTTATTTTTTTCCAATTCATCATACTTTGTGTTTCCTTTTTTATTCATTCATGGGACATGGGCATTACTAGCTGGAAAGCATTTGCTGCCCATCCCTAGTTAGAATTATAGAATCTACAGTGCAGGAGGAGGCAGTTTGGCCCATTGAGTGTGCACAGATGACAATCCCACCAAGGTCCTGTCCCCATCGACCCCACATATTTACCCTCCTAATCCCCCGGACACTCGGGGGCAACTTAACGTGGCCAAGCAATCTAACCTGCACATGGACAGAGGGAGGAAACTGGAGGACACCCATCCTGACATGGGGAGAATGAGCAAACTCCATGCAATAGTCATGCAAGGCTGGAATTGAACCTGAGTCCCTGGTGCTGAAGCAGCAGCGCCTCCATGAAAGTCGCGAGTAGCGGTGGTTTTTTTTTTCTTTTTTTTAAAATTAGTTCGAAACCGGAAGTCGTCACTAGGACGCTTACCAGTATTTGTAGTTTTTTTTTGGGTCTCTGGCCCTATAAATTGGCACAGAGAGGATACCCAATCCTCTACACTGGTAGAGAATCCCACCTTCCCACCTCCTCTAACCTAATTATAAGTGTGTGGGAAGTTTTTTTTTCTTTTCTGCTGGAAATTGTTTCAGAGATGGCAGTTCAGGCAGTAAGCTGCACCTCCTGTAGTATGTATGTGGTGAGGGACACCAGTAGTGTTTCTGCTGATTTTACCTGTAGGAAGTGTGTATGATTGCAGCTTCTGGAGGTGCGTGTTAAGGAGCTGGAGTTGGAATTGGAGGAACTCCGGATAATTCGGGAGGCTGAGGCGGACATCGATAGGAGTTACAAGGAGATAGTCACTCTTAGAAATGAGTCTTGGGTAACTGCCAGGAAGAGGGGCAAGAACCAATTGGGGGGACAATCCCCTGGGGCTGTTCCCCTCCAAAATAGGTTTTCTGTCCTGGAGGCTACAGTTGAGGAGGAATCAACTGGAGATAGCCAAAGGGAGCAGGTCTCTGGAGGTGAGCCTGTTGTGAAGGCTCAGGTGGTTAGGGGATGTAAAAGATTGGGCCTAGTGATTGGGGACTCCACAGTTAGGGGAACGGATAGGAGAGTCAGAGGTAATGGTAGGGACTCAGGGCTGGTGTGTTGCCTCCCAGGGGCTGGGGTCCGGGATGTTTCAGAGAGGGTGTTCAGGACTCTTAAGGGAGAGGGAGATCAACCCCAAGCCATAGTTCATGTGGGGACGCATGACATTGGGAGGTTAAGGGAAGGGGATATTAAGCAGAACTTTATGGAGTTGGGGTGAAAACTTAAGGCCAAGTCGGACAGAGTGGTTATCTTGGGACTCTTGCCTGTGCCACGGGATAGTTTAGAGCGGAACAGAGAGAGGGAAAGTTTGAACTCGTGGATGAGGGGATGGTGCAGGAGGGAGGGGTTCAGGTTCTTGAGCAATTGGGGCTCATTCTGGGGAAGGTGGGACCTCTACAGGAGTGATGGTCTACACCTGAATCAGAGGGGAACCAACATCTTGGGGGGAAAATTTGCAAAGGCTATGCAGGGGGGTTTAAACTGATTCAGAGGGGGGGTGGGATCCTGAGTAGCGGGGGTGAAAGTGAGGGGGGCATAGATGGGGACTGCAATGCATGGCATCGTGGGGGTGGAGCGGAGCAGGGTTTGAAATGTGTATACTTTAATGCGAGGAGTATTTGCAATAAAGTGGATGAACTTGCAGCGTGGATCAGTACCTGGGACTTTGATGTTGTGGCCATTTCAGAGACATGGATAGAGCAGGGTCAGGAATGGTTGTTGCAGGTTCCGGGGTTCAAATGCTTCAGTCGGAGTAGAGAAGGAGGTAGAAGGGGGGGAGGGGTAGCATTATTAGTCAAGGATTGTATCACGGTGTCAGAGAGGAAGTTTGATGAGGACTTGTCTGTTGAGGTAGTATGGGCTGAGATTAGAAATAGGAGAGGAGAGGTCACCCTGTTGGGAGTCTTTTATTGACCTCCTAAAAGTTCTGGAGAGGTTGAGGAAAGGATTGTGGAGACGATCCTGGATAGGAGTGAGAGTAATAGGGTAATTGTTATGGGGGACTTTAACTTTACTAATATTGATTGGAATAGCTATAGCTCTAGCTCATTAGAGGGGTCAGTTTTTGTACAAAGCGTGCAGGAAGGTTTTTTGACTCAGTATGTTGATAGGCCAACTAGAGGTGAGGCTATATTGGATTTGGTGCTGGGGAATGAGCCAGACCAGGTGCTAGACTTGGAAGTTGGTGTGCATTTTGGTGATAGTGACCACAATTTGGTTACGTTCACCTTAGTGATGGAAAGGGATAGGCATGAACCTCGGGTCAGTAGTTTTAGCTGGGGGAAGGGTAATTATGAGGCTATTAGGAGAGAATTAGGAAGCATAGGTTGGACTAGGAGACTACAGGGTCTGGGAACGTCCGAAATGTGGAGTTTTTTCAAGGAGCAGCTACTGCGAGTCCTTGATATGTATGTTCTTGTCAGGCAAGGAGGAATTGGTCGAGCTAGGGAACCGTGGTGCACTAAGAAAGTTGGTTCACTGGTTAAAAAGGAAAAGGGGGCTTATGACAGGATGAGACTTGAGGGCTCAGGTAGTGCACTAGAAAGCTTTCGATTGGCTAGGAGGGAGTTAAAGAGTGAGTTAAGAAGGGCTAAAAGAGGACATGAGAAGACTTTGGCTGATAGGATTAAGGAGAATCCTAAGGCGTTCTAGGGCAAGATTGGGGCCAGTTAGAGACAGCAGTGGGAATTTGTGTGTGGAGCCGGCAGAGATTGGAGAGGCATTGAACCAATATTTCTCTTCTGTGTTCACGCAGGGGGACATAAATGTAGCAGTGGAGAACACTGGGTTACAGGGTTGTAAACTGGACAGTATTGCAGTTGATAAGGAGGATGCGCTAGATATTCTTGAGGGTTTGAAAATAGATAAGTCCCCTGGGCCGGATGGGATTTACCCTAGGATTCTCTGGGAGGCAAGAGAGGCGATTGCAGAGCCTCTGGCTCTGATCTTCAGGTCGTCGTTGGTCACAGGTATAGTGCCAGAAGATTGGAGGATAGCGAATGTTGTCCCATTGTTTAAGAAGGGGAACAGAGACTTCCCCGGGAATTATAGACCGGTGAGTCTTACTTCTGTTGTGGGTAAGGTTTTAGAAAAAATTATTAGGGATAGGATTTACAGTTATTTGGAGAGTAATGAATTGATTGGAGATGGTCAGCATGGTTTTGTGGAGGGTAGGTCATGCCTTACTAACCTTATTGAGTTTTTTGAGAAAGTGACCAAAGAGGTGGATGGGGGTAAGGCAGTTGACGTGGTGTATATATGGACTTTAGTAAGGCGTTTGATAAGGTTCACCATGGAAGGCTACTGCAGAAAATGCAGATGTATGGGATTGAGGGTGACTTAGGTAATTGGATCAGGAATTGGCTGGCGGATAGGAGACAGAGGGTGGTGGTTGATGGTAAGTATTCATCATGGAGTTCAGTTACGAGTGGTGTGTCTCAGGGATCTGTTTTGGGGCCACTGCTGTCTGTAATTTTTATAAATGATCTGGGTGAGGGTATAGCTGGGTGGATTAGTAAATTTGCTGATGACACCAAAGTCGGAGGTGTGGTAGATAGTGAGGAAGGGTGTCTTAGTTTACAGGGAGACTTGGACAAGTTGCAGAGCTGGGCCGAGAGGTGGAGGATGGAGTTTAATGCGGAAAAGTGTGAGGTAATTTACTTTGGCAGGAATAACAGATGTGTCGAGTATAGGGCTAACGGTAGGACTCTGAATAGCGTGGATGAACAGAGGGATCTAGGTGTATGTGTACATAGATCCCTGAAAGTTGGGAATCAAGTAGATAGGGTTGTTAGGAAGGCATACGGTGTCTTGGCGCTTATTGGTAGGGGGATTGAATTTAGGAGCCGCAGCGTCATGTTGCAACTGTACTAAACTCTGGTGCGGCCGCACTTGGAGTATTGTGTGCAGTTCTGGTCCCCACATTATAGGAAGGATGTGGAGGCTTTGGAGAGGGTGCAGAGGAGGTTTACCAGGATGTTGCCTGGTATGGAGGGGAGGTCCTATGAGGAGAGACTGAGGGATTTGAGGTTGTTTTCGTTAGAAAGAAGGCGGCTAAGAGGGGACCTTATTGAAATATATAAGATGATTAGAGGTTTAGATAGGGTGGACAGTGATAGCCTTTTTCCTCGGATGGAGAAAGCTAGCACGAGGGGGCATGGCTTTAAACTAAGGGGTGGTAGTTATAGGACGGATGTCAGGGGTAGGTTCTTTACCCAGAGGGTGGTGAGGGATTGGAATGCCCTGCCTGCTGCAGTTGTAAATGCGCCTAGTTTGGGGGCGTTTAAGAGATCCGTGGATAGGTTTTTGGATGGAAAGGGATTGGTTTAGGTTAGAGGGTCATTGCTTTTTAATTGGTCGGCGCAACATCGTGGGCCGAAGGGCCTGTTCTGCGCTGTTATGTTCTATGACACCGTGCCATCTCTGAGAAAGTGATGGTGAGCTGTGGCCTCGATTGCTGCAGTCCTTGTGCTGTGGGTTGACTCTCAAAGTCATGATGGTGAGTGGCTTGGAGGGGAACTTGCAGGCGCTGGTGTTTCCATGTATCTGCTGCCCTTGTCCTTCTAATGGAAGTGATCGTGAGTTTGGAAGTTGCTGCCTAAGGATCTTTGAATTGCTGCAGTGCATCATATAGATTGTACACACTGCTGTCACTGAGCGGTAGATGTGGTGCCAATCAAGCCAGCTGTTTTGTCCTGGATAGTGTCAAGCTTCTTGTGTTGTTGAAGCTGCATCCATCCAGACAAGTGAGGAGTACTCCATCACGCTCCCGACTTGTGCCTTGTGGATGGTAGGCTTTGGGGAGTCAGGAGATGAGTTACTCGTCATAGTATTCCTAGGCTCTGATCTGCTCTTGTATCCACTGTCTTTATGGCGAGTCCAGTTGAGTTTCTGGTCAATGGTCATAACAAGGATGTTGCCAGTGGGGGATTCAGTGATGGTAACATTGAATGTCAAGGGGTGGTGTTTAGAATGTCTTTTATTGGTAATGATCATTGCCTGGCATTTGTGTGGTGTGAATGTTACTTTTGATTTATTATTGTCACGTATTAACATATAGTGAAAAGTACTGTTTCTCGTGCACTATACAGACAAAACATACTGTTCACAGAGAAGGAAACAAGTGCAAAGTGTAATGTTACAGTCATAGCTAGGTTGTAGTGAAAATTTAATGCAAAGTAAGTCCATTCAAAAGTCTGACAGCAGCAGGGAAGAAGCTGGTCTTGAGACAATTGGTACATGCTCTCAGACTTCTGTGTCTTTTTCCCGAAGGAAGACGGTGGAAGAGAATGTCTGGGGTGCGTGGGGTCCTTAATTATGCTGGCTGCTTTGCCAAGGCAGTGGGAACTGTAGACAGTCAATGGATGGGAAGCTGGTAGTCAATAGGCCTATGTTCACGACCTTTTGTAGTTCCTTGTGGTTTTGAACATTGCAGGAGCCATACCATGTTGTGATACAATCAGGAAGAATGTTTTCTGTAGTGCATCTGTGAAAGTTTGAAGTCGTGGCTGACATGCCATATTTCCTTTAGTCTTCTGAGAAAGTAGAGACGTTGATGGGCTTTAACTATATAGTGTTGGCATGGGGGTACCAGGACAGGTTGTTGGTGATCTGGACACCTAAACCTTGAAGCTCTCGACTCTTTCTACTTTTTCCCCATGGATGTAGACAGGGGCATGTTTTTACACTTCCTGAGGTCGATGGCAATCTCCTTCGTTTTGACGACATTGATGGAGAGATTATTATTGCCGCACCAGATTCTCTGTCGTTCCTCTACTCCATCTCATCATTGTTTATGAGCTGACCCACTATGGTGATGTCGTCAGCAAATTTGAAAATCGAGTTGGAGGGGAATTTGGCCCCACAGAAGGAGTATAGTAAGGGGCTGCCTTGTGGGGCACTGGTGTTGAGGATGATCGTGGCAATGCCGTCATCGTCGTCTATCCTGTGGTCTGAGTTAGGAAGTCCAGGATCCAGTTGCAAAGGGAGGTGTCGAGGCCCAGGCCACGGAGTTTGAAGATGAGTTTCGTGGAAATAACAGTGTTGAAGGCTGAGCTGTTATCGATAAATAGGAGTTTGACATAAGTGTTCTAGGGCTGAGTGCAGCACCAGGGAGATGGCATCTGCTGTGGATCTGTTGTGGCAGTCAGCAAACTGTAGTGGATCCAGATTGTCAGGGAGGCTGGAATTTATTCGTGCCATGACTAACCTTTCAAAGTACTTCATGATGGATGGCAGAGCCACCAGCTGATAGTCATTAAGGCACGCAGCTTGGTTTTGCACAGGTACCGGGATGATGGTTGCTGCCTTGAAGCAGATAAGGACCTCCAGATTGTTGTAAAGAGAGGTTGAAGATGCCTATGAATACTCCCACCAGCTGATCTGTGCAGGATCTGAGTGCACGTCTGGGTATCCCATCGGGACCAGTTGTTTTCCATGGGGTTTACCTTCAAAAAAGCTGCTCTGACATCTGCAGCAATGACCCCAAATACAGGTTCATCCAGGGCTTCCAGTGTGGAGGGCATGCTCTCACTGACCCCTTGCTCAAAATGGGTATAGAATGCATTGTGCTCATCAGGGAGGGGTGCATTAGAGCCACCGATTTTTTTTTTTTTGCATGCCTTCGTCTTGTATCCTGTTGTTTACTTGCTACTTAATCAGTCCACGCCTGGATATTGTCCAGATCTTGTTGCATTTGAACATGGACTGCTTCACTGTCTGAGGAGTCACAAATGGTGCTGAACATTGTGCAATCATCGGCAAACACTCCCACTCCTGACCTTTATGGTGGAGGGAAAGTCATTGATGAAGCAGCTGAAGATTGTTGGGCAAAGGATACTATCCTGAGGAACTCCTGCAGAGATGTTCTGGAGCTAAGATGATTGACCTTCCACAACCACAATCATCTTCCTATGTGTCAGGTAGGGCTTCAACCGAGTTTGCCCCGATACCCGTTGATCCCAATTTTGCTAGAGCTGTTTACCACACACAGTCAAATGTAGACTTGGTGTCAAGGGCTGTCACTCTCCCCTCACCTCTGGAATTTGGGTTTTTTACATTTTCTATCATTGTTATTCGTATCTCATCCTGCACTCCTCTTTTCTCTTTTGGTAGTATTGCCTTTGTAGCATGCTGTATACTGTACTCCATTTGCTTTGTATTTCTGGCTGAGTGTGGGAGGGTGATCACAACTCAATGTTGGTTTGATTTTCTCTCTCCACAGATGCTGGCAGATGTGCTGAGTTCCAGCATTTTCTGACATTCCTTTCACTCTTAACGAGAAAATTGCAGGGGCCTCAACCTCTCATCTATTCTTTGACTGTGACTTTCCATGACTTAACTATGGGTCTCTTCCTGTGAGGTTCCAGCCTCCTCTCAGATAACTGGCTATTTTTGCCAAACGAATTATCATGACTGCTTTTGCTGGTCTCCACCTTCTGACCCAGTGTTCTCACTTGCAGGACACACCTCCCTCTTCTGTTTTTCCCAGCCTTCAGATGTGTTAGAAAGGACAATGTCCCCACACCAGACCAGCTGAAACTGCTGGGGCCCCTCACTTAGTTTTAGACAAGTGTTGAGTGTGCACAGTCAGCTACTTGGAGTCACAGTTGAGAGTTGTGGGGCACTGGTTTTCCTACCCACATTCCTTTTGATATGGACCTGTATCTTAGCAGGGGACCAAAGATCCTATCCTTGATAAACACCTCCCAGATACCCAAACCTGGTGAGTCATTTTGATATTCGGTTTGTCTAACATGCTTGATGCTCTAGCATTGACCTATATAGCTCACTGCATTTCCATTGCAATTTGTATAAGACACATGTAGATGTTTAAATGAACAAAAGCTCCAATATTATACATCTGAGTAGTAAGATGTGCTTTCCTGGGTGGGGGCTTGAGACTTTATGTCCTCCTGAACTATCAGGGAGTTTTGATGCCTAGCTAAAGTTAAAGGTAGATTCCACCTCGCCCCTCCAGCTGTTGCACTCAAATGAAGCATTGGTTGGTGCTGATCACTGAGTGGATGAGTCCAAAAGACTTGCAGTGAGGTTTCACAAAATACCAATAAAATGAATAGGATGCGCAACACAAATGAGAGAAACTTTAAATAATCTCAGGCTTGGAAAAGAAAATACAATTAACAAAATGCTTCCTTCATTGTTACGTACTCCATAAATCATTTCCTGTTGAGCATGAACATTTTGTCCTCAATCTTTCGCCACACCACAATGCAATGAGGCATAATGACCCATCAGGAAACAGCTCTACTTGCTGCCAGTTAAATATACAGACTAGCGTTTGTATGGCCTCTTCAATAGCCTCAGGATTTTCAGGCTTACAATGAAGTACTTACAAAAGTGTTGTAATATAACAAGTGTTGCAGCAGCAAGGTCCCACAAAGAGCAACGTGTCAATCCAATAATATGTGCTTTACTTGAAAGGTAAATATTGACCAAGATATCCTGGACATTCCCCACCCCCACTGCATGAATTAGTTACAAGGAATCTTTTCCTCACCGCCCAGAATGCAAACAGAGGCTCAGTTTAACACCACAGCTGAGAAATGGTGCCTCCCTGCAGTGCAGCTTTCCTTTGGTACTGCACTGAAGTAAAGTCTCAAGTTGGGTTTCAAACCCAGAATCCTTTGAACCAGTTCTACCTCTGAACCATGGCTGATACTTGAATCAGCAACTCTGCCCAAGGCAGACCTCCCTAGTACAGCTGTGTATTGCAGCACTGTCTTGTCATATCTTAATCATGCTATTTATCTTTACATGTTACTGTCTCTTTGATATGCCTGACCAAACTCTCAATTCCATGTGACTCCTTTTTTAGGTGGTAGTAGGTTCAATTCAAGAATTGAATTGAACGTTGGCACAGTGGTTAGCACTACTGCCTCTCAGCACCAGGGACCTGGGTTTGATTCCTGGCTTCAGTCAGTGCCTGGGTGGAGTTTGCACATTCTCCCTGTGTCTGCATGAGTTTCCTCTGGGTGCTCTGGTTTCCTCCCACAGTCCGAAAGGCATACCGGTTAGGTGCATTAGCCGTGCTAAATTCTCCCTCTGTACCCAAACAGATGCCAGGGTGTGGCCACAAGCAGGTTTACATTAATGCTGCAATGAAGTGTTAATAGGGGAATTTCACAGTAACTTCATTGTAGGTTCATTCAATGTAAACCTGCTTGTGACACTAATACATAAATGTCCAAAATTTTTAGTTTAAGTTTATCAAATGTTGGAGAAATATTTGCGATTTAAGATGTTGCAGGTTTGCAACTTTGATCTCCACTTTCATAAGAACATAAGAACATAAGAACATAAGAAATAGGAGCAGGAGTAGGCCATCTAGCCCTTCGAGCCTGCCCCGCCATTCAATAAGATCATGGCTGATCTGTCGCTGCTCAGTTCCACTTTCCCGCCCTCTCCCCATAACCCTTAATCCCCTCTCTTATCAAAAACCCATCAACCCGCGTCTTAAAAATATTTAGCGAGGCAGCCTCCACCACTTCAACGGGCAGAGAATTCCAGAGATTCACCACCCTTTGAGTGAAGAAGTTCCTCCTCAACTCCGTTCTAAACCGCCCCCCCTTTATCTAAGTGTGCTGTTACAATTGGAAAACAGAAGATCACCATTTAGAAACTAAAATGTTGAAGCAACACATTTCACTATCAAATTTTTTGGCGTTGTGGTATTTTGTCTATAGGATGTGCATTTGTGAAGGAATATTAAGCAAATGAAATATAATTTTCAGTTGGTACAACGGTATTTTCACTGGAAAAATGTGAAATTTTATAGCAGTAAAATTAAAGTTTATATATTAGTGTTACAAGTAGGCTTACAGTAACTTCATTGCAGGGTTAATGTGAAAATTCCCATGTCGCCACACTGCGGCACCTATTCAGGGACACCGAGGGAGAATTTCGCATGGCTAATGCACCTAACCAGCGTGTCGTTCGGACTGTGGGAGGAAACCCACACAGACATGGGGAGAACATGCAGACTTTCACAGAGTGGCCCAAACTGGGAATCAAACCTGGATCACTGGCACTGAGACACAGCAGGGCGCCATTGCGCTGCTCTAAGTGTACAGTTGCAGAGAATTTGCATTCAACAGTGTGACTGTTGAAGCTTATTTGCATTTAGACAAACCACCTGTGTTGTGTACACATTTTTCCAGTTTCACAAGTTCGAATCTTCTGAAACAAAGCACTTAGATCTCAATGTCAAACCTTAACGTAAGTATAACCAAATTAGAAGTTGTACTGTTAACACCAGCAATCAGTTTTACATTCAAATTTAGTTTATAACTGGGAGCTCATCTGTGCCTTCTACTGAAGCTAAGTTTGAGGTGATATATCTATCATGATCAATGGCTTGTTCATTCCCCATTGCATTAGGAGGATTGCAGTCCATCAACTCTTAATGGATACCAACTTTTGCACGAATGGCCTAATATACCTGTTAATGGAATAATGTTAATTGTTAGTTCCTGGGAAATAACCACTTAGCTTGAATGTTGTGCCATCTTCCTTTTCCTCCATCCCCCAGTCGATGCATTATTATCTTGTGCTTTTCATTACTTCTGCTATTTCAGCGTTGTGCTGCACAGCACCTGTCAAATTAATTGCAGAATGAAACAGTCCGCAAAGCACTTATCCTTTCTAATCACGTATCAAATGTTACTGTTTTAGATACTGCATCTTGTTTTGCCATGTAAGATGTAGCCTTTTGAGATATTGAAATCAAATTTCAGGATATCATTGTGGTACTGCAATTGTAGGCTTGAGTACAGCTGCCCTACCCAACCTTCCAGCACTATTCAGAAATTCGCATTGTATCATTGCTGCCAGTAATGACTGCTTCAAAGCACTATAACCATCAACTCTTTTGCAATGCATGGACATTTTGTTGGTTTAAAATCTACTTTCTCATTAAGTTGTTAAATTCAAAGTCATGAGTTCAGGAACACAGCCACAACTTTGAGTGAGGACTTGCTCTATTACATTTAGAAAGAGAGAATTTTTGTTTATACAGTGGCTCAGGATTGCCCAATGTCCAAGGTATTGAACTAATTATTTCTGAAATACAGTCACTATTGAAAGAAAATGGAACCAGTTTATTCAAAACAAAGCCCATGGTAACTAACCTTTTGTATTAGTTGACGCAACTGGCCAGGACAAAAAAGGTGATATCTATGACCAATAGTGTAATATTACAGTGTTCAGGGTTGAAAGGGTTAATGTGTGGAACTGGAGAAACAATACTGCCCGTTTGATGTTAGGGACACATGACCAAGAGTTGAGGAGAAAATTCATGGCTTAAACTGGCTCACCAGCTTGCATTCTAATATGTCTGTGAATAGTTATGTTCATCCAATGAACTAGTTATTAGTTGGACATCTGTCTGTGTAATTGTGCCATAGCCAATCACAGCCAACTACAATATGCAGCATCTCAGGGCCTTGGGCCATGGAGTGAATCCTGAGCCCATAATCTTGTGACTCAAAGATGACAGTGAGAAAAGCCAGAAACCTAGGAACAGAAGTAGGCCACTTATCCCCTCAAAACCTGTCCAGTCATTCAGTGGCATCATGGCTGATCTGAGACTTTAACATAACACACCTATCTTTAACAATAATCTGAGGAATACTGGGTATCCAGAAGGATTATCGCTCTCTGATAATTAATCTAATATCAATTATATAAAAACAAAAAGCTGAGGCTGTTGGAATCTAAAACAAAGGAGAGAGAATAGAGCCAACATTTTGAGTCTGGATGACCCTTTGTCAGAGCTGAGGGCAATAGAGGGGTGGCAATTGGAAGCAAAATTGATCAATTTTTCCAGGCCCAAAATTTTCCAGCAGCACCAAAATGGTCATCAATGTACCAATAAAGAAGTTGTGTGAGGGAGCTGGTGTAGGGCTGGAACAGGGAATGCTCCACATAACCCATAAAGAGACAGGCATAACTGGCGAAGGATCATCCAGACGCGATGTTGCCTCTATGCGCTCTCCACAGAAGATGTCAGACCTGCTTGAGACTTTCCAGCATTTTCTGTTTTTGTATTAATGTCAATTGTTGCAAATGGAGTTTGACATTATTTTCCATTCATGGCAAACTGAATCACAGATTCTTCCACTTGTCATACCAACCTGCTGGACCCGAACTATACTGAACCAAGAAAGGAGATTCCTCATCACGTGAGAAAAATGAATTGCAGAATGCACCCATTCAGCTGCTCCTGTGCACTTCCTAGAATTAACAGAGCAACAATGAGAATTTCATCCTTTTGAAGAATAGTCGATGATACTGACATAAGACCAGTGTAACTTTATAGTCCAATATTTTGATTTATTTCAAGTATGTTGCTGTATGTGAATAAACTCAGTGCATGGTTGTGGGTGTCATTCACTGTTGCCTCTGTAATTTCATAGCCTTGCAGTTCTATATTCTTTCTCTTGTTACTTCAGATGCAGTCGTTTATTGCGATCCTTAATGTGCCAAACATAAATTGCCTATCAGCTGGAGAGTTAAGTCACCATTACATGTTAGCTCAGCTGCTATTGTGGCATTGCATCAGTGGTTGCTATTCACAAGCATTATTGCAGAACTAATGACTTAACCTCATAAGGCACTTCTAACAAGATTTTTCCTGGAGCGTCAATTCTGTGCTGGTGATGAGCTGTCAGTCTATCTTCAGATATACTCTTAAGAACCCTTGTTGTAAGATTGAAATTGTTTCTCTGTAACCATCGCAACCTAGAATTTCCTGAAGTTTAGAAAATGTTCAGGATCGATCAGCAAGGGTCTCTGTAGTGGAAAAAAGGATCAGGTTGATATTTCAAAGTACAGTAAATAGGCAATTCCCCCATTTTTAAGGTTGACATGTAATGTTTCAGTCAAACTACTAAATTTGTTATTTAAATCAGCCGTCATACTGCATTTTGCATCTGGTTCAAAAGATGGTAATAGTCAGAGATTTTAATTTTCCTGACATTGACTGGGACAGCCATTGTATTAGAGGGGTTGGGTGGAGAGAAATCTGAGTGTATTCAGGAGGAATCTCTCATTCAATATGTGGAAGGCCCAACTAGAGAGGGGGCAAAACCTGACCACCTCTTGGGAAATAAGGAAAAGCAGGTGACAAACATAATAGTGAGGGATCACTTTTTGGGGCCAGTGACCATAATTCTATTAGTTTTAAGATAACTATGGAGAATGATAAATCTGTCCCAAAAGTTAATATTCTAAATTGGGGCAAGGCCAATTTTGATGATATCAGGCAGGAACTTTTAAAACTTAATTGGTGGAGTCTGGTAAGTGGCATGCTTTCAAAAGTGCGTTAACCAGGATTCAGGGTAAACACATTCTTAAAGTGAAGGGCAAGGCTGGCAGAAGTTGGGAACCCTAGATGACTCGAGATATTGAGATCAAGAAGAAGGAAGAGGCACATGATGTGCATAGGCAGCTGGGATCAAGTGAATCTCTTGAACAGAATAGTGGGTGTAGGAGTAGAGTTGAGAGAAATCAGGAGGGCAAAAAAGGGACACACTTGTTTTGGCAGATAAGGCAAAGGAGAATCCAAAGAGCTTCTACAAATACGTAAAGGGCAAAAGAGTAACAAGGGAGAGAGTAGGGCCTCTTAAGGATCAACAAGGTAATCTATGTGTGGATCCACAAGAGATGGGTGAGAACCTAAATGAATATTTATCAGTATTTACTGTTGAGAAAAGCATGGATGCTAGGGAACTTGGGGAAATAAACATTGATGTCGTGAGGACTATACATATTACAGAGAAGGAAGTGCTGGAAGTCTTAAAGCGCATCAAAGTAAATAAATCCCTGGGACCTGATGAGGTATATCTCAGGGCTTTATGGCAGGCTAGGGAGGAAATTGTAGGTCCCCTAGCCGAGATATTTGAATCATTGATAGTCACGGGTGAGGTCCGTGAAGATTGGAGAGTGGCAAATGTTGTGCCTTTGTTTAAAAAGGGCTGCAGGGAAAAGCCTGGGATCTACAGGCCAGTGAGCCTCACATCTGTGGTGGGTAAATTGTTGGAAGGTATTTTTAGAGACAGCAACTACAAGCATTTAGAGATACAGAGATTTACCGATTAGAAACAGTCAGCATAGCTTTGTGAGTGGAAAATCATGTCTCAAATTTAATTGTGTTTTTTGAAGGGGTAACGAAGAAGGCAGATGAGGGCACTGTAGTTGATGTTGACATGGACTTCAGCAAGGCCTTTGACAAGGTACCGCATGGTAGGTTGTTGCATAAAGTTAAATCTCACGGGATCCAGGGTGAGGTATCCAAATGGATACAAAATTGGCTTCTTGACAGAAGCCGGAGGTTGGTTGGTTGAGTTGTTTTTCAAACTGGAGACCTGTGACCAGCAGTGTGTCACAGGGATCAATGCTGGGCCCACTGTTATGTTACTTGTCATTTTTATTAATGATTTGGATAAGAATATAGGGAGCATGGTTAGTAAGTTTGCAGATGACGACAAGATTGGTGGCATGGTGGAGAGTGAGGAAGGTTATCTCCAATTGCAGCGGGATCTTGTTCAATTTGGCCAGTGGGCTGACGAATGGCAGATGAAGTTTACCTTAGACAAATGCGAAGTAATGCATTTGGTTGATTGAACCAGGGCAGGACTTACTCAGTTAATGGTAGGGAATTGGGGAGAATTACAGAACAAAGATGTCGGGGTACATGTTCATAGCTCCTCGAAAGTGGAGTCACAGATGGACAAAGTGGTGAAGAAGGGATTTGGCCTGCTTGCTTTCATGAGTCAGAGCATTGAATACAGGAGTTGGGATGTCTTGTTGAAGTTGTACAAGACATTGGTAAGGCCACACTTGGAATACTGTGTGCAATTCTGGTCACCCTATTATAGAAAGGATATTATTAAACTAGAAAGAGTGCAGAACAGATTTACTAGGATGCTATTGGGACTTGATGGATTGAGTTATAAGGAGAGGCTGAATAGACTGGGACTTTTTTCACTGGAGTGTAGGAGGCTGAGGAGTGACCTTACAGAAGTCCGTAAAATAATGAGGAGCATAGACAAGATAGATAGTCAATATCTTTTCCCAAAGGTAGGGGAGTCTAAAACTGGAAGGCAAAGGTTTAAGGTGAGAGGGGAGAGTTACAAAAGTGTCCAGAGTGACAATATTTTCACACACAGGGTGGTGAGTGTCTGGAACAAGCTGCCACAGATAGTAGTAGAGGCAGGTACAATTTTATCTTTTAAAAAGCATTTAGATAGTTACATGGGTATGATGGGTATAGAAGGATATGGGCCAAATGCAGGCAATTGGCATTAGTTTAGGGGTTTAAAAAAAAAAGAGCAGCATGGACCAGTTGGGCTGAAGGTGCCTTTCTGTGGTGTAAACCTCTGATTCTATGAATCACCAGTTAGCTTTTAGAAATCTCTTTTACCATTTCCCTGGCTTTTTTTACTTCAAGTCTTGGATAGTGGTTGGCTCCCACTAAGATTGAATACAGTTGGGGAAAATCAACCTTAGGTTGGCAGTCTGTGTTTCCCAGTTATTCCTGCATTCCTGCCATTCTATTTAATGCTTGCTTTTCTCCTGCCATCTAATTCATCATGTACCTGCCACTTATTCTACCAATCTGCATGATTTAATTGGACAATGATACAGCAGCGATAAACATTTCCTTACACACATTAACGCGGTTCATCCCTTGCTCAAATTGGCTTTTGAAATCTTGCAATCATTGTTGCTATCCCAGGTCCATGATCAAAAGATGATGGTATTTAAACATATGGCTAGGTTATGTCAAAAACCTTTGGTGTAAAGTTTATAAATCTCCTTTCTAGAGTTGTTGTTTTAAACCAATAGTCAAACTGGATAAACGTGTCTGTTTATTTTTTTCCTGAATAATGAATCATTTTTAAAGTTGCTGATTGTAGTCTCAAGTGAAACAAAATGGGATTATTGGTCCATAGTACCTCCAAAAATAGTGCATTATAGAATCTTTACAGTGCAGAAAGAGGTCATTTGGCCCATTGAGCCTGCACCAACGACAGCCCCCATCCCTGCAACCCCATGCATTCACCCTGCTAATCCCCCGACACTAAGGATCAATTTAGCATAGCCAATCCACTTAACCTGAACGTCTTTGGAGTGTGGGAGGAAACCGGAGCACCTGGAGGAAACCCACGCAGGCATGGGGAGAACATGCAAACTCCAGACAGTCGCCGGAATTGAACCTGGGTTCCTGGTGTTATGAAGCAGCACAGTGAGACTGTGCCGTCCATCTAGATAAGTGGGTATATTGTGAATTATGCTCTATGCAAAGTACAGTCTCTCCAGCATTTCTGGAAATATATATTTCAAATTCTTATTACCTAAAGCAAAACTTAATGTTTCCTTAAGTCCATAATTGTTTGAACTTGTGCTCCTCTGAACTCAGCCTAAATTTGTCTATCAATATGACAGTTTTTCCCAAATTAATGACAGCTCTTTGTAGTCTCTGAGGTGTTTTGCATAGCCTTTCTAAGTGTCGCAGTAGAGCAGTCAATCATCAATACAGACAACACAATTCAGTAGTCTATTATTAACTTGATGTGTTACCATTTGAAAAGTAGTTGATGCAATCTTCGTTTTACATTTAGATGAGCAGTCTGGGGTTACAAAAGCCAAAATATCTTTGGCTTGGTTCATTAGTGACACTTGCTAATATCCTTTCAGTAAGCCAATCCTAGTATCCTACTCTACTGATGCAATCTGCAGTTTGTGGTTATAGGATAAGAATCAGTTTTTGTTGCACCATTCACTTTATGAAAATCGATGCAAAAATCTTTGGATTCTGCCTAGTTTCGATACCAATACAACCTGTGAACTCCAAATGCTTTGACTCAATTCATTATCCAACATGGTGATTTCTTGTCTGATTTGAGCCAACCTCGCAGGGTACAGTCTATAAGGGCTTTGTTTGTTTCCCATAACAACATCATGCATAGCTAAAGATCGTCCCAGTCCATTGTTGTAGACTCCATTTTCTTTTTAGCAGCTTTACTACGTCACTGCAAGATTTGTCTGGAAAATTGTGCAATATTTTATCCAAATCTTTAACACCTCTGTATTGGTTAATCTCATTACTGGAGATTGATTTGAAAATTTTCAGTCCATCTCATCATCTGAACCCTTCAGTATAGTCACATTGTGCTCTTTCTTCCTTACTATCTGAAGTACATTCATTAGTTATCCCCTCATCGTAATATTGTTTCAACATATTTGTAAAACAGTTGTTGAGTTCTCCTTCTATCTGGCATGCTAATAACATTGTTTATTTCATTAAAGTTTCTTTTTTTCTTTATTCATTTGTGAGACATTGGTGTCGCTGGCTGGCCAGCATTGATTGCCCATAACCAAAACAACTTTACAGTCACAGTCTTTTATAAATCCCTGATTACTCCAGCTTCCTTATGGTTTTATAGATGGAGATTTAATGCTCCCTAGCTGGGATATCATATCTATCTGCAGATTCCCTTATTTTAAAAATTTGCAGCTGCTCCAAGTGAGGCAGAGTAGCAAATGGAATGCTTTTCCCAAATTCTTCAAGGATCACAACTTCCCTCACATTTTCAAAATCTCATCTAGTTTCATTGAATGCTACCACCAATCCAATTACATCTCTTTCTACCAAATTCTACAGGTTTCCCTGACGATCTGAAATCTCAATTGATACAACTTGGGAACCAGTTTACATTTGATAAGTGCTGCATTGTTCAAGGTCTCATAATCTGAAGATTGCTCTTTTGAAAGGCTGAAATACTTACCCAGCAAAACACTTTGCAAAATCAAAGTCCATGCCTTCTTGGGTCATGAAACTGTGCAGTGGCCTTCTCAAATGAGGTAAAATAGCTTTCAGCACAATCAGTTAATCTAGAACTCGGTGACTATCCTTTGGCAAATCGAAGCTCCTTTGAGCTTGAGTCACTGTCTGAACCATCAGTTCTTCCTTCACCATATACACAAAGGTGTTCTTTACCCACTTCATACTATTTGACTTCTTTCTCTCTTTGAAGCTCTTGCCTTTTCTCACTAGAGTCAATTTCAAGTTTTTGAAGTTCTGTTTGTTGTGCTGTTCCTTTGTCTTCCAATTCAAACCTATGCTTTTATTCTATCCTTTCCCAATTCAACTTCTCTCATCCGCACTTGCATTTTAAGTCTCTCAAGCTGTGCTTTATTTGGCTTAGCCTCTGACTCTTCCAGTTCCAAATACAGTGCTAAAACATCCACCGTTTCTGCTTTAGTTAGGGCCTGCTTTTTACCTTTACTCTCAACTCTTCTGTTGATGTTCTTCACATTGCCATTTTTGTGCAGGATTATAACCTACTGTTCCAGAATAGTCTTCACCACTGACCAAACCACCTTGCTGTTCATTTCGGTCAGGAAAACTTAGCATCAACTCCACTTAGTCTAACCTTAACAAATCCCAGCATACCGGTCACAATCTGTGAATTTGCAATCCCACTATAACCCCCAATTGTTATGATGTTTATTGTAATGGCTAACTTTTCAATTGCTTTTTTAGGAAATCTGAAAACTCGAGTAGTGACTAAAATAATGAGGCCACAAGGTTTGCTGTTTAAAACAAAATTTTACTACACAAAAACCGAAGGATATGAATACTAATATCTACATTCTGTCCAAATCAGTTAGTTACCTTAAATAAAAGCAAATTACTGCAGATGCTGGAATCTGAAACCAAAAGAGAAAATGTCGGACAATCTCAGCAGGTCTGGCAGCATCTATTAGTAGAGAAAAGAGCTGATGTTTTGAGTCCAGGTGACCCTTTGTCAAAGCTAAAAAATGTAGAAAGTGGAAGATATTTATACTGCAGGGGGAGGGAATGGAAGATGAGTCATAGCCATAGAAACCTTAAATATATTCAAAGTACTATGAACACAGCAGTTATTTGTGTCCAAAACTGAGCTTCTTAACCCAACTTTCCTTTTAGACCCATTTGAGTTGCATCCTCCAAAACCTCAAAGTAGACACTTATCAGAAGATTAACAATTTGGTCTGATTTACAGATTTGTACAAGGGTTGAGATTTCTTGCACACTCTGCTTATTTCCAACAAAATTGTCCCTTCAAATCTCCTACAATCAAATCATTGTGGTAGACTCTCAGTTGAAAATAGGTATTGCTAGTGTTTTAGGCATTGCCACCTCAATTCAGAACTTTCCTGGTTCTAATGTGCTTTAACTCAGGAGTCTTGCATCAAGGAACTGTATTTTCTCAGCTTGGCTATCCCAGAATTCCAACTTGCTGCTAATAGAGTCCTTCAATTATCAAGGGGTTTTAAACTCTCTTGGCATGCACACAGAATTTCAATTGCATACTGCTTCAACAGGATATTTTCTGCAGCTAGTTTGTTCTAAACTAAACCCACTGGAAAAGCAAACCACATACAGGAACCTACTCCCCCTGTAATTAATTCTTTCTTATCATTTTTTTAAACTTTTATTTGTTTCTGAGGGAGTTTGGTCACATGATCTGTTACTGGAATCAAGTTGCCTATCACAATAAACCGGCAGAACCTAGTTCTTAAACAGACAGTGGCCCTAACATAAATGATAGATTTTTTTTTCCCCAAAAGGCACAGGGACTATCACATACAAACACTAAGGCTAACATTTTGGGATACAGGTTGAGGGACATGTGCTCTGGTGTTATATTGGTAAACAAATGGTCCCTGAATGAGCAACAAGATCAAATTATTTGTTCAAATATCTTTAAAGGGTAAAGGTTAATCAGACAAGAGTAGGTCTGATAAGCTTAGATTGAAGAGAGAAAATCCTAGAAAAACTCAGCAAGTGTGGTGATTGTCCCTTTAAGGACATCACCCCCATGTGACCCTTCCTCTGCTGTGTTGCCCTTAAACGGGCAACAATCATCACAGCAAATCAGACTTGGAGGAGAAAAACAGGATTAGCATTTCATGTTGATGACTGTGGCTCTTCACAGATGCTGCCTGAGCAAGCTGACCTGCTGAGTACTTCCAGCATTTTCTGTTATTTTAGAATTCGGCACCCTCGGTATTTTGCTTTTGATAAATTTAGATTTCAGGTAAATTTCTAGAGTTCATATTATGGGAAAGAAAATAATGAAGATTTAGAGCTAGTTTGAGCAATCTTCTCATATGGATTTTAACCAACTTGTTTGCTAAGGGGCCCCATCCAAATTTAAAGTGAAGTTTATTTATTAGTCACAAGTAAGGCTCATATTAACACTGCAATGAAGTTACTGTGAAATTCCCCTAGTTGCCAAACTCCAGTGCCTGTTCAGATCATCGTGCCTAACCAGCACGTCTTTTGGACTGTGGAAGGAAACCCACGTAGACACAGGGAGAACGTGCAGACTCCACACAAACAGTGACCCAAGCCAGGAATCGAACCTGGGTCCCTGGCACTATGAGGCAGCAATGCTAACCACAGTGCTGCCTGCAGCCACTGCCTCTCTTTTGGTCACATCAGTCATTCAAATGATCAAAGCAATTTATTTTTCTGGAAATCTGCTCATGCATTGCCTGATATCTGCATCGATAGGACCTTCTATAAATCGATAGGATTTATAGTTATTTAGAGAGTAATGAATTGATTGGAGATAGTCAGCATGGTTTTGTGGAGGGTAGGTCGTGCCTTACTAACCTTATTGAGTTTTTTGAGAAAGTGACCAAAGAGGTGGATGGGGGTAAGGCAGTTGACGTGGTGTATATATGAACTTTAGTAAGGCGTTTGATAAGGTTCACCATGGAAGGCTTCTGCAGAAAATGCAGATGTATGGGATTGAGGGTGATTTAGTTAATTGGATCAGGAATTGGCTAGCAGATAGGAGACAGAGGGTGGTGGTTGATGGTAAGTATTCGTCATGGAGTTCAGTTACAAGTGGTGTGCCTCAGGGATCTGTTTTGGGGCCACTGCTGTTTGTAATTTTTATAAATGATCTGGATGAGGGTATAGTTGGGTGGATTAGTAAATTTGCTGATGACACCAAAGTCGGAGGTGTGGTAGATAGTGAGGAGGGGTGTCATAGTTTACAGAGAGACTTGGACAAGTTGCAGAGCTGGACCGAGAGGTGGCGGATGGAGTTTAATGCGGAAAAGTGTGAGGTAATTCACTTTGGCAGGAATAACAGATGTGTAGAGTATAGGGCTAATGGTAGGACTCTGAATAGTGTTGATGAACAGAGGGATCTAGGTGTATGTGTACATAGATCCCTGAAAGTTGGGAATCAAGTAGATAAGGTTGTTAGGAAGGCATACGGTGTCTTGGCGTTTATTGGTAGGGGGATTGAATTTAGGAGCCGCAGCGTCATGTTGCAACTGTACTAAACTCTGGTGCGGCCGCACTTGGAGTATTGTGTGCAGTTCTGGTCCCCACATTACAGGAAGGATGTGGAGGCATTGGAGAGGGTGCAGAGGAGGTTTACCAGGATGTTGCCTGGTATGGAGGGGAGGTCCTATGAGGAGAGACTGAGGGATTTGAGGTTGTTTTCGTTAGAAAGAAGGCAGCTACGAGGGGACCTTATTGAAACATATAAGATGATTAGAGGTTTAGATAGGGTGGACAGTGATAGCCTTTTTCCTCGGATGGAGAAAGCTAGCACGAGGGGGCATTGCTTTAAATTAAGGGGTGGTAGTTATAGGACGGATGTCAGAGGTAGGTTCTTTACCCAGAGGGTGGTGAGGGATTGGAATGCCCTGCCTGCTGCAGTTGTAAATGCGCCTAGTTTGGGGGTGTTTAAGAGATCCGTGGATAGGTTTATGGATGGAAAGGGATTGGTTTAGGTTAGAGGGTCATTGCTTTTTAATTGGTCGGCGCAACATCATGGGCCGAAGGGCCTGTTCTGCGCTGTAATGTTCTATGTTCTGTTTTTACGAATTCATGGGCTGTGAGCATCAATGTTAAAGCCAGCCTTTAATGCTCATCCCTAAATGATTTGATTTATTATTGTCGTGTATTAGTATATAGTGAAATACCTTTGGGAATTGTGTGAGCTGTCTTCTTGGATATAATTAAGCAGCTTATTGGGTCATTTCAGGCAACTGCGAAAAATCACCATGCTGCTGTGGATCTGGAATCCCACATCAACAAGGCTGGATAGTGAGGGCAGGCTTCTTTCACTGAAGGACATTTAGTGTATCAGTTGGATTTTTTAAAACAACAATCCAGTGGTTCATTACTGATTCTATCTTTTTAATTGCAAGCTTTTAAAAATTACTTGAATTTAAATTTCTCTGCTGCCACCGTGAAGTTTGCATTCACAGATCGCTGGACCAAGCTACAGGATTGATCTGGTAAAATAACCAACACGCAGGCCACAATAGTAGATCCCTCCAACCATACAGTGTAAAAGGAGGCCATTTGACCCATTGAGTCTAGACCAAGTCTGAAAGAGCAGCTTATCTAGGCCCGCCCTACCCTATCCCCTTAACCCTGCACTTTGACCATGGCTAATCCACCTAACTGCACACCTTTGGACTCTAAGGGGCCATCTATCAAGGACAATCCACCTATCTTTGGACTGCTGGCGGAAACCAGAGCACCCAGAGGAAGTCCACACAGACACCTAAGTCCAGAATTGGACTCGGGTCCCTGGCATAGTGAGGCAGCAGTGCTAACCACTGTACCACTGCGCTGCCAACCCTATTGTGACTTGAACTGGATAAGTACATCTTTTTTGGTAAGGTCATCTCTTCAGACTGCGGCAGTACATAGCGAGCTAAGCATGAGACTCTTTTATTTCATAGCTAGTGAATATACAGAGACACTATTTTGATCAGATTCACTTAGTTCAACGGGTATAACTTGCCTTCACATAACACAAAATGCATCGCTTCTACATCAGTGGTTCATCTTATTTAAACAAGATGACTTCTGACTGTTTCTCGAGTAGTAGCATAAATCACTGCAGCTTTTCTCTGGCTGCCTACGCAACAACCCTTTTCAAAAAAAAATCTGCCTGCCAGCCTATATCTCACTCGTTATCCCATATCACCATTTAAAAAAAGGATCAGTAATGTTTCACTCCCATTCTGCTCAAAAATGTCTGAAATATGATATTGCCAAACCACAGACTTGTTGCAGAAGTCAAGATGCATGAACAGCCGATAGAATTTTTTCAGGTGGGATGAGTGGGTTTTTTCGGGGATAGTGAGCAGACTGATGGAAAGAAAGATTGATTGGGCAGGTGGTGGTGCAGTGCTTTTGTCACTGGGCCCCAAAAAGCTAGGGCCACACTCCAGGGACTTGGGTTCGAATCCCACTGCGGCAGGTGAGAAAATTTGAATTCACTAAAAATCTGGAATTAAAAGCTGTTGTAGAAAGCCCATCTGGTTCATGTGCTAGTGGCCCAGCAAGCCACTCGATTCAAGGGCAAATAAGGATGGGCTACAAACACTGGTACTGACCATGTCCAATGAGTAATTAAAAAAAAAACAGGACCCCATGCACTGCGACTCTTATAAGAACATAAGAAATAGGAGCAGGAGTAGACCATCTGGCCCTTCGAGCCTGCCCCGCCATTCAGTAAGATCATGGCTGATCTGTCGTGGCTCAGTTCCACATTCCCGCCCTCTCCCCATAACCCTTAATCCCCTCTCTTATCAAAAACCCATGTTTTGGTTCTTTCATTAGTTGTATTGGTTATGAACATCTACGCAACTGGTTTGCGTGCTCCACTGACAATAAATCCATTGCAAAATGAGAGTCACCTTTGGAGATGGACTCTGCCATACTGTGGGGCAATTGAGATGAATTGAATTTCTCATTGGGGTAGTGCAATTTCAAATAATGGTGACTGTTCCCACTGACTTGAATGGTATATATATTATAGAGTGCTCTGCTGCTCGAGCTACTTGATCACCTGCGTGTGTTTAATCTTCAGATATAGCCATGCTCATCAGTTGCTATGGCAATATGCACTGCATCATGCCTCACAGCACCCAGATATCAGACTTCCAGTGACATTTACACTACAGCTACACTGCTGGCACAGATAAGTCTCGATTTGCACTGATGGTAAGAAAACGTAGAATGAATCCGAAATCAGACCTGATCTGAATCTGGAGTTATGCTGGTCTAGAGTCGAGGTGAGGTGAGGCCGCTTTGCAGTTGGAAGGTAAATATTTGCCTTCGCTTGCTGAGCTCGATCACACCACTGTGGAAAAATGCAAAGTATAAATGATTAAAGATGCATTTCTATCTGCGTCTATTTGTAGTCCCTCCAGGAAGTGTTTTTCCCCCGTGACACAGTTAAATTCACTATGTGGAAAATGACAGTTAGGTCAAACCAGTGCACATTCATCTTTAATCATATACAATCCAAGTTTGTCACATAATAATTAAATAGAACTGAAAGGCAACAGCCAAATGTGCAAATTAACCAGTTCTAGGGCTCTGTAACTACTTGAGGCAGCTATCTTCTCGTACCCTGGTTCATAAGTTCATAAGATATAGGGGCAGAATTAGACAATTTGGCCCATCGAGTCTGCTCTGCCATTTGATCTTGGCTGATATACTCCTCATCCACATTTTTTGATTTGATTTGATTTATTATTGTCATTTGTATTAACATACAGTGAATCATATTGTTTCTTGTGCGCCATACAGACAAAGCATACCTTTCATGGAGAAGATAACGAGAGAGTGCAGAATGTAGTCTTCCAGTCATAGCTAGGGTGTAGAGAAAGATCAACTTGATGCAAGATAAGTACATTCAAAAGTCTGACAGCAACAGAGAAGAAGCTGTTCTTGAGTTGGTTAGTATGTGACGTCAGTCTTTTGTACCTTTTTCGTAAGAACATAAGAACATAAGAAATAGGAGCAGGAGTAGGCCATCTAGCCCTTCGAGCCTGCCCTGCCATTCAACAAGATCGTGGCTGATCTGTCGTGTCTCAGTTCCACATTCCCGCCCTCTCCCCACAACCCTTAATCCCCTTGCCTATCAGTGGAAAAAGATGGAAGAGAGAATGTCTGGGGTGCCACCCCTATGCAAATCTGCCAAAATCATTGTGTTCTAGCTCTTGATCCTTCTAAAGGATTTATCAATGACTTGGAAGAGGGGGCTGAAGGTGGGTTAGTAAATTTGCTGATGACACCAAATTTGGTGGAGTAGTGGATGAGGTGGAGGGCTCTTGCAGGCTGCAAAGATACATTGATAGGATGCAGAGCTGGGCAGAAAAGTGGCAGATGGAGTTTAACCCTGATAAGTGTGAGGTGATTCATTTTGGTAGGACAAACTTGAATGAGGATTACAGGGTCAACAGCAGGGTTCTGAGGAATGTAGAGGAACAAAGAGATCTTAGGGTTCATATCCACAGATCTCTGAAGGTTGTCACTCAAGTGGATAGAGCCGTGAAGAAGGCTTGTAGTGTGTCAGTGTTTATTAACAGGGGGTTTGAGTTTAAGAGCTGTGGGGTTATGCGGCAACTAAACTGGACATTGGTGAGACCACATTTGGAATATTGTATGCAGTTCTGGTCACCTCATTATAAGAAGGATTTGGAGGCATTGGAGAGAGTGCAGAGAAGATTTAACAGGATGCTGTCTGGTTTGGAGGGTAGGTCTTATGAGGAAAGGTTGATGGAGTTGGGGCTTTTCTCTTTAGAGCAGGGAGGATGAGAGGCGACTTAATAGAGGTTTATAAGATGATGAGGGGGATTGATAGAGCGGACGTGCAGAGACTATTTCCTCGGGTGGATGTAGCTGTTACTAGGGGGCATAGCTATAAGGTTCATGGTGGGGGATATAGGAGGGATGTCCGAGGTAGATTCTTCACTCAGAGTTGTTGGGGTGTGGAATACATTGCCTGCTGTAATAGTGGAGTCAGACACTTTAGGAACTTTCAAGCAGTTATTGGATAGGCACATGAAGCACTCCAGAATGATAGAGAGTGGGATAGCTTGATCTTGGTTTTGGACAAAGCTAGCACAACATTGAGGGCCGAACGGCCTGTACTGTTCTATGTTCCATGTTCTATTTTGAACACTACTGTGTATTTGCGTTAACTTTTATTGGCTTACAGAGCTCAGCTGTATTAGTGTATTCACTGCCACTGACGTTATAGTGAAGGAAACAGGCAGAGAAGAAGCAGCCATGAAAGACAGCACACACCTGTAAATAAAGCTCTGTTGTTTTAAACCCTTGATTCTCCAAAATACAACAAACACCTTTATCAAGTCTACTTCAACCTTCCCTTCTTGAAGAAGCAGCTCCGGCATCTCCAATCCATCCATATAACTGAAGTTCCTCATTTCTGGAACAATTCTCGTGGTGCTTTCCTGTGCCATCTCTGATCTCTTCACTTTTATTGTAAAGTGTGATGCCTAGAACTGGGTGCAATAATGCCGTGAGTTATACAGGCTTATCATAAATGATCTGTGCACGCATAACCCAGATCCCTCTGTTCCTGCATCCACTTTAGAATTGTAACCTTTAGTTTATGTTGCTTCTCCTTATTCTTCTTACCCAAATGAACCAATTCATGCTTTTCTGCATTCAGTTTCCTCTGCCACATGACCACCTGTTCCACCATCCTGTCTATGTCCTTTTGAAGTTTCCACGCTATCCTCCTCACAGTTCACTGTACTTCATCCTCATTCACTACTCACCAAGTCAACAAATTTTGTGTCATCTATCAATTATGTCCTGTCCACTGAGGTCTAAGTTATTAACAGATATCAAGGTCCCTGAGGAACTTCAGTCCTCCTCTCTGAAAAACCACCATCCACCACAATTCTTTATTTCCTGTCACTCAGCAAATTTTGTATTCATATTACCACAGTCCCTTTTATAAAAAAATTCTTAAATGGGACCTGGGCATGTTGTCCATTCCTAATTGCCCTTGAACTAAGTGACGTGCTCGGCCATGACAGAGGGCAGTTCAGAGTCAACCACATTGCTGTGGGTCTGGAGTTGTGTGCAGACCAGACCAGGTAAGGACGATGGGTTTCCTTCGCTAAAATTAAGCAGATGGGTTTTTTACAATGATTGATGATAGTTTCGTGGTCACCATTGCTGAGAGTAAGGGGCCAAGCTTGAGCCCGCATTTGCTGTCCATGCAAATGCCAGTGGCAGCTCAAGACCCAGAAGTCTCTCAGCCAAGAGAAGTTTGTTTCTGCTGATGGTCCACAGCACCTTGTGGATGTGCAGTCTTGAGTTGCTAGATCAGTTCAAAGTCTATTCCATCTAGCACAGTGGTAGTGCCACACAACACAATGTGAAGACAGGACTTTGTCTCCACAAGGGTTGTTCGGTGGTCACTCCTACCAATGGTGCCAGGGACAGATGTATCTGCAGCAGACAGATCATGAGGATGAAGTCAAGTATGTTTTTCTTTCTTGTTGATTCCCTCACCGCCTGCTGCAGTCGCAGTTGAGCAGTTTTGTCCTTTATTACCAGGCCAGCTCAGACTGTGGTGGTGCTACCAAGCTATTCTTGTTGATGGACATTGAAGTCCCCCACCAGAGTATATTCTGTGTCCTTGCCACACTCAGTGCTTCCTCCAAGTGTTGTTCAACATGGAGGAGTATTGATTTATCAGCTGAGGAGATGGGATATGGGGTAATCAGCAGGCGATTTCTTCACATAACTTGACTGAGGCGTCTGCAGCAAATATGCTAAATCAGGGACGAACATAGGCAATGTTGAAGAGATGGTATTAGGTGGACATTGAGCAAGGAGCAGATGACTAGGGGACAGAGTGCTAACAAGCAAGTTTAAAGCCATGAGCTTTATTTTTCTCCAACAGGATAGCAAGTAGATGGAAAGGATGAGGTCATCTGGAGGGAATTAGAATAATAGGTTTTGAGGAGGAAGATTGCAAGCTATGGATACTTCCTTGCTGTTTTTCAAAAGTGACAGGGTAAGAAATTCATGTTACTTAATGTAACAGAGCTGGTGAAAAAACAATCAAGCATTAATTGTGGATGTAGTAAGGTAATGGGCTGATTTTCTTATTCTATACATTCAAATCTTGCTTGGTATCTGTCAGACTCATCCTCATTCACTACTCACCAAGCTACCAGACAGCATTGTCTAGTTCACGCCACTTAGGATTTCAAAAATTTGATTCAGGAATCTTAATTTCAATAAGTACAAAATCAGTTCAATTCAATGAGCCGCTTCATAACTTAAAACTCCAAATTTAAAATTAATTTCTGTTGCTCTTTTCTAATCTCTCCAGCACATGAAATGTTTTTGATGACCACCATTTAGTTTACTTCACCTAAACACCAATCATGTTTTTCATCTTTATTCACCTCAAGCTAATATTTGCTCATAATTCAGTATTATTTTGATAATATCAGAGGTGATGTAAATAGGCAAACAATTTGTAAGCTCGTTGATTGCGATGACTTTCTGAAAGAAAAAATATATATGGTAGACGAAATTGGATTTATTCATATTTAATAAACAAAAAAAGCATCTTTTGAAACTTTTTTTTATTATTGTCAGCGGTAGGCTTGCATCAACACTCAATGAAGTTAAACTTATCCCCAATCAGGATTTCAAAATTACCACTTTGATAGATTTGAATGAGTTGTTGTTGGAGTCTGTGACCACTATGGTTGTATCTATAAATGCAACTGTAAGTGGTTGACACCTAGTCCTGAGAAAGGATCTGACACCCAAAATTTAAAGCAAAATTTATTTATTAATCACAAGTAAAGCTTACATTAACACTGCAAGGAAGTTATTGTGAAATTCCACTAGTCACCACTGTCCAGTGCCTGTTTGGGTTAATGCACCTAACCAGCACATCTTTCAGGACATGGGAGGAAACTTGGAGCACATGGAGGAAATCCAAGCAGGTCACAGAGAGAACATGCAAACTCCACACAGACAGTTATCCAAGCCGGGAATTGATCCTGGGTCCCTGATGCTGTTAGGCAGCAGCGCTAACCACTGTGCCACTGTGTTGCCTCCTTTCCTTTCCAGGTGTTGACTGACTTGATGTGTATTTCCTGTATTCTCCGCTTCTGTTTCAGATTGTTAGCGTTTGCCATTTTTCTTTGCCATTTAGGATTAATTTATCAATGCAGTGGGAGGGAACTGATGAGAATGTTTCTGTCACTATCTTTCTGAATGAACTCATTAACCGTATCCAAGGAGAAACGTTCTGATTCTATCGCTTGCTGTTATTAGATCTTAAATATATTCAGGGGAAGCTGATGAAAGTGATTCCGATTGACTGTACCAGTTCTAATAGCTTGACTCAGCTAATGACCTGGGGAAATGATGATTCAAGTAGGCATAATTTATAATCATCATTCACGTGAGTGCTAATGTGACTTTAATAATAATTTTCTCAGTGGGTACAGAAGCGATAAAAGCAACGTATTGTACCATTACTTGACTGTTTAAAGTGAGTATTCACACAGGTCGGCACTGAAACGCCAGCGGATGCTAGAAACCTGCAGCAAAAACAGAGAATGATGGAGATATTCAGCAAGTCAGATCGTTGCTGCACAGGGAGGAAACCCAGAGTTAATATTCCAGGTCAATGGCTCTACATGAGAAGATCCGAAATGAATATCATGCTCAAATTCTCCATATGGATGTCTCATAGAAAATAGAGCAGCATCTGAATTTGCAATTAAATCCCTGTTATCAGACGCAGATTGTGGCTTAATGTTTTTTTCTAAGGATTCCTCTGTCAATACTTAAAAATGCTGCTTAATGATGATCACTAGACTGAATGATATGAGAATAAAAGCTTCTTTAAGGTTCAGCTGTTTTTTTTTTCATTCATGCGTGGGACATTGGCTGGGCCAGCATTTATTGCCCATCCCTAGTTGCCCTTGAATTGAGTGCCTTGCTAGGCCATTTCAGAGGACATTTGAGAGTCAACCACATTGTTGTGGTTCTGCAGTCACATGTAGGCCAGACCCGGTAAGGCCGGCAGATTTCCTGAAGGGACATTAGTGAACCAGATCGGTTTTCTCGACAATCAGTCAAAAGCAGATTCTGAATTCCAGATTCTTTTACTGAATTTAAATTCCACTGTCTGCAATGGTAGGATTTGAACCCAGGTCCCCAGAACATTAGCTGAGTTTCTGTATTAATAGTCTAGTGATAATACCACTCTGACATTGTCTCCCCTCAGTGCAGCTGATTGAAATCTTAACTGCCTTCAAGGTGCCAGAATACCTGCTGCCGCTCCCCCCACCCCCACCTCAATTTTAATCCATTCCTTTTCTGTGAAGGAAATTGATTAGTGGGATTTAAAGAAAGTAAGAGTAAATACATGATGTTACAGGGATATGTTAGGCTGGGTGCGATTGTTGTCAGTGCAGTATCGATGGGCTGAATGGCCTCCTTCTGCACTGTAGTGATTCTATTCTATGAAAGTTAAGTCAGCTGGGCCTCATTCTGCCACAGCGGGCTGGGATGTTAATTCACCAACATAGTTTCTTGCTGGAAGCATGCCGTCAATTACAATTGATCTCATAAATTCACCCACGTGGAGAATTTGAGTGTGATACTCATTTCAGATCTTCTCATGTAGAGTAATTGACCTGAAGTGTTAACTTTGGTTTTTCTCTCTCTGCAGTGGCAGTCTGACCTGTTGAATATTTCCATCATTCTCTGTAGTTGTGAACACAACTCCTCACTCACCTGAAGAAGAAGCCGTGCCGGATTTAAACTTGGCGAGGCCCTAAGCTACATAAAGCTTGTTAAAAAGTTACACCGAAAGGTCTCACAGAGGTGCGTACCAAAACAGGACCTTGGGTCACCACAAAAAAAAATGAAAATATAATTATGCCTTTTAGTTATTTAATAGCAAAGTATTTAAAGTGAAAAATAGAAATTATTTTCAAATGAATGCATTTACCTTGAGTTTGTGGATCCTTATCTGTTTCTGCAGTAAAGTAACTGTCTACTTTTGGTAATTTTTTGAGTTGCTCTTCAAGCTGGTGCTTTCTTTTTCTTTTCTGGTAACCGCTCTTAAATGTTCTCTTCATTGTAAACCTTCTGAAATCTTGTGAGGCCCCTGTGGATTGAGAGGCCCTAAGCTGTAGCTTGTTTAGCTTATGCTTAAATCTGGAACTAAGAAGGATTGACACTCCAAAAGCTCATGCTACCAAATAAACCTGTTGGGCTTTAACCTGGTGTGGTGAGACTTCTTACTGTAATTACAATCTAAGCCAGTGAGTAATCGAGATGTAACAAAAAAGGGTGATGCTACCTCACTCATTCCCGTGCTATCCTGAGGTTTGTTGATCTCAGTGGAATGTTTGTACAGGCATTGTGAATGGCTTCAACATCCCTGAGATGGGGAGGGAAAGAATAAATGAGCCAAGTTTCTACACCTGATCAATAACTAGCCGCTCGACTCCTTGCTGGCTCCATGTCACCCTCTGGTACCTTACCCAAGTGGTCATTATTCAGGATATTCCTATTCCTTGTAGGAGTGGCAGGCTGTGCAAGAACATAAGAACATAAGAACATAAGAAATAGGAGCAGGAGTAGGCCATCTAGCCCTTCGAGCCTGCCCCGCCATTCAATAAGATCATGGCTGATCTGTCGTGGCTCAGTTCCACTTTCCCGCCCTCTCCCCATAACCCTTAATCCCCTCTCTTATCAAGAACCCATCAACCCGCTTCTTAAAAATATTTAGCGAGGCAGCCTCCACCACTTCAACGGGCAGAGAATTCCAGAGATTCACCACCCTTTGAGTGAAGAAGTTCCTCCTCAACTCCGTTCTAAACCGCCTCCCCTTTATCTTGATGCTGTGCCCCCTAGTCCTACTGTCTTTTTTGAGCGGGAAGAGTCTCTCCACCTCTATCCTATCCATCCCATTCATCATCTTATACGTCTCAATGAGATCTCTCCTCATTCTTCTAAACTCTAACGAGTACAAGCCTAGTTTATTCAGCCTCTCCTCATGGCTCAACCCCCTCAACTCCGGTATCAGCCTAGTAAACCTCCTCTGCACTCCCTCCAAGGCCAAAATATCCTTGCGCAGGTGCGGCGCCCAAAACTGCACACAGTACTCCGGCTGCGGCCTCACCAATGCCCTATACAGCTGCAGCAAGACCTCCCTACTTTTATATTCAATCCCCCTCGCAACATGGCATCACAGTCAAGTTTCATCCAAACCTTGGCTAGAATCCAGACGTGCACTTTCAGCAGGATTAAGGCCTGTATCTTCTCCTCCCAAGCCCTAAAGGCTGCCAAATAAAAATTTAGTCTTCCTATCACTATCCAAGCTGAGAAAACAAAACAACACAGACTGAATACTAAAACCAGGACCATCTTGGTCTTTATTAGTCTGCTTATCTCTGGATAGACTCACTGAGTCACTATTTTATAGCGTGACACAACACATTCTCCAAATGGTAAATAAAACCCGAGGGTAAGGCCGAGAAAATGATGTCCTTTCTTGGGGATAGCTGTTGCAAGCAGTGTTCTATCCATTTCATTACTTTCAATAATAGTAAACATCCACATATCTGTAATTAAACACCTGAAACAAAGACAATGCCCAGAGGAACACTAAAATCAGCACAAACCAATGACTCTTACTGAGCAGAAAGATGAGTTATATAACAGGATTTGTAGCTCAGGTGCTATGCCTTTATGACCATAATATGTTCTCAGTCACAATAAAATGTCAAAGTTCCTGTGTACATTTATGGCTTATCATCGTGTCTAGCAGGCTGTTACTATAAGGGTTGATTCATATCGGAGCGCCACAGCATCAGTCCTTCCGGTGGTATAAAGGTCAAGAGCCCTGTTAGCATTGAATTTTCCTTCCCTTGCCTTGTGTTTTGAAACTAACTCAGTGCATTAATCATTATTGCAATTAGGAGCAGTTGTCTCAGCAGAGATAAGAGATCAAACCTGAACTTCCTGGTCTATGTACTCAACATCGCACCACATTTGTATTTAACCACTCAGTCATCGCTAGCCATTATTTTCAAAGATAAGAATGCTAAATAATTGAAATCTTTCTATCTGCCTATTTACTGTAAGTGATAATGATGTATTGGATTACAGTTCATTACGTGATGCCCACAATATCTCTGTTGTTTGTTAAATATCCTGTTATTGATGTTATTGGTCCGTTACATAATTGTATTGTTATTTCTGCAAATTGAGCAACACTGTGTGAATTTAATAACCCTCCACCGGCGTATTTGAAGTAAGAGGCTCATTAAATAAAGTGAGAAGCCAGACCATAGCTTTCCTACCCACCCTGACATGAGAAGCAGGCATGCCAGCTCACCCCACCCTTGAGTTTATTGATCCCGTTAAGTGGATAATCAGCTGCCACTCAAGGGTCTCAGTGTGCATCCACTGCCACCTTTTAGTCTGTGGGGTAAGGTATGGGATCGATCCCAGCTGACTACAGGAGGCGAGGGAATAAATAGCTGGGGCCTTTACAGATATCTTCACATCCTCTTTGACCACAGGCAAGTTTCCAGAGGGCTAGAAAGTAGATGATGTTGTGCCCTTGTTTAAGAAAGGAAGCAGGGAAAATCCAAGAAATTATAGGCCGGCGATGGAACAATCTCCACTTGCCTGGGTGAGTGCAGCTCAAACAAATCTCAAGGAGCTCAACACCATCCAAGACAAAGTAGCCCATTTGATTGGAAATGACCAAAAGCCCAGCAGCTCCACTGCATGGGCAGCTAGTGGGCAGGAAAAGGGGGTACCTCCTTTAGAGGTCTCTGTGCCAGTTTGTTCTGGGCGACATCTTCCCTTTCTCTTTGGACTTGCCTGTAGTTTCAACAGTGAACACTACACTACTCTAGGGCTGTTGGGACTAAGGAGCTGCTGGCCAAATTGCATTCTTACAATATTCACAACACTTCAAAAATGCTTAGTCAAACATGAAACACTTTGGGACATTCCAAAATCATAAAAGATTCAGGTTCTTAACTCAGTTCTCAAATTATGAACTTTTACAGTGTATTTTTTGTTAGCTGCCCTATAAATACTGTGACTTCAAGAGGTCAGAGGCCGGGGATTCTGCAACAAGCAACTCACCTCTGGACTCCTCAAAGCCTGACCATCACCTACAGGACACAAGTCAAAGAACAAATAAAGGTACAGCACAGGAAGAGGCCCTTTGGCCCTCCAAGACTGTGCCGATCATGATGCCCTAACTAAACCAAAAAAACCCTTCTTCCCTTATTCAGTCCATATCCCTCTATTCCCTCCCTCTTCATGTACCCATCTAGATGCCTCTTAAATGTTGCTAAGTGCCTGCTTCCATCACCTCCGTTGGCAGCATGTTCCAGGCATGCACCACTCTCTGCATGAAAAACATCCCCCGCGTACATCCCTTAAACTTTTCCCCTCTCACCTTGAACCTGTGCCCCCTTGTAATTGACATTTCCACCCTTGGAAAAAGCCTCTGACTCTCTACACTGTCTATGCCTCTCATAATTTTGTAAACATCTATCGGGTCTCCCCTCAGCCTCTGTCTTTCCAGTGAAAAGAATCCTATTTTATTCAACCTCATAGCCAAACCCTCAAGACCAGGCAACATCCTAGTGAAACTTCTTTGCACTCTCTCCAAAGCTTCCACATCCTTCTGGTAGTATGGTGACCAGAACTGCATGCAATACTCCAAATGCTGCCTAACCCAGGTTTCATATAGCTGTAACACGATTTCCCAACTCTTGTACTCAGTGCCTCAGGTGATGAAGGCAAGCATGGCATATGCCTTCATAATCACTTTGGCCACCTGTGTTGCCACTTTTAGGGAACTGTGGACCGACATGCTCAGATCCCTCTGTATGTTAATGTTCCGAAGGGTTCCTCCATTTACAGTATAATTTTCCTAAAACACCTAAATTTGATCCTCCAAAATATATCACCTCGCACTTGTCCAGATTAAACTCCATCCGCCATTTCTGTGCCCAGGTCTCCAATCTGTCTGTATTTCGTTGTATCCTCCGATAATACTTGGCACTATCAGAAACTCTGCCAATCTTTGTGTCATCCACATTTTCCTCCAGATCATTTATAGGTACTACAAACAACAGTGGTTCCAGCACTGATCCCTACAGAACACCACTAGCTACAGATCTCCAATGTGAAAAACACCCTTCCACCACTACTCTCGGTCTTCCATAAGCAAGATGTGGAGATGGTGGTATTGGTCTGGGGTAAGCAGAGTAAGCAGTCTCACAACACCAGGTTAAAGTCCAACAGGTTTATTTGGTAGCACAAGCTTCCAGAGCACTGCTCCTTCATCCAGGTGAGTATCAGTATTCTTACTGTTCTATAACCAAGCCAGTTCTTGATCCATCTAGCCAGCCCACCCAGAATTGCATGTGATTTTAGTTTTTGTACAGTCTGCCATGTGGGACCTTGCCAAATGCCTTACTAAAGTCCGTATAAACTACATCCACAGTACATCCCTCATCAATTACCATTGTCACCTCTACAAAAAACTCAATCAAATTTGTGAGACACGGTCTTCCCCATACAGAACCATGCTGCCTGTCACTAACAAGTCCATTTTCTTCCAAATGTGCAGATATCCTGTCCCTCAGAATCTTCTCCAAAAGCTTCCCCTCCACTGACGTCAGGCTCACCAGCCTATAATTTCCTGGATTATCCCTGCTCTCTTTCTTAAACAAGGGAACAATATCAGCTATTCTCCAGTCCTCTGGAACCATGCCTGTGGTCAAAGAGGATGTGAAAATATCAGTTAAAGCCCCAGCTTTTTCTCCCCTTGCCTCCTGCAGTAACATTGGCTAGATCCCATCTGGCCCCAGGGACTTGTCTACCTTAATGCAACTTAGGATACTCAACACTTTTTCCTTTGATATACTGATATTCTCTAGAGCGTTTACACACCCATCCCTGACCTCAATATGTCATGTCGTGAGTGTGATGGAATACTCCCCACTTGCCTGGATGAATACAGCTCAAACAACACTGAAGAAACTTGACATCATCCAAGACAAAGCAGCCCCTTTGATTGGCACCCTATCCACTACCTTCAACATCCAATCCCTCCTTCACCAATGCAAAGTGGCAATGATGTGTACCATCTACAAGATGCACAGCAGCAACTCACTAAAGCTTCTTTGACAGCACCATCCAAACCCACATCCTCTACCACCTAGAAGGACAAATACAGTAGGGGTATAGGGGGAATGTTAGTTTAGGTTTAATTTTATTTATTAGTGTCACAAGTAAGCATACATTTATACTGCAATGAAGTTACTGAGAAAATCCTCTAGTCGCCACACTCCGGCGCCTGTCTACTGAGGTACACTGAGGGAAAATTTAGCATGGCCAACACACCTAACCAACACGTCTTTTGGACTGTGGGAGGAAACCGAAGCACCCGGAAGAAACTCACGCAGATATGTGGAGAAGAAGCCAGGGGTCGAACCTGGATCCCTACTGCTGGTGAGGCAGCAGTGCTAACCACTGTGCCACCGGCATTGGCATATGGCATTGAGATTGAGGAAAAACCGTGATCATTGAACTGCAGAGCAAGCTTGAAGGCTGAATGGCCTACTGTTGCTCCTAGTTTCTATGTTTCTAGATGCATTGAAAACCACCACCTGCAAGTTCCCCTCCAAGCCACACATCATCCTCACTTGGAAATATATCGCTGTTTCTTCAATGCCACTGGGTCAAAATCCTTAGACTTCCTCCATAACACCATATGAACTGCAGCTGTTCAAGAAGGCCACTCACCATCACCTTCTCAAGGGCAATTAGGGTTGAGCAATAAATGCTGCCCCAGCCAGTGACACCCGCATCCCATGAAATTATTTCAAAAACTTCAATTCAATGCCAATGTTTGCTAGTATCTGCTCCCAACTGTATTGCCCTACAATTATGCACATCAAAATTCATTTTGGCTATGTCATCTGTCACCCGCTTGGTTGCTAAGGTTGATTCAGCTGATCTGGCAGACTGTAAAGCTGTCACCCTTCCCTCACAGCTCCATATGTGTCCCTCCCAAAGCTCAGCGCTCAGTCAGAGAGAATGATTCGCTAGAAAAGGACCGCTCCACTGGTCTAGGGCATATAACGGAGCTATGCTCCCCTATTGGGCTAAACCTCCAAGACCATTTGTAGGATGACACAGGGAAGTCAATCTTCAAGACTTGAAAATTGATTTTTATGTCTTACTCTATCTGTATAATCGGCCCAGGTTTTCCTTCCTATACTACAAAATACTGTAGGTGATGGTAGTCGGAGATATACACAGAAAATGCTGGAAGTACTCGACAGGTCAGGCAGCATCAATAACGTCTGAGTTCTGACGAAAGGTTATTGATCTGAAACTTCTAACTCTGTGGATGGAATGTGCCTGTCCCACCCACCACGGGAATCATATTGGGCGGAACAGGACCATGCAAAGGTCCGTTGACCTTGGGCAGGATTTTCCGATCTTGGGATGAGCACAGTCGGAAAATCCTGCCACTTATCTCTCCCAAAAGATACTGCCTGACCTTTCAGTAGTCCCTACATTTTCTGCTTACATTTCCTGTTTAATCATTATCTGTTCATGGAGCTTGTGCCATCAGCAAATTTAATCATGTTGCCATTGAGATCCTGTTCTATGTTATTGGTCACTCTTTTAGAACAGCACTGTTTATTTCTTCCCAAATGAACATTTATTACCACTCAGTTTTCTGTAAATCAGTTCTCAATTCAAGTAGAAAATTTGCTATCTGCCCCCTATGCATTAACCTCCTGACGAGCTCAACATAAGAAATTATGTTAAATTACTTCTTAAAAATCCAAGTTAGCTACCATTTAGTGTATTATCCTCATCTGCCAAGTAATTCACTTCCTCAAAGAATTCCAGTAGCTTTTTACAACATGAACTATTAATTCTGATTGTTTCATTTGATAACCACTCATTCTTAGATCATCATTCAGAGTATCTTGGAGAACTTCCTCAAGCATTTTCTTCACTATTGATATTATATATATATTTTAAAACTCACTATCGTATCTGCTTCCACTACCTACACCGGCAGCGAGTTCCAGGCACCCACCACCCTCAGTGTAAAAAACTTGCCTTGTACATCTCCTTTAAACCTTGCCCCTTGCACTTTAAACCTATGCCCCCTAGAAATTGATTCTTCCACCCTGGGTAAAAGCTTCTGACTTAACATTCTGTCCATGCCTCTCGTAATCTTGGAGACTTCTATCAGGTTGCCCTTCAATCTCTGATGTTCCAGTGGGAACAAACCAAGTTTCTTCAACCTCTCCTCATAGCTAATGCCCTCCATGCGAGGCTATATCCTGGTAAATCTTTTCTGCACCCTTTCCAAAGCCTCCATATTCTTCTGGTAGTGTGGCAACCAGGATTGAACACTATATTACAGCTGTGGCCTAACTAAGGTTCTATAAAGCTGCAACATGACTTGCCAATTTTTAAATTCAATGCCCTGGTCAATGAAGGCAAGCATGCCATATGCCTTCTTGACTACCTTCTCAACCTGCGTTGCCACTTTCAGTGAACGGTGTACTGGTGCACCCAGATCCCTCTGCCAATCAATACTCTTAAGGATTCTGCCATTTACTGTATATTTCCTATCTGTATTAGACCTTCCAAAATGCATCATCTCACATTTGTCTGGATTAAACTCCTCCTGCCATCTCTCCGCCCAAGTCTCCAACTGATTTATATCCTGCTGAATCCTCTGATGGTCCTCATCGCTTTCTGCAATTCCACCAACCTTTGTGTCGTCCGCAAACTTACTAATCAAACCAGTTAGATTTTCCTCCAAATCATTTATATATATTACAAACAGCATAGGTCCCAGCACTGATCCCTGAGGAACGGCACTTGTCACAACCTTCCATTCAGAAATGTACCTTTTCACTGCTACCCTTGGTCTGCTATGACCGAGCCAATTCTGTATCCACCTTGCCAGCTCACCCTGATTCCCTGCTACTTCACCTTCTGCACCAGTCTGCCATGAGAGACCCTGTCAAAGGCCTTACTGAAGTCCATGTAGACAACATCCACTGTCCTCCCCTCATCAATCATCTTCATCACTTCCTCAAAAAACTCAATCAAATTACTGAGACACAATCTCCTCTTCACAAAACTATGTTGACTTTCGCTAATATGTCTGCTTATTTCCAAGTGGGAGTAAATCCTGTCTCAAAGAATCTTCTCCAATGATATCCCTACCACTGACTTAAGGCTCACCAGCCTGTAATTATTGGATTGTCCTTGCTACCCTTCTTAAACAAAGAAATAACACTAGCCACTTTCCAATCCTCTAGGACCTTCCCTGTAGCCAGTGAGGATAGAAAGATTTCTCTCAAGGTGCCAGCAATTTCCTCCCTTGTCTCTTTTAGTAATCTGGGATATATCCCATCTGGCTCTGGGGACTTGTCTACCTTAATGTTTCTCAAGAACCCCAATACCTCTTCTTTCTTTATCTCAACATGATAAACTATCGACACACCTTTCCCTGGACTCATCATCCAACAAGTCCTTCTCTTTGGTGAATATTGACACAAAGTTCTAATTTAATATCTTGCTTACTTACTCTTGCTCCCAAGCATAGATTCCCTCCTCTGTCCTTGAGTGGGCCAACCCTTCCCTGGCTACCCTCTCGCTCTTTATTTAAGTATAAAAGGCCTTGGGATTTTCCTTAATCCTGTTGGCCAATGATTTTTCATGACCCCTTTTAGTCCTCCTTGCTCCTTGCTTAAGTTTCTTTCTACTTTCCTTGTATTCCACACTTGCTTTGTGTGTTCTCAACCTCCTAGTCTTGACAAATGCTTTCTTTTTCTCTTTGACTAGTCTCACAATATCTCTCGTTATCCAAGGTTCCCAAAACTTGCCACACTTATCCTTCATCCTTATGGGAATGTGCTGGTCCTGAATTTCTATCAACTTACACTTGAAAGCCTCCCATATGCCAGATGTTGACTTGCTCTCAAACATCTGCTCCCATTCTACAATCTTCAGTTCCTGCCTAATATTGTTGTAATTCGCCTTCACCCAATTTAGCACCTTCATTTGAGGACTACACTTGTCTTTATCCATCAGTATTGTAAGGATTACTGAATTGTGGTCACTGTTCCCGAACTGCTCCCTGACTGAAATATCAACCACCTGGCCAGGCTCATTCCTCAATACCAGGTCCAGTACAGCCCCTTTCCCGTTGAACTTTCTAGAAGCCCTCCTGGATGCTCCTTACAAACTCTGCCCCATCCACACCCCTAGCAGTAAGTGGGCCCCAGTCAATATAGGGGAAGTTAAAATTTCCCACCACAACAACCTTATTACTTTTATACCTTGCCAAACTCTGCATACATATCTATTCCTCTATCTCCTGCTGGCTGTTGGCAGCCTGCAGTAAATCCCAACATTGTGACTATACCATTCCTATTCCTGAGTTCTATTCTAGAGTCCTATATAGAATATCTATAGTGCAGGAGGCCGTTTAATCTACACCGACTCTCTGAAAAGCATCTTACGCAGGCCCAGCCTCTACTCTGACCTTGTAACCCCACACACTTATCGTGGCTAATATGCCTAATTTACACATCTTTGGACACTAAGGGGCAATTTAGCATGGCCAATCCACCTAAATGCACATCTTTGGACAGTGGGAGGAAACTGGAGCACCTGGAAGAAACACACACAGACACAGTGGGCTGGATTCTCCAGCCATTTACGCCAGTGGGATTCTCTGGTCACATCGGCAGCACACCCCCACCCATGTGTTCCCTGGTGGCATGGAATGGCTTCAGTGGAAACACGAGGCTGGGAGGCTGAAGAATCCCACACAGGGAGTAAGTGCAAATTCCACACAGATCGTCACCCAAAACCAGAATTGAACCCTATGAGTGCTAACCATTTTGCAATAGTTCATTCAGCTGTGAATGGTTGTGTTTGTATGAATCATAATTCTTACTACTGTTTGATTTCTTTGAATATTTCTGCTTTCGCTTATGATGCTCCTTTGAGCCATTGTCTTCAGCCACTGTGGTCTAGATCTTGGTGCATCTGTCTTTTTTCAAAATGCTATTAGCCTGGCCTAAGTGGTAGGTAGCATCGTTGCCTCTGAATGAGTAAGTTATGGATTAAAGTCCCACACCAGAACTCAATCACATTCGGGCGGAATTTTATGGGCACGTCTGCACGAGGTTCTTACGATCCCACCCAAGGCCACAGAGAATGCCGTTCTCCGGAATCGGGGCGGGCGTGCCGGTAAAGTCCTGGCCATCATGTAGGTTCACTAATGTCCTTTAAGGAGGGAAATCCGCCTTCTTTCTCCAGGCTGGCCTACCCGTCACTCCAGACCCACAATTTGGTGGGCAGTTAAAATATCATTAAAAGTAAACCACAGTAAAAGTTGCTGACACTTCCTGCATACATAGGCCTCAGGAAGCACTCTCAACATTCCTGATGTTACAGGATGGCCATCCCATGCTGCCAAACTGCCCTGTTATGCCTTAACTTTACTTTCCTTAACTTTATTTTACTTTGCCTTTACTTCACCTTACTTCCCTTTTGCTTGGATCACGTAATTAATCTTAAAATGTTGCTTTTACTGACAAAGCATTTTTTTGAAAGCTTTCAGCTATTTACAGACACTAAGTAACAGTGGTTTCCTATCAAACAACCAACGTATGTTTTTTCTGATTTGATTTGACTTGGTTTATTATTGTCACATGTCTTAGTATACAGTGAAAAGTATTGTTTCTTGCGCTATTCGATCAAAGCATACTGTTCATTGAGAAGGAAAGGAGGGAGTGCAGAAAGTAGCGTTACCGTCATAGCTAGGGTGTAGAGAAAGACCAACTTAATGCAAGGTAGGTCCATTCAAAAGTCTGATTGCAGCAGGGAAGAAGGTGTTCTTGAGTCGGACCTCAGACTTTTGCATTTTCTTTCCCCAACGAAAGAAGGTGGGAGAATGTCCGGGATGGGTGGGGTCCTTTAATTATGCTGGCTGTTTTTCCAAGGCAGCGGGAAGTGTGGACAGAGTCAATGAATGGGAAGCTGGTTTCTGTGGTGTACTTTGATTTTTGTAAAACAAAATCAAGTCCTGAACACTCTGGGTTAACAGTACGACCACACAGGTCAGTTTCCTTTCCACTCCCTGGAGGTAAGTGAAAGCCCCCCAGCCTCCTCCTCTATTTATTTGCTCCCAATTAGAGGCACTCTCATGATGGTCTGGTTCCTTTCTGCTCCCTTACAGTCACCACTTGCCTCTGAGGCAGAAGGTTCTGTGTTCAAGAACCACTCCAGAATCTTGAATACAAAAATCTAGGCTGGCACTTGCAGTACTGAGGGAGTGCTGCACCTCTCCGAGGCACTGTGCTTTGTCGGAGATATTAGACCAAGGTCTTGCCTGCCTTCTCAGGTGACCTTAACAGAGCTCTTGTCGCCACTCCAAAGAAGAGAAGGGGAACTATCTTTGGTGTCCCGGCCAATATTTATCCCTCAATTCAAAATCACAGAAATTGTGGAAATTGGCTGTACATTTCCTTCATTATAACGATGACTATGCTTCATAAGCACTTAATTAGCTGTAAAGCACTTTCAGACATCTGGTGGTTGTGAAAAGTGCTTAATAAACTTGGTTCCTTTTTTCTTTTTAGCCTTTGAAAAATAATCCGGGCATTTACTTTTCCTGGTAAGCCATCAATTGTTAATTTTCTGTGGAGTACAGCACAAACAAAAGTATCAACAGAAACATGGAACAAGTCTATGAGAGAATGGGAAACTTTACCCTGGTGGGATAATTTTCGATTTGGGCATGAGTAGAAACCTGCCAGTTGTGAATCAACCACATGCTCTCCACTGACCTCAGTTGTTTCTTCTATGGAATTCACTCGACTGGAAGGGAAATCTTTGGCCTGGACAATAAGGAACTGAGCCGTGAACTGACATATTTGTGCCTGTGCTCAAACTAGAAAGGTATTTATTAGTGTCACAAGTAGGCTTACATTTAACACTGCAATGAAGGCATTGTGAAAATATCCTGGTCACCACATTCCACTGCTTATTCAGGCACACTGAGGGAGAATTTAGCATGGCTAAAGCATCTAACCAGCACATCTTTCAGACTGTGGGAGGAAACTGGAGAACCCGGAGGAAACACACACAGTCATGGGGAGAACATGCAGACTCCGCACAAACAGTGACCCAAGCCGGGAATTGAACACGGGTCCATGGCGCTGACAGGTAGCAATGTTAACCACTATGTGTTAGCCGTTGGAACCCAGTTCCTGAAGTTTTAAATCCTTACACAAAGATGTTGCATATTTCAGGGCACAAGTGAAAATGTTGAACAAAATACAATCACGTAGAACTAAGAACAATACGGCACAGGAACAGGCCCTTTGACCCATCAAGCCTGCACCGATTTACAGTTTCTATCCCTCTGTTTGCCTCCCATTCATGTGTCTATCAAGATACGCCTTGAACGTTGCTAACGTGTCTGCTTCCTCTGCATCCACTGGCAGTGCATTCTAGGCACCCACCACCTTCTGTGTGAAAAACTTTCCCCGCACGTCTCCTCTAAACTTACCCCCTCCCATCTTAACCCTGTGCCTTCTTGTAGTTGACCTTCACAACCTGGGAACAAGCATCTGACTATTCACCCTATCTATGCTCCTTATATCGGGTGTACTTAAGTCATATCTCATATCTCTGTTAACAGTTCAATCTTCTCGGAGAGATATTCACTGATTCAAAGTTAGCAGCAGGGTTGTTGGTTCATACAAACATGTTTTATATACATTATACAGGAGAATGATTGTACAGTTCAAATTATTCAGCCTTGAAAATTGCATTTTTTTGAGGCCTATAAACATTTATTATAATAATAATTTTATTGTAATTATCCTGTCCGTGCCCTTTTTCCTGCTTGATTTCTGTCAAAGTGCCTAAATTATCACCCCCACAGAAATTAATCCTCACATTGTTTGAATAAAATCATGTTTCACCTTGTATATTGACTTTTTTTTCCCTTTGATGAATAATATTTGTGTCAGACAAATAAAGGAAATATCATTGTAGGTAAGATTACCATTGTAGGTAAACCATTACCAGAGTTGGGGAAAGGTACAGATGAAAAGCTAAAGGACTAGAGGCTTAAACAACCTTTAAGCCATTCATGACCATCCCAGAAGATTAAACTTAACAGGACAGAAAAATTGCTTTGATGTCCCTCAGCCTCTGCTTACAACACTGAACCTGCACCTTCCTTTGCACCTTCCCAAATTCATGCAAGACCTTTGATTCAATCTTTCCATTTTCAGCCTCTATTCAGCCTCTTCTGGGGAAGAGTTCCAATAGAGACAATAAAACACAGCTGGCAGGTTTCCATTTGTGCCCAAATCGAAAAAGACTTAGTACTCGTTGCTGTGCCAAGTAGATGAAAAACACTTCCTGTGGCATTTGGGCATTTGTGCAACTTCCACTACCTGCAATGACTTTGCTTTGGTACGGGGGAATATGAAGCTAACCTGATGCATTGGTCAGGTGGCCCTCCTGCCGTTTGGTGGGCTGATCCATAGTGTCCTCGCCAGTCACGTGGCCCTTGGGAAATCTGTCCCCCCCCCAAACAAAGGGCCAAGCTACCACACTAAAAGACACATGTTATCAAAACTTTTGGATTTGTATTCATCAGGACAGTTTGTAAGAAGACCAAATGTAAAAGGAACAACAATTAATACTTTATACGATGACAGCAGTGATTGATTGGCAACTGGACTCTGATTGGTAGAAGCTTTGCCATGGAGAATGCAGTAGTTAACTGATGACTGACAGTTAACTACTAAGCTTTAATAACATTCAACCAGGCAGGTTGACTCTTATTGGTCAAGGCATTGCCCTGGGAATGAACCAGAGTATGGCTGTTGTTATTTTGTTTCATTGAAACAGATGGAATGTTTATACACATTCTTTCTGTCTGTAAAGAACAGGGCCTTGTATATTAATATTGCCTGACGTGCTGAGTATTTCCAGCATTTTCTGTTTTTATTAGTAGAATAAATATGTTTTAACATTGCAGTTTATTTATGTAACCAAGAACTGTGCAAGTCTTATGGAGTAAATTGAAAGGTGACTTGTGGCTCCAACAGAAAATGGTTTATTAACTAATATAGTACATATCTATGTTTATACAAGTTAAGGGTCTGACAGAACTAATACAAAAGTCTACTCTCTTTTTCTCCTTGGCTTCAAATGAGAGTTCTCCTCGTCCAAGGACACATGCCCTTACTTCCGATTGGCTCAGCTTCCTGAAAGGCCTCTCCATAGGGTCGAGCCCGATCACGTGACCAGAAAAGGTTCATCCCCTTAAAGGGGGGCATGTTACCACAGCTTACTTTCTTATTATCAAATTCAGGATTCTGAGAACTGAGCTGGCACTTGGAGTTTATCCCCTTCCAAGATCTTGATGGAAACCATTAAGATCATGAGAGGTACTGACGGGGTGGACGTGGAGATTAAGTTTCCTCTTGTCAGAGAATCTAGCACTGAGTCACTTTTGAAAAATAAGGCGTCGCTCATTTAGATTAAGTTAAAGTTTATTATTAGTGTCTCAAATAGGCTTATATTAATACTGCAATGAAGTTACAGTGAAAATCCATACTCTGGCAACTGTTTGGGTACACTAAGGGCGAATTCAGCATGGCCAATGCACCCGACCAGCACGTCTTTCAGACTGTTGGAGGAAACCAGAGAACCTGGAGGAAACCCAAACAGACACAAGGAGAACATGCAGACTCTGCACAGACAGTGACCCAAACCAGGAACTGAACCTGGGTCCCTGGCACTGTAAGTACCACCCTGGCACCTGGTTTTAACGTGGTTTTAATTGCACTAATGCCAGCAATGTGTGGCTTTTGTTCAACTTTTGCAAGTTCAGGTTGTTCTATAACATTTAAATAGAACTAAATAGCAAAATCTTGACATTTGACAAGTATTAAGGAACTTTTGATTTGAAAGAATGGGGCAATGCATGCTGAATTGAGGGTAGGATGAGTTTTTTTTAAAAGAACACTACCACCTATTTATAGGATATTATTCAGTTTTTAAATCTGGTGGAGAGCAGGTCCACACAATAACCTGGATCAACTGAATTCTACTACCTGTATGGTCCAGAATTCCAAATCATTCTAGAATCTCAGGGGACTTCTCCCCCCATTGATCCTCTTATTCAAAATGACATCCCCCTCCCCACCTTACATTAGATTAAAAGACCACACAGCAGAGCACAGTCACCATAGCAACAAAAAAGACTACTGACTAACCCGCATTTGTTACATTGTGAACACAAGAGAAAGTAAGTGGTGGTCAATCACGGATGGTGTTTGTCCAAACCTATTGATGACGAGCCACTAACCTGGAGAACAAAGAACAGAAACAGGCCCTTTGGCCTCCAAGCATGAGCCAATCACATTGTCCTGCCTAGACCCACCGCCTGTATCTCTCTATTCCCCAACTGTTCGTAGAATTCCTATAGTAAGGAAGGGGGCCATTTGGCCCATCCAGTCTGCACTGACACAATACTACCCAGGCCCTATCCTCATAACTCCATGCATTTACCCTAGCTAGTCACCCTGACACTAAGGGACAATGTGTCAGGGTGACTAGGGTGACATAGACTCATGTGTCTATCCAGATAAGCCTTTAGTATCAGCAATGTGTCTGCCTCAACCACCTCACCTGGCAGTGCATTCCAGACCCCCACCATCCTCTGTGTAAAAAACTTCCCCCACAGGTGTGGATCCAGATTAAAAAGAGCTTTAACAAAATTGGTCTTTTCAACGTGAAAAGAGGCACAGTTCACCACAACCGTTCCAATTTCAACTCTCATCTTCCAGCATCATCTTAGCTGCTTAGCTGGGCCCTGTCACGTTTGAGCCAACCATGAACACATGGCAACAGCAAAAGTACTGAGGATTCTGGAAATCACAAATAAAATCAGGCAGTGCCTTGGGTGAGATTGTCTAGCTGTTTTATGCCAGCAGGATCTTCTGGTCCTGCCGACAGCACACACCCTCAGCTGCGTGTTTTGTGTCGGTGTGGGGTGGGTGGAATTGATGGAAATCCCTGTGGCAGTGGTGGGAACAGAAGATCCCACTGCAGGACAACGGTGGGCCGCCTCCTGTCAAGGCATGCCACAGGGAGGCCAGAGAATCCTGCCAATGGGTGGCACGGTGGCACAGTGGTTAGCACTGCTGCCTCACAGCACCAGGGACCTGGGTCACTATCTGTGCGGAGTTTGCACATTCTCTCCTTATCTGCATGGGTTTCCTCCAGGTGCTCCAGTTTCCTCCCACATTCTGAAAGACATGCTGATTAGATGCATTGACCCGAATGTGTGCCAGAGTGTGGCAACGAGGGGAATTTCATAGTAACTTCATTGCAGTGCTAATGTAAACTTTACTTGTGACTAATAATAAATAAATTAACTGTTTCTCTCCCTAGGTACTGTCTGACCTACTGAATATTTCCAACATATTCTGTTTCTATCTAATGAATGTGTTAGCCTGATGATAAAATTTGGTTAGGCCTTATTTTGGAGCATTGTGTATAATGCTGGTCACCACACTAATGGAAAGATATTGATGCATTGGAAAGGGTGCAGAAGAAATTTATCAGGATGTTGCCTGGTTTGGATGGTATGGACTACAAAGAAAGATTATACAAACTTGGATTGTTTTCATTGTAGGGTCAGTGGATGAGGGGGGATGAGGGGTAATAGAGGTTTACAAGATTGACAGGCTTGGATAGAGTGGATACTCAGAGTCTTTTTCCCAGGGTCAAAGGTTCAATTACTCTGGGTAATAGTTTGAGAGTGAGAAGGGTAAAGTTTAAAAGAGATGTAAGGGGCATATTTTTCACGCAGACGGTGGTGAATGCCTGAAACGTGCTGCCAGAGGAGGTGGTGGAATCAGATTCTATAACAACGTTCAAGAGGCAGCTGGATAGATACATGAACACAGTAAAAGTCTCACAACACCAGGTTAAAGTCCAACAGGTTTATTTGGTAACAAAAGCCACTAGCTTTCGGAGCGCTGCTCCTTCGTCAGGTAAGTGGGAGTTCTGTTCACAAACAGGGCATATAAAGACATAAACTCAATTTACAAAATAATGGTTGGAATGTGAGTCTTTACAGGTAATCAAGTCTTAAAGGTACAGACAACGTGAATGGAAAGAGCGTTAAGCGCAGATTAAAGAGTTGTGTATTGTCTCCAGACAAGACAGTTAGTGAGATTTTGCAAGCCCAGGCAAGTTGTGGAGGCAAACAGACCCCCACCACACATTTGTGTCTTTGAACTTACTTTCATAACTTCAGGACCATTACAAAGGGCTTTGCAGCAAATGAAGTACTTGTGCTGCGCTGATGAAGTGTAGCCACTGTTTGTAATGCAACAGACAATTTGTATGCAGCAAGATCTGACATGCAGCAGTACATTAAGATACCAGATGATCTGTTTTAGGTGTTGGCTGATGGATAAATATTGAAAGTGATAACGTTCTACTCTTCTTTGAATTATGCCATGAGATAATTTACACTGATTTAAGTGAGCAAAGCCTTGTTTTTTTTTGTTGCAGCTGAATTATCATGCATTCAACAAAATAGCATTCCCTTAAACTAGGCTTGTACTCGTTAGAGTTTAGAAGAATGAGGGGAGATCTCATTGAGACGTATAAGATGATGAATGGGATGGATAGGATAGAGGTGGAGAGACTCTTCCCGCTCAAAAAAGACAGTAGGACTAGGGGGCACAGCCTCAGGATAAAGGGGGGGCGGTTTAGAATGGAGTTGAGAAGGAACTTCTTCACTCAAAGGGTGGTGAATCTCTGGAATTCTCTGCCCGTTGAAGTGGTGGAGGCTACCTCGCTAAATATTTTTAAGATGCGGGTTGATGGGTTTTTGATAAGAGAGGGGATTAAGGGTTATGGGGAGAGGGCGGGAAAGTGGAACTGAGCCACGACAGATCAGCCATGATCTTATTGAATGGCGGGGCAGGCTCGAAGGGCTAGATGGCCTACTCCTGCTCCTATTTCTTATGTTCTTATTAGCGCTTTGCTGAAATATCGATCTAGATAATCCCAGCAAAACCTATACTTACCCAGCCATCCACACTTCAAGGAAGGGTTAATGGGAAACAAAGAACAGCGGGAATGTTGACACTAGTTCAGGCTGCAGCATAAAGGGTTAGTGTTAAATATGTGAATTGACAATCTATAATCTATATCATCAATGATGTAAGATCACTTTGACAACAGAGTATGCTCAACGTAGTTCTACGCGAAGCTTTATGCTAAGTCTCATAATGTATATCATTGAAAGTTCTATAGAAGACAAAGTTTAGCAACAACCTTGCATCCAGCATTACCTATCAATAATCCTGATCAAGGAGACTTAATCTAAGACTTGCAACAATATATAGTTGACAGAGGTAAAGATGCTAGAAACAGCACTGAGTAAAAAGCTGAGCAACTGGAAAAAGCAGCAAGAGGAACGGATGCAGGACAAGGACAGTGCAATAAAAATGGTAATAAAATGTAACAGACCGGAAAGAAAGCCATGGAGAAAATTTTACCTTTTACCAGAGTGCTTTGGCAATGTGGAAGGTCTGGAGCAAGCCGAGAAGTATCAGAACTGGTGTCATTAGTTCAAGTACAGAACTAATTTGGGACTAGCAGAGGAGACTGTCATAGAACAGGTCAGTGCCCTTCTCTACACCATAGGCAATACTGCAGATGACATAATGGCCAGACAGGGCATAACTGAAGAGATGGCGACATGCAAAGAGGTTCTAGAAGCCTTTGACACATATTTTGACGTTGAAAGAAATACCATTCATGGCGAAGGCCGCTTATTGTAACATAAATTTATTGATAAGACAAAATATACGGCAGTTAGTAATAAATAGACTGATAGAGTTCAAAAATATCTGGGCCAAACTCACAGATGAATGTTAATGTACTCTAACTTCCACCGGCTGGAATAGAAATATTAATCATGTGTACATAATGAAGAGTTTGCCACAGGGAAAAGAATTTCAGAAACTTATTCACCATTCATTGAAAGCAAAAATCAATGTAATAGTTTGGAACTCAAGTGTAGTTATACACAGATGAGCAGTGAGGATGCATTTGGAATATCGTGTACATTATTGGACAATCTATCTTCAAAAGGCTTTGATAAATTGTTGAGGACTTATAAAAGAGTGACAGATGATTCAAAGACTTGTGGCTATAATCTCCAATGTGTGGCTCATAGGAATTGACAATTCTTATGAATGACTTAAAAAAACTGAGACGGGAAAGGATCCAGGTTTCTCAGATGGGTAAAGGAATGCATTGTGTAGATGTGGAACTAACTAATGAGTAAGATTATAAAATTGGCAAGCCTTTAAACATGAGATTAAAAGGCATGTGCGCAAATTGGCTGCCATGCTTCCTACATTGCAAAGTGACTGCATTTGAAAGATATTTCATTGACAGTAAAATGCTTGAGGCCAATCTATGGTCACGAAAGGTGTTACATAACTCCCAGTTTTTGAGCCTGGATTTGCCGGTCAGTGTCAAGCAAGAAGGACACTCATCAATGGCCATAAAGTAAGTCTGCCTTAAGAGGCACAGCGATCTTTCTGGTGAGAACTCTATCACCGTGCACTGCAGCTGATGGTGACATGAGTTACTGGGGAATCACAGTGTGGAGCTAGAATGATGTCATCAGCTTGTCCAAGCAGCTAATCACATTAAAGGAATTTCACAGACACACAAACAGCAAACTAAAAATAGTAGAGTAAAATCGATGTTAAAAAATATTACATCAAGTGAATTAAAAACTGCAACCTACACATGGGGTGAATGTTGAAGCTTAAATTATTCTGAAAAACTATTCATAAAAATTATTTTTGAAAAAAGCATACGGTCATACTAGTTAATCATTTAAAATCACTCCATGATGATAACATTTTTTCAGGGCTTTGCTTGTGTATCGCATTTTATTAATCACTGTCATTAAAGACCCAGTTACACCTGACTGAACAAGGTACAGCATTTTAAGGGGTTAGAAACTGCAATGTTGGAACAGGAAATTGAAAATCTAATGAGTCTCAGTGATTGCTAGTTCTGGAGTGGGGTTAGGGTGTTGGGGGTATGGGGCAGTGGGGGGAGTGCTGGCTGCAGGACAACCTGTATTTTAAAAGAATTATTATTGTCACATGTATTAACAAACAGTGAAAAGTATCATTTCTTGCATGCTATACAGACAAAGCATACCATTCATAGAGTACATAGGGAAGAAGGAAAGAAGAGGGTGCAGAATGTAATATTACCATCATTGCAAGGGTGTAGAGAAAAATCAACTTAATATAAGGTAGGTCTATTCAAAGGTCTGATGGCAGCAGAGAAGAAACTGTTCTTGAGTCTGTTAGTATGTGATCTCAAAATTCTGTATTTTTTCTCCATGGAGGAAAGTGGAAGGGAGTATGTCCAGGGTCCTTGATTATTCTGGCTGCTTTCTGAAGCAGCGGGAAGCGTAGATGGAGTCAATGGATGGGAGGCTGGTTTGCATGATGGGCTGGGCTACGTTCACAATCCTTTGCAGTTTTGTGCGGCCTTGGTCAGAGCAAGAACCATACCAAGCTGCGGTACAACTGGATAGGATGCTTTCTATGGCACCTCTGTAAAAATTAGTGAGAGTCATGGTGGACATCCCAAATTTCTTTCGTCTCCTGAGAAAGTAGAGGCGTTGGTGGGTTTCCTTGAGTATAACATCAGCGTGGAAGGATCAAGACAGTTGCTGGTGATCTAGACACCTAGAAACTTGAAGCTGTTTACCATTTCCACTTCATCACCATTGATGTAGACAGGGACATGTCCTCCCCTGTGCTTCCTGAAGTCGATGACTATCTCCTTTATTTTACTGACATTGAGGCAGAGGTATTGTCGTTTCACCAGTTCACTAGATTCTCTATCTCTTTCCTGTACTCTGCCTTGTCAGTTTGAGATTCAACCCAGTACTGTGGCGTCATCAGCAAACTTGAAAATCGAGTTGGAGGGGTATTTGGCCACACAGTCAGACGTATATAAGATGTATAGTAGGGGGCTGAGGACACAGACATGCAGGGTACTGGTGTTGAGGATAATCGTGGAGGAGGTGTCATTGCCTGTCCTTACTGATTGCAGTCTGTGGGTTAGGAAGTCTTGGGTCCAGTTGCAGAAGGTCAGTTGCAGAAGCTGAGTCCGAGGCCACGAAGATTGGAGATGAATGTTGTTGGGATAATGGTGTTGAAGGCTGAGCTGGCATCAATAAATAGGAACTTCACACAAATGTCTTAGTTATCCAGGCCCGGAGCGACGGACTGCTACTTCAGGATTTCTGTACTAATCGGTGCAAGCTCCACATGCAGCCACATTCAAGAGGGGAAATGACAGCAAATGCTATTAAGCCTTCCCCCTCCACTCCCACTCCCACCACTAGCCTCTGCAAATCTGGCCCATTCTTTTTTTCAATCTTCCATTATACTTTGCATCTTCCATTATACTTTGCAGCATAGTTTGATTCTTTCTAGTTTGTGGGCAGACTCCTTCCTGGCAGTGGCTCTGAAGCTGCAGGTTTTTCTGGTATACCTTTTGAGGATTGCAGGTATTATTATCTCATATCAATTTCTATCTAACACTTCTACTGGATGTGCATGGGCCTCAATTTCTCCATTATTTCTGAACAATGCTGGTTAAAAACAAATCTCTATTTTTCAGCATAGTTCACCAAAAACAATCCATATTATGTTTAATCCACACTCAGGTGTAACTTAATTTTTTTTAGTTTTAATTTCAAATTCATTGCCTTTCAAAAAAATAGAATACTTAAATTGCAGGATAAAGTCTCACAACGCCAAGTTAAAATCCAACAGGTTTATGTAGTAGTGTGAGCTTTTGGAGCACTGCTGCTTCACCAGGTGAGTGAAGAGTTGGGTTCACAAATACAGCACATGTCGACAAAGGTACAATTGCAAGATAATGGTTGGATTGCGAGTCTTAACAGCTAATCAAGTCTCTACAGGTGCAGACAATGGTTGCAAATTCCTACTAACTGTCCTGGCTTGAGACAATTCACACCTCTCTAATCTGTGATTATCCCTCTCTCTATTTGCATTGTCTGAACCTGTTGATTATGTGTTAAAACCCATATGCCAACCATTATCTTGCAATTGTGTCTTTGTCAATATATGCCATGTTAATGAACCCAACTCTCCGCTTACCTGATGAAGAAGCAGTGCTCAGAAAGTTTGTGATACCAAATAGACCTGTTGGACTTTAACCTGGCGTTGTGAGACTTTTTACTGTGCCCACCCAAGCCCAATGTCAGCATCTCCACATCATAAATTGCAGAAATATGTCTATGTCAAGAAACTTCAGATGTTTGCCATGTAGTCTGTTCCATCTACAAGATCATAATTTCCTTCTACAATCACTGCAGTAAGAAATTGTGGATACTCAACTGTCCTCTGTCACCTGGACTGTATAACTGTACACTGTTGTGAACTTGTATGACTCAATGTTTCAGTCTCACTCCCTAGGTTCTTACATATCATTAATGCCATGGCACGTTCAGGACTGGAAAATTTTCTTGAAGAAAAATGTCAGGCACAAATGTCATTACACTGCTCCATTGACACAGGGTCGGAATGGTGTTTACTTATACTCTCCATCGTGACTCCATTATTGCTAAGACCTCTAAATTAAGTGAGAAAGTTAAGGGATTGCATGTCACGTTCACTGCAGGGCAGCCTTTCTTTTTAATCTTTGGAATATGGGAAAATCAGTGGAATTTCTTTCAACTTTAGTTTCAGGCAAGGAATGTTTATGTCAAAGTAAAAGCACCCAATGTCTGCAAAACCACCAGGAAGTCAGCAGCAACCGAGGCATTTCCAAAACTTCAATGTGACAGGAAGGGTTTTTAAGAAGAGGGAAATTGAAAGGGGACTCTTACAATACAAACTTTCACTGGAGCTCAGAGTGCAATGCTGATTCTGAGTCCCACGGTGGTTGCAAAGTTCAAATGAATTATTGGGATATATGGGCATATTTTGTAGTTTAGTGGCGTGAGACCAAAGAAAGCATGTCAGGGAGGTAAGCAAGGATCCGAAAAAGACTGTCCACAGCTGACATTATGCGAAAGTGACATTACTGCCTCACTATGCCAGAGACCCAGGTTCAATTCTGGCCTCGGTCGCTGCCTGTGTCGAGTTTGCACTTTCTCCCTGTGCGTGCGTGGGTTTCCTCCGAGTGGTCCAGTTTCCTTCCGCAATCCAAAGATGTGATGGTTAGGTTGATTTGCCATGTTAAATTGACCCTAGTATCAGGGGGATTAGCAAGTTAAATATTGGGGTTATGGGAATTGGGCCTGGGTGGGATTGTGGTCGGTACAGGCTCGATGGGCCGAGTGGCCTCTTTCTATACTGTTGGAATTCTATTATTCAATGACTAATGCCACCTATAAATCCTGATTCAAGTGAGTCCCTAATTAATACCCACCACAATTAAAGACAATTTGTATACAATCAACAGGTTCCATTCTCTCTCTGTAAGTAAGCATTAGGGTTTATGTACCATGAAAATTTCAAAACAAATTAAATCAAAAGATGTATATTCTGCACAAAGCATTGCATTGTGAGCATTTCCTCTTTTGATTTCAGATTCCAGCGTCTGCAGTAATTTGCTTTCATTACATTGTGAGACATTCCTCCTCTTAGATCCCTAACAGTTTATTTGAATATGCATTTATTTTCATAAAGCAATCTAACAATTGATGCCTTGCAATCACCCATTTGATTTGAGAGATTTCCTTTCTCTTCAGTATCTCACCGGTATGTCAATCTGTTCTCACTCAAGCTTTTTAACATTCTTTCATGGGATGTGGGCAATGCTAAAATGGGCAGCATCTATTGACTATCCCTAATTGCCCTTGAACTGGTCATTTCAGAGATCAGTTAAAGTCAACCACACTGCTGGGTGCGAATCGGATTTCTGGTCTCTCACACTACCTTTATGGCTCGCCAGATGATCGAACGGCGAGTGGACTGGTAAGATCGCACCCATTGAACCTGCTCTGAATTTCCTTTTCTCGAAGGAAAACAGCCCCCGTTTCTCCAACTTAACTACCTAAAACCAGGGGAGATTTTAGTGATAATGTCCAGAGGCCCAGATTAATGCTCTGAGGCATGGAGTCAAAACCCAATGTGGCAGCGAGTGGAATTTACATTCAACTATTAATATTTGCTAGTCCCAGTAATAACAATTCTCAATTCTCGTAAAAACCCAAAATGATTCTCGGGAAGGAGATCTGCCTACCTTACCTGGTCTGGTCTACTTGTAATCCAAGACCCAAAGCAATGTGGTTGACTCTTAACTGTCCTCTGAAATGGCCCAGCAAGTCACTTGGAGCCAGCCTAATGTGGATGGACAATGAAAACCCTTGCCCTCGATGCCCCCATCCCACCAAAGAGTCAAAATCCCCTGTGCCTTTTACATTTTACAACCTTTTTTAAAATGTTCTTATCTTCCCAAGCGAAGGGACTATATTTCCTATTTTGTCTGATAAGAAATATGAAATCAGCTATAGTAGAATATCCATCTGGAAGATCAGTTTGAGAAGCATCAATAAATATGATGGGTTTCATGTTCTTTTGTCACCTAAGGATGAGAACATAAGAATGCATTTCTCCAGGTTTAATTTTTCGCATGTTTTATTTGCCTTAGAACATTCTGTGCTTTAGAATGCATTACCACAGTACTTAACTCCAAAACATCAAAACTAACATCTGGTCTGGCCTGAGTGCCTGACCAGGTCAACTGACCAATGAAACTTTGCCATTGCCCTGTCACTTCTTTACATCTAAACCAGGTATATTTTGGCATCTATTGAAAGAGAATTGGAATACTTTAAAACTTTTTAAAAATGATTTCACGAATGTGAGCATTGCTGGCAAGGCCAGAATTTATTGCCAATCCCTAAGTTTCCCTGAAAAAGTGATGGTGAGCTGCCTTCTCGGAACTGCTGCACTCCAGGATGCTGTTAGTGAGGAGAGTTCCAGGATTTTGACCCAGTGAAGGAACAGTAATGTAGTTCCAAGCCAGGATGATGTATGTCTTTGAGGGAAACTTCAAGGTGGTAATGTTTCCATGCATCTGCTGCCCTTCTATGTGGTAGAGGTCATGTGCTTGAAAGGTGCTATCGAAGGAGCCTTAGTGGGTTGTACAGTCCATCTTGTGGATGGTAGACACTGCTGCCATTGTATGCTGGTCATGGAGGGAGTGGATGTTGAAGGTAGTAGATGGGGAACTTATCAAGCAAGCTGCTTTGTTCAGTGTGATGTTGAGCTTCTTGAATGTTGTTAGATCTGCACTTATCAGGCAAGTGAAGAGTATTGTATCACAGTTCTGACTTTGAGTCTATTAAATGGTGGACAGGCTTTGGGGAGTTGGATGGTGAGGTATTCGCTGAAGGATTCCCAGTCTCTGACCTGATCACAGTATTTATGTGGCTAGTCCAGTCAGTGTCTGCTCAATGGTAACCCTTAGAATATTGATAGTACGGGATCCAGTGATGTTAATGCCATTGAATGTCAAGGAGGGGTAATTGGATTCTCTCTTGTTGGAGATGGTCAAGTGGCTAGCGCTTGAATGGTGCAAATGTTACTTGCCACTTATCAGCCCAAGCCTGAATATTGTCCAAATCCTGCTGCATATGGGCATCGACTGTTTCAGTATCTGAGGAATCACTAATGGTGCTGAACATTCTGCAATCATCAGCAAACATCCTCACTTCTGACATTATGATGGAGGGAAGGTCATTGATGAAGTAGCTGAAGATAGTTGGATCAAGGACACTGCAGGTGTGTCCTTGGATTAACATAATTGATCTCCAACAATTACAACCATCTTCCTTTCTGTTAGGTATGACTCCAACCAGTGGAGAACTTTCCTGCCTGGTTCCCATTGACTCCAGTTTTGATAGGGTTCCTTGACATCATACTTGGTCAAAAGTTGCGTGGAGGTCAAGAGCAAGAATAACAAAGTCTTGTTGCATTTGAGCAGGGTTTTGGTGAAATTGCAGCTGGATTATTGGGTGCAATTTTGGTCTCCACATTTAAGAGAGGATATGCCTGCATTGAAAGCAGTACAGGAAAGATTCACTAAGTTGATCCCTGGGATGAAGGGAGTTGTCCTCTAATGAGAAGTTGAGTAAATTGGACTTACATTTTCTGGAGTTTAGAAAACAGAGAGGTGATCTCATTGAAATCTATGAAATTCTGAAGGGGCTTGATAGATAGATGCTGAGGCACAACCACAGGATAAGGGGTTTATCATTTAGCACTGAGATGAGGAGAAATTGCTGCAATCAAATGGTTGTGAATGTGTGGAATTCTCAATGCTAGAATGTCGTGGATGCTCCATTGTTGAATACATTTGAAACTGGGACTGACAGACAATCGGGTCTCTCAGGGAATTAAGGGATACGAGAGCAGTCGGGAAAAAGGCACTGAAACCTAGATCAGCCCTGGTTATCCTGAATGGCGGAGCGGGCTCGATTACCTGTGTGGCCTACTCCTGCTCCTATTTCTTGTGTTCTTGTTGACCAATTACAATTAGCAGAGAAGTCTCTAAATTGGCTGTTTGATTTAAAATTATTCCAGACCTGTTCTGCTTATTTTCAAAACCTATATATAAATAAAGGTTCCACAAACCTAACTTCCAATAATTTTAAATTATTTTCTGATCTTATTAATTCTTTTTCTCAAATTCTGCAATTCTATCCCATAAGTGATTATTAGAATCATGAAAGAGCCAGAAATGTTCCTTTATGATACACAATGAAACATTTGGGGATCTACCTCTCATTGAACACAGTTTATTTTCAGCAAAGCAGCTCTCATCAGAACAATAGCTGTGGGAGAGTTCACTCTTTCACCCCAATTGTATCACTCCAAATGCTCTTCAAAACCCTTAGCCTCACTCTAGCCTAATGTATTCCAGCTGTGAACTCAAATACACATAAAAAATTGAAACAATTGTAGTAGTGTCTAGAGCAGGAGAACTGTCACACAGCACAGGAGGCATTTTAGGATTTCACCCATGTACTAATTGATAAGGCCAATATCGTCAAACCATCAGGAATGGGTTTTTACATGAACCATCTATGCCAAGATCTGGTTGATGAGCTAAAGTTTTATGCGTATTTCATTGATCACCACGTGATTTGTTTCATAGCATCCATTACTGAAAGCATGACCATGGTGCTCATGTTTTTACACATGATTCTGAAGTAAAATTGACAATAGTGCAGAAGAAGGCCTTTTGGCCCATTGAGCCTGCACCAATCCCACCCAGGCTCTATCCCTGTAACCCCATGTATTTACCCTACTAATCCTCCCCTGACACTAAGGGGCAAGTTATTATGGCCAATCAACTGAACCTGCACACCTTCGGACTGTGGGAGGAAACTGGAACACCCAGAGGAAATTCATGCAGTCATGGGGAGAACGTGCAAACTCCACAAATACAGTAACCCAAGGCCAGAATTGAACCCAGGTCCCTGGTGCTGTGAGGCAGCAGTGCTAACCACTGTGCTAAACACTAACCATTGGTCGCAACATGATTTGTTTCATAGCATCCATTACTGAAAGCATTACTATGGTGCTCATGTTTTTACATATGATTCTGAAGTAAAATTGACAAATTCATAGAATCATAGAACACGTACTGTGCGGAAAAAGGCCTTTTGGCCCATTGAGCCTGCACCAACAACAATCCCACCCAGGCCCTATCCCTGAAACCCCATGTATTTAATCTACTAATCCCCCTGACACTAAGAGCAAGTTAGCATGGCCAATCAACTGAACCTGCACATCTTTGGACTGCGGGAGGAAACCAGCACACCCAGAGGAAATCCATACAGTCACAGGGAGAATGTGCAATCTCCACACAGACAGTACCCAAGGCTGGAATTGAACCCAGGCCCCTGGTGCTGTGAGGCAGCAGTGCTAACCACTGTGCCACCATGCCACCCAAAAAATATGGAACACTTCACGAACTTACATGTCATCCTTACACAGGGGCCATGTTAATCTTCCCTGTATCATTCCAATTTTAGTATATGTGCTGTCAAAGAATTCTCCTCCATTTTCAGTCAGAAACTTCACTGATGTTCTTTCCATTTCTCCATAGATAGGTCATTAACATTCCTTTGGTCCTTTCTAAGTATAATTGTTGAAAGGCCAAATCTGGCCACCGGATTGCCAAAATGTAGAATGAGCTTATTTCTGTCTTTGTCCCACACCTTTAAGTCCACAGCAACTACCTTGTTGAAATCATGGGCCAGTGGAAGACTTACAACAAGACATGGTGGCATTCTCTGATACTTTCTATGGATTTTACACTTCTCACTCATTTCTACAACTAACTCCTGGTCAACCACATGTGCATCTATTAGCAGGACTTTTACGAATTGACAGGTAGGGTGAACAAATTGTCTGTGTAACTTTAAGACTATTTGTTTCTTGTTCTCTCTGTTTTTTATCACTCAGTGCCATTAATATTTGTCTAACACTCTGATGACAAAGATAGGAGAGCATAATAATGTCCTTACTGCAGAGTAAATTGCAGGTCCACTGATTTTCTAAAAATATTTGCCTTAACGTATTGCATGTCAACTTTCATTTGCACATTTTTCATAGAAGGTTGGCTGAACATCATAGGTATCTCACTAGAGACTATCAGCATTTAAAAAATAGCTTACCGTAGCTATTTCACATGGAATTATAACTCTCTTTAGTGACCTTAATGTGGTGTCATCACAAAACTTAAAGCAAATAGTACTTTAACATTCCTTAAACTTTGACAATCCTCACTACTTTGTGAATTAAGGTCATATTTTAACCAATCTGTTCTACACCCTTGCCTCCCTGTAAGCCACCAGGTTGAAAGACAACAGAATTGATTTCTGATTTGATTTCTCATTGTCACATGTATTGGGATACAGTGAAAAGTACTGTTTTATGTGTGCTATACTGACAAAGTAAACCATTCGTACAGAATATAGGGGAGAAGGAAAGGAGATGGTGCAGAATGAGGTATTACAGTTTGGGTGTAGAGAAGGATCAACTTAACATAAGATAGGTCCATTCCAAAGTCTGATGGCAGCAGGGAAGAAACTGTTCGTGAGTCCAATGGTTCGTGACCTCAGATTTTTGCATCTTTTTCCTGATGGGAGAAGATGGAAAAAAATATGCCCGGGGTGTGTGGGGTCCTTGATTATGCTGGCTGCTTTTCTGAGGCAGTGGGAAGTGTAGACAATGGGAGGCTGGTTTGCATAATGGACTCAGCTACATTCATAACCCTTTATAGCTTCTTGTGTTCTTGGTCAGAGCAGGAGCCATATCAAGCTGTGATACAACCAGAAAGAATACTTTGTATGGACGCATTCCTGAGAAAGTAGAGGTATTGGTGGGCATTTTTGCATGCTGAGATTGATCTCAGGCCCTCAGTATTACTGATACAACAGCCCCCTTCATGTCACAGAGCTTGAAACTCTGCAAACAGGAAGCGTTAATATTCACATTTATTTCAGAAAATTCCTTACACCATCTACTCAGTTTCAAAACTGGTTACCCACACCGCTCACAGAGCAATTAAGTCAACTCAGAAGGTTGTCTAATTTCAACCACATAAGATGCAGGACAGAAAGGGACAGACTTTCGTAGCCCTATTTCTTACATAGTTCAGATCCTCAATGAAACACTTAAATTATGCAAACTATATGTACTTCAGTGACTGTATTGTAGGAATGGTGAATTTGTTTGTAATTTTAATGCACTTTTATCCTTTTAATACCTTGTTCAACACTTCCCCGTTAACTTCTGAATTTGTTTGTCGAATTTGTTACCACAATTATTACATGTCTGCATGTTTTTAGCTTAATTGCTTAGCCTTTATATGATTTTTAATATAAGCGCCACTGCTACCAGCCTGTGAGCTGTGGATAGGCTTATCATCACATATAAAATTTATTTATTAGTCACAAGTAGACTTACATTAACATTGCAATGAAGTTACTGTGAAAATCCCCAAGTCACCACACTCCGGCACCTGTTGGGTAAACTGAAGGAGAATTTAGTATGGCCAATGCACCTAACCAGCACATCTTGGACCGTGGGAGGAAACTGGAGCACCCAGAGGAAATCCACACAGACATGGGGAGAATGTGTAGATTCCGCACAGACAGGAGCCGAAGCCGGGAATTGAACCTGGGTCCTTGGTGCTGTGAGGCAGTAGTGCTAACCGCTGTGCCACTGTGCTGCCCCCATATCGTTGAATTGTTAGCATTATCTAATTAGTATTTTACAGAAGTCTGTGACTAACTCATTCTTCACAGAAATAAAACTCCTTATGGGCAGAATAATTTGTTCAGATTCATCACCATCTTCATTCTCTTCCTTTTAACTCTCATGTGTTATTGCGAGGACTCCACCTCTCCACTTTGGACAGTTCATCACATAATTAATTTGCACATTTCACCTGAAGCACCAATCAAATGTTCCTTGCAAATTCCTGTGAAGCATTCACCTATTAATGCTGTTCCAATTCAATTTTCTGCTGTAAGAATCCTCCTTCTCTTCCTTCAGGCACAATTTCCTCAGATAGTATTGGCAATCATGGACCTCCATTGGTACATAATTATTGTGGTTTGCCTTTGTATTCTGCAGTATGGCTGTCCAGGAAATCCCCATGCTCTTTACCACCTGCCATTAGGTGTATTGGAAGTATTTACAGGCTGATAATCATCCTGTTTTAGCCATGTCATACATGCACTTTTCATCCCATAGTCCCAACATGGGACTTGAACCTGGAGTTTCTGGCCCAGAAATAGGGACACAACTGTTACACCACAAGATGTCTCTGACATTGTAAGAATCAGATCTGCTTGAGGTTCTTTAGTCCTGATTCAGCTTGCCTTCAATCCTTCCTTTGCACTGATACTTGCAAACATATCTGGACTGTTACAAAATCTGGCAGTCATTGAGTTATGTATTCTTCATGTCACCATGATGGTTGAATAATATAAATAATATAATGTTTCCATAGAATGTTTACATAGACATCCGACAGGGTCTTACTCCAGAAGAGCTGAACACTGGTTAGAACTGGTCACCGGCCTTTTTAGGGCAATTTAACATGTCCAGCAATTTAAATGAGGTTTATGTTCAGGAACCTTCAAATTGAATTTTTATAATCTTATGTACAGTCTGAAGTCTCACAACACCAGGTTAAATTCCAACAGGTTTACTTGGATTCACAAGTTTTCAAAGCGCTGCTCCTTCATCAGGTGAGTGATTTCTTTGCAATCAAGATCTGCAGAGCTCTGAAGGCTTAACAGAAAATAATTTAAATGCTTTATTTTTCTTTTGTGGAATTCACTACCACTCATCTGATGAAAGAGCAGCGCTCCGAAAGCTCATGGTTCCAAATTAACCTGTTAACTTTAACATCATATTGTGAGACTTTTTACTGTACTCATCCCAGTCCAATGCCAGCGTCTCCACATCATATATACAGTCTGTTCATGCTTGTGATATATGCTTCTACTGATTACCATCCATTTTCAAAAATCTATCATGGTCTAACCATGCCACATTGGCATTTAATAGATCTTTTTTTTTGTAGATGGTGGGAAGGTGATGGGAAGATGGTGGCATTGGTAATGTCACAGGAGTAGTAATCTAGAGGCTAATGCTCTGGGGACAAGGTTTCAAATCCCACAAAGGTCAATTAATAAATCTGGAATTGAAAACTAATCTCAGCAATAATCACAATGAAACAAATTTTGTTATTAAAAACCCATCCAATTCACTGATGTCCTTAATGTGAAGGAAATCTGTCATCCTTACCTGATCTTGCTTACATATGAGTCCAGATCCACACAAATATGATTGATTCTTAACTGCACTCTGAAATGGCCCAGCAAGTTACTCAGTTCATGGACAATTAGGAATAGAAAACAAATGCTGACATACCAGTGACATATAAATCCAATGAAAAGACTAGATATAAATGAAGATTTAATCCAAGAACTCAAACAGAAGATTCAAATTTTCTTCACTATAAAATACATCATTTCTGATTTTACTTATTGTACAAAGCAACAGTGCCAAGCACATACTTTGTTTCCTCTTTGATTACCTGTGCCCACATATCCACTCCCTTCTTCCACTAGTCATAGTTTCTTAATTTGTAACCTTTACTTTCAGGCAACTTTTCTCCACTACCATGTTACATTCCAGAAAACCAGCTGGCGAAGGATAGAACTAGAACAAATCTTTAATCGGTTTATACATATTTGTTTACAGATTTACATATTACATGCATGTACTTCCTAGTCCAAATGACGACAATTTTAGCTTGTGCCTATTTATAGGTGTAAAAGTGAATCCCTGGTTAACGTCCTTCACTTGCACACAAATAAACACAGTTTATAATAAGTCTGTGGAGGCAGAAGTTCCTTCCCCAAAATCCCTTTATTTACAACCCTATCAGTCTACAGCAGTCTACTTCTGGGGTGTCAGAGGAACTGACACTCCGGTTAAGTACAAGACAAAGACTCCCTGATTGGCCCATCAATGGACTCCTTAATCAGGGAGTTCATACTCCAATAGGCCACCCTCAATGGCCTGATTGAAATCATTACACAATTAAAGACAATTAACAAATGTGATTATTGTACTGCTGGTGTCTTAATGATCTATTTGTTGCTGTGCATTATTATGAGCTGTAAATAAATCTGGGAAAGTAATTTTAGGCTGCCCACAATGGTTGATTAGTTTTGTTAATTTTCTGCCAAAAATATGTTGGCCACTCCTTATAATATGACTGGAAAGATCCTGTTGCGTAGGAAGAGCAGAAAACGCTGTCCAGGAGTGTCCAAAAATGTGCGGGTTAGGTTGATTGGCCATTGCTAAGTTGCCCCTTAGTGTCAGGGAGACTAACAGAGTAAATACGTAGAGTTACAGGGATAGGGCCTGGCTGAGATTATTGTTGGTGCAGACTCAATGGGCTGACAGGTCTCCTTTTGTACCGTAGGAATTCTGGTGAATAGAATTATTACAGAATTCTATTCTATTCTATTCACACCAATCTATTTCTGGAATCTGCAGCCAAGCCACAAACCAAAGAAAAATAAAGGAATAAATGGCAAAACTGTAACGTAGCCCCTAAGGAAACTATTCAGGAACGATCATTCCTTGCACAACAAGATGCTTCTGGACATCTGTGTTGATCTTTGACTAATTTCCACCTATGTTCCCTTTGTGTAGCAGTAGCAGTTTAACCAAAAGCAACGTTCCCATTCAGCTTTTCTACTCTACTTAGTATCAAATAGCTCTTTAAATTATTCTTATTCATTTTTTTTCAAGGCCGAAGAATCCAAATGACCTTTCTTTACAACTCAGTCATGTAGTATTAAGGGGCAGTCTTCCGCTGCTGTAATGCCTCCAAGGCTCAATCATTTCCTTTATTCTTTGGTGATCAAAATGGAGCTCTCAAATAGTGGGCTGGTGAGAGCCCTTCAGAAATTGGAACAAGACTGCTTCAGAATGGTATTTCACTGATTTGAAATACATCAATCACAGATCTAAACTAGGCACACAAGTGTTGATTTTACAAATCCTAAATCTCATTAACCTGTTCTCCAGTTATTTCTTTACTCTCCTATTTTTACTTATAGCAAATTCAATCTATCTTTTTTGTATCCTATTTATTAGTGCACACAGCACTTGAGCTCACAATCTAGGTTAATACCCCATTGCTTTTCTCAAGGAGTACTGGGGGCGACATTAAAGGAAAGGGTTTTTTGCAAGTTCCCATGGCACTAGTATTCAAAAAGGAAACCTGGAGTTCTGCTGTCCCTCTAATGTTTTACTCTCAAACTTATGCTTCCCCACCATTCCTCTCACCGTAAAGGCACATATATGGGGAAAAATATGCCTCAGACATTGACTCAAAATGGTTGATATCAAATCAGTTGTCTATTATATACAGTGTCTGATATTCCATTCTACTGCAGTCATTGGGTATACTGGGTGGCTACTCCAATACCATCTCAATTTGCATCATCGTCCATGGAGAATTTCTACCCCGTTAACTGACAATTTCTCTCATTGTTGTTTCTGGGACTTTGTTGTATGAAAAGAATTGCTTTGTTTGATCTTCCTCATCATGTACTCTGCCTGAGTAGAAGAAGCTTTGCTTCATCAGCCAAGTGCTGTTCTCTGTAGTACTGCTAATGCAGCCACGCGCCCCATTGTATTGTATTTATGTTCTGCCGCTGTTTGGAGGCTGCTCAGAAGGGTCATTAATTACAGCTGCAGCTTGGTCTCCCAAGTCATCTGTTCAGTCTATGTGAACTTCCAAATAATGAGAAACATATGCATAGCCACATAGTAAAAGACATCATGGCTCGTTCCAGGATAACAGACATTGCAATGTTTTTTGAGCATTAGTTGAATGGTAGACCTGGGTGTTCAATTTTGTCAATTGGATTGTTGTGAGGTACCCTGAGCCTGTATGGATGTGGTTTCCTATGCCCTGTTCAACTTTAACGGAGTAAGTGATGAATGTATTGTAAATATAGAGTGAAAGGTTTTGCTGCACAACATTCTTTCTACTGAAGCTACTAGTATGTATCTTCATTTCCTGTGGGCAGGATACGCTGCTGATTGCTCCCTGCCAGGCTGATGCATTGTTGCTGCAGGGTATGGGCATGCATGGGGCCCTCTTCTGTGTATGTTTGAAGCCCCTAATCTGCCTTCACCCTGATGCCACACACCCCAATCAGCTGATGTGACACTCACCCAGGCAAGTGGAGTATATTCAATTACACTCCTGACTTGTGCCTTGTAGTCGGTGGACAGGCTTTGGGGAGTAGGATGGTGAGTTACCTGCAGCAGGATTCCTAGCCTTTGACCTGCTCTGGAAGCCACATATTTATATAGCTAGTCTGGTTCAGTTTCTGGTCAATGGTAACTCTCAGGATAGTGGGGAATTCAATGATGGTAATGCCTTTGAATGTCAATGGGCGGTAGATCCTCTCTTGTTGGAGATGGTCATTGCCTGGCACTTGATTGGCGCAAATGTTACTTACCACTTGTCAGCTCAAGCCTGGATATTGTCAATTAGACATTCATTTGGATATGAACTGCTTCAGTATCTGAAGAGTTGCTCCTTCATGTTTGTTGACATTGATAGGAGGCTGTCTGGTGGATCAGCCAATGTTCTCAGTACCTTGGTGTGCACGCCTATCAGCACTCTCTTTTGTGCACCCTTACTGAGGTTCTCATTTGGATCCTCAGCAGTAATATGTTTTGACATACTCTCTGGACAGCTGGAAAATTAACCATCTTTAACCACCGGCCTTGTTGAAGTCGACTCCAACTTATGCTTGGTGACTCATCGTCCACTGATCCTATCATTACACTATCCACTAAGGTGAGTGTCAGAATTAGAATTGCAAATGTTGGACCAAGTGGTGGGCTTCTACTTAAGTGCAGTGCTGTTGCTCTCCTTCATCCCCCCCCCAGGGCTCTTGTGATTGGGCAGGGGGCAAGTTCTTGGATGTCTGAAAGCAGGAACTCAGAAGGGGAAGGCTACTGAGGGGGAAGGTTGATGGGGTAGGAAGCAAGAGACCTCATGGTCACACAATCAGCAGCTTATTAATCATACCAGATAATAGGGTGGGGCTGTGCTGAGAGTTGGGAAAGGGCACAAAAAAGAAACATGCTATTAACCTCAATATTGTCAATGATTTTGGATGGTCTGGGCCCAGTTGTAGTTGGCACCATTATCCAGAGAACCATGGATTTATGGGATTCAGGAGAAACAAGCATCCTTGTCCCCTGTCAGATCTCCCTTGCTCCCAGCCATTGTTGTACCTTGTCCTGCAAGATACAGGGAAGAAATTTACTGATTGTCTGGGACTGTGTTTGGGTGATATGTCTAACATAGCTGAAGAGTTGGAAGTATGTGGGGGCAGTGAGAGGTGGATGAAATTCTAGCAGTATTCAAACGTGTGTGATAGCAGTGGAGTATCTCAATGTTAGGTGTGGTTCCTGAGCGTCATGGAATGCTGTTGGGTGAGTGACAGGGTTGTGGTGCATTTAGTAGCATAAGTGGTTGTGCTGTGGTGGGTAGAACATGTTATGTGAAGATGCATTGACTGACATCGGCCACACAAGTGGGATCATTTGACTTCTTGTTCCATTATGTCCAACATTGGAAGTTGATCTTCCTTGCCTCATGTTTTTAATTCCTTCTGACGATGGTCCTTGTGGGAATCCTAGCACCCTTGCTGAACCACGGCTCCTGCCCGCTTGCACACTACTGCTTCCAATGATGCATCCATCACTCTGGGCCTCACTGTTTGCATTGCTGTTCATATCTTTCAAGAATTGACATTACTGCAATTATCTTATGCAGTTTTCCTTTAAGAAGGGCAGGATGTCTCCACCACATGGTCTGCAAACAATGCTGCTCTCGTCGTAGGCATTACTACCTCCCCCATGCCACCCCCAGCCCCTCTCCACCATCCGCACACACACACATGCACACCATTGTCCACCGAACTCAGTGTTCAGCAGAAAATAGTGCCGGAGGCTCACCAGCTAGTGCCACAGTGATTCAGACGAGCTGAGTATACAAATTGTGTGTGCTGAATGGGCATGGGCATATTGTGAATTCCAAACCTCATGCCCAAAAATTGACTAAACCCAAATTCCAGACCATCGGCCTGGATTTTTGTCAAGCTTGAGAAACGCAGGAAGCTCCCAACTTCTGAAACAGAAGCCCACCTCCAAATGCTTCTCCCACCATATTTCGTATTTGAGAGATATGGGCAGGGCCAAGTCAGGTTTTGCGACCTGTGATACAGGGCACGAAGAGTCTGGGTACAAAGGCGGGCTTGTTAAAAGGCCTGTTAAAAGGCCTGTTAAAAGGTTTTTGGGGAGAGCAGCTCAGCTCCCACCATCATTCTTATTCTCCCTACACCTCACTTCTCACACTATCACCTCCCCACTGATCCGATCCTCCTCATACCCCTACGCCCTCTCCAGTCCCCCTCTTACAATCAAGCTCCCTCATGCCCCCTCATATTCTGGGGATAGGGCCTGGGTGGGATTGCTGTCAGTGCAGTCTTGATGGGCCGTATAGCCTCTTTCTGCATTATAGGTGTTCTATGATACTATGATTCACCCGTGACTCCTCCATGCTCTCCCATGTTTCATATGTTCCCTCCACTTACCCTTATTCCTCCTCCATGCCCTCTCATACCCTCCATGCACCTTCTATGTTCCCCATGTATACTCCATAGTTGTTTCCCAAGAATCCACTATGGGTGGACCTCAGGGGCCATGTCTTTGAAATGGAAGTTAATAAACATTCTAACAATCTAACAGAGTTGCCATTCAAACACACTTCATATTGAAAAAAAAACTCTCCACATAAAAGCTATTCAAAACAATTTAAATCCGCTTAAGTGGCCAGTATTTTGCAAAAAGAATTGTTCATTCACTTTTCACATCAGAGATAGACCATCCCTTAATAACCTCTAAAAACTGTCAATCAAATTGTGAACGCAGCTCCTGCTGCAATAGAAACAGAAAGTGCTATAAAAATGCAGCTGATCTGGTAGAATTTGTAGAGAAGGAAAAACAGAGTTAACATTATGAGTCCAATGTGACTCTTGATCAGGTTCTAATGAACAGGAGAATTTCAAAGTGCATTCTTCTTCAGTTTTGAATGTATTCAGGAGCTTTAATCAATGGAAAAATACTCTAATGCATCGCCACAGTTGCATGGTCAAAATAACTGTTAACTTGATCCTTTTATGTCGGAGCCTTTTGATGAATCACTATTTGTTAAAACACATCCATATTACAATACAGTATCTAATAGTGATATTGAAGTTGTCAAAGTATGAAGTCTTAACTGTCAGAATGTTCCCACTCCTCAACAGGTTGTCCACTGGTCACAAACTGTCCAGTACGGGGTTTTCTTTTAGGATTTCCGTAATAGTATGCTGAAAAATGAAGGGGTTGGGAAGGAAATTCAAATTTCCCTGAGTGTCCTTGACCTCTGGGGTATGTGCAGGGTCACAAATCTAGGCCTTCCTGGCCTGTGAAAAGGCCACACAAAAAATAGCATGGGTGAGGAAGACACTGCAAATTTGAAAGGACCGCAAATATTTCAATTTTTTTTGTTATCGCTTGGCTCCGTCACCAGACAGGAATTTGACTCACTGTATCTGTCATTTGCCTGCAGTACGGTGGCATAGTAGCTAGAACTGCTGCCTCACAGCACCAGGGACCTGGGTTCGATTCTTGGCTTGGGTCACTGTCTGTATGGAGTTTACACGTTCTCCCCATGTCTGCATGGGTTTCCTCTGGGGGCTCCCGTTTCCTCCCACAGTCTGAAAGACGTGCTGGTTAGGTGCATTGACCCGAACGAGTGCCAGAGTGTGGCAATTAGGGAATTTCACAGTAGCTTCATTGCAGTGTTAATGTAAGTCTTACTTGTGATTAATAAATAAACTTTAACTTTGATCTTGCAGGTATCATCTGTGGTAACATAAGAGCCTAATGTTATTGTAACCTTCACACTTACATGACTCGCCAAGTCTAAAGTAGAAATTGGTTCTCTGGTGAAGTAGAGGAAACAAAAATAAATCTCCTCTACCATTTCAATTATAAGTTTTGACATTGTTATGTACTGCCCATGAGGAGATACAGGCAGGAAAAAAGGCTGATATGTGTTTTAAAATAACAAAAAAAAATCTTGTGCATTTACCTGCTCTGTTAGAATGTCAAAGGTGGCCTTACAGGCCAGTGTATGTCCCTGCATGCTCACCTTATTCCAGGCTGTGAATAAACCCATACATGTCACAATGTGTTATTGAAACTTTGGTGGAAGGAGTCCAGAATCCTCAAATAAGGGAAGTTAGAGAGCTGAGAAAGCGGAAATAAATGGTATAATGAAGTCATCTCTCACCCATGTCAATGAATTGTATAACCTGAACCGCTCTTCTGGCATCTTGTCATCTAGAGATGTCGTTGCTTAGCTAGTATGGGCATTTAAGTTCATGATTTGTAGTCAAGAATGGCATGAATCAATGTAGTTTAGTTGGAATTTGCATTTATTTCCGGGGCTGAAGTTTACCAAAATCAGGTTGACTTTATTTCTAAGTACTTTACATTATTGAAAACATTAACATTTGGAGAAATGAAAGCTTGCTTGCAAGCACATTGCCTCAACATGGCTGAATTAACTTACAAGAGACAAGGTAGCTAATAAGTCTCTGAGATACAAATGGGTACATACACATTGGTGCAAAGACTCTCATCAATATTGCTCTTTGATACAGCAATGGAAGTTGCAGCAAATAAGTTCTAAGGATGTGCGGGTGAGGTTGATTGGCCATGATAAATTGTCCCTTAGTGTCAGGGGGATGAGGAGGGTAGATATGTTGGGTTATGGGGATAGGACCTGGGTCGGCTTGTTGTCAGTGCAAGCTTGATGGGTTAGGTAGCCTCCTTCTGCACTGTAAATTATATGCTTGTATGACTTTTGTTGGTTTCTGCATAGTTTCACAATTCAAACGAGGAGGACAAGCTCATGATCAGAAACTGCCTGCATGGACCAGCTGGCAGGGGTATTCACAGACATCTTCAACCTTTCTTTACAACAATTTGAGGTTCCTATCTGCTTCAAGAAGATGACCATCATCCCAGTACCAAAGAAAAGCCAAGCAGCATGCCTTAATGACTATTGTCCGTTGGCTCTGACATCCATCATTATGAACTGTTCGAAAGGTTGATCATGACACAAATCAGTTCCAGGCTCCCAGGCTGCCTGGATCCACTGCAGTTCGCCTATCGCTGCAGCAGATCCATAGCAGATGCCATCTCCCTGGCACTGCACTCAGCCCCACACACCAATGTCAGACTCCTACTTAGCAACTACAGCTCAGCCTTAAACACCATTATTCCTACGAAACATATCTCTAAACTCCTTGGTCTCAGGCTCGGCTCCTCCCTCTGCAACTGGATCCCGAATTTCCTAACCCACAGACAGTAATCAGTAAGGATAGGCAACAATACGTCCTCCACGATCACCCTCAACACTGGTGCCCCACAAGGCTGTGTCCTCAGCACCTTACTATACTCCTTATACACCTAGGACTGTGTGGCCAAATACCCCCACAGCTCGATTTTCAAGTTTGCTGATGGCACCACCGTAGTGGGTCGGATCTCAAACAATGATGAGACAGAGTATAGGAATGAGGTAGAGAATCTGGTGAACTGGTGTGATAATAATAGTCTCTCTCTCAATGTCTAAAGAACAAAGGAGATTGTCATTGACTTCAGGAGATGTAGTGGAAAACATGCCTATTTAGATCAATGGGGACGAAGTAGAAATCGTTGACAGCTTCAGGTTTTTAGGTGTTCCGATCACCAACAACTTGTTCTGGTCCCTCCATACCGATGCTACAGTTAAGAAAGTCCACCAATGCCTCTATTTTCTCAGAAGACTAAAGAAATTTGTCATATCCATTATGACTCTCACCAACTATTACAGGTGCACCATAGAAAGCACTCTCTGGTTGTATCAGCTTGGTATGGCTCCTGCTCTGTCCAAAATGGCAAGAAACTACAAAGGGTCATGAATGAAGCCCTATCCATCACTCACACCAGCCTCCCATCCATTGATACTGTCTACACTTCTCGCTGCTATCAGATGTTTGAACGGATGTCCCTCCAAATTAAGTTGATCTTTCTCTACACCCTAGCTATGATTGTAACATTACATTCTGCACCTTCTCCTTTCCTTCTCTATGTACGGTATGCTTTGTCTATTCAGTGTGCAAAAAAAAATACTTTTCACTGTATACTAATACATGTGACAATAATCAATCAAATCAAATCAAATAAGCTCAGGTACACTGACATCTGAGATATGATTTTATCCATAAGAATTCCAGGGCCTTCTTTTATAGGTAACAATATCCCCACATTGGCATATCTTCAGTGCCTCAGATCATAGCTTGAAGGACAGAGAAGACAGAAAATCTATCCATCTCATTCCTCTTTCTCTATGACTTTCATTGTTTCAGTGTACACTTATTCGTTCTCTCATGTCATTCTCATCGTGCAGATTTCCAAATCCCTCATTCCCAATTATTCATGGGAACTTATTGATAATACCTTTTCCTTCTCCTAACCTCTAGTAAATCCACAACTACTGTTCTCCTGCATTGTATTTAATAATTTTAGGCCATTATCGGTCACTTTTTTCTCAGTTTCTTCATTAACCCGTACATATAAAAATGATCTCTTTCTGAATGAACATAAGAACATAAGAACATAAGAAATAGGAGCAGGAGTAGGCCATCTAGCCCTTCGAGCCTGCCCCGCCATTCAATAAGATCATGGCTGATCTGTCGTGGCTCAGTTCCACTTTCCCGCCCTCTCCCCATAACCCTTAATCCCCTCTCTTATCAAGAACCCATCAACCCGCTTCTTAAAAATATTTAGCGAGGCAGCCTCCACCACTTCAACGGGCAGAGAATTCCAGAGATTCACCACCCTTTGAGTGAAGAAGTTCCTCCTCAACTCCGTTCTAAACCGCCTCCCCTTTATCTTGAGGCTGTGCCCCCTAGTCCTACTGTCTTTTTTGAGCGGGAAGAGTCTCTCCACCTCTATCCTATCCATCCCATTCATCATCTTATACGTCTCAATGAGATCTCCCCTCATTCTTCTAAACTCTAACGAGTACAAGCCTAGTTTATTCAGCCTCTCCTCATAGCTCAATCCCCTCAACTCCGGTATCAGCCTAGTAAACCTCCTCTGCACTCCCTCCAGGGCCAAAATATCCTTGCGTAAGTATGGTGCCCAAAACTGCACACAGTACTCCAGCTGCGGCCTCACCAATGCCCTATACAGCTGCAGCAAGACCTCCCTACTTTTATATTCAATCCCCCTCGCTTTCATGTGGATATGTGACAAAAAATTGGTTAAATCCACTGCTGGGCCCAAGATCAGTGTGTCTAATTATATAGTGGCAATTAGGATTCAGAATTGGTCAGAGGCCCTTATTATTACTGAATGAGCAGGCTGCTAATATTATGATTGCTATTGTTCGGCCGATCACCTCACTGGTAGGGAGTGGAGTATCAGGTATCCCCTTGACGCTACTAAAAGACAGTTTAAGGGGAATGGCATTTTACTTACAGGTGACTGGAAAGTAATGTTCAAACATGGCAAACCAAGGATTAACTTCAAAGCTCTTTCCATTTCTCAGTTTCAGCACTGGTGATGTTAGCAGAGGAGGTCAGCCAGAGGAAGCTTGACTTCTTTTCACCAAGAAGCAGGAAAACACTCATGAAAGTTGTAAGACTGCAGTAAACAGGGATGGAAGTGATTGCCAGCACCAGGAATATCATTGAATCATACAGTGCAGAAGCCCTTTGGCCTATTGAGTACGCACCAGCGGACTACCTTAATTAACACTACAATTAGGTTGCTGTGAAAATCCCCTAGTTGCCATGCTCCAGTTTCTGTTCGGATACATTGAGGAAGAAATTAGCATGGCCAATGCATCTAACCAGCACGTCCTTTGGACTGTGAGGACAAACCAGAGCACCTGGAGGAAACCTATGTGGAACAGGGAGAATGTGCAAACTCTGCACAGTCACCCAAGCTGGGATTGAACCAGGGTCCCTGGCGATGCGAGGCAGCAATGCTATCTGCTGTGCCACTCCACTGAGCCACTGTGTCTGCCTGGGTGACTTGCAATACACCGGGAAGAGGTAGGCCCAGGAAACAGCTTGTGTGTGTGGAGAATCTCTTAATTTAGCTCTGCTAATTTGTAGGCTGGTCAGGATGCTGGGAAGGAGACAGGTTAGCCAGACAGTCGGAGTGGAACCTATTTTTGTTATAAAACAGGGCTGCTTCTTAGTAGGGACAGTGCAGGGGGACATGGATGTACGTACTCCTGTGGCAATTGAAGGGGGCTAGTGAATTTGACAGCTTTTTCCACCTGATCAGCAGCCTGCATTAGAAAGGTGATGTACTGCTGTCTGTGAAGAGGCCACCTATCAGCTGTGAGATAGCCATATGCCCAGCAAACCAACTGATATTTAATGCCATCTGTTGTATCCCAGAGTGAGCCTGAGGCATTAAAGACATTCACATTCATAGGCAGTGCTATCCTTGCATTTGGCGCCAGTTCCTGCTGCAACAGGTTATGTTGGTCAGTGACTGCCTGTCTGCTGAAGTACAGCTCCTCATTCACTGCTTCACTGTCACATGAGATAGGCCATCCTGTTGAGAAAGTGTTGCATGCTGTCAGGCTGCCTTTGTCCTTTTTTAGAGCCAGTGGAGGTCTGTGCATCCATGCTTATCATTTTTTTCTGCCGTGACTCTCTGTGGTAATCTCAGCAACACTCCCCTCTGCATTGCTGAAGCTGTCCAACAGCTATTTAGCATGAAAGACTTCCCAAACTCAGCAACAGTAGCCAGAAGTGGCCTTAAATTCTCCAGCAGCCAAAAATTACAACCAGGGACTTACCTTAATGGAGGTGGGGAATCATTTATTTATCACCGCTTCGGCAAGTTTCTTGAGCGTACACACTGTGTTGTTCTGGGAGGGTTTACGAATGAGAAAATCAAATTCACCTATGCACCAATTTCCTAAAGGTTTCATTTTCAAAGAGAACATTGCTGATTCGAGGTGGCCACCAGTGATGTCCAAGGGAGAACATTAGTTGGAGTGTAAAGTTGAGCGGCATGGTAGCATAGTGGTTAGCACTGCTGCTTCACAGCTCTAGCGTCCTGGGTTTGATTCCCAGCTTGGGTCACTGAATGTGTGGAGTTTGCACATTCTCCTCGTGTCTGTGTGGGTTTCCTCCAGGTGCTCCGGTTTCTGCCCAGAGTCCAAAGATGTGCGGGTTAGGTTGATTGGCCCTGCTAAGAAATTGTCCCTTAGTGTCCAGGGATGCATAGGTTAGAGGGATTACTGGATATGATATGGGGGTAGGGCCGTGGTGGGATTGTGTTCCATGCAGACTCGAAGGGCCTGTTTCTGCACTGTAGGGTTCTATGATTCTAAAAGTATGAAAGAAGTCTTGCTACAACTGTACAGGCCAATGGTGTGATTGAGAGAACTGTGTATAGTTTTGGTGGCCTTACTTAAGCAGCAGCAATCTTGTATTGGATGTGGCTCAGAAAAGGCACATTGAGCTTATTCCTGGGATGCAGGATGAGCAGTCTGGGCCTACACTCATTGGCGTTTAGAAAAATTAGAAGTGATCTTATTGGAAGATATAGGATTCTGAGGGGGCTTGACAAGGTAGGTGCGTGGAGGATATTTCTCCTTATGGGAAATCTACAATTTGGGGACACAATTTAAAAAATGGGGTCTCATATATGATATAAATGAGGATGAATTTCTTCTCCTAGAGTGTCATTAGTGTTTGTTGTTCTCTTCCCCCAGTGAGCTGAGCAGTTATGTCATTGAATATATTCAAGGCTGAGTTAGACAGATTTTTGATTGATGAGGATGTGAAGGGTTATGGGGAACTGGCAAGAAAATGGAATTAAGGCAACATCAGATTAGCCATGATCTTATTGACTGGTGGTGCAAGCTCAAGGGGACAAATGGTCTACTCCTGCTCTGATTTCGTACAGAAGGCTCTGTGTCTCACTACGAGGGACATTTGTAATAAGGTGGATGAACTAACTGCACGGACAGTCATTGACAGATATGGTATAATTGGGATCACAGAGACCTCACTCCAGGGTGACCAAGAGTGGGGACTCAACATCCAGGGGTGTTCAATATTCAGTAAAGATAGATAGAAAGGAAAGTTGTGGGGGGGGGGGGAGGTGTTGGTGGGGTAGCATTGCTGGTTAGAGGCAATTAACACAATAGTAAGTAAGGACATTAGCCTGGTCAATGTGGAATCTTCATGGGTGGAACTGTGGAACATCAAAGGACAAATAACGCTATTGGGAGTGTGCGCAGACTACCAAACAGTAGTAGAGGTTGGGGTTGGATCAAGCAGGAAATTAGAGATGCATGCTTTAAGGGTAGAGCATTTATTATGCGTGACTTCAATCTACAAATTGATTGGGCTCACCAGGAATATACAAGGGATGGTTTCCTTGACCAAAATGTTGAGGAACCAACTTGAGAGCAGGCCATCCTAGATAGGGTATTCTGTAATGAGAACGGATTAATTAGCAACCTTGTAGTGCGAGACCCTTTGGGGAAGAGTGACCATAATATGATAGAATTTTTCATTAAGATGAAGAATTAGCTGAGACTAAGGTCCTGAACTTAAGGTAAGCTAACTCTGATGGTATGAGATGTGCGTTGGCTTGGATAAGCTGCCAAAGGATACTTAAGGGATTGACAGTGGATAGGCAATTTAAAGGCATTAAAGACATGGGCGGCACGGTAGCACAGTGGTTTGGGTGGCACGGTAGCACAGTGGTTAACACTGCTGCTTCACAGCTCCAGGGACCTTGGTTTGATTCCCAACTCAGGTCACTGTCTGTGTGGAGTTTGCACATTCTCCTCGTGTCTGTGTGGGTTTCCTCTGGGTGCTCCAGTTTCCTCCTACAGTCCAATGATGTGCGGGTTAGGTTGATTGGCCATGCTAAAGTTGCCTCTTAGTATCCTGGGATGCATAGGTTAGCGGGATTAGCGGGTAAATATGCAGGGATATGGGGTAGGGCCTGGGTGGGATTGCAGACTCGATGGGCCAAAGGGCTTCTTTCTGCACTGTAGGATTCTATGACACTTAAAAAAACGTATGGATGAACTTCAGCAACTGTACATCCCTGTATGGCATAGAAGTAAAATGGGGAATGTGGCTCAATCATGGCTAACAAGGGAAATCAGGGATAATGTTCAAGCCAAAGAGAAGGCATATAAATTGGCCAAAAAAAAAGCAAACCTGAGCACTGGGAGAAATTTACAATCCAGCAGAGGAGGACAAAGGGTTTAATTCAGAAATAGAAAATAGAATATGAGAGTAAGCTTGCAGAAAACATAATAACTAACTGCAAAAGCTTCTACAGATATGTGAAGAAAACAAATGTAGGTTCCTTACAATTAGAATCAGGTGAATTCATAATGGGCAACAAAAAGATAGCAGACCACCTGAACAAATACTTTACATCTGTCTTCACTAAGGAGGACACAAATAATCTTCCAGAAATACTAGTGATCAGAGGGTCTAGCATGAAGGGCGAACTGAAGGAAATCCTCATTAGTCAAGAAATTGTATTCAGGAAATTGCTGGGATTAAAACGCGAGAAGTCCCCAGGGCCCGATGCTCTGCCTTCCTGAGTAAGGAAGTGGCCTTAGAAATAGTGGATGCATTGATGATCATTTTCTAGCATTCTATAGACTCTAGAAGAGCTTCAATGGATTGGAGGGTAGCTAATGTAACCCCACTTTTTAAAAGAGGGAGATAGAAAACGGGGAATTACAGACCAGTTAGCCTGACATTGGTGGTGGGGAAAATGGTGAAGTCAATTATTAAGGATATAGTAACTGAACATTTCGAAAGCGGTGACAGGATTGGCCCAAGTCAGTAATGGATTCACTAAAGGGAAATTGTGCTTGACAAATATTCTGGAATTTTTTGAGGATATGACCAGTAGAGTGGACAAGGGTGAACCAGTGGATGTTGTGTATCTGGACTTCCAAAAAGTTTTTGACAAGGTCCCACACAAGCGATTGGTGAGCAAAATTAAAATTCATGGTGTTGGGGATAATGTATTCACATGGATAGACAACTGGTCGGCAGACAGAAAGCAGAGAGTGGGAATAAATGGGTCCTTTTCAGAGTAGTAGGCAGTGATTAGTGGGGCACCATAGGGTTAACTGCTTGGGCCCCAGCTATTCACAATATACATTCATGATTTGGGTGAAGAAATTGAATACAATATCTCCAAATTTGCAGACAACACTAAGCTGGGTGGCAGTGTGTGCTGTGAGGAGGATGCCAAGAGGCTGCAAGATGAACTGGACAGGCTGGCTGAGTGGGCAAATAATTGGCAAATGCATTATAAGGTGGAATTCTACCGGCTTGTCTGCCTGAAATTTGTATGATCCCGCCAGAGGCCAACGGAGAATGCCATTCTCTGAGCCTCATCCACTCCCGGAGTCGGGGCAGACGTGCTGGTAAAATTCCGGCCACAATGTGAATAAATGTGAGGTTATCCATTTTGGTGACAAAAATGGGAAGGGAGGTTGTTAACTGGATGACGGAAGTTTAGGGAAAGAGGAAATGCAACATGGCCTGGGTGTCATGGTGGAATAGTCGCTGAAGGTTGGCATGCAGGTACATAGGCAGTGAAGAAAGCTAATGGAATGCTGGCCTTCATAGCAAGAGGATTTGAGTATAGGAGTAAGGATGTCTTGCTGCAGTTATACAGAGCCTTGGTGAGGCCACACGTTGAGTATTGTGTGCAGTTTTGGTCTCCTAGTCTGAGGAAGGTCATTCTTGCTATTGAGGGAGTTCACTGAAGGTTCACCAGACCGATTCCCAGAATTTCAGGACTGACATATGAAGAGAGACTGGATCGATTGGGTTTGTATTCACTGATATTTAGAAGAATGAGAGGGGATCTCATAGAAACATGTAAAATCCTGATGGGACTGGACAAGCTAAACATGGGAAAAATGTTCCCAATTTTGGGGAAGTCCAGAATTGGGGTTCACAGTCCAAGAATAAGAGGTAAGCCATTCAGGCTTACTCACTCACTCAGAGATTTGTGAACCCGTGAAATTCTCTACCACAGAAAGCTGTGGGGGGCATTCGTTAGATATGTTCAAGAGGGAACTGGACGTGGCCCTTGTGGCTAACGGGATTAAGGAGTATGGCGAGAAAGCAGGAATGGGATAAAGTGCATCATCAGCCATGATCATATTGAATGGTGGTACAAGCTCGAAGGGCTGAATGGCCTACTTCTGCACCTATTTTCTATGTTTCAAGTTCTTATGTTAACATTAGTTAATGTGGTGGCACCCACATTCTGGCCGCATTTCTGGTAATGGGATGTCCTTGCTGTGAAATTGGCAAGTAAAATATTGATTTTGCATGTGAAAACTGGGTAAAAGCAATATTTTGTTATCCTACAGATTCCCTGGAATTTCACACAGTCATATTATTTCCCATCCACATTGTCTTCTCATTCCTGTGGCTATCTTTCTGAGGCACATTGTTTTTTGTTGTCTTCTCACACACATCAGATGGCACAGTGGTTTGCTCTGCTGCCTCACGGTGCCTGGGATCTGGATTCCTTCTCCGGCTTGGGCCACTGTCTGTGCAGAGTTAGTACTCACCTGATGATGGAGCAGCGCTCTGAAAGCTCGTGATTCCAAATAAACCTGTTGGACTTTAAGCTTGTGTGCCCACCCCAGTTCAAGGCTGGTATCTTTACATCATGACTAATATAAACAAAATCCTATTTTGTTTTTTAACATTGCATTTTCTTGCTGTACCTTTCTTCATAGTCTTTATTGCTTAGTTTTATTCTGAACAGGCAATTTGCATCTTTGTCTCTCCATCAATACTCCATTCTCTTTTTCAGACGTAATGTTTCTCTTTGTCTCATACAAATACTTTGCATATTTCCCTAGATCTTATTGTGCACGCCTCGCAGATTGTTTTCCCTTTGTTCCTGGTATGCTGCATCTTTTTCTAAGATGCATTGTTTCTCTCCCACGGTGATGATTGTTTCTCGCTGACTTGTCTCTTTTCAGATATAGTTTTTTCTGTCGAATGCAGGTGCATTATATTTCTCCGTCACCTTGTTTCTGTATTACAGATACGGTATCCTTATCAGAAATAGGTTGCAATTTTCTCTATCCAAATTGTTTCTTCCGGGTTTGTCTTTGTCTCAGAACATATTCCACATTTGTCCCTTGCATATATGTATATATGTATATTTCACATTAAAATTACTTGTGCGATACTAATGAGCGAAGACGACACATTTCGTTGAAGTTCTCTCTCTAGGCGTAGAGGCTGATTCAATTTACTTAAAGATGATGGATTAACACCTCTGCTAAAATAATTGAGCGAATGCTTGGGTACACTTGTAATTCCAGAGCCACTGTACCTTTCTTTGTCTCAGATGTATTGTACCTTTCTCTCTCTCGGCACGCACAATATCTGTTTCTCTCCCACACAGTTCTTACTCTTAAGACCTATTTCCCCTTCACAATTCTCCATCTACTTCCCCTCTTGTTTTTTGCACGACGAGTCTTTCTGTCTCAGCCACTTTACCCTCGCGCGCGCGATCGGCACATTTTATTTATCTCACACACAAAGGGATTTTCTTCCGGATACTGTTCAAGACACATTGTGTCCTTTTTCTTTCCTCCAATTCTATCTTTCCCTCACAGGATACATTGTATCATTCTCTCGCTGAGATGTATCATTCTGGCAGGCTGATAAATGGTATCACTCTCACACAGATACATTGTATCATTGTCTCGGGCCGATACATTGTATCTCTCTCTCACTCCCGCACACACAGATACAGAATATGTTTTTTCCCACCTCTCTCGGACATGTTTCTTTATGCCTTACATTATATTTTCTGCCTCTCTCAGTCCCTCCTCCTCCTCCTCCTCACCTTTTGCTCGCTCCCTCTAGTGGTTGTCCTGGCGGGCTCGCTCCCTGCGCGAGACCACCACCCCCCTCCTTCCGCAAGCCCGCCAAACCCTCCAGCGCGCGCGTGCGCGCCGTGCTGTGCTCTCCTGGAGCGCGCGCCTCTGTGCTCACTGTCTCCCCCTCCCCTCTCCTCTCTCTCTCTCTCTCTCTTCCTCCCCCCCCCCACCTCCCCTCCCTCCCTCTCCTACACACAGACAGAGCACACACACACGCAGACATGGCGCTGGTGTGAAGCGGTGGAGATTCCCTCCCTCCCTCCTGTACAATATCATGCATCTCCTTTACCTCTGTGCAAAGTGCTGAAGTGTTGGCCTCCTCATTTTGGACACAAAGAGGGAGAGAGAGAGAATGGCGGACCGCAGCATTGATAGTCTAGCTCTTCCTCTCGAGGTGAGGGCGAAGCTAGCCGAGCTGGATTTGGAATTATCCGAAGGTAAAAAGCGGATTTTTTTTTCTCCCTTTCTCTCTCTCTCTTTCCTCCTCCTCTCTCTCTCTCTCTTCCCATTCGTTTCATGGGTTTCTCTCCTCTTCTATATCCCGTACTTTCCCTCTTTATCTTTTTTGTTAAATCAATGCCCGGACCTTGGCTTTGATTTTTTTTTGGTTGTTGTGATTTGATTGCAATGTATTAATGATACAGCGTTGCCTTTCAGCTGACACTTCATTTAGCGGTGAAACCGAAGGAGGTGGAAAAATGATATTAGGGCTGGGTTTTTTTTTTGCTCGGTTAACGGTTCTACAAGCAAGGCTTCTTTGATATGTTGTTGTTGGAGCTATTATTTCATTCTCCTTCCGATTTGGAATGGAAAGGGCAAGGCCAGATTGATATCTTTGTGTGTGAAGAATATGTGACCGTGGCGTTAATTCATATTCTCTACACCCCCCCCCCCCACGGTGTGAAATATTTGTAACGATTTATGGACCATCCCAATGTATTTGCTAAACTTGAGGTTGCAGCATTTCAACAAAAAAAATCATTGAAGTGAAGAGCCGTGTTAATCAAGTGTGTGTACATGTTGTGTAATATATAACAAACAGATGTTCGGTTTAGCAATAGATCTCGACAGTGTACTGATGGGCGACTGTATAATTTGAATGTAAAGGCAGGAAGACGGCGTACTCCAGCACTTAAATCTTTGACATGATGGAAAGAGCTGAGAGTAGTGGGGAAATAACTCGTGTGCCTTAAGGTCGATGTGGCTGGCGTTGTGTGGGATTTGATGTTGCCATTTGCACTGCCAGTTTGTAACACCGACGTGTGCTGCAAATAATAAGTTTTAGATTTCCCAAATTTAAAAACAGAGGTGGCCAAAAAGAAAAATCCTCTTTCTCCTTTTTGTAGTCTTCCTTTCCTGCTCATACTTGTGTCTGTCTGTCTGGCTGGGTTTATGCGTAACGTAACGCTCGTTTTATCCCCTAGCCTGGGACACACACACACACACATATACACACACACACAACCGTTTCTCCCTCTTGAAGATAATTTGGTCGTGATTAAATGTCTTCTAGTTTAAAATCGACGAGTGTAGGAGTGTGGAGCTCATTAATGCGTGTGATACTTGTAGATTTTTGGCTATCTCTCTCTTCTCTATTCCTTTTTTTTTACAAGTGCTGGCTTCGAGATAGGCAATCCACTGGCTGCCAGTTCACATCTTTTTAGGCACATATTTACCACCGGGTCTCTCCCCTAACAGCTTTGTGCTTTATCCGAAAACTGGAATTAATAGAAGCCAGCAGTTTGACAGCAGAGGGGATTTGCCAGTTGGTTTAAAAAAAAAGGGTCAAACTAACGGCTTCGCCCGTCAATTTAACCCTATGCGTGTCGGTTCTTTTCCCGATGAAGACAGATGTGCATCCTTCATTCGGGTACGGTCACGCATTCAAATTCTACTCAACCCTCGGAGGGAAACTAATCGGTTTTAACTTTTTTATATATATATCTAAACATATATACACGATTCGTTTGATGTGGCTTCCTTTTAGTTTGGTTCTGAGATCTGTGGTCCAGGAGTGCCATTCCAAGCCTTTGGGGCAGGGACTGTGTGTGAACCGCACCGGATGTTTTTTTTTGGGGGGGGGGCGGTGTTTGAAATCTGATACTTTTAACGGCGTGTGGTTCAAATCCAGGTGTGACATTGTTGATCGCTTCTTCAGTCGTTCCCTTTTTGTCCACATTCTGGTGTGAACGTGTGTGTGTTGTGTGCGCGCTGTGGCTATGTGTGTGTCACTCTGGGCAAACTTTGACACTAAGTGTTTGGGAAGCAGCAAGTTTGCTGCGAAACCCTTTTATGGACTGAGCGGTTTTTTTGACATTGTGTGTTGGTTGGACCAGCCCCCAGAAGAAGTTGAAATGCTTAACGGTTGGACTGGGCGCAAGTAGGAAGTGAAGGAGTACCCAGATGCTGTATTCTGTGTGTGTGTAAACACATGACATGTAGCCGTTATTAATGACGTTTATTCCACAGTCTGATTAGCTGGCAGTTTTGAAATAGTCCATATGTGACCTCCACGCTTCGTTTTCCCCCTGACTTGCCGGAACACACTTAGAATTTTATAACAGCCGATCTCACGGCGGTTTCCGATTGCTGGAGTTTCGAGTAAAAACCTAGCTAGTGATTTCACAGCCCCCCCCCCCCCCCCACCACACTCAGATTTTATTTTTGCTCACCAAAGTTGTGTTCGTGCAAATATCCGTTTGAAAAGAATTATCCCGCCATAAATCGCCCCTCCAAAATATGCCGCACGGTGGTTTGCACTGTCTCTTGTGTCAGATTCAATGTGGCTGTTCCCACTTGTGTGGTGGTGGGGGGGGAGAAATAAAGAATCTGGTGATGAGAGATTGATTGGGGCAAGCAGGCTTACCTGCAAATAGAAATAATCATTGTGATTGAGCGGATGGGGGCAAGTCGAGCTGCTGTTCTTTATTCAAGGATAGAGAGATTATCCAAATGAGTGGTTTTGAGGTGTGTTGATGCTGCCAGTTTCCGCATTAAGTGCGCAGGTGAGTTCATCCCAACCGTACTTTGGACGTGGGGAACACACCTGACTGACTGACTTGCTGGACCAGTTTTGCTTTGTTTTGACGCGACACTGCCTTGTAAAGTGCTCGGGTTGGCCACTGGATCCCATAGATACTTTGCAAACCTAGCCAACCTTGAAATTTCTTCTCCTCCTCCTCCTCCTCCTGCAGAATTCTGACTTTTTTTCAGGAGGCACTTCTCCCTGACTTCTCTCTCAAACAGGAGTTTTAAAAAAGCAACCCAGGCCAGAGGTAAGCAATGTAAACCAGGTTCTAAGTGGCCTGATTGTGTTTTTCACACCCTTCCCTCAGATGTGAAATGCCACCCTGATGTCTCAGTCTTGGTTTGAGCAGGTGTATTCAAGTACACAAACCATTAGTGCTGCCTTTCCTGTGTTCTTCTGTCTCTTCCACAAATGTTCCAATCGTAATAAATGAATACTATAAACCACGTCACAACAGATAGGTGGTTTGATGGCTGGCACATACATTAAGGGCCGCTTCTTGTGCTGTAAAACCTGATGTCGACAAGCAGTTTTCATGAAAAAAGATGGATTGCATTTTAATAAATAATGCCTGGAAACCAATAGTGCTTGGGATTTCCATCCAAATAGTTAGCAAAATGCCAAGAACATATACATTAATAATGCTGCACCAGTCTTGTGTGTATGGTACTGTGGTTACCTCGGGCTGTATTGGGGCCCAAATTTTTTTGGCTTTCAAGGGTAGCGGTCGCGATTTGATGGAGATGCAAATGCCTCTTTTAATCAGCTACTTGATAGAAACTGGGGAGAAACGGATGGAGTTAAAAGGGATAGCAACACAAAAATGCTGCATTCGAGTGAATTCAGTGGATTTGTGATCATTGGAGAGTGTTGCATGTGCCTAAGTTGTGACCAGTACAGAAAAGGATAGTTCCCAGATTCATGTATCAATGGGCTTATTGTTTCAGCAGAACAATTGATACCAGAATGATTGATTATTGTCAAAATTAGAAGGTCTTAGCAAAATAATATCAAATGAAAATCCTACTTTGTTTCCATGATTAGTTGTAAATGTACGTACTTTTAAACTTGAGGGGAATCCAGGGAGAGGACTTAAATGGGCACTGCCCACCTTGCAATGTACTTTCTTCTTTTTTTAAAGAAAGTTTATACATTTGCTAGCACTGCTTCTACAACAGCTGAATACCGATTTGATCTTGTGAATGCAAAAGCATCTTGCTTGTCATCTTGTGTTAAATGTTTAATGTATTCCGCCAGTGAGCTTCAATGGAAAGCATAGGAAATTGCACTGAATTGTGGAGTCCCTGTTCTGTGGTTCCTTTTGCAGTGTCATTTTAATGTTTCAGATTTGTTGATTTCTCATGCTTTGTTGATAGACAATGTATGGATCATTCACAGAAACTGTGTAGTAAAAACAGAAAGCTATTCTTTCCCTTGTCCTTTTGAATGGACCTCTGATAAAACAGTAGCTTATTTTAAAATTGTACTTTATTGTTTTAACTAACATGGATATTTTCATTTAGATCAATTAAAAACACCAACCAGTTCTTGTTAGTAAGTTGAATTCAGCAGCTAAGTAGTGTAAAATAAAAATATATAAACACGGATATAAATGAAACAGGTCTATTGTTTAAAAAGCTCACTGAAGTGAAATCCTAAACAGCTTTCAGTAAAGAAGTTGTAATTGGATACCTTGTTTTTTTTAAAAAATCTACTTTCTCTTGTTTATCGAAGAAAGAACTTCCACTTACTTAGTGCCTATTGCAACCTCAGGATGTCCCAAAGCATTTTACAGCCGATAAAATGTTCTTCGAAGCGCTGACCATATTTTAGTACAGGAAATGGAACAGCCAGTTTAAGCACAGCAAGCTTTCACAAACAATAAAATAATCTATTCAAGCAATGATGGTTAAAGGAAAATTGTTGGCTTGAGCTCTTCTGAACCTTTCATGAGATTAACCCTAGAGGCTGGCCGATGACTCCGTTTAATGTCTCATCCAAAAGATGGCATCTCCAATAGCACAGCACGCCCTCAGTTGTTGCGCTGATGTGTCAGCCTAGATAATGGGCTGCATTCTTTGGAATGGAGATTGAAACCACAAATTTTCTGACTGGGCCACTGTGTTCTGAATTGATACAGAGACTGGTATGTACTTTTCCAAAAAGACTTTTAGAACCTGTGAGAAGGCAGATGTTATTAAAATAAAGCAGGATCTGGCCAAAGTTGACTGGGAACAGCTTACAGGAAAATCTGCAGTGGAGCAGTGAGGGCCATTCAAAAAGGAAACAGAGAGAGTACAGATCCAACATGTTCCTTGTAAGGGGCAATGTAGGAGCAATAAATTCATGGAACATTGGACGCCTAGAACAATTCAGGATTAGATAAGAAAGAAGATAGAGGCTTTTATCAAGTCCAAAGGATCAATTCAGCTGTGGCCCTAGAGGTGTATAGGAAGTGCAAGAGGGAACTTGCAAAGCAATTAGCAGAGCAAAAAGTGGGATTTGTGAACAAGATTAGGGAGAATCTTAAGATATTCTATAAATACATTAAGGGCAAATGGTTGACCAGGGAAAGAGTAGGGCCCATTAGAGACCAAGGGGCAATCTGTGTATGAAGCCGCAGGACATTGGAAGGGTGTTGAATGAATACTTCTGATCGGTCATCACTCAGGCAAAGGAGAACATAGGTGCAGAATTCAGGAAAAGGGACTGAGGACTTAGAGCAGTTGACAAAATAAATGTGGACGTAGGTATAGGGGACTCTGATGGGCTTAAAAATGGAAAAATGCCCAGGCTGAGATGAGTTGCATCCCATCAGAGGCTGCTGTGGAAGGCAAGGCTGGAAATTGCAGGGGCTCTGACACAAAATTCCTCCCTGACCATGGGGAAAGTGCCAGAGGACTGGAGGATGGCAAATGTAGTTTCACTTTAAGAAGGATGGTAGAGATGAACTAGGAAATTACAGGCCGGTGAGTCTCATGTCAGTGGTAGGGAAACTATTGGAGAAAATTCTGAAGGAGAGAATTAATCTCCACTTGGAAAGGCAATGGTTGATTTACAATAGTCAGCGTAGCTTTGTCAGAGGGAGTCATGCTTAACAATTTTTTTGAAAATGTAATCGAGTGTGTGGATGAGGGAAGTGCAGTTGATATAGTTTATATGGATTTTAGCAAAGCCTTTGGCGAAGTCCCACATGGGAGACTGAAAGCACATGAAATTCAGAGAAACTTGGTGAGATGGATCCGAGAGTGGCTTAGTGATAGGACATGAAGGATGGTGGTAGAAGGCAGTTTGAGTGACTGGAGATCAGTGTCCAGTGATGTACCACATAGTTCAGTGTTGGGTCCCTTATTGTTTGTTACAAACAGTAATGATACAGATGATAATGTGGGGGGAGTGATCAGTAAATTTACAGATGACACCAAGATTGATAGGATGGTTAATAGTGAAGAAGGTCATAGGATACAGGAAGATTAGATGGGTTGGTCAGATAGGCAGAGCAGTATGAGATTGTATTTAACCCTGATAAGTGTGAGGTGATTTGGAAGAAGTAACAAGACAAAGGAGTATTTAATGAATGGCAAGACACTAGGAAGCTCAGAGGATCAGCTGGATCTTGGGATAATTTTTCACAGATCCCTAAAGGTGGCAGAACAGGTGAATAGGGTAGTTAAGACATATGTGATACTTGCTTTTATCAGTGATAGCATTGAGTATTACAGCAAAGAAGTAATATTGGAGCTGTTCAGAATGTTGGTTTGGACACAGCTGGAGTTGTGTGCGCAGTTCTGGTCATCTCGCTATAGGAAGGATGTGATATCGCTAGAGTGGTATTCAGAGGAGATTCACCAGGATGAAGCATTTGAGCTACAGCGAGAGATTGCTTTCTCTAGAGCAGAGAAGGCTGAGGGTGGACATAATTGAGGAGTAGGGACACGGTGAGTAGGAAGCAGCTGTCCCTCATGAGGGGGCACAGTTTTAAGGTAAAGGGCAGGAGATTTGGAGGGGATTTGTGAAATGTTCTTTTCATTGAGGATAGTGGGAATCTGGAATGTGCTGCCTGGAAAGGTAGTGGAGGCCAGAAATCTTGCAACCATTAAAAAGTATTTAGCTGAGACTTGAAACGTCATAACAATATGGTCAAGTGTTAGGATTAGCGTGATGTTAGTGGTAGTTATTGTCGGTGCAGACTCGATGGGCCGAAGGACCCTTTTGCGCAGTGCAACTCTGACTCGAATGCCTATATTTATGGATTAATTCTTTTTATTGCCAATACTACAATTTAGAAATGGAAAAATATACATAATTTAAGAAACCTGTCAACGTAGCTGGCAATCCCATGTCAGTGATGGTTTGGGGCAGGGAAGTATATGAGAGTGGATTGGGGTGAGGAAACACTAACATTCTGAGAAACTTCACTAAACATTGGAAAAATTAAACTCGCAAAATCATTTCCCACTAAGTTAAATAGGAATTACTCAAGGGAGTCTTGAAAAAAATTTGAAAGGTGAAGTAAAAATAACTTAATGGATTTTCAAATGCTTATGTTAACAAGCCCATAGATTTTAAAAATGAACATTTATAAGAATTGTTTGGAGATGGCAAATCATGATGGTGATTTTGTTCTTTTGGTTCGGTTTTAATTCAGTAGCTATCCTGTCTATTTGTCTTTTCCCTTACTTTCATAGAACGATGGCGATTTAAAAATGAGCTGCCATGACTAAAGTGCTGGATACTGAGTCATTACTTGCTGGTTTTCAGTGCTGGAGGCAAAGAAAATCACCATTGTATGTTTTCTCAATTTGACAATCCAAAATCCATCTATTTTTTGAGTAGCGCTGTTTTCAGAAGCGAGGAGGAGTATAGAAACCACCTGCTACGCAGCATTTTCATCAATCCAAAGTCCGTATAGATATTATGATATGGAATGAGCAATGAATATTTAAGTAAAACACAATTATTTGGGTCATCTTTGATCAGATGTTTAGGTCTTTGAAATGGAAGGAGCATAACATCTGTTTGGGGAAGTTCTTCAATGTTTGTGTGTTTTGAAAGTAAATTTTTATGAATTGAATATGAGAACATGTGTCTGTTGCACAGTACTCTTTTTAGACTGCCACAGTAGCCATTGTGTGTCACATCAAATTTATTCAAATTCCCCACCAATCTTAGATTAATTTGTTTTTGATGTGCTCCAGCAAACAATTGCGCAGCTTTTAGCCATGTCTAAATGCATTCATCAGTGTTAACCATAATGTAACATATAATGTTACCTTTCTGGTAATCAGTTGTTGATTATTGCTTAACCCACTGCAGTGATTGCATTGGAGTTACTATTCCCTCAATTTGGGCCACTTCACATAATAACCGAAAGGAGTATCCTGATTGTACATGACCTTCAGGTGATCATTGACGTAAACACCCACCAATCTCCACATTGTTCCTGAATGTCTCTCCCCCTCTGCCTCTTTGTTTTCTCACTTTTCTGTGTTCTCACTTTTTCTTTGCTCTCATTTGAGCTGCCTTTCACTCTTTCCCTACTCCTTCACTACTCTACCTCTGTCTAGCTTCAGCTGTCTCCCTCCTGCCTCCCCACCTTTTAAGAGCCTCCTTAAAAGTTAGCTCTAACCAAGCCTTAACTATCTCTTTAGATGTCTCCTTTGACTCATTGTAAATTTTGTCTGATTATCCTTCTGTAGTGGGCCTTGAGACACTTTTCTGTTTTAAAACCACCATATGAACTTGCATTGTTCATGTCTGTTGACTATGAATGGAAAAATAGTTTAGTTGTGATGCTTTGAATGTCAAATGATCTGATTTCATGGAAAAATAGCCACTGGTACAAGATACCAGATAGTTGACAGCAGTTGTGGGTTCATACACCAGTATTTGCCACTTCCTTCAGAAGTAGTAAGAATATTGATGGACAAGATCTATTTGAGAGTGATTCTCGAAGAATGACTTCATGTTGGGATGATTACTAACCTCGTCATGGAGACCCTTTACTAAAATCACTGCCTCATCTATTTTTATGTACTGAAAATTAAGTTTCTTTTGAAAATATTGAATCCATGACTAGTTTTGTTTTTAATTTGCATTATTTCATGAAAATTCATACATTTTGTGATCTTGTTTCCTGATGTTCTGATTTTTGGCTGGTTATTTATGACCGTGCACCATGAGTTCCAGCTAATACTTTTGTTTTGGGGTATTAATCCAAAATTGATTTTAAAAACAAATAAATCTATTAGTTCAGACAAGGCATGTTCTTCACAAAACAATTCAAATCAGTCATTTTGACAGTGATCTAATTGTAATTGAAAATTCATTAGCACAAGACAACCAATGCAAATTAGTTCAAGTCTGGATAGAGTTTTAAATTTAATTAAGCAAGACTGTAGAATTGTATTGTATACACTTGCACTTCAGGTCACTTATCTTAACATTGTGAGAGAAACCACTTTTGACCTTGTGTAAGGAGAAAATGGCAGCATAGGCAATGTGACTTTTGCACAGTAAATCATTTGTATTACTTCTGTCAAACATCAGAAGCAAGCGCATTTGTGCAGGTAATGTTATGTGCTGCATGTTAACATGAAAATTTTATATTGGATCCATGTGAATTGATCAAGTTAATTAATTTTGTAAACTATTTTTAGGAGCAATATTAAAAATTCTTATAGCTCCCTCAGTAAATGAACATGCGGTGCGGTGCTTTGGAGTCCTAGAGACTTAGCCCTGTTAATATAAGCCTACTTGTGACACTAATAAATAAACTTACTTGAGGGCCATTCTTTGTGCGTTAGCCCAGGATAGTTGCTATACACCTGAGCCAGTCAAGTTTTGTGATGATAGTTGGTGAAGGAATTGAACGTGTGGATTGTTTTGAGATTTTTCCTGACTGGAAACGGGGAGGTTCCAGTTCAATTGGAAACTGGTTGACAACAGAGAGTGATCTCTTGAAAGAAATTTCAAGGCCTAGGCACCATTCATAGTTTACCATATTTTTTTGTGTGGTTTGCTGCACAGTCTTCTGTCTCAGATTTTTGTTTCTTTAGTTTCTGATTTGGTAGTTTGACACAAATATGGATGAACGTGTGGAATGTAGTAACATTTGATTGTAACAAATGGCAATTTACTGTCACCTTCTCAAGGGTGACTTGGGATGAGGTGTGGTGGGATGGGGGCAAGCAATAATAGTTTCACCAATAACATGCCAAGGAATGCTGGCTTTAACAATGAAATGTCATGAATGGGAGGGGAAAAGAGATGAATTTCACCATTTCTTAGCTGAATACATGATAGCAATTGGTGTGCATTTTCTTTTCCTTCTGAGTTGCACCTGTTGCATGTGCACATCTAGCAATATATGTTGCAGTGATTCGTCTCAGACAACGCCATTATAAATTGTGCTGCGGTGTAATATCAACGTGCTGTGCGTGGTTGAAGTCATTAGGTTACATTTTAGCTTCATTTTGAGGCAATTTTTAAAAGCGGCATCTTGGCCTTTTGGCTAAGATGCAAATGAGATCAAGCCTTGGAGGAGGTGCTATGTCAATCAGCTGGGATAATTTAGATCAAGCCCAAGACAGGAGGAGAGAGAACCCTGTCTTGTCAGCTTGGATTGGGAATGTCTCAGCTTGTTGAGACCCAGAATTGGACTTGATTCGATTGAATTTGAATTAAAACAAAAAAAAGCACATGGGAGATGAGTCTTGTGGGGTGAAAACTTCAGAAATATTTGTATTCATCCCAAGGATTTTGTAAATCATTTGCTTTTATCCTTAGATTCTAAGTGAATTAAGTAGCTAACTACTTAAAAGGTCCATGCAGTTCCTGTGCTTCTGAAAAATCTATTGATGTCGAAAGATGTTGCTAGAAACTGAAGCTGCCCTCTGGTTAGAGGAAGCACAGAACATATATCTACATCCAAGTAAATTGTAGAGTGTATGAATGTCAGCTACCAATTAAATGAAAGAAAGAGTTAACTCCTGGGGAGGGGAGGTGTAGTGGGCAGTGAGGAAGGTTTTCAAAGCTTGCAGAGGGATTTGGACCAACTAGAAAAATGGCAAATGGAATTTAACGCAGACAAGTGTGAAGTATTGCACTTTGATAGGACAAAGCAAAGTAGAACGTACAGGGTAAATGGTAGGACTCTGAAGAGTGCAGTTGAACAGAGGGATCTGGGAATACAGGTACAGAATTCACAAAGTGACGTCACAGGTGGATAGGGTCGTAAAGAGTGCTTTGGTACATCAGACTTTATAAATCAGAGTATCAAGTATTAAAGTTGGAGTGTTATGGTAAGATTGTATAAGGCATTGGTGAGGCTGAATTTAGAGTATTGTGTACAGTTTTGGTCACCTAGTTACAGGAAGGATGCAAATAAGGTTGAAGAAGTGCAGAGAAGGTTTGCGAGGATGTTGCCGGGACTTGAGATGCTGAGTTACAGAGAGAGATTGAATAGGTTAGGATTTAATTCGCTGGGGCATAGAAGAATGAGGGGAGATTTGATAGAGGTGCATAAGATTTTGATGGGTATGGATAGAGTGAATGCAAGCAGGCTTTTTTCACTGAGACTAGGGGAGAAAAAAACCAGAGGGCATGGGTTAAGGGCGAAAGGAGAAAAGTTTAAAGAGAATATTAGGGGGGGCTTCTTTACGCAGAGAGTAGTGGGAGTGTGGAATGAGCTGCCGGATAAACTGGTAAATGCGGGGTCACTTTTAGCATTTAAGAAATACTTGGATAGGTACATGGATGAGAGGGATGTGGAGGGATATGGTCCAAGTACAGGTCAGTGGGACTAGGCAAAAAATGGTTTGGCACAGACAAGAAGGGCCAAAAGGGCCTGTTTCTGAGCTGTAATTTTCTATGGTTCCAATGCAAATTGCTTTCCAATTAACTGACCTGAGTATCATAATAGTTGCCTCTATACTTTGTTTGCAAACCTTCTGAGTGCACATGCAAATCTTAGCAAATCTGACATGGTTGACTCTGCATTTCTTATTTTCTTTAAATGGAGATTTTCCTTAGTTTGAGCTGTTGCCAGGCTACCCCAGCTACTTTCAGTTCTAACGACCAAGCAATCTGTCGTGATAGAATCTCTGAAAACAATGAGTATTGAGTTGCTCTTGGGAGGCTGCAGTTGATGACTTGCTTCACAAAATGGACTGTTTATAAACAATTTCCTGTTTTAAAAAAAATAAAGACCTTTCTGATCACAAAGCAGATGAATTTGGATAAGGCTTTCCAGTACTGAACTTGAAGTAGCACGCAAACTGGACTGTATTTTTGTTGGTAGGAGAGGTTGGATGTTATTTGTTTCCCATATGGCTTTTTTGCTTATCATGCATATTAGTCATTGTGTCTGAAAGCCTGCTGTGCAAGTAGTTGACAACATCTGCTCCAATTGTGGTGGGGCATCAACCTACATGGTTCTCCCTATGAGAAAACAGGCAGAGATTCTGGATTTCTAAAAAAAACCTAGTGCAGGAAGAAAATGCCATTCTGTGCATCTCAAAAATTAAATGTGGTTGTGACTTGAATGTTGCCCGGTATGGTGCCGACAGAGATGAATTGTGAAGTAATTGGATGTGCACCATTTCCTAGGTGTACGTGCTCCTCAGGAGTGTCTGGTGGATTTCAAGTTTTTAAAGTGATTTCTTGATTGGGCATGTCACAGGGTTGATTTGGTAATCATAGAATCACTACAGTGCAGAAGGAGGCCATTCGGCCCATCGAATCTGCAACGACCACAATCCCATTCAAGCCCTATTCCTGTAATCTCTCCATATTTACTTTACTAATCCCCTGACACTGGGGTCAATTTAGCATGGCCAAAAAACCTAACCAGCACATCTTTGGGCGGTGGGAGGAAACGTGAGTACCCGAAGGAAACCCACACAGAGAATGCGGAAACTCCACACACAGACAGTGACGCAAGGCTGGAATTGAACCTGGGTCCCTGATGCTGTAAGGCAGCAGTGCTAACCACTGTGCCGCGACCCCAGCTTCTGGTTAGGTGGAACTGAGGTCCCACTCAATATGCCAATGATTATGTGAAGGTGACTATTGAAGTCAAATGAAATAAAAGCTGAATAATTAGCTAGCCAGTGAAATGGAATGCATCCAGACTGCAAGTCTTCTTCCTTCCTTTGGTTAACGTTTTATGTGGCTGAATTTACATAGCTGGTCAAAGTGCCTCATGATGGGGTGTACTTGGTATGAATAAAATATGTGACAGACAACAGAAGATCAGAATAGTTTAACTGGAAAGGCTTCCTTTCAAACCACTGACCAGAGCCATATAAATTTAAAGGTTGCATATTTGTCACTTGGACTGAATACCTACAAGCCCCAGGTGGGCAATTGCCTCTGGTTTGCAGACATGATATCAGTCTTTGCATTTCAGGAGTAATTCATTGTTCATGCAAAAATGCGATGAGGTGTTTTATCTTCTGTTTTCATTCTTGCTCATTCTCTTCTTTTTGCCTACCCTTGCATGGTGTCTCTCTTGCTCACGTGCTCTATCACGCTAGCTTCTAAGATATCCACATTTTTCAAAAATGTGTATAATTTGTTTGAGAAAGGTGAGTTGTCTCCCTTCTGCATTACATTTATGTGGTGCATGTTGCTAATTTTTTTCTATTAATTCATGGGACACGGGCGTTGCCCTCAAATTGAGTGGTTTGTTAGGGGATTTCAGAGTCAACCAAATTGTAGGCGAGATCAGGTAAGGACGGCAGATTTCCTTCCCTAAAGGACATTAATGAACCAGATAGGTTTTCCTAACAGTGGTTTCATGGTTATCAGTAAATTCTTAATTCCAGATTTGTTTCATTGAATTCAAACCCAACCGTCTGCTGTGGTGGGTTTCAAACCCAGGTCTCCAGAACATTCGAGTTTCTGGATTAATAGTCTAGCGATAATACCACTGGGCCGTTGCCTCCGCAATGTGCTAGACACATTGTCATGACTGGCCAGCAACTTTTGGAAAATTTGACTTGAGCAGAATTTTCTTGGAACATCGGAGTATAGGACATAGGAGCAAGAATATCCTTGAGTCTGCTCCAAAGGTCACTAGATTATGGCTAATCTTCTACCTCAGTGATTTTTTTACATGGTTCTAATCTGTTTTGGCTGGGATGCCCCATCTCAGTGACATGCTCCAATGGATAAAACACATTCCTGAATGTATTTACTTCTAATAGCTGCAAATGTACAGCCAAAGCTCACCAATCATGGAGCCAGCATATAAATTCTTCAGTATATTCTAATGCTTCATGTTTCCCAGAATTATTTCCTGGAGTAATCCTGTTTTGTACACCATACCTTATGTTCTGTAGCAGTAAAGCATGTAACCAAAGAGAAACTGCATGACATTAAAAAAATGTCCAAATGCTTGCATCTGGATAAAATGAATTCAAACCAAGGTGATATCCTAGCAACCTGCACACATGCTGCTATTGCTGCTGCCCTTTTGAGAAAACAACAGTTGATGATGACTACCTTTGTACGTTCTTGCATTTTATTTCGTCTACTTCACAGAAATGAAATGCAGGACCATACGTGACTGAAATGTTGAGAGAAGAACAACAGCAGCTTTCAAATTGTAACCTTTTGGAAGAGATATTAAATCGAGGCCGTGTCTGCTCTCTCAGGTCATGTAAAAGATCCAGTGGCTCTGTTTTGAGGAAGAGTTGGGTAGTTATCCCCAGTGTCGTGGCCTTTGTCTAATATTCAACCAGAATCATAGGATGCAAGACTGGGCGGAGAAGTGGCAGATGGACTTCAACCTGGATAAATGTGTAGTGGTACATGGCAGGTCAAATGGATGAAGGAATATAATGTTAAGGGTAAGACCCTTAGCAGGGTGGAAAATCAGAAGGATTTTGGGGTCTGGGTTCATAGGACTCTCAAATCGGCTTTGCAGGTAGAGGATGTGGTTAAGAAGGTGTATGGTGTACTGGCCTTTATCAATCGAGGAATTGAGTTTAGGAGTTGGGCGATAATGCTGCAGCTGTATAACACCCTGGTCAGACCCCACTTTACTGTGCTCAGTTCTGGTCGCCTCGTTACAGGAAGGATGTGGAAGCCATTGAAAGGGTGCAGAGGAGATTTACAAGGATGTTACCTGGATTGGGTGGCATGCCTTATGAGGATAGGTTGAGAGAACTCGATCTTTTCTCAGAGAGACAAAGGATGAGAGGGGACCTGATAGAGGTGTATAAGACGATGAGAGGTATTGATCAGGTGGACCCCAGGGCTGAAATGGCTGCTAGAAGAGGACACAGGTTTAAGGTGCTGGGGAGTAGGTACAGAGGAGATGTCAGGGATAAATTTTTCACTGAGGGTGGTGGGTGAGTGGAATCAGCTGCCGTCGGTGGTGGTGGAGGCAAATTCGTTAGGGTCTTTCAAGAGACTTCTGAATGAATACATGGGATTAATAGGATTTATAGGTAAGCCGAGTAGATAGAGATAAGATCGGCGCAACTTGTGGTCCAAAGGGCCTATTTGTGGTGTAGTTTTTCTGTGATTGTATGAATCGCAAAAGGAGGGTATCGGGTCATTTTCACATCCTGTACAGGGAGCTTGCTGTGTGCAAATCAGCTGTTGCCTTTCCTGTATTGTAACAATAGCTGTACTTCAAAGTACTTCATTGACTGTTAAGCAATTTGCGATGTCTGGTGGTTGTGAAAGACTAGGCGATTTCCAGATTGGACATTTTCAAGATTGCGCTGGATCGAGGCAACTTCTTGCAAGCTGTGCCCAGCATACCTTCTAATTCTATCTTTTACTCTCATTCTATACTTCTAAAACCTCATTCTAACTCTTTTATGACTGTAACGTTACATTTTGCATTCTCTCGCTTTCTTTTCTATGAAAGATATGTTTTGTCTGTATAGTGTGTAAGAAACAATACTTTTCACTGTATGTTAATACATGTGATAATAAATCAAATCAATTATCTGTAAGGTTGTTGAACGCAAAATGCCTTCAAAGTGTGAAAGAGTTAACAGGTTTTCAAGGGGTTCTTTTTAAACATAGAATTATGTGGAATATACAGCACAGAAATGGGCCATTTGGTGCAATCAAACCATGCTGGCATTTACAATGCACTTGAACCTCCTCCCATCTTAATCAACTGTAACCCCTTAAATACATTGATGCTATTCACGTCAACTACTCCCAGTGGTACTGAGTTCTGCATTTTCACCACTTCGTGGATAAAGAAGTTTTTCTTGAACTCGGTTTTAATTTCTTGGTGACTTATGTTGATAGCTCTTAGTTCAGATCATCCCTTCAAGTGAAAATCTCATAATTTTAAAGATTTGCTATTTAATTTATTATTGTATGTGTTAGTATACAGTGAAAAGTATTGTTTCTTGTGTGCTATACTGACAAAGCATACCGTACATAGAGAAGGAAAGGAGAGAGTGCAGAATGTAGTGTTACGGTCATAGCTAGAGAAAAATCAACTTAATGCGAGGTAGGTCCATTCAAAAGCTTGATGGCAGCAGGGCAGAAGCTGTTCTTGAGTCAGTTGGTATGTGTCCTCAGACATTTGCACCTTTTTCCTAACGGGAGAAGGTGGAAAAGAGAATGTAAGGGGGAATGCATGGTATGATCTGGAGGAGGGAACGGAGTGTATGGTGTCGAAATTTGCTGATGACACCAAGATTGGTGGAACGGCAAATTGTGCGGAGGGTGTGGAAAGTCTGCAAAAGGATCTAGATAGGCTAGGCGAATGGGCCAGGAAATGGCAAATGGAATTTAATGTTGGCAAGTGTGAAGTTGTCCACTTTGGTAGGAATAATGGTAGGAAGGACTATTACTTACATGGAGAAAAACTGCAGCATGCAACGGTGCAGAGGGACCTCGGGGTCCCTGTGCATGAGTCGCAAAAACCCAGCCTGCAGGTGCAGCAGGTGGTCAGGAAGGTGAATGGGATGCTGGCCTTCATAGTGAGGGGGATTGAATATAAAAGTAGGGAGGTCTTGCTGCAACTGTACAGGGCACTGGTGAGGCCGCAGCTGGAATACTGTGTGCAGTTTTGGTCGCTGCACTTATGCAAGGATATTTTGGCCTTGGAGGGAGTGCAGAGGAGGTTTACCAGGCTGATACCAGAGTTGAGGTGGTTGAACTATGAGGAGAGGCTGAATAAACTAGGTTTGTACTCGTTAGAGTTTAGGAGAATGAGGGGAGATCTCATTGAGACATATAAGATGATAAATGGGATGGATAGGATAGAGGTGGAGAGGCTGTTCCCGCTCAAAGGACAGTAGGACTAGAGGGCACAGCCTCAAGATAAAGGGGGGGCGGTTTAGAACGGAGTAGAACTTCTTCACTCAGAGGGTGGTGAATCTCTGGAATTCTCTGCCTGTTGAAGCGGTGGAGGCTGCCTCGCTAAATATGTTTAAGATGCGGGTAGATAGGTTTTTGATAGGCAAGAGGATTAAGGGTTATGGGGAGAAGGCGGGAAAGTGGAACTGAGCCACGACAGATCAGCCATGATCTTATTGAATGGCGGGGCAGGCTCGAAGGGCTAGATGGCCTACTCCTGCTCCTAGTTCTTATGTTCTTATTATGTTCTTATGTCCTTAATTATGCTGGCTGCTTTTCCAAAGCAATGAGAGGTGTAGACCATGTCAGTGGTTTGGAGGCTGGGGTTTGAGTGATGGACTGGGGTTTGTTCATGACCCTGTGTAGTTTTTTGCAGTCTTGGACAGAGCAGGAGTCATACCAAGCTGTGATACAACCAGAGAATGCTTTCTATGGTGCATCTGTAAGAATTGGTCAGAGTCGTAGCAGACCTGCAAAATTTCCTTTGTCTTCTGAGAAAGTAGAGGCGTTATTGGTCTTTCTTAGCTATAGTGTCAGCATGGAGGGACCAGGATAGGCTGTTGCTGACCTGGAGGTCTGAAAACTTGAAGCGCTCAACCATTTCTGCTTTGTCGCCATTGATGTAGATGGGGGCGTATCCTCAGCTGTGCTTCCTGATGTCGTTGACTATCTCCTTCGTTCTGTTGACATTGAGGGAGAGATTATTGTCATTGCACCAGTTCACCAGATTCTCTATCTCTTTCCTGTACTCTGTCTTGTCATTATTTGAGGTCCGATGGTATCATCAGCAAACTTGAAAATCGAGTTGGAGGGGGATATGGCCACCTCTTTTGGTCACTACTTAGCTTTCTCTTTTCAACCTGTTCGTGAGAGATGTAACCTCTGGTATCATCCTTGTGAATCTATTTTTTTGTACCTTCCCCAGTGCCTCCATATCCCTTCTATAAAATAGTGACCAGAACTGCAATGCAGTATTACAAGTGTGGTCTTTCCAAAATTTGATGCAAGTTTCCGTAACTTATAAAAGTAGAGAAGTTATCTGCTTCTGCTTAACTTGTTTACCATTGCATTTTCCTGCGGTAATAAACTGTACATTGCCCATTTTCTTAAAACCATGTGTCAATTGACTTAAAAAAATAGAATTGCTTAATGGTTTTGGGAAGTGATATAGGCTCTGTTTTGAACTAGGGCAAAGCGTTAGAATGACAGGTTAACAGGCAGTTAAATTTGTTCATATTCATTCCATGAATAATTCTTAAGTAACCAGTGAACATGATTTTGGTAATGCTGTTAATGGGACTGAACATTTTTATTGAACTTTGAACATGTTACTAGCATCAGTATGTTATTTTTGGTCTTGCCCATGACATTTCTTTTAGAAATTGAAACTTAATTATGGGGAAAAGATGGGAGCTTTTTTTAATCTGCTAATGAAAGCCTATTCTCAGTAATTTCACATTTCAAAGCTGCGTGTTCTCCATGATTTCACTCGTGCGTCATTAATTATGGAGTAAAACAGACATTCTCCCATATTTCATTAAAATAATTTCAGCCCTCAGATTATTTGGCTGCACAAACACTTTTGTCATCCCTAAGAGCCCTGGGACAAACCAAGTGCTTTACAGAGGTTAAATGATGTGAAATTTCCATGTTGATTCAGTAGAAAGCCTTGTTCTGTCACATTTTCTTTCTTGCTTTATTTTGTTTCCAAACTCCAAAAATAATAGATTGAATTAAAGATTTATTGAAACCATTGTTAAATGAAGACTTTGTGTAGTGCAAGATTAATTTGGCAAGATATGGAATGGAAAATGACACATTTAGAAAGTTGTAATTGGGAATTATTTTTTAACTTTAATCTTAATCATGTCATGCGTTGAGGTATTGTACCAGTTGGGTAATACTGTACATTTGTCTTGTGGCTCTGGGGAAATGTAGATCTAGTGATATTATCGCTAGACTATTAATGCAAGAACTCAGCTAATGTTCTGGGGATCTAAGTTGGAATCCCAGTACGGCAGATGGTGGAATTTGAATTCAATAAAAAATATCTGGAATTAAGAATCTACTGATGACCACACAACCATTGTCGATTGTTGGAAAAACCCAGTTGGTTCACTAATGTCCTGATAGTGGCCAGGTCTAATGACCTGATAGATGTCTACAAGGCCATGAGTTGCATGGACAGAGTGGATAGTCAGATGCCCTTTCCTAGGGTAGAATGGTCAAGTATTAGGGGACATATTTTTAAGGTGTGTGGGGAAAAGTTTAGAGGAGGTGTGTGAGGCATGTTTTTTACAGGGAGGGTGGTAAATGTCTGGAACTCACTGCCTGGGGAGCTGGTGGGAGCAGGTACGATAGTGGCATTTAAGGGGCAACTAGATGAATACATGAATAGGATGGCAATGGAATGATACGAACACAGTAAGTGGATATGGTTTTAGTTTAAGCAGGCATCATGATCAACATGGGCTTGGAGGGTTGAAGGGCCTGTTTCTGTGCTGTACTTTTTTGTTGTTTGTCCTTTAGGGAAGGAAATCTGCCATCCTTACTTGGTCTAGTCTGGCCTACATGTGACTCCAGAGCCACAGCAATGTGGTTGACTCTCAATTGCCTGCTGAATAAGGGTAACTAGGGATGGCCAGACAGCGATGGCTATGTCCCGTGAATGAATAAAAACAAATGGCAAATTATAATACATTGCCAGCTTAAGAGTAATAAACCATGCATAGAAGTGAAGACTAGCTAAGTCACATGGAGAGATAAATGGTCTATTTTGTTGAAGAATGCAACATAAATGTAGATGTCACTAGGGAGCAGTTGTCTGAAAATGCGGCAGCTAACTTTTAGAAATGATTCCTGACTTACTGTGCAGCTGGTTAGAATCTGTCCTTTGGGAATTCTCTATTCGTATAGAGTGGGCAAGTGAATGCCTGTTATGCTTCAGTAATTTGGCGGTGGTGGGGGGGGGGAGTTGCGGGCGGAGGTGGTGGTTGAAAATACGGAAAAACAACACTGTGTATGCCAAGTACTATTTGCATCTACAGAATTTTAATAACACAATAAACATGGAAGCTTTTGGTGCTGAGTATTTGCACACCAATGGTGCAGTTGCCTTTGGGGTAAGTGATCTTTTATTTCAACTCGTATTACTGAGGGGAGGGATGATCCAGTGGAATTAATCTTTTAATTGTGCTTTGAATGCGAGGACGTTGGAGTGGAAAGGTGAAAATGATTACTGCTGCCACTGAAGGTGGGCCTGTATATATCTCAAAAAAGAATAGGATGAATTTCAATGAAAACTTTGGTATGCAGACAAGATCTGGCCCAGGGCAGAACTGGTGGACTTTTGACAAAGATGCTGAACCGATCTAGATCCTGGAATTTGTTTTTAAAGGATGCATTAGCATTGAGAGAGAAAGAGAGCAAATTGACTTTTTTAGAATGTTGTGGCTTTATTTAGAAAGGTGTTGATTGTCTCAGTTGCTGTGATGGAATTTGTCCCTAGCCATATACATATTGTGGCTACCAGAGCAGGTTAGGAGTTGGGAATCCTGCAATGAGTAACTCGCCTCCTGACTTCCAAATGCCTGTCCACCATCTACAAGGCAAAAGTCAGGAATGTGATGGCATACTTTCCACTTGCCTGGATAAGTGCAGCTCCAAAGACACTCAAGAAGCTCAATGCTATCCAGGACAAAGCATCACATTTATTTGTTACCCATTTCTTAAATATTCATTCCCTCCACCATTGACATTCACCCCCTCCATTACCGATGAATAGTGGCAGCAATGCGCGTCATCTATAAGGTGCTCAGCAAGACTCACCAAGGCTGCTTAGACAGCATCTTCAGAACCCACGAATGCTACCATCTTGAAGGACGCGAGGAAGAGACACGTGGGAGCACCATCACCTGAAAAATATATTGCTGTTCCTTCGCAGTCACTAAGTGAAAATCTTGGAACTCCCTCCCTAACAGCACTATGGATGTGGGCAATAAATACTGAAGGCAGAGTTGATGGTCCAAAGATGTTGCATGCCATTTTAATACAAGCTGAATCACAATAGTCTGCAGTTTCAGACTTGCTGTAATTGGGACCTACTATGGTGTATGATTTCAAATGAATTCTACTAATTTGATAAGTGCTATTTTTGCTTGTTAAATTTTGACGCCCTTTGGAGCAGCTGATTATTCCACAGTTTTGCAATTACATGGCTCCTGATAAATGTTGTTTCTGGGTCAGAAATTTCTGCACAATTTTGACCAGTTAATTTTAAAATTCACACCAAAAACATACCTAAAGATGCTACTTCATTTTTGGAAAAAAATCCTTCAACTTAAAAATGAATGGTAAAATAGTGAGAAAGCTACAGTTTTACTTAACAAATTGACACTGTGTTGAGAAGATTGTGTTTTTCTTCGACCTTCGTGAGATGTGGGTATCCTTGGCATGGCCAGAATTTGTGAAGGTGATGATGAGTTGTCACCTTGAACCACTGCAATCCATGTAGTGTAGGTACATCACCAATGCTGTTGGGGTGGGGGAGAGGGGACTCTAGCATTCTGGTGATATCGAAGAATATGGTGATACATTTTCAAATCTGGATGGTGTGTGACTGGAAGAGAACATGTAGGTGGTGGCCTTCCCAAGCGCATACTGCTTTCTTTAGGTGGTAGAGGTTACAGGTTTGGAAGGTATTGCCAAAGAAGCCGTGGCAAGTTGCTGCACCGTATCTTCTAGTGGTACACACTGCTGCCATTGTGCGTTGACGATGGAGGGATGAATGTTTAAGGTGGTATCACGCATACAGCTTTATCCTGGATAGTACAGAGCTTCTTGAATGTTGTTGGACCTGTGCTTGTGCAGGATATTCCATCACATTCCTGACTTGAACTTGTAGATGTTAGAAAGGAATTAAGGTGAGCTGAGAATACGTGGCCTCTGACGCGCGTTTTTAAAAATCATTGGATGCGAGCCAGCATTTATTTCCATTCCCTATTTGTCCTTGAACTGAGTGGCTATTTCAGAGGGCATTTAAGAGTCAAGCACATCACCATTAATCTGGAATCTCATGTTAGCCAGACCAGTTAGGGATGGCAGATTTCCTTTCCAGATGACGTTCATGGCAATTGACAATGGTTCTGTAGTTGTCATTCGATTTTTTTTTTGTTAATGAATTCAAACTTCACCATCTTCCACGTTAGGATTCCAACCCGGGTCCCAGAACATTACCTTGGGATTCTGGATTGCTAGGCTGGTGAAAATACCACTATATCACCGTCTCCTATAGTTTTGTGCATCACAATTTTTATGTGATTAGCCCAGTTAAGTTTCTGGCCTGCTGGGGGGCAATGTACACAGAACAACAATGAATATATTACATTGTTGATGTGAAACCTCAGTCTCCCTGCAGTCAGAATGAAATGATGGCACTTTCATTGCCAGAAGGGTAGCAATGTCATATAAATAGGGTGCAATGCAATTCACGAACATACAAGCAAGTAAGGCAGGAAATCAAACCTGTCTAATCCAGATATTGGACAGACCTGTACATTCCTCTTGCTCCACTTCTTATGCTGGATATCCTACATTACGTTGAAAGTTGTCTGCTGTATATCCTCCATGTGTAAGTTTCTGCACGCATACCGTTATTTTAAAGGTACAAATGGTGGTTATTACTGGACCCACTAGAGTGGTTGGAGAAAAACTAAACAATCCAAGAATGCCAAAACTCATTGCTGTCCTGGCTGGAGATACAGTGTGGCTTCAGTGCTCAGCTGAACAGAAGACTCTTCCTACAATAAAGAGCTTCTTTGCTATTGTTGGAGGTGATGCCTTATTTTCTTTGCAAGTTTGCTTTGGTAAATTGGCAGTGTAATTGTGTTGTGAGTGAACTAATTTCTCCTCAATGCTCTGTAAATGTCCCTGCCCTAGGCAGTGTGTAGGCATTTATTTGGATTGTATTTGTATATCTTTTTTCGTATCATTTATAATTATATTTTGTTTTTGAAATTAAATCTGAAGTATAAATTGTGTATTGATCTTAATTTCTGAAAAACAAGGAAATATGATCTAATTTCATTTAAAGTTGGCTACATACTCGGCAATTAATCTGGGGGCTCAAGTAATGATAAAAATACTTGAAAAGACGACACCTCCCAAGCCTGTGACCAAGAGTGGTTAGCAGTGCTGCCCCACGGCCTCAGGGATCCTGGTTCAATTTCGGTCTTGGGTGATTGTGTGAAGTTTGCACGTTCTCCCTGTGTCCGCATGGGATTCCTCCAGGTGCTCCGGTTCCCTCCTACAATCCAAAGATGTGCATGTTAGGTGGATTGGCCATGCTAAGTTGCCCCTTGGTGTCCAGAGGTGTGTAGATTAGGTGGATTAACTATGGTAAGTGCACAGAGTTACTGGGGTGGGGGTAGTAGGCCTGAGTAAGGTGATCTTTTGAAGAATATGTGCAGACTTGATGGGCTGAACGGCCTCCTCCTGCACTGTAGGATTCCACAGGATAACCTAGAAAGACAATTTAGCAGATGTGTAAGAACACCACCACCTCCAAGTTTCCATCTGAGCCTCTCAGTGTCCTGACTAGGAAATATATCACCATTCCTGGATCAAAATTCTGGAACACCCTTCTTTAACGTTGGGTCCACCTTCACCTCATGGGCTCTGGCTGTTCAAGAAAAAGGCCCATCTACACTTTTCCAAGAGTGCACTAGAGATCTGCAATAAATTTGAGCATTGCTTGTGATTGCCATTTCCTGAGAACAAATTTTAAAAAAGCAGGTTGGGGCGTAGAACTCACACGTCCATAGTGACAGTAATATATGAGACCCCTGGGGCAATCAAATCTTCTGCTTTCTCTCTTTGATAGTTAACAGTGTACTCACTTGAATGTCAAGCTAAGTTTAACTGGCAGGTACTGGACAAGAAATCCAGATGGCATGAGTTCAATTTAACTCTGATGAAGAGTCACCCAGAATTGCAACATTAGCTCTATTCTCTCCCCCTAGATGCTGTCAGACCAGCTGAGATTTTCCAGCATTTTCCATTTTGGGTTTCAGATTCCAGCATCCACAGTAATTTGCTTTTATAATGGTCAACAATCTTAAATTGTTTTGTCAGCATAGCAGTTTCGCCGTAGCAACATGAGTGGTATTCACCACTAACAGGATGTTGTCATCAGGTCTAAAAAACATTCTGCCTGCCACACAAATGACTAAGGTAGTATATGAATTTCAGTGCCAGTATGATGCTAGGTATTTAGTCTGTGCATCTCAATGACTAGTGGATTGTATCAAACAGCATGCCCTGGCTGCTGTTTGCAGTGGGCAAGGTACAGACCACATCCAGCCAGCCCATACTTTCAGAACTCAAAACAATGTCCAACATTAGATGTTATTCTGCAGTTGGACAACATTTGTTGAAAGCTTCTACCAATCGGAGACCAATTACCAACCAATCAGCACTCTCTTCTCCTACAATATAAAGTTATTGTTTCTCCTGACATTGGTGTTATTGTGATTGCCCTGAAGAATACAAGATGAAAAGCTTTGACAAAATGTCAATTTTCAGCATTACTCAGGTCTGTACTGCCAAACGGCTAATTATGATAAAATTGATTATTCTGACTGGTTTGACAGCTGAGAATGATGTTTGCAATACCATTGTGCATATTGTTTAAGAATTCAGAATAATGTTCCAGTGTGGTACTACATGTCACGCAAAGCTATTTCTAAAACCTCATAATTATCCAGGCTGTGAAATTTTCCCTTTTGTTTGCTGTTGCCCACAATCAGCTGTTCCTGCGCCAAAGTCAACTTTCATGCACAAATTCTCCACTGTGGAGAAGAGCAACTAGAGGCCATCAGCACGCGGTAATCACCAAGTTAAATAGAGTTCAGGAGGGACGTCTTTACCCACAAAGTGACGAGAATTTGGAACTCGCTAACACAGGAAGTAATTGAGTTAAATAGCATTGAAGCACTTAAGGAAGAGGCAAGATAGATTTTTGAGAGCAGGCAATAGTGGGTTGTGCTGGTAGTTATTTGAGAGAGGACAGGACAAGGATTAGGTGGAATATAAATTCTGGAATGGTCCAGTTAGGCTGAATGGCCTATTTCTGTATTCTTGTTACGTTTTCTGTGCAATTCTATGTATAATATGCTCTTAGCGAGAAGCATTTATACATCTGTATATTCAAATATACACACAATAGATTTAGTTTCACATTGTTACAGGCTATTTAGTTTCAATGGCTACGATTTGCATGTTTATCATTTACGTACAGATATAAAACAGTACCTGTGTTTCTGCACAACCTCGAGGGTAAATGGGTTGCTGCTGCATGTAGATCTTGTGACCAAGACTATGGATTTGGTGGGTGATATGCATATAAAGTTTAAGTTTGAAGTTTATTTTATCGGTGTCACAAGTAGGCTTACGTCAACACTGCAATGAAGTTCTTGTGAAAATCCCCTAGTCACCACACTCCGGCACCTGCTCAGGTACGCTCATGGGAGAATTCAGCATGGCCACTGTACCTAACCAGCACATCTTTCAGACTGTGGGAGGAAACCGGAGCACCCAGAGGAAACCCGTGCAGACTCCGCATAGTGACCCAAACGGGGAATTGAAACTGGATCCCTGAAGCTGCAAAGCAGCAGTGCTAACCACTGTGCCACTACGCCGCTCCATATCTGTACTTATTTGGGATAATCCTTGCTGCTAACTGTGTATTTGGATTTTTTTTCACCTCATCTTGACTGAGTGTGATGTCAATGGATGAGCAGTCTTGCCAACCTGAGGGTGATGTATTTGGCTTCAAATTAGGATTTTCCTGCATGAAATAATGGAACCTTTATCTCAAATCTTTTTTACAATAGCAATTGACAGTATTTTGATTTTTCTTTTTATATGCATAAAATATGGCCCCACAAAGAAGCATTCAATCAAAATTAATGGTGTGGTCACTATGCATTGCTTGAAAAGCTATTTTTAAAGATATATTTCAAACATTTTATTACAATATAATAATGAACGTTGTGTATAGTTTGACGCATATTGCTGCAGAGATTTTTGAATTGCTCTTCTTGCAATGATGTTTATAAGCTTCCAGCAACCTCTGCTGGTTCGCTTTCTTATCTTCACAGTTACCTGTCTTTAAATTGCACCTTGGCTTTTGTTGCTTGCCTTTTTTTAAATTATATGAGTCAGGCCTGCATTTACTGCGAGATTTCTTGGTCTGGCCAGAGTAGTCAGAAGCGCTTGGATCTCAATTGCAAATAATTGTGGCAGAAAGAATTGCATACTATCACTGCATATCCATAAATTCTCTATGTTGCTGAATCAGATTGTGAAGTTGTTTTCATTAAATTGTGAAGTGTTTCTAAAGTTTTGTGTCAGACTGACACTCTTCTTCCTTTTTATCTCGAATTAAGACCAACAGATTTACCCTCCCTTCCCAATTTTGAGTCATTCCTCTTCAGCTCTTTTTCCCTCCCATGTGCTGTCATCTTGATTCATCTTTCACATCTGACTTTGACTTGATTTTGCTGTTACTGCAACGGTTTGAACTGCCTTAGTGTCTGCTGTGGCTGCCTCCACCCGCCCGCGCACCCCCCCCCCCCCCCCACTATGGGATTAAATGCACCATTTACAGAAATGGATCCGGTTGCTTCCTCGACTATTTCATCTACAGATCCATTGTTCATTTCATGTTGTTATCTATATGTATGCAGCCTATCTATCTCCACTTCAATAGAGCCGGAGTGGACTTGAGGTTACCACTGCCAATACACAATTAAAGTGTTCTCCTCTGCAGCCAGACTGTGGAAAGTTGGACCAAACTCATCTAAAGTAGGAAAACAATAGCTAGCACCACTTAGTATTCCCGGTTTAAAATAGAATTTTAAGTTCAATAATGGTATGCTGTCATCTACTCAAACTGGAACATAGGTCTCCGCCAGTCTGTGAATCTTGTTTCCCTGGAGATACCTAACTCAAACCACATACGTTTTGAATTGCATTCTACCCTTAAATTAGAAACTCTCCAAGACCAGCTGCAAAGTTGTTTGCAAGAAATAGTATGATCTCAGCCATGGCTGAACCCTCGCCGAGTAGCTGAAGAATGCAGAAAGGATTGAAGGACATTGCTCAGAGTCTTCACAAAGAATAGCATCAGTGCCATTTGAGACTTGTTTGGAGCAGGTGAAAATGCTGAATGATGAATAAAGCAATTGTTCAACATTGCTGCAAGTGTGAAGAATCAGAGATTGTGACATTGCCAATGTTATGTGGTTCATTTATCTACAAATGCTGGATCCTCATGGTGTTTCTCCCATTGAAATTCGTCATAGTTTGGCTACTTGCAGTTGGATAAGTTCATTATGTAAATTAGTAAGGGCATGGTATTTTTGTGGCCTCATCAGGTTTTCAAATGTTCTCTGGCGGCCCAGTGGCACAGTGGTTAGCAGTGCTGCCTTGTAGCGCCAGGGACCTGTGTTCGATTCTTGGCTTGGGTCACTGTCTGTGTGGAGTCTGCACATTCTCCCATGTGTGCGTGGATTTCCTATTGGTCCTCCGGTTTCCTCCCACAGTCCGAAAGATATGCTGGTTGGGTGTATTGGCCATGCTAAATTCTCCCTCAATTTACCCAAACAGGTGTTGGTGTGTGGCGACTAGGGGATTTTCACAGCAACTACGTTGCAAAGTTGTTAGCCTACTTGTGACACTAATAGATAAACTTTAAAAAATTGACTGCGTAGTGACACAGAAGCCACAGGTATTTAAGCTTGTCATTTCCAATGCCATAAAGAGAAGTAGAAATGCTTTACCGGTTGTGAGAACTACTTAAAAAGACACAGAATAATCTTGTGATGGAAGTCATCTTGAATTCCGTAGAAAGCAATGTAACAGGGTTAACAAATCTAGATTGAAAAGGTCTAGTCACCACAGTCCCAGGTGATCATAGGTTGCTGTCATCTGTGAGGGGGAAGAGTTGACTGGTGGTGATTTAATCTGAGGAACACCACACCTCAGGCAAGCTTAAGAAGGCAGTGCCTTCATAAATAATCTCAGCTGGACATGCTGTTCGCATCACTCTGCATTACGAACCAGCTGCCCAGAAACTGAGCTAACTGACTCCCTGATTAGCAAATTTACCGTAACAGCCTACATTTATATAGCACCTTTTAACGCAATGAAACGTTCCAAGGTGCTTCACCAGATAATTATAAAACAAAACATGACACTGAGCCACCTATGGAGATGTTAGTTCAGGTGACCAAAAACTTGGTTGATGAGGAATGTTTTGAGGGGCATCTAAAAGGAGGAAAGCGGCATATGGAAGTGTAGGAAAGAAATTCCACAGCCAGAGACCCAGACAATTGAAGGCACGGGAGCAATTACTGTTGGGAAATGTGTAAGTGGCCAGAATTAGAGGCGCACAGATAGCTTGGAGGATTGTCGGGCTGGAGGAGCTTACAAAAATGGAAGGATTTGGGGAAAGGGATCAGAATTTTAATGTCAAGCAGTATAGGTCAGCGTGCACAGGGATTCAGTTGACCATTTTAAAATTTTGCATGCATTATTCTTTATAAATCTCTCTAGTAAAATGCTTGTAATTGTATTGTTCTAACTAAAATGCATAATAATGTAAGCTTTCCCTTAAATTCTCACTGGGTGGTTTTGTATCTTGAAGACTGAAAAATAAAACGCTACATAATGGGGATCCCATTCTAATGCTCATTGAATTTTGTTGACAAGCAATTTTAATAGAGTGAAGTCAGCTTATGGTTTGGCTCAAGAATTTTTGACTCCCTTTGATGACTCATGGAGCAGAATGATCTTCTGTATTGTAAATGCTCAAAATAAACTTTGACTAGACAAACCCTAAATCCAACGTCTTGGAAGATATCCACTGTCAACAGCTGTTAATGCACACATGTAGAAATCTAATTAACCAGGATCTTTTGATGACTGATGCTATCCAATGAATCTCTGAACCATATTGTACAGGAACGTCCCAAGTTTCTTCATCTGCATTCTGACTTAGTTGACTTCCAATCGTCAGGATGCTATGATTGTCCTGGATTGGGCGGGGGTGGGGAAAGTTGGCACAAGCTCCCAAAACTAGTTAGCATCCAGCAATTCCTGCTAGAATGGACATAGGCTGGGACCAGAGTTGTACTTGTTTGTGTACTCCCTATAGTCAAAAGGCCTGCTGAAATTCCTTTTTGGTGCTAACATAAAAATAATGGTTATTGGAAGGGTACCACTTTAATGCAAACGCTTGGCAGGGTGATAAACCTCCACTGACAGAAACCAGGCATGTTGTTCCTAGAGGTTTCAACTGGTTTGATTGGACATAAGTGCCTGGATTTTATGCAAGAGTAAAAGTGAGCTATCAGTATCCACTGTTAAGTAGTAAATTGGACTTCTGCCATTCATACACGCATGGTTAATATTTGGGTTAAGGAAGTTTCTTTCACACCACCTTGCACTCATTTTACATGCCATCATCCTGTCTGAAAAATATTAGCTGTGATAATTCCACATGTTCCATACACTCTACCGATATCCACTATTCTTATGTAAGGCAATTTGACCGCAGGGAGCAGAAACAAGAACAATCCTGGTCCTAGCTTATGTCCATCCCAGCAGGAATTGCTGGATCTTAACTAACTTGGGGAGCCTTGATTGTTTTTTATTTTTGCCCCCTCGATTATAGCATCCTGATTGAGGTCAACCAAATCAGAACTTAAAAGTGAAAATCAGGAAGTAGTTGTCAGAGATGCATTTCTCCTTCAGAAGTATTGCTCTAGCAATCTCGCGAAGAGACTGTACATTCAAATGCATGAAGGACATGATGTGGCTGTACTTACCTACTTGGTACCCACTAAACACATTGCAAAGAGATGGCAAGAAGATGGCCACAATGAGATCACCTGAGAGGGGAAGGTCAGGGGAGTGGCTGCATATTGCGAAGCCTATACAGAAAGAGAATTCCAGAATGAAGCAAGAATTAAATAAGAACATAATAAGGAATAGAAGCAGGAGTAGGCCATTTAGCCCCTCGAGCCTGCTCTGCCATTCAATAAGATCATGGCTGATTTGATAGTGGGTTCAGTTCCACTTACCTGCCCACTCCCCATAACCCTTAATTCCCTTATTGGTTAAAAATCTATCTATCTGTGACTTAAACACATTTAACAAGGTAGCCTCTACTGTTTCACTGGGCAGAGAATTCCAAAGATTCACTACCTTCTGGAAGAAGTTGTTCCGCCTCAGCTCTGTTCTAACTTGAGGCTATGCCCCCTAGTTCTTGTTTCCATTGTAAGTGGAAATAACCTCGCTGATTCTACCCTGTCTCAAGGTGAACTTGGAGGAGAGAAAATGATGGAGTTTGAAATCACCAAAGATGAGAAGTTCCTCAGGATGGTGACTGAGGGAGGAATGAAATGAAGATGTCTAGGCACAAAAATCTTGTCATGGGTGGGTGCATTTTAAGTGCAGAGAGAGTTGTGGAACAAGGTATAATGCTCAAGGGAGACAAAAATGCCAGAAGTAGGGTTTTACTTTTGCTTTCCGTAATGAAATTTGGCATTGAATGAAGTATTCTAACTGACGTCAATTTTACACTGTGGACTGAAATGTTTGCAGAGTTAATGCTTTGGACTTCACGTCGACTATGTTGATTCACCTGGAGCAATTGAGCAGGTAACCCATACTGTGCAGGCCATGCAGGTTTCTGCAATGACATCAATGCATGGGCTGTGCAGGTAATGACTGGTAGCAATACACACACACACACACACACACACACACACACACACACACTGTTCTGTATGTAGTGCCAGCACTGCGTGCGTAAGTGATCAGGATTCTTGATTTGGGTTGAAGAGCAACACCTGCTTGCCCTGTTCACACAGGTCATGGATCCCCTGAAGAGGGCACTGTGTTGTTCTGGATCTCTGATTGCTGTTAGTGTCAGTTGCAAAAGCCCACAAAATCTCTGGTTAAGTGTAATGTGTGGTGATTGCTGACCTGTCACAGCAAAATCCAGGCTGAAATTTTCCAGTACGTTATCCGGGGGTGTTAACAACTCTACACATCTATCTGGGTTCGGTGTGTTTTCTGAGGCTTTGATTTTATTTATTATTGTCACTTGGTATTGGTATTCAGTGAAAAGTATTGTTCTTAAGTGCAAAACAGACAAAGCATACCTGTCATGTTGAGGGAAAGGAGAGGGTGCAAAATGTAGTGTTACAGTCATGGCTAGGGTGTAGACAAAGAATCATAGACTCCATACAGTGCAGAAGGAGGCCATTCGGCCCATCAAGTCTGCACTGACCACAATCCCACCCAGGCTCTCTTCCCACAACCCCACATATTTGCCCTACAATCCTCTGACACGGGTCTATTTAGCATGGCCAATCAACCTAACCCACATGCGCATCTTTGGACTGAGAGGAAACCGGAAAACCCGGAGGAAACCCACGCGGACACAAATGTGCAAACTCCACACAGACAATGACCTGAGGCCAGAATTGAACACGGGTCCCTGCCGCTGTGAGGCAGCAGTGCTAACAACTGTGCCACCGTCCCACCCATTAATATAAGGTACATCCATTCAAAAGCCTGACAGCAGCAGGGAAGAAGCTGTTCTTTGATCAGTTAGTACGTGACCTCAGAATTTTACATCCTGTTCCCAACAGAGGAAGGTGGAAGAAAGTACATCTGGAGTGTGTGTAGTCCTTGGTCATGCTGGCCACTTTTCTGAGGCAGCGGGAAATGTAGACAGAGCCACTGGATAGGAGGCTGGTTTGCATGATGGACTGGGCTTCGTTCACAACCCATTGTAATTTCTTGCGGTTTTGGTTAGAACTGAAGCCATACCATAAAACCATATGACATAGGAGCAGAATTAAGCCATGCGGCCCATTGAGTCTGCTCCACTATTCAATCATGGCTGATATTTTTCTCATCTCCATCCTCCGGCCTTTTCCTATAAACCCTGAACCCACCCTTATTAATCAAGAACCTATCTATCTCTGTCTTAAAGACACTCAATGACCTGGCTTCTACAGCCTTCTGCGGCAAAGAGTTCCACAGATTCACCAGTCTCTGGCTGAAGAAATTTCTCGTCATCTCTTTTTTTAAAGGATTGTCCCTTTAGCCTGAGGTTGTGCCCTCTGGTTCTAATTTTTCCTTCTAGTGGAAACATCCTTTCCACATCCACTCAATCCAGGTTTTGCAGCGTCCTGTAAGCTTCAATAAGATCCTCCCCTCATCCTTCTAAACTCTGAGTACAGACTCAACTGTTCCTCATACCAAACTGTGACACATCCAAAAAGGATGCTTTCTGCGGTGCATCTGTAAAAGTTGGTGAGTGTCATAGTGGACATGTTGAGTTTCTTTACAGGTTATTTTGAAGCAAAAGGCCAAATGCTTTCTTTGTATCTGATATCAATGCGGGAATGAAACCCAACTGTCTTCTGAGTTCTGATTTTGTGTTGGGGAGAGGGTGGGTGATTTACAATTTGTTCTGGAACACACGGGGAGAGCTATGCCTCGGATTCTAACGCTATGTGGTAAGAAATAATCAATGTTTGTACATCTCCATACATAACACCTTGAATTGAATCCTGTTCCTGAAAACCAAAATTAAAAACTAACTGCCAGTTGTGTCAGATGGAGTCTTTTGATTTTGATTCTGACAATAGTGATGCTCCCTCAGAACCAAGGATTGCCTTAAATTTGTTTCATTGAAACATCTTTTGGATATTTGAATTCATTTTTGCTGTTTGATGGGTTGAATCACACTATGAACCATGAGGCAAGATTGGGATAGTCATGCTATTGAACTCATTGTTTTCAAGTGTGGAACTTGTTTAATCTCCAGACCAAACTTTTTGCAAAGTTTCGTCTTGCTCTGAAACATAACTTCACTCTCCATCTAATCTCGCACTTCATGATTCATTCTTGACAAATTGCCTACCTAGGCTTGACATTTCTGTATCGCCAGCAGTTCAAAAACGATCAAATTTTACATTGCGTTTACTTGTCTCTTCTGTACTTATCCTTGTAATCCTCAATCCAATTCCGAACCATATATTCATCTGGCTGCTTTCGCTGCAGATGTTTCACATCTGGGAAAAATCCTCCTGATGTCAAAGATCACCTCATTTTATATTTTTCTTGACATATAAGTAGCATTGTATTATTAAACCCTCCTCCCCAATAATCATTTGCATGAAGGAAAATAAATGCATCCTTGAATTTTTGTCACTGGTTTCATAAAGTGCTACTTTAATTGAGTTGCGTTTGTAAAGATAATTGGGGGGGCGGGTTTAACATTCGCAAGATGTTAATTATATTTTGTCTTAATTCATCTATTCATCCAGAAATACTCTACAATTCTTCTTATTTCAGCACATAATTGTTACTTGAATGATCCCAGGGTTTTCACCTCCACTACTCTAACTGAAAGTGTTGATTACTCTGTGATTGGCGTTAAATTGACCTTCCATGTAGTTTGAACCTGTGCCCCCTTGTCATACTGTTGCAATTTAATTTGAAGTAATATTCTGGATGTACCTTTTCCATTGCCATGACTATCTTGTAGATTGCTAAGATTACCCCTTAGTTACCCTCTTCATTAAACTGAAAAACCCTACTTTCTTCAATCTTTCACCTGAACTGAGACCTTTGATATTATAAATCAGCATTGTGAGTCTTCTCTGCAGTGTGTACAGATTTTTAATGTCTCTTCTTTCTCAGTGAAGAACCGATCACACTACTTAAAATGCAGTTGGAATAGAGCACTAATCACGACTCCCCTGACTTGCACTCTGCTGTTTTTCGCAATCTAGTTCAATAGTTTGTTGATTGCTTATCTACATATGGACCGTTTTGGGTGTCAAAGTTGGTAAGGTTGCTAGCGCTTCCAACTTCTTCTTTTAATGCAACGCTTGTGAAGCAGATGTCATCCATTTTCCTTCCTCCGTGCAATGCTTCACAATTATCAATGGTTAAATGTCATCTTTCTTTCAGACAGTCCCCTGGGACGAAGGCTGACTTGGTTGCACTTCAGTGGGTTCTGAGGTGGCGGCTGAGTCCAATGCATCATCTGTGGACACTGCCACAGTAAAAGTCTCACGACGTCAGGTTAAAGTCCAACAGGTTTATTTAGTAGTAAACGCAGCTAGCTTTCGGAATGCTGTTCCTTCGTCAGGTGAGTGGAGAGTCCTGATCGCAAGCAGGGTGATCAGAACTCGCCACTCACCTGACAAAGGAACAGCGTTCTGAAACCCAGCCTGCAGGTGCAGCAGGTGGTCAGGAAGGCGAATGGGATGCTGGCCTTCATAGCGAGGGGGATTGAATATAAAAGTAGGGAGGTCTTGCTGCAGCTGTATAGGGCATTGGTGAGGCCGCAGCTGGAGTACTGTGTGCAGTTTTGGGCGCCGCACCTGCGCAAGGATATTTTGGCCTTGGAGGGAGTGCAGAGGAGGTTTACTAGGCTGATACCGGAGTTGAGGGGGTTGAACTATGAGGAGAGGCTGAATAGACTAGGCTTGTACTCGTTGGAGTTTAGAAGAATGAGGGGAGATCTCATTGAGACGTATAAGATGATGAATGGGATGGATAGGATAGAGGTGGAGAGACTCTTCCCGCTCAAAAAAGACAGTAGGACTAGGGGGCACAGCCTCAAGATAAAGGGGGGGCGGTTTAGAACGGAGTTGAGGAGGAACTTCTTCACTCAAAGGGTGGTGAATATCTGGAATTCTCTGCCCGTTGAAGTGGTGGAGGCTGCCTCGCTAAATATTTTTAAGAAGCGGGTTGATGGGTTTTTGATAAGAGAGGGGATTAAGGGTTATGGGGAGAGGGCGGGAAAGTGGAACTGAGCCACGACAGATCAGCCATGATCTTATTGAATGGCGGGGCAGGCTCGAAGGGCCAGATGGTCTACTCCTGCTCCTATTTCTTATGTTCTTATGTTCTTAGTGGCGTTTACTACTAAATAAACCTGTTGGACTTTAACCTGGTGTCGTGAGACTTCTTACTGTGTTTACCTAAGTCCAATGCCAGCATCTCCATATAATGACTCTGCCTCATGTAGGGCAGGTGGTGCTTGAAGGGTTGGATTGCTGGGTTGTTTGGAGGCTTGTGCATTCCCTCTCATGCCTCAGCTTTGCCTCTGCATATTCCAAACAGACCATCTCTTAATTTGTTTTGTGCCGTCCAGAATGAACCTCCTCTGTTTTGTTCAGTTACAAATCAAGGTCTCCCATGAGTTGGTTATGTTTGTTTGACCTCTTAACGATGCTTTTGAGCATAGTCCTCAAGCATTTCTTTTGTCCACTTAGGTATCTCCTACCATGTTTGAGATGCGAACATAGCTTGCTCAGACACTGAGGTCCAAGCCATTGTTGAATCCTTTGGTAAAAGTTATGAGAAAATGGACCTTTCACTAAACATCATGATATTGAAGTCCTCATGGAACCAGCTCCACCAACCCCCCCCCCATACTCCTTACCCACTGTCTGTTAAGATGAGTGTCAAGATCCTGACAAATAATTTTCCGCATCTTGGGAGCCTCCTCTTGAAATAGGAAGGTATAGGTGATGATCACCTCTAATGTACCAATTCAGTCTTGAGCCAACTGAGATAAAGAGTTTCTGAGGACCATGATCTCAAACCCACGACTATGGTCATGGATAACTGGGCAGCAGTAATCCTCGCACTTGGATATACTTCAGAGATTAGGTTGACCTACAGCTGGCATCTGTTGAAGTATCACCAACCATGCCTTCGCAACATCATAGAAACTGGATGCAGGATTAGGCCATGCTGCTCTTTAAGCCTGCTTCGCCTTCATTTTGATCATGGCTGATCATCAAATTCAATATCCTGATTTCTCTCCACCCCACCCCATATCCCTTGATCCCTTTAGCCCCAAGAGCTGTATATAATTTCTTGAAATCACACACAGTTTTGGCCTCAACTACATTCTGTGGTAGTGAATTCCACACATCCACCACCCTCTGGGTGAAGAGATTTCTCCTCATCTCAGTTTTAAAATGCTCACCTCTTATCCTCAAACTATGCTTCCTAGTTCCGGACTCCCCCATCATTGGGAACATTCTTTCTGAATCTACCCTGTCTAACTGTGTTAGAATATTGTAAGTTTTTTTGAGATCTCCTCTCTTCTAAACTCCAGTGAATATAATCCTAACCAATTTAGTCTCCCCTCATTTGACAGACCTGCCATCCCAAAAATCAGGCTGGTAAACATTCGCTGTACTTCTTTTACAGCAAGGACATCCTTCCTCAAATAAGGACACCAAAGCTGCATGCAATACTCGATGTGTGGCCTCATCAATGCCCTATACAATTGCAGCAAAGCATCCCTATCCCTATACTCAAATCCTCTCACTACGAAGGCCAACTTACCATTTGCTTTCATTACTGCCTGCTGCATCTGTGTGCTTACTTTCAGTGACTGATGCACGAGGATTCCAAGACCTCCTTGATTATCCATCTTTCTTAATTTACACCCATTCAAGTAATAATCTGACCTATTATTGTTACCAAAGTAGAAAACCTCACATTTATCAACATTATACGGCATCTACCATGCAGATGCCCGCACACTCAGCCTGTCCAAATCATGCTAACGGATCATTGCATTCTACTCACAGCTCACCTTCCCCTCTCAACTTTGCACCATCTGCAGATTTGGAGATGCTACATTCAGTTCCCTCTTCCAGATCTTTAATATATAATGTGAACAGTTGGGGGTCCCGACACAGACCCCTGTGGAACCCTACTAGTCACTGACTGTCTATCAGAAAAGACCCATTTACGTCAATTCTTTGCTTCCTATCTGCTAACCAGCTTTCTATCCATCTCAAGACATTAGCTGCAACCCTCAAGTGCTTTAACTTTACATAGTAGTCTGTTACGTCTGATCTTGTCAAAAGCCTCCTGGAAGTCTAAATAAACCACATCCACTAGTTCTCCTCAGCCGACTCTACTAGTTATAACCTCTCAAATTCCAATAGATTGCTCTAAATCTTTTAAATCAGGTGGCAAGAAATGTGATCCAACAGCACTGTCCCAAATCAACTTGTCTAGTATTGAGCTGTTTATTGCTTGAAACCAGCCCCACTGGAATGAACCTGTCCTCCATATCTCTTATACCAGACACCCAAAGCAAATTTCATTTACCACTGTTCTGTTCACATAAACATTTTGTCTAATATGTACTGTCCAACTTTTGTGATGCTTGAACATTTAATGTTGTTACCCTATGTATTTTATATAACCCCTAAATTCATCTAAAGTGCATTGATAAATTTGGTAAAAAGTCTGACAACACCAGGTTTTAGTCCAACCTATTTATTTGATAATATACTCACAAGCTTTCGAGGGGACTGCCTCTTCGTTCACCTGACGAAGAGGCAGTCCCCTCGAAAGCTTGTGAGTATATTATCAAATAAATAGGTTGGACTAAAACCTGGTGTTGTCAGACTTTTTACTGTGTTTACGCCAGTCCAATGCCGGCATACCCACATCATTGATAAATTTGCACAGTACTGGTTGTAACACTGAAACTTGACACTCTTCCTGCCATGCCCCAGTGTACTCATTTGGCATATTTCCTTTTACAAATCCATGGTTTCCCTGCCGTTGCACAGTTCATCCATTTCGTTATCACCCTAAAATCTACCTTGAATCAAAAATCTTAACTTTTTTCCATGACCGCCAATGTACCCCTCTCTCCTCCACTCCCTCCACAGTAATTGCATTGTTGACTTAGCTTGGCCTCCTATGATCAGTGAATTAAATTAACGCATGTCATGTACAATCCTTCCTGCCTCAAGTTGATATGAAATGAGTGGGCGCAGGTCTGAATCCACATCCTGATTAATTCATATGACCATAATAATGTGCAGATCAAATTTAGTCTGATAGCAACATCGTAATGGAAATTAACTCCAAAGGAACCCCTTCTACGGCAAAAGCAAAAATTTTGAAAAATGGCCCACTTGTGTGAATAGTAAGTGGTGATGTGACTTCAATTTAATTTTTTCCCTTTAAAGTAAGGAGCTTTGATTAAGCAGCAAAAACTGCTCATTGATGTGTGGTTGTGTCAAGTATTGCTTTTCTGCTTAAAAGTTAATGTCTCTGCTATCTAGTTTGTATGTTCTTTTGAAAACAAAATATGTTGGTATATCAAATGATGCAGCACAACTCAAAAAGAACTCAACAATTTGTGTAGAGGTGCAATCTGAGCCTTCAGATTTTTATATTCCAGCAGGCTTGGCTCAAAGATTTCCTCTAAATAAGGAAGGGAGTTCCAGACGTTAGAATTTTCTGGGAGAGTGTTCCACAAGTACAGCATGTAAATCTTCACAGTTGGAATTGAATTGTTATAGAACATTCAGCTGGAACCGCTTTAGTATTTTTGGTTTAAGTATAAATCTGAAACTTCAGGGCAGTGCTGCTACAGTTGAAACTTTTGGAACGGATTGACAAACCCATGACATTGGCCAAGGGCATAGGCAACTTGGCCTGTGACAACATTTTATTAGATCAGGTAGCTGTACGGCTTAAATCACAACTCTTTGCCCTTTCTCTGCCAATATAAGCATTATAGGTGAATTATATGAAAGCACAGGACTGGAAAAGATTTTTCAATCCCCTTTAGCCAGTTCTGTTGGTTCAGCCTGATCATTGTGTATTTCCTTCATTTTCCATTGGACTCTTCCACACCATCTGTCTTCATTGACAATGCATTTCATACGTTCCAAACCCTTGGAATAAAGCAATTAAATCTGAACCCTCTTTATTTTAAGGGCATAGGCATGGTGGGCTGTAGACCCTGTTCCTGTGCGGTATTGTTCTTTGGTATCTTTGTTCTTTGTACATAGAATCTGCATATAGAGAAGACAGAAACAGGCCATTTAGCCCAACCAGTCCATGTTGGTTGTTGTGCTCCACTTGAGTCTTTTCTCATCTAAATCTATGGTAGATTATCATTGTAACCATCTATTCCTTCTCCCTCATGTTCTAGAATGGTTTCCTGTTGAATGCATATATACTGTTTACTTCACCCACTCCTGTGTAGTGCGTTCCACATTCTTGCCATTCTTTGGGTGAAGACATTTCTTTTGATTTCCGCTTTGAATTTCCTAGCGACTATCTTATATTGAATGCCTCTAGTTATGTGCTCTTCTCCACAAGAAACAAAATTCTCTTTCTATCTGTTCCATTAAAAGTTTTCATAATTTGAAAGACCCCAATCAGTCACCCTTCAGGCACCTTTTTTTCAGAGAGAAGTGACTCAATCTGTTCTTTTTCGTGATGATGCGTACCTACACATTTCTGGAATCATGCTACTAAATGTTTTCTGCACTCTCTCCAGTTCCCCTCTATTCTTTTCATAGTGGAGTTGAATTTAGTGAGGGAATCGCAAAGATTAGGGTCAAGGCAGTTGAAGGCATGGGTCATGAATGATGGAGTGAAAGGAGGATGGGCATTTTGAAAGCAAGGCTTTGTCAGACTGAGAGCCAATGTAAGCGAGAGAATATTGTGTGACTTGGTGTAAGTTAGAATGTGGACAATGTTAACAACTTGCATTTATAAATTGCCTTTAGCTCATCCCATTGGAGCGCCATCAGGTTAAAGTTGACACCAAGCTAGTGATGGAGATATTGGGATAGGCGACCAAAGTTTGGTGAAAGGATTGGGCTTCGAGGGAGAGTTTGAAGGAAGATGAGGAATCAAGTAGGCAGAGCATGAAGAAAGCTGCAGTAGGAATTACAGCAACTGGGGAAAGAAGCTGTGCAAACAAATCATATTTAGAGAGCTTCAGTTGCTTTTGACATGCTTATTGTACTCTTCTTTGTTAGACCATTCGGTGAGTTTGGTTATTCTGTGATTCTGGGAAATGCTGCAACAAATTAATTGAGTCATAAATCCTAATCTAGATATCCTAATCCTAAATTCATCATAGTTGAACAATGTTGTATTTGAATTTAGCAAATGTAATTAATTCCATCTATCAGGCCAATTGAGTGGCTATTTATTTGTGTCAGAAGTCTATTTCTTACGGCTAAAATAGATTCTCCAGTGCACAATCAAGGGAACGTGTTGTTTTTAAATGCATTTTTTCTCATTGACTGCTAATGAATGTTCCATTGTGTTTTATGCTGGAATGTGGACCCCAACCTATTTATAGCATGAGGTACACTGGGTTCCTATTTCAGCATAAGAAGCACTTAAGTGTTCATTAAAAACGCATTAAACTAATTTGTCATTTCAATTTTTTTGTTGGTAAATTAGCTGACATAAACATTGCAATAAAAGCTATCACCTTATTAAGTAAAACCAGCATCTACTCATGCTGTTCCTCAAACTGTGTTTAAATTGCTAAGTTTACTCAATGGACAGCTCGTAGTTGCTCTACTTCAGTTTTTACGTATCCCATACCCATTTCAGTATTTTTCATTAATGTTTAGTGAAAAATATATAATTTGAAGAAATTTAAAAATAAAATCCTTTTTACATCCTGAATTAAGATCATGGATAAGTTGCAGCGTGACATAGATAGGATGCAAGACTAGGCGGAGAAGTGGCAGATGGACTTCAACGCGGATAAATGTGTAGTGGTCCATTTTGGCAGGACCAACGGGATGCAGGAGTACAACATTAAGGGTAGGAGTCTTAGCTGGGTTGAAGAGCAGAAGGATCTTGGGGTCCGGGTCCACAGGACTCTTAAATCAGCCTCGCAGGTGGAGAATATGGTCAAGAAGGCATATGGTGTACTGGCCTTCATTAATCGAGGGATTGCATTTAGGAGTCGGGAGGTAATGCTGCAACTTTATAGGACCCTTGTCAGACCCCACTTGGAGTACTGTGCGCAGTTCTGGTCGCCTCACTACAGGAAGGATGTGGAAGCTATTGAGAGGGTGCAGAGGAGATTTACAAGGATGTTGCCTGGATTGGGAGGCACGCCTTATGAAGATAGGTTGAGGGAGCTAGGTCTCTTCTCCCTGGAGAGACGAAGGTTGAGAGGCGACCTGATAGAGGTTTATAAAATGTTGAGAGGAATAGATAGCCTCAGAATCCACCCTATTTCCCAGGGCTGAAATGGTCTCTATGAGAGGGCACAGGTTTAAGGTGCTGGGAAGCAAGTACAGAGGAGATGTTAGGGGTAATTTTTTCACTCAGAGGGTGAAAAACTGAGTGAGTGGAATCGGCTGCCATCGGTGGTGGTAGAGGCGAACTCGCTGGGGTCTTTTAAAAGACTTCTGGATGAGTATATGGGATATAATGGCATTGGAAGTTACAGATAGTTCTATGGCTTGGTAGGTATAGATATGATCGGCGCAACTTGTGGGCCGAAGGGCCTATTTGTGCTGTAGTGTTCTATGTTCTATAAGGATTTAGGCTGCAGAAATTTTACAAGGTTATTTGAGCAACAGTAAGACTCTCAATCTAATTCAGTGTACCCCTACTAACCAAATGCAATCTTCCACAAGTACACTGACATTTTAATTTAGTTGTTAAACAAATTACATCTTTGATTGGGGGTATACCTTCAAAGCATATTAACCATGTCACCTCAGCATAGAATGACTTAATGATAAGAAAATAACATGTGGCAGTTTGATAGATATAGTTTATAATTGCTCGATCTGTTGCCACTCCAATGATCTGCTGTGCATCATGCCTGAACACTATTCTGAGTTAAATTGCAAATGCAAAATGAGGCAATGTTTGATCAATCAGTTGGTCAAAGGCACGTTCTGAACACTCTGAGGAAGCATCCACACAGAAGTAGTTAATAATTTAAATTGTCTTCCTGGTAGGATAGTGGCAGCAAAATCGGTGGGCTTAGTCATTTCAAAGCTGTGTTGGGGGAATCATGAATTTTTATGCGAACACTGGCTGATTGGCTCACCTTATCTGTGCTTAGCTGTGTGTGTTTTATGAACAGTTAAATATTCTATTACATTTGAATGATTTAATATATATTTTATGTACTGACTGTGGCGGTGAATTTCTCTTGAAGGAAAAGGAACACAGGTTAATTGGGGCACAGGGGGAAACAGTTTCCTGCATTCACTGTAAAAATAATAGAGCAGACTCCAAAGTTTATTCAGTGTCTTACATAATCGTATCTTACCAGTTAATTGAACAACTAAGCAGGCATTGCTCGTAAAAGTACAGTCAATTAATTGACATAGCTATGCTTTTGAAATGGGTTTCTAAGGATTCCCTATCTTCACAAAAATTATTTGGAAAATCTCTTTTCCTTCCACAGATGCAGCGTAATGATGTAAGTCATGCTGAAGCACATCGTTAATGTCAATTGTGTGTGGTATTGTCATTATGATAATGATGCATTGGTGTTCTTGTTTCCCTTCCCTCAAAGCAAAGGGGAGTTGGCAAAGGCTTCGCAGAGTGTGACCTTTTTAAACAATACTGAACACTTTCTTGAACATTTAACCTGCTATTTCTCTGCTATAATATTCTCTTGGATTTTTCTCACCTCCTCTTCCTGTCTAGGTAGATCGAGGATTTCATAGCTGCTTGTACCTTCCTCACCTATATAAATTGTGTTAACAAGTGAATCTCAGCAGAGTGTTAAAAGGCTGTCTTATCAGTGGGAGCGGAGAGGGCTGGGGGCTTGTGGAATATGGGGTAATTGCAGTTAAAGCCAATCTTGTTCTTGCTCAATATCCACAAGAATACACTTTCAGTAGGAGCTTGTTGTCTTGAGTGCAGTGTTTAAGCTGGTTCTCCTGTGAAGGGATACTGTATTGTTGGAGGTGCTGTCTTTTAGATGAATCATTAAATCGATCCCCCTCTACCAACTTGTGTGTTTCTTCAGAAGGAACTCTTCAAAAATGCAATCAAACTTACTCCAACTTATAAATTAAAGAAAGGGTTCAATAAAGAAACATCATTACTCCAAACTTGGGCCTAGCCCTGGGCCACTCCAAGCTACCCACAATTCGTTATAGTTCCTTATTTATAGTAAATCAGCTGGTCAGCTGACTATTACATAACTCTGCAATTGGTTCTGCCATAGCACAGTGGCGCAGCAGAAGCGGGGTTGATGGATTGAAACCATTCTCTGCTGTTTCCTATTAACAGGGATAACAAAACCACTTGACTACAGTTCTGTAATTGGTTCCATGTTTTACTGGGTCAGCTGAGCTTTACATCTTGTTCCCATTGGTCATATTACATCCAATTAAAGTTGTCACTGGTTACATTCTAACAAAGTGGATAGAAAAGATCCACAGCACTACTTTGAGGAGGTTAGAGGTTATGACTGTGACCTAGTGAGCAGATCTGTTCTGTAAAGGAGTTGTCCTGGCCCATTTTCACCCCTTAACCAATACCAAAAGCGACAATCTGATTTGTTACATGGCTATTTCTAGGAGTAAGTATTTGCAAATTTATTCCTATCTACAATATTGATCATACTTCATTTGTGCTAAAGCACTTTGGATTATGTAGAAAGATGCTGAATAAATGCAAAACTTGTTTTCTTGTTCCGACTTCTGCTTTATCTCATATTGCTCTCTTTCCTGACTTGTAATGGAATGTAAAACCCAATTGTAGCCTTCATCTGATGTTGTGTCATGAGCTAACAGAACTCTGAGGAGATTGAGATGTTAGTTGTATTGAGATGTTAATTGAGGGATAAATATTGGTCAGCATATTTCCTGAAGTGCACCAGTTGCTAAGCTTTAAAAGTACCTCAGTGCCTGCAAAAATGCCTTGGGACATCATGTGGTTGTGGAAGGTGCTATATAAATGGACATCCTTTCCTTCTGTCACTTTCTTTTGTTAATTTTCTCATCTATTACTATTTCACTTTTGTTGCTTTTTTCTAGGTATGATGTGTTGCCTGCAGTATAAATTTGTTTAATATTCAGTATTGAAGCTTGATCTCATGTTAAAATTGAACTATTGTTCAAAAAAAATTGAACTAATGTTACTCTGCTCCAGCAGTGGCAATCTGCATGCATAGAAACAATAGAGGGAAGGAAATACAGTCTGGCCTACACATGACTTCAGAACCACAGCAGCGCGGTCAACTCTCAACTGTCCTGCATGGGCAATCAATGCTGGCCAGCCAACGATGCCCATGTTCCACAAATGAATAAAAAAAATTTACAGAATGCACTATAATAACTTGCCAAAATTGGTGCATCAATCCCCTGCATCAATCACTGAAGTGGTCAAGAGCAGCAATGTTAAGGCAACACTGTCACCACTTAAGTTCCCCTCCAACGTGTGCCCAATGGTGACTTGAACGTGTATGACTGTTCCTTCATCATTACTGGTTTAATATTTTGGAGTTACTGACCGAGTATCCTTGCAGCAACACTGATCACAAGGAGAACTCTCATCACTGCAACCTCAGGGCATCTAAGGATGGGGAACGAGTGTGGCCTCACCAACATCCGGAGGACAAGTTTAAAGAGCACATTTTTGACCTACTTCTGCCATTGTAACTCTGTAGCTTTAACGCACGCAGCCCGTATCTCTCTCGGCCTGAAGTATGAGTGGCATGTATGAAAATTTTGTAGCAGCACATGTACACTGCTGTTTTTATTGTTGGGTAGGCATATGTTATCAACACTAGAAATTCAAACAGTTACAGAACTGGGTGGAGAATAAAGCACTAACTCCAGGTTTGGCACAAATTCAGTGAACTTGTGATTTAACTGAGCTAAAAACATTTGACTGCTTTAATTTTTAGGGTTGAGTTGGAGGAAGAAAATTAGGTTCTATGATTCTGGTGATTTTCTTCTCACTAACACACAAAAATGCCCTTGTGACTGTTCTTCCTGAAGAAGAAAGGGAGGATTAAAGATAACATTTTTGACATGTTTAATTGTGTTTTCCTTCCCCTGAAAATTTGTGGGTTTTGTTAATTCCTGTGCATTTTAAAATGAAAAAGCTATATAGACAACTTTTTAGTCAGCAGAAATAAATGTGCTTTCTTCTATAGTCTTGGAAACACTACAGACACCAAATGGCATACTCTAGTGCTATGCTTGTGGATAATTATTACTTTTTTTTTGTAGATCAGAGGTAGCATGTTGGTCATTTGGCAAGTTTCAAAGGCACTGCCTAGTTAATGTCAATTTTTTAAGAATTAATTTATGAAATGTGAGCTCCACTGGCTAGGCCAGCATTTATTGTCCATCCCTAGTTGCCCTTCAGAAGGTGGTGGTGAACTGCACTCCCTGAAGCGTAGGTACAGCCACAGTGCCATTAGAGAGGGAATACTAGGATTTTGACCTAGTGACAGTGAAAGAACTGCAATATTTTTCCACGTTAGGATGGCGAATGACTTGGAGGTGAATCTCCAGATGGTTAGCAAATATCTGGCACCATCTATACATAGTAGCGGTCGTGTGTTTGGAAGGTACTGCCTAAGGAACCTTGGTGAGTTACTGCAGTACATCTGGTAGATGGTATGCATAGCAGCCACTATTCGTCAGTGGTTGAAGGATTGACTGTTTGAGGAAGGGGTAGCAAACAAGTGGACCGCTTTGTCCTGGATGGTATTGAGCTTCTTGAGTGCTACAATCGTTGAGGCAAGTGCAAAGTATTCCATTACATTCCTAAATTATGCCTTGTAGATAGTGGAAAGGCTTTTGGGGGGGCGGTCAGAAGTTGAGTTATTTACCACAGATTTCTAGCGTCAGACCTGCTGTGGTGGCCACAGTATTTACATGGCTGGTCCAGTTCAGGTTCTGGTCAATGGTAACTGATTAGGTGGATTGGTCATGATAAATTGCCCCGTCGTGTCCTAAGGTGTGTTGGTTATGGGGATTAGTGGGCAAATGCGTGCGGTTACGTGGATGGGTTGGGCAGTGGGCCTAGGTAAGATGGTCTTTCAGAGGGTTGGTGCAGACTTGACGGGCCAAATGGCCTCTCTCTGCACTGTAGGGATTCTGTGATATTGGAGTGCGAGTATTCCATGATGGAACCTGATGGTTTGAAGTAGGGTTTCGTGAGGACCGGAAGCTGGTGAGGGTCTCATAAGAACATAAGAAATAGGAGCAGGAGTAGGCTATCTGGCCCTTCGAGCCTGCCCCGCCATTCAATAAGATCATGGCTGATCTGTCGTGGCTCAGTTCCACATTGGGCTGAACCACGTTTAGCGTCCTACTGGGCCTGTCCCTGAAGCAGTTGTCACTTGGGTCATCTCAGCTGTGCTAACTTTGGATGGATGGCCCTTCCAGAATGGGCAACAAATGTGTGTGTTCTTGCAACTCTACGCGAGGCCCATGCCTTACTTGTTCTGACTGGCAAATGTCCCAGTTTTTGTTTTTTTTTTCTCCCACATCTGGTAGGGAATTGACCTGAACCACAAAAAAGGAATGCATCTTCTTGATCCCAAGAATTAAATCTGTGCGTGCCCCTGAGTAATAGAGAGTTCCTCACCCTGCCAACAGCCAGCTCCAAATGAATGCAATTGGATGCTGGGTTTGGTGTTTCAAATGCACTCCTGGATTCCTTTCCAAAGTTTTGAAGACCAACCTAAAGCTGTTTGCATGTCCCGTGTGATGCCATTGCTTGAAGTTGCTCTTATGGAGCATCACTAGTGATATCATCTCCGTGGGATGCCAGAATTGATCTGAAAAAAGCATAAATGTTTGTATTGTAAAATTATTCACAAACGAGTGAACAGAAATTTTATTTTGCAGTAGGTGCTTTCTGGCTTGAATGCTGAAGAACAGAACTTGGAGAGAATTAGGGACTGCTAAAGCTGTGCAAAATGAGCAAGCTTTATGCTTCTGATTTTGGTAGCAGTTAATCTACCCTTTTGTGGCAAGTGATTTGCAATAAATTTTCAAGGGAGCTGATGCTTGCCATAAACTCATCTTTGAAAGAATGATTGACTTACTCCTTTCCGTAATTAATTGTTCACCAACTTTTTTTTTTAATCTTGCAACCTAGAGCTACTGTCCTATATGTAGTTGGACAGCAGAGCATTGTATGTGTTTTTAGGCAAGCCACGGGATTGCAGTCGCATAATTTTAGATATTTGTTTGCAATGTTCTGCACGTGGGTCTTTGCTGAATGTGTGCAGGACACGCGGGCAGGTCAGGTGGTGCTGTTACAGGACAGCTCGCAATAGAATCTGAAACAAGACCTCATTAGTAGAACACAGTTTGTGCTTTGTCTAAGCCTGGTGGCAGAAGTGCCATCTGCCAGCAGGAAATGCCAATGCCAGCCAGGCAGCAATATTGGCAGCACCTGAAAATATGTAATTCCTTTTTTATTTAAAAATCAAAACTAAAAAAAAAACAAAGCACACATTTAAAGGTGAGAAATTCAAAGGAGATGTGAGGGGCAATTTTTTTTTATATAGACAGCGGTAGGTGTTTGGAATGCACTGCCAGGTTTGGTGGTGCAGGCAGATATGATAGAGGCATTTAAGGGGCTTTTAGATAAGCACCTGAATATGCAAGGAATAGGGGGATATGGACCAAAGGCAGACAAGAAGGGATTAGTTTAATTTGGTGTCAGCATAACATCGTGGGTCAAAGGGTTTGTTCCTGTGCTGTACTGTTCTATGTAAACCTTTCAGCATAGGAATTTCAAAAGCTGGTGCACTGTTAATGCAAGTGATTAATTAAAATGTTGACAAATGATTAAGCATCTCTCATCAACATTAAGGTCACTATGATTGTCAAGGATATGATTTGCATACCTTTAATTTGTTATCCTAAGGGTGATATTCCATAGTCCAATACATGAACACGTGTGATCCTTTTTTCCATTTCACGTGATCAGCCAAGTTCATAATTTCACTTGCCAAGGAAGCTTTATATTGAAAATGGGATGATATTCACTTTGTTGAGCACGAGTATGAAACACTTAAGAATTACATGAAAGGAAGCCCAAAGAAACAATGAAAACTGCACAAAATTATTTTTTTAGCAGACATTTTTAATCACATTTTCAACAATATGTAATGTGCATGGTATGCATCACTACCTTGACTTCCTTAATAGGATGATGGGATAGAGGCCTGAATAGAGTGGATAGGAAAGACTTTATTTCCATTAGCAGGAGGGTCAGTTCCAAGGTGCTTAGATTTAAAGTAATTGCTGGAAGGATTAGAAGGGAGTTGAAGAGGAATCTTATCACCCAGAGGTTGCCTGGGTGCCTGGAACCCATTGCCAAAGAGATGATTGGCAGAAACCTCCAGCCCATTTTTAAAAGTGCTTGGACATGTATTCAAGGCTGTGGACTAAGACCTGGTGACTGGGATTAAGCCAAATAGCTCTTTCTTGATTAACTGAACAACGACTTCCTTTGCTGTAAATTGCTCTGATGATTAAAGTGTGCTTCTGTCAAGAGTTAGGCTTGTTTTATTTCTATAGAAATATAATCCATAATTTATTGTCTCCTACTTAATTGATAAATTGGTTATGATCTATTTTTTTAACAGTTGTGGTAAAGTATGCTAAATGGTGATTATGGTGCCAATAGTATGATGGATGGGATATTTGAACTGCACAAGTCTTTGAGCATGGATGAAGCTGTAATAGATGTTATCCAGAATACTTGAATGTCGCATGTAGTATACAATTTCTTATTCAATTTTGGATCTTGTGATTCCATTACTCGTTGATTTATGTGTTTTTAAACAATGTAAATTCTTCTTAAACAGAGGATAATTAATATATTCTCCCTTCATGTTTAATGAAATGAATGTTAATGTATTGTGAGCAGCTGCAAGTTGATAAAGTCTACAAGGAAATGTTTTAATCTGCTGTTTAATCGGGGGCACCAGAAACCAAGAGACCAATGTTTGTTGCCCAAAAAGGGATGAAAGTATTGTGTCCCAAGGGTTACTACTGCACCCACAATTGTCTGTTTGCATGCAATATATATCTGTATCTAGATAAATATAGATCGTGTTGAGCATAAAGCTAAAATTTGCTGATGACACAAAAATACGGATTAGACAAACAGCGAGGCAGATTGTAAAATACTTCAGGAAGATGTGAATAAGTTGGTAGGATAGATAGCAGACTCAATAGAAATTAGAGAAATGTAGTGATAAATTTTGGGTAGAAGAGCAGAAATGAGAATATACACCAAATGAAAAATGCTGATGAGTAGAGACGAGCAAAGGCATGTGGGAGATCAGCTATATAATTCTTTGAAATTGTGGCTGTAAATAGGTAAAACCATGAATGAAAAGCCAGGAACAGCTTAGATTTTATAGATGAGAGCAGGGAATACAAAAGCAAAGAGCTTTTTTTAATATATCTGTTTGCAAGATGTGGGCATTTCCAGTTAGGCCAGCATTTATTGCCCATCTATAATTGGCCCCGAGATGATGGTGGTGATCAGTGCCAGCTTGAACTACTGCAGTCCATTTGGTACACTCACAGTACTGTTAGGATGTGACTCTGAAGATTTTGACCTGACGCGAGTAGAAAAACAGGAATGTAGTTCCAAGTCAGGATGGTGTATTGGGGGGTTGGAGGGCAACTTGCAAGTGGTGGTGTTCTGCTGCCCTTGTACGCAATGGTGTTGAGGATTCCCTATGCTACCACCCTTTCAGGCACTGAGCTCCAAGCTCCCACCACCCTTGAGTGGAAACTGTTTTCCTCAAATACTCTCTAAATGTCCTCCCTCTTGCCGTTAATCTATGCCCCCTGGTTATTGACCTCTCCACTAAGGGGAAAGTTTCTTCTTCTTTACTCTGTCCCCCATAATTTAGTGCAATTTAATTGTCAGTTCCCCTCTTGGCCTTCTCTGCTCTAAGGAGAACAATCCCAGCCTAACCATGTCTCTTTATAGGTGAAACACTCCAGCCTAGGCAACATCCTGGTGCTTCTCCTCTGCACCCTCTCTAGTGCGGTCACGTCCTGCCTGTAGAGTGGTGACCAGAATTGCATACCTTATTCCAGCTGTGGCCTATGAAGCATTTTATACAGGGTTGTGATTTTAAAAAAAAGCCCAAGGCTTAACTGGAGGTCGTATGACAGAATGGTGTGTTTTTTGCATTATTATGGAGCACTTTTGTTTACTTTGTAGAGGGCTCACACTTGCTGGCAACATAATGTTAATAATACAAAATGAAGATTACAGGACTAGGAGATTACAGGGATTGGGAACGTCCGAAATGTGGAGTTTTTTCAAGGAGCAGCTACTGCGAGTCTGTCATAGGTATGTCCCTGTCAGGCAAGGTGGAATTGGTAAGGCTAGGGAACCGTGGTGCACCAAAAAAGTTGATTCGTTGGTTAAAAAGAAAAAGGAGGCTTATGTTCAGATGAGACGTGAGCACTCGGATAGTGCACTAGAGAGCTTTAGATTGGCTAGGAGGGAGTTGAGGAGGGAGTTGAAGAGCGAGCTAAGAAGGGCTAAAAGAGGACATGAGAAGACTTTGGCTGATAGGGTTAAGGAGAATCCTAAGGCATTCTATAGGTATGTCAAGAACAGAAGGTTGGTTAGGGCCAGTTATAGACGGCAGAGGGAAGTTATGTGTGGAACCGGAGGAGATTGGTGAAGCATTGAACCAATATTTCTCTTCGGTGTTCACGCAGGGGGACATGGATATAGCTGAGGAGGACACTGGGTTGCAGGGGAGTAGAATTGACAGTGTTACAGTTGATAAGGAGGATGTGCTGGATATTCTGGAGGGTCTGAAAATAGATAAGTCCCCTGGTCCGGATGGGATTTACCCCAGGATTCTCTGGGAGGCAAGAGAAGTGATTGCAGAGCCTCTGGCTCTGATCTTCAGGTCGTCGTTGGCCTCTGGTATAGTACCAGATGATTGGAGGTTAGCGAATGTTGTCCCATTGTTTAAGAAGGGGAACAGAGACTTCCCCAGGAATTATAGACCGGTGAGTCTCACTTCTGTTGTGGGCAAGGTTTTGGAAAAAATTATTAGGGATAGGATTTATAGTTATTTGGAGAGTAATGAGTTGATTGGAGATAGTCAGCATGGTTTTGTGGCGGGTAGGTCGTGCCTTACTAACCTTATTGAGTTTTTTGAGAAAGTGACCAAAGAGGTGGATGGGGGTAAGGCAGTGGACGTGGTGTATATGGATTTTAGTAAGGCGTTTGATAAGGTTCACCATGGTAGGCTTCTGCACAAAATGCAGATGTATGGGATTGGGGATGATCTAGGGAACTGGATTAGGAATTGGCTAGCGGATAGGAGACAGAGGGTAGTGGTTGACGGTAAATATTCATCATGGAGTTCGGTTACAAGTGGTGTGCCTCAGGGATCTGTGTTGGGGCCACTGCTGTTTGTGATTTTTATTAATGATCTGGATGAGGGTATAGTTGGGTGGATCAGTAAATTTGCTGATGACACCAAAGTCGGAGGTGTGGTAGATAGTGAGGAAGGGTGTCATAGTTTGCAGGAAGACTTAGACAGGTTGCAGAGCTGGGCCGAGAGGTGGCGGATGGAGTTTAATGCAGAGAAATGTGAGGTAATTCACTTTGGTAGGAATAACAGATGTGTTGAGTATAGGGCTAACGGGAAGACTTTGAATAGTGTGGAGGAGCAGAGGGATCTAGGTGTATGTGTACATAGATCCCTGAAAGTTGGGAATCAAGTAGATAAAGTTGTTAAGAAGGCATACAGTGTCTTGGCGTTTATTGGTAGGGGGATTGAATTTAGGAGTCGTAGCGTTATGTTGCAACTGTACACAACTCTGGTGCGGCCGCACTTGGAGTACTGTGTGCAGTTCTGGTCCCCACATTACAGGAAGGATGTGGAGGCTTTGGAGAGGGTGCAGAGGAGGTTTACCAGGATGTTGCCTGGTATGGAGGGGAGATCCTATGAGGAGAGGCTGAGGGATTTGGGGTTGTTTTCGCTGGAAAGAAGGCGGCTAAGAGGGGATCTTATTGAAACATATAAGATGATTAGAGGTTTAGATAGGGTGGATAGTGATAGCCTTTTTCCTCTGATGGAAAAATCTAGCACGAGGGGGCATGGCTTTAAACTAAGGGGGGGGTAGTTATAGGACAGATGTCAGGGGTAGGTTCTTTACCCAGAGGGTGGTGAGGGATTGGAATGCCCTGCCTGCTGCAGTTGTAAATGCGCCTAGTTTGGGGGCGTTTAAGAGGTCTGTGGACAGGTTTATGGACGAAAAGGGATTGGTTTAGGTTAGTGGGTCATTGTTGTTGTTTTTTTTTAACTGGTCGGCGCAACATCGTGGGCCGAAGGGCCTGTTCTGCGCTGTAATGTTCTATGTTCTATGTTCTAAGATATCATCAAAATCTGAATGTTGCAATTCTTAGTTTATGTATAATCACTTCAGATTTTCCATGTCTGTTATAACATTTAGCATTCTTGGAAGTTCATTCTGCTGTTGAAAGCACATAAGATTTTATTGAAAAGTGAATGATTTTGTTATTGCATAACATAGTCTGATAACCCATAACTGTTTGCTAGTGATCTAATCAAATGGGGAAAATTACATCCTGTAAATAGATTGCCTTCTCCACTGTTTTGCAATTAAGAGAATATGGAGTAAGAGGTTTCAAATTTTAACACTCTCTGCCTTTTGGTGTTAATGGTGTTTTATGTTACAGCACAAAGTTCTTTTGTGTTACAAATAATTTTGTGAAAGGTTGCAGGGGTTCATTTAAATGGTAACACTCATAAAGTTTCAGTTTAGTCCACTATGGTACCCCTGACAGCAGGACCAAAAGAATACTGTAACTTTATTTGGGTGCTTCTTATTTAAGCTTGAGCTTTTGTAGATCCCTTGGCCATTTCAGATATTTATTTTACATAAAAAATGATTGATTGGGAGATCCTTAATATTAGCTTCTCTCTCTTCTGCTACATGGGATAAAAGGCTGCTGTGTTGATCCTAGGTTTGTACAGAATTAAAAATAAAATGTGCTGGAAATACTCAACCGCTCAGGCAGTATTGGTGGAGAGAGCAAGAGTTGCTGTTTTAGGTTTGTGATCTTTTCTCAGAACTGGGAAAAGTCAGTACTTTAATCAGCCTTGTGCAAACGAAAGGGGAGGTGGGAAGAAGAACAAAGGGAAAAGGTTTCTTGCTGGATGGAGGGCGGGTGAGATTAAATGACAAGTAATAAAACAAAGGATATGCCTAAAGGAGGTGTGAATGGCAGGGTACCTGCAGACAGAACACACAGTGAAGGAAATAAGAGAAACAAGGAAAAAAAACAAACCAATAAAGAGATACAAAAGGGACAAAGGTTATGATTTAAGATGATTGGACTGAATGGGCAGCACAGTGGGATTGTGGTTAGCACTGCTGCCTCTCGATTCCAGGGGCCTGTATTCAATTTCGGTCTTGGATGACTGACTGTGTGGAGTTTGCACGTGCTCCCTGAGCCTGTGTGGATATCCTTGGGGTGCTCTGGTTTCCTCCCAAAGTCCAAAAATGTTCAAGTTAGGTTGATTGGCCATGCTAAAATTTCTTCCTTAGTATCCCAAGATATGTAAATTAGGGGGGGATCATAAGAGCATAAGAAATAGGAGCAGGAGTAGGCCATCTAGCCCTTCGAGCCTGCCCCGCCATTCAATAAGATCATGGCTGATCTGTTGTGGTTCAGTTCCACATTCCCGCCCTCTCCCCATAACCCTTAATCCCCTCGCTTATCAAAAACCCATCAACCTGCGTCTTAAAAATATTTAGCGAGGCAGCCTCCACCACATCAACGGGCAGAGAATTCCAGAGATTCACCACCCTTTGAGTGAAGAAGTTCATCCTCAACTCCGTTCTAAACCGCCCCCTCCTTTATCTTGAGGCTGTGCCCCCTAGTTCTACTGTCCTTTCTGAGTCTCTCCACCTCTATCCTATCCATCCCATTCATCATCTTATACGTGTCAATGAGATCTCCCCTCATTCTTCTAAACTCTAACGAGTACAAGCCTAGTTTATTCAGCCCCTCCTCATAGTTCAACCCCCTCAACTCCGGTATCAGTCTAGTAAACCTCCTCTGCACTCCCTCCAAGGCCAAAATATCCAGTGGGGTTACGCGATTAGGATCTGGGTGGGATGCTCCATGGGAGAGTTGGTGTAGACCCGTTGGGCAGAATGGCCTGCTTCTGCACTATCGGGTTTCTATTACCTCTCCTATGATTTCCAAAGCTGAGTCCACAAAACTTTAAGAAAGGTGAGGTGCGATTCCCTGAGCTTGTGCTGAACTTCACTTTAGCAGTCCAGGGACAGAATAGTCAGAGTGGGTGCAAAGTGGTGAATTAAAGTAACAAGCAACTGGAAGCTCGGAACCAGAGTTGGAAAATGAATGGGGGCGTTTTGTGAAGCATCTTCAGCCAGAGTATCCGATCCCTCTACATCCCCATTCCTTCATCCGTACGCCCTAAGAGCTCTGCATTTCTTCCTTGAACAGAGTCCCAACCAGTTCCAATCACCTCCCTCTCACCTGGCTGAACTTACTCTCTCAGACCCTATGAAATGACACCCCTCACATAAATCATCACCACCTTTGGCATAGGAGATTGTGGGGAACAGTGGGCAGAGAGCAAAGTAACACAGAATGGAAAATTATTTTGTTGTAAAGTTCGTAGACCTCAGTGTATACAATGCAGTACGCCCATTTGCTCTTAGCATTTAGAATTGATAAAAGTACAGAAAGTTGCTGACAACATTACGAGAATGCCACACCACTTGTGCTCAAATCTATTTTGGGTATGGCATTTTTGGGTCCACAGTTGACACATGTACTGACTAAAACTTAACTCAGTGAATTGATGTTCAGTATAATGCGAATGTTCAAAGAACTGAACACATTTATCTAGAAATTATGTTTTTTTTCTCAGTGACAGTCTACACCAAAATTTACTTTCACTAAAAATATAAATTTAGATTTCAAATATAAATCATTTTTGTATCTGCTGCATGTGATTGCTTGAGTCTCGGATGATGATTTTCAGTTCATCCTTTCAAAAGTCAATAAAATGTTTTACTAACTTCATTCTAATTGCAGTTATTTTTCCTGTTTGCATTACATTTTAAAGATCAGTTTTGATAACTGCCACTGGTGTGGTTATGTATTTGATCTATGTCAGATTAATGCATGTTGCACACAACAGAACATGGGGAGAATGATATTAACATGTTTAATCATAAATATGGCTATGTATTGTGACGGTGACCTATTCTCAGATGAGCGAATCACAGCACAAGAGTTTGGAGCTTTGAGTAATCCTTTATCAATGGCCCCCAACAACTTTCTCAAATTCAGCAATCTGTTCTTTGTCACTGATATTTAATGCAACAATTGGCCCTCTTTTCAAAATACATTCTTAAGAACAATGTGCCCAGTTTGTGTTTATGATTTGGCAAGCTTGGCGGAGGGGTTTCTGAAAAGCCTTTTTATTCTTGAGCGATGGCATGTGCTTCATTTTTGAAAAAAGAAAACTCTTGGAACTGTTTGCTATACTCATCACTATGATTCACACTTATTAATTTGATGATCAAAGAGCATAGATTCCATTTTTTTGCATTGATAGTTGGTTTGGGATCATGCGCTCTTAAGATTCATGCATTGTAATTCTTAGAATCATAGAATCCCTGCAATGCCGAAAAAAGCCGTTCAGCACATTGAGCCTGCACAGACGACAGTTCCACCCAGGTCCCATCCCCGCACGTATTCATCCTGTCGTTCCCCCTGACACCTGAGGGGCAATCCAGCATGGCCAATCAACCTAATCCGCACGTCTTTGGAGCGCGGGTTAGATTGGTCTCCACAAGGCTGTGAGTAATTTCAAACCTTATCCACTCTTTTGCCATCATTGGTTCAGAAGTATTGAGGGCTGAATTTTGCCACTCTTTAATTGAAATAGTGATGGAGGTATAAGTGAAAGCTACCAGATCATTTGAAACTGGCCTGTAATTTGAAACTGGCTTTTGTTGATTTCGGAACTATTTCCAGGTTTTCCATCCTCTTAAGAAGGCTGAACAATTTGACTTAGAAAGAAATTTGCTTGTAAGTCAATTGCTCAATTACTTGGTAATGTCAACCAGTACTGTTTCTTACTGATGTTCAGGAAACCAACCATTGACCAGTGAGCTACTAGTAGCTGTAGAAAAACACAGCATGTTAGATTCCAGTATTTCTTGTTGCCTGATCGATGCCTGCCATGGCACTTCCTTTACTGCACAACCACCACCCACATATAAGGCATATTTTTAGGGGTTGAAGGAGGACCGGTGCAAAAGTAGGCCGAGCCTGCTCGAGGAATTAATCACTGATTTTTAGTCTGGAGGGACCCTGATGAGTGAATGCTCTGCATCCTATGGAACTGGAGATGCCCACTCTCCTGACGCTTTGTGTCACAGCAAGCTTCCAGTTCATGACAATTGCTACTGCCTACACCAGATTGCTGAACACATCTGCGTCTGATAAATGGGGTACCATTTCTGAAGCCCCATTTTCTCTTGACCTGCAACAATTGTGATGACAAGCAGTAGCAATACTTCCATGCATTGTGATTCACTTTCGTGTAGGGAACACGAGCGTTAATGCAAGACACAACGTGATACGCAAGCAGAGAAGGTGCAGATGCAGATAGTCTGTGATTGTAAGCTCTGGTTCACACATTTATAGAACCGTAGAAACCGCCCCTCATGTTTGTACTGACCTTCCAACAGAGCAACCCCCAGGCCCTGTCCCCATATTTTGCCCACTACTTCCCTAACCCACACATTTTGGGGGAGACAAAGGGGCAATTTAGCATGGGCAATCCACCTAACCACATCTTTGGACTGTGGGAGAAAACTGGAGCACCCAGAGGAAATGGGGAGAACGTGCAAACTCCACACAGACAGTGACCTGAGGCTAGATTTGAACCCAGGTTTCTGGCACTGTGAGGCAGCAGTGCTAGGCACTGTGCCACCCATTTAAATACTCCATTCCTTTTTTTTAAATATTTATCCTTGAGATGTGGGTGTCACCAATCAGGCCAAGATTTGTTACCTATCTCCAGTTAGAAATCATAGAAACCTTACAGTGCAGAAAGAGGCCATTCGACCCAACAAGTCTGCACCAACCATAATCCCACCCAAGCCCTGCCCTCATATCCCTACATATTTTACCTGCTAATTCCTCTAACCTACACATTCTCAGGACACTAAGGGACAGTTTTAGCATGGCCAATCAATCTAACCCGCATGTCTTTGGACTGTGCGAGGAAGCCGGAGCACCTGGAGGAAACCCACGCAGACACGAGAATGTGCAAACTCTACACAGACAGTGACCCAAGCCGGGAATTGAACTGAGGTCCTTGGAATTGTGAAGCAACAGTGGTAACCAATGTGCTACCATGCTGCACTTGAAGTGGCAGCAAGCCGTTTCCTTGAATTGCTGCAGCCTTTGTGGCACGTGTGCTTCCACAATGTTCTCAGATGTAAATTTGCAGCATTTTCACCCTTTGACAGTGAAGAAATGGTGACCTCTGTCAAAGCTAGAATGGTGTGTGAATTGGAGAGGAACTGTCAGCAATTACAATACAATAGGATTGTTTCCAAAACTGAGATGCTGTGACAGTGGACAAAATTGCTATTTGAGGAGTAATCCATTGCAACTTGGCTTTATGGTCTCTCTTAGTTGCTATTGACATGTATGCCAGTTATACATGGACCACCATGGGAGAGCATATACTCATATTGTACAATCATCTAATGAGCAGAGACAAATACATAAGGATGAAATCATAGAAAAGCAAAATATGTGGTTGGTGAAAATACTTTCACGTAGGCCTCTGCTTGGTCAAGTTCATGCTGTGTAAAGTGCTCATTCATTTCATCACCATCAAAATCAGCATTGTAGGCTTTACTTTTGCATAGTGAAGCCTTGGAACCTTCACCCCTGGGAAGATCTGGCATGATGGCGCCTGTTTCGTGCAAAGTTGGCCTGGTTGCATGTGGAGAGAGAATTGGAATTCATGTTTCAGATTGATGAGCATTCGTTAGAATTCCAGGCATTTCTGTAAATCCCTCACTTCGTTTTATGTGTAGTCTGTGTCCCATAGCCAGCCTCGTAGCCTTTTGGATTTGATTTCCCAAATCACCCACATGGGTATTGCATTGAATGAGCAATGAGTGGATCACAAATTGTGCTTGTGGTCTTCGTTATTGAGACCACAGCTGCAGATGTCACAGCAGCCTGTAGGAAAGATGTCCTTTCTTGCTATTTAGGCAGCTGTCTGGTCGGTTTACTTGTGCAAACCAACATACTATTTGCGGTCATTTGACAAAGAAGCTCAATTGGCATGTTTGGCTTTTGCTGCATCCCAATTGATCTCCAATATTTACTTATGTACAATATATCACATTGCTACATTGTATTTTTAGCACTGGCATTAGGGCCTTCACCTTCTGAATGCTGCTGTGCCTCATTAACTTTGTGAAACAATGTATCAAATATGCAATGAACCGCCTTGTGAGGGTGATGCTGATGGTGCCTGCTCATGTGCAGCAGTGTGCATCTCAGATTTTTGCTATGTTTAGTGAAATCTCAATCTTTCTTTATTAGTATATCTGGCTGTTGCCTATTGTATTATGTGCTATTTGAACATAAGAACATAAGAACATAAGAAATAGGAGCAGGAGTAGGCCATCCAGCCCTTCGAGCCTGCCCCGCCATTCAATAAGATCATGGCTGATCTGTTGTGGCTCAGTTCCACTTTCCCGCCCTCTCCCCATAACCCTTAATCCCCTCTCTTATCAAGAACCCATCAACCCGCTTCTTAAAAATATTTAGCGAGGCAGCCTCCACCACTTCAACGGGCAGAGAATTCCAGAGATTCACCACCCTTTGAGTGAAGAAGTTCCTCCTCAACTCCGTTCTAAACCGCCTCCCCTTTATCTTGAGGCTGTGCCCCCTAGTCCTACTGTCTTTTTTGAGCGGTAAGAGTCTCTCCACCTCTATCCTATCCATCCCATTCATCATCTTATACGTCTCAATGAGATCTCCCCTCATTCTCCTAAACTCTAACGAGTACAAGCCTAGTTTATTCAGCCTCTCCTCATAGCTCAATCCCCTCAACTCCGGTATCAGCCTAGTAAACCTCCTCTGCACTCCCTCCAGGGCCAAAATATCCTTGCGCAGGTGCGGCGCCCAAAACTGCACACAGTACTCCAGCTGCGGCCTCACCAATGCCCTATACAGCTGCAGCAAGACCTCCCTACTTTTATATTCAATCCCCCTCGCTATGAAGGCCAGCATCCCATTCGCCTTCCTGACCACCTGCTGCACCTGCAAGCTGGGTTTTTGCGACTTATGCACAAGGACCCCGAGGTCCCTCTGCACCGTCGCCTGCTGCAGTTTTTCGCCACATAAGTAATAGTCCTTCCTACCATTCTTCCTACCAAAGTGGACCACCTCACACTTGCCAACATTAAATTCCATTTGCCATTTCCTGGCCCATTCGCCCAGCCTATCTAGATCCTTCTGCAGACTCTCCACACCCTCCGCACAATTTGCCGTTCCCCCAATCTTGGTGTCATCAGCAAATTTCGACACCCTGCACTCGGTTCCCTCCTCCAGATCATCTATATAAATGGATATTGTTGGATATTAGAACATAGAACATAGAACATTACAGCGCGGAACAGGCCCTTCGGCCCACAATGTTGCGCCGACCAGTCTTATTTTTAAAAAAAAACATTGACCCACTAATCTAAACCACTCCTTTTTCGTCCATAAACCTATCCACCAATCTCTTAAACGCCCCCAAACTAGGCGCATTTACAACTGCAGCAGGCAGGGCATTCCAGTCCCTCACCACCCTCTGGGTAAAGAACCTGCCCCTGACATCCGTCCTATAACTACCCCCCCTTAATTTAAAGCCATGCCCCCTCGTGCTAGATTTCTCCATCCGAGGAAACAGGCTATCACCATCCACCCTATCTAAACCTCTAATCATCTTATATGTTTCTATAAGATCCCCTCTTAGCCGCCTTCTTTCCAGTGAAAACAACCCCAAATCCCTCAGTCTCTCCTCATAGGACCTCCCCTGCATACCAGGCAACATCCTGGTAAACCTCCTCTGCACCCTCTCCAAAGCCTCCACATCCTTCCTGTAATGTGGGGACCAGAACTGCACACAGTACTCCAAGTGCGGCCGCACCAGAGTTGTGTACAGTTGCAACATGATGCTGCGACTCCTAAATTCAATCCCCCTACCAATAAACGCCAAGACACCGTATGCCTTCTTAACAACCTTATCTACTTGATTCCCAACTTTCAGGGATCTATGTACACATACACCTAGATCCCTCTGCTCCTCCACTCTATTCAAAGTCCTCCCGTTAGCCCTATACTCAACACATCTGTTATTCCTACCGAAATTGTTTTCCGTGCAATTTTGACAGCAGGATTCCTACAGTAAAATACAATAGCATAGCTATATTCTTCTAAGCTTTTTAATTAGTTTTCTCGCCAAGTTTTTTTCCCATTACTTTCATCCCTCAGCACTGAATGATTTCTTAACCTTGGTGATTTCAACCTCATTATGAGCCTCATTATTAATAATTCATTATGAGCCCCCTCTCTCTCTGTTTTAAACTCACTCTCCTCTCCCCTTTTACCCTCCCTAAATCTCTTCCACCTTGTAAACTCTGTTTCCCAGCAGTCTCCCAGTTGTCCTTTGAACCTTGCCGTCTTGTGTGGTCTTGTTTGTCCACTCTCCCCCATATCAATCATGGGTAAGGCCATCACTGATCATTTCCTTGTATCACTCACCACCCAACACTACTCCAACAAACAAAAGCAGGCAGTAGGTCTCATAGGGCAGCACTAAGATCCTAGTTCCAATTCTGGACTTGGGTCACTATCTGTATGGAATTTGCACATTCTTCCTGTGTCTGTGTGGGTTTCCTCCGGATGCTCCGGTTTCCTTTCACAGTCCAAAGATGTGAGAGTTAGGTTGATTGGTCATGTTAAATTGACCCTAGTGTCAGGGGGATTAGCAGGGTAAATACATGAGGTTGCGGGAATAGGGCCTGGGTGGGATTGTAGTTGGTACAAACTTGATGGGCCGAATGGCTTCCTTCTGTACTGTAGTGATTCTATTCTATTCTATTCTACATGCAAGATGAGCTCAGAAAGGGAATGAAGGGAAATGGGAGGGAAACATGCGACTTCAAGGCCTTGTGGAAAGTAGGGACATGGTAAAGGCATCTTCTCTCTTGAAAGTGTGCATACAATGAATTGCTCTTTTTCCCACTCCTTTATACTTTTGTAGTCAGGTGTTGGTTGGGTGCACTGACTCTCCCATATCCCTTCATTCCCTCTCTGAGCTCATCTTACTTTGGATGTTGGAAATCTGAAATTAGGGCTGAAAATGCTGGAAAAGTTCACAGTTCCAGCGGCATCTGTGGAAAGAAACAGTTAGCATTTCAGATTGATGTCCTTTCACCAGAATGATCAACTGTTACCTCAACTCTACTTCCTTCAATATTTTCCCTTGGAAATTAACTAATCCTCAACTCACTTACGCACTTTCAAAATCCAAACTGTCCAATTTTTTACACTTCATTTGCCACAACATTTCTACAGCTATTTGCTCAGCTGCACTCTCATCTCCAGCTTTGAAATGTTAGACCCCAATTAAATTGCACGCTCTCACTCTGGTTGGGTACCCCCAGTATGGCCATCATCTCCGCTGCCTTAGGTTCACAGGAAACCAGGATTTGAAAGGATATCGTGGACATTTAAGTTTAGCTATTCATCACAAGGGCTGGCTGGAGCTAATGATTTGCCATTGTATCCTGCTCTCATCAGCTGTTGCTTGCGATTCTAGTGTATCCTGGAATGTGAAGATGGCTATTGCTTCTTTTCTATACTATGAATCTTAGAAACTGCTTTCTCCTGTCTCCTTCACTTGTTTGTCATTAAGATTGCGACTATCTAATTAGCTGCCGTTACCATGTCTCTATTTTCCACGAGCCCACAAGGCCTTCCCATTGTCATAGCCCTGAACTTGCATGTTTCTCCCATATCCCTTCATCCCTTCCTCTGAGCTAATTTTGCATTTAAAACCTACCACCTACTCCCTTGATCCTACTATTCCCAACAATTCCTGACTAGTCCGAACCCTGGCCTCCCTTGCTCACGTTAACTGGTATTGTTAACAGCTCTGTCTCATGAGGCATTGTCAGTCTTTCCTTCAAATCTCCCATAATCGCCCTGCTGCTCAAAACATCAGCTCTTGACTCCAGTGCCCTTGCAACAATTGCCCCATCTTCCACTCCCCTCTCCTCTCAAGTCCTTAAGTGTTAACTTCCTCCCAAACCCATGCCCACCTTCACCAAAACTCCCATGTTTCAATTGCTTCAATCAGTTTTTTGCCCCTGCCAAAATATCAAAATAACTGATTGGATTTAATTATTATCGCATGTACTGGTGTGCGGTGAAAAATATTGTTTGTTGTGCACTATACAGACAAAGCACACTGTTCATGGAGTACACAGGGGAGAGGAAAGGAAAGAGTGCAGTCATAGCTAGGGTGTAGAGAAAAATCAGCTTAATACAAGGTAGGCCCAATCAAAAGTCTGATAGCAGCAGGGAAAAAGCGTTCTTGAGTCGGTTGATACATGATCTCAGATTTTTGTATCTTTTTCCTGACGGAAGAAGATGGAAGAAAGTATGTCCAGGGTGCATGGGGTCCTTGATTATGCTGGCTGCTTTTCAGAGGCAGTGGGAAGTATAGATGGAGTCGATGACTGGGAGGCTGGTTTGCATGATGGACTGGGCTATGTTCACAACCCTTTGTAGTTTCTTGTCGTCTTGGTCAGAGCAAAAGTCATACCAAGCTGTGATACATCTTGACAGAATGCATTCTATGGTGCATCTGTAAAAGCTGGTGAAAATTGTACCAAATATGCTGAATTTCCTTAGCCTTCTGAGAAAGTAGCAGCGCTGGTAAGTTGTGATGAAATCCTGTGTGACTGTGACAAAGGTCAATTATTCCTCCTCATCTTCCTTGATCTCTCTGCAGCCTTTGACATGATTGACTACATGACATTTACCTTCAATGACTCTGCACTATCATCCAGCGAGGTGGTACTGCCCTTGCCTCGTTCTATGCTTTCAGTGGCCGAAGCCCCAGGCTCAGCAAATCCCCCTTGAAACTCTCTGCTTCTCTCTGCTAATATACACAGTTGTTGTAAGGTTCATTGCTGAACTCCTATCACCTTAATTTGCTTGCATTCCTGAAGTCATGCAGCTAATTTTTCTCCTCCTTCCACATGTATGAAATAATGGAGACTGCAGTGATCATGGTCTGCCACCTTTGGCAACAGGCCCTGCTTGTAATAACCTGTGAAGAGCCAAAGAGAAACCCTTTCAGTTCCAGGAATGCATCCACCAGCTGCTGCTTTGCCCTGCCTGTAGATCAGGCTTTGCCAATGTGCTGTGCACTCATCCTGAATGCTCCTAATTTCTGAAGAGCACAGCTGCCTGCACAACCTTTAACAGTGGCTTATCAACTTTACTTGAGTGGTGTGAAATTAACACTGTTCCAGGTGCATTAGGATTGGCCATTCTGTCTAAAGTAGTCAAAATTTCCTGTTTGACAAATTCCATGAGAATTCTGTTCCATTTGATTGTTTGAAAAAAATGAGGGAATGAGCTGTCAAAGCCAATTTGCAAGCCTACTTGCTTGATGGATTGTGTAATGGCACAGTAACAGTGTCTAGTTGCTGCTCTCCTCTCTCTTGAGTGCGCACGTGAATCGCTCTTTTCCCACTCCTTTTCACTTTTACAGTCAGGTGTTGGTTGCACTGACTTGGCTGTGGATTCCAGAATCAATGGAAATGTGGGGCTTTAGTTTACCGAAACCAACTCCGATAATCTAACATGCGCCATAACAGAGTTACAAAAGTATGTTCCCAGCAACCAAGGGATGCTGAGAATCTCGCCCTTCTGTTGCACTTCTAAGCTATATGGACACTTTTGGCACGAATCACATTCAACCGGTATTTAAGTCATGGCTCATACCAAATTTTGACTGTTCACTTCTGGCAGATCAGTACTTGGAGCAGGATTTACTTATAGTATGAACTCTATACAAATATGTCCATTTACAACTCCATCTGAAAGATCAATGAAAGATTTGTAAAGTAAGTTGAAGCTACCACTTAGGTGTGGTACTTTGGCCTGTTTTCCTTTTCCCTGTGAAGTCTAAAGTTCCCTACACAATCAGGAGCAGGAGACCTGTGAATGAAGGGTTGGGTAGGGACAATATACAAGTCTAACCTGACAGTAAACTGATTTGATTTTCGAATCCAATGATAGGTCGCAGGTTATTTTTCTATTCAAAACAAACTTGAATGATAAGCTTGTTTCTTTTCCCCTTGCGCTGTCAGATCATTGGAGAACCTGCATGGTGGTGATGCTAAGCACTTCAATTCTATGTAGGTGGAGAACGTAAAGATACTGGACCAGGCAGATGTTGGTTGTAAATCTTGGTCAATTGTTGCCTCATTTGATTCTCATGTTTCGTTCCAAATTCTGATGTGTGTGAATGCAATGTTTGCGAGGATAATTCCTGATCAGCATTCACAATGTGAACAAATGTGGCTGTCATTTTGGTTTGCTTTGCGACTTTTTGCTGTAAAGGAAGAGGGGTTGTTCTTTAAGCATGCAGACCCAAAATGATCGAGTTAACATTGGGGAGAATTCTCCTCCCCTTCCCCAATTTATTATTGTCACATGTAGTTGTATACACTGAGAAGTATTATTTCTTGTGCGCTATACAGACAGAAAGTATTCATAGAAGGAAACGAGAGAGTGCAGAATTACAGTCGTGGCTAGGGTGTAGAGAAGGATCAACTTAATGTGAGGTAAGTCCGTTCGAAAGTCTGATGGCAGCAGGGAAGAAAATGTTGTTCTTGAGTCGGTTGGCACATGATCTCAGACTTTTGTATCCTTTTCCCGAAGAAAGAAGGTGGAACAGTGAGTGTCTGGGGTGCGTGGGATCCTTAATTATGCTGGCTGCTTTTCCCGAGGCAGCGGGAAGTGTATTCAGAGTCAATGGATGGGAGGCTGGTTTGTGTGATTTTTTTAAATTTTTTTTTATATTTTTAAAATATTTAAAAAAATTTTTTAACATAGAAATTTAACTGATCTATTTGCTTTTGATGAGGTAACAAACACCTCATGTTAAAAGTACCCTCTGCCCTAACTTATCTTTTTGAGCCTTTGTTTTACGATTGAGATTTTAATGGACTTATTTTGTGTTGCCTGAGAGAATTGCAATTTCATTTCATTGTGGAAGTTGGTTGATGAAAATAATGGTTGGTAACTTTTCAATCATGTAACAGCAGCAAGATCCAAACAGTGGAGATTGCAACAAAGACATAATAGTAATCGGTGAAAAGTTGATGAATAGACAGTTTAAGAGGCATTGGTGCATGACTTTACGTGTGATTTCTTTTGGCTCTAAGAAGTGCTGGCTTTAGAATCCACCAAGCAAAATGATTGATGGTCAGTCCATAAGACTCGCACTGTATATTTTAAATTTGCATTTCCCTTTCTAAAATAAAATGTGCTGACGTTTTAAGTTGCTGCACCACAGCTCCAAGGACATGAGGTTAAAGGTGTCAACTCACCGCATATTGCTTTTTTTTTTGGTTAGTGTATTTTCTAAATCATTTTCCTTTTTGATTTCTTGTTCAGTATCACTAGTAAAGATAGCCAAAGAATCTAATCCCGACCTTCTGCCAATGCTGCCTGTCAAAGGGCTAAATTACTACTCTATCCGTCTGCCAATGCAAAGTGTTTCCTCGAAACCCCATAGCATGTAATGAGGAACCTGCCATGTGGGGTGGGTTTTTTTCAAAACTAAAATTGTTGTCAGGCAGCAGATATTGCTGGCAAGGTCAACATTTATTGCGAGTCCCTTCTTGCCCTCGTAGTTGATGAGTGGATATTCTTCTTGACCTGCTGCAGTCCATGTGGTGAATGCACTGTGTTGGTAGTGTTAGGGACGAATGCCAGCATGCTGACCTAATAGTGACAAAGGTTACATCTTGCCATTGTTTAACAGTGCAGTGTAATTGCTTTACATTTGTTATAGTTCTGTCATGTTTTCTTTGCCTGTTACATTAGAGGGAACATCAGATGAAGGGGAGATGGTGGCACAGTGCTCATGGACAAGTAATTCATAGGCCCAGATGAATGCCCCGGGGTCATGGGTTCAAATGCCACGACAGCAACTGGTGGAATTTTAAATTTGATGTAATAAAATCTGGAATGAGAACCATTGTCAATTGTCATATTTCACTAATGTTCTTTAGGGAAGGAAATGTGCCCTCCTTGCCTGTCAGCCCCATATATGACTCCGGACCCACGGCAATATAGTTGACTCTGAAATGGCTGAGCAAGCCACTTAGTTCAAGTTCAGTTAGGAATGGCCTTGCCAGCGACACCCAAATCCTAGGAAAGAATAGATAAAAAGAGAATGAAAATGACTTTCAGAAATTGAACCGAGTGGACTCTGGGATATTTTGGGAACTGTTCTGCGGTAAATAATCAGGCAATGGCCTAGTATTATTATCGCTAGACCATTAATCCAGAAAGTCAGCTAATGTTCTGAGGGACGCAGGTTCAAATCCCATGGGAGATAGTGGAATTTGAATTCAATAACAAGTATCTGGAATGAAGAATCTATTGATGACAATGAAACCATTGTCGACTGTCAGAAAAACCCACCAAGTTCACTAACTCTCTTTAGGGAAGGAAATCTGTTGTCCTGGCCTTGCTTCCATATGACTCCAGAGCCATGGCAATGTGACTGACTCTCAACTGCCCTCCAAGGGCAACTAGGGGTGGGCAATTAATGCTGGCCAGCCAGTGACACCCATGTTTCATAGGTGGATAAAAAATATTGAAATAAGACCAGTGTTTTGAAATCCCTCTAGTTTTTGTTTATTTGTTCAACTTAGAAAGATACAGAATCCCTTCTTCTCCACCAAGTCATGAGAAACTAAGTGATTTGTAGCGAGGGCTTCATCAGTGATGCTCTGTTACAACTGATAAGTTCAGCTTGAGGGAGAATTCTGATTTTCCCTCCTTTATAGGGAAGTGCTTAAGCTTCGTACTGTGAATTAAATGGAGGAGGGAAGGAATTTGGAGAGCAGTTCTTGTTGTTGATCTTGACACTGATCAGATAAATTCAGGTTTAATTCCACAGGCCTGCGGAGTCACTTGAGGCACCAATTCACTTCAAACTCGGGAAAGGTAGTCAGGGTGGAAGGTGTTAAGCAGGGTCCTTCGTTTCTAGGGCGGTGCCTTGCGATTGAGGATGACTTGCTGATTTGATGGATTCTGAGAGGGCTGATAGTAGTTAGCTACGCCCCAGGGTTCTAAAAGAGATAGCTGAGGAAATTGTGGAGGCATTGGTGGTGACCTTTCAGGAATCACTGGAGGTGATGTGGAGCTGCCGGCGTTGGACTGGGGTAAACACAATAAGAAGTCTCTCAACACCAGGTTAAAGTCCAACAGGTTTATTTGGTAGTAAATGCCACTAGCTTTCGGAGTGCTGCTCCTTCATCAGGTGAGTGGGGAGTTCTGATCACATGCAGGGCATTAAAATAGGTGTAGGGTGATGCGGCGGCGCGGGCTTGTTGGGCCAAAGGGCCTGTTTCCCGTGCTGGGTTGTTCTTTGTATATTAAGGCACACACAGTTTACAGAATACTGATTAGAATGAGAGTCTTTACAGCTAATCTGCTATTCAAGTCATAAAGGTGCAGACAATGTGAGTGGAGATAGCATTAAGCATAGGTTAAAGAGATGTGTACTGTCTTTAACCTATGCTTAATGCTATCTCCACTCACATTGTCTGCAGCTTTATGACTTGATTAGCTGTAAAGACTCTCATTCTAATCGGTATTCTGTAAACCGTGTGTGCCTTTATATGCCCTGCTTGTGATCAGATCTCTCCACTCACCTGATGAAGGAGCAGCACTCCGAAAGCTAGTGGCATTTACTACCAAATAAACCTGTTGGACTTTAACCTGGTGTGGTGAGACTTCTTACTGGGGAGGGAGGGTCCCAGAGGACTGGAAAATAGCTAATGTAACACTGCTGTTTAAGAAGGAAAGGAGGCAGCAGATGGGAAATTATCGGCCGGTTAGCCTGACTTCGGTCATTGGCAAGATTTTAGAATCCATTATTAAAGATGAGATTGTGGAGTATTTGGAAGTGCATGATAAAATAGGACTGAGTCAGTATAGCTTTATCAAGGGAACATCATTGTCTGACAAATATATTAGAATCTTTGAGGAGGTAACAAGGAAGTTAGATAAAGGAGAGCCAGTGGATGTGACTTATTTAGATTTCCAGAAGGCCTTTGAAGAGGTGCCATATAGGAGACTAATAAATAAGTTAAGAGCAAGATCCTGGCATGGATGGGCTGAGTGGAGTTAGAGATCTTTTTCAGGATGGCAGTCGGTGACTAGTGGTGTGCCTCAGAGGTCGATGCTGGGACAACAACTTTTCATAATATACATTAACGATTTGGAAGAGGAAACTGAAGGCACTGTTGCTATGTTTGCAGATGATGCAAAGATATGTAGAGAGACAGATAGTATTGAGGAAGCGGGGCTGCACAAAGACTTGGACAGAATAGGAGAGTGGGCAAAGAAGTGGCAGATGGAATACAATATGGAGAAGTGTTAGGTTATGCACTTTGGAAGGAGAAATTAAGGCATAGACTATTTTCTAACTGGAAAATGCTTTGGAAAGCAGAAGCACAAAGGGACTTGGGAGTCATTATTCAAGATTCTCTGAAGGTTAACATGTAGGTTCAGTCGGAAGTTAGGAAGGCAAATGCAATGTTAACATTCATGTCGAGAGGGCTAGAATACAAAAGCAGAGATGTACTTCTGAGGCTGTATAAGGCTCTGGGTCAGATCCCATTTGGAATATTGCGAGCAGTTTTGGGCCCAGTATCTAAGGAAGGATGTGCTGGCCTTGGAAAAGTTCCAGAGGAAGTTCAAAAGAATGATCCCTGGAATGAAGAGCTTGTCCTATAAACGGTTGAGGACTCTGGCTCTCTACTTGTTGGAGTTTAGAAGAAAGAGTGGGGATCTTATTGAAACTTACAGGATACTGAGAGGCCTGGATAGAGTGGATGTAGAGAGGATGTTTCACTAGTAGGAAAAACTAAAACCAGAGAGCAGAACCTCCAGGCTAAAGGGATGATCCTTTAAAACAGAGGTGAGGAGAAATTTCTTCAAGCAAAGAATAGTGAAGGCTATGGAGGCCAGGTCATTGAGTGTCTTTAAGTCAGAGGTAGATATAGATATGTTCTTTGATAAGGGGATCGGGGTTATGGGGGAAAGTCAGGAGAATGGGGATGAGAAAAATATCAGCCATGTTTGAATGGTGGAGCAGACTCGATGGGCCGAGTGGCCTAATTCTGCACCTATGCCTTATGATCTTGTTGACCTTGCTGAGAAATGTGGCGAAGACAGGATTGGTGGATAGTCCACCAATGCTTGTTGTATAAATATATAAGAAAATACTTGAAAGATAGCCACTTAACTGAAATATTGAAGCCCTCTGGCCTATTGTAGAACTGCAGTCCAGTGTTTAGTTGTGGTCTGCATTATAGCAGAAAAAAAAATCAGTTGGAAGTTATTTGTACCTCTAGTAATTAAATAGAATGACAGATGTCAGCTCAAGGTCATCACAATCCCTTTGATTATTTTCCACTTGGAGGACCCTACTGAACACTTGGAGAATCCTCTTAGAAAGGTAAGTTCAGTACCTACAGGAGAAAATAGTAATTACTTCTGATTTATCTAGTCCAGCATTGAACAGGGTTCAATTGATCCAGTAATTATATCAGCAATCTTATGGTTGAGCACTGCTTGAATATGTGCCAACGACCTACTCTGCCCAGAAAGAGCCAGCTAAATTCTAACTAGATCATCAATCTTCCCTTCACATTTAAAATCAGGCTGTGCAATATTTTCCTTCTGGCCCTAAGAAAATAATTGGGAAATGATGAGAATGGGAATTCTGTTTTGTTATTAACTGCACTAGAGTGGAATTATTTTAGTAGATTTTTTTGTTGCTTGGAGTGTCGCTTTCACAGGTGCGGTAGTGCAAGTCATGACGTGATATTTGTTATACTTGCTAACAGCAGTAATGCTCATCGATTGAATAGGAAGAATGATATCCATGCTGCAAACCCAATGTAAGTAAATCCTTTACATGCAATCGAATAAATGTTCCAAGAAGCTAAATTATCATACCTTTTGCAAGGTGATGTCAGGCACAAAATGTGTTCAGTATCTGTCTTAACAAATGGTATTATTTCCCTTTTTAGCACTTGAATCACGAGTACTTAATTGCTATTTGTCACTAACAAAGTATTTGAAGGATGGATCAAGGTTTGCTGTTAGTGTTCCCTAAGTTAAGCATGATCATTTTCATGTAGGAACAGCAAATCTCTTGCAATGGGAGAAGATGGTTTTCTATGATTTTTGAGGATAATCACCAGTGTAGAATTCTGATGCAATGAATTAATGTTGGATTTTTGCACTCCAATAACATTGATTTAAAAGGAAACTCTCCACACGGTCCACCAACATCGTCCCCATCCTCCAACTAATGCTCTTGTTGTGTTTCTCATACATCCGAGAACTTTCTCTTCCTTACACACATATATTATTTCCTGGCCTAGCAACTAGAAAGACAATGTGTCACTTGGCTCTGAGCCAAAAGACAGCGCATCGGCATGGTGAAAGTCTTAAAAAAAGAAATTCACTTCCCATTTTGGGAAACTGCCTCTGTCGCATTTTCTAACTGATGCTGTGAACTTGCTGTGTGAGCTTTAGCTGCTGCTGACACACAAGATTCTCTTTAAATCCCGTACCTCAAAAGTTGTAATATAATGTCATGGTTCATTTATGGTAATTTGATTCTAGGCGAAAGCGTACAAGAGCAGTTCCAGTCAAATGGCATGTTAATTTTTCAAGTTCTAAGGCACTTTATTACGTTGTCCCCAATGTTACAGTGCTAACATTACTGCATGTCATGGTAAGAAAAATTGAAAGCAGTATGATGTGCCCGATGGAGAATTATAGCTGGCAGTCTGTACAATTTAATCTTGTCGGTTATTTTGAGCATCAGATGCTCTGATTTAATTGCTGTTGGTTTTTGACGCCATCAGAACCACACAAATTAACGCTGCGTAACTCACTATTATCCTGCATGTATGTACCTTCTGATGTGATTTCTGAGAATTTAGGTGGGTGGCCTCTGCTTCTAATGAGAAGACCTTTTTAAGCTGATGCCAGTTGCAGGTTTTTTTCACACTACAAATGCCTTGTAACATACCTGTCAACAACAAGTTCATGCACATTAATCAAACTGTAGACAAGTCTCATAGCTGTGCTGTGGTACTCCCTTACAGTAATTCAGACTAAGCAGTTGGTTTATCCTTTGAGAGCGAGAGGGGATTTAAACAAAACCTTTCTGTATCAATAGCAGTAGTCATGATGTGGAGATGCTGGCGTTGAACTAGGGTAAGCACAGTAAGAAGCCTCACAAACCAGGTTAAAGTCCAACAGGTTTATTTAGTGGCAAAAGCCACTACCAAAGTGCACTTGTGCACACAAGTGCACTCACCTGATGAAGGGGCTGCGCTCCAAAATCTAGCAGCTTTTGCTACCAAATAAACCTGTTGGACTTAACCTGGTGTTGTGAGACTTTTTACTGTGTCCGCAACAGTTGACAAAGTGACCCAAAATGAAGATGCTGAATCAGCTAGGTACGCTTTTTAAAATTCATTCATGTGACATGGGCATCACTGGGTGGGTCAGCATTTATTGCCCATCCCTACTTGCCCTTGTGGTGGTGGCGAGCTGCCTTCTTGCAATGTTGATACAACTGAATAGCTTGCTCAGCCATTTCAGAGGGCAGTTGAGAGTCAACCACATTGCTGTGGCTCTGGAGTCACATGTAGGCCAGACCGGGTAAGGACGGTAGATTTAGAATCATAGGATCACAGTGCAGAGGGAGGCCACTCAAACCGCTGAGTCTGCACTGACCACAATCCCACCCAGGCCCTATTGCCATAACTCCATGCATTTACCCTAGTTAGTTCCCCTGACAATTTGGTGTGGTCAATCCATCTTCCCTGCACATCTTTGGACTACTTACTGATTGCTTAATTGATGAAAATACACTACAATCAAATTGAGTGCAAATCAAATTAAACATTTTCTATTTGATTCTGTGTTTAAGTGTTTCATTTGGTTGTATTTTTTGTAAGAAGCTGAAGCATGAACACTAATTTAAATTTGACATCAACTGACCATTCTTGATTGACTATTCCTTACTGCCTATTTGAAACTTTGGTATATTGCAACATGGACCTTTGCCCTTTAGTTAAACTTTTTAATAGCCAAATCAAAGATTGGGTGAAGTCTTCAATGTTATAAACCTGCACAACGGTTTCAACATGCACGCTGCACTAAATTTCAAATGCCCCTTCCGACTTAATAAGCATTTGGAATTCATGAACCAATTCTCTTAGGTAGATTGCTTCTCTTTATACTTTGACAAGTTCCATTCTTGCAGTTGGTGCCGCTGATAGCATAGTCATTATCATGAATGAGCTGAAGCTGTAATTGAGTTCTAAAGTTTGCACTTTTGCCCTTAGATTTTTAGAATAGACTAATTCAGGACCCTTCCCTCAGAAAACAAAATATGCTTTTATGTGTGTAATTAATATCTTGTATATAATACACCACAAGCTAAATTGTATATTACATGGTTAGGTTGCACAATAGACCAAGCTTTTCTAATTGGCTTGGATAACTACAATCTGTCAAATTAACAATACCGACTTGCTGATAGGAGAGAGGATCCTGAACAAAGCTAATCAATCATTCACAATTTTATCCAGTAACAACATGCGCCTTTGAAAAGACTAGGAACTCTAATGTGCCTTGTACATGTTGGAATTATTCCAAACTACTGTTAATGGCCAAGTTTTGAAGTGTAGGTACTGTTTTCATATAAAAAGTAACATGATAGTTTACACACAGCAAGATTCAAAAAAGAACTATAAATAGCTCAGTCTTTTTCAATGGTTTATTATTGAGACAAATGTTGGACAGGACTGCAGGAGATCTCTCCTGATCCACTATCATAGAATCTCTACAGTATAGAAGGGGGTCATTCGATCCATCAAGCCTGCACCAACAACAATCCCACCCAGGCCCTGTCCTTGTAACCCCACATATTTACACTGATAATCCCCTGACATTTGAGAGGTAAGTTTTTTAAGCATGGCTAATCCAGCTAACCTGCACATCTTTGGATTGTGGGTGGAAACCAGAGCACCTGGAGGAAACCCACAGAGATATGGGGAGAGTGCAGACTCCGCACAGTCAACCGAGGCTGGAATTGAACCCGTGTCCCTGGCACTGTAAGGCAACAATGCTAACCACTGTGCCGCCCACAAGATTCAACCACTTTGATGTAGACCAGATTGGGGTGTAGATTTTCTTCTCTAAAAGGCGTTAGTGAACCAGATGTTTTTACAATGACAATCGAGAATGGTTTCATGGACTTTTTTTAAATTGAATTTTAGTTTCACTATCTGCTGTGGTGGGTCACCAGAGCATTACACTAGTCTCTGGGTCACTAGTCTAGCGACAATACCTCCGTTTGTCCTTTGAATCCTGCCATGGGTTCTTTCATGCCAAACGCCACTGACAGGATCGGGGTTTGGTGTAACACTTCATTTGAAATGATGAATTTTTAGTGTATCTTTGCTACACTACCACCCCACACACACACACACACACACACACACACACACACACACACACACACACACACACAGACACACACACACACAAAACCTTTAGTACCCTTTCCAAACAATTTTCCCAAACAGGCCTGTCAGTATTGACCTTTGGATCTGCATTCTCAACTTTCATTACTTTTGGTAATACCCGAGTGAAAGAACTAATTGCTCGTGGATCCCAAAGTGCTGTAGTGTGGTGTGTGCCACAGGGAGAGAGCTCTGGAACTTCTTTGTCTGATATGGTACAGGACAGGAATGATTTGGCTTACATAGACTTTGGGAGTGATCAGTTTTGTTTTCATGAAGAAAAATATAATCGTGGTGCTTTAAGTGCGCAACTAAATGGTGTGATTATAATCATTCAGAATTGTTCCTCCCATTGTATCTATTCCAGCTCCCACAAAGAGCAAAGAATTGGAACAAAGAAAATTATAGCACAGGAACAGGCCCTTTGGCCTTCCAAGCCTGTACCAACCATGCTGCCCAACTGAACTTACGCCCCCTACCCTTCCGGGAACCATATCCCTCTATTCCCATCTTAATCCCATTCCTTGCACTTAACCCCACTTTCCCCCAGTATGACCCTCGTCTCTGCCCCTCTGGGATGCAGACTTGTGGATGTGGTATACGGCTGGTACATTGCGTGATCCAGTCAGATCAGGTGATGTGCCATCACTCTTCCCCTCCTCTACCAAATCTACTCGTAACTCCAGAATCATTCTGGGATGCAAAGGTAACTCCTGCCTTCTTTTCTCTAAGCAAACCACCTTCTTCAAAACCCCATTTTCCCTGCCGCCTCACCATCACTTCAACAATAACTGAGAGGAGCCTCACTGTCTCCTTTGTCACCAAGACTAAGACCATCCATTCACCTGCCCCTGCCACTCCTCTCCCTTCCCCAAGCCCACTGGCTACCCTTCCTCTAAAGCTTCTTGCTGCTCTAGTCCCAAACCTGTGTTTTTCCTCTAGTTTCTCAGCTATCCACTCTCATGTCCTCTCTGATGACACCTTGCTCATGACACCAACTTTTTACTCTGTCAATGCTATTTTTGCTGAAAACTGTCACATCTATATGCTCCAGAATTTCCTCCCTAAATTTCTCGGCCTCTCTCTTTTTAAGATCATCTTGAGATCTACTCTTTGACCAGGTGTTTGATCAACTGGTCTGATAGCTCCTTATGTAATTCATTTTTGAATTTTGTTTGATGATGCCAATAGCCTTATTAAATTAAAGGTGCGATGTAAATGCAAATTGTTGTCATGAGCCATTTTGGTACAGTGACAGATGCAGAAACTTGCATAGACAGCTTCAAATATGCAGTTCTGAGAAAGATGGGCACAGATTTGATAGGCGATGACTCTGGCCTATATTGGCTTCTGGTTAAGCAAAACCTCTATTTTAAAATCCACGTGCTTGTTTTCAAATCCCTCCATGGTCTGCCGTCTTCTCTAATCCAGAATCTCAGCTAATGTTCCGGGGACCCAGGTTCAAATCCCGCCATGGCAGGTGGTGGAATTTGAATTCCATAAAAAAAATCTGGAATTAAGAATCTGCTGATGACCATGAAACTATTGCCGATTGTTGGAGAAACCCATCTGGTTCACTAATGTCCTTTAGGGAAGGAAATCTGCTGTCCTTACCCGGTCTGGCCTGTATGTGACTCTAGAGCCACAGCAATGTGGTTGACTCTCAACTGCCCTCCAAGGGCAACTAGGGATGGGCAATAAATGTTGGCCTAGCTGGTGATGCCCATGTCCCACGAATTGGAAGCCATGCCTTCAGTAGCCAAGGTTTTTAAGATTTGGAGCTCCATCCCTAGCATGGAACCAGGGAAATATTCCTCCCTGTTACCCTGGCGAGATTTGAAACAATGTGTAAGGACGTCAGTTGTAAATACTGTCTGTATATTCCTTTGTGTGCAGCTTGGATGGTGCAACTATAACCTATCTAATCCTGAAGTGCAATCCTTAAATAACAACAAAAGTGAAAAATTCTTAATCCATTAACGGAACCCTAAAGCTACACTCCAGTCAATTCTTGTAGCCAAACAGAACATCTTCAGATTGATAATGAAATCTGAAGAATTGACAGGTAACCTCTGGTAAAATGGCATCTGCACATTACGTTGTACACAGCCGCCGAATGTTGTTTCCAGCTGTAACATTTCTGTGTTGTACATTCCTTTGTATTGTAGGAAAGTAATGCTCTGTTAGTTACCTTTTGTAGTCTTCAATCAATATAATTTTAGCATTCGCTGTCATTATCATTTTTTGAGAGCGTAATGTATTTTTTGAAAAAACAGAGATTGCAAGCCAAAGGCAACAATTTTAATTTTTGTTTAGGTGACCTTCATCAACTACTAAAGCTCCTTTTGTAGTTAGCTGTGTTTGAAGCCAGAGATTTAAATGGCAGATACATTACTTACTCATTGCCATTCCAGACTCTGATTTTCCACTGTTACAATATAATGAAGATAAATTGCTGTTATATTCAATTGGTATTCCCCTCAGTTAACTGTTATGATCCCTGTGAAGGAACTGTGGACCAAAAGGACCAATTTCCTGAATAGCCCTCGAGTAAAGAAATTACCGAGATTGCACCTTTTACTTTAACACAAATCAGAACCAATGCAAATTAAGCTTGAATGAATAGGCAAAAAATATCCTTCAAATAAAAGGATACATTTCACTTTAATTGCCAATATAAAAATGATATGTCTTGCACAACTGCAAGCACCTTGCATTACATCCAGCAGACATGTGCAATTGGCTGCACAATTCCACAATGTGCTGTCCTTTACTGTAAGAAGTCTCACAACACCAGATTAAAGTCCAACAGGTTTATTTGGAATCACACGCTTTCAGAGCGCTGCTGCTTCTTCCGTTTTTGACTCACCTGATGAAGGAGCAGTGCTCCAAAAGCTCGTGATTCCAAATAAACCTGTTAGACTTTGACCTGGTGTTGTGAGACTTCTTACAGTGCCCACCCAGTCCAATGCCAGCATCTCCCCATCATGGCCTGTTCTTTATTCACACAGGGTGGGTAGAGAGTCCTATTCAACAACAGCTTTCAACTTTGAGTTTCACATGTATGATCATCATCGGCAAGATACATTTCTGTGAATCCTCTCTTCCTTGGGTCATGGCAGTCCTGATGGTATAGCTATCTGGAGAATCTTTTTAAGCAAGCAACTAACCAACCAGTAATGCCCTAAGATGAAGGCAAAATACTGCAGATGCTGGAATTGGAAACAAAAATAGAAAATGCTGGAAAATCTCAGCAGGTCTGACAGCATCTGTGGGGAGAGAATAGAGGCAATATTTCGAGTCTGGGTGACCCTTCGTCAGAACACCAATAATCTCCCAATTGCTGCTTGGCTACTTCTGGGAACGTTACTTTGTGCCTCAAAGCTATTCACACAGCCTTTTTTTTTGAGCCAGTTTGCACATTTCCTCCCAAGTATTCTTTCCTGCCAAACAGAAAAACTGCTTTCTCCCCCTTGAGTGACTTGCTCCTGTTCCTCACAAGAATTTTCTGAATTTCTCTTTCTGTTTTTCCTTTGCATCTGCATCTGTGCGCTAATTTGTGATTGGTGATGCTTTCATTCTGTCAGGAGTTATGCAACAGAAAGGCAAAGTGGTCCTCAGTTTGCAAAGTGCCAGGAAGGGAACTCTGGCTGCTGGGCTCTTATCTGAGCAGTAAATCCTCACAAGAAATGCCAAATCATGAAGGTGAGAGATGAGGCGGTTGGGGCTGTGTGATCAGTACCAAGGTGGCAGCAGAGCTTGGCCAAATGGTGGAGGAACATTGTTGTACTGGAACTTTGTCAGAAAGGGGAAGCAAAAGATAGTAACAGGAAAAAAATTTGATTTGATTCATTATTGTCACATGTATTAGTATACAATGAAAGGTATTGTTTCTCGCGTGCTATGCAAACAAAGCATACTGTACATAGAGAAGGAAAAGAGAGAGAGCAGAATGTTGTGTTACAATCATAGCTAGGGTGTGGAGCAAGATCAACTTATTGCGAGGTAGGTCCATTCAAACGTTTGGCAGCAGGGAAGAAGCTGTTCATGAGTTGATTGCCTCCCACCCATTGACTCTATTTACACTTCCCGCTGCCTCGGCAAAGCAGCCAGCATAATTCAGGACCCCACGCACTCCGGACATTCTCTCTTCCACCTTCTTCCGTCAGGAAAAAGATACAGAAGTCTGAGGTCATGTACCAACCAATTCAAGAACACCTTCTTCCCTGCTGCTGTCAGACTTTTGAATGGACTTACCTTGTATTAAGTTGATCTTTCTCCTCACTTCCGTCCTAAATGGTCTACCCTGAATCCTCACTCTGTGATCCCTTGTTCTGGACTCCCCCACCGTCGGGGATATCCTCCCTGAACCTACCCTGTCTAGCCCTGTTAGAATTTTATAAGTCTCTATAAGGTCCGCTGTCATTCGTCTGAACTCCAGCGAAAACAATACTAATCTATCAACCTCTCCTCATACATCAGTCCCACCATCCCTGGAATCAGCCTGGCAAACCTTTGCTGCATTCCCTTGACAGGAAGAACATCCTTTCTCAAAACGAGACCAAAACTGCACATAATACTCTGTGTGGCCTCACCAAGGCCCTGTATAATTCAACAACATATCCCTGCTCCTGTACTCGAAACCTCTCGCAACATGGCCAGCATGCCATTTGCCGCCTTTACCGCTTGCTGCACCTGCGTGCTTACCTTCAATGACTAATGCACATGGACACCCAGGTCGTGCTGCACACCCTCCTCTCCAAATTGACAGCCATTCAGGTAGTAATTTGCCTTCCTACTTTTGCTTCTAAAGCGAATAACTTCACATTTATCCAAATTATATTGCATCTGCCATTGATTTGCCCACTCACCCAGCTGTCCAGATCATTCTGAAGGATCTTTGCATCCTTGTCACAGTTCACCCTCCCACCCAACTTGGTATCATTTGCAAACTTTGAGATGTTACATATTACCTATCTTTCAGTCCCAGCTAAAAGATGACCAAGTAATCCTCGACCTCCCACATACTCTTTAAAAGTGATTCTTACATGGGACATCAGAACACGCAAGTAGCTCTGAGTAATTTAAGTCATTGTTGGAAAATGTGCTAAGTGATCTGTAACTGGGGGAAGGATCCAAGTATACATTTTGAGCAGAGTGTATCTCAGTGCCACTTTCAGCAATTAAATAAAACCTGCCAAATGTTGTTTAATGCCAAATTAGCAACTTCTACAACTTGTCATCTAAAGGAGTGTCTGATAACTTTCGCAGGAGCAGAAGTGCAGGAAGTAAATAATTTTGATGGATGTGAGAGCGGGGAATGAAAGGGTTAAAAAAAAATAGTGGAATGGTAGAGGAGAAGGAAGGCACCTGCGTCAGAACTGGAAAGGGAGGAGTTCATCGGCAGGAAAGTTAACAGTTGAAAGATTGGCTTCTTCTGATGGTGATGCAGAATGGGTGCTAATGAGCAATGATTGAGAAACAGAGGATGCAGCTGAAGCATATGTTGGAAAATATTTATCCAAGTACTGTGGGCTAGATTGTGGAAGGCCTTTAAATGAGGAATTGGATTTTGAAGCAGATTTGCTGATGCAAATTGGAGCTGGGGAAAATTGGGCATGATGGCCGTGGGGTCTTTGTGGATCAGGGAAATTGGGCTGCAGAATTTGGAATTAATCCAATACATATCTGACATGAATCTCTCACATGGTCCCAAGAAAGGTCAGCCCTTGTGTAACTAGGTGTAGTTGATAAGTGAGTTTACTTATTAGTCACAAGTAAGGCTTACATTAACACTGCAATGAAGTTACTGTGAAATTCCCCTCGGCGTCACAGTCCGGTGTCTTTTGGGGTCAATGCACCTAACCAGCTCGTTTTTCAGAATGTGATGAAACCACAGGGAACCCATGCAGACATGGGGAGAACATGCAAACTCCACACAGATAGTGACCCAAGCCAGGGATCGAACCCGGGGTTCCTGATGCTGTGAAGCAACAGTGCTAACCACTGTGCTACTGTGCCTCCCCAACCACTGTTCTACTGTGCCACCCAAGTGTACAGCACACTAAAGTAGTTCAATTAGGATTTGTGTTATCTGCCCTGAGCTTAACTTGTAAAGAACTGTACTCTTTGAAGAAGCACCAGAATGTTCTTTCGCAAGCAGCACCATTAGATAAGACAATGTCTAAGGTTTTCTGACAGGACTCTCCCCTTATGTGTATCAATAACTGGAATAGAGTAGATGGTGAAGTACACTGTGCAAAAACTTTGGGACTCTGCACAATGTTCATGCCATTGTTCAAAGTGATTGATAGAGGGTGAATCTGCCAGTGGTACAGTATCATCTGTGAGAAGGAGCTCAAAGCATTGTCAATAAAATGAGTCCCATGTTCCAGTTTTTTATAATCTTTTATATACAATATTGCCATTTGTCAAAGTAGGTGACAACTCAATTGAAAAGCTGTTGTAACAAAAAGAAATGTAATATGGTAAGAAATGACTTTCGTACAGAAGAACAGTTCATGGTGTATTTCAAGAGTAAGTGGATTTGTAGACTGTACTAACATACTGCCGTGTCTTGGTGTCAAGTTAGCAAGTTCTTTTGGGGTCAGTGTTTCTAGAGGCTTCCATAAGCAGGGATCATGTTTCCTCTGATTAAGGATATGTTATTTCTGCCCAAGTTCATTATTACCAGACCCAGAAATTGTTATGAGGACCCCTTACTCCGTGCATGATCTACTGGAACGTTTTGGGTACTCCCATGTAATTCTCCTCCCTTTTGAATGTGTAATCCATTTATTTTCAATTGGTCTAAGCCTCTGTCTCTGCACCAACAGATGGCTTATTTAAATAGAACAGGTAAATGAACAGTGTTCTACATAAAACAATGAATTTACACTTTCACTCTTCACATTGGAACATAAAATAATAGAAACTGCCGCTCACTTCCTCTTTGTCAAATTGATGCTCACTTCTAACACTGACAAATACAGTACAGTTTCAAATCTATCCTAGCATCTCTGCCCCTGAGATAATCTAAGATGCAGTATTCTGGTTGGAAAGCTAAAATGAGCTCTCTGGACAGCAGCTACCGATAGGAACATGACTTGAGCTGATTGATATTATACCTAGTCTTTGAGACTAACGTATAATTACCAGGCAGTATGAAGTCTGTGGACAGCTATGACCGTTGAACTGGTTATTTTTTCCCTACCACTCTGCACCCGATTACAAGCAGCCTATCTGGTCTCTGGACTTGTGGCAGTTCCTTTTAGAAGTAAACCATCTGGTCTTGTACTTGCACCCGTCATGTGCTATTTTAGTAATTTTTAAAAACATTTATTCTTGGGATGTACGTGACACTGGCAAGGACATAGTTATTGCCTATTCATGTCAATCGTGTCTCAGTTGGCAGCGCTCTCACCTCTTGAATCAAAAGCTTGTGAGAACAAAGCTCTGAACAAAGTGCTCCAACAAAGCTGGGGCACAAGAATCAAAGCTCAGGTGCGATACTGAGGGAACGTTGCACTGTCCGACGTGCCACATTTTGAATGAGATGCTAAACCAAGGCCCCATCTTCTAATTAGGGTGAATGTAAAAGATCCCTTGGCACTATTTCAAAGAAGAGTAGGGGAGCCATTCCCAATGTTCAGGTCAATATTTATCCCTTGATTGATAACTAAAAACAGATTATCTGAACGTTATCATGTTGTGTGGAAGCTTGTTATGTGCAAATTTGTTGCCGTGTTTCCTACATTAGAGCAGTGATTACGCTTCAATACAACTTCATTGATTATGATGAGTTTTTTTTCCCCCTTTACATTCCTGGTTTCCTTCAAGGAACCCAGTCAGCCATATAATGTAGATTTGGAGTCATTAGTTGGCCCAGTTGGGGTTTAACAGCAATCTGGCATCTTTCATTTTTCTGGTGCCAAATTACCAGATTTAGTAGATTCAATTTACCACGATGGAATTTGAACTTCTGATCTCTGGCTGCTAGCCATAACGTCATTACATCCTGAATTTTAAAAATTCAACTCAAAATGATAAGACAACATTTGTCTCATTTGATCATGTGGTTTGCATGTTATGTTGCTGTCTTGCAGCATGCTGCAATCAGCAATTAGTGTTATTTTATTTATTTAAGTTTACTTGTTTATTTATTAGCGTCACAAGTAGGCTGATATTAACACTGCAATGAGGTTACTGTGAAAATCCCCTCGTTGCCACACTTCAGTGACTGTTTGGGTGCACTGAGGGAGGATTTGGCATGGCTAATACACCTAACCAACTCGCCTTTTGAACTGTGGGAAGAAACCAGAACACCCACAGGAAACCCACACAGACACAGGGACACCGTGCAGATTCTGCACAGTGACCCAAGCTGAGAATTGAACCCAGGTCTCTGGCGCTGTGAGGCAGCAGTGCTAACCACTGTGTCACCGTGCCGTATGTGTATAGTGACCTGTGTAAATTGACCTTTGCAGCCTCAAAATCTCTCCAAGATTGGTGGTTGACTTGCACACAGTGTATAATTGCCAGTGTGGGTGGTCCCAATTTTGACTTTGACAAGAACTTATTAATTTTACCAGCTGCCAAGGTAGGATTTGAACCCAAAGTATTAGCCTGGGCTCCTGGATTATTGTTCCAGTGACATTTTCACTGCACCACTATCACCCACTTATTTACTGGCATCTTATAATTGGGTGCAAGGGATCAAACAGGTGGTACAGTCTGTGTTGCAAGAATGTGTGGGAGTTTAAGACACATCCACTTTTTGCGTCACATGCAGATGACTTCAAGGTAGGACCAATTTGCTGTACGTACATTTATATTAATGTTTTCTATGCTACTTGGATGAAAATATCTTTGATTTTATCACTTCAGTATTCAATTGTTCTTTAGCTGATCATAATTTTTTTTGATGGCCAACAATCTAACGTTGCATGCTCAGAAAATGCTGAAAATCTCAGCAGATCTGACACTACCTGTGGAGGGAGAATAGAGCCAACATTTTGAGTCTGGATGATCCTTCATCAGAGCCAAGAGTGAAGAAAATCAGCAGAGATTTGTGCAATGAGGATGGATGGGGGTGGGGGCAGGGGGCTGCAGTAGGACAAAGAGAATGTAAATGAGGATGAAGAAGACTGAGAAAGGTGCTAAAAGTGTCCAAGTGATCAGAATGTGTGAATGGCAGAACAGAGGTACAGTTGTCCTAAGTGGGGTTGGGGAGGGGAGAGAGAATTCATGCTCCAAAGTTATTGATTGCAATGTTCAGAAATAAGGCCTTTCCATTTATTTCATTTCATTTTATTTCTTCTTTTCAGCTCATTCATCTATTTTTATCATCCTCCTTTTTCATTTCTGATTTTCTGCTTCTCCATTCCAGCTCTCCTCCTTGACCGACCCCAACCACCCTCATAGTATAAATCTCTGCTGGTTTTCTTTGCTCTGAGCTCTGACACAAAGTCATCTAGACTTGAAGTGTTGGCTCTATTCTCTCCCCTTGGATGCTGTCAGACTGTTGGGATATCCCAGCATTTTTGTTTCAGCTTCCAGCATCCGCAGTGTTTTGCTTTTATGTGACATTGCATGCTGGCTGCATTTAATCACACTAAGAAGTCTCTCAACACCAGGTTGAAGTCCAACAGCTTTATTTGGTAGCACAAGCCACTAGCTTTTGGAGTGCTGCTCCTTTGTTAGGTAAATGAGAGTTCTGTTTACAAACAGGGCATGTAAAGGCACAAATTCAATTTACAAAATAATGGTTGGAATGCGAGATTTACAGGTAATCAAGTTTTAAAGGTACAGACAAAGTGAGTGGAGACAGAGCCAAGCACAGGTAAAAGAGATGTGTATTGTCTCCAGCCAGGGCAGTTAGTGAGATTTTGCAAACCCAGTGGGGGTTACAGATAGTGCAACATGAACCCAAGATCCTGGTTGAGGTCGTCCTCGTGTGCGGAACTTGGCTATCAGTTTCTGCTCAGTGACTCTGCGTCGTGAAGGCCGCCTTGGAGAAAACTTACCCAAAGATCAGAGGCTGAATGCCCGTGACTGCTGAAGTGCTCCCCAACAGGAAGAGAACACTCTTGCCTAGTGATTGTCAAGCGTGTTCATTCATCCATTTTCGGAGCATCTGCATGGTCTCCCCAATGTACCATGCCTCAGGACATCCTTTCCTGCAGCATATCAGGTAGACAACACAAAATCACTGAGCAGAGACTGATAGCCAAGTTCTGCACATGTGAGGATGGCCTCAACAGGAATCTTGTGTTCATGTCACACTATCTGTAACCGCCATGACTTGCCTGGGCTTGCAAAATCGCACTAACTGCCCTGGCTGGAGACATTACGCATCTCTTTAACCTGTGCTTAAACCTCTCTCCACTCACATTGTCTGTACTCTTAAGACTACCTATAAAGATTCGCATTGTTTAAGAAGGGTGCCAGGCAAAAGGCGGGGAATTATAGGCCGGTTAGTTTAACGTCTGTGGTAGGTAAAATGTTAGAATCCGTCATTAAGGAGGAAATTGCGAGGCATCTTGAAGGGAATTGCTTGATAGGGCGGACGCAACACGGTTTCATTAAAGGGAAGTCGTGTCTGACAAATTTACTGGAGTTCTATGAGGATGTGTCTAGGGCAGTGGATAGAGGAGAGCCGGTGGGTGTGGTCTTTCTGGATTTTCAGAAGGCGTTTGACAAGGTACCTCACAAGAGGTTATTGCAGAAGGTCAGGGGACATGGAGTTGGGGGTAGGGTGTTAGCGTGGATAGAGGATTGGTTGTCAAATAGGAGGCAGAGAGTGGGGGTCAATGGGTGCTATTCGGATTGGCGGTTGGTGACTAGTGGGGTGCCCCAGGGGTCGGTGCTGGGGCCTCAGCTATTTACCATTTATATAGATGATCTGGAGGAGGGAACCGAGTGCAGGGTGTCGAAATTTGCTGATGACACCAAGATTGGGGGAAAGGCAAATTGTGCGGAGGGTGTGGAGAGTCTGCAGAAGGATCTAGATAGGCTGGGCGAATGGGCCAGGAAATGGCAAATGGAATTTAATGTTGGCAAGTGTGAGGTGGTCCACTTTGGTAGGAAGAATGGTAGGAAGGACTATTACTTACGTGGCGAAAAACTGCAGCAGGCGACGGTGCAGAGGGACCTCGGGGTCCTTGTGCATAAGTCGCAAAAACCCAGCTTGCAGGTGCAGCAGGTGGTCAGGAAGGCGAATGGGATGCTGGCCTTCATAGCGAGGGGGATTGAATATAAAAGTAGGGAGGTCTTGCTGCAGCTGTATAGGGCATTGGTGAGGCCGCAGCTGGAGTACTGTGTGCAGTTTTGGGCGCCGCACCTGCGCAAGGATATTTTGGCCCTGGAGGGAGTGCAGAGGAGGTTTACTAGGCTGATACCGGAGTTGAGGGGGTTGAGCTATGAGGAGAGGCTGAATAAACTAGGCTTGTACTCGTTAGAGTTGAGAAGAATGAGGGGAGATCTCATTGAGACGTATAAGATGATGAATGGGATGGATAGGATAGAGGTGGAGAGACTCTTCCCGCTCAAAAAAGGACAGTAGGACTAGGGGGCACAGCCTCAAGATAAAGGGGAGGCGGTTTAGAACGGAGTTGAGGAGGAACTTCTTCACTCAAAGGGTGGTGAATCTCTGGAATTCTCTGCCCGTTGAAGTGGTGGAGGCTGCCTCGCTAAATATTTTTAAGAAGCGGGTTGATGGGTTCTTGATAAGAGAGGGGATTAAGGGTTATGGGGAGAGGGCGGGAAAGTGGAACTGAGCCACAACAGATCAGCCATGATCTTATTGAATGGCGGGGCAGGCTCGAAGGGCTAGATGGCCTACTCCTGCTCCTATTTCTTATGTTCTTATGTTCTTATTCCAACCATTATTTTGTAAATTGAGTTTGTGTCTTTATATGCCCTGTTTGTGAACAGAACTCCCACTTACCTGACGAAGGGACAGCGCTCCGAAAAGCTAGTGGCTTTTGCTACCAAATAAATCTGTTGGACTTCAACCTGGTGTTGTGAGACTTCTTACTGTGTTTACTCCAGTCCAATGCAGGCATCTCCACATTTTTCTCTACATCCTAGCTATTACTGTAACACATTCTGTACCCTCTCCAGATAATTTGATAACATTGTTGGAAGTATTCTCCATCATCTGAATGATTAGTACAAACAAGACTAACCTGTGAGGAGCTTGACAAACCTCTGCTTCCTTGCTAATATCCATCTCGGAAGCAGACATAAAACCTTAATGTAACTAAATTCAATCTTCTTCAAATGTGCGCCTAATGCTTTCCACCATGGATGAGTCAGCTCAGATTGCAATTTAAAGCTGTTTGTTCAGTTAAAAGATGAAAGACTGTTGTTCAAACAATGCTGCTAGTCTTGTCCACATCAGAATTCAATGAGCAAGTGGAAGGTGTGTACAGTGCTATTCCCATGTTGCCTGAATTGATTTGGTTAGTTGCTTAGAAGTGTCAATGGAAGATCTTGCAATCTACATGCAAGTACTTCTGAAAAAAGTGAATCTCTGTCACACTTAAACACTTACTGAAATGTTCAAAGTAGCTTCGAAGAAATATACTACATGGTACATGACTAGCTGTCCTTTCAGACCATAAGCCACTTTGCCGTTAAACTTGGGAGCTATGTATTATACTCTAACTTATGGATCAAAAAATAATCTGAAAGTGAAGTGTTCAGCTTAAGTTTAAATGATTTGGCAATTTTTCAGGAAAAATTGACGCCAGGGCATTGTGATCACATGGGTTAGAACATTGTCTTTTCATCTGAAATCCTAATGAACTGATTTTTGACAGCTTGAACTTGATCCATAGTATATGATGCATTTCAAAGATGTCGTGAATTTATTGTCCCTTCCAGAGGTCCATTGGTTCATCTGTGTCACAGGTGAATCTATCAAGCTGATGTAGGCTGTATGAATCCTTATAAAGTTGGACTCCAGTACAATCCTTGTTGCCCCTTGTGATGCCTTGTCCTTATATTGTGGCTTGTTGTCTTCGTGTCTCTGTATCCTCACAAAGTTGGGATTACAGTGTTGGGTTAGATGAGACCAGAATTGTCCATATGTATGTTAGGCCAGTCTATCACGCAAACCAGCCTTCCCATCCATTGACTCCATCTACCCTTCCCGCTGCCTCGGAAAAGCAGCCAGCATAATCAAGGACTTCACCCACGCCGGACATACTCTCTTCCACTTTCTTCCATCGGGGAAAAAGATACAAAAGTCAGAGGTCAGGAAACAATCGACTCAAGAACAGCTTCTTCCCTGCTACCATCAGACTTTTGAATGGACCTACATTATACTAAGTTGATCTTTCTCTACATCCTAGCTAAAACTGTAACACGTTCTACACCTTCTCCTTCTCTTTGTGCAGCATGCTTTCTGTATAGCACACAAGAAACAATATTTTTCACGATATGTTAATACATAGAACATAATAAGAACATAAGAACATAAGAAATAGGAGCAGAAGTAGGCCATCTAGCCCTTCGAGCCTGCCCCGCCATTCAATAAGATCATGGCTGATCTGTCGCTGCTCAGTTCCACTTTCCCGCTTTCTCCCCATAACCCTTAATCCCCTCTCTTATTAAAAACCCATCAACCCGCGTCTTAAAAATACTTAGCGAGGCAGCCTCCACCACTTCAACGGGCAGAGAATTCCAGAGATTCACCACCCTTTGAGTGAAGAAGTTCCTCCTCAACTCCGTTCTAAACCGCCCCCCTTTTTATCTTGAGGCTGTGCCCCCTAGTCCTACTGTCTTTTTTGAGCGGGAAGAGTCTCTCCACCTCTATCCTATCCATCCCATTCATCATCTTAAACGTCTCAATGAGATCTCCCCTCATTCTTCTCAACTCTAACGAGTACAAGCCCAGTTTATTCAGCCTCTCCTCATAGCTCAACCCCCTCAACTCCGGTATCAGCCTAGTAAACCTCCTCTGCACTCCCTCCAAGGCCAAAATATCTTTGCGCAGGTGCGGCGCCCAAAACTGCACACAGTACTCCAGCTGCGGCCTCACCAATGCCCTATACAGCTGCAGCAAGACCTCCCTACTTTTATATTCAATCCCCCTTGCTATGAAGGCCAGCATCCCATTCGCCTTCCTGACCACCTGCTGCACCTGCAAGCTGGGTTTTTGCGACTAAAATGAAATCAAAATACTAAAAATGTATGTTGTCTTGGACCTTTTCCAAGATGATGGGAAACAGCTATGTAGAATAGTTTTTGAATATTCCTTCACCCCTTTGATTTGAAACAAACTATGGGACCACAATAAGAAGTCTCACAACACCAGATTAAAGTCCAACAGGTTTATTTGATAGCACAAGCTTTTAGATGCTGCCCCTTCATCAGGTGACACTCATCTGATGAAGGGGCAACATTCCAAAAGCTTGTGATTTCAAATAAACCTGTTGGACTTTAACCTGGTGTTGTGAGACTTCTTACTGTGGCCACCCCAATCCAACGCCGACATCTCCACATTGTGGGACCACAAAGAATTCTTTTAAAAAAATGATCGCATGGCTGCTCCTGGGAGTTTGCTGTACACAAGTTGACTGCCAGGTTCCCTATACTTTACTTTAGCAATGATTATACTTCAAAAGTAGTTCATTGGCTGTAAGCTGCTTTGGGACATCCTGGGGTCATGAAAAGTACTACAAAAATGCCAGTCCTTCATTCTATCACACATGATGTGGTTATTTTCTTTTTCTCTCAACTTGTGAAACCCATTTGCGAGTAGCAAAGAAAGGGGTTAGAGTCAGTGTTGTACTGTAAAGTGAGTACTGGGGTGTTAAATATTTTACTGAAGCTGTGCGAGGCAAAATGAGAAACTGAAAACATTGAATGCCTTAAACAGAGAATACTGGAAATACACTGTCGGCCATTGATGCGAGAGAGAGATACTAATTTTTCAGGTGGAACTTGTGTTCAAATGAATGATTTTTCCTATCAGATATTGACTGCTTTTCCAATTTGAAAGCCTTAATTTGCCATTGAGTGTTTCCATTCCCTCACCCAAAATCTTTTGTATGATGCTAATTTTGCACCGGAAAGCATTGCAGTCAAAGAAAAGCATCAATCAGGTTCAGCTTTGTTACTCAGTCCTCTGGCATGAAATTGAATGGGGGGAAATAATATGCTTTAGTCGCTCATGAACTTGACTCAAACTGTTGTGTGAAGAGCCTTTTATTTAACACACTTCGACTGGGCCATCTGTTCATGCTGTGTAGTATGTAAATGGGCAAAAACCCAATATTGATGGAAAACCATATCCTTAGCCCCTGGTTAAAAAAACCTTGTCTCCCTGATTCATGCTGGGTTTAGTGTGCGCACTGTGCATAATCGCCATTTAAAATATATTTTAGCTTGCACGTTTTTGCATCAAATCAGAATAGTCAGCTTTGTCCAATTGGGGTCAAAATATGTGCAATTTAAGCATTATAACAAATGGCTTGTGCCCATGTACGTTAGCGTTATTTCAACATGTATGGCTAAATATAAGTTCAGCTGTTAGGAATGACTCTTCATGCCAGTTGCATTGCTGACATTCATGGTTCCAGCCAAGTGAAATAGTATTTACTGTACAAAAGAATTTAGTTTGTTGCCACAACAGCTGTAAACGGCTCAACATAGTTAGGGGGGTAGATAATTGCATTCCAGGTTAAAATTCACTCTGGTAAATTGTGCTAAAATGTTCAGTGTTACTGATCAACTTTGCGCTCATTCAAATAAAAGCAAAACACTGTGGATGCTAGAAATCTGAAAAGTAAAAGCCCTGAAGAAAAGTTGCATGGTCTTCAAACCTTAGATTTAGTTTTTCTGTCCATAGGTGCTTGCAGACCTGCTGGGTTTTTCCAGCGTTTTCTGTTCTTATTTTTGCTTGTCCTTGTTGGTCTTTATTTGAACTGAAGCTGCCCTGTTCAATTTGTTAAACAGTAATGATACTTCATAGGTTCTGCTAGAAGCAGCATTGGGCAGCAGTTCTCCGTTTACCTGTTGAGATGGACTTACCTTGATAGTGCAGTCATAGACGGTTTTGGTGTCAAGATATTCATTTTTTTATTATTGTTTTGGAAAATACAATCACGAGGTGTATCAATCAAAGTACTTCAAGTTGTCTTAATCTTCAAATTTTAACACTCCATTATAATTTCTGCAAGGTCATGATTCCCAGGTTCCTCTCCTATTTGGTAATCTGGCAAGTAGTTTACTTAGTCCATCTTCCATGCAAATTAAAACTAGGAAATTGGAGCAGGAGTTGGCCTTTTGAGCCTGCTGTACCATTCATTATGATCATGGTTGATCATCCAATTCAGGAACTTGTTCTCATATGAACCTGTTTCCGCCCCATATCCCTTTAGCCCCAAGAGCTATATCTAACACCACCTTGAAAATATAATTATTTTGGCCTCAACTGTTTTCTGTGGTTGCAAATTCCACAGGTTCGCCATTCCATGGGTGAAGAAATTTTTCCTCGTCTTAGTCCAAGATGATTTATCCTGTATTCTCAGACTGTGACCCCTGGTTGTGGACACCCCTGTCATTGGGAACATCCTTTTTGCATTGAATCTGTTTTGTCCTGTTAGAGTTTTATACGTTTCTATGAAATTAACCCCCTTTATTCTTCCGAACCCCGGCAGATATAATCCTAACTGATTCAATCTCTCCTCGTATGTCAGCCCCGTCATCCCAAAAATCAGTCCTTACCTGCACTCCCTCTAGAGCAGGAGCAAACCTCTTCAGATAAAGCCAAAACTGCTCTCAATATTCCAGGCGTGATCTCACCCTGTGTAATTGCAGCAAGACACCCCTGCTCCTGTGCTCAAATCCTCTCACTATGAAAGCCTACAAGCCATCTGTCTTCGTCATTATCTGCTGCACCTGCATGATTACCTTCTGTGACAGGTATATGAGGACATTCCCTTCTCTTAATTTATAGCCATTCAGGTGATAATCTGCATTCCTGTTTTTATTACCACCGCGGACAACCTAACATTTATCCACATTTTACTGCACCTTTCTTTCATTTGCTCACCCAACTTGTCCAAATAACACTGAAGCATCTCTGCATTCTCCCTGTAGCTTATCATCCCACCTTTCCCTCCCACTCAGCTTTATGTCATCTACAAATTTGGAGATATTAATTTTAGTTCCCTCCCATTTAAAATCATTAATATACATTGTGAATAGCTGGGGTCCTGGTACTGATCCTTCCAGTACCACACTCGTCATTGCCTGTCATTTGGAAAAAGACCTCTTTATTTCTTCTCTTTCCTGTCTTCCAACCGTTTTTCTATCCACCTCTGGAACAGTGTGTGTTGGAGCCGACGAGGTAGCGAGCTATCTTGGATCTGGTGCTATGTAATGAGGCGGGTAGAATTAGGGACCTTGCGGTGAAGGATCCTCTTGGGGAGAGTGATCATTGTATGGTGGAGTCTCTGGTGCAGATGGAGGAGGAGAAAGTGGGTTCCCGGACGCATGTCCTTTGTTTGAACAGAGGGGAGTACGGTAGGATGAGAGAAGAATTGGCGAATGTGGACTGGGGGAGCGCGTTGGAAGGTAGGTCTGCTGAGGAGCAGTGGAGAATCTTTAAGGAGATCTTTCTTGGTGCTCAGCGGAAATTTATTCCGATGGTCAAAAAGGACAGTAGGAGGAGAGGTAATAAGCCGTGGATAACGAAGGAGGTGAAGGAAAGTGTTAAATTAAAAGCGGAGGCGTTTAGAGTAGCTAAGAGTAGTGGGCGAGAAGAGGATTGGGAGAGGTTTAAATGTCAACAAAGATTGACAAAGAAGTTGATAAAGAAGGGTAGGATAAACTATGAAGCTGGGCTAGCGCTTAATATAAAAAAGGATAGCAAGAGTTTTTATAAATATATAAAAAGGAAGAGGCTGGCTAGGGTGAACGTTGGTCCCTTAGAGGATGAGAAGGGGGACTTAGTGGTAGGGGATGGGGATATGGCTGAGGTCCTGAATAACTTTTTTGTTTCTGTCTTCACGGAGGAGGACGTGAATAATTTGCCGGGTGTTAGAGATGGAAAGGTGGTAGGACTGGAGGGTCTTAATGACATTACTGTTACGAGAGAGGGGGTGCTCGACAGACTGGAGGGGCTGATTGTGGACAAGTCGCCAGGACCGGATGGAATGCATCCGAGGGTTCTGAAAGAAATGGCGGAGGTGATAGTGGATGCCTCGGTGGTTATTTTCCAGACATCGCTGGATTCCGGGGAAGTGCTGGAAGATTGGAAAACAGCTAATGTTACGCCGTTGTTTAAGAAGGGTGCCAGGCAAAAGGCGGGGAATTATAGGCCGGTTAGTTTAACGTCTGTTGTAGGTAAAATGTTAGAATCCGTCATTAAGGAGGAAATAGCGAGGCATCTTGAGAGGAATTGCTTGATAGAGCGGACGCAGCACGGTTTCGTTAAAGGGAAGTCGTGTCTGACAAATTTACTGGAGTTCTATGAGGATGTGTCTAGGGCGGTGGATAGAGGAGAGCCGGTGGATGTGGTCTGTCTTGATTTTCAGAAGGCGTTTGACAAAGTACCTCACAAGAGGTTATTGCAGAAGGTCAGGGGACATGGAGTTGGGGGTAGGGTGTTAGCGTGGATAGAGGATTGGTTGTCAAATAGGAGGCAGAGAGTGGGGGTCAATGGGTGCTATTCGGATTGGCGGATGGTGACTAGTGGAGTGCCCCAGGGGTCGGTGCTGGGGCCTCAGCTATTTACCATTTATATAGATGATCTGGAGGAGGGAACCGAGTGTAGGGTGTCGAAATTTGCTGATGACACCAAGATTGGTGGAACGGCAAATTGTGCGGAGGGTGTGGAGAGTCTACAGAAGGATCTAGATAGGCTGGGCGAATGGGCCAGGAAATGGCAAATGGAATTTAATGTTGGCAAGTGCGAGGTGGTCCACTTTGGTAGGAATAATGGTAGGAAGGATTATTACTTACGTGGCGAAAAACTGCAGCAGGCGACGGTGCAGAGGGACCTCGGGGTCCTTGTGCATGAGTCGCAAAAACCCAGCATGCAGGTGCAGCAGGTGGTCAGGAAGGCGAATGGGATGCTGGCCTTCATAGCGCGGGGGATTGAATATAAAAGTAGGGAGGTCTTGCTGCGGCTATGTAGGGCATTGGTGAGGCCGCAGCTGGAGTACTGTGTGCAGTTTTGGGCGCCGCACCTGCGCAAGGATATTTTGGCCTTGGAGGGAGTGCAGAGGAGGTTTACTAGGCTGATACTGGAGTTGAGGGGGTTGAGCTATGAGGAGAGGCTGAATAAACTAGGCTTGTACTCGTTAGAGTTTAGAAGAATGAGGGGAGATCTCATTGAGACGTATAAGATGATGAATGGGATGGATAGGATAGAGGTGGAGAGACTCTTCCCACTCAGAAAGGGTAGTAGGACTAGGGGGCACAGCCTCAAGATAAAGAGGGGGCAGTTTAGAACGGAGTTGAGGAGGAACTTCTTCACTCAAAGGGTGGTGAATCTCTGGAATTCTCTGCCCGTTGAAGTGGTGGAGGCTGCCTCGCTAAATATTTTTAAGACGCGGGTTGATGGGTTTTTGATAAGAGAGGGGATTAAGGGTTATGGGGAGAGGGCGGGAATGTGGAACTGAGCCACGACAGATCAGCCATGATCTTACTGAATGGCGGGGCAGGCTCGAAGGGCCAGATGGCCTACTCCTGCTCCTATTTCTTATGTTCTTATGTTCGTTACACTATCCTCAATCCCACATGCTTTAATTTTACATACTAATCTCTTACGTGGGGCCTTGTTGAAAGTCTTCTAAAAGTCCAATTGAGCAACATACACTTGCTCCCTATCATCAACTCTACTAGTTCCATCCTCGAAGAATTCAAGTAGATTTGTCAAGCGTGATTTCCCTTTCATAAATCCATGCTGACTCTGCCTAATCCTGCCGGCAGCTGTGCTCTTAAATCTTTTATAATGGACACTAGAATTTTGGTCAATATTTGCTTTACTAATCCCGTTTAGTATTTTATGTACCTCAATCAAATCCCCCCTCATTCTTCTATACTCCAGCAGTACCGACTCACCCGCTCTTCATATGAGAGTGCCTTCAAATCTAAATCAATCCAATAGACCTCTTCTAAACCATCCCCAGTGCCACCACTTCCTTCCTCAAAGAAGGTGACCAAAACTGAACGCAATACTCCAAGTGTGGTCTCACCAATGCCTTATAGAATTGTAACAACACTTATCTACTTTTATACTCTAGACCTTTTGCAATAATGGCGAATGTTCCACAATGGCAATATTAACCACTTTACGTTTAGGTTGTTGAAAAACTAGATGGAAACAACTAAAACTGACTGGTGATGCATAGGTGAAAATCCAAGGAGCTAGCTTGAGCTCAAGACGTGTTCACACACTGTTGTTAGCAAGCATTGTGTGCCTTCTAGGTGTTGGTCGTAATTGAGCAAGAACAAAGGCTCTGATTTTCAGTTTTCAAGGAAATATTAATCTTGCAGGAAAAAAAACACTGGTTTGCAGGCTCTCTGGTAACACAGAACACTGGGTCGTAGAGTCTCTGGTAACACAGAACACTGGGTCGCAGTCTCTCTGGTAACACAGAACACTGGGTCGCAGGCTCTCTGGTAACACAGAACACTGGGTTGTAAGCTCTCTGGTAACACAGAACACTGGGTTGTAAGCTCTCTGGTAACACAGAACACTGGGTTGTAAGCTCTCTGGCAACACAGAACATTGGGTTGTAAGTTTACTGGTAACACAGAACACTGGGTTGTAGGCCCTCTGGTAACACAGAACACTGGGTCACAGGCTCTCTGATAACACACAACACTGGGTTAGAACATAGGAATTAGGAGCAAGAGTAGGCCATCTGGCTCCTCAAGCCTGCTCCGCCATTCAATAAGATCATGGCTGATCTTTTTGTGGACTCAGCTCCACTTACCTGCCCACTCACCATAACCCTTAATTCCTTTAATGTTCAAAAATTTATCTACCTTTGCCTTAAAACATTCAATGAAGTAGCCTCAACTGCTTCATTGGGCAGGGAATTCCACACCGGTAACACAGAACACTGGGTTGCAGGCTCTGGTTAGAAGGCTTGAAGGCCAAAATGGAGCTTGAGAAGCATAAACTGAAGACTCTGCTTAGGATCAGAGATTCAGTTTGAAAGTGTTTCTAACTCTATCTACTGCAGCGTGAATAAGCTAAACACTTATTTAAAAAAAAAATAAAGTCAAGTCTCCCTGGCCAACTCTTGAATGTCGATAAACGCTTTGCTTGGCCTGGTTTGGCACAGTTACTTAGCAGAAAGAATCCAATGACGGAAGTAATTTTACCCTCAACCTCTGATTACATATTGGCTCCAGCAGCCTGCAGTTTTGAATTATTGGCTGAGAGATAAGACAATTGCAGACCTTTTGGCATCCATCCTTGAGCCGTTGGCTCTTGAGCTTTATTGCACGATTTTCATTATCTCCACTTCCAATTTGCACTAGCAAGCAGTCGGAATGAGAATCAAAATCACAATAAAGCTTGATTACGGTGTCAAATTTTTTTGTGACCCAACTGTTAAATGAATGTACTTTTTTTTATTCAATTGTTAGGTTTAAAATATATTAAGTAAAGCAAACAAAAAAGTGTGTTTTTTTCCAGTAGTTACTTGAGCTTGTCTTGACTTTTTCAGTCTTTTTTTTAATCTTGCTTGTAGGTGGATGTTTGTGCTGTTATACCATGCTGTGGGTGGAGGTGGCTTGATGGTATTTTGTCCTCATGCCTGTTCTGGATGGAGCTTGGACGGTAGGGTAGGGGAGTTGGGGAGAGATAATCTCCACCTTTTTAACCAAATCTGATCCTGCATCAATTGAGTAGCCATTAGTGCATGTGTGCATGTTTTTATCTCACATTATTGGCTTTCCGCTGTGATCCTCAATGTGACCTATTATGGATTTCAGTGTCAGCAAACTGGGATTGGGTAACACAGCAGAGTCTAGAGACTGAAACTGAGAATCTTCAGGCAGGATATACACCGTGGGCTCCTGAAACCATGGTCAGAGCGCAATAGAGGTCAGATGCCCCACTGTATGGGGAAATGGTCAATGTGGTTTTTCTTGGAGTGGCCAGACAATGACCAGAAGATGGACTCAACATCCAATTAAAGTGGTGGGCACTATCTCAAAACCAGAGGGTCAGTGAGAAGCATTTTGGCTTGAAAGCAGCAGTGGGATGCCCATGATAGGGTAAATAAGGAAGATGTTGGAGCTGCGTGCTCTCCAAGAGTCATTGAGATTTACAGCACAGGAAAAATTCCCTTCAGCCCAACACATTGGTGCCGGTCAAGGACAAATCAACCAACAATTCTGATCCCATTTTCTAGCACGTGGCCTGTAGTTTAACATTTAAAATAAAAGAATCAACCTTTGCGATGGGGTCTCCAACCGAGGGTGGCCTGCGGCTGATGCTGCACCCAGGAAACCTGGAAGCCGACACGAAAATTCCGGTCAGTCTCTATTAACGGGTTCTTTATTTAATTGGGGCTATTGGCCATGTGTGGATGGAAGGCTCTGCCACATGCCCATCTAGTCTCTGGGAAAATTGCCTGAGGACTAGATGGAATTTCATGTGTGCCTGCCTCCGTTTCTGACCTTGGCCCGCGACAGAAATCAAGATCTAATGCACACGTGGTGCACACGCCATTGGGCAGTTCTTCAGACTATTTTACTTTCTGCTTGTTGTTCAACTTTGAGATTTTCAAATTGATAAACCTGAGTAATTTTGTCTAAGGAAATGCTGTACACTAGAGGAAAGAAACAGTTTTGAATTTATATAGCGCCTTTCACAAGCTCAATATCCCCAAGTGATCTGTAACCACATTTGGGTGTGTGGTGACTGTTAAGGATGTAGGCACTCGTGGACCGTTTCTTTATTTTTTAACCTCCTGTTCAAACCAGTTTCTGGCACACATTTTCTTGACCTCTGCAATTCCTTTTTGTGGTTGAGTGTTGAGTGGCTTCAGGATGTTGCACCCACCTGCGTTTTCTTTCCACTGCCTGTCCCCTCTTGCTAGGAAAAGGTGCAACCTCTGCCCAGCATTTCCCCAGGCTGTAAAAGTTAGAGTTCATTTTTCACCCTCGTGCTACGCCCGTTTTATCGACTGTGGGAAATATGCTTCTGATGTTTTGGATATTAAGTGGCTTGACTAAAATCTTGAGCCCATGCATTTTAAGCTGGAGTAAATTTTGCTTTTTAATAGAATTTTACATATCTTTGTTTTTAGTCTTGATTACCCACCTCTCGAACCACAATATGAAGCTTTAACTTGACCGTTGAATCTCTATTTTTCACTGGCTGTCTGGTTGCTCATTCTCCATTCAATACTTAAGGGAAGCAATTAAACATTAATCATTCAGAGCCGTACAAGTATCATTGAGGATAATTAAAATAAGAAAGGAAAGAAAATGACGGTGAGATTTGAAATGTAAAAGTGGCATGGAAATATCAAATAAAAGCAGATAGGTTCTCAAAAGGAATGATTAATAATAGCATTTGCTGAAAATGCTCTGCAGGTCGGGCAGCACCTGTACAAAGAGAGAAACGATTAATATTTTGGATCGATGAATAGGTTAGAAATCTTGGAGACTCGGGTTCGTTAAAAGCTTCACTAATGGGCAGCATGATGGCACTGCAGTTAGCACTGCTGCCTCATAGCGCCAGGAACCTAACTTCAGTTCCGGCCTTGAGTGACTGCATGGAGTTTGCATGTTCTCCATGTGTCTGCATTTCCTCCGGGTGCTCCAGTTTCCTTCCACAGTCCAGGAATGTGCGGGTTAGGTGGATGGGTCATGCTAAATTGCCCCTTAGTGAACCAAGATATGTAGGTTTGTTGGATTAGCCATGGTAAATGTGTGGAGTTGCAAGGATAGGGCGGGGAGAGGGCCTAGATAAAATAATCTGACAGAGTTGGTGAAGACTTGATGGGCCGAATGGCTCTTCTGCACTAAGGATTCTATGACTCTAAGTCATCACCAGCTAAGCAACTCTTAACTGCTACTGAAACCGACACCCATGTTTCTTTTAACTTCGAGACTTGAGGTCACCCAAAACTTTGCTGCTTGCGCCCTCAAACCTGTTTGTCCATTGTCCTGTTGCTTGCTGTCTGACATTAACTCCTGGCTAAACAATGCTTCAATTTTGAAATTAGTCTCTCTGATTTCAGATCACTCCACAGCACCTCTCCCTGCCTCTCATCTCCTGCAGCTGCCCTACCTCTGATACAGCATCCCTGAATTTAACCACTCCTTTTGGTTTCAGCTGCCTAAACTTTGGAATTTCTGCTTTATCTTGTCCACCTGTTCACATCTCTACCTGTTTTCCTCAAAATGCACCTTTTAAACCTCCTTCCTTGACTGAGGTTTTGACATTAGGGAGGTCAGTGTCAGAATTTTGCTTTATTATCTCCTGTAAAGTGCACTTTATTATGGTGAAGGTGCTATAATCAGTACAAGTTTTGGCTGTTGTACTATAGCAGCCATTATAGTAATTGATCGTGGACAAGTTCCAGATCCATTAATTTTGACTGAAGACTTTGTGACATGTAGTGGTTCATAAAGCATGTGTCCGTGAAGAAACTTAAGGAATTGAAATGCCTTTTGGGCACATGGGCCTTATGGAGATTTTTTCCCCCCCACGTTTGGAATGGGGTCATTGCTGACGAAACCAGCATGTGTGCCCATCCCTACTGGCCATTGAGAAGATGGTGGTGAGCTTCTTCCCATGTTGTGAAGAGACATCTGCAATGCTGTTGAGTAGGAAGTTCCATGATTTTGACCCAGTAACAGTTAAGGAGCATCAATATATGCCCATATCAGGATGGTATGATGGGGAGCAGAGCTCAGAGGTGTTGGTGTTCTTGAACACCTGTTGCCATTGTCTTTCTGTCAGCACTGCTGCCTCACAGCATCAGGGACCTAAGTTCGATTCCTTGGGTCACTTCCTGTGTGGAGTTTGCACGTTCTCCCAGTGTCTGCTTGGGTTTCCTCCCACAGTCTGAAAGACGTGCTGGTTAGGTGCATTGACGTGAACAGGCACCAGACTGGCGACTAGGGGAATTTCACAGTAACTTCATTACTTGTGATTAATAAATAAATAAACTTCTAGAAATAAACAAAGGTCTATATTTAATTTCTTCTTGAAATCAGATAACACTTTGACTTCAACCACATTCTTTGGTAGTGAATTCCATGCACAAACCACCCTCTTGGTGAAGAAATTTCTCCTTCTCCTCCTCAGTTCTGAAAGGTTTGCCCCCTTATCCTCAAACTATGACCCCTAGTTCTGGACTCTCCTACCATTGGGAATACTCTTTCTGAATCTGAATTCCTGTTAGAGTTTTATAAGCTTCCATGAGATCCCATGATATCCCATGGTATTCATTAAGGAGAATAATAACAACATTAAAAAGAATTTGGATATATACATAAAAGCACAGACCATGATTTCATTGTGAAAGTACGCTGATCAGTAAAATTTGGAAGGTCTAATGGATTTGGGGTGATTATTGGTTTTTTCTGAAATTTTATGGGGGCTATTTTGAGTCTGCATTCATCATCAGCTTAAACGGCGATGCTTACCCAAAATCGTGTGGGAGTCAGGAAGCGAGATTCTTGCCAGCGAGGTCTTGCGTCCCAATTTTCCTCACCCCTCCCCGGTGACGTAATGGTGGGTGGAAACTCCTTTCAATATATTTTAATACTGTTTCAATATTTTAAATGTTCTTAAAGGGCTTCGCAGCAACTTGATTCCTCCACCCTCAACCCCAACCCTCAACCCTGCACTGAATATTCATACCTCACCGACATCATGTCATGTCAACGAGATTTACAACAGCTATTACAAAAGCAGGAATCAATGGAGACGAGTCAAGGTCAATAGCCTCTTGGGGAGGAAGGGAGGGACCAAGGGTTGGGGGTGGGTGGGTGGGGTGGGAGGGAGAGAGAGAGAGAGACCAGGGTGGTGGGGTGAGGCAGTCGGTGGAGGAGAGAGGAACATATCTTGGCAATGCCAGCCTGGACGGCGTGACAGCTGAAAACATGCCCTCAGGTTTTCTGTGCATCGAGTGCCAGAAAATCTGCTCTGGTAGCCCAGCTGTGCATCTGGAGAGACGAACACCGGTTTTCAGTCTGAACCGGACACTTGACAAATTTTGGTAAATTTGCATTACCAGCGAGGTTGTTATGCTTAATCAGGTGGTCTCATGCATCTCAAGGTTATTTGATTGCAAGTCCCAACAAAGCATTTTTGGACGTCCTGGCTGGGCACTTGCATTTGTGAGCTTGTTATTTTCCTTCCGTTCACAACGATGAACAGAAAACTCTGGGCGTGGCCATGAAAAGAAGTGTCTCCGACTTTCAAAAGTACGTTGATCTGTTGAAGGAGGTTCAGAAAAGACAGCAACGTAATTTAGGGATTTAAGTCATGGAGAGATTTGAGAAGTGTGAATACTAGACATGTGAGTACGCTGTTTCAGACATCAGAAAATTTAAAATACGAATTACTCTTTCCATATGAAAGATATAAGGAAGAGTGATCAAGATTGACTCTGTGCTTTTTAAAAAATTGTTAATCTTTATTTGTTACTGCGTTTTGATAGGCTTCTGTGTGTGCTCCCCTAAAGGATTAAATCATTTTTTAAAAAGTATATTTTAATTTTTGTCTCGTATGTCTTAATATATGAAACATCCTGGCTTGTGATCAATCATTACTTAACGTTAAACACAGTGCAATTTCAGCTAGGCTTAGGCAAATTTTGCTTTAATCTCCTTTTCCTCAAAAAAAAATTAACATTTATGTGACATCTTTTCATAATCATCAAGAGCTCTAAATTTTGAAATGCAGTCCCCATTCTGAAAGGTAAGTTAGAATTAAATAAAGGTTTCAAAACACGAGTTAATAATTTTATAGACTGCCCTCAATCTCCTCCACTCCAGAGAAAACAACCCTGGTTTGTCCACTTTAAGTCCAGTTGTTGGATTTAAATCTGCCAGCCTTCGGATCCAGAGGCAAGAAGACGACCAATTGAATCAAGTTTAGAAATAAGTGTAATTTTGGAGTCGGGCCCAATGTGACCAAGTTAGTGCATAAAAATATTTGTCCTTTTGATAAACTGTGAGCACTTTGTATTGTTATGACTTGACATTTAAATGTAAGATGATGCGTTAATTTCTAAGTAATCATAATTACCATTATTAATGCACCATGTGGTATTGCCTGCAGAGATGTTCTGTGTAACAAAGATGGCTTTTTTTATATAGTTCAACCTCTTAGAAAGGTTCAACTAGTTTGAAAGAAATTTTGCCATCATCTAGGTTTCTATATATGGATTATGAAAAAAGCACTGATTATGCCACATTTAATCCCTTCGTTTGGCTGAATGCACAATAAATCCGTTAGTCTTGTGGTCAAATCTCAGTCGGTTACATTTAGTCAGTCCGTCTATTGTCTGTGCCGAATACTGTATGTAGTTTTCAAATTCTCTCAATCACTGAACGTCTTTGTAATGAAAATCCACCACACAACAGGCAGTATTTCCAATGGGGATTATCGTAATGACTTTTGTGACAGGGATTCTTTATTTGCTCAAAAACCTCCATGGCCATAAATTTCATGGAGAGTAGCAACAAGATTTCAATTCCCAAATTAAATTAATTCTGTATATCCATAAATGACAGTTTTTTGATTGGAATCTTTTAAAAAGGGAATTACTAAACCACTGCATCCTCTGTGTAAGAGAGAAGTAAGTAACACTGCTTTCTCATCCTCTTGATGTTGCAAAGTGGTTCAGTGCCAATGAATTGCTTTTCAAATATAGTCATTGTGTTCTGTAGTTAACAATCTTGGCTGCATTGTAGACAACATCCCATAAATAGAGAATGAGCTTAAAGACCAAATAACCATATTTGGTGGTGTCCTTCTTGAAGGCAGCTCCACAAATATAGGAGCCAAAGTCCTGCAAAATCAACTTTGATAGCCTCAGTACTGTGTCCCTATAGGGACAAAGCATCTCCTATGCCCGGTCCTGTATTCTCAACTCTCAACTGGGAGGACAAAAAAAACTCTTTCAGAGGCACTTGGAGCACAGCAGCATTGATCTTAATGGCTGGGAGAAGCATGACAAATTGTCCACCAAGCTTTTAATCAATAAGTCTTAATGATGAGACAGAGTGGCAGCAGACAAGGAAATCCTACGCTCTTGACCTTAATAGTTTGTGGAAGATCCTGACCCATGTGCCCAAAGGTATGTGAATCGTGAATCACCCTGATCACTCACAAGATGATCAAAGGCAGAAACTCAAGGTCCTGAGTCAATGTCATTCTCTTAAATTGAGAGTTATATGATGTGGTAGCTCCCAGACTTGGCTGATGTAGCTTGAAGACAGGTAGAGCACTTAAGACAGTGGCATAATTTATGTATTCCTGGATTTGTAGGCCAGGTTCTAGAATAGAGCACAAGTGCATATCTCACCATGACAATTCGAGAATTTGTATTCAATTGCCAAAAAAAAATGCTAACCTTAAGTTAGCCTTTAATTGATCTCTGGCCCTATATGGGCCTTTTCCCACCTGGAGCGTTTGAGTAGTGTTTTTAAAGCAGCAGACTATATTGGCAATTTAGCATCTCAAATGTGCTGTGGGGCTCTCATTATTCTCGAGCATGACCAGGGGAGATTAACGTAGAAATAGAATTGTAATCAGCAACAGAAAATCATGTAGGTCCTTCACCATCTGCTCATTCGGGAAGAATGTTTCACGCACAAACCCATAACGAAGATTACATTGAAGATCCCACTAGGCTTTTGGTAGAAAACAATGCTTTCTAATTAGCTTTGCTAAGTACCAGTTAAAAAAGATCTTTGATGGATTAATTTGATTCTGATTCTGATTCTGACGGCTTAACTTAACTGTTATGGCAAAGATACAAATCCTATCAGAAATGTGAAGGCACACAGTGAATCTATGAAACTGCTGGCTGACTGAAGACTTTGGCGGATTCAGATTGCAGAGTTGCACCCCAGTTGCGTCTTGGTGTGCTTGATTTAAGGTATTGAGGATGACTATGAGCATTTGAAATCACTTTACAGATTTGATAACTGTATGTAATATCATGCTATCAAATGCTGAAAGGAAAACCATGTGGGCAGAGCAGCCGTAGCAGACAGAAGTGGCTTAAATGATGGGTGTGGAGTACACAAAAGTAAATAAGGGGGAATTTTTCTGGGATACCCCAATACCAGCTGGGACTCATTGCACAAAATCTAATCATACAGGTTCAGCAGATGGATATTAATTTCTAGTACCAGAACGATCTGGGAAAAAATTGTGGAAGGAGAGGGAGGTGTTATATAAACCTTCAGAGTCTGTCTTACAGGCGCTCTGTTTAGATTAACAACAGAATCTTCAGGTTTGGCACATATTATGTGCCAGATTAAAATGTGCAAATGATGATTTGGTTATGACTTCAGGCCACCTCTCTGCTGTGATGCAGAAGAAGGCTTTCTTCACATCGTGCAAAACCCTGAATAACTTAGGACTGGCGACCTGTAAAATGTTGATGACAAAAATGAGATTTTCCCCGCTCTGTACCAAAAGTAGTGCTTATATAGTTAATGCAGTGATGAAAAATTTAAGCTGTGAGGAAAAAGTTTTTGGGAAAAGCGGAAATGTAAAATTGAAGTATCAAAGATTTATGAAGGGAATTGTCAGGATCAATCTGGGCAAATGCTTTGAAATGGTGATTGGTGTTACTGCTTAGAAAATGAAGCATGGGTTTGGAGAAAAAAGACAAGTCAGATGTAGTTTTTAACAGAAACAATTCTGGTGACTTAATAGGGGCATACAAGATGATCAGAGGGTTAGATAGGGTGGACAGTGAGAGCTAACACAAGGGGACATAGCTTTAAATTGAGGGGTGATAAATATAGGACAGATGTCAGAGGTAGGTTCTTTACTCAGAGGGTAGTAAGGACGTGGAATGCCCTGCCTGCAGCAGTACTGGACTCGCCAACGTTAAGGGCATTCAAATGGTCATTGGATAGACATATGGATAATATTGGAATAGTTTAGGTTAGAGGGTCATTACATTGGTTCCACTGCTTGGTGCAACATCGAGGCTGGAGGGCCGAAGGGCCTGTACTGCGCTGTTACGTTCTATGTTCTATTTTGGCTACAAAGTATTATTACATTTTCCCCATCTTCCCAACCCATACACACAACCACCTGAAAACGTTAAATCTAATACAAGCTTTTGTTTGACTCGAGCTATTGTGATAGCCTAGTTACGAGTTGCTGATGCCACTGTGATGGCTTTCATGATGCAGGGTACCCAAGTGGTTTCCATTTTTTGCATTCTCTTTGATCAATTTACTTTTCACTTGCCTCGTGTTTTACAGTGCACGTTCAAATATCAAAACCGGTAGGGAGATTGGTTTATTGTGGATGAGTAGGAATGTAAATCAGCACAGTTGGTAGGCTGTAAGAGTTGAAACTGATAGGGGCTGATGTAAAAGCTGTTGAGAAGGTCTGGTGGTTCAGATTACTGGGAGTCTGGTACTTGGGGAAGTGTTACCTTATTTAACAGACTACCTCCCACAGATCTGTGTACTCAGGCAGCGGCTGGAACTTCATCAATCAGTGAACTGTTCACTGAAAGGAAACTTAGAAGAAAAATAAGACACCTAATGAAAATCTCAAGACCTGAATAATTTACTGCAAATTTCCAGTGTTGAGATTCTTCGTTTTGTTTTTCTGTTGGTCTCTTGTGTTTTGCATATCTTCCATTACATGCTTCTCAATTTTCTTGGGTAATTCTAATTCTTGATCTTTCTGCTTCATGTCCCATCCCCTCCCCTCCACAACACACCAAGTTAAAATCTTTTAAAATTTCTATTATTATGGCAATCAAGATACAAATGGCAAAGTTTCTATGGTACAAATATCTTTTAACAGGGTCACTGACCTGAAATGTTAATTGTGTTTCTCTCTACAGACACTACCTGGCCTGCTGAGTATTTCCATCATTTACTGTTCACATTTCATATATCATAGTATCCCTACAGTACAGAAGGAGGCCATCCAGCCCATCGAGACTGCACTGGCAGCAATCATGCCCTATTCCTGAAACACCACACATTTACCCTGCTCATCCCCCTCAAACTAGGGTCAATTTACCATGGCCACACATTTTTGGACTGAGGGAGGAAACTAGAGCACTCGAAGGAAACCCATGCAGACGCAGGGAGAATGTACAAACTCCGCACAGACGAGTCACCCAAGTGGGGAATTGAACCCGCGTCCCTGGCGCTGTGAGCAGCAGTGCTAACCACTATGTCATCGTGCTGCTCCCAGATTTCTAACATTTGCGTATTTTGTTTTTAAGGCAGTTGGGGAGTTAGAATTCAATCAATTAAATGTGGAGTGAAAAATGAATGTAGTAGTTGATGTTGTTTCCCATACTTAACATTGGACAAGGGAGGCTTTCATTTCTTTTCATAGCTAGTTTTTTCCTGAAGCACATTGCCAGCTTGTCACCAGAAGCTTTTAGTTTGTCAGGCGTCATTCTGATTCAAGCATTGCTGCCTGGGAATGTCTCCCACTCTCAACTGCCAGCCATTGTCATAGACTGGAATGATTTTGCAAGTTGATACTCAACGGGTTTGGTCAGGTTATGAATGCACCATCATGAATGTTCTGCAGTAGTACTGGAGTTTCTTGCTCAGATTATAGGAAGGATCTGATCGCACTTGAAGAGGTGCGCAGGAGATTCACCGAGATGTTGCCTGGGATGGAACATTTTAGTTACAAAGAGTGGTTGTATAGGCTTGGGTTGTTTTCTGTGGAGCAGAGAAGACTGAGGGGCGATCTGATTGAGGTATTCAAGGTTATGAGGGGCGTGGATAGGAAGCAGTTGTTCCCCTTAGTTGAAGGGTGAGTTACAGTCACGTTACAAGTGAGGGGTGGGAGGTTTAGTGGGGATTTGAAGAAAAGCTTTTTTTTTTTACCCAGAAGGTAGTGACGGTCTGGAATGCACTGCCTGGGAGGATGCCTCACATCCTTTAAAAAGTATCTGGATGAGCTCTTGGCACACCATAACATTCAAGGCTTGTGGGCCAAGTGCTGGCAAGTGGGATTCACTGGGGAGGCCTGGGTCTTTCTTGTATCGCTGCAGCCTCGATGGGCTGAAGGACTTCTTCTGCACTTCTGTGATTCAGAGACGGGTATACTACCCACTGCGCCCCACTCCGGGAAAGAAAATCCACTATCCTTACCCAGTCTGTCCAATGTGTGAATCCAGACCAATAGCAACCTGGTTAACTTTAAACTGCCCCTTGGGGTGGCCCAGCAAACCCTGTCGTTGTGCAATTAGAGATGGGTAGTGAATGCTGATCTAGTCAGGAATATACCAAACTCTCAACATCAATTCAGTCATTTTCAAAGCTCAAACTCGGAAAATAAGCAAAATACTGTTGATGGTGGAAATCTGAAGTTAAAACATAACTATCAAGCACTATGATAAACTCAGCTGGTCTGACATCTGTGGAGAGATGGTTAATGTTTCTACAGAACTGAGGAGTGATAGAAATATAATGAATGAAATATATACATATGGGGCAGAATGGAAGGTCAGGGCTTGGCCAGAGCTAAGGAGAGATTGACAAAGATGTCATGGACATGAGATATGTGGTGTGAATGGAAACCTGCCATCCAACTACACTTCAAATTGTGTGCTGTGCACAACTTGCACAATCTGTGGTTTTGGACTTGCAGTTCCAAGAGCTTGACTATTCAGGCATTCTTTGGATGTCGTAAGGTGTACTGTAGTCTCTCAGCCTGGTTTGGTTTATCAATGGGGCGGCACAGTGGTTAGAATCGCTGCCTCACAGCGCAAGGGTCCCAGGTTCAATTCCAACCTCAGCTCACTGTGTGGAGTTTGCACATTCTGGCCGTGTCTGCGTGGGTTTCCTCCAGGTGCTCCGGTTTCCTCCCACACTCCAAAGATGGGCGAGTTGATTGACCATGCTAAATTGACCCTAGTTGTCAGGGGGACTAGCAGGGTGAATGCATGGTGTTGTGGGAATAGGGCCTAGGTGGGACTACGGTCGGCACAGACTCGATGGTGCGAATGACCCCCTTCTGTACTGTAGGATTCTATTCCATCCTATTCCTAATTTTAAACTTAAGTGCTGCATTTGGGTCACCCATTAATGGCATATTTAAATACTCTTTAGGACGTTTTGCATTCAACAACTGTTGCTTCATAAGGAATCATTAGCATATGCTGCTTTGTAAACAATTTAAAACTAAACTTAAACTCTCTTCGGGTGTCTGCTTTGAAAATAATGTGTCCATGCATCTCTACCACCTAGAAGAATAAGGGAAGCAGGTATGTTGGAACACCATCACCTTCAAGTTCCCCTGCAAGCCACACATCTTCCTGACTTGGAAAATGTGTCACCATTCCTTTACTGTTGCTGGGTCAAAATCCTATAACTCGTTCCCTAACAACACTCTGGGTGTACCTACACTACAGGGTTGCAGTGATTCAAGAATGCAGCTCACCATCACCTTCTTGAGGGCAATTAGGGATGAGCAATAAATGCTTAACCAGTGACGCCCCTTGACATCATGAAAAAATAAACCTGAGCCAACCAAAGTGTGAGATTCTGGATCTGAATATATCATAAGCATGGATGTCCCAACTTTCTGGATTTGAAAAATTATGCTTTTCCATTGAACATGATGCAGGGGAAACTAGTTGATATATTCTGTACGTTTTTTATGGTGGTACTATCTTTTGCATTGTGAAAATGATAAGCAGGTGCTATAACCTTATCAATTTGACAGCCCATTTTTCCAACGATAGAGAAATCATATTGAAGAAACTATTTCAGTTCTGGTCTGAATTGTAACAGTTGCTGCAGCTAGTTTATGAAACTCTAAGGAACTTGGATGGACTGCTTAAGCTGCCTTTTAACTTCATAACAATAATTTTCTACTAGCATGAGAAGTTGTGCTAACATGACATGATGAGTGCTGCCATATGGGTTGTTCTGAAATACACTTGATACTGTGACACATGTTCAGCAAAAATAAGGTCATGAAATTTGGGTGGTGTGGTGTGTGGATAGACAGAAAATTAAAAGCCTCTGCTTCTTACCTATTATTAGAGCCAAGCAGAATACCAAACCTGGTACACTTGTTTAGTGGTTTGTGAGCTACATCACTGAGAAAATGCCATGCTGCCTTGAATTAAAGTTCAAAAGCTGTTTTAAAGTTTAAAGTTTATTTATTAGTGTCACAAGTAGGCTTAAGTTAACACTGCATTGAAGTTACTGCGAAAATCCCCGAGTTGCCCCCCTCCCCCCATATGTGGTTTTGCTCCCATAATTGACCTAACTGCTGTGTTTTTGAGAGCATCTAGTTAATCATTGTGATGTCGAGTTCAGTGTGCTTAGGCATCAAGCTAATGTGACACTAGGATGGAATTGATTTTGCAACCTTTATTTGTGCAAGAACAACTGTGTGAGCAGCATAAAATACATTAATCAAGAGTGCTTAAAATATCAGCAGTGCACAAATGGTTTATCACTTTCCTCTGCTGTTTAGTTGATTTCAGGGAGTGGAGAGCCAGATTGCCTTAATGACGGAGTGCATGCCAGTAAAAATAAATGCCTAAGTGATTAAATTAATTCCAAAATGGAATGCCAGCAAGCATGTTGAATCATCACTTTCTCCATTACCAAGATATAGCATAGATGGACAATTCTTTGCCTCAAACTGTGTTAGCATGACAAGTGCTTCCTCCTTGTTCCCCTTATTTGCTTAATTGTTTTTCATTGTTTATGGCTTTCTGATTTTATTTAAATTACAATACTCCTCCCTGAGTTCACTGCAAGCCTATGTGCTCCACGTTGGCCAATGTATTTGAATCCAAGAAATTCTATTCCAAATGGCGAGTAGATGTTATCATCCATGACAGATGCAGAGGAGCGGGTGTTTTGTCATTCACAACTGCGAACCCATGTATTTTGAAAGCTGTTCATGATGCTTATCTGCCTGACTGTCCCCAGGCATTAACAGTCATGTACTGCACCCATGAAGTCAACAGGTCTAGCAACGTCCAGCATAGCAACTGTCGCCGGAATTGATGCATTCAATTATTTTCTGCAAAGGGAATTAAGGCATTGCTCGTCGAATGATGATATATTCTCCACAATGGTTAGCACTGCTGCCTCTCAGCGCCAAGGACCCGGGTTTGATTCCTAGCTTGGGTCACTGTCTGTGTGGAGTTTGCATGGTCTTCCCATGTCTGCATGGGTTTCCTCCCACAGTCTGAAAGACGTGCTGGTTAGGTGCATTGACCCGAAGAGACACCGGTGTGTGGCGACTAGGGGAATTTCACGGTAACATCATTGCCGTGTTAATGTAAGGCTTACTTGTGACCAAAAGGTAAACTTTTAAAAAGTCCTTAAGATTGTGTTTGTGGATAGAAACATCACTTTTATGTTGCAAGGATATAGCTGTTGTTTTGGCCTACAGAATTGGATCTAACAAAATAAAATGTTTCTGTGATAACCACGTCCATGTTCCACTTCTGTCAAATTTGAACTTCATCATCAAATGCCTGTTGGTTGCTATAATGGAAGACTGTGTCCTTTGGAAGTAAATCCAATACCATCTAGCCATTACGTATACAGGTTCAGGGTTGGTTTCTCACATGGCAAGTTGATTACATTGTAGTGAGGGAAATTGGGCACCTAAGATCTGAGGCAATAGGCCGAGCAAACGTATGCTCCTGAACCAATTAGATTGCAAAAGTGTAAATTGGATTGAGTAACTACAAATCCCATATAAGAAGGTGAAGTGAAGAGAGGGGACGAAAGATTCGATTCAGAGAAAGAGGGGGAAAAACAGACAGAAATGAGAAGCAATTTTTGAAGTTACATTATAAAATTCACCTAGCAACAATTAAAACCTGAGAGAATGAATGCCAGATAGGTTAAACTGGGAAGTTAAGACTCATCTAGTGAAGCCAATGATTGCTGAAAGTAAAATCCATTATATTCTTCATAGCTTGCACCCTTTGTACGTAGATATATTTGAATTTCTTTTCCACAAATTTTTGCTTCTTGTAATCTAATTGCAGAATTGTTACGGCACAGAAGGAGGCTATCTGGCCCACCATGTCTGCACTGGCTCTCCAAACGAGCATCATGACTTGGTGCCATTCCCCATTTTGCCCCTACCCCTACGCGTTTTTTCTATTTGACTAATCAACTAATGTCCTTCTAAATGTCCAATCGAACCTGCCTCCGCCACATTTCCAGGCAGCACATTCCAGAATCAAACCACCGTTGCGTGGAAAAACTGCGTCTCACATCATGTTATGCTGTAGGTTTTGTCAGAATTGAATGTTAAAATTCATGTGGTCAGCACTGTCACTTAAAATTGGATTTGCTGCCAAGTACCATTTTTATATTATCTTCATAAATTGTGAATAACATTCTCTGGCACAAATAATTGGAAATTTACCCTTGTCGCTATCTTTAGGGAATTGTTTGAAATAAAAATGCAGTTAGATTGGAAAGTAGCTCACATAACATCAATATCCCTTTAAAAGGGTCAAAAGGACTGCAGGCAAGTGAGCCTAATGTCTGTTGTGGGTAAAGTAACAGAAGTTGCGGATAAGCATAACATCCAGATTGGTATGAAGCAGGAGGTAAGCTTTGGATTGAAATACAAGGAAACGTGCAACAATTTTATTTGTGTTTATTGACTAGATGATTACAATTTGGAATATGAATGTTTGTAAAACACTTTGTGACCCAGGTGGAGGATATTTGATTGAAAATTGTATCCATCTTAAAAATGCAATTCTATTTCTGTAACTGGATTGAATAGAAGTTCAAGGGAAATGGTTAAATTTAGTTTATTAAGAGGTATCATTGAAAGGACTCATTTATATTTTCTTCTTACTTAGTTATAGATGTAACACTTAAATCGCACAGGGAGACTTCCACCAACCTTGAACCCTTAATGTGGCCTTTTGAAAATAGCATTAAATCAAATTCATTCCTTTTAGCCTCTTGCAGTTTGCTCTCCACCCCCACGTCATCCCACTGTCTAGAGAAGAATCAAATTGATTGGCCTCTGACTTAGATAATTACCTTCTACAAAATCTAAAATTGATTTGAGGCCAAGGGGAGTCAGTCCTTGAGTCTTAAAGGCTTCTGCAGGACTGGTCAACATCAATTAAAAACTTTAGCAATGAATGCTCCATTATTCAGAGAAATATGCAGGGAAAAATGCAGAATTTTTCATCCTGAAAATAGGTCTATTTTTGTGTGATTCATGTATTTGGAATTTCTGGGCATGCAGCAGAAGGAACAGGCTATCTAGTCCGAGGCCCAACAGGCAGCAACTCTATCCTCACCAGCACTGTTCGTGACTTCATTCTGAATAACATGAGAGATTGACCTGGAGGGATTTGTCAACTTTGGTGTCCAATTTTTAAAAAAATTTAGATTAATTTCCAGTTTGTGCAGAATTTAACAATAAAGAATTCAAAACTTGACAAGTATTAGAAAATAAATGGCACCACACAGTGTTTCTTCTGAAAAGATTATTTACCTCATTTTAATTTTCTGATTTATGTAATGTCCTTTGTTATTCTTTTGAACCTTGGTTTGAACTTGGTATTATTTACATTATGACTTCTAACTTATCAATTTGAAGAAAACTTTTTTTTCTGTACTAATAACTTTCCTGTACTATAACTTTCCTGTAGTTTATTTCTTTTTACTCACTCGTGGGATATGGGTGTTGCTGGCTGGCCAGCATTTATTGCCCATCCGTAGTTGCCATTGTTCAGAGGGCAGTTAAGGATTCCGGGGATTGCTTGCAGCCCCCGTCCTGTCCGCCAAACATTCTGGCACAGCTGGGACTAGAGCTGTGGGCCAACACGATTGGCTGATAGCTCTCTTGAGCGTGACTTATGACTGAGGAGTTCAAGTTCCATGTCCAATCAATTAATGCTCATTGGAGTGTTAAATGGCTGTGGGGCAGTCTGTGTTGGTGGCAATACATTCACCGCCCACTCTCTGGACGGTGGGAAGGGAAACCCCATTATCCTGAAATACTGGCCTGTGGAGGGATTTAAAAATGAGTGAGGATGTAATTTGTAATTTAGCGAGCACAGGGGTGATCGGGGAATGGGAATTATTATAATTCGAGGCACAGGCTTCAGAGTTTTGGATGTGCACAATATTCCAGAGGATAAAATGAGGAGGCCAAATAGGACTCTAGTGCGGCATGAATGTGGGTGTCAGCAGCAGATGAGCCAAGATAGGGAGGAAGTCAGGTGATGTTAAAGAAGTCTTAGTGATGGTGTGAATATGTGGCTGGAAGCTCAACTCCAGGTCAACTACACAGGAACTTGCCTGTTGGCTCTCCAAACCCATCCCAATCTTGGTGCCCTAAATAAAGTAATAAAAGAACCGCCTGCCCTTACTCTGTATTCCTCTATTCCCTCCTTATTCATATACCCATCCAGATGTCTCTTAAATGTTGCTAAATGTTTACTGGAGTTCTATGAGGATGTGTCTAGGGCGGTGGATAGAGGAGAGCCGGTGGACGTGGTCTGTCTTGATTTTCAGAAGGCGTTCGACAAGGTACCTCACAAGAGGTTATTGCAGAAGGTCAGGGGACATGGAGTTGGGGGTAGGGTGTTAGCGTGGATAGAGGATTGGTTGTCAAATAGGAGGCAGAGAGTGGGGGTCAATGGGTGTTATTTGGATTGGCGGATGGTGACTAGTGGAGTGCCCCAGGGGTCGGTGCTGGGGCCTCAGCTATTTACCATTTATATAGATGATCTGGAGGAGGGAACCGAGTGTATGGTGTCGAAATTTGCTGATGACACCAAGATTGGTGGAACGGCGAATTGCGCAGAGGGTGTGCAGAGTCTACAGAAGGATCTAGATAGGCTGGGTGAATGGGCCAGGAAATGGCAAATGGAATTTAATGTTGGCAAGTGCGAGGTGGTCCACTTTGGTAGGAATAATGTAGGAAGGATTATTACTTACGTGGTGAAAACCTGCAGTAGGCGATGGTGCAGAGGGACCTCAGGGTCCTTGTGCATGAGTCGCAAAAACCCAGCCTGCAGGTGCAGCAGGTAGTCAGGAAGGCGAATGGGATGCTGGCCTTCATAGCGAGGGGGATTGAATATAAAAGTAGGGAGGTCTTGCTGCGGCTGTATAGGGCATTGGTGAGGCCGCAGCTGGAGTACTGTGTGCAGTTTTGGGCGCCGTACTTACGCAAGAATATTTTGGCCTTGGAGGGAGTGCAGAGGAGGTTTACTAGGCTGATGCCGGAGTTGAGGGGGTTGAGCTATGAGGAGAGGCTGAATAAACTAGGCTTGTACTCGTTAGAGTTTAGAAGAATGAGGGGAGATCTCATTGACACATATAATTGATGAATGGGATGGATAGGATAGAGGTGGAGAGACTCTTCCCACTCAGAAAGGACAGTAGGACTAGGGGACACAGCCTCAAGATAAAGGGGGGGCGGTTTAGAACGGAGTTGAGGAAGAACTTCTTCACTCAAAGGGTGGTGAATCTGTGGAATTCTCTGCCCGTTGAAGTGGTGGAGGCTACCTCGCTAAATATTTTTAAGACACGGGTTGATGGGTTTTTGATAAGAGAGGGGATTAAGGGTTATGGGGAGAGGGCGGGAATGTGGAACTGAGACACGACAGATCAACCATGATCTTATTGAATGGCGGGGCAGGCTCGAAGGGCTAGATGGCCTACTCCTGCTCCTATTTCTTATGTTCTTAATGTGCCTGCTTCCACCACCACCTCCGGCGGCACGTTCCAGGCACCCACGACTCTCTGCGTGAAAAAGCTTCACATCTCCTTTCAACTTCCCCCTCGTACCTTGAACCTGTCCCCTCCTTATAATTGACACCAAGGTTGCAAACAGACTAGTTTAGTTTCATACTGTTGCAAGGGAGAGGAATGGATCTGGTAACATGAAACATAGTTTGGAATAGAGACTGAAAACAATGGCTTCATTCTCCCTTATAATTTAATTGGAGGAAATCTTTTGCTCATCCAGCACTGAATATTGGATAACCAGCCTGATAAGTTTACAATAGTGGAAGAGTCAGAGGAGATGGAGCTGGGTGGCTTCAGTGCATGTTTGAAAACTAGCACTGCTTTCAGAGGAGGCTGCTGATGGTTCACCTCCAGGTGCAGTTATTATATGAAGTAATAAAGTTTGCTGGCTCTTTCTCAAAAGCATTGTGACTTAGTTGTCCCACCTATGAAAAAAATTAAAACTCTGTGTTAAGAGGAAAATTGGAGTTGCATTTCTAGATGGTTCTAAACGACTTTGTCTTCACCTTGAGTTTAGCTGTGTATTGAGTGGCACAATTAAGTGCAACTAGGATAGATCTAAAAGGAACATCAGAAATAGGAGCAAGAGGAGGCCATTTGACCCCACCAACCTTCTCCGCTATTTGATAAAATCATTGATTCAATTGTGGCCTTCGCTCCATTTTACTAAGTCTCTCCCTTAGCCCATCGACTCCTCCCTATATCAGAAATCGGTCTAATTCAGCCTTGAATATATTCAATGGCCCAGCCTTCAGTGCTCATGAGCAGTGAATTCTAAAGGTTCATGATATTCTGACATTTTGAATAAAATGGACTATTGATGAGATTGCACACAAGACAGGTGGTGTGAGTGGGTGGTGGGGTTGAAGAGGCAAGCCCTGGAATTCCCCTGTATCCTCATGCATGTTTTAGTAAGTCTGATTTAATGTGATGATTAAGCCTCCAGCTGAATTTACAAGGCTGCCAGATGGTAAAATGAAAATTCTTAAAACAGTTTGCTTCTGTATTATTAGATCATAGCGTATTTAATAAAGAACATTGTTAATTTTGTGAATTAACATATAGCTCCTATTTAATTCCACTTAAAATGGCAATGTTGCTAACATATTTGGCCCTGAACTCATGTCCATTCCATCCCCAAGACAGCTTACTTCCTGTACTCAAGCGTCACCTGTCTCAGCTCACCATCTGCTATAAACCTGGCCAATGACTTGACGACCTTATGCAATAAGGTGGACGAACATGCAGCCTGGATTAGTGCCTGGGACTTCGATGTTGTGGCCATTTCAGAGACATGGATACAGCAGGGACAGGAATGGTTGTTGCAGGTTCCGGGGTTCAGATGTTTCAGTCAGAACAGAGAAGGTGGTAGAAGAGGGGGAGGTGTGGCAGTGTTAGTCAAGGACAGTATTATGGTGGTAGAAAGGACGTTTGATGTGGACCTGTCTATTGAGGTAGTATGGGCTGAGATTAGAAACAGGAAAGGAGAGATCATACTGTTGGGAGTTTTTTTTTATAGGCCTCCAAAAAAGTTCCAGAGATGTAGAGGAAAGGATTGCAAAGATGATCCTGGATAGGTGCGAAATTAACAGGGTAGTTGTTATGGGGGACTTTAACTTTACAAATATCGATTGGAAAAGCTATAGTTCAAGCACGTTAGAGGGGTCAGTTTTTGTCCAATGTGTGCAGGAAGGTTTCATGACACAGTATGTAGATAGGCCAACAAGAGGTGAGGCTACATTGGATTTGGTACTGGGTAATGAACCAGACCAGGTGTTAGACTTGGAGGTAGGTGAGCACTTTGGTGATAGTGATCACAATTCGGTTACATTTACCTTAGTGATGGAAAGGGATAGGCATATACCAACGGGCAGAAGTTATAGCTGGGGGAAAGGTAATTATGAGGCTATTAGGTGAGATTTAGGATACATAGGGTGGAGTAGGAAATTGCAGAGGCTGGCAACATCTGAAATGTGGAGCTTATTCAAGGAGCAGCTACCGCGAGTCCTTGATAAATATGTACCTGTCAGGCAGGGAGGAAGTGGTCGAGCGAGGGAACTGTGGTGTACTAAGGAAGTTGAATCTCTGGTGAAGAGGGAGTAGGAGGCTTACGTAAAGATGAGACGTGAAGGCTCAGGGCACTGGAGAGTTATAAATTAGCCAGGAAGGAGCTAAAGAGAGAGTTAAGAGCTAGAAGAGGACATGAGAAGACTTTGGCAGATAGGGTCAAGGAAAATCCTAAAGCTTTCTACAGGTATGTCAAGAATAAAAGATTGGTTAGGGCAAGATTAGGGCCAGACAGTGACAGCAGTGGGAAGTTGTGCGTGGAGCCTGAAGAGATAGGAGAGGCACTGAATGAGTATTTTTCGTCAGTATTCATGCAGGAAAAAGTCAGTGTAGTCGAGGAGAATACTGCGATACCAGATAGTAGACTAGACGGGATTGAGGTACATAAGGAGGAGGTGTTAGCAATTCTTGAGAGTATGAAAATAGATAAGTCCCCCTGGGCTGGATGGGATTTACCCTAGGATTCTCTGGGAGGCTAGAGAGGAGATTGCAGAGTCTTTGGCTTTGATCTTCATGTCGTCATTGGCTTCAGGTATAGTACCGGAAGACTGGAGGATAGCAAATGTTGCCCCCTTGTTCAAGAAGGGGAGTAGAGACCATCCTGGGAATTATAGACCAGTGAGCCTTACTTCTGTTGTGGGCAAAGTTTTGGAAAGAATTATAAGGGATAGGATTTATAATCATCTAGAGGGAAATAAATTGATTAGGGATAGTCAAAACGGTTTTGCGAAGGGTAGGTTGTGCCTCACAAACCTTATCGAGTTTTTTGAAAAGGTGACCGAAGAGGTGGATAAGGGTAAGGCAGTTGACGTGGTATATATGGATTTTAGCAAAGCGTTTGAAAAGGTTCCCCATGGTAGGCTACTGCAGAAAATGCAGATGCATGGGATTGAGGGTGATTTAGCAGTTTGGATCAGGAATTTGCTAGCTGATAGAAGACAGAGGGTGGTGGTTGATGGGAAATATTCAACCTGGAGTTCAGTTACAAATGGTGTACCTCAAGGATCTGATTTGGGGCCACTGCTGTTTGTCATTTTTATAAATGACCTAGATGAGGGTGTAGAAGGATGGATTAGTAAATTTGCTGACGACACCAAAGTTGGAGGAGTTGTAGACAGTGAGGATGGATGTTACAGTTTGCAGAGGGACATAGATAAGCTGCAGAGCTGGGCCGAGAGGTGGCAGATGGAGATTAATATGGAAAAGTGTGAGGTGATTCACTCTGGTAAGAGTAACAGGAGCACAGAATATAGGCTAATGGAAGGACTCTTAGTAGTGTTGACGAGCAGAGAGATCTTGGGGTACATGTGCATAGCTCTCTGAAAGTTGGCACCCAGGTTGTTAAGAAGGCATACGGTGTGTTGGCTTTTATTGGTAGAGGGATTGAATTTCGGAGCCGTGAGGTCATGTTACAACTGTACAAAACTCTGGTGCGGCCGCACTTGGAGTATTGCGTACAGTTTGGTCGCCGCATTATAAGAAAGATGTGGAGGCATTGGAAAGGGTGCAGAGGAAGTTTACCAGGATGTTGCCTGGTATGGTGGGAAGGTCTTATGAGGAAAGACTGAGGGACTTGAGGTTATTTTCATTGGAGAGAAGAAGGTTATGAGGTGATCTGATTGAGGCATACAAGATGATCAAAGGATTGGATAGGGTGGACAGTGAGAGCCTTTTTCCTCAGATGGTGATGGCTAACACGAGGGGACATAGCTTTAAATTAAGGGGTGGTAATTATAGGACGGATGTCAGAGGTAGGTTCTTTACTCAGAGGGTAGTAAGGTCGTGGAATGCCCTGCCTGCAGCAGTTGTGGACTCGCCAACTTTAAGGGCGTTCAAATGGTCAGTGGATAGGCATATAGATAACATTGGAATAGTTTAGGTTAGAGGGTCATTAGATTGGTTCCACTGGTCGGCGCAACATCGAGGGCCGAAGGGCCAGTACTGCGCTGTAATGTTCTATGACTCCAATGCTGTCCTGTCTGGTCTCCCATCTTCTATGCTATTGCATTCAAAACTCTACTGTCAGCATTGTAACTTGCATCAAGGCCCATCATTCCTGTGCTTGCTGACTATGTTGACTTTCAGTCCAACATTATTTTTAAATTTTAAAAGTCCCATCCTTGTTTTCAATATCTCTCCATGGCCCTTCCCTTCATCAATGTCTGTAACCTCTTTCAGCCCTACACTCCTCTGCGATATGTATGTTTCTCCAACACAGATCTCTTGAACTTACTTAATTTTAATCCCTCAGCATTGGTGGCCTTGCTTTCAATTTCCTGGTCCCTATGTTCTAGAATTCTCTCCCTAAATCTCTCTATCACTTCTCATTCAAGACATCCCTTAAAACCTATATCTGGATCAAGTTTTTTGTTACCTTCTGTGCTAAATTTTGTTTGACAACTCTCCTGTTTACTATGTTAAAGGCATTATGATTATGTAATATTCAAAGTAGTGTTTTTATTCTTCCCATTCCTTTTGCAAAAATATACTTTATTCATAGAATATATAACAGAACATTGCAAACATTCCAAAATGGCCATCCCATGTGCAATAATATTCAGGTTCTTTACGTACATCAACTTCACTCTGAGGTGCTTCAGTACAATCTAGGAAGCATCACAGACATTTCAAAATGGTCCTTAGAAATGATGCAAAGGTATTTAAAAATTGTCTACATAGATCAAGTTGTGCTCTGGGGTGCTTCACTACAATTGTAATATTCATGGTCGTAAGCCCAAGGGGTTCTATTCCCCTTGGTTCACCGTGGCTGAAAGGTCTTAGATAACAACCTTTCACATTGCGCCTCTGTGCCGGCTGCCTCAAGCTTTTGTACGTTCCTTTACTCTCTTAATTGTTTTCATTTCAAATTTTTATTCAATCCAAAGTCCAATTGAATGCAATTCATGGTCCCCACAAGAGAGACAAACAAGATCCAAGCTGACAAGGTGAGACACTGCATCCCATCTTGGGCTTGATCTGAAGCTTCAAAGGTTGAGATGGCTTTGAAAAATTGCATCACGTCACACTGCGATTAAACCTCATTAGCTATCCTAACCGTTGACTTTACCCTAACCTGGAAGATCAACCTTCATGGCTACCAGATTGTACTACATAGAACAGTACAGTACAATACAGGCCTTTCAGCCCTCAATGTTGTGTTGAGCTATGTCCGAACCCGAGATCAAGCTATCCCACTCCCTATAATTCTGGTGTGCTCCATGTGCCAATCCAATAACAGCTTGAAGGTTCCTAAAGTATCTGACTCCACTATCACAGCAGGCAGTCCATTCCACATACCAACCACTCTGAGAGAAGAATCTACCTCAGACATCCGTCTTATATCTCCTACCCTGAACCTTATATTTATGCCCCCAGTAAGAGCGACATCCACCCAAGGAAATAGAATGGACGTGCAAAGACTACCATCATCTTATAAACCTCCATTAAGTAATTTCTCATCCTCCTCTGCTCTAGAGAGAAAAGCCCCAGCTCCCTCAACCTTTCCTCATAAATCCTACCCTCCAAACCAGGCAGCATCTTGGTAAATCTCCTCTGCACTCTCTCTAATGCTTCCACATCCTTCTTATAGTGAGGTGACCAGAACTGAATATAATATTCCAAATGTGATCTCACCAACGTCCGGTATAGTTGCAGCATAACCCCACAGCTCTTAAACTCAAAGCCCCGTTAATAAATGCTAACACACTATAAGCCTTCTTCACGGCTCTATCCACTTGAGTGGCAACCTTCAGAGATCTGTGGATATGAACCCCAAGATCTCTCTGTTCCTCCACATTCCTCAGAACCCTGCCATTGACCCTGTAATCCGCATTCAAGTTTGTCCTACCAAAATGAACCACCTTGCATTGTTGATGAAATACTAAATGACCAAAACTGTTCTTCATTTCGCACTTCTCTCCTTCACCACTATCATCAGACTCTCTGCCCACAGGCTTCCTCCTCGTGTTGATGTTATTCCAGCCAAATATCATGGCTAACGAATTGAAGCAGACATCCTTTGCTGTACCACTTCAACACAGAGCCAGAGACATTCATTTATCTTTATTTGTAAAGCAAATTAGACAGGAAATTAGCCTGAAACACCATAATTGGTGTGATCACTTTGAGATGATTATTTTCATACATCATCTTTTCAATTGGTTCAGTAAAACATACAAGAGTTTCAATTGTGATACCTTAAACAAAATGATCCCTGGAGCTGAGCTGATGCAGAAATCTGTAACATGAATGATTTTTATTGCAATGGCAATCCAACTAATTAACACAGAGCATGTACCAGTGCTGGTCATGTGCTGTGGAAAGGAGAATAGCAAGCATACTGCTGTCTTTAAACTAGATCATTTTAACAATTGTAAATTGTACTTTCTTCCCTGTAACCTCCCCCCTCCCAATAAAACAGGTTAATTTATACCCAGCACAGCCCAACAATTACTGTCTAACCAGCAAAGATTTTTTTACTCTCAAAGAAATTCTGGATGCTGGAAATTTGAAACAGAATCAGAATGTGCTCACCAGTTCAGACAGCATCTGTGGAGAGAGAACAGAGCCACCATTTCAGATTAATGACCTTTTACCTGAACTTCTGAGTGCGGAAAAAGGGGGCAGGGAAAGAACACCGGGGAAAGGCCTGTGATAGGGCAGCATGGTGGCACAGTGGTTAGCACTGCTGCCTCACAGTGCCAAGTACCCGGCTTGGGTCACTGTCTGTGTGGAGTTTGCACGTTCTCCCTGTTTCTGCGTGGGTTTCCTTCGGGTGCTGTGGTTTCCTCCCACAATTCAAAGATGTGGAGGTTGGGTGGATTGGCCATGCTAAATTGCTCCTTAGTGTCTCAGATGTGAAGGTTAGTAGGGTAAAAATGTGCGGTTTCAGGAATAGCACCTGGATGGGGTGCTCTGTCAGAGTCAGTGCAGATGTGATGGCCACCTTCTGCAGTGTAGGAATTCTATGATAGGGTGGAAGGTTGGAGCATTGAAATGACAATAGTGATGATGGTGCCTGGGAAAGGTGGTGATAATATGACAAATGTAAACAAATGAGGGGGTATGATTGACTAAATGATTGTCTAAAGTAGACTAGCAGTTGGAAAGGGTAATGTGGAATATTTGGCACAAAATAGCCTTGTATGGTGCAAGTATGTGGCGAAAAAAGGCAAGTGCATCCCACTGTTGACTGTCTTGGTGGCTTGTGTATCAATAGTATTTCTCACCCCAAACACCTATCCACAGCACCTCCACTTCCAATAGCTTTGACATATCAATTCTCTATTACCAGCATCTGCCATCTAAGAGAAAATAGTAGTTGTAGTGAATATGCAAGTCCTTAAACTCAGTGTTAAGGTTGTCAATGTGCATAGTGGAAAGAAGCCTAAGTGTGTGGATGCTGGGATCTGAAAGAAAAACAAAATACTGGAAGTGTGGCAGCAGATGTGGAGAGAGAGAGAGAATCAGAGTTAATGTTTCAGATATGTGACCTGCCAGATCTGCTGAGCATTTCATACCCTTTTTGCTGTTACCAGTGGAAAACTGAGTTGTTTCAAGTACATGGGGTCAGAAGATGGGAAGTGTGTAAGTGGAAATTAAGCAATGGATGAGCTTACAAAGAAATACAGTGGAGTGTTGTGTGACAGAAAAGTATCACTGAAATTGAAAGGAAGAATCTACAAGACAGTTGTCAGACTGACCTTGTTGTATCATGCAGAAACTTGGACCACATCAAGAAGGGAGGAACAATGACTGGATACTAATGAGATTCAGATTCTGAGATGGATCTGTGGAGTGACGAGAGAGGATAAAATCAAGAACCAGCACATTAAGGATGGGGCCAGTGAAGGTTCTGGGAGAAAGCAGCTGAGAAGAGATTGGAATGGTATGATCGTCTGTTGCAGAGATTGAGAAGAGAGACAGAGAGAGGAAGGGATTTCCCATAGTGAACCCGAACGGGCTCCAGAGGGTATTTTCACAGTAACTTTATCACAGTGTTAATGTCAGCCTACTTGTGACTCTAATCAATTTTTTAAAAACGCGTTGAGCCAAGTGATGGCACAGGGACTGCTAGGAAGGAGGAGAAGAGGAAGGCATAGGCCAGATGAAAGATGTAGTGGCTAGAGACTTAAATGCATTGGGACTGAAGAGGAATGGTGACTGACAAGAGAAGATAAAGAACGATGATCAACCAGCATTGTGGTGACCCCCAGATAAAATGGGAGCAGCTGGAAGAAGGAGGAGATTAATGGAAAGATGAGTTGCTTTGTTGGTATAATGTAGGAGGCCGAGATTAGAAAGAACAAAGGGTAGGGTTGGAGAATTCAATCAGCTTGCGACGGGAAGCTCAGAGTCTTGCTTTCAGATTGAAGGGAGGTCTCCTCAATGTGGAGATAACCATATTTCAAATAGTGTGTGTAGTATACAGTTTTAGAAGGCATGCAAGTGCACCCCGGCACCACCCTGCAGAAGTCCTTGATGTTAGAAAGGTAGAGATGAGTGGGCAGATGTTGAATCTGTTGCATTTGCATTGGAAGGTACTGGGTGAAACTGAACAGCAGTTTGGAGTGAAAGTATAGTGGATCCAAGGTATCACAGACAGAATGGTCCCATCAGAATGCGAGAAAAGGGAATAGAGAGGAAGATATATTTGGCGCTGGCATCACTCTAGAATTGGCCGAATTGCTAAGTTAAAGCATAAGAATTTTTAAAAACAGGAAAAGACTATTTGGCTAAACCAGTCCATTTATTCTCAATTACCTCAACCACATTATCACCTGCCCTTTTTCTCATATATTGCATTCTTCTCAAAGATTCTTGTGGTTGCCCATTGTGCCCCTAATAGAACTAATTTCTTGGTTACACAAAACTAGCACACCACAAGTTTATTGTGTGTGCAACAGAAATAATTTGCTCCAACTTCTGTGTGTTTTAAGTGCGGCCTCATAATTACCATCCTTATAATTGGGCTGATATAGTGTGTTAAAATGCTTTATAATGTCAGTTCCATTTGCCGAATAATTTGGAGAACAGGTGATATTGTTCTATAATAACCTCAGGTTTGGATCTCTACTTGAGAAGCTCGGGCTTTGTTCACCTGGGGACAGGAGGTTAAGGGAATAGAAAGGTTATGGAAGCTCTGACATAGTGATGAGCAAAGCCATTGGAGTGAGGTGGCACAGTGGTTAGCACTCCTGTCTCTCAGTGCCAGGGACCCAGGTTCAGTTCCAGCCCCAGGCTACTGTCTGTGTCGAGTTTGCACATTTTCCCTGTGACTGCATGGGTTTCCTCTGGGTGCTTTGGTTTCTTTCCAAACTCCAAAGATGTGTGTGTTAGGTGGATTGGCCCTGCTAAATTGTCCCTTAGTGTCCAAGATGTGTAGGTTAGGGGGATTATTGGAGTAAATATGTGGGATTACTGTGATAGGGACTGGGTGGGATGCTCTGTCAGAGAGTCAGTGTAGACCTGATGGGCTGAACCACCTGCTTCTGCACTGTAGGGATTCTGTAATTCCTATGAAAAGAAGGATGGGAATTTCAACGTAGGTGAGCAAGCGCAGTGGTGATTTTGTGAATGTGATTAGGAGAGTTGGTGGCATAATGGTATTGTTGCTCGACTAGTAATGCAGAGACCCAGGGTCTTAGGTTCAAATCCCACCATGGCAGATGATGAAATTTGAATTCTGTAAAAAATCTGGAATCCAATAGCCCAGTGATGACCATGAAACTGTCCATTGTTAATTGTTGTAAAAACCCATCTGAGTCACTAATGACCCTCTGGAAAGGAGATCTGTCATCTCCAGATCCACAGCAATGTGGTTGACTCTTACATGCCTCTGAAATGGCCTAGTGAGCCATTCATGGGATCAGGGCAATAAATGCTGGCCCAGCCATGGCGTCATCCCATGAATGAATAAAAAAAGAGACACAGGGAGCAGAGGTTTAGGTAAGGTATGAACGGTAGAACATAGAGGGCCAGGTGTGCTCTGGAATAGTCATGAAGGTAAAGGTTTGAATGAAGGTTTCAGCAGCAGATTGATCAAGGTAGGGTGGGTGGAGTCCATGATGCATGTTGCCATACTAATACTAAAAGCAGGATCTTTGGCACTGAGATTGTCAACCTGGTTGTACAAAATTATAGATTAGAACATTTTCTTGTTCACAGCAGTGCTAACCACTGTGCCACCTCACTCCCATGTCCAAACTTCCATAGCCTTTCTACAAGGTTGAAAATGATACTTGATTTATGAAAACCAGGTGAACATTGAGGGGAAGAGGCTTTTTGTTTAAGTTTTTGGTTCTGGTGACTGTATATGTCAAATTTTTTGTATTGTCAATTTCTTTTCCTTTCTACTCCTGAGTAAGTTTACCCTTTACTCATGCTACACTTACAGTTCCGTGGTCTGATAATCCCTCCATCTTATTCAAGTGGCCATAATTATTGTTACATTGGCTGTTAAGATTGATATATAAATACTAATGTCAGCACCCTATTCTCTTGAGAGAGACATCATAACAAAACAGAACTTGCCTGTAATTTTTATAAATTCATTCATGGGATGTGGGCATCACTGGATAGGTCAGTATTTATTGTCCATCCCTTATTGCCCTTGAGAGGGTGGTGGTGAGCTGCCTTCTTGAACCACAGTAAAAAGTCTGACAACACCAGGTTTTAGTCCAACCGATTTATTTGATAGTAAACTCACAAGCTTACTATCAAATAAATCGGTTGGACTAAAACCTGGTGTTGTCAGACATTTTACTGTGTTTACCCCAGTCCAACGCCGGCATATCCACATCATTCTTGAACCACAGCAGTCCATGTGGTATAGGTATGCACACAGTGTTGTTAGGGAGGGAGTTCCACGATTTTGACTGAGTGATAGTAAAGGAATAGTGATATATTTCCAAGTCAGGATGATGAGGGATTTCTAGGTGGTGGTGAAATGGTGCGTCTGTTAAATATTTTCATTCAGAGGGAACTAGGTATCCTTGTTTGTGAATCACAGAAGTTTAATATCTAGGTGGGTAAGCAATCAGGAAGGGAAATGCTATGTTAGTTTTTGTTATAAATGGATTGGAGTATAAGACTTAAGAAGTCTTAATATGATTGTAAAGGACATTGATGAGGCCTCGCCTACGGTATTGCATGCAGTTTTGATGGCCTTACCCAAGAAAGAGCATATTTGTCCTGGAGGGAATGTACCAGCAGTTCACTTTTCTGGTTCCTGTGATAAGAGGATTGTTCTATGGGGAGAAATTGAATTGAGTAGGCCTAGATTCCTTGGAGGGTTTAGAAGAATAAAAGTTGACTTAATTAAAACACACACAATTCTTCAGGCATTTGACAGGGTAGATACTGAGAAAATGCTTTCCTTGGCTGGGAAATTGAGAACACTGGTGTCACGGTTTCAGAGTAAAGAATGGCCCTTTAAGACTGAGAAGAAGTTCCTTCACTGAAATGGTTGAGGGTTTTTGGAATTCTTTATCCCAGAGAGACCTGGGTGCTTGTTCTTTGAGTGTAGTCAAGACTAAGGTCAATGGGACTTTGGGTACTAAGGAGATTAAGGGACAAAGGGAGGAAGTGGTAAAATGGAGTTGAGATCAACCATGATCCTATTGAATGGCTTGAGGGGTCAAATAACCATTTGCAACTTCTATTACATCCTTGGATTCTTATACCCCAGTTCAGTCCTGTCCTTGCCCTGTGTTTAGAGTTGTAATTTCAGCTGATTAGGAGTTGGATTTGTGGTCAGTTTTTCTCCTTGCTTATCCAAGAGTGGTAACCAATTACTACCTTGTCAGAGGTCTGATAACTAGAGATTGAATCAGGGACCTTTCTCATCTCTTTGGTTTAACTAGTGCTACAATCTGGTTGGGGACCATCAACATTTAAAGAGAAATTTAAATACCTTTTTGACCAAAAGAAGGACAAAACTTCAACATCTCAAGCTTTCACTTTTTAAAACAAAGAGCCTTGTTGAACATAAAAGACATTAACTAAATGAGCATTATTAACTTAATAATATGGTCCATAACCACAGATGTTATGCTTGCAATTTTACTTAATTCTTCCAAGAATTCTCTTATACTTTATGATAGCTGAGAGCTAATTACTCCTGTCAGGATCACCCAAAGATTTGCTGCAGTTCTCTGAACTATTTTAATTATTTTTGATTCCATCCATTCTTGATGGTAAGAAGTTCATTTACTACCTCTTGACAGTGGCTGCCTCAGTCCCTAGTTCTGGTTGCTTCCTAGCTAATTCTGCTGATTACTTTCTTTTGCCACAAGACTCTGTGAAGACCACTGTAGATTCCTTCAGCAGCTTCAAACTAGGTAGCCTTCCAACTTCTGTTCTCTCGCAAAACTAAGGTGAAGCTTCACCTGCAGTCCGCGTGAATGATAAAGTGGACTTTTTCTGTCCTTTTAGTGCAGGTCTACTAACTGTCACTTATTTGTCCATTTTCTGTTGATGAGCTTAAAATGGCATGTACTAGCTTCAAGCTGCACCCAAATAAATTGAAACCAGAGAACCTCCCTAAGTTTCAACCATCTTCATGACTATGCATCATGTTCTGAGATGTCCTCAAATGGATCTTCAGGCTAATTATCCTGCATTTACAATTTCTTCTTTGATCTGGAGAAATGAATGAATTTTACACCTTACAATGATTGATTGCTTTTAAACTAAATTAACTCCCAAAACAAAAACATCTCTCTGGACTTCCTTTACTGCAAGGATTGCAGATGTCATGTCTCCCCAAAAAGGCTCATAGATCGTGCATTGTTTAAGTTTCTTCACCTGTTTTACAATCTTACCTTTCTCACTGCTAATCCCTGCAATCAACATGGTTCCAACCATTGAAGTGCAATAAAGTCCAAGATTGTTTTATTGCATGTACCCCAATTTATACAGTTAGTTTTAATTACTAAAACTAAAAGATGTATCTGAAAATACATTTAATGGAGGAAGTGGCATTGTGGAGTTGTCACTGGACTACTAACCTGAGGACCCAGATTCAAATCCTACCATGGCAGATGGTAAAATTTGAATTCATTAAAAATTAAAAGTTTAATCATAACTATGAAATCTTTGATTGTCATAAAAACCCATCTGGTTCACTAATGTCCTTTAGAGAAAGAAATCTACCCTCCTTAGCTGGTCTAGCCTACATGTAACTCCAGATCCACAGCAATGTGGTTGAAACTTAATTGTCCTCGGGGATGGGCAATAAATGTTGGCCTAGCTAGCAATGCCCACATCCCATGAACAAATCTAAAAAAAAACATAAACGGTGAACTAGATATTTGCAACATTACGCAGCAAGTTGCTGCATCATTGGGAAGTGCAAAATTATATTATTTGCATGCGTTATTTTCTGTTTGGCAGTTGTAAGTTTTGTTGACCGAGCTTCTAGTACTTAATATTCCAAAATCAACTCCATTCACTATCTTAAATATTCATTCCCTCTACTACTGGCATGAAGTTATGATGTGGAGATATTGGTATTGGATTGGGGGGGGAGGCACAGTAAGAAGTCTCTCAACGCCCAGTTAAAGTCCAACAGGTTTATCTGGAATCACGAGTTTTCGGAGCACTGCTCCTTCATCAGGTGAGTGGATACAAACCTGTTACACTTTAACCTGGTGTTGTGAGACTTCTTATGGCACAAAGTTGGCAGCAGTTTGCACAGCAGCAATTCTTGAAGCTTATTTCAACATTTTCCAAACCTGCACCACAACTGATGTATGGGAACACCTCAACTGAAGTTCCCCTCCATTGGAACCGTATTTTGCTTTGAATTGCTTCATTGTCACATGTATTAACATACAGTGAAAAATATTTTTTCTTCTGTGCTACACAGACAAAACATACTGTTTATAGAGAAGGAAATGAGAGAATGCAGAATATAGTGTTACAGTCATAGCTAGGGTGTGGAGAAAGATCAACTTAATGCAAGGTAGGCCCATTCACAAGTCTGACAGCTGCTGGGAAGAAGCTGTTCTTGAGTCAGTTGGTACGTGACCTCAGACTTTATCTTTTCCCGATGGAAGAACAAACAAAGAGAACAAATGAAAAAAAGAATTACAGCACAGGAACAGGCCTTTCGGCCCTCTAAGCCTGCACCAACCATGCTGCCTGACTGAACTAAAACCCCCTACCCTTCCGGGGACCATATCCTCTATTCCCATCCTATTCATATATTTATCCAGATGCCCCTTAAAACTCACTATCATACCTGCTTCCACTACCTCCCCCGGCAGTGAAGAAGATGGAACAGAGAATGCCCAGAATACGTGGGGTCCTTAATTATGTTGGCTGCTTTGCTGAGGCAGAGGGAAGTGTAGACAGTGTCAATGGATGGGAGGCTGGTTTTGTGAGATGAATTGGGCTACGTTGTAGTTCTTTGCAGTCTTGGGCAGAGCAGGAGCCATTCCAAGCTGTGGTACAAGTGGAAAGAATGCTTTCTATGGTGCATCTATAAAAGTTGGTCAGAGTCGTAGCTGAATTTGCCAAATTTCCTTGGTCTTCTGAGAAAGTAGAGACATTGATGGGCTTTCTTAACTATAGTAACTATATCACTGATCCTTCACTGTCACTGGGTCGAAAGCATGGAACTCTCTTCATAACAGTACTCTGGGTCTACACACATTAGATGGACTGTTGCAGTTCCAGCTGATGGCTCACTCACAGCTTCGTAAGGGTAATTCGAGAAGTGCAATAAACGCTGGCCTTGCCAGTGATGCTCACAATCCATGAACAAATTAAAAAAATTTCTTCCAAATTCAATCTTTTGCTGCAGCATCTTGCTGCTGCTTGATTTTTTTTGCATGTCTGTTTTGTTCAGTATCTGGATAATAGAAATTGAGAAGTGTGCGTTAATTAATGTGCATTTTTTTTCGCATGTATCGGTGGAGTGAATGGGATGGAAAGCCCATTTCGGCTTTTAGCACAGAAACATTTGCTGTCACAATTCAAGTGTGCCTAAGATTTGGCACGTAAACCACAATGAAACAGAGTGATGCTGCTGTCAGTGCAAAACAGCATGGATAGTGTCATTTGTGATAAATGTAACCAGTTATTTCTGTTTTAGTAGGGAAATTAATGCAATCCAAATCTGAAACAAAGATTCTGACAAAAGCAATTATAGTACTGACATTTAACTTCAGAGAGAAGTATGTTATTAGTAGCTGCAGTGCTGTATGTTCAGTGGTGATGGTTGCTAAGGTACTAATTCCCAGACGAGGGCTATAATTTTAGTATAGGGAGAGACTGCATCACTGTATCCGAACGTTTACCAAGTTTATCTTATAAAGGATTTATAGTGATAATTCAGTGGCTCTTGATCTTGGAAAGCTAAAAGGGCCCCTTTATAAATGCAATGTTACAAGTGCAGTAAATATGGCTTAATGTATAATTATAGTTTTGTATTTGAGTATTGCTTGCCACCTTTAAAAATGGATGTACAAAGATAATTTATATTTCTGCTTTTTTTAAGAAATTTTATGAAGCTGCCGTGATTATCTGTATATTGTTCTGTGATTAAAGGTCTGCCTTTGGAAAGATCAGAGAATGAAATAGCACAGGAAGAGACCATTCAGCCCATTGTGAATGCCTTGACTCTTCATCTAATTTGCCTCTTCAGTGGTTAGCCTTACAGCGCCAGGGACCCGAATTCAATTCCGGCCTCTGTCTGTGTGGAGTTTGCAGCTTCTCCCTGTGTCTGCATGGGTTTCCTCCGGATACTCTCTTTTCTGCCCACAATCCAAAGATGTGTGGGTTAGGTTGATTGGCCGTGCTAAATTGTCCCTTAGTGTCAGGGGGACAAGCAGGGTAAATACATGGGGACTACGGGGAACAGCGCCTGGAAGGAATTGTTTTTGGTGCAGGCTCGATGGGTCAAATGGTCTCCTTCTGCACTGTAAGGATTCTATGATTCTTTCCCCATCAGCCTGTAAAAACGTACCGATTTATCTATCTCTCTTTTGAATACTAAAATTTAATCTGCTTTCACCACCCTCTTAGGCATTGTGTTCTAGATTACAGCATCTCGTATGTTTCTGAACCTCACCTCTGGTTCTTTAAAACTTGCATCTTCTGAAATCTACTCTTGTATCACGGGAGTCAGTTTCTCCTTGTTTCCTTTTAACAAAAAGCTTTCGTGATTTTTAACACCCACATTAAATTCCCTCAAAACCTTCCCTGTTGTGAGGAGAAGAGCCCCAGCCTGCCTGGTTCTCCGTGTAACTGGAATCCTTCATAAAACAAAAGCATAAAAGATTGGAAATATGGTCAAGCAGCACCTGTGCCTCTAAGATAATGAGGGGCACAGATCAGCTAGATAGTCAATATCTTTTCCCAAAGGTAGGGGAGTCTAAAACTAGAGGTCATAGATTTAAGGTGAGAGGGGAGAGATACAAAAGTGTCCAGAAGGTCAATTTTTTCACATAGAGGGTGGTGAGTGTCTGGAACAAACTGCCAGACGTGGTAGTAGAGGTGGGTACAATTTTGTCTTTTAAAAAGCATTTGGACAGTTAAATGAGTGAGGTGGGTATAGAGGGGTATGGGCTAAAGGCGGACAATTGGGTTTGGCTTAGGGGTTTAAAAAAGGGCAACATGGACAAGTTGGGCCGAGGGGTTTGTTTCCATACTGTAAACCTCAATGACTCTGTGGAGAGGGAAACAGAGTTGGTGTTATTAGTTGACAATTTTTTGTCATGACATTGCTTGGGATGTGTACCATTACAAAGAACAAAGAAAATTACAGCACCGGAACAGGCCCTTCAGCCTTCCAAACTGTGCTGCCTGACTTGACTAAAACCCTCTACCCTTCTGGGGACCATATCCGTGTGTTCCCACCCTATTCGTGTATTTATCAAGACGCCCCTTAAAAGTCACTACTGTATCCACTTCCACTATCTCCCCCTGCAATGAGCTCCAGGTACCCACTAGTCTCTGTGTAAAAATTCTCATAAATCACTTTGGTAACCTGTCCATGACTGTGACATCCTTTCTGAAGTGTTCGGCCCTCAACAGGGCAAGAATTTCCATATTGGCTACATTAGGAATATTATACCTTCTGGTCCAGTTGTTCTATGAGATCCGTATCTGAACCTTCAGTTGGTGGCCACTTAAACCCTCTGCAGATCATAAATTCTGGCTACATGTAGCAACAAAGTTTGAATTGGAAAATAGAAGAAGTAACATCTTTACTCAAGAAAGGAAGGAGACAATTGGCCAGTTAACCTGACACCTGTAATAGGGAAATTGCTGGACTCCATTATTAAGGAGGTTATAGCATGATACTTGGAAAATAATGCAATTAGGTAGATTCAACATGCTTTTCTGGTAGAGAAATTGTGTTTAACTAATTTATTGTAATTCTTTTGCAGAAGTAACAAGCCAGGTGGATAAAAAAGAATCTGTAGATGTGGTGTACTTGGGATTGCAAAAGGCATTTGATAAGGTGCCACGTAACATCTTGAGCCACACATGGTATGGGGGTACCTTTTCAGCATGGATAATGGACTAGTTAGTTAACAGGTAGCAGAGAGTAAGGATAAATTTCAGGTTGGCAGGTGGAGTGCAGTAGGCTTCAGTGCTGGGGCTGCGACTGTTTGCATCTATATTAATGACTTGAGAGAAGGCATCAAGTGTATTGTAACTAAATTTGCTGATGATGCCAAAATGAGTAGGAAAGTAAATTGTAAGGAGGCTTTTAAAAATAAAACTGAGCAAGCAAATATTTGACAGATGAGTGTAATGTGGGAAAATATGGACTTGATTGTTTTGGCAGGAAGAATACTAAGGCAATGTAGTATTTAAATGCAGAAAGACTGCAGAGTTTGGTGGTACAGAGCCCAGTACATGAATCTCAAAAAAAGTTAACATGTAAATACAAGAAGTGATTTGAAAAGGACATTGCAATGAATGCAAATATTCAACAGGAATGGAATATAAAAGTGTGGAAGTTTTGTTCTAGCTGCGTATGGTCTTGGTGAGGCTGCATTTGGAGTTCCATGTACAGTTTTGGTCTCCTTTGAAAAAAGGATATAATTGCATTAGAAACAGTTCAGAGAAATTTCACTCAACTCATTTCTGGGATAAAGGGCTTAGGTTGAACAGGTTGGCTGTATACCCATTAGTGCTTAGAATGATGACGGAGGGATTTCATTGAAACGTACATGATCCTGAGGGGCAAAGAGCAAATTACTGCGGATACTCAGGCCCCTCAGTGCTTGGGACCCTGGTTCGATGCCGGCCTTGGGTGGCTGTGCAGAGTTTACGTGTTCTTCCCATGTCTGTATGGGTTTCCTCCAGCTGTTCCAACTTCCTCCCACAGTCCAAAGATGTGCAGCTTACTTAAGCCATGCTTACGTTGCCCCTTATTGTCCAAAGATGTGTAGTTTAGGTGAATTAGCCATGGTAAATGCCCAGGTTTATAGGGATAGGGCTGAGGGGAGAGCATGGGTGGGATACTCTTGGAGAGTTGATGTAGACTTGATGGGCTGAATTACCTCTTCCTGCATTGTGGAGTTCTTGTGGTTCTTTGCTGGAATCTGAAGCAAAACAAAAAGTGCTGAAAAATCGTGACAGGTCTGACAGCATCTGTGGAGAGAGAACAGAGATAATGTTTCGAATCTGGATGACCCTTTGTCAGAACCTGAGGGGACTTGATAGGCTGGATTCCGGGAGGATGTTTCCCATGGAGGTGACCTGAGCGACACAGGTTAAGAATAAGAGGTCTTCCATTTGAGACAGAGATGAGGAGAATGTTTTTCTCTGAGGGTCATTGGAATCCTCTTCCCCAGAAAGCAATGGAGGCTGGGTCACTGAATTTATGATGTAGAGATGCCGGCGTTGGACTGGGGTAAATACAGTAAGAAGTCTCTCAACACCAGGTTAGAGTCCAACCAGTTTATTTGATAGCAATCCCACAAGCTTTCTGAAACGGTGTCCCTTCATCAGGTGTATGGAAGGTTCTGATCAGAGAAGGGCATATAAAGTCACGCACAGTTAACAGAATACTGATTAGAATACAAGTCTTTACAGCTAACCTGCTATTCAAGTCTTAAAAATGCAGACAATGTGAGTGGAGATAGCATTAGCATAGGTTAAAGAGATGTGTATTGTCTCCAGACAAGAGAGTAAGTGAGATGTTACAAGCCCAGGGGGTTACAGTGCGACATGCACCCAAGATCCTGGTTGAGGCTGTGCTCATGTGTGTGGAACTTGGCTATCAGTCTCTGCTGAGTGACTCTGCGCTGTCGTGTGTTGTGAAGGCCGCCTTGGAGAACCTGTGCCACGATCATCATGATCGTGGCTGATCGTCCAACTCAATAGCCTAATCTTGCTTTCTCCCCATAACGTTTGATCCCATTAGATAGGTTCTTGATAAATCAGGGAGTCAAAGGGTTATTGGGGACAGACAAGAAAGTGGAGCTGAGGCCACAATCAGATCATTAGTGATCTTATTGAATAGCTGAGCAGGATTGCAGGACCAAGTGCTATGTTCCTATGAAAATTTCATAACAAAATCTACAGCAAGTATCAGGAAAATTTTAGCACTTCATAGTATCCTACAAACATAAATAGTAACAGGCAGGAAAGATCTTCTTGTCCATCCAGTTTCTTCCATATTGTAATGTCAGTATGTACATTCTGCATCCCATCATATGAAGTCATATGATCTTCTGCGAAGTGAAAAATCAGATTAAAACCCAGGCCGATTTTTGCAGGAAGCAATCTGGGAAATTTGGTAAATCTTGAGTGCTAGCACGAGTGTTGGGAAAACCATATCTTCATGAACTGGATTTTTCTTTTAAAATTTGGAAGGACTTTGCAGTATTTGGACACATTCACCTTCGATTAGCACTGCTGCTTCATAGCTCCAGAGACCTGGGTTCAATTCCCAACTTGGGTCACTGTCTGTGTGGAGTTTGTACATTCTCCCGTGTCTTAGTGGATTTCTTCTGGGTGCTCCAGTTTCCCCCCTCAATCTGAAAAACGTGCTGGTTAGGTGCATTAACCTGAAAAGATGCCGGACTGTGGCAACTAAGGAAATTCCACAGTAACTTCATTGCAGTGTTAATGTAAGCCTTAATTGTGACTAATAAATAAACTTTACTTTGACTTTTTACTTTTCAAAGCAATCACCTGTCCAGCATGGTACTTGAGAGGGGAGAACTGTTTTGAACTACAATCACTTTAAGTGACGGGGATTGAAACTGGAAATCATATTACAATGATGAGCTCTATGTTTTGGACCTGTTGTTTCTGAAATCACTGTGTGTGCTTGCATTCAGTTGAGATTGAACTAAGCAAGTGAAAATCTGTCCAGTTCACTGCCTTGCCTAGCCTAGCCTTGCCTTGCCTGAAATAAAGTGGTTGGCCATACCCACAGTACGGAGTCTGACAACACCAGGTTCAAGTCCAACAGATTTATTTGATAGTAGACTCACAAGCTTTCGAGGTTAAACTCTTCGTCAGGTGAATGGAGAGACCTGGCCTCAGACAGAGCACATAAAGCACAAACAGTTTACAGTGTAAGCACTCGTGCTAGCGCTCGGTTGGACTTAAACCTGGTGTTGTCAGACTTCTTACTGTGTTTACCCCTGTCCAACGCCGGCATCTGCACATCATGGCCGTACCCAGTCAGAGAGTCCTCAACCTACCTGAATTTGAAAACCTGCAAAGCTGGGTCAAATATAATTGATCCAACTCTAGATATTCCTTTACGCTGAAGCTCCACTGGTTAGAACCCCCAGTCATCTACAGGGACCAGTGGGCTTGCCTTCAAAAGAGGAAGCTTCTATTTGATGGTTTTGGACACTGCAAACTTGTATCATTTTCTTGCAAAATTATTTTGTCCTAACTGCTCTCCTCTACAGACATGACTTGAGTGCCCTTGGTCAGTGGAATTTTTAAGAAGAGGTGTATAGTTATATTTCCAGATTACAGATGTGTTTTAACCAGTTTATGCGTGAAACTTGCTAAAAAGGAAATTTGTTCTATATTAAACCAATTGTTCTGAGTTTATTGAAAGAAATCTGCTGAAGGTTTTCTTTATTCTGGGTACCAGTAGTGAAGGTAAACAATTGGCCTTTGTGGACAGAAAATTACGTTTTTTAAAGTAATGGTACAACCTGCGAAATAGTGGGGCTTGATGATCTGTGCATTCCTCCCACTGGGGGCCCTTGCAGGATTTTGAAACATGGACAGTGGACCGTTGGACGTGGAAGAAGAATAATCAGTAAAGGATAGAAGGACAGGTACCAGGTTTCTTTATACTTTAATAAATGAGCAGTATTGGTGGATAAGTTACAGTTACAATTAGTGGAGTGAGGAAAGCAGACATAGTTCAGATAAGGGAGCAGCATTTGAAATTGGATGGAGACCACATTCTCCAGTGGGGGAGTCAGTTGAGCTTGCTAGGATCCAGCTGGAACACGAGAAAAGAAATGGAGAAACTTAAACTTGAATAAGAAAAGGAACTAAAAAAAAAAAAATCTGAATTTGGAGAGGGAAAGAGAAATGGAAATGCCAAAAACTTGAGCTCCAGCAAGAGATGCTTGCAAGGGAGGAAAGAGAGCAGAAGTGAGAGGCAAAAGGAAGGAATGAGAAAAGGAAGACCAGTTTAGAAGACAAACATTGAAACAAGAGACTTCAGATGCTGAAAACAGTTCTGATGGTGAAAAATCTACCTTCAACCCAAAGACTAGTGGGGAGATACTAAGCTTGTACAAGCCTTTCCAAAATTTAAAGAAAGGTACGTGAAGGAATTTTTTATTTTGTTTGAGAAGGCAGCGAAGCAAATGAAGTGGCCAAAAAAAACTTGGATATTGCTCCTACAGAGTAGGTTGGTGGGTAAAGTTTGAGGTTTATGCATCACTTTCAGAAAAGATTTCTGTGAATAGTAAAATGGGGAGATGATGGCCTAGTGGTACTTTTAATCCAGAAACTCAGCTAATATTCTGGAATCATAGGTTCAAATCCTGCCAGGGCAGACAGTGGAATTTGAATTCAATAAAAATATCTGAAATTTAAAAGTCTAGTGATGACTATGAAACCATTGTCAACTGTCGGAAAAACCCAACTGGTTCACTAACTTCTTTAGTGGAAGGAAATCTGCCGTCCTTACCTGGTCTGGCCTAAATCTGACTCTACACCCACAGCAGTGTGGTTGACTCTCAAATATCCTCGAGCAACTAGGGATGGGCAATTAATGCTGGCCAGCCAGCGATGCCCATTTCCCATGAATGAATTTTTAATAAAGGCTATTAGTGTGTGCGACTTAGTCCCTGAGGCATACAGGCAGACATTTCAAAATATTTTCTTATGTTGCTTTTGAGAGGATAGAGCAAAGCAATTTTGACTATTGGGTACGGGCATCAAAGGCAGAGTGTACAAAAGTGGAAAGCCCTGAGGGAAACAATCTTCCTGGAAGAATTTAACAATGAATCGGCCACGCTAAATTGCCCCTTAGTGACCTATTATGCATAGGAGGATTATCAGGGTAAATATGTGGCCTTAAGAGAATAGCGCCTCGGTAGGATGCTCCATCAGAGAATTGATGCTGACCTGATGGGCCAAATGGCCTCTTTCTGCACTAAAGGATTCTATGAGTATCACTTCCACCCTTAGCAGCTTCCTTTCTGGTCTGAATAGAAGTTTCTAGGGGTCAGGTTGTAAGCAGAATAGTGGACAAAATAAACAGTGAGAGTGAGGCAAAAGGGGACGGAGGCACTTCACAGGTTGAACCTCTTGGACAGTTAAACACCATATTTTTATGCTTACAGGCAGGAGGTTACCTACAGAGTCTGAAGAGATCTGTAGGGATAAATCAAATTTAGCCATGCATGATGTGGATGTAGAGGAATCTTCTCCCTTAGAGCAACATACTTATTGTTTAAGTCCTGAGAAACAAGCTCAAGTGGCAGCAGAAATGTAATATATGTTAAAAAAAATCACCTAATTGAGCCTAGTCAAAGCAATTAGAGTTCTCCAGTAATGTTAGTGTCTAAAATTGATGGATTCTGCATAGATTATGAAAAAGTTAATCCAGTAATAAAAATGGCTTCCAACCTAATTCCTCATTTATGAGATTGTATTGACATGGTTGGCAGTGCCATGTTCCTTATTAAGATAGATTTGCTGAAAGAATACTGGCAAGTACGTTTAATGTCTAAGGAGGCATTAGCTTCTGTCGTGCTGAAGAGGCGATGCCAATTCTGAGTAATGGCACTTGGATTAAAAACAAATGCTCCAACCACTTCCCAAAGTCAAATGAATCAAGTGGTCACTAATGTTCCCAACTGTGTGGTTTACTTGAATAATGTATTGATTGACAGCCACACTTGGAAAGACTAACCTGAAACAATTGGAAGCTCTGTTTTAAACAATTACAGGCGGCGGTGGATCAAGTAATAAACCTTGCCAAGAGTGAGTTTGCAAAAACGCGGGTAACTCATTTGGGGCATGTCATAGGGCAAGGACAAGTCTAGCTAAGAACAGCTGAAGTGCAGGCTTTGATGGGATTCCCTGTCCCTAAAACAAAATGGGAAAATGAGATTTTTTGGGAATATGCAGCTTCTGTGGTAGACGTGCCGAACCTGCCCCACTGACGGATATATTTCAAAAAAAAAAGTGGAGGTGGTATGGTTGTGAGCAAGTCAGATAGCTTTTGAGAAACTGAGGGTGTTCCTTCAAAATAAAAATCGATGCTAGTGTCTTGGGGTCTTATTACAGGAAGATGAATTGGATGTGGAGAAGCCAGTGAGATACTTTTCTAAGAAATTAAATTACGTCGGAAGAGATATTCTAAAATAGCAAAGGAAACCTGGGATTGTTAGTGGCCCTTAAACATTTTGAGGTATGTATCCTTCATGGCTGTAAAGAAACACCTAGTATATACTGACAGTAATTCCTTGGGTTTTATGGAATGACATAAGACTTGGAATGACGGACTGTTCCAATGGAATTTGCGAAAACGGTCTCCTAACTTAAAGATTGTTCATATTGTTGGAGAAGATAATGGCCGGTATTCTCCCCCCAAAAAAACACTAAATGCCAACTGTCGGGAAAATGAGAAACTTTCCTGCCTGTTTTTTGAGTGTACGTATCTGAATCAAGCACAGAGTGCCTTAGGGAGATTCACGCCAGAAAGTGCAGGGCAGAGCCTATTCCCGCTGGAGAGGCTGGCAGCATAGTGCTGAGTGAGCCACTGCGTATGCACCGATATGTCAGTGGGGAAATTGACCAATGTGCTCTGCTCTGCTCCCTCCCCATGGTGCCACGGTGTCCGGTGGATGGTGCCAAGCTGGCATTGCCCCAGAGCACCCCTTACCACTGCCCTACCAGGAGGGTCAGTTGGCCGGATGCTGGTTGCAGGTCCTGCTAAAGGCCCCTTGTTGATGTCTCCCAGCCTACTGTACTACTTGAGCAGTGCAGCAGGCTGGGAGAATCCCAGCCAATATAATTATACTGCCTCGGAAAAGCAACCAGCATAAACAAGGACCCCCACACACTCCATAGAACGTTACAGCACAGAAACAGGCCTTTTGGCCGTTATTGGCTGTGCCAAACCATTTTCCTGCCTCGTCCCACTGACCTGCACCTGGACCATATCCCTCCACACCCCTCTCATCCATGTACCTGGCCAAGTTTTTCTTAAATATTAAACTTCATCTGGCAGCTCATTCCACATTCCCTGTGTGAAGACCTCCTTCCCCTCCCCCCCCCACCTAATATTCCCTTTAATCTTTTCCCCCTTCACCCTCAACCCATGTTCTCTAGTTTTTTTTTTCTCTCCCCTAGCCTCAGTGGAAAAAGCCTACTTGCACTCACTCTATCTATACCCTTCATAATTTTATACACCTCTATCAAACCTCCCCTTGTTCTTCTACGCTCCCGGGAATAAAGTCCTAACCTAATCAACCTTTCTCTGTAACTCAGCTTCTCAAGTCCTGGCAACATCTTTGTAAACCTTCTCTGCACTCTTTCAACCTTATTAGTATCCTTCCTGTAAATAGGTGATCAAAACTGCGCACAATACTCTAAATTCAGCCTCTCCAATGTCTTATACAACCTCCCCATAACATTCCAACTCTTATACTCAGTACTTTGCTTTTTATAAAGGCCAATGTTCCAAAAGCACTCTTTACAACCCTATCTACCTGTGACGCCACTTTTAGGGAATTATGTATCTGTATTCCCAGATCCCTCTTCTACTGCGTTCTTCAGTGTTCTACCTTGGTTTGTCCTTCCAAAGTGCAATACCTCTCACTTGTCTGCATTAAACTCCATCTGCCATTTTTCGGCCCATTTTTCTAGCTGGTCCAAATCTCTCTGCAAGCTTTGAAAACCTTCCTCACTGTCCACTACACCTCCAATCTTTGTATCATCAGCAAATTTGCATATCCAGTTTACCACATTATCATCCAGATCATTGATATAGATGACAAACAACATTGGACCCAGCACTGATCCCTGTGGTACACCACTAGTCACAGGCCTCCACTCAGAGAAGCAATCCTTCACCATCACTCTCTGGCTTCTTGCATTGAGCCTATGTCTAATCCAATTTACTACCTCTCCATGTATACCTAGCGACTGAACCTTCCTAACTAACCTCCCACGTGGGACCTTGTCAAAGGCCTTACTGAAGTCTATAACTCCACTCTCTTCCAGCTTGTTCCGTTGAGAAAAAGATACAAATGTCAGAGGTCACGTACCAACTGACTTGAGAATAGCTTCTTCTCTGCTGCCATCAGACTTTTGAATGGACCTACCATATATTAAGTTGATCTTTCTCTAAACCCGAGCTATAACTGTAACACTACACTCTGCGCCTCCCCTTTCCTTCTCTCCAGTGTACTCTCTGAATGGTATGCTTTGCCTGTGTAGCTTGCAAGAAACAATACTTTTCACTGTATCCAACACATGACAATAATAAATCAAATCAAAATAAGAAGCTATCTCTGTGTCCAACTCTGTCAACCGCCTTCAGACTTTTTAATGTTTCACTGAGATCACCTCTCATTCTTCAAAATTCCAGAGAATATTGGTCACATTTACACAGCCTCTCATCACAGGACAACACTCTCATCCCATTAATCTAGTGAACCTTTGCTGTGCCATTTCCAATGTAAATATACCTTTCCTTAAATCTGGAGACCAAAACTGTCCAGTTCTTCAAGTGTGGTTTCACCAAAGCCATATACAATTGTAGAAATATTTGTATGTCCTTGTCTTCCAATCTCATTGCAGTAAGAGTCAACATCCCAGGTCCCCATCCCTGTGACCTATCTACACGAGGCATTAAAGCCAGCTGCTAAAGTTTCTAAGGCAGTTTCTTAAGCATGCAAACTTTATTATCCAGAAGAACAAAAGCAGCATGGTCATGAAAATACTTTGATCTCTGTGCCGTCTACTGCTTGACCTGAACACACATTTTCTTCTTTTCACTACTGGATTAAATGGGGGGAGGGGAGGTGTTAAATTTAACTCACCAGACTACATCAGTTCAAGATGTAGATGTACCACCAGCTTCTGAAAGTCATCAAGTGATGGGCAATATATGCCGACTTGTCCATTAGCACTTAGATCTTAAGAACGAATCGTACCCTGTGTCAGTTAGCATGTTGGATGCAGGTGGTACTTGGGATTAGAATTACAACAGTTTAACCTGCAGCAGACAGCAACAAGTGAACTGCAGCAAACAGAATGATTTGGCGAATCTACCACGAGGCCCCCTGATTAAAAGCACAATTATGTTTCCAGGGAAGCATAGTGAGTGGAGGACACCTAATATCTCTTTGGCTCCATGAGAGATATTGTTTGGCAGCATACTTACGAAGTGGCTGGAGTACATTTTGTTACATTGAAGGTGCAAGAAAGAAACAAGTTTGTGTCTTTCAAATTTTGTGTTGAATCAATCCCAGTCAGTTAAAGCAGTGAGATCTCCAGGCATGATTGAAAGATGAGTAAACAATCTTGCTGGCCAGAATGGGATATTAGTGTGATTCTGCACAGCCATAAACATAAGGATTGCCATTAAAGCTGAATCATTGCATTCAATAGAGCTTTTGGAGAAAGAATCTAAGAAAGGCGGTACATTTTGAAAATGATTGTCTAAATAGGCTTTGTAATAGCTTAGTTGGAGGTCAATTAATTGCGCTCAGCCAGTCTGTTGTTTTAATCAGCCTTACCTGTGCCATCAGAGTTGTTTATGGCCTTTTTTAAAAAAAAGGATGTGGCACTGTATCTTCCACAACTCTTTCTGCTTGGTGATGAGAGAGGAAAAAGGAACAAATTGAGCCAGCTAGAATTTTTTTACCTCGTTTCTTTCCTTTTGAAATAGGGATTGAGTGCTTCATAACAGTTAAGTCATTCTACCAGGAAATCTGGGATGGGAGCCGACTCCTTTCTCCCTCAGGAATGCTGGTTGTTTCCGGGCTTGTTTTCTGGTTACTGGTGTCATTAATCCTTGAGTTCCGTGATGTTTATCACCATTTACCATGTGCAGTAGATGGTTTGGTGTTTTACCTTGTAAGTGTAACTATGAGCCTTAATCATTTTTACTATGTAGATAAACAAATATAGCTAGATTGTTTGTGTGTAAATTAATAAAAACTTACATTCATATGCCTATGTAATCATAGGTTACACTTATCAACATCTGTTAAGACTTGTTTTTCAGTTTTTAGAGATCTAAGTGGTACATTGGCCCAGATTTTGCTCTGGGAATAATGGTGGCTTTTGAGTATTCATGTTATTGTATAAATCATAAAGCAAATTCCAAAAATACATGCTTGCGCAGTTAAAAGTGAAAATCCAAAAGTTGCTATTTGATTTTCTCCTGTTCCCCCACAAGCTATGCATCAGTGGTACCTTGACAATCGGGTTACCAATTATATGGGGCAGATAAAGATATATATATCTATATATATGTAATTGAATTTTCAGCATTGTGATAAGTTTTAATTTCTGCCAAGAAACCTTAATGGGGCTAAAAATGTAATTTTACAAATGTGGAGCCTTTTTCCACCAGGGTATAATTATCACTGGCGATTTTTATGAAGTCATTTATTTTTAACTTGTCCTTTCTCTTGCTCTTCTCTCTCATCTCTCAATCCCATGTTTCTTTGCTTCTTTCGTTTATTTTCTGTACATAATTAAATACTCTCTCTATACTTCCCAGTTTAAACTGTATCTGGTTGACGAGCCCTATTGTTGCTTGTGCTCATGCGTGTTACAAATCCATTCCAGAGGGTGACACACTAGATCAGAGATTTGAGAGGCTGCTGTTCCAGCATTGATAAACAATATGTGGCAAATTTCAACATTTGTTTGCTATTGGTTGCCGTATCCAGGCCATGGTGATCCACAGATGCTTTTACGTTATTTGTACAGTGAGGCAATATGATTTGATCTTATACATGTCTCAACAGAAGAAAAGCAGGAAGAGACAGCATGGTTTAATTTGACTGCATGGGGAGTGATATATAAGGTGCATGTTCATTGGGCAGACGTCTAATTAAGGCTGATCTTCTCCAGTGTGTAGAATAGATAGAATCCTTGAATTTAAAATAAAAGATCTGGTGAGAAAACAAAAGCGAGATGCAACTTGCTTTAAAAAATGGGTTATTTGGGTACCTGATAAAAATCATTGGTCAGTATATACTTTGGGGACCACTGTGTATATTATGTAGATGAGAGAAAATTGACTTTCAGCACCAGGTTGTTTGGTAATCTGCGCTATGTTGTCCCCTTTTTCATTACTTACATTAATAGGCTTGAATGGAGATACAACAGCATTGGTTGTTTGAGCCAAGTGGCCTGTTTCTGTGCCGTATATTGTATGTAGTGCAATGTTAAATTACACCACAAATTGTCACGTTGCTTCACTCCCATGAAGAGAGCATGCAGTCCAATTTCTTTTTGTAAAACTGTCCCAAACAGGGAGGGAGGCAAAAGGTGGGAAATTACAGACCAGTTAGTTTAACATCTGCTGTTGGGAAAGTGTTAGAATCAATTACCAAGCCTGCAATATCAGGACGCTTGGAAAGCCAAAATGCTATCCATCAGAGTCAGCATCGTATTATGAAAGGCAAATCATGTTTGACTAATTTGCTAGAGTTCTTTGAAGATGTAACAAGCAAAGTGGATCATGGGGGTCCTGTAGATGTAGTATATCCAGATTTCCAGAAGGTGTTTGATAAGGTGCCCCGCACAACGTTAAGTCACAAGGTTCGATCACATGGGATTAGGAGTAATTTATTAGCTTGGATAGATGATTGGCTCGTGGACAGAAGACAGAGTTGGGATAAATGCTTTTTTTCTGGATGGTAAAAAGTAACAAGTGGGATGCCACAGGGGTTGGTCCTTGGACCCCAACTATTTACAATCTCTATTAATGACTTAGATACAGGGATAGAAGATTCTATAGTCAAGTTTGCAGTTGACACAAAAATACGTGGGATAGTAACATGAAATAAGAATCCTCCAAATGGATATACATATAAGTTAGAAGAGTGGGCCAAAAGATGGCAGATGGAGTTTAACGTGGAAAAGTGTGAGGTCATGCATTTTGGTTGGAAAATTGGGAAGGTTACTTATTATCTAAATGGGGAAAGACTTCGGGGTGCTCTGGTGCAGAGGGATCTGAGTGTCCTTGTTCATGAGTCACAGAAAACTAGAATGTGGGTATGGCAGATAATAAAGAAAGTGAATGGAATATTGTTATTTATAGCTAAAAGAATAGAATGTAAAGGTAAGGAAGTATTGTTGCAACTATACAAGCAATGGTGAGACCGCACCTGGAATATTGTGCACAGTTTTGGTCCCTTTGTTTGACGAAAGGTGTAGTGGCATTGGAGGCAGTTCAGGGGAGGTTCACTAGATTGATTCCAAAGATGAACGGTTTGTCGTATGAAGAGAGATTAGATTAGATTAGATACTCTCTGGAAATTAGAAGAATGAGGGGAGATCAAAATGAGGTATACAGGATGATAAAAGGTATGGATAAAGTAGACATGGAGTGGATGCTTCCGCCTGTGGAGCATTCTAGGAAGAGAGGCCACAGTCTTAGGATAAAGGGTAGCAAATTTAAAACAGAGTTGAAGAGAAACTTCTTCTCTCAAAGCGTAGTGAATCTGTGGAATTCGCTCCCCCCAAAGTGCACTGGATACTGGGACAGTGAATAAATTTAAGGAGGAGTAGGACAGATTTTTAGTTGGTAATGGGTTGCAGGTTTATGAGGAGAAGGCAGGAAAATGGGGATGAGGAGCATATCAGCCATGATCGAATGGCAGAACAGACTCGATGGGCCAAATGACCTAATCCTCCTCTAGCTTATGAACCTATGAGCAAACAACTTGTCAACACAATTCACCTTTCCAGCTACTCTTTTGATCCGTTTTGGGGTCCCTCCAACTTTCCCATCCTTTCTCCACCTCTCAATCTGTCTCTGATATCAACGAGTTCAAACGCCTCCTTCAATTTCTTTCTCCTGCAGCAGTGTTGTTGAAATTGCTGGGGGAAATCAAACCTACTTTTGATGAACATATTGGTGATACAATATGATGTTCCACTTCACTACCCTTAAATGAATTTCTAATACGCTGTTACATCTCCTTGGAACGGTAAGCTGAATAGTGTATGATGGATTGAATGGATTTCATTAATTGTGCTCCAGTTCCCTAGTTTTCTTTATTACTGCTTCCCTTGCAATAGGATAGTGTTGCAAATTTTGAAAGCTTTTTCACTAAAACATGTCCAGCTTTACACTATGGGAGACATTTGCGTTCTAAAGCTTAAATGATCATGCCTTTCAGCCCTTTCACTTCCCACAAAAGTCTAACCCATTATGTTCCAACAGTATATCCTTATCCTTATCCTCAGGTTAATGCTTGTTAGGTAGTCATTCTTGTTCTTAACCTGTTCAATGTCCTCTCTTTTCCATCAACTATGCCTATAGACCACAAATTATTCAACCACAAAGTAGCAGCTGTCCCCATTCTGCTTTCCTTTGATCCTTTTCTAGTGTGTCGGAGGCTTTTTATCCACCTCTTCTGTTTTTTAGGCGCAGCCCCTAATTGAACAAAGAACATGCATTAATATTTTGGCAACTGCAATCTGCTCCGGAGCACTTGGTAACTAACGAAATATAATTTAAAATGCAGGTACCATGGAGTGTGAGCGGACACACTTATAATTTGCACACAGATTTTACTTAAGCACTTAATAATCTGCTTTAGGTCATATTGGCTATGGGATAAATGTCGGCTAGGATGCCGAAAGAACTACCTTCCTGTTTGAATTGTGTTGTGTGATCTTTTGCGTTCACCTGAGGGGGAAAACGGGGGCCTTAGTTCAGTATTTTAGCATGAAATATGACTCCTCCCAACAATGCAACTTTCCATTGGCCCTACATTAAATGGTCATTCTTGGTTATGTGGACAAATCAAACTTAGACAAGCATTCTTTGGAGGGGTGATGGTTCTACCAGCATGTACATATTAATTGTGATAGTGTAATGATTATATTCTGGGACTTGTAAGCCTGAAGCCTGGACAATGCTGTTGATAATTTCATTTCTCACCAAGCCAGTTTTAAACTCAGCTATTGAAATCAGTCTGAAATAAAAATAGCATCAGTAATGGTGAAAATGAAATGACCGCAATGTCTTAAAGCATTCATTTGGTTCTCTGATATTCTTTTAGAGAAGAAAATCTGCCATGCTTACCTGGCCTGGCCGATATGCAAGTGCAGACCTAGAGTTAACACTGAACAGCCCTATCTTATCAAGCCCTGGCAAGCCGTACAATTGTCTCAAGGGCAATTAATGGGTGGCTGATCAATGCTGGCCTTTCAGATAGCACTCACATCCATGAGTTAATAAGAATATGCTTTTTCAGTAAAACTTGCACAGCTTTACACTGTGGTAGACATTTGCCTCCTAAAGTTAAATGATCATGCCATTCAGCCCCTTCACTTGGAACCATTATGTTCCAATCATATATTTCCATGCTCTCAGTTTAAGACTTGTTAGGTAGTCATTCTTGTTCTTAACCTGGACAATGTTCTCTCTCTTTTCCATTAACTATGCCCATAGACCACAAATTACTCAACCGCAAGGTAGTAACTGTCCCCATTCTGCTTTCCTTCATTGGGTGCACAGGATTCTTAACCTTTCCTTCCAAACCCTGACCCTCAAAATGTTCCAAATAATTATTTCAATCCAGTATAACTTCCTAAATCGTGACTAATCTGTTCTTATGTAATGGGGAAAAAGTGGTGGCATATTTCTTGACCATGAAATAAGTTTCTATGTCATAGCTTCATTGTAGAGTCCTGTTATGCTCACTGTTTTTGCATGGTTCTGATTTTTCACCTTTATTTCCTTATGCCTTTTTTAACACCTGTAAATCAGTAAGCAGTGAAGTTTAAAGATCTTGCTGCACTTTCCAATGTTCATCCATGCTTTTGCTTTAAAGCAGTCATAAATTGATGGAATGGGTGCAAGGAACAGAATTCAGCATCCACTCCCCCTGTTCATCATCGTATGCTGTCCTCTGATCATGTCAACTTCCACATTCGTGTCACAGACATCCACCTGTACTTTATTTTTAAATTCTTCCACAGTAGCACTGGCAAGGCTAGCATTTGTTACCCATCCCTAATTGTCCTTGAACTGACCTGGCTATTTCATGAGGTGGTTGGTCAACCACGTCGCTGGCGTGTCTGGAGTCACATGCAGGCTAGATTAGGCAAGGATGGCAGATTTCCTTTTCTAAAGGACATTATTGAACCAGGTGGATTTCTATGAGGGCTGACCATAGTTTTATTGTCACCATTACAAAGAACAAAGAAAATTACAACAAAGGAACAGGCTCTGTGGCCCTCCAAGTTTGCACCAATCATGCTGCCCAACTGAACTAAAATGCCCTATCCTTCTGGGGACCATATCCCTCTATTCCCATCCTAGTCATGTATTTGCTAAGACGCCCCTTAAAAGTCACCATCGTATCTGCTTCCACTACCTCCCCAGGCAGTAAGTTCTGCGCACCCAACACCCTCTGTGTAATAAACTTGCCTTGTAGATCTCCTTTAAACCTTGTCCCTCGCACCTTAAACTTATGCCCCCTCGTAATTGACCCTTCCACCCTGAGGAAAAGCTTGTGACTATCCACTCTGTCCATGCCCGCCATAATCTTGTAAACTCTCATCAGGTCGCCCCTCAACCTCCGTCATTCCAGTGAGAACAAACCAAGTTTCTCCAACATCTCCTCATAGCAGATGCCCTCCATACCAGACAACATCCTTTTCTGTACCCTCTCCAAAGCCTCCACATTCTTCTGGTAATGTGGTGACCAGAATTGAGCACTATATTCCAAGTGCAGTCTAACTAAGGTTCTATAAAGCTGCGACACAACTTGCCAATTTTTAAACTCTACGCCCCACTCGATGAAGGCAAGCATGCCGTATGTCTTCTTAACTACCTTCTCCACCTGCGATACCACTTTCAGTGACCTGTATACCTATACACCCAGACCCCTTTGCCTATCAATACTCTTAAAGGTTCTGCCATTTACTGTATATTTCCTATCTTTATTAGACCTTCCAAGATGCATTATCTCACATTTGTCCAGATTAAACTCCATCTGCCATCTCTGCGTCCAAGTCTCCAACCGATCTCTATCCTGCTGTGTCCTCTAATGGTCCTCATCACTATCCGCAAATCCACCAACCTTTGTGTCATCTGCAAACTTACTAATCAAACCAGTTATATTTTCCTCCAAATTATTTATATATGGTGCAAGCACATAATAAATATACAAGAAGCATTTCTGAGACTAGCTTTCAATTCCAAAGCTATTGGTGGGATTTGAACCTGTGATTGAGAGCATTAGCCTGAGCCTCTGGATTGATGGTCTAGTGACATTAGCAGTGCACTACTGTCTCTTTCATTTGCTGGATTGAGCAGCATGTTGAACATTTCTGCATTATGCAAGCTATAGGCATGATTTTTCTCTCTTGGTTGCATGCTCTTGCTTCCAACTCATAGCAAGCACTCTCTGGTGGATTCTTAGTCTGATTTCATAGTGGGCAATTTCAGTGTTCTGATAACGTACACTATCAAATGAAACAACCAATGAGGTTGCTGAGAAACCATGTCAAGCTTGTGCATTTTGGGAGAGCTCAAGGATGATTTGATACAGTTTCATGTCAGGTTTTCCAATTCTCAATAAATATGCCTTTTTGAACATTCTCATTTGGTAGATTGGTGCTCTAGATTATCCATAAATCCCTCATGGAGGAATTGTAGTTGGGCAAAGCAGCTGTAGGAATACAAAGTTATGTGCATATAGGGCAAAAACAAATGAGTGAACTGTAATCAAACTAAGGAGCCATATCAAAGCATGCATGTAAGTATGTGGTTAATGCAAAGAGCCCAGCAGCTATCTGCACTGATACTTGGGTCTCATGATACACAGCAGAATGAGACTATGAACTGGGTTGGCTTGTTGGGTCCTTGACTGCCTCATTCTGCTCAGTGTCTTCACTGGGGCATTGCTGTAGCTTCGCCATGTAAGGAATTGTTGGCATGGACCCACGAGTCTGTGTGAATGTTTTGGTACATTAATGGATCAGTAGAAGTCTAATCACGTTTCTCTTAAAATATGTAAAGTGCTCTTTGTTTTTTGGATTTGCTTATTGAATTTTTAATGAGTTCTTAGGTGGGCCTTCTTACGATGTCTGTAAATTGGCAGCTTTTAGCTGCAGTTTCTGAAAATACAAAATTAAGGGGGAGAATTGGCGAATTCTCCCTAAAAGCTATTATGGAGGTTGAAGATTTGGAATAACATAGTTAATTGATTTAGAGTATCTGAGATTTTTTTCATTTAATTTAGATAGAGGATCACGATCTTTAATTTTTAACTTCTCAACTTTTTTTTGCAGCTACATTTGGGTTTGTAATTACAGTGTAAATTTATTTCATTGTTGGATTTTTTTTAAACAAACATTTGGAGAATGAAGAGCAGCAGCAGGTGAGATCACAGGTGAGGGGGGCTGCTCATAAGGGGTGATACCCAATGGATGGGATGTACAGCTCAAAGGTGTCTTTCTTGGAGCTATCTGCAGTGCCTCAGAAGTTTGTGCTTCTCCATGCAGGTTATTACTGAATATTGCAGACTTCTGAAACAGAACATAGAAACTAGAAGCAGAAATAGGTCATTCGGCCTTTTTGAGCCTGCTCTGCCATTCATTTTGATTATGGCTGATCATTGAATTCAATATCCTGATCTCCCCACCCCCCCCCCATATCCCTTGATCCCTTTAGCCCCAAGAGCTATATTTAATTTCTGCTTGAAATCAGACATCATTTTAGCCTCAGCTAAATTCTGTGGTAGTGAATTCCACAGATTCACCATTCTCTGGGTGAAGAAATCTCTGCTCACCTCAGTTCTAAAGGGTCTACCCCTTATCCTCAAACTATGGCCCCTAGTTTCCCCCGCCACCATTGGAAACATTCTTTCCGAATCTACCTAGTCTAACCCTTTTAGAATATTATGTTTCTGTTACATCCCCTCTCTCTCAAACTCCAGTGAATATAATCCTATCTCTCCCTGTGTCTGCATGGGTTTCCATCAGCTGCGTAATTACAGTGTAAATTTATTTCATTGGAATTTTTTTTAAACAAACATTTGGAGAATGAAGAGCAGCAGCAAAAGACCACAGGTGAGGTGGGGGGTGGGGGTAGTGGTGTACATTAAGTTGATTGGTCACGTTAAAATTGCTGCTTAGTGTCAGGGAGACTAATGGGGTAAATACACGGGGCCACAGAGACAGGGCCTGGATGGGATTGTCATTGGTGCAGACTTGATGGGCTGAATGGCTGCCTTCTGCATTGTTGGGATTCTATGATTCTAACCAACTTAGTCTCTCCTCATGTGACAGATCCGCCATCCCAGGAATCAACCTGGTAAACCTTCACTGCGCTCCCTGTATAGCAAGGACCCACTGCTTGCTAGCTCTGCCAATGGCTGTGAAAGTCACCCCTCCTGACTGCTATGTCCTTTGTGTGGATGTGCCGGCGTTGGACTGGGGTAAACACAGTAAAAAGTCTGACAACACCAGGTTTTAGTCCAACCGATTTATTTGATAGTAAACTCACAAGCTTTCAAGGGGACTCCCTCTTCGTCACCTGATTGGATCTGATGCCATGAGATCTGGAGTTAATGTTGAGGACACCCAGGGCCACTCCATCCTTTGTGTATAATACTGTGCTGCCAGGATTGACTGTGATTTTATTGTATTGGCAGAGTATGCTTAATTGGGCCCCATGCTCCGCTCCAACTCCTACTTCTTATGCTCATTTTTGGTGGTTCTGAGCTGTCAGTGGGATGTGATGTGACATATGTAAGAATGTTGATGGAGGAGACTGTGACATTGGCTGAAAGGTATGATTTTGTGAGGATGACTATACTTGACTGTTGCTAGCCTGTAGGACTGCTTTCCCAACTTTGGCACAAGTACCTGGATATTCATGAGGAAGACTTTGAAAGATTAACTGGGCCAGAAGTGCCTTTGTTGTGTCCAAGTACAGTGTATTGGGCTGATGAGTGCTTGCATATTTTTGTTGATATAGTTCATAGATTGACATTTCTGGTGATGATAGGGCTTTAAAAAAAAACTTTCAATTTTTGTTTGGTACAACTAAGGTAAATAACGCAGTTAGAAACTTGTCTCTAAAGGTCAAAAAGGACAAGTCTACCTGAATGATGATTGTGGATAAAGTGAAACGTTGATTATATTACATAAAGTTTTGGATTTTTATAATGTATAGCTAAGCAAAGCTGGCAGTGCTAAAAATTAAGGACAGTTCAGTTGGACTTTTGGACACCTGGGTGAAAGCATTTATGCCACTGATATTGAGAACGGTGCTCAGGAAGTTCGTATGCATCACTTGCTTTCTTCAGCACTAACAAAGCAAACTTGGATGTACCAAATTCTGAAATTGTTTTCTCTTTTATCCTTTGCGCTTTGAATGCATTTACTATTACAACAATAATTGGAAGAAATGGTTGCAACAGAACTTTATGTCTACCACAGGAAGTGATGCAAAGGAATTTCCTAGGCACGGCTGCGAAGAAGCAAAGCACAATGGCACCGCCCTGTTACCCAAACATCCAACTGAGCTGCACGCAATTACTGACAGAACCTTTGTTCAACTAGATACAAAATCTAACTATAATGGTGAGTAATCCTTCAGCATATCCAGAATTAGAAATAGGGTAGAGCTGTCCTTCAGTGCTGTACTTGTGTTCCTGATTTGGTTTCCGTTTGTTGTTGTGGTTTGTTAGAATATGCTTGCCACACATCACGTGTTGTTGTCTTCATCTTATCGTAGTCTTTGTGTAATTCTAGTACTAAAATACATAATTGAGTGTCCATCCATAATCATCGCCATCTCAAGAGTACAAAACAGCTCGTTTCCCAAAAAGCATGTTCTTGTTTTTTTGTTTTGATGTATGCATTAGTAATGTGAAGTTAAACCCTAGACAACACTTGTATGCTGTTGTGAAAGCGAATGCAAATAAAGATGAAATTAATGGCCCTTCATTATCAGCTTATTGCAGTTGATCAATTATTAACTGGCTTAAATAGTGCATTATTGTAGCACTGTTCATACATTTAGAGTATGATGTACAATATTATGACTCTGCCATTTAAATTCTGCAACATGCATGTTTCAAACCTGTATGATAAGTTGTCAGCATCACACCTGACAACTTTGTATTACAGTGATTCTTAGTTCTGGATCTGTCTTCCTACTGTTACACATCTTTTTTTAAAAAAACTTGAATAATTTGCATTTTTTTTTGAGGTGCAGGGGAAGTGAGTATCCTCTTTATGGCTCCTGCTCTGCAGATTGCTGCTCATCACTCAAGTCCATTTGGGCTGGTTGATTGGACTGAGTTAATAACTTGCTTATTAAAACCATTCCATAACTGGCCACAGGGTGAATGAGGTCTTGTGGTGTCTCACCTTGTTATGTCTTACATAAAATGCTTGTCTTTTTGTTTGGTGTTCTCCCCGTCAGCTGGCCCAGAAGATGGACAACACTACCCAAGCTGAAGTGATATGCTGGTGATGTGATTTGAGAGTCTAGTGTTGAGGTGCCAGCCATATGAACTAACTCTGTGTTACTTCAATATTTATGGCTGGTGTGTAGCAATTTAAAAAAAACTCGGTGTGAGAAGGTTTTTCCTCACGTCGCCATCACTTCTTTTATCACTCACCTTAAATTAGTATCCTCTGGTTCTCAATCCTTCCACCAACGGGAACAGTTTCTTCCTTTCTATTCTATCCAGCCCCTCATGATTTTGCATTGTTCCGCCAAATCTTCTCTCAACCTTCTCTTCTCCAAAGGAGCACAGTCCCCATTTCTCCAATCGTCTTACTGGACTGAAATTTTGCATGCCCGGGTTGATTCTCAGGAATCCTTCCTGTACCCTCTTTAACCCTTTTACACCTTTTCTAAAGTGTGGTGCACAGAATTGGACCCGATACTCCAACCAAGGCCAAACCAGTGTTTCATACATTTTGCATTTTAAAATTCACATGCTTTTAGCTCGTGAAAGTATATCTTGAGGTGTAGGAGTTAAGAGTAAACTGAGATTGCAAGTTGCCAGCTCTGAAGCATTGTGTCCTGCAGCTGATGATTTGAATTTTTTTCCTTGCAGGATGTGGACAGCACTGACAGTATCACATTTATTACTATTCTTGTATTAAAAATATTCTGTGAATGTGTTTACTAATTTACTGTTGCCACCTGCTCTCTTGTATAGCTGGCAGGTTGAAGCTGCTGTCAGCTTATGTTTCTCTGAGTAATATTTGAAACTTATAACCTTTGATTGGAGAGAAAGGAAAGGAACTTTGCGCATTTCTCATAACATCTGGAATACCATCTTATTGGACAAGCTACTGTGGCAGATTGTTTACTTGCTATGGTGCTTAGGGTCTAGACTTGAGCTTCTAATTCCATGTATTGCACATTCCTGGATTCATGCAGTGCATTCGGGGAAATGTTCTTTACCAAAACTAATGAGAACTAATTTAAATGGGGAGAGAAAAGGGGAATGTACCTCCAGTTGTGGTGCCAAGTCAGATAGACCAAGGATTATGGGTCCAAATTTTATTCAGTTCCTTGGTCTGTGGTGAGCAGGTTCAATTCAGTTGTGTCCACAAACTAAGGAGGTTAGAATGCAACCAATAATAACATTACAATAGATCCAATGGTAACCTGCTATAATGGTCAGCTGATCCAAATGACAGAATAATGAGATGGGCAGCTGACTGCAGCTGCAGTATAAATAAAAAGCTGCTGTATTTTGTGGAAGCTTGGAATACCCAAAGTGTGGCCTCAAATGTTGGAGTAATGAAGTTTCTTTATTAAACCTTTTTCTTTGATTTATAAGTTAGAGTGAGTTTTGTTTTATTTTGTTGCCGATAACCGAAGAGTTCCTTCTGGTGGATCAACATGAGGGAGTTCCTGCTGGAAGGAGTGTTTTTGTCAGCTTTGTGATAGGCTATGGCTGGCTCAGTTCCAATGTGCTCTACAATTCACTAATATGTTCCTATTCACTGTTGTGGCTTTAGTGTGAAAACCACTTGATATTGTACTCCAGCTTTCAGAAGAGAGGGAAAAAAGGTTGGAATTTTATTTTGTTAAATTAAGGAATGACTTTGAGGAGACCAGAAGGAGAAAGTGCTCTCTCATTCTGCCTGGCAAGAGATGGGGTATTAAAATGGAACGAGAAGAAGAAGTAATTGTTTATTCTGCATTCCCCACAAACCACAGAATTATAACTCCTTAAAGATTATCTTTCCAACTCATAAGAATCAATCTCTGTCCCACATGTTGAGTTGGCCTGAAGGTGTCAATGCACGACAGTAAAACCTCCGTAACAATAACAGATTTGTTCCTGACCAATTGGATAGAGCTCTAGATAAGCGATTGAGAGACAGATAACTAACAAATCTGCGACCCGAGAGTTCCAGACCCAAGTACGGGGCAAGTGAGTATGTGTGTACGTAGATAACACTGTGGTGGTCCAGTATATCATAGCAGGCGAGCGAGATGCTAAACAGCCTTTCAGATAAGTGTTAAAGCTCACATAGTACTATTTGAATAAGAGCAAAGATGATCTTCTGGTGTCCAGGCCGATGTTTATTTCAAAGAATAGCACAAAAAGATCAATCAGGTAAATGATCAGATAATATTTGCAAGACAATGATCTGCATGGCAAAGGTTATTATACTTCAATGGTACTTTGGTTTTGAACAGCTTTGGAATGTACTAAATATATGGAATGCAAAATTATTTTTTCTTTTATTGGAAGATGCTCCTATCAGTTCAAAATTCATTTCAATGCATGAAGGCATCTACCAGGAACAAGTTTGGAGCAACTGGAGATGGTGAATAACCATGGGCACCTTTGTTTTTAATTGAGGGCTAAGTTCATGTCTCCAGACTAGAGGCTGAAAACTCCTCTTCTTCCATTGGCCATGTGGATTTTCGAATGCATTTCCCTGAACCCATGGATAGTTCAAAAACTTCAAACCACCAGAACAAATGTTGTCCTGATAACCTGATATTAATCTCAAAGCTCATTTGTCACAAACTGTGACAAGGAGTAGGGACAGGTTTTCATTTCCTCTGCTTCAGCTGTATACAGCATTTGATGTGTCCATGTCTGGAGATTATTATCCTTACATTGAGATGCTTTGAACTGCTCCTGGTGTGTGGAGCAGATGAAAGATGATAGATTATTTCCCTGATGGGATTTTCATCCTTGGATATAAATCTGGCAACCATAGCCACCTTGCATGGAATATAATTTTGGGCAAGAGAGATGGGCTATTAAGTAGTTCAAGTCACTGCACAAAGACACGTATACTCTCGCTTAATGTAAAAACACAGGCAGGCTCTACCTTTCTATAACATAGAACAATAGAATCCTTAGAGTGTAGAAAGTGGCCATTCGGTCCATCAAGCCTGCACCAAATCTCTGAAAGAGCATCTTAATTAGGCCCCCTTGCTCTATCCCCTAACTCTGCACATTTACCATGGCTAATCCACCTAACCTATACATCTTTTGGACACTAAGGAGCAATTTAGTATGGCTAACCCACCTAACCTACACATCTTTGGACTGTGGGAGGAAATCGGGGCACCTGGAGGTGCAGTCACGGAGAGAATGTACAACCTCCATACAGATAGTCATCCAAAGCTGGAATCGAACCCGGATCCCTGGCATTGTGAGACAGCAGTGCTAACCACTGTGCCATCCAACTTCATTATCATGTGTGTGCTTGGCCCAGGCCTATCAAGGCAGCTACACTCCACCATTGTGATGGGAATGCTTGCTGTTCAGTGAAACAAGACCCTACTGGGTAAGTAATCTGCCTTTTTAAACTCTTGGCCTTTTCAGTTATCTCTGTCCTTCATTTAAAGCAGAGTTGTAACCCTGTCATATTTAATATCAATTATCTTTTAATATTGCCTCATCTTTATGAAGGCAAAGTCCCATTATGAGATTGCTTTCAAAATGTCATTTTTCTTTGCAAAAATGCAACTTTTGAACAATATTTTCCTCTTGAATTTAAACCCAAGGCAGTAATTACACAAAATCCAATGTGTGGACAGCGGTAAATTATACATTATCTTATTAAAGGCTATTGACAGTTACTGTAGATGGTGATTGTGAGTATACTAAAAATAAGCTGTTTTAAAGTAGTAGTCACTGTTGGTGTTTAGATTTATTTCCATGAAATGATACTTCAGCTGCACTCTGCTTGTAATTACCTTGAAATGTGAATTGAATGGTTCATCAACTCCGCCTGGTCACATAGATTATTTTAACATCCATCCATACTTTTGCAGTTCAAATTTTCTACTTCCCTGCGTGTTTGTTTTTTTTTCCATTTTTAGAGAACTCCTCCCCAGAAGGTTACCTTGCATCCCTAGATCTCGAAAGCTAACAGATAACTCAGCCATTTCCAGTTGTAGGAAAACAAACTTAGGCAGCATCTTTCCTGCCATATAAGATAACACACAAGGCATTTACGGCAAAGGTAAAGTCGTATGTTGCCATACAGATGGAGAAGGTGTGATAGCACTGGAGGTGATACAGAGGAGATGCACCAGGATGTTGCCTGGGATGAAGAATTTGAGCTACAAGGAGAGACTAGATAGGCTTGGATTGTTCTAGCATTGGAAGTTACAGATAGTTCTATGGCTTGGTAGGTATAGATGTGATCGGTGCAACTTGTGGGCCGAAGAGCCTGTTTGTGCTGTAGTGTTCTACGTTCTATGTTTTCTTTGGAGCAGAGAAGGCTATGGGGGTGGGGGGGGAGGGGCTCGGAAATGATTGAGGTGTGTAAGATTGAGGGGTATGGACAGGGTGAGCAGGGAGCAGCTGTTCCCCTTGGTTGAGAGGTCAATCACGAGGCGACATAGTCTTAGGGTAAAGGGCATGAGATTCATAGGGGGTTTGAAAAAAAAACTTGTTCACTTAAAGGATGGTGGGAATCTGGAATGTGCTGCTTGGGAAGGTAGCAGAGGGTAGAAGCTTTACAATCTTCAAAAAAAAAATTTGGATGAGCACTTGAAATATCGTAACATTCAAGGATACGGGACAAGTGGGGGAAAATGGCATTAGTGCACCTTTAGTGGCAGTTATTGTTGGTGTAGATTTGATGGGACGAAGGGCTTTCTCTGTGCTGTATGACTCTGACTAAATCATCTTAAGGCAGAAAACAGAGGTAAAGGATGTTTTTTTGGAATGGGAAGACATGGCGAGTCCCACAAGGCTCTTTATTGGGAGTGATTTTACTGGCTCCATTGATAAATGACCTGGACTGAGGAATTGAGAGCAGAATACCAAAAATCTGATGAAATCAAACTCATGGGAATGGCTAATTATGTTCAGAGTTGTAGGACTGCATAGCAGAGTTATCATTAAGGAAGATGTACAAAAGATGTGGTTCAGTGCAGAAAATGGGGAGTTGCCTGTAATATAGTTTGTAAGCACAGGTACAGCACCTCAAACCTGACTTCTTGAAATTCGGCTGTCTGAAAACTGGACAATTATTTTGAGCAGGCCATGCATGAATGCCCCATGGAGACAAGTGCATAATTGGAGTTTAACGATTTAAGCATTCGGGCCCCAAAAGATTTGTATTGTTCTGCTAGCTTTAATTAATTAATTAACCACAAATCCACAATGAAAAAGCAGCACTCTAAATGTGCCCTCTGGGCAATAGTAGAATGAAGAATAATATAAATGGCTCCATTCAGTATTGTGTGCCTGTTGTTTCCCAAGCTCTGAATGGTTGGAGTGACCCTTGACATCACCCGGCCTAGCTCAGCTCGTTTTTTGCCAAACTTCATAACAACATGGTGCCAGTCTCACCATTAGGACCCTGCTTCAGGTATCATTGATGAATGAACTTCGAACATAGAACATTACAGCACAGTACAGGTCCTTTGGCCCTCGATGGTTTCGCAGGTCGGCACAACAATGTGAAGCCTATCTGAACTACCCTATTCCAATATCATCCATATGTTTATCCAATGACCATTTAAATGCCCTTAATGTTGGCGAATCAACTACTGTTGCAGGCAGGGCACTCCACGCTCTTACTATTCTGAATAAAGAACCTACCTCTGACTTGTCCTATATCTGTCACCCCTCAATTAAAAGCTATGTCCCCTTGTGCGAGCCATCTCCATCCGAGGAAAAAGGCTCTCACTGTCCACCCTATCTAATCTTCTGATCATCTTATATGCCTCTATTAAGTCACTTCTTAACCTTCTTCTCTCTAACAAAAACAGCCTCAAGTTCCTCAGCCTTTCCTCATAAGATCTTCCCACCATACTGGGCAACTTCCTCGTAAATCCCCTCTGCACCCTTTCTAATGCTTCCACATCCTTCCTATAATGTGACAACCAGAACTGTACGCAATACTCCAATTGCGGCCGCATCAGAGTTTTGTACAGCTGTAACATGACTCATGGCTCCGAAACGCAATCCCTCTACCAATAAAAGCTAACTTTTCCTCTAATACTGACAGGAAAGTAGCACAATGGAAACTGTATCTTGTGTGATTTGTAGAATGAAAAGAAACAACATGGCAGAGACAGATATCCTGACATTAGGACCAAATGCATCTCATAAGGAAAGGATAATTACATAGTGCGTGAGGCCAAAACCAACTTTCACCTTGCCCCCTCCCCCCAAAAACCATCAAGCCTGGAAATCTGAGTTTACTGGTTTTGAGACACCACACCTGTACAATGAATGCTTCCAGGGATGGGGGGTTGTAAGTTTAAAAGTTTAAAGTTAAAGTTTATTTATTAGTGTCGTAAGTAGGCTTACATTAACACGGCAGTGAAGTTACTGTGAAAATCCCCTGGTTGCCACACTCTAGTGCCTGTTTGGGTACACTGAGGGAGAATTCACCATAGCCACGGACTATGGGAGGAAACCAGAGCATCTGGAAGTAACCCCCACAGACACAGGGAGAACGTGCAGACTTTGCACAGACAGTGACCCAAGCCGCGAATCGAACCCATATGTTGTCATGTGCCTATTTTCCTCGTAGTTCACAATACTTCAAAGTTTATGGAAAAGTATCATAACAAAATTGGTTTAGTTTGGAGAGAATAACTAAAATGTATACTTAAAGGCAGCATGTCATGGTACGGAAACATGAGGAACATATTCATTGCAAAGCAGGAAATATTAATGATGACATTTTTAAAGAAACTTCAGCTTTGCATTTGCAAGTAATTTTGCTATCTCAGTCCTAAGATTTATCATCTTACAGTACATTCCAGCTTCCTTATTTTATACTGTATACACCAGCTATGATAAACTGTGATATCTAGCATCTAGAATCTCCTTCGTTTTGGTTTTAAAGTACCGTTAATTCCAAAGTCAAGATATCAATTACCACAAAGAATATGAAATTTTAAAAAAAGTGCAACAATGAGCTTGTGGTTCAGGCCATGGTTATAAAGTGCTTCTTTGATATCAAATATTCAGATTATCAATTACAAACAATAGAAACTAAAAGATTAACAGAACTGGCCAACCCCTTTGATCTTCAGCTGCTAATTATACAAATAATTTATGCAATGGGGTATGGATTTGATACGAACACTAAAATAAGAAGGAAATGGAAGATTTTTGGTTCTGTGATCAGGGCGACAAAGATTTAGGAAATACATGAGTGAGACAAAATGGGCCTCAGCAAGATGTGATGTTCGAATGGAAAAGCCTTTCTTCATTCTTCACAGAATCCTACAGTGCAGAAGAGGCTCTTCGGCCCATTGAATCTGCACTGATGCATGAAAGGTCTTGACCCACGCACTTAATCCCACTTGCCAGCACTTGACCCCTAGCCTTGAATGTTATGGCATGTCGAGTGCTCATCCAGGTACTCATCCATTCTTATCTTCTTATGCTGTATAATCTATTTTGTGCAATCTATGACTTTGATTTATGTGATGATTTGTACTGGTTTGAAGCAGTGTGTTGTTCCTACAAAGACAAAATTGTTTTTAAAAATGATTTATGAAAAGATATTAAATCACTCTATACATTACAAGTGGAAAGAGGTCTGATACCATGAGCAACTTCCTCTTCACTTCATTATTGACCAATGCTGCCAGGATCTTTCCTGGTGAACCACAGAAATTGGGCATTGAGCCCATCAAGCCATTCCTGTTGACTGTATGCTTGCAGGCAACCAAAACGCATCCCAACGCTCTTCGGTCTCATCATGGCACCTTGCTTCAAATATTTGTCAATTTTAAAAGATGCAATGGCAACCACACACTGGGGCCAAACAATCAATACCCTAATAACCCTTCTTCTAACCTCAATGACTTCAACGTTCTTCCTATACCAAGGCACTCAAAACTGCCCACAGGATTCTTTCTTCAGTCTAACCAATGTTTGTACAAATGTATTTCCTAATGCTGAAGGAAACAGAATACTGTAAAATTTTAAAAATGCAACTTCATGACTGCTGCACGCTGCTGGATTCAATCAAAAATAAGCAGCAAATTCATCCTTGCCCTCTCCAAACATGCCAGTTGGCAGATCGTATAATGAGAGGTGCCTGGCAAAGATAAGGCTGTCAGATAATACATTGATACAGCTAACAACCATCCTTCACTCCAGTTTTCAACTTGGTCTGTTTTCTCAAAAAAGAAACATTAAGATTTGACATACAAACAGCTACTGCCAAATGTGCCCTTCAAATAGTATTCCTCAATCTTTAAATCAACGTACTGAAGTTCCTCATGTGAAACCTGTAATTAATTATGCATAATGAATAAAATAAATGTAACACTGCAGCCTAGAGCCTAGAAGCTATTTCATTGACTAACTTATAGCATTCTGTAATTCTATCTATTACAGCTGCATCACTGTTTTGTGCACAAATTACACACTCGTAAGTTCATGCTACTGCTTGCTCCCGAACCCATTTTCAAGCACTTATCCAATTCCTCTTTAAAATGATGCATGGGTTTTGTTTCAACTAAAGTTTTGTAGTAGAGAATTCCTTCCGTGAAGACTGCTTTTTCAATTTAACTATTGTGATTTTGTCAAAAATGTGCTCACGTGGCTATCTTACAGAGCAGTGGAAACAAGTCATTATTATCTCCCTGCGTAATCTCTATAAAGCCAATGTTTTAGTTTTCTCAGCTGTAATGAGTCTTCCAGAGTGACTCTTCATAATCATAAACCTCTGGTAAATAAAAACTCATCTGTGTTTACAGTTGCACGTGTAACTTTTTCTTAACAAGATGTCAAAACTGTAAATGCACCACTAACTGCACCCTAAAATTTCAAACAAATTCAAGGGTTACCCCCTTAATTTTATGGTCCTTTGTCTCGCGGTACAAAACCAAGTGTTTCTTGTCCTTTTTCATAGCCATGCCTACTTAGTGACCTGTGTTTCTGCACATTAATGTTTTCTACTTATCTGAAGATTTAAAATCTTACCAGTTAGGATGCATTTTCCCCATTTTAGTCATTGAGTAATTTACAACACAAAGAGGCCATTCAGCCTATCATATCCATGCTGACCAAACCAGTCAGTTCCACTCTCCCACTCAATCCCTGTAGCCCCAAGTTTATTTCCTACAACTGTCCATCCAATTTCCTTCTGAAATCATTGATTGCTGCTGCTTCCACTATCCCTGTGGTCAGCAAGTTCCAGGCCATTACACTTGCTGTGTAAAAAGGTTCTTTCTTCCTTCCCTCCGCATTTCTTGTCCAAAGTCTTAAATCTGCTTTTCCTAGTCCTTGTGCCATTAGTTCACGGGGAATGTTTTTTCTTGTTTTCCATAGCTAAGTCCATCATAATTTCCCATGCCTCTGTCCAACCTTTCCTCAATCTCCTTTGATCCAAGGAGAACAACCTCTCGCATTGTATCTGCAGGTGACATTGGTGGCACAGTGATTAAAACTGCTGGATGGAATGGGCAGGCAAGCATCTGGTTGAAAAAAAAATTAATGCAGAGAAGTGTGAAGTGATACATTTTGGTTGGAAGTATGAGGAGAGGCAATATGAAACAAAGCAAGTGTAGGAACAGAGAAAATCGCAGGTGTATGTGCACACGTTATTGAAGGTGGCAGAATAGGTACCCTTAAGTAATTGGCGTTTCAAGGCTTTGAGGCATTTTAATAAAAATATCTAGACTCTGAAGTTTTCATTTATTACAGCAGGGTTTTCGTTGTGCCTGACCTAACAGGATACGAACAAATAACATTTATGAATCAAGTAGAATTTATTGACCAAGTGTTATGTATATTTAATGAAAGCAGTGAAGACAGCACGGAACTTCCTTATCCCTCAAGGCTCAGGCTCCCTTGAGTGCTGCCGGCACAGACAATGTTTCTTCCCTGATTAATATTACGTTGATCATTTTCACAAAAGAATTACACCACAGCAGCAAAGGTAAAACTGTGCCGATGAAAACAGAATTTCCAACTTTTATCCCTAATTTTGACTGTTCCTCTTGCCTTATTAGGAAATAGTGAGAGTTATCCCCTTTCATTGGCTAAGGGTGAGAGTCACCTGGTGTCAGTCCACTTCTCGTCACGTAGGCTGAAGACGAATGTCTCCCTCTTATTTCTGGGCCTCAGGATTGCACCATTGCATGGTGAATAAATGATGCGTCTTCAGGTACAAATTGAAGCTAAGAAGACAGTGCTGCATCCTCTTATCAGTAATGCAAACAATCCAATAGACATGTTAACCTATTTCCAGGGATACTAAGGGATTAAGAACAAATGTTAGCAATGATTACTGGCAAGATACTGTCGTGAAATATAGGTGCCCTTATGGTGTAGATACGGTTAGTAGATCAAGATGTTATAGCAACACTAAGTCCAATTCAAAAGACTATGTCTAATAAATGTCAAGATAAAGAAACAACGTCAAGTTCAACACTTACTCACCGAAATGCCTAGGAAACCTAAAAAGAACAGTAATTCTCACAGACAAGTGACTTTCCTGTTCTCGGCCTGCTTTTACCCCTTGCCCCCTTTTAAAGGTGATTGAAGTAATATCCTTAAATGTTACTTCAAACGGATTGATCACAGTCGTGGCCAGGAAAGCCATTCTTTGTGTGCTGCACTTGTAGCACTGGTTGTGTGTACCTGTCAGATTGAATTGCATTTCATTCCTCAAACTCGGGAAAGTGCAGAATACGGAAAAGCCTTTATTTCACTTGACAGGTTAGGGCAGATGGCTGCTCACGCAGCTTGGCATGCCAGTTGCCATCAGTGGAATACCTTTAAGCTGGCTGATGCCATTAGAAACTGATTTAATTTTTAATGGTTGTGATTCTTTCGGATTTAAAGATGGATCATGGTTTCCTGTGAGCAGTGAACTGTACCAACATTGATTTTTGTTTTCAACCAGTGTTTCATGTGGAATTTTTTTTTTTTTGGTGAGACTGTTTGCACTCTGTTATCTCCAGCCGGAAAATAAATGGAACAAGTTGTCTCATTTCACATAATAAGGGCGAACTTGGCGTTGGGGTAAATCATTGGTACTGTGGTCAAGTTTCAATGATTGTGGGTAGGGAAGAATTTCCATTTGACCTAAATAGGTCACATCTTTGCATCATATGACTTTGGCACCCTGTTACATCAGTGACAGTTCACAAAGGCCTTTTTTAAAAATGCCTTTGATAATTGTAAAGCAGGAGAAACTGAAGTCTTCCTTTCATTCAGCCCAAATATTTGACTTGCTGTGTCACAGATAAAACTTACATAAGGAAGTGGTCAAGTGCCAATTAATGTCTAAAATTCCCCCTTTTTGCAGTATTTAAAAAAATGAGTCATTTTCAGTGGTGTCCAGTCTCCTGTGAGAACTGATACTTCACTTGTGTGTGATCCTAAATCTTCAGTGTTTTTGTAACCCATTTTGCAAAGCAGTTTCAGACATGTCTGCAAATTACTTCCATTGTACAGAGAAAAAAATCTAGCACTTACTTAAAAATAGTCTTGTATCAATCACAAAACTGGTTTTCAAACGTTTTCTGTAGGCCACTTGTTAATTTGATTTATTGTTGCCAAATGTATTGGGATACAGTAAGAAGTATTGTTCCTTGCATGCTGTACAGACAAAAACATAACATTCATAGAGTATGTAGGGGAGAAGAAAGGAGAGGGTGCAGAATATAGTATGAAAGCAAATTTCTGTGGATGCTGGAATCTGAAACCAAAAGACAAAATGCTGGAAAATCTCTCAGCAGGTCTGGCAGCATCTATAAGGAGAGAAAAGAGCTGATGTTTCGAGTCCCAATGGCCCTTTGTCAAAGCTAAAAGGCATGCCTACACTATGCCATAAGCTTTGACAAAGATGCAGAATATAGTGTTGCAGCTGGATAGGGTAAATAGCTTAGTCAGCTTAATATATAATGGGTCCATTCAAAAGTCTGATGGCAGCAGGGAAGAAGCTGTTCTTGAATTGGTTGATACATATTCTCAGATTTTACTCCTAGACTTGACAATCTCTCATCTCAACTTTGAACAGTTAATATTGATTGTGTCGAGGAAAATAGTGCTGCTAAGCTCTCAAAGAAAGGAACTTATTTATGCTTAACAAAAGTGGTATTTAAGCAGAAGGTCTTGAGAAAAGTGCAAAATTCTTAAAAAAAATAATGAAATGCTGGGCTTCAAGCAGTCATATGAAGAGCTAGAATCAGGGATTTGGTTTGAAAAACTGCACTTGTGTCAGAGCATATCATTTCTGCTTTATTTTAGCTGCTGGCTGAGGTACATTAAAAATGTTGTTCCCTGCTGAAAAAAAGACAAGTCTCCTGACCTAGGCAGTGCACTGTGATACAGCCATAACCCAGTGTCATAGATCTAATTAGTAATGGTGACTTGATTATTCATGACCTGGCGTGGAAGATAGCTGAAGGATGGAGGGAAATTTCACATGTATTTTTTAAAATAATGAAACAGAAACTTAAACTAGTATCACCCATCATAAATGTCTCCTGGCATTTCATAGGAAAGTTATTCAAAAAAAAAGAAATTGATGCTGAGATATTAGTTACTAGGACAGGTAGAAGAACTTTGCCTTTCTCCGTTCCATTAAAACCTACCAAGCAGACAAAGTGTTTTGGGGCTGAACCAGCTGAAGGCATGGCCATCATTGGTGGAGCTATATAAATAGGGAGCGCTCCAGAGGTTGAGTGGTGCAGATAACATTGCAGAGATGGACAAACAAATTAAACGTGTGAAAAACTGAGTTTGTGGACGCACTGCTGCTCAGTGTGGCTTTTTTTGCCTTGTTTTCTTTATGGTAGCCGCTTGGCTAGACAAATTCATTATGCCGGATATGTGTGGTCACACTGTAGAGCTACTGCTGCATCATCGTCATGACTGTGACATCCAGGTGCTATGGTGCACATAATATTTAATGATTTCAAGAAAAAAAACATCATTTGCCTTATTTCTTTAACTATTTCCTTCACCTAATATATATCCTAAGGGGGAAGAAAAAACACGTTAAATGGACTAATCAAGCGAGCATAAAACGCAGTAACCAGATAAATTAACTTGCTTGTGTAATTGGAAAAATGAGTAATCTGATAAAGAACGGCTTTGCCTCAAAGTTTGTATCTTCGCTTAGGTTTGTTTTCTCCACCAACCACCGATTTCCATTGTATTAAAATCAATACCAAGAGATTTTGCTTCACGGTGAATGACATGATTAATGGGATAATTCCATGTTCAATGGGTTATACAGAATTAGCAGGATTTCACTGTTCGGGATGAATTAGGTTTAGAAGGTAGCTTTCTATGATATGTGCACACATGTAGAATGTTTTTCCGCCCCCCCCGCAACTCTTTGCTAATTCCCAATTATAATTGTTCATTATTGAACTACCATCATAGGATGAAGAAACAGCTGGCCTGCCAATCACTAATTTGAAAAATACACTTTCACATTGGGCATACACCCCAAATTAATGTCTGAATATACAAAATATTGTTTAGGTAATTGATTTCTGTATTACTGATCTACTGCTGTCCCTTAGTACAGTGACTAACAACTCCCAGCTCTCATATGCCACATATAACTGCCATACTGCCTTGATCTATTGGCAAATCACATTCTCTGTTTTGGAGATTTGAAGGTATAATTACTGTTCTTCACTTTGACATAGTTTCTTGCCTTTTTATGAGATCTAATTTGTAGAATTAGATCTTATTTAGGCATGCGTGCGCAACTTTGATCAACAGCTAACCAGTTAACAGAAGACACTGGAAACTTTGAACAGTCGGGCAGCATCTGTGAAGGGAGGAAAGTAATTAACATTTCAGGCTGGGTGACCTGTCATCAGAATTGGAAGATGTTTGGGGCAGAATTATTGTTGAGGACTAGCTTATTAAATAAAAAATTATACCAAGCCCCTCAAGAATAATTGGAGTATTATTCTATTTCCAGCTTACATCTATAACAATAGTGAGACTGCTAGAGCCAAATTGTTCTCCTGTTTTGTTTTCCTGACTGCATTTTAATCTACTTTGGCTTCTCGGTTCTGATCACTGCATTCATTCCAGACTCTGACAATATTTTGAGTACCTCAGAGAACGACAGATTTTAAATATTTATGCTGTAGGCAGTGAAGGTCTGGAGGTCAAAAGTATATTTGAAATGTTGATGCAAAATCACTATTTTGCATATGAATGCATCAATGCATTCGATGATTATCAAGAACAACACTAACTTGCAGCTTAACAAAGGAAATTGGCCCAAGCCATTTCACAGAGGCTTTTCAAAAAATATGGGTCCTCCATTGAAGGAAGAGTAATTAAGAGAGTTGATCAAAAGTTTTGTCAAAGAAATCGTTTTAAAGAGAAACTTAAAGTACGGTGAGAATTTTGAGAGAATAGAAACATAGGAATAGGAGGAGGCCAGTTTGCCTTTCGCGCCTGCTTTGCCATTCATTACAATCATGGTCATCCAACTCAATAGCCTAATCCTGCTTTCTCCCCACAACCTTTGTACTTGTTCACCCCAAGTGCTATATCTAGCCGCCTCTTGAATACATTCAATATTTTGGCATCAACTACTTCCTGAGGTAATGAATTCCACAGGCTCACCACTCTTTGAAGAAACGACTCTTCATCTCTGCCCTAAATGGTTTACCCTGAATCTTCAGACTGAGGTGAGGCGGGTCATTTGAACATCCGAGTCTGACACCCAAAGAGTGAGGAATGTATGCCTGTGGTTGTGTAAAGGAAGAGATGGAAGTATGGGGCCATAACTATTGGCACAAAGTTTTGGGGTTGATGGGGGAGTTTTAGAATTGGAAGAATGAAGCTGTGATTGAAGTTAAACATGTGGATAAGAGGGTTAAGTTGGAGGTGGGTAAAGGTCAGCAAGGACAAAGGTGAGGAATGAGCAGGACAAAGTACAGGTAGAGAGATATGCGGAGAATAGAACGCTGGCCAGTAGAGCATAGTCATATTCTCGGGACATGGGTGAAGATCTCAAGAAGGTAAAGAAAGAGCAGATGGGACCATTAGAAGGACGCTCAACCTCTCAATTCCTCAATCACTTCCTCAATCATACCTCAACTTCTTTAAGCATCTTTGATAGAATTCAAGAACAAGCATTTATTGATCTTAGCCTTGAAAATTCAGGAGTTTCAAAATTTATAGCATTACCCCAAGGCACGCAGTCATTGAGAGTAAACCTGAAATGACAATCCAATTATTTTTGAGTCTAGATAATTGATGTATCAAAGTTAAATGGACTTAGTAAGGCCTTTGACAGGGTCCCTCATGGCAGACTGGTGCAGAAGGTAAAGTCGCATGGGATGAGAGGTAAGCTGGCAAGGTGGATACAAAACTGGCTCAGTCGAAGAAGAAAGAGGGTAGAAGTGGAAGGGTACATTTCTGAATGGAGAACCATGACAAGTGGTGTTCCTCAGGAATCAGTGCTGGGACCTTTGCTGTTTGTAATATATATAAATGATTTGCAGGCAAATGTAACTGGATTGATTAGCAAGTTTGCAGAAGACACAAAGGTTGGTGGATTTGCAGATTGTGATGAGGACCTTCAGAGAATATGGCAGGATATAGATCAGTTGGAGACTTGGATGGAGAGATGGTAGATAGAATTTAATCTGGACAAATGTGAGGTAATGCATTTTAGATGGTCTAATACAGATAGGAAATATACATGAAATGGCAGAACCCTTAAGAATATTGATAGGCAAAGGGACCTGGTACACAGGTCACAGAAAGTGGCAATGTAGGTGGAGAAAGGTAGTCAAGAAGGCATACGGCATGCTTGCCTTCATTGGCCAGAGCATTGAGTTTAAAGATTGGCAAGTCATGTTGCAGCTTTAGATAATCTTAGTTAGGCTGCACTTGGAATATAGTGTTCAATTCTGGTCGCCACACTACCAGAAGGATGTGGAGGCTTTGGAGAGGGTACAGAAAAGATTTACCAGGATGTTGTCTGGTATGGAGGGCATTAGCTATGAGGAGAGATTGGAGAAACTTGGTTTGTTCTCACTGGAGCAACGGAGGTTGAGAGGAGACCTGATAGAAGTCTACAAGCATGGACAGAGTGGATAGTCAGAAGCTTTTTCCCAGGGTGGAAGAGTCAATAAGTAGGGGCCATAGATTTAAGGTGCGAAGGGCAAAGTTAAAAGGAGATCTAGAAGACAGATTTTTTACGTAGAGAGTATGGGTGCCTGGAACTTGTTGCTGGGAGAGGAAGTGGATATGGTAGTGACTTTTAAGCGGCATCTTGACAAGTATGTGAATAGGGTGGGAATGGAGGGATATGGTCCCTGGAAGCATAAAGGGTTTTAGTTAAATTGGGCAGCATGGGTGGCGCAGGCTTGGAGGGCCGAATGGCCTGTTCCTGTGCTGTAATTTTCTTTGTACTTGTTCCAAACACTACAAAGCTGAGAGTATGTCCCAGATGCTAACTACACGTGAATTAAGCTAGTGGAAACTGAAGTTTTAGAAATTCCCCAATTTGGCTCCATCAAATTTAGTTATATTCTAAATATCTTCCAAAGAAGAGTCACATTGGACTGAAACATCTCTCCATAATTGCAGTCAGACCTGCTGAGCCTTCCAGCGTTTTCTGTTTTTATTAATGGTTGACAGCTGCCTATCAAAAATAAACATAATTGAAGCACCCTTAACAAAAGCATTTCTGTTGTCCTCTTGAGAGTCTCCTGCCACAACCAAGCTCAAAGTAGAGTAGTTACTTTGGGAATCTGGTGTCAGACATTCAAACAATATGTCCTTCCCAGTGGATCTGGTTTTGAGTGATTAACTCCTTGATGCTGGGTGTGTTGGCTTGGGAGAGATCACTGCTGTTGGATTGCCCTTCTTGCCATTAAATGTGGAGAATATTGCGAAGGCACAGGTGGTGCTTCTCAGGTTGCCGCTGTAGGCTGCCCAAGTCTCCGAAGAGCAGGCATTACTACTGCTTGGTAAACCATGATCAATTTTCTGAGCGGAATTCAGTACACCATGACCCCTTCAGTCTGGAAATCTATTGTTCCATTGTTTGCAAATTTCTTTAGGCAGACTCATGCAACTCAAAGACTAACCATGCAACTGAGTCCTTTGTTTTGGGAATGGAAGCATTGGAAATGGAGTATTAAATGGAGTTAATAATTGGGAAAAATCAAGATAAGAAAAGTCAAAGGGAGATGTAGAGGCAGACAGCTAGAGAAATGTGGAGATGTGAATTAGTCTATCATGGGAAGTAAGTATTTTACATGTGATGAGGGGCAATAGAAATGGTAACTTCAAAGAGGAGAGATGACTCTATGGCAGGGAAAAGAAATGAAATACAGGAAGATAAGGAAGAGAGATAGCTAAGCATCAGGGCAGCAGCATATTACAACTATAATCTCCTGAGAAAAGCTGCCATTTTCTGCCTTCACTGAATCAAAAGACTTTCTTAGACGTGGCCACCCTAACCCAGTTGTAGTAATTATTTGCTAGATTTATTTCAGAGTTACTGAATATTGGATGTTGTTTGGGAAAGGGGAATCTCAGTTCAGATGAACGTAGGTAGCTTTGGCCCCCAAGGAATAGTTTAATGTCAAATTATGTATGTATAGTCATCAGTTTCCTTAAGTATCGTAGAATATTGTGGCTCATCTTGTCCTGTGATTCTTTGTTAATTGTTCACACAATGACTGGACTGTTCCCTCACTGGGTTGTGTATCGTTCCTCACATAATGCCAAAGAAAAACACACACCAATATGAACATGTGTTCCAAGTTATCCTTCTGGATTCTGGGATACACTTACATTTAACATGTTTGTGATTCGTAACACAAACAATTTTTATCATTGCTTTATAATACTTTATCACTGCTTAAGGTATCAGGTAAACATTTAGTAGGCCAAAGTATGTATTTAGTAGCCCAAAAGGTGTGCTGGTTAGGTGCATTGGCCATGCTAAATTCTCCCTCTGCACCCAAACAGGTGCCGGAGTTTGGCGACTAGGAGATTTCCACAGTAACTTCATTGCAGCGTTAATGTAAGTTTACTTGTGACACTTATAAACAAACTTCATTAACTTGGAACTTATATCCATGGTGTTTTCTGGTTCACACTTGTGGTTAGGCATTCTATAATGCAGAAAATTCTAAAATGCAGAAATGTCTTTGTCACAAGCATCTCAAATCAGAGAAGTCATAGTGTACCTTAGCAACTTGTTTACTTGAGTGTAGGGAGCTTTCCTTCTCATATTCAAAAGGTTTAATGCAATGATGATTGAATTTTCAGATGAAACTCTTTGATTGGAAACAATCTTGTTGGTTATTATTTGATTTATGCAGCACCAGAATCTCTCAAGAGATTGTCACTGTTGAAAACTCCTGCAAGACAGTGGTAATTCCAATTTATGTGCACCCATTCTGCATCAACCATATTGCACAAATAACAGAGAAGAATGATTGGTGCTATTGTAGTACAATCATATCTTCAAAAACTGTATTGTCTTTTATAATTTGGACGGGTGTCACACTTGGAAGCTGACCTGGATTTCTTTTCAAAAAGATCATGGGTCTACCTTGGACTGTCAACAAGCAGAATTGGCAGAATTCTCTGATCCTGTCCATTTCTGCCCCACTGCCAGGGAGAATGGAGAAGTTGGCACTCAGCCAAAACTCCATTCACTGGAGCCGCAGGATCCCAGCTGTGGTCGAGGTCAGAAGTTTCTGGCGCATGTCTTTTCTAAGAAATCATATGTTCATCAGGCAGAACGGACTTCAGTTTTCTGTTGGCTGGGTAGAAAAATAAATGGGTAAATGGTGTGGGTGCTGTATGCAGTGGTATTTCAAAGGGGATCACCACCCCAGTTACCTTTTTGATTTTCTTTTCTTGCTTGTTACCTATTTGACACATGCACACACACATTCCTCTCATTTTGCCTCCTTCCTTTCCTGCTAATGCCAATGCCACCCCATACGCTTCGCAGAGTACTTCCATAATTTTCCAACATGTTTACTCCCCCTCTTTTGTTCTGATCCTTTCTGAAAATATCTTCCAGTTTTGAGGAAATCTCTGAAATGTTGGAAACTATTTTTCCATGGATGCGGCCTGACTGCTGATAGTTTCCAGCCCTTTTCTGTTCAATTTTTGGATTTCCCAGTACCTTTTGTTTTTCACTTTTTTAGCTTCAAGGGGATGTTTTACTTGGCAAAGGCATTCCTCTGGCTTAAATAAAACGGTGTGATGACACAAACAACGCGGGAATGTGTCATAATGCTGTGAGACGATGTGTCATGATGGTACTTCTGCCCTGTACCCTGTAAATTGCATTTACATGTCCTTTACCTTCTCTCCCTCCAAGGCTATTTGGACCTCTGCTCGAGAAGGTGGTGTTATAAATTTTAGCGGATGCCACTCTTGTTTGGCTGGAGGCAAGTCTTTGTGACCATTCAATTTTCACCCCAAAAATTGCTGGAAATACCCAGCAGGTTTGGCAGCGTCTGTGGAGGGAGTTAATGTTTCAAGTCGTCGGCACGGTGACGTAGTGCCTCACAGTGATCTGGGTTCTATTCCAGTTTTAGGTCACTGTCTGTACGGAGCTTGCATGTTCCCCTTGTATTTTCATGGATTTTCTCTGGTTTCCTTCCACACGCTAAGTTAGGCGAATTGGTCAGGCTAAATTGTGCCATGGTGTCCCAAGATGTGTAGGTTAGGGGCGTTAGCGACATAAATATTTGGAGCTCTGTGGCTAGGGCAGGAGAGAGAGCATCTCACCCAGATCCAGTCAGGGAGTCAGCGCAGACTTGCTGGCCTCGTTCTGCACTGTAGAGATTCTATGAAATATGCTTAAAAGTCCAAATGATTCTTCAGGGCTAAAGAAATGTAGAACATAGAACATTACAGCGCAGTACAGGCCCTTTGGCCCTCGACGTTGCGCCAACCAGTGGAACCAATCTAATGACCCTCAAACCTAAACTATTCCAATGTTATCCATATGCCTATCCACTGACCATTTGAACGCCCTTAAAGTTGGCATAAAGTTGATTAAAAATGTGATGTATAGTGTATAAGAGGGGATGGTGCAGCTGGAGCAGACTCGATAGTCAACGATCGCAGGAGATCATTGTTGCTATCGCTCCCAGCTCCCCTCAATCACTGATCATCTTCTCTACTATTTTTATTTCAAGTTCCCAGCACCTGTAATATTTTGCTTCAATTTTTACCCTATCTCCCTTCCCTCTTGACTCGTACAAACCAGTGCGTTGTCATGGGGTCCTTATTCAGTTGACAGGAAGGCAAATGCAATGTTAGTATTCACGTTGAGAGGGCTACAATACAAGAGCAAGGATGTACTTCTGAGGCTGTATAAGGCTCTGGTCAGACCCCATTTGGCATATTGTGAGCAGTTTTGAGCCTCATGCCTAAGGAAGGATGTGCTGGCCTTGGAAAGGGTCCAGAAGAGGTTCACAAGAATGATCCCTGGAATCAAGAGCTTGTTAAATGAGGAATGGTTAAGGACTCTGAACCTGTACTCGTTGGAGTTTAGAAGGATGAGGGGGGATCTTATTGAAACTTACAGGATACTGCGAGACCTGGATAAAGTGAATGTGGAGAGAATGTTTCCATTCTAGTAGGAAAAACTAGAACCAGAGGGCACAACCTCATGCTGAAGGGATGATCCTTTACAACAGAGATGCGGAGGAATTTCTTCATCTGGAGAGTGGTGAATCTGTGGAACTCTTTGCTGTAGAAGGCTGTGGAGACCAGGTCATTGAGTGTCTTTATGACAGAGATAGATAGGTTCTTGATTAATAAGGGGATCAGGGGTTATGGAGAAAAGACAGGAAAATGGGGATGAGAAAAATATCAGCCATGATTGAGTGGCAGAGCAGACTCGATGAGCCAAATGAGTTAATTCTGCTCTTATGTCTTATGGTTTTTTTTTAACACCCATGAATGAGATTGGTGTTCTATGCATCAGAGACTTGATATTGTTTTTATCACTGTGATGCTGTATGTTAAAGCTCCATGCTTTTTGGACCTTTTTTAAAAGAAAGTAGACTGGGTTTTGCTGCCACATTTTTCTTGTCAAATTACTTGCATTAAACCTGGTACGGATTTTCAGCAACAGAATTCAATAACCCTACTGGGTCTTTTTTGGAGAGTGCAATTATTCGAAGTATTAGTTTTATTTACAAAATTGATCTTTTAGTTTTTGTTCTGGCCCAAAGATTACACTTTGCTGATTTTCTCACCATGAAACTGACTTTATGTAGTTGCTTTCATGCATTTTGCTGAATTGATCTACATTTAAAGGCATTTTTTTCATGAGATTTATGCATCATTTATACAGCTCCTTGCCTCAAGTTAATTGTCATTTCATCGTAAATTTGCAATTAGAAAGCAGCTACTGTTTTAAAACAAACACCATCGGGAAATCTTTCCTTTCCTATTTGGGTTGTTGGCAAAAGTAAATACAAAAAGCAAGTGTTTGCTTGATCTGAAGTAAAAGTGGCTGTATGATTTCCTCACTCTCAATAATTAACTAGGAACTCGCCTCTTGCTTCCTGTTTAAACAACATGCATGGAAACAGGAATACAGAGTGTTTTGTCTGCAGTGATGGAAGTACTTAATCATTTAGAATGATCTGTTTTTGCCAACCCAAAAATAGACCTTCACTTCAGTTCTGTTGGCAAACTCAGTGGCTTTTTTTGAAAGAGGACCTATCCGTAGGCCCTGTTTTCCTTTCCCTTCATTGTCAAAGTGGCATGGATGGTAAAGAGCTAATGTTGTCATTTCTGTACTGTTGAGCAGATGGTTTCCAGTTTGAGATGAATTAATGTTCACGTATGCTCACTCAATTTCACCGGCATTGGTGGGAGGTAACCTTCCTTACTTCTCTCTTAATTCATGAGGTTTGGATGCAGTTGGCAATACTAGCATTTATTGTTCACCCGTAACTACCCTTGAAAAGATGATAGTGAACCTCTTGTTGCCTTTAATTTCTGGAGTCCGTGTGATCCATAGTGCTGTTACTGGATAGCGTTCTAGGAATTTGACCTCCTGATAGTGAAGCAATGGCAATATAGCTCCATGACCAGACAGTGTATGTCTTTAAGTCGAACTTAAAGGTGGTGGTACTCCCATGCAACAACTGCCCTTGTTTATCCAGGCTGTTCAGGTTATAGATTTGCAATGTATTGTTGAAGGAACTCTGGCAAGTGGCTGCACTGCAGCTTGTATAACGTACACACTGCAGCCATGGTGCACCAGTGGCAGAGGGAGTGTTTAAGATGGCGAATGGGATGTTGATCAAACTGGATATTTTATCCATGATGGTGTTGAGTCGCACACATCCAGACAAACAGGGAATATTCCGTTGCGCTCCTGCCTAATGCTTTGTAGATGCTGGCATACTTTGCAGACAGGAGGTGGGATACTCACCTCAGACTCGTTCTTGTAGCCATACTGTTTCTGTTGCTGCACTGGTTAAATTGTTGTCGGTGGTAACATAGAACACTACAGCACAAACAGGCCCTTCGGCCCACGAGTTGCGCCGATCACATCAACACCTACCAATCTATAGACCTATCTATAACCCCCAATCCCATTAAACCCCATATACTCATCCAGAAGTCTTTTAAAAGACCCCAGCGAGTTCGCCTCCACCACCACTGACGGCAGCCGATTCCATTCACTCACCACCCTCTGAGTGAAAAACTTACCCCTAACATCACTTCTGTACTTTCCTCCCCGCACCTTAAATCTGTGTTCTCTCGTAGCGACCATTTCAACCCGGGGAAATAGCCTCTGAGAATCCAAGGATGTGACCTCCAGGATGTTTTGGAATAGACAGTTTTAGCCTCCATATTGAAGGAAAGTTGTACTTGCCTTGTACGTGCAACAAGGAAGGATCAGCAAATTGGCTCCTTGGATGAGTCGATTGGGCCCCCACTCTCTCGAGTTTGGAAAGATGAGAGTTGTTGTCACTTACATGTAATATTCTGAAAAAGCTTGACAGGTTGAAGAGAAATTTTTTCACTGTTTGGGATTTTGTACCCCCAGAGGTTTGAGGGTACTCTGTTGTAGCTTCATTTTAGACTGAGACAGATAGGTTTTTGGTTTTTCAGTAACCAAGGTTTATGTGGAGCAGACAGGACATTAGAGTTGAGGCAGATGCTCAGTTGTGTCAAATTAAAGTCAGAGGAGGTTTGAGGGGCCATATACTCCAGATCCTTTTTCTTATTTTCTAATTAGGGGGATTCAGTGGTGGTAATGCTGTAAAACGTCAATGGGACACAGTATCCAGCCTTGTTAAAGAGGGTCGTCATTTGCCACTTAAGTGCTGTGACTGTCAAGTGCGACTTAACAGCCCAAACTTGAACATTGTCCACATCTTGCTGCATATGCACACTGACTGATTCAGTGTCTGAGGAGTCGTGAATGGTGCTGAATGCTGTGCAATCATCAAGAAATATCTTCATTTCTGACCTTATGATGGAAGGCAAATCATTGATGAATCAACTGAAGATGGTTGGGTCTAGGACTCTCTCCTGAGGAACTCCTGCAGTGATGTCCTGGCACTGAGGTGGCTGACCTTCAACAACCACAATCATCATCTTTTGTGCCAGATATAACTTCAATTGACTTCAATTTTTGTAGGGTTCCTTGGTGTCATAATTGGTCAAATGCTGTATTGAGGTCAGGGGCAGTCACATTTATCTCATCCCTGAAGCTCAGCTCTTCTTTTCCACATTTGTATCGAGGCTGTAAAAAGGTTTGGAGTTGAGTGACCCTGATGAAACCCAAATTGAGATCAGTTAACGGGCTATTGCTGAGTTAGTGTCCACGATAGCAATGAACCAATGCCTTCTTTCACTCCACTGATAAACGAGAAGAGGCTGATGGATCGGTAATTGACGGGGTGTCTCCAAAAGGACTGTGCGGCATTTGTGCACGTGCTATCATGGACTGGTGTATTCATGATTGGTAGAGTTGTGAGGATGAGTTCAAGTGTGGCTTTTCTCTCATGTTGGTTCTTTCCCCTTCTGCCACAGGCCCAGAGCCTGACAGTTATGTTTCTCAGGATGCTGCAAGCATGATCAGCTGTGGTTTAACTGAGCTGCACCCGTGATAGAGTTGGAACCCCCACCAGGATACATATTGCTATGTTCAGTGGTGTTTAGCATGGCAGAACACTGATTTGTCAGTATTGACAGACTCAGGTCTGCTTCTCTGGTGCCAAGGTCAATGCCGTGTGGCCCATCCTGTTTTATTCTTCATTGACTTTTCTGTAGCAGATTGATATAGAGGGCTATGTTTGGCAGGCAGCTAAGAGTCAACCACATTGCTTGCATCTAGAGTCACGTAGGCCAGATTGGGTAGGGATGGCAGAATTTCTTCCCAAAGGACATGAATGAATTAGGTCTGCTCAATGAGAATCCTTATTACTGAGACTAGCTTTTTATTTCACTTAGATTTAATTCATTGGATTTAAAGTTTAGAAGAATGAGGGGAGATCTCATTGAGACGTATAAGATGATGAATGGGATGGATAGGATAGAGGTGGAAAGACTCTTCCCGCTCAAAAAAGACAGTAGGACTAGGGGGCACAGCCTCAAGATAGAGGGGGGGCGGTTCAGAACGGAGTTGAGGAGGAACTTCTTCACTCAAAGGGTGGTGAATCTCTGGAATTCTCTGCCCGTTGAAGTGGTGGAGGCTGCCTCGCTAAATATTTTTAAGAAGCGGGTTGATGGGTTTTTGATAAGAGAGGGGATTAAGGGTTATGGGGAGAGGGCGGGAAAGTGGAACTGAGCCACGACAGATCAGCCATGATCTTATTGAATGGCGGGGCAGGCTCGAAGGGCCAGATGGCCTACTCCTGCTCCTATTTCTTATGTTCTTATGTTCTTATGTAAATTCCTTCAGCTTGCTATAATGGGATTTGAACTCTTGTTTCTTGAGTATTTGCCTCAGGTTATTGCCACTGTTGCCATTCCTGATATGTGCTTAATGTTGTGAGGCACATGTACCGATTTAAGAGACCTGACACCTTACTGTAGGGAGTGGAGAATCATTAGATTTTTCCCAGGCTGCTTTCATTTATGGAAAAAAAACAGGAAATACATAACAGTTAACATTTCTGAAGTTGACATTACGTCAAAACTCATTCCAACAGTGTTTATGTCCAAAGGTTAAACTATTCTCCCCTTCCTTTATTTAAGTTTCACGAATTTGCAGTTTTAAATAAAATCTCTACTGTTGCTATTTATCCTTGAATCTAACCCAATGCCCCTTGATACTTAATGGCTGAAATTCCCAGGCCGTTCGCATCCTGCTGCCAGTGAGGATAGAGAATTTGGCAGTCGACCAAATCTCCATTCGCTGCAGCGGGACCAGGGAATCCTGCTGGTGCGAAGAGCCGGAGAATTCTGGCCTATGGGTGTTACCACTGCTGAACCCCAATATTAACATTCCAGGGGATAATCATTGACCAGAAACTTAATAGGACTAACCATATAAATGCTGTGGCTAGAAGAACTGATCAAAAGATAGGGGTCCTGTGGCAGATAAGTTGCACTCCCCAAAGCCTGTCCACTATTTACAAGGTACAAGCTGGGATTGTGATGGAACATTCTTCCCTTGCCTAAAAGAGTGCAGCTCCAGTAATATTCAAGAAGGACAAAGCAGCCATCTTGATTGGCAAATATTCACGCTGTCTACCACTGGCACAAAGTAGCAGCAATGTGTACCATCTATAAGTACGATAGAGTCCCTACATTTCAGGAAAATTGAACCCCATTGAACCTGCACCAACTCCCTGAAAGAGCATCCTACACAGGCCCTCCCCATCTCCATAATGCATTTACCATGGCAAATCTAATCCTAACTTATCTTTGGACATTTAAGGGGCAATTTAGCATGGCCTAATCTGCACACCTTTTGGACTGTTGGTGGAGACTGGAGCACCCAGAGGAAGTCCATGCAGACATAGGATAACATGCAAATTCCACACAGACAGTCACCCAAGGCTGGATTCGAACCTGGGTCTGTGAGGTAGCAGTGCTAACCACTGTACCTACCATCTCCAAGAGGTACCGCAAGAGCTCCTTAGACAGCATCTTCCAAACCCATGACTTCCAGCATCTAGAAGAACAAGGATAACATCTGCATGGGGAAATAATCACCTGGAAGTTTCCCTCTGAGCTACAATTTATCATCTTTACTTGGAAATATTTCTCCATTCCTTCACTTTTCCTGGGTCAAAACCCTGGAACTTCTTCCCCTACAGCACTAAGGGTGTACCTTCACCACATGGACTGTAATACTCCAAGAAGGCAGCTCACCACCACCTACTTGAGGGCAGTTCCACAATGGGCAATAACCCCGCATCCCTTGACTGATTTAAAAAAAAAATTAGATGCCACTGATAAATTTATGACCCCTAGTTTTGAAAACACCACTAATGGAATCATTTAAAGCTTGGAGGTGAATGTTGTTTTTAACTACCTAGCTCTTAGTGTTATGTTTTTAAATGTTGTTTTATGAGTGTTTCGGTTGCTGTCACTGCAATAAGAGCTGACTACTTTCTTGTAGGAACAGGAATACCATTCAGTGAGCAGTACATCAACTGTCATGAATTCCACACAGCCATTTCTTTTCTTTTTTCGACAGGTGTCGCCCCCCAAACAAAATTACAACTAGCTCACCACAGTACAGCCAATTAGATGGCCAAAAAGACTTGCGCAATTAGCGTCCAGCAAGAATAATCTTTTTCAGCTTCATTACAGCGATACTGCTGAGAACGTCAGGAACTCTTACTGCTTGGGGAATCTGGGGCTGACCCCATTTGTCAGCATTTTACCCGAACCAATCATTTCTTATCTTAATTTGGCAAGCAACTTTCATGAACACAAGATGATTTGTAGGAACCTCAGTCGTCTAATTATGATTTAAAATCATGGAAGAGTATAGTTCAGAAGGTTCACCATGCCTGACCTTTTGGTGGAGCTATTCAATTAGGACCCCCCCCCCACCAATTCCCTTGCTCTTATTCCCTATAGAGCTATACATGATTTCCCTGTCAAGAATTAATCTGACTTTGTTTTGCGTGTCTGCATTGAATCTGCATCCACAGTCCTGCTGGGCAGTGCATTTCACATTACAATAACTTGCAGTATAAAACAAAAAGTTTCCTCATGGCGCTTCTGGTTCTTTTGCCAATCATCTTAAATCTGTCTCTTCTGATTACCGATCTTTCGGCTGTTGAGAATAGTTTCTCCTTACTTATTCTATCAAAAGCTTTCATGGTTTTGGACGTTTCTACCAAATCTCCCCTCTGCTCCAAGAACAACTGCTGCTTCTCCAGTCTTTCCACATAACTCCACATAATCTCTCATCCATAGTATCATTCTGTTCAATCTTTTTCACTCTCCCTAAGGTCCTGACATCCTTCCTAAAGCGATGGTGCCCAGAATTGAACACAGTACTCCAACTGAGGCCTAATCAGTGTGAAGTAAAAGTTTAACACAGCTCTCTTGCTTTTGTACTCTTTTCCTCTGTATATAAAGCTAAATATCCCATGTGCTTTTTCAATAGCCTTCTGAACTAATCCTTCCCCTTCACAGGTTTGTGTGCCTACATCCCAGGGTGTCTCCATTCCTGCACCCCTTTTAGATTGAACCATTTAGTTTACATTACTTCTCATTCTTCGTACCAAAATGATCAATTCACACTTCTGTGTTAAAGTTCATTAGCTATGTGTCTGCCCATTTCACCAGTTTATGTCCTGCTGAAATCTGCCAGTGCGTTATTTACTGCACTTTAAAATTTCTTATCTGCATATTTTGAAATTATACCCTGCATACACAAATGTACATAATTTAGAATCCCCACAGTGCAGAAAGAGGCCATTTGCCCCATCAAGTCTGCACCAACTCTCAGACAGAGCATCTTATCAGGCTCTCTGCCCCACCCTATCCCCATAACCTCTCATATTTAACATGGCTAATCCCTCTAAACTGCACGTCTTTGGACACGAAGGGGCAATTCAGCATGGCCAATCCACCTTACCTGCATATCTTTGGAGTGTGGAAGGAAACCCATGCAGACATGGGGAGAATGTGCAAACTCCACACAGACACTCACCCGAGATGGGAATGGAACGTGGGTCCCTGGATAATTAATACTATTCAAAACAAAAACCATTGGAACCACTGACCATTCTGGAACTCCACTGTATACCTCCTGCCAGTCTGAAAAACTTGTTTACTGCTACATATTAAAAAATAAAACAAATTTGTGTTTTGTATTCATGTTGTCACTGACCCTTTAACCCCATTTAAGGTATAACATAACATAATCAAATTAAACATTGGTGCTTCCGTGGTGGTGTTTTGTTTTTACTCGTACCACTTTCATACTCCTCAGCATTATAATCCGAAACAATTATCGGATATTAATCATTGGAACAGATTCTTTTGGTGTGCGATTGATTTCTCACCTGGATCTCTGCATCCGTAAAAACCCTGACCTATTTTCCTGGGTTGGGATTTATACAGTTTTCATTATAATAATAATCTAGTTAGCATATTCAATTTTTCTCCTCTTTGTTAGCACCTTGCACTAGTTCCCCCATCTGAAAGGGGAGGCAAGTTGTCTATCCCACGGCAGGTCTCAGCCCCATTGCCCTTGATCCAATCTTCATTCCAAGCGGGTTAGTTTAAATGTTGCGCAAGTTTGCTACATCACTGTGCTGCCCTTAATTTTGAAAACTCTGGATGAAAGTTCGAGTTTGCATTCCACCACAAGAGGAAACAGCAGTTCTGATTGGAAGTTTCACAGGCTCTGCCTACAGAATGTGTAGAAGAAGAAAAATGCCCTGAGGAAAGGGTGGTTGGAATTGGCGTTGGGACAGGTGGTGGCTGAGATGGCTTGCCAGTGAAGGGAATCTATCCAATGAAAGTGAACCACGTTCTGGTTGAAGAGACTGAGGTAGTGGTGGTGATTGGCATTTGGGCAGAGCGTGTGGAGGGACATAATATGGGAAGACAAAGAAATAAGGTGGTGAGTATTCACCTTGCAAACAGTGCAGTGAAATTGCAAAGGGGGAGGGGACCAGGTTGTGGTGTTTGTATATATTACGGTTTGGGGTGCAGACTGCCCCTTTAAGAGTGTGGGTCAGGTGACCACTGGGCTTTTAGCTCTGCCCAGTGTGGGATTCTGTTGGGCAGTCTAGGACCTGACAGTGAGTGAGTGCCTTGTGTACAGAGTTCCCACTATTAAAATATCCAAGCCTGCTTTGTGATTCTTTATGCCCCTTAGTCCACAGGGCATACATAAGACTTAAAGGTTCATCCCTCATTTCTCCAGGGACATGATCATGCGGTGTCAAATCACAAAATCAGTCAGTAAAGTTTTCCATGTCGCAATGTTTTCCGATTTCTCCTTGAGTTTGACCACTGTGGCTTCATACTCTTCCCTTCCACCTTTGCCCCACTTGGCTGCTGTGCCAGTAGGAGTTAAAATTGGGTCCAGTACCATTCTTATACAACATATACATTTTTAATGAAATCTTGCTCAAGGTACACAGAACTTGCAAATTGAAAAGATAATTATGGAGGTGTGCTGGGTTGGTCAGATTGTGGACAAAATCCAGAGAGGATCTCAGCCCAAGAAGGGAAAACATTAGGGAGGGGCAGTCAAATTTTGGGTAAGCCATAATTAATTAGATATTGTGTAGTTCATTTTTTGTGTATAAAAAAACTTTGTTGTGTTATATGGGTCTGTGGAGTTTTTGTAATGGGAGAGGGAGTCTCAGAAACAAAAATATTAAGAACTCTTGATCTAATGCACATCTTCTACTGTGGAAATGTAATCAAAATGTTGCAATTGTGCAAATGTGACACAACAAAAATCTGAATGTATTTTATTGATGTTTTATCTGTGGACTGTGAAATGAGCTGACTCGCTGTGGGAGCGATCATTTTTCAACATTTTAACCCTAAAAAAAGCGCATCAGTGCTACTAAACTTGATTAAAACGTGCAGGTTAATAAGACAGTTTTAAAAAATCAGTGGCTATTACTGCAACTCCCATCAATTCATACAATCCTACAGTGTAGAAGGAGGCCATTCAGCCCATTGAGTCTGCACTGACCAGAATTCCACTCGGGCCCTATTTCCATAACCCTATGCGTTTACCCTAGCTGACACTAAGGAGTAATTTAGCATGGCCAATCCACCTAACCCGCACAGCTTGAGTTGAATATTTGATTTGGCAGATTTTGTTTTTGATTTTTGACCAGGATTAAAAGTTTCTATTAATTATTTGGTGCTTTGTTTAAAAGGTTTCAAAGCAGCATTATTTTTCTTTTCTTCATGGCCACTAACAGTCAACTGTGTTGCTGGCAGGAGTGAAGGATGGGGGTATTAAAAGCTGAAAGGTAAAATCATGGAGATGCAGACCAGATGGCCATTTTGCTGTCAAAATGCTTTGCTATCTTGGATGAGCTGAGCAGGCATTTTGATTCATTATTTGCCGTTGCATTCCTGTTATTGAAAGATGCCCGGCAAATGAGAAATAGACAGCATATCTATTTTCTAACGCTTTGGCATCCACAAAAAAAAGAGGTTGTAACAAAGTCAGCACATGCACTGTCAAGTCAAAGCCAATGTCCCAGATAAATATTTGAAGAGAAAAACAAATGGTAAAATGGCAAGGGAATGAGAGAGATGAGTCTTTCAAAGAGACAGCACTGGTGAAGTGAGTATTTTGTGCTATTCTATAATGGAGAATCCAATTAACTTGCCCAGTCTTTGGAACAGAGAAGGCTGACGGTGAGATGATTGAGGTATACAAAATTGTGAGGTGTAGGGAGAGAATCGACAGGACAAACCTGTTTCCCTTGGCAGAGAGTTCAAAAACCAGAGGTCATAGATTCAAGCCAAGTGGTAGAACAATTTGAGAGGACATGAGGAAAAAACCTTTTTACGCAGAGGTTGGTGGGTGTCTGGAATTCATTGCCTGGGTTGTTGGTGGGGGCAGAGACCCGAAATTCGTTTGAAAAGTACCTGGATCTGCACCTAAATTTCCTCAAGTTGCAGAGCTATGACGTCATGTGCAGGAAGATGGGATTAGAAAGGGCACCTGGGTGCCTTTGGGTTGACATGGACAAGATGGGCCAAATGGCTCCCTTCTACGCTGTCTCATCTGTTCATCTGTGGTTCTATGGATGAGCCTTCAACAGAGCAGCAATTTTGTGGTAGTGCATTGAAAATGGAGTCAAACTGAAGCCCTGGAGTGGGTTGCGAGGCCACAAACTGCTGGATCAGAGGCAGTGTGTACCGTTAAACTTGTGTAAGATATACGATCCTACAATGAATACTGGTGGGCCAGAAGACTGAAAAACATTTTAGAAACCTAGCAGAGGATGACTTGCAATAAAATTGAGGTAGAAATTTGAGTATGGAAGAAAATTAGCAAGAGATTTTGATTTATTATTGTCATATGTATTAGTATACAGTGAAAAGTATTGCTTTTTGTGCACTATACAGACAAAGCATACCATACTTAGAGAAGGAAAAGGGAGGATGCAGAATGTAGTGTTACAGTCATAGCTCGGGTGTAGAAAAAAGATCAATTTAATACAAGGTAGATCCATTCATAAGGCTGACATCAGGGAAGAAGCTGTTCTTGAGTCAGTTGGTACATGATCTCATACTTCTGTATCTTTTTTCCAATGGAAGAAGGTGAGAGACTATATCCGGGGTGCGTGGAGTCCTTGATTATGCTGGCTCCTTTTCCGAGGCAGTGGGAAGTGTAGACACAATGAGACTGGTTTTCGTGATGGACTGTGCTACCATTCACAATGTGGATGGTGGTGGAGGCAGCATCAGTGAAGACTTGGACGGAGCAGGGACCATATCAATCTGTAATTCATCTGGAAAGGATACTTCCTATGATGCATCTGTAAAAAAAAAAGAGGGAGTCATAGTGAAGATGTCAAATTTCCTTCGCATCCTGAGAAAGTAGAGGCTTTGATGGGCTTTCTTAACTATAGTGTTGGCGTGGTGGGACCAGGACAGGTTGTTGGTGATCTGGACACCTAGAAACTTGAAGCTCTCAACCATTTCCACTTCTTCACTGTTGACTTAGACTGGAATTGAGGGAGAGATTACTGTTGTCGCACCATTTTACCACATATAATAAACAGTAGAAGCTTCTCCAAGTATGTAAGAAGGAAAGAACAAGTCAATGTGAGAAGTCACCTCTTAGACAGTGGGATTGGAGAATTAATAATGAGAAACAAGGAAATGACAGGGACTTTGAACAATATTTTAGTGTCTGCCTTCAATTAGAATAATTTTAATTATTCTAAAATTTTAGAATAAAATAATTTATTCTAGATTATTGAATATAGAATAATTCAATATTCTATTGAATATTGGACCTGATGGCCTGCATCCTGAGATTTTAAAAGAAGTGGCAACACAGATAGCAGGTCCTTTGGTTGTAATATTTCAAAATTTCCAAGATTCTGGAAAGGTCCCAATAGATTGACAATATACAAATACAATACCTCTATTCAAGAAAGGAGGGAGGCATAAAGCCGGAAATTACAGACCAGTTAGCCGAACATCTGACATAGGAAAATGCTCAAATCCCTTCATGTGGTGGTAGTAGCAGGGCATTTGAAGTAGCATAATACAATTCAGCAACATCAATGTGGTTGTGTGGAAGGGAACTTCTGCTTGATAAATTGATTAGGGCTTGCTGAGGATATAATGAGCAGGATGTATATAGGGGGTACTAGAAGATGCAATGTATTTGGATTTCCAAAAGGCTGTCAATGAGGTGCAATAAAAGGTAAAAGCAAAATACTGCAGATGTTAGAATAGAGTCATAGAGGTTTATGGTATAGAAACAGGCCCTTCAGCCCAACTTGTCCATGCCGCCCTCTTTGTAACCATTAAGTTAGTCCCAATTGCCCATATTTGGCCCATATCCCTCCAAACCAATCTTACCCATGTAACTGTATAAATGCGTTTTAAAAGACAAAATTGTACCTGCCTCTCTTACTCCCTCTATTACTACCTCTGGCAGCTTGTTCCAGACACTCACCACCCTCTGGAAAAAATTGCCCCTCCGGACCCTTTTGTGCCTCTCCCCTCTCACCTTAAACCTATGCCCTCTAGTTTTAGACTCCCCTACCTTTGGGAAATGATGTTGACTATGTAGCTGATCTACGCCCCACATTATTTTATAGATCAGCCCTAAATCTCCTACATTCGAGAGGATAAAAGTCCCATTCTATCCAACTTCTCCTTATAACTCAAACCGTTAAGTCCCGGTAGCATCCGAGAATCTGAAACAAAAACAGAAAATGCTGGAAAGTAAAAGCTAAGCAAAGAGCTGGAGATGCTCCTTAAACATCGTTAAGATAATGGTCTGACTAACAGGAAACAGAATTTGAATAAATGGATCATTTTCAGTTGGCAAACAGTAACGAGTGGAGTGCCAGATGGGTCAGTGCTGGAGCCTTGACCATTTACAATCTATATTAATGACTTGGATGAAGGCATAGACTGTATTGCATCCAGATGATACGAAGATAAGTGGGAATGCAAGTTGAGAGGAGGGATCAAAAAGTCTACAAAGAGATATAGATAAGTTAAGTGTGTGGGGCAAAAAAAATGGCAGATGGACTGTAATGTTTGAAGATGTGTGGTGTCGACTTTGGCAAGAAGAATTGAACAGCAGAATGTTATTTAAATGGAGAGAGGCTGCATAATGCTACAGTACAGAGAAATCTGGGTGTCCTTCTAAATGAATGAGAAGGTTAATATATTAGTAACAAGTAATTAGGAATGGAAATTGAAAGAACAAAGAAAATTACAGCGCAGGAATGGGCCCTTTGGCCCTCCAAGCCTTCAGTGACCATACTACCCGACTTAACTAAAACCCCCTATCCTTTCGAGGATCGTATCCTTCTATTCCCATCCTATTCATGTATTTGTCAAGAAGCCCCTTAAAAGTCACTATTGTATCTGCTTCCACTACCTCTCGGCAATGACTTCCAGACACCCACCACCCTCTGCGTAAAAAAAAAATCTGCCTCATACATCTCCTTTAAACCTTGCCCCTTAAAGTTGTGCCCCCTAGTAATTGACTCTTCCACCTTCGGAAAAAGCTTCCGAGTATCCAGTCTGTCCATGCCCCTCATAATCTTGCAGACTTCCATCAGGTCACCCATCAACCTCCGTCGTTCCAGTGAAAACAAACCAAGTGTTTCCAACCCCTCCTTGTAGCTGATGTCCTCCATACCAGGCAACATCCTGGTAAATCTTTCCTCTCCAAAGCCTCTTCTTCCTTCTGGTAGTGTGGCGACCAGAATTGAACGCTATATTCCAAGTGAGGCCTAACTAAGGTTCTATAAAGCTACAACATGACTTGCCAATTTTTAAACTCAATGTCCTGGCCAATGAAAGCAAGCATGCCGTATGCCGCCTTGACTACCTTCTGCACCTGCATTGCCACTTTCAGTGACCTGTGTGCTTATACCCAGGTCTCTTTGCCTATCAATACTGTCAAGGGTTCTGCCATTTACTATATATTTCCTATTTGTATTTGACCTTCCAAAATTCATTACCTCACATTTGTCCAGACTAAACTCCATCTGCCACCTCTCCGCCTGAACACTCCAACTGATCTATATCCTGCTGTATCCTCTGGTCCTCATTGCTATCTGCAAATCCACCAACCTGTGTCGTCTGCAAATTAACTAATCAATCCAGTTACGTTTTCTTCCAAACAGCAAAGGTCCCAGCACTGATCCCTGAGGAATGCCACTTGTCACAGCCCTTTATTCAGAAATGCACCCTTCCACTGCTACCCTCTGAATTCTTTGACCGAGCCAATTTTGTTTCCATCTTGCCAGCTCACCTCTCATCCAATGTGACTTCACCTTCTGCACCAGTCTGCCATGAGGGACTTGTCAAAGGCCTTACTGAAGTCCATATAGACAACATCCACTGCCTACCCTCATCAATCATCTTTGTCACTTCCTAGAAAATCTCGATCAAGTTAATGATCACAAAACCATGTTGCCTCTCACTAATACATCCACTTATTTCCAAGTGGGAATAAATCCTGTCTCGAAGAATCCTCCCCAATAATTTTCTTACCACTGACGTAAGGCTCACAGGCCTGTAATTACCTAGATTATACTTGCCAACCTTCTTAAACAAAGGAACAACATTGGCAATCGTCCAATCCTCTGGGACCTCCCCTGTAGCCAGCAACGATGCAAAGATTTCTCTCAAGGCCCCAGCAATTTCCTCCCTTGCCTCTCTCAGTATTCTGCTGACATTTATTGCAAGGGTGTTGGAATATAAAGAAAGAAGTCTTGTTACAATGCTACAGGCCATTGGTCTCCTGACTTAGAGATATAAACTTGCATTGGTGGTATTCAAAGAAGGTTCACGAGTTGATTCTGTGATTAAGGGATTGTGGTTTGAGGAAAGGCTGAGTAGATTTGGCCTATACTCAGTGGAGTTCAGAAAAATAAGAGGCCATCTTATTGATATATATGTGATCTGGTTTGGGGGGGGGTGGGGGCGGATGCTGATGAGAGTGGATACTGAGAGGATGTTTCCTCTTGTGGGGGTGTGTAGGAGAGAACATTGTTTAAAAATGCTGTCTCTCCTAATTAAGACCGAGATGAGGAATGTCGTTAATCTGTGGAATTCTCTTCCCTAGAGAGTAGTGGAAGTTATGTCATTGAATAAGGCTGTTATACAAATTTTTGATCTACAGCTGAGTTGAGGGTTATGGAGGAGCAGACAGAAAGATGGTTTAAGGCCACAATCATATCAGCTATGATTTTATTTAATGGTAGGGCAGGACTGATGGGCCGAATGGTGTACTCCGGCTCTTATTTTTATGATCAGATGACAATATGCAATTAAATGTAGAGGCAATCCAAGGATTCTGCACATTGTATAAAACTATTAGTTTACTGCTGAAGCTTAGCTTGTGCCAGAGACCAATATGGAATATTGTTTGTTTTTAAAATCTTCATTTGATTTTCATACAAATAGAGGGTGAAGCTTTGTGTTCGTTTTTCCAAAGACCTGTGCCAAATTTCTGTTTCATTTCTGAACCTTCTATTAAAAAGAGAGCTTTTTAACCGTGCAGTCAAGAGGTCTGTGCTATCTGCACCTATGATGTTCTAATCGTTCCAAACAATTTTCAAATGGAAGAGAAAGGGGAAAACAGCACAAAAGCATCAAGTGTTCCTAGTCCATCATAGCAACATCACCATGTGAAAATATGTTATAACTTTCAGAGACACAAGAGTGTCATTGAGATAGTTATTTACACTGTGACAAATGGTATTTTTCAAGTTATCACTGGGAATTGAATTGATGAAGGAATGAAAAAGATTTGTCGTTACAGTTGCATAAATTATGCAGATTTGTCTTTTGAATAATGAAACACATTCTGCACTAGGATATAAGTGGTTTTAAATAGACTCATCATATTTAGCCAGTTTTGGTAAATTCCCCTTGCTGTGCAAGAATTGAGTGTTTACACATTGAAGTGTTAATTTTTAGACGATTATGTTTTGTGTTCTTAAACTTGAATGGCTTTTATATAAACTTAGGATTTGGTTAGTTTTATCAGATGTTGGATCAAGTTTGGATCCTGGCATGTTTCCTACTCTTTGGAAATAACCTCGTCATTTCACACCTCTCTTTTGTGTAAGAAGTGATTCTTTGGGAAAATATTTCCAGATATAAAGTGCATAACCCCTTTGCGTATCCCATAACCTTGGATCGTATTTCTTTCAGATAATCCATTTGTTAAAAGGCGTTTTTGTGGGATAGGTTGGGTTCCAAGTTACGGAGTATTCTGCCAATATGTTTTCTCTTGGAGCATCTTTGCTCCATTGACTGGTGTGTGCTCCAGCTGAACATCAACAAATGTTAACTTACTTAAATAGCTGGTCTTGCTGTGAGTTTGACTGAATAAACAATGCTGTAAGCATTCAACGTTGATAATTGCATTCCAAAGTATCTGTTTGACCACTGCTTATACGTTTTTCCTAACACTTTTAAATGATTTGCATATTTCACAGTTATAAGAACATAAGAAATAGGAGCAGGAGTAGGCCATCTAGCCCTTCGAGCCTGCCCCGCCATTCAATAAGATCATGGCTGATCTGTCGTGGCTCAGTTCCACTTTCCCGTCCTCTCCCCATAACCCTTAATCCCCTCTCTTATCAAGAACCCATCAACCTGCTTCTTAAAAATATTTAGCGAGGCAGCCTCCACCACTTCAACGGGCAGAGAATTCCAGAGATTCACCACCCTTTGAGTGAAGAAGTTCCTCCTCAACTCCGTTCTAAACCGCCTCCCCTTTATCTTGAGGCTGTGCCCCCTAGTCCTACTGTCTTTTTTGAGCGGGAAGAGTCTCTCCACCTCTATCCTATCCATCCCATTCATCATCTTATACGTCTCAATGAGATCTCCCCTCATTCTTCTAAACTCTAACGAGTACAAGCCTAGTTTATTCAGCCTCTCCTCATAGCTCAATCCCCTCAACTCCGGTATCAGCCTAGTAAACCTCCTCTGCACTCCCTCCAGGGCCAAAATATCCTTGCGCAGGTGCGGCGCCCAAAACTGCACACAGTACTCCAGCTGCGGCCTCACCAATGCCCTATACAGCTGCAGCAAGACCTCCCTACTTTTATATTCAATCCCCCTCGCTATGAAGGCCAGCATCCCATTCGCCTTCCTGACCACCTGCTGCACCTGCAAGCTGGGTTTTTGCGACTCATGCACAAGGACCCCGAGGTCCCTCTGCACCGTCGCCTGCTGCAGTTTTTCGCCCCGTAAGTAATAGTCCTTCCTACCATTCTTCCTACCAAAGTGGACCACCTCACACTTGCCAACATTAAATTCCATTTGCCATTTCCTGGCCCATTCGCCCAGCCTATCTAGATCCTTCTGCAGACTCTCCACACCCTCCGCACAATTTGTCTTTCCCCCAATCTTGGTGTCATCAGCAAATTTCGACACCCTGCACTCGGTTCCCTCCTCCAGATCATCTATATAAATGGTAAATAGCTGAGGCCCCAGCACCGACCCCTGGGGCACTCCACTAGTCACCATCCGCCAATCCGAATAGCACCCATTGACCCCCACTCTCTGCCTCCTATTTGACAACCAATCCTCTATCCACGCTAACACCCTACCCCCAACTCCATGTCCCCTGACCTTCTGCAATAACCTTCTGCAATAATCATTCAACACTGGTTTGATAGTCCTGTTCTGTCCACCATGGATGTGTATTCTGATTCTTTATTCTCCCTAACCTTTTAGATCTATGTATTTCTCAGACAAGCAGTCATTCATTGTCAAGTAAAGCTTAAAGTCCTTCTGAAAAAAGGTCATCAATTCTGCCTGTTTGTTGTGATAACTAAATTTTTAGTCAGATCTTCAAAGGCTACTTTCAAATTTTGTTACATTTATGTCTTTCCAAAACAAATCCCCACTTCTGAAAAAGATGTCATCCCTTCTGCAGAACTCATCCACTAATTGAAATTCTATACTTTTAATTCGGTGTGTTGTATGAGAAGTTATTTTAGTAACCATTCTTTAAGGTAGCTCAGTGCTCATTATATATCTTTATTACTATAAACATGGTAATTGTATCAATTGAGGTTAATTGATATAATTGGATGGTTACTTGAGCACAAAGGGACATTTACTCACATAGGTGCAAGTGGAAACAATGATTTCAAAAGAAAATCAGATGTGCACTTGAGGGTAATCAGTTTGCAGTTATGGGGATAGAATAAGGGAATGGGACTTAGTAGACTGTTGTACAGAGAGTTAGCATGGACTCGATGGGTCTAATGGCCACCTTCTGTGCCTTAATGCTGTGGCTCCATGACTTCCATGCCAATATTTTATCAGGTGCAAACTGCACATGATCTGAATGTTCACTTGCATTGTATTAGCAGGAGGTAGATTGATTGTGGCATTCAAGCTAATGGGTGGTAAAGGAGTTTTTTCAGTAGTAAACAATGCAGATGTTTGGAGAGAAGGGGAGATCCCTTTTCTGCTATTATTGAACTAATTCAACAGATCTTCAAATGGTGCAATACAATTTGAAATTAATTTATGAAACTGATGCACAATCTGTTGTTTACTTTTTATAATGGAAGAAATCGCTGGATTTGAATGAGTGCAGTCTAAACTAAAATAATATCAATTTGGCAGCATTCATGATTAACAGTATCTTTGCTAATAGTGCTGTGCTATTGAATTTATGGCATGTTATTTCTTCAACTCAGGATAACTTATGCCAAAGCGTATTTAAAAACCTGTTCGTTTTTGGTTGTGTTTGTTGCAATATTATGCAAATCCTGTTTCAATTTTTATTAATAAGTGTGTGCAATGAAAGTGGAAATTGAATGTCTTGTATCAACTATGGGACTTGGGGAATATGAGGATATTTTTCAGCAATAGAAGACTGTTGAGACAGCTCTTTTTGATGAATCTCAACTCTAATCTACCTGCCTTTGCACCATATCCCTTCATCCCTCCCTTCAGATATGCATCTAATTGTGTCTTGATTCCATTTGTACTGTCTACTGTTTCTTGGCATTTTTCTTTCCACTTATTAACCTTTGTGAATGAGCTAGCCTTGCAAGGCTTCCCTAATATATAATGTGTCCCTGTGCAATTGAGTTGAATATGTACAGAAACTGTTAGCACAGAATGCCCCTTGCTGAATTGTGCTTTTCCAGTTTTAATAATCTTTACAGTTCCAATTGTCTGCTATTACAACAGGCCTAACTATAGGTCTTGACCTGCCTTGTTCAGTTGTGTCATCTTAATAACCTACAGCAATACTGGTTCCATTTGATCTTTCCAAGGCACCTGAAGGTGAACTGCCACATGCTGCAAAGTCTTGCAAGTTAATTGAGTCATGCCCTTTGCATCTGTCGGACGTCTGATGACTGGATTCTGTAGATTATGTTTGCAAATGATCTGTTCAAAGACTTCAGTAATATTTCTGTAACAAAAATACTTACTTTAAATTGTACTTTGATTCTATGTGAAATAATAAAGTTGGTTTCGAAACTCAGTAGAAACTTCTTGTCTAGGTTTTTCATTTCACCTGAGCTCACTTTATTTCCATTTGTTTTCACTTTGCATATTAAGCAACTTTATTTTAAAAACCATTTGCTAAACTAAGACAAGCGAACCTAAAGTGTATATCTGTTGATGTACAGAGTATAAGAAACAATATTGGGGAACAACAAAATAGGTGTCAAAATGAAGAATAATGACAAAGTAAATAATTGTAGAATGTTTGCAGCCAAATAAGAATTGACCAAATAAAAAAAATATTTTTTTCTTGCTTTCACCGCTGCAGACTTGACATCTTCAGTACTAACTTTGTCCATCTTCCAACTTCCACTCTTCTCCATACAACATCCTGCCTGCCACTTGACTGTTGTTGCTGACATTGGCTACCCATCTCCCCCTTATGGCTAAAATTCTCATCTTTGCATTCTATCTCTGTAGCCTTGTCCACCTCTATAATTTCTGTAAACATTGAGTGGAATTTTCCCTGTTTTGCCTGCCACAGGGTTCGGGGGCGGTGGGATGGTGTGGATCTTGCAAAGATCCATTGACCTTGGATGGGAATGGGAATTACTGGCCTTGGAGCGAGCGTGGCCAGAAAATCCTGCTCATTGTTCCTCTGACATCCCCCTACCCTGCTATTTGCAATACAACATTGATACGTCTGTCCTATAATTCTATATTGCACTGAGGAAAGAGTAACATCTGGCCTCTCAAAGCCAACCATTATTTAATTGACTTCATTTACACCTTCCAGCAGAGAGGGCAATGTAACAAAATACTTAGATCTTGCAATAGGCTATACTCCCTCCCCACTTGAAGATAATTTGTAGCATTTTACATTTTCATGTCTACGTATATTTTTTTCCCAGAATATAGTAGGACAAAACCAACATCAACAATGTCTGAAATGTTAACAGATTGGGAGTTTTACAGTTACACTACAGTTTCTAATAAAATCACAATCAAACAACATAAGACAGAATAATTTCCATGCAAGATAAAATGTTTTTTCCTTTTTACACCAGTATGTGTTTAACAAAAATCTCATCTTTTGAAAATAAATAATGAAAATAATGTAATGTATTTCTCCTTCCTTCCTTCCTACATACTTCCAATTAATATATCTGACATCTTTCAATTTCTGCTTGGCTATCTCCTTCAATTTTCATTGGCTTAACTCTGCTCTCTCATCTCTGAACTTTGATTTTGGGTACCAATTTACCCTTAATGGTTGGGACTATGACATTGCCTCCCCTGTGTCACAAATTAATGTAAATGAAAATTCTGTGTAAACATTATCTACATAGAACATAGAAGACTACAGCACAAACAGGCCCTTTGGCCCACGAGTTGCGCCGATCACATCAACACCTACCAATCCATAGACCTATCTATAACCCCCAATCCCACTAAATCCCATATACTCATCCAGAAGTCTTTTAAAAGACCCCAGCGAGTTCGCTTCCACCACCACTGACGGCAGCCGATTCCATTCACTCACCACCCTCTGAGTGAAAAACTTACCCCTAACATCACTTCTGTACTTGCCTCCCCGCACCTTAAATCTGTGTCCTCTCGTAGCGACCATTTCAACCCGGGGAAATAGCCTCTGAGAATCCACCCTATCTATTCCTCTCAACATTTTATAAACCTCTATCAGGTCGCCTCTCAACCTTCGTCTCTCCAGGGAGAAGAGGAAGAGTCCCAGCTCCCTCAACCTGTCTTCATAAGGCATGCCTCCTAATCCAGGCAACATCCTTGTAAATCTCCTCTGTACCCTTTCAATAGCTTCTACGTCCTTCCTATAGTGAGGTGACCAGAACTGCGCACAGTACTCCAAATGAGGCCTGACAAGGGTCTTATAAAGTTGCAGCATTACCTCCCGACTCCTAAACTCAATCCCTCGATTAATGAAGGCCAGTACGCCATACGCCTTCTTGACCACATCCTCCACCTGCAAGGCCGATTTAAGAGTCCTGTGGACCCGGACCCCAAGATCCTTCTGCTCTTCAACACTACTAAGACTCCTGCCCTTGATAGTGTACTCGTTCATCCCGTTGGTCCTGCCAAAATGGACGACTACACATTTATCCGCGTTGAAGTCCATCTGTCACTTCTCCGCCCAGTCCTGCATCCTATTTATGTCCTGCTGCAACTTCTGACATCCTTCCAGACCATCCACAACACCACCGACCTTCGTGTCATCCGCGAACTTACTAACCCATCCCTCCACTTCCTCATCTAGGTCATTTATGAAAATGACAAACAGCAAGGGTCCTAGAACAGATCCCTGGGGTACTCCACTGGTGACTGACCTCCATGCAGAAAAAGACCCATCCACAACCACTCTCTGCCTTCTGCAGGCAAGCCAGTTTTTTCTCCCTGTTTTTTCGAAAAAAGATTAACTTGTAGACTTGGGCAGTCATTACTGACCTAAATTTATTTTACACCTCCCTAACAGAGAGGGCAGCATAACAGCATACTCAGATCTTGCAATGTACGATGCCTACTGTCTAGAATTCTCCCAAATCCATTTACTTCTCCACCTTTTACAAGACACCTTGATTTTTAACTTTTCGCAAATGCACGGTCAATCCTCCTAATCTTTCCTTCCCTGGGATGCTGTCCAGCTTTACCAATCTGCAAATTGTCTTGATATTTTGTTTATGAAAGCTCTGGAAAGGCATGTAGGAAATGTTAAAATGGGTTACAAGAGAAAGTTAGCAAAAATGTGGTCCTCAAAAAGACTCTTAGGTGATGAATAAGAACAAACTTTGCAGATCCACAGGAAGTAGTTGTTGCCAAAACAGTGAATGTATTCAAGAGGTGGCTGGATATAGCACTTGGGGCGAATGGAATCAAAGGTATGGGGAAAAAGCAGGATTAGGCTATTGAATTGGATGATCAGAAATGATCATAATTGGCAGAGCAGGTTCGAAGGGCCAAATGGCCGCCTCCTATCTTCTACGTTTCTGTTTTTCAGACATAAAATTCCTCCCTTTGTTACTGAAGAACTGCTGCAGAAGGGTCAGATGATCCCATTTCCTAACCTTGTGGAGGCACCACAGGAGCCTTTATTTAATACGTAATGATTAACTGGTGGAAAATTGTCGCAATTTACTATAAATCCCACATTACCACAAAGTTCCACTGCAGCACCACATGCCACAGAGGATCCTCCGCATGATGGTGCATTTTCAAAAACTGCTTACTGTCTTGTCTCACAATGACTGCCTAGTCATTGCAGGATCCTGCCTTTGATTGGGAATTTCATTGACTATAGTATGACCATGAACTCAGGCATGTTAAAATGCTCTGTGGAACCGTAAGTAACTTGCCCTTATGTGAACAGAATCGAAGAGGCAGTCATCTCCCAGCACCAAGTTTATTCTTAAAAGCCTTGCTGATGGTTAAAATCTGCTGACTTTGACTGTGAAGGTTAGGCTAAACTTCATGTTGTTGGCTCAATGATGCAAATAGTTATTGTATCTTTTTCCCCCCCATACCATTACTTTACATCAAGCACTGCCATGCCAGTAAAATTTGCTTTATCCAGGTGACCCTGTCGGCTCTCTTGAGTGAATCAGCGTTATAAGAATGTGTTGATATATTGAGCAAGTATTCTTGTCTGGAGCAAATGACCTTGGTGAGTCTGCAGTGAATTCTGGGTAGCCATCAGTTTGGTCACAATATGAAATTCCTATTTCATCAATTAGATACGCTAAATTAGTTTTGTAATTTCTTAAGAGCAGGTAATCAACAAACGTTAATGCCAGAACTAACAGATAATGCATAACGTTGATCAAATTTACCCAGAGAATGCAATCTCGGTAGTGATGAAGATAGATTGTGTCCCGGAGAAAATAAATTGTTATCCAAGCCTTCCATTAAGTATTGCTCATTTTATATATAATGGATAAGTATATAGGCTGCAGCTTGCTAATGCACACCAAATGAAGGCATTTTTTTCTCGCTTGGAAAGAGGAAAGAGGCTGAGATCCATTTGTAGTGGCACTTTACAGAATAAGAGTAGACAGAAGGCAGTCTGCCCACTCAACCTCATGGAGAATGCTGAAAGGCCTGAAGTATTTTTCAGCAGAAAAATGAATGAACTGCCTTTTAACACAAATGATAATGTGCTCAGTGTGTTGCCTTTTTTATGGATGGTATGAAGTCTAATATTCTTTCCACCTCACTCCATCTCACTTGGCACATGCCACTTTCAGTCAGTGGAGCAGGAAGTGAAATGTGCTCAGGTCTCTAAACCATATACTTCCGTGAGGTATATTAAAGTAAATTGGGGAATCAATGCCTTCGTTGTAGATTTTCTACATGTAAGGTTTAGATTAAATTATTAGATTTAGCGGGAAATAGTGATGTTGCGTTCAAGTCAGTGGACTAGTAACCCAGAGGCCCAGGCTAATGCGTTGAGAGCATGGCTTCAAATCCAACCATAGCAACTGGTGGAACACAAATTCAATTAATTAATAAAAATCTGGATTTGAAAGCTTGTCTCAATAATGGTAACCACAAAACTACCACCGATTGAACATAAAAACCCATTTTGTTCACTACTGTCCTTCAGGGAAGGAAATCTGCCTTTCTTACTTGGTCTGGATTACATGTGACTCCAGGCCTACTGCAATGTGGTTGACTCTTGTATGAAATGGTTGAGCTAATTCAGTAGAAATTAAGATTGGACCACAAAATGCTGGGGTTGCCACCGATGCCCAGATCCCATGAAAGAATTCAACGTAAAAAGATGCTGTCACTTACCCTAAAGTGAGATGCACTGGATTGTGAAGATATCATTATAGTTTATTGAAATTGTCTTAGCACTGTGCTGCATATAGAGGCTCCAGTGTATTTTAGATTGTGTTGCAACTCGACTTGTAAGCTGGTTAAGCATTGTAGATTTCTTTGTTCATTTTGTTGCTATGGTTATACTTATAAAACCAACATTGTTTGTATGATGAAAACGTTGCACATTTCAGCATGATTTACCGTTTTGGAAATTTCAGTTTTATTGCCTTTTTTTTATTCGTGTAGCTGAGGGAAGCAGTTATAGTTCAATCTTGACATTAACAATCCATTTATTGGTATGAGAGCAGTTGTTAAAAATGCTCATTTTCTATAGCGATGATTGTGACTTTCAATTTCTTGTCTTATTCAACATAAAAAGAAATCGGATGCCCAACTGTATAGTTGGGTTCTGAACTTCTAAAACTTGGTAACAGGAACAATTTGGTGCAAAGTATTAAATCAAAGGAATAATCAATTGGGCCTAACAGATCCTGTTCTGAAGTGTGATCTTTTCAAATTAAAATTGAATGAAATATGTGCATCTGAAGATGGTGTAAGACCACTAAGAGAAGAAGCTTTGAAAATGCCTTCTTAATGAAGCCAAGTGCGTGTTCATACTTCATTCAGTCATGGGTTTGACTGACTTAGATGCTGTGACTCTGATATTTGTATCCCTGGCATGGGAATAATGATGTGGAGATGCTGGCATTGGACTGGGATAAATACAGAAAGAAGTCTCACAACACCAGTTTAAAGTCCAATGGGTTGAGTTGGTAGCACAAGCTGCTAGCTTTCAGAGCGCTGTTCCTTTGTCAGGTGAGTGTGATTTCAGTTCACAAACAGGGTATGTAAAGACACAAACTCAATTTACAAAATAATGATTGGAATGCAAATCTTTACAGCTAATCACGTCCTAAAGGCACAAACAATGTGAGTCGAGAGAGGGTTAAGCACAGGTTAAAGAAATGTGTATTGTCTCCAACCAGGAAGTTAGTGCGATTTTTGCAAGTCCAGGCAAGTCGTGGGGGTTACAGATAGTGTGACATGAACCCAAGATCCCGGTTGAGGCCGTCCTCGTGTGCAGAACTTGGCTATCAGTCTCTGCTCAGCGACTCTGCGCTGTTGTGAAGGCCGCCTGTGAGAACGCTTACCTGAAGATTGGAGGCCGAATGCCGTGACTGCTGAAGTGTTCTCCAACAGGAAGAGAACTGTTTGGGGTTGTGCGTTTGTTTCAAGGCAAGAAGTGGGATTGTGGGACTAGACAACGAAGGGTACTCTGTCCGCCGTGTCCTGTGTTTGTCTTCTAAGGAGCTTGGTGCAGTTTTTCGCTGTGGCGTGTTGGAACTGTCGATTGATGAGTCAAGTGCCATATCCTGCTCTTATGAGGGCATCTTTCAGTGCCTGGAGGTGTCTGTTGCGATCCTGCTCATCTGAGCAGATCTTGTGTATATGGAGGGCTTGTCTGTAGGGGATGGCTGCTTTAATGTGTTTAGGGTGGAAGCTGGAGAAGTGGAGCACTGTGAGGTTATCTGTGGTACCGTGAAGTGCTGAGAACAGAATATCCTTCATCCAGTACTTCCCCAGAGCGAAAAAGCTACGACATCTTCTCTGGAGCCTTCAACGTGTCATTGATGAAGACGAACATCTCGCCAAGGCTATCCCCACACGAACATCTCGGCATGGCTATCCCCACACTTCATGCCTTCAAACAACCGCGCAACCTCAAACAGACCAATGCAGCAAACTACCCAGCCTTCAAAAGAACAGTGACCACGATACCACACAACCCTGCCACAGCAACCTCTGCAAGACATGTTGGATTATTGACATGGATGCCATCGACTCACATGAGAACACTATCCACCAAGTACACGGTACGTACACTTGCAATTTGGCCAACGTTGTCAACCTGATGCACTGCAGGAAAGGATGTCCTGAGGCATGGTACGTTGGGAAGACCATGCAGTTGCCATGGCAGTGGATGAATGAACACCGCTCGACAATCACCAGGCAAGAGTATTCTTTTCCTGTTGGGGAACACTTCAGCAATCACAGGCATTCAGCCTCTGATTTTCAGGTAAGCATTCTCACAGGCGGCCTTCATGACACACGACAGCACAGTCACTGAGCAGAGACTGATAGCCAAGTTCTACACACATGAGGACGGTCTCGACTGGGATCTTGGGTTCATGTCACACTATCTGTAACCCCCACGACTTGCCTGGGCTTGCAAACTCTCACTAACTGTCCTGTCTGGAGACAATACACATCTCTATAACCTGTGCTTAATGCTCTCTCCACTCACATTGTCTGTACCTTTTAAGACTTGATTACCTGTAAAAACCCACATTCTAACCATTATTTTGTAAAGTGAGTTTGTGTCTTTATATGCCCTGTTTGTGAACTGAAATCTGAAAGCTAGTGATTTTTGCTATCAAATAAACCTATTGAATTTTAACCTGGTGTTGTGAGACTTCTTAATGGGAGTAATACCAAAGGCACACCAATCTGCAATTAGTCTAACATTTTGTGAGACTCTGGAGTTCATAGACTCGAGGAGCGGAATTTTCCGTTCCACTCACCACCGGAATCGTAGCTAGCAGAACACGGACTGTGCAAAAGTCCGTTGACCAGGGATGGGATTTTCTGGTCTTGGGGTGAGCGCGGCTGGAAAACACTGGTTAGCACTGCTGCCTCAGTGCCAGGGATTTGGGTTCGATTCCCGGCTTGGGCCCCTCTCTGTGCGGAGTCTTCACGTTCTCCCTGTGGCTGCGTGGGTTTCCTCCGGGTGCTCTGATTTCCTCCCCACAGTCCAAAATGATGTGCTGGTTAGGTGGATTGGCCATGCTAAATTCTCCCTCAGTGCATCTGAAGAGTAGCTGGAGTGTGGTGACTAGGGGATTTTCACAGTAACTTCATTGCAGTGTTAATGTAAGCCTACTTGTGACTAATAAATAAACTTTAACTTTAAATCCCACCCAAGGTGTTTTTAAATTCATTCGTGGGATGCGTGTGTTACTGGCAGCATTTTTTTGCTGCCAGCAACATTAATGGCCATTTCAGAGGGCTCTTCATGAGTCAACCACTTTGTGTGGAGTTCCACATTAGCAGGCTAGATGAGGATTGCAGATATTGTTGCCTAAAAGGAATTGGCGAACTCAAAGGTTTTCTTCCCATCCATCAATGATAGTTTAATGGTCGCCAATACTGAGACTAGCTTTATATTCTAGATTCATTAATTGAATTTAAATTCCACCAGCTGCCATGGTGGGATTTGAACCCTGGTCCCCAGAGCATTAGCCTAGGCCTCTGGATTATTAGTGCGGTGATCTTACCATTATGCACCCTTTCCCCATAAATGGAGCATTTTGTTTAGCAACTCTGGGGAAAGTGGAGACAAAATATTTGTCTGTCTGTGCTACAGTTATTTAGTACTGACAACACAGCTGTCAGGCAAGTTTTCCTCAAGTACCTATGCTCAATGAATGGCGTTAGAATTTGCAGGAAGCAATGTGCTCCCAAGTTGCCTGTGACTTTTATCTACATTAAGGATGTGCATCAATGCAAGTTATATCCCTTAGTCAGCTGTGGTTTGGTTGGTAGTGCTGTAGCCTTTTGAGTCAGAGGTTGTGGTTTCAAGTCTTACTCCAGACTTCACAAAAATCAAGGCTGATATTTCAGTCCAACACTGCAGGATTGGTGCACTGTCAGAGATTTTTTGTTTTGGATGATATGTTAAGCTAGGGCTCCATCTCCCCCTTCTGATGGGTGTAAAAGATTCCATGGCACTATTTTGAAGTGATGTATTGGACTGGGGTAAACACAGTAAGGAGTCTCTCAACACCAGGTTAAAGTTCAACAGGTTTATTTGGAGCAAACGTCACTAGCTTTTGGAACTGGCTGTCACTTCGTCATGTGGGTGGGAGTTCTGATCACAAACAGGCATACAAAGACACGAACTCAATTTACATGAATAATTGAAATGTGAGTCATTACAGCTAATCAAGTCTTAAAGGTACAGACAGTGTGAGTGGAGAGAGCATTAAGCACAGGTTAAAAAGATGTAATTGTTTTCAGACAGGAAAGATAGTAAGATTTTGCAAGTCCAGGCAAGTTTTGGGGTTACAGATCGTGTGACATGAACCCAAGATCCCCGTTGAGGCCGTCCAACATTGGTATCACACCCCCCTCTCCTGAATGTTGGTATTGACCGCAGCCCCTCACATGAGAGATCCTGTTATACAGTCGCCAAATGCTCCACCTTGCCAGGTTGTCACTGCCTGAGTACCAGGGGATAGTGCCAGGGCACTGCCTAGCCATATCCCTGACCACTCAGGCTGCAACAGACTCTGAGGCACTCCCCCCATCCCACCCCACCCCACCCCACCCCAGGCGTGATCATCACATCTGGCCTCAGTTTTTGGAGACCACTAGTGGTTCTGGCCAGCTGCACATCACGCCAGCGGTTGGGAGCATTTCCCCGCAAATTCAGCTTAAAGCTAATTTTGGAGACTTAACTTATCATTAATGCATGCTCATTGGGATCACACGCTTGCTAGAGGTGAATTGGATTACATCGCTGGCCGGGGACGGAAATCGCCTTGTCACACATCCCATCGTGGCCTTCTCCCGTGAGAGTCTCGAGCCAAAACGGGATTTGTGCCTGTGCGAGAGCGGCCTGAGAATCATCGCCCCCTTGTCTCCTCCAGTCTACCTGTTGTTATTTTACGTTATGTCCATTATAGAATTGGAGTGACTGCAGCAGAGACCTTGTGGAGACAAAGCTTTGTCTTCAAGCTGAAAACACTGTCCATCATGTTCTTAAAAATAGAAGGTACTGCAAATACCCAGCAGATCTGGCAACATTTTTTTTGTATTCGTTCTAGGGATGGGAATGTCACTAGTGAGTGACATACCAGGCATGCCTAAATGACCTTGAGAAGGTAGTGGTGAACTCCTGCAGTCCATGCGGTACAACCACACTGGCATTTCTGTTAGAGATTTGAACAATCATTGTATCAGAATCACCCTTCCCCACCCATCATGTTTTTTCTGTTTCCCCTAAAATCTATCTTCAGTTATCGAGAAGGGTGCTGCCCAAGTTACTTGATATTTCTGTTCTCTTTGCATGCTGAATGAGACTTTTTGTCTTTTTATTCTATTTGGTTCCCTCTAATGCCTTTTTGCCGTGTCATGTTATTTATCTTCACTGAGAAATTTAGACTATTTTGTCACTGAGGTTAGTTATATTCGCAGATCTTACACCTTAAGTAAATGAAAGTTGCCATTTGACATTTAAGTTGCTCCTTTCCGTCTGGGTTGCTGCATTTGGGCTGTTGCAGACATTTTAAGCATGTAGTGTTTTATAGCTGGGATGTTCTGAGGGGTGTATTCAGAGCTGTAGAAGAAGAGGACTAGACTCAGAAGTACGGTGTGTGCCAAGCAATGGTAGACTGGCATGAAGCTTTGAACTAAGACCTTTTGTATCAAATTAAGCTTGACTGGACTGAAGCATTTGTGAAGTCACAGTTAAAAGTTCATTAAAATGGAACAAATGTTTTGCTACTTTACACAAACAACAGTTTAGCTCCCCCTTAAAGACTAGGAATTTTGTGAACATCTGTTGTGTTCCTTCGTCTAGGACGATCATTATTCATCCTAATAATTGTGTACTTTTCTCTTAGAAATTAGGCTCATCAAACATGAAGCCTAAATTCATAGTTTATTGTAACATTTGATTAATTCTATGTATTTCTTTGGCAGAAATACTAGTTGATTATGATGTTAATTGCATAGAACTCTCAAAACATTGACATTTATGATCTAAAATATATTGTTGTACGAAGAATTTTAGCAACTTGGACAGAATGTTGGGTAAAGGACAGGAAACGATAGGTATGTGAATGGCAAAAGTGCATCTGAGGGTCGGTGCTAGGGTTACATCTGTATATTGTGAAGTTGGGCAGGTTTTTAAATTCTTTCAAGCCTAAAACGTTGTTGCCCATCCCCCTCCCCCCTTAGTCTTGAACTGAGTGGCTTGTTAGGCCATTTCAGAGGGCTGTTCAGAGTCTGGAGTCAGGTGTCGGCCAGACCACAGAAGGATAGCAGGTTTCCTTCCCTAAAGGACGTTAGTGAACCAAATGGGTTTTTATGACAATTGATGGTAGCTTCCTGGTTACCGTTAGTAAGACCAGTTTTCAATTCTGCATTTTTTAGGACTCAATTGAATTTCAATTCCATCAGGTGCTATGGTGGGATTTGAACCCGTGCCCACAGGGCATTAGATTGGGCACCCATGTTAGGTGGCCAGCAACATCACGGACTCCCTCAAAGAGCATCGATGTTTGGTGATGAATCAGAAAGAAAGGGTGGGTGATTGTGATTGTAATACACTTCAAGGGGACAGCAACAGTACCGTTGAACCTGCAGATAGGTGGTAAGTGTCATTTAATGTGGAGAAGTGAAAGACAATTTATGAGAAGAGATATGATATTTTGAGAAAGAATAACCTCAATAGAATTACACTGAGGGACACTTGCAATAGCAAAACAATAAAGCTTTATTATTGGGACATAGAGTATAAGAGGTTTGAGATGATAAATTTATGGCCTAAATTTTAGGCCATAACTAAATTACATGTGAACTTTTTAGTACCCTATTATAGAAGGGGCATTAAAGCTATATAGAGTTCTTATACACCAGAGATATCAAGCTTCAACTGGAGACACTGAGATCATTTCTATTAGAACAAAGAAAGCTAAAAAGGTTTTTAATGGGGTTGTTTTTAAAATTATGAAATACTGATGAATAAAAAATTTCTTTATTTGGGAAATAAGGGGTGAAAAGTCATTAATTAAAATCATAACCAAGAGATGGAGAGGAAAGATCAGGCAAAATTTGATGACACAGAATGTTGTCGGAGTAGAGAATGCTTTAACACGGAGTAACTGGCCAGCAATGACTGCGTCTTTTGAAGGAAGACGAGATAAATATTAATCAGTGGGATATGTAGAGTAAGAGGAAATCAAATATTGGATTGCTCTAGCAAACAGATGGTGAACAGAAAACAGGTGAATATGACCAGTGCTATAGTTTGGTATGACTGATTCATTGCATTGATACTGAATCTGCACATGACTACTGCATAGAAGGAGGCTATTCAGCCCATCGTGCCTGAGCTGGCTTTCTGAAGGAAACTTATAAAAGTCCAATGAATTCGGATGGGAATCTCTGGTTTTCAGGCGAGCGCGGCTGGAGAATCCCTCCCACTGTAATGTTACCATTAAGACTCCCCAGCAAATGCTCCCTACAACTGTCTGTATGCACTTGGACTTGTGTAGCCCCAGGTAGGAACTTTCCAGTAGTTTGTCACATGTAGATACCAGGGAAGAGACAGTTCATTATTCACTTTTGCACAATGTAATGCAGAAACAATTATACTAAAAAGCTTCTGTTGTTCCTGTTTTATTGGAGCCCATGGCTATAGCTAACTAAAACATTTTGTAATTAGTGAGGTCAATCATCTTCTCCTCCAAAACAATTTTATTGATGTTTTCTCCAATTGATATCGTGCTTCATAGCGGCTGTAGTAATTGAAAGAAAAGTTGTGTTGTGAGTAACTGATCAGTGAAATAATAATCTGGGGGTAGGATTGCTTCACGCCATAAGGTGGGAGTACTTATCACACTCAGGCACAGAGTGGGAATATGTAAGTTTTGAGTTCAGTTAATTCTTGAGTGGAAGACATTGTATTTCTTTATAGTTGACCAAAGAGACAATTGTAGGTATAGAAATAGTAACCCCAATCCAATTTGGTGCAGAATCCAGCTTAATACAGAAATGTTGCTGTAGTGAAAGGAGTTGGGGTAGGGGGGGGGGGGCGGTGGGGGCAGCGTGGAGAAGGAGCTTTGGGTATGTCTCCTTTACTGAAGGGTAAATACTTTGTCAAAATTAGTGTCTAACATTTTTTTAGGACATGGCCATTTTTTGTTTTAAAAAAGAGTCTGGCTGCAAGTCACAGCCCCATCCTCTCTACGCAATCCAGAATCCAACCAATTATTTACAGAATCCAACCAATTATTTACAGAATCCTCCCAGATATTTGCTTTGCTGAAGTTCCATTCTATTGAGGAAATAATGACTCTTAAAGTGTGAAGAGTTTCTGGATAGGTAGTTCTAGCCAGATGAGTATACAAATGTAAAGAAAAGTTGGATTTAATTTTGAAGGAGCAGAGAATTGATTCCCCTATTTCCTTTTATTGTGTGAAAGTGGTGTTTCATTTTCTGCTGAATGCTTGTTGTTCACAGATGTAAATTTCTCAAGCAGCCATCATTCATGTGCTAATAGTAACCAGCAGCATGCTCAGAGCTGAGTAAAAATAAAATACTGCGGCTGCTGGAATCTGAAACAAATACAGAAAAAACTGGAAGATCTCAGCAGGTCTGACAGCATCTGTGGAGAGAGAACAGAGCTAATGTTTCAAGTCTGGATGACCCTTTTGGGTGGCACGGCACAGTAGTTAGCAGTGCCAGGGATCTGGCTTCAATTCTTGCCTTGGGTGATGTCTGTGCAGAATTTGCATGTTCTCCCTATGTCTGTGTGAGTTTCCTCTGGGGTCTTCAATTTCCTCCAAAGATATGTGGGTTGGGTGGATTGACAATGCTAAAAAAAAATTGTCCCTTGGTGTCAGGGGATTAGCGAGGTAAATACATGGGTTTACGAGGATAGCGCCTAGGTGGGATTGTTTTTGGTAAAGGTTTGGTGGGCCAAATGGCCGCCTCCTATACTGTAGAGATTCTGTGATTATGAACTGAGCTCAGCTTAGAGCTGAGACTGATTGTTGTCTTCATCCAGCGTCCAAAATTTTGCATTTCCAGTGACAATTTCTGGATTATGAAGAAGTGTGGGATTACTGGCTGATCATCTTCATCCTTAATCCAGGGGTGTTGAAGATAATTGTAACATCCCACTGTCAGTATGCTTTATTTACAAATTATCTTCCTTGACGGTCCCTCGGGATCGAGGGTCACTTGCTTCCATTCAGGTTCAGTGGATTCTCAGATGGCTGATCAGTGCGATGCACAATTTGCAGAATATGATACGCTGGGCAGGCGGTGCCTAAAAGGCTGGGCAGCTGAGCTTTCTGTGGTTTCGAATTTTTCTTTTCATTCATGGTATATGGGGGTCACTGGCTAGGTCAGCATTTATTGCCCATCCTTGAGGACATTTAAGAGTCAATCACATTGCTCTGGGCCTGGAGTCACATGTAGGCCAGATCAGGAAAAGACAGCAGATTTCCTTCCCTAAAGGACATTAGTGAACCCGTTGGGTATTGACAACAATTGACAATGGTTTGATGATCATTAGTAGATTCTTAATTCCAGATATTTTGAATTAAACTAATTGCATCATCTGCTGTGACAGAATTCGAACCCAGGTCCCCAGGACATTATTCTGGATCTCTGGATTAATAGTCCAACAACAACATCACTACACCACTGCCTCCCTCTGAAGGTGAATGTCTCAACTTCACCTCTGCGTTCTCCTGATGAAGTTTCTGGATATGTTGGGTACCTTCCCGAATAAACCTCCTTCATTTTAGTTGTTCACAAGCCAGGGACTCCCATACATCGGTGGGGATGTTTGATCCAGGGATGCTTTGAGGACATCCCTAAAGCGTTTCTGTTGCCCTTCCTTGGAGTCTGCTAACATGACCGAGCAGAACTGTTGTTTCGGGAGCCTGGTGTCAGGCATATGGATGACATATCCCACCCTGTGGAGCTGATTCAGAGTAATTGGTGTCTCAATTACAATTAATGCAGGAAAAGTGAGAGCACACCTTGGACTTTCCGAAGAAAGAAAATTTCCCAGGAGAGGACCCACCACCTCTGATGAAGTAAATAAGTATCAGACTTGAAGAAAAAGCATATAGTTGTGCAAGGATGGGAGTGGCAGGTTAGAAGATTGGACAGAATGTAAAAAAAAGCAAAGAATGACTAACCAATTCATAAAGAGGGAAAAATCAAAGTATGAAAAAGCTATGAGGAAATGTAAAATCAGACAGTAAGTTTCTATGGCTATTATAAAACATAAAAACAACTGAAGTGAACATTGGTCATACAGAAAATGAATCTGGGGAATTAATAAGGAAAAATAGGGAGATGGCAGATGAATTGAGCAGGTATTTCGCATCGGCGTTCACTGTAGAAGATATAAGTAACGTCCCAGAAATGGCTGCAAATCAGGAAATGGAAGAGAGGGCGGAATCAAGAAAATTCCAATCACCAGGGAAGTGGTACAGAGCAAACTGTTGGAGACACAGACTCCCCCAGTCCTGATGGATTTCATTCTAGAGTAAACGTAATTTCTTTATTCAAAAAGGGAGGGAGATGGTCAGTTAGCTTAACAGTTGCCTTGGGGAAAATGTCCAAAGTTATTATTAAATACATTATAGCAGGGTACTTAGAAAAATTCAAGGTAATCAGGAAGAGTCTACATGATTTTGTGAAAGGGAAATCATGTTTAACCAATTTATTGGAGTTCTTCGAAGAAGTAACGTGCTGCAGATGTACTGTACTTAAATTTCTGGAAGACATTTGATAAGCTTATATTTGTTTTATGAGACGTGAACTTCACTGGCTGGGCCATTCATAACTGCCCTCTTTTTTAGAGGGTATTTGAGAATTAACCACATTGTTGTGGATCTGCAGTTGCATATAGGCATGACAAGGTAAGGATGGCAGATTTTCTTCTCAAAAGGACATTAGTGAACCTGTTGGTTTTTATGACAATTGGCAATGGTTTCGTGATCATCATTTGACTTTTAATTCTGGATTTTTTTTCATTGAATACAAATTTCGTTATCTGCTGTGGTGGATTTGAACCTTAGTCCCCAAATTTTGCCCTGGATTAGTAGTCCAATGACAATACCACTGTGTCACTGCCACATCAAATGTTACTATGGAAAATAAAAACTTGTGGTGTAGGGGATAACCTATTGGCATAAATACAAGATTGGCAGGTTAAACACAGTAGGAATAAATGAGTCATTTTCTGGTTGGCTGGATGCGATGAATGGTGTGCCTCAAGGGTCAATGCTGGGGCCTCAATAATGTACAATTTCCATAAATGACTTGGATGAAGAGACCACAAGTAAATTTGCTTATGACACAAAGTTAAATAGGAACGTAAGGTGTGAAAAGAATACAAGGAGGCTACAAAGGGATATAGTTAGATTAAGTGAGTGGGCAAAGATCTGGCAAATGGAGGATACTGTGGGAAAATGTGAAATTGTCCATTTTGCAGGATGAATTTTATCTTGATGGTGAGAGATTGCAGAGCTCTGAGATGCAAAGGGATTTAGCTGAGTTAGTGTGTGCATGAATGATAAAGGTTAGTGCGCTGTTAGAGCAGGCAATTGGAAAAGGTAATAGAATGTTATCATGTATTGTGGGGGAAATTAAATATATGAAACGTTGTTTCAGTTATACAAGGCATTGGTGAGCTCACGTTTGGAGTACAGTTTCAGTTTAGTTTTTAATTTATTTATTGGTATCACAAGTAGATCTACATTAACACTGCAGTGAAGTTACTGTGAAAATCCCCTAGTTGCCACACTCCGGCTCCTGTTCGGGGGCACAGATGGAGAATTTAGCATAGCCAATGCATCTAATCAGCACGACTTTTGGACTGCGGAAGGAAACCAGAGCACCAGGATGACACCCACGCAGAACATGCAAACTCAGCATAGATAGTGACCGAAGCTAGGAATTGAACCCAGTCCCTGGCGCTGAGAGGCAGCAGTGCTAACCACTTTGCCACAGTGCCACCCTGTACTGTGTACAAGACTGGTCTGTTTATTTAACAGGGGATATGAATGCATTGGAAACAGTTCAAAGAAGGTTTACAAGATTAATACCTGGAATGATTGAGTTGTCTCAAATGTGAGGTAATATATTTTGGAAGATCTAATAAAAAGAGGAAATATACAATAAATGGCAGAATCCTTTAAGGTATTAATAAGCAGAGGGATCTGGGTGTACAGACAGACAGGTCACTGAAAGTAGCAATGCAGGTGGAGAAGCTAGTTAAGAAGAAACACAGCATGCTTGCCTTCGTTGGCTGGGACATTGAGTTTAAAAATTGGTAAGTCATGTTGCAGCTTTATAGAACCTTAGGCTGCACTTGGAATATAGTGTTTAATTCTGGTCGCCACACTACCAGAAGGATGTGGAGGCCCTTGAACAGAAAAGATTTACCAGGATGTTGTCTGGTATGGAGGGTGTTAGCTATGAGGAGAGGTTGGAGAATCTTTAAATATTTTTAAGGCAGAAGTGGATAGGTTCTTTCTCTGGGGTGAGAGTTATGTTGTGGTGTTATCAATAGATTTCAGACTTTGTTTGGAACTAAAGGTATTTATTGATGAGAGAAACCTTATGCAGCCTGAAGGCTGCTCTTGGGCAGAGCCCCAGTTCTACCTGCTTATAACAAGGATCCAGAAGTAAAATGCCTTAGAGTGAACACTGACTCTGCTGTGATCATTCATGTACAGAAGAATCCCACACAAGACTACAACTGGAACTGCACATAGTTGAAGTTTTCTAAAATTGATCATTCTCTCCTGGTTCCCATTGATCCCTCAAGTCAGGTGACTTGCTTCTTAAAGTGACAGATACCACATGCACAAAATCTGCCCACCTCACTTAACTTTCTTATCCAGTCTTCAAAGTCAATTTCTCAATCCACATTTTAAATTAACAATTATGCACTCATTTGTAAATCAATGTAGTGGTTTTTCAATGGAGGGATCTTAAGGCTTGCATTAAAAATAATACCACTTTTAGAAAATTTCAACTGTGTGCAGTTCCATTTGTAGTCTTGTGTGGATTCTTCTGTACATACTTTCTGCCTTCCCAAGTTCTGTCCTAGACTGTGCATTGACTAAAGACCACATACTTCACTCTGCAGATAGTGTCCTACTGCAATCCTCCATTAACCCTTCTCTCTGTCAAGTAACTTACTGTACAGTGCGTGCAGGTACCTCATTGTAATAATAGCCTTGCATCTTAACAGTTCTTGCACAATCTCAGTTTGCCACTTGAAGGTCATGGTACTCTCTTTCTGGCACTTGTGTCATGTGATAAAGTTCCATCCGTTCCTAGAGTTTCTGTTTGGCATGTTTGCCATCGACCATGTTATCATACTGGTTCTTGTACAATTCCATTTGTATGACCATTTCAGCAATCGTGTTCTGGCATGTAATTTCAGTTTCCTTCCCTGTCTGAATTGCTGCTTTGTCTAGTTCTTTCAAGCACATCTCCTTCAGCTGAGTGGCTTAATTTGCCAATTTCTTCCTTTCATCTTCTGTATTAGCCAATTTTCTGCTGAGACCTGAGTTGTTCTTTATTCCATGCATCTGCTTTTGCAATCCATTCAGTTATCCGCTTGAGTTTCTTCCAAGGTGAATCCATCATTCTCTTCCAATAGTATTCAGTGACAGTCTCTCCTTTCTTGTGCTATGCATGTTTTCAGACAACTGTCATGTACGTTTTTAGTTGCAGTTGCATCAAAACTCTACTGCTACATTCAACATTTCTTCCTTTTCTTTTGAGCAGTTAAGTTGAATTGCTAAATTGTTCAACTTGTTTTGTCTCTGGGTTTGTCCATTGCTAAGTCTATTTATTAATTTACTCATGGGACATGGGCATCGTTGGCTGGCCAGCATTTATTGTCAATCCCTAGTTGCCCTTGAAACTGAGTGGCTTGCCATGTCAGAGGGCAGTTGAATCAACCACATTGCTGTGGCCCTGGAGTCGCATGTAGACTAGATCTGTTAAGGATGGCAGATTTCCTTCCCTAAAGACATTAATGAATCAAATGGGTTTTTCTGATAATGGATAATGATTTCATGGTCATCATTAGACCTTTTTAATTCCATATTTTTATTAAATTTCATCATCTGCTGTGGTGAGATTTGAATCTAGGTCCTCAGATCTTGCTCTGGTTCTCTGGACTACTCGTCAAGTGATAATACACTATGCTACTGCATAGAAAAATTCACCGGGACATTAGTGAACCAGATGGGTTTTTCCAACATTTGACAATGGTTTCATGGTCATTAGTAGATTCTTAATTCTAGATATTTTTTAGTGAATTCAAATTCCACCATCTGCCATGGCTTTACTTTCAGACAGGTGGAGGTCTTCCCCAAACTTCGGAACTTCTCTGCTGGAAGCCCTTCAGTGCAAGGGCTGCTACTATGGGATTCGAACCTGGGTCCCTTGAACATTAACTGAGTTTCTGGATTGATAGTCTAGTAATAATACCATTAAGACATTGCCTCCCTTCAGTGTTTTGAATACTGGACAGTTTCTGCCTCTCTGCAGAATGCTAATTTCTCCTGCTCATTTGTGCATTCCACGTGACTGGTGGCTTGATCATTCAACTGGATTGCTAAAGGATTCTCAATATGAGTCTGCCGAATGATAGCTCTGCTCTAACTTATGCTTTAACAGCACGCTAACCCTTGCAGTAGGCAACACAGGATGTTGTATGTGAGTGCCGTGGATCAAATATTTTGTTGCCCTCCTGCGGTCTTATGGTGCCCATCTCTCAGACGACTTGTGTTGCCTAGTGAGGCTGGCATTAAGACCTCTTCTTTTGAGGTCTTAATTTCTTCCTTTAAGATCTTGCATTGCATTTTTTTTGTAAAAAAGAGTTGCCCTCTTTTTTTTAAGAGTTGTTTTCTATCTGGGGTCTCCTCTGTTTCTTTTCTGTCCCATATCCATTGTGCCTTGTGGTTTTGCATTAAGTGTTGCACAATTTTAAACGTACCACCTCTTTCAATGATTACTGATCTAAGACTGTCAAAGCCTGATTTAAAACTGCGAACACCTGCCACTTGAATGCTTTTCCCGTGCTTTTTGGGATTTTGGCGGGAACTCCTTGGACCATTTTTTTTCAAGCTTTTGGAAGCTTTCTTATCAATTTCTGCAGGTTTCCCATTTTTCTTCTGGCTACCTGGAGAGTCAGTTTTTCTCTCCTTGTTGTAAAATCGGTCTTTTTGTCAATTTCACCACTGGCTCCAGTCCGGACCCTTTTTTTATATTTCAAAAAGAACTTTGTTCAATTGCCTTACTTTCAAACAGGTGGAGGTCTTCTCCTCTTCCCAGAACATCAGAGCTTCTCTGCTGGAAGCCTTTCATTGCTACCTCGACCGCCACCGCCACCGCCACCACCCCCCCGCAAACAGGTTCTTTCAGAATGGGAGGCCTGCAGTAACTCCCTGAGGCCTTTCCCTTTTTAGTCTCTGATCCTATTGTCTGCAGTCAACCTCTTTTTAAAGAAAAACCTTCTTCCCAAATTTCTCCTTTTAAAATCAGAAGCACAGCTTCCTTCTAGCTGCATATATCTTCCATTTATTTTAAAAAAATTGCTTGTCATTTTTAGCTTTTTTTCCTTGCTCCTGAAACAAATCTCTCATCACTTAGATTCATAGAGATTTACAGCATGAAACAGGCCCCTCGGTCCAACTTGTCCATGTCGCCCTTTTTTTTTAAAAACCGAAGCTAGTCCAATTGCCCACGTTTGGCCCATATCCCTCTATACCCATCTTACTCATGTAACTGTATAAACGCATTTTAGAAGACAAAATTTAACCCGCCTCTACTACTACCTCTGGCAGTTGTTCCAGACACTCTTCGCTCTGTGTGAAAAAATTGCCCCTCTGCACCCTTTTGTATCCCTCCCCTTTCACAAACCTGTGTCCTCTAGTTTCAGAAAAGATACCTTTCAGAAAAGATATTGACTATCTAGCTGATCTATGCCCCTCATTATTTTATAGACCTCTAAAAGATCGCCCCTCAGTTTCTTGCATCCCTGAGGAAAAAAAGTCCCAGTCTATCCAGCCTCTCCTTATAACTCAAACCATCAAGTCCTGGTAGCATCCTAGTAATTCTTTTCTGCACTCTTTCTAGTTTAGTAATATCTTTTCTATAATAGGGTGACCAGAACTGTACACAGTATTCCAAGTGTGGCCTTACGAATGTCTTGTACAACTTCAACAACTTTATCCTTCGAGTCTGTTACCCCACCTGGCCACACCAGGTTGGGTACTTTGACTGTCCCTTGGGGTCTGGCACTTGCTCAACTCTGAGTCCATTCTCTGACTCTCTTCACTCAAAGGCTATCCTCCTTTTCCAACTTCAGTTAAACTGGTTTCTCACAGGTAGGCTGTGCTTTTGAATCGATTCCATTTCATTGCCAACATGTAAAGTTGTGGCTGTAATGGCGTTGTCAATAATTTCTGACTTTGTTCGGAACCAAAGAGATTCATTGATAAGAGAGGCTTAGGTACAGGTGGTTTCTGCAGTATGAAGGCTGCCTAGGAGCAGAGCCTCACTTCTACATGCTTACAACATAGATCCAGAAATGAAATGACTGAGAGAGGACTCTTTCTGGTTTGATCCCCTCTCTCAGTTCCCATTGGTCCCTCAAATCAAGTGGCTCACTTCTGTTGTACTGTCCTAAAGTAACAGGCCACCACATACACAACAGTGGAAATATGGAGTCAAGGTTGCAATCAGATAGATCAACCAAGAATAGCAGTGCAGGATCCAAGGGTAGAGTGGCCTCCTCTGCTCCCAGTTTGCATGTGTGTTTGTATGTAAGAAAGACAGGTGCAAAAATTTGTAGAGCTGCCAATTTGGATCTTAGTATGAGTACATATTGTTATATACTCAATCCGTATATGAAAGTGTGTACCATGGATGGCATAGTGGCACAGTGGTTAGCACTGCTGCCTCACAGCACCAGGGATCCAGGTTCGATTCCCAGCTTGGGTCACTGTTTGCGTGGAGTTTGCATGTTCTTCCTGTGTCTGCGCTGGTTTCCTCCCACAGTCCTAGGGGATTTTCACGGTAACTTCATTGCGGTGTTAATGTAAGCCTACTTGTGACTAATAAATAAACTTGAAAGAGGTTTAGGCAATGTCACTGAGATGATTGAAAGCAAATGTGAGACTGTCAACTTCTGATGCTTTTGCCTTAATACCTGCATGGTTCAATCACCCGCTGACATTCACTGTCCAGGATTATACATGAATAATGATAAATTGGATGAGGCCCTGAGGGATCTGAGCAGTAATGGAGTTTAATTTGACCTTGATGCACTGCTTTTAGAAGAGGAGATTGATGGTGGTGGTGGTGCTGGGGGCTTGGGGGGGGGGGGCGCGGGTGTGTGGGTTCGGGGAACACCCAGATGACCCTTGGAGCTGACTGTAAAACAACACTTCTTTCTTTTGGGTTGCCTATGTGAAGATTGCAGGAGGTTCCTTAACCCCATGAAGATTTAATTTCTTTTTGGTATTTGTCCATTTACTGTACAATCTTCAATCATAGCACTGTTTGGCTTTTTGGAACTGTTTGAAAGTTTGGATGTTTGGACCCTGGTGCGTGCCAGATATCTGCAGGGATCCCTGAGAGAGTGCGCCAGATTTCACAGGGGTGTCCCACCAACTCCACCCCCCCTCCCCGGCAAAAGCAGATAAAATTGTTAACCACCAATCAAAAGAAAATATTGTTTCAGGATCAGGTTTGAAAAATGCAGCATGCTGTGATTCCATTGCATCATCAGCAACACATCTAGGAACTTTTGTGTGTGCGTGTGTGTTTTTGTAATCATGTTGTGAAAATTTATGATGCTGTGCAATTTTCCCTAGTGACCGTTGAAATGGATTTTGTGTGGAAATTTCATATCGGGGGGTGATGGGGGGTGGGGTGGAGGGCGGTTCCAGGAACCCAGTCTGCCACAAAACACCCAATATAATAACAACGCTTGATAAATTATCCAAATAAAAGGAGGTAACCTTTACACCATGGACTTCCTGCGTTTATCATTGCAGAATAATTTTAGAAACTTAACTGAATTGAATCAGTTGGGATTTTCACAGCAGGTCACTAGATTTTTGTTAGGCAAGCTTATCAGTTAATTTGTAAAGCCTTGCTCTCCCTCCCGCCCCCCTGCAGGCCTACGTCAAATGCAGCCATTGTACCCACTTAGAATTCAACTGAATCATAACTTTTCTGATCCCACTTGTCAAGTTAGTTCCCTGCCCAAAGCCAGTGTTGCATATCGAGCTATGAATATGCTGCTGAGTTACCAAAAGAACGTCAGGTTCAGTAAGTACATTGTGTGCCTTACCAGTTGTGCCTCATTTCTAGCCATTCTTGACTGAACTTGGTTGGGATCTTTAAAAGATGCTTAAAATTGTGATATTAGCTCTGCCTACAGGTCAATGACAGTAAATGGGTGCGAGGAGGGGGGTGGTGCTGAGGTTAAATGAGACTGAGGCTTTACTGCGCTGTTCCGCAACCATTTACTCAGGTGGCAACTTTAACTGTTGGTTTTCAGTGTTATTTATTCTATCTTTATTCTAGTGACATCGTGTGGAGAAACGTGCCATTTTAACTGCAGATTGTTGCAGATCAACCCAAACCTCCTCTCCCTCCCCTGCCGCCCCCACCCCACCAACCACAGTCCTTGACCCATTGGCTAAAAATTGGAATCCTTCTCCAGCTCCCTTCAGGAAGTCTCTTGTAGAGCCTCATGGCCTAAGACCTATGCGTGTAAGCATCCGAGGACGTGGGATGATTCCAAACATGGGATCCCACACCCTCAGCATGTGTACTCTGAGCTTTGCTCAAACTATAAACAAAGAATCATTTGTAATTGTTCAATAAAAAGCAAGAGTTCATGTCGATAATAGGTATTTAAATGACTAGAAAATGTACATCCCTGCATGCTAATTTGACTCTACATGTAAGTAGGTTGCAATCAACACAAACGTGGCTAATTAATTGTAAGATGATGCTGAAAACAATTCTGTCTGGAGGTTGGAATACTAATTAGTTCCACATGACTGCACTTGCACAGCTCACCTCTCTTCCATACTTCTGACACAACTGATAATGATTCAAAAAACCTGACTGAGTAAGTTGTGTGGTTATTCAAAAAGGTTTTCAATAACTTCACAGGTTGGAGCCAGTGGCTACTGTTGAATTTTAGATTCTGCAGTGCTGGACCATCTTCTGAGCATGTGGACAAAGGCCAGAGCTAGTTTCCTGCAGTGATGTTGCAAATTGCCTATTTCTAAGTTAGAATGCACATAATTTCTCTTTGTTTTCCCTCTTATTGTTTCTCCTTGTGAACCACTTTGGCAGTTAATATTCTGGCTGGAAAAGCAATGAAATCACAATCCTCTATGGATTAATTATTGTGCTCAGAACCGGAGTTATTGTTGGTTGTCACACAATATTTTGAAATGTTTGGTTACTTGAAGGAGCCCTTAGCCGGAGAAATGGTCTTGGCAGAACTCTTCTGAACTTTACAAAAAGGGTAATATATTTCCCTTTCATGTTTACATAGTTGAAGCAAATGTGCTGAACTGTTTATTATGAAATTTACTAGTACTTTGAAAACCATTGACCATCTTTCTGAGATGAACTAGTATGTACTTATTTAAGGGAAGTGGTATATAACATGGTTACCAAAACATTCCAGGAATGGTAAACATCTCATGGCAGGTGGGCAGTCTGGAGAATGACAACGTAAGCTCAATGGATATTGCCTTTGAGGTCAGGTTTAAATTTTTTTTAAAGTTTATTGATTAGTGTCAAAAGTAGGCTTACGTTAACACTGCAATGAAGTTACTGTGCAAATCCCCTAGTCACCACACTCTGGCGCCTGTTTGGGTACAACTGAGGGAGATTTTAGCGTGGCCAATAAATCTGACCAGCACGTCTTTTGAACTGTGGAAGGAAACTGAAGCATCTGGAGGAAATCCACACATACACTGGAGAACGTGCAAATTCCACACAGGCAGTGACCCAAGCCAGGAATTGAAGCTGAGTCCCTGATGCTATGTGATAGCAGTGCTAACCACTGTGCCACAATGCAGTTCCTTAAGTGTGGTTTGGCAAGAACCCTGGCAACTTGGGCAGCCTTCTCCCACTGTTACCAACAATAATTAAAAACAAGATCAATTTTATGTCAACAGATTGATTCTTCAGCTGATAGTTGGTTTCACTGAGTGTTGTGTTGTGTTGTACCTCTTTGAATGCAACATTCATAGATGGATCAAAACTGCTGACGTGAAATGTATTCATTAAAGAGCCTCCCCTTCTCCCCCCTCCAGCCTCTTGTCTCCCCATCTCCCCTCCTCCCTGTTTCCCCCTCCTCCTCCCCTCTCCGACTCCCCTCCTCCTCCGACCCCCCCTGACTCCCCTCCTCCTCCTCCCCCCAACTCCCTCCTCCGACTCTCTCCTCCTCCTCCGACTCTCTCCTCCTCCTCCGACTCTCTCCTCCTCCTCCGACTCTCTCCTCCTCCTCCGACTCTCTCCTCCTCCTCCGACTCTCTCCTCCTCCTCCTCCGACTCTCTCCTCCTCCTCCGACTCTCTCCTCCTCCTCCTCCGACTCTCTCCTCCTCCTCCTCCTCCTCCGACTCTCTCCTCCTCCTCCTCCTCCTCCTCCTCCTCCTCCTCCTCCTCCTCCTCCTCCTCCTCCTCCTCCGACTCTCTCCTCCTCCTCCTCCTCCTCCTCCGACTCTCTCCTCCTCCTCCGACTCTCTCCTCCTCCTCCTCCTCCTCCTCCTCCTCCTCCTCCGACTCTCTCCTCCTCCTCCTCCTCCTCCTCCTCCTCCTCCTCCGACTCTCTCCTCCTCCTCCTCCTCTGACTCTCTCCTCCTCCTCCTCCCCCCTCCCCATCTCCCCCCTCCCCATCTCACCCCTCCCCATCTCACCCCCCATCTCCCCCCTCCCCATCTCCCCCCCCATCTCCCCCCCCCATCTCCCCCCCCCCCCCCCCCCCCCATCTCCCCCCTCCCCATCTCCCCCCTCGCAAATGCTTTAAAAATATTGGATTGCTGTCTTTAAAGAGCTACATGTGTTGGCAATATCCCACAAATAACAATGAGACGTATGGCCAGTTAATTGACTTTGGTTGAGAGAACAATATTGATCAAGACACTGGGAAATGCCTCTTTTTAGTTATTTTTATTATGCTAGTATTTATTGCCCAATCCTAAGGAAATTTAAAAGTCAACCACATTACTGTGGCTCTGAAGTCACATGCAGGCCAGACCAGGTAAGGACAACAGATTTTCTTCCCCAAAGGACATTAGTGAATCAGATGGGTTTTACTGACAATTGACAGTAGTTTCTTGGTGATCAGCAGATTATTAATTCCAGATTTTTTAAATTGAATTCAAACTTTACTATCTGCTGTGGCAGGATTCAAATCCCAGAACCTTAGCTGAGTTTCTGGATTACTAATCCAGTGACAGTACCACTACACCCTTTGCTCTTCAAAAAATGCCATTGGACCTTTGACATCCACTTGAATAGATAGAAAACACAGCATTGTCTGACAAAGAGCATCTTTGACAACTCAGCATTCCTTTAGTTCTTTTGTGAAATATCAACCTGCGTTATGTATTCAAGCCTAGAGTGGGTTTTCAACCTATGTCCTTTTCAGTTAGATAAGAGTCCCACCACTGAGCTAATTTGATAAATATAGCTGTAAATGTTAGCTCCACTGCAGTAGTATGGTATTAGCTTGTTCAGTTTTTTCAGGATCGTAGATGGTGTCACCTTTACGTGTGATGATTGTAAGCCCGTCCGAAGATTATATGTCTCAATTTATTTCTGCTGATATGAAGTGTCAGTTTCTGCTTATATAAAATAAATAGCTCTTTGTACCTCCAGTGAACTTCCAGGTATTAATCCATGAAGCAAGAAATTGAATTTCAGTAATCTATTGCCTCTACTTTTCACCCAAGTTCCTTGTTGTATGAATGGCAAAAGTCCAGAAAAAGTGAAGGATCAATGAATGCATAGAGAGCATGTTTAGATTTATGGACTAACAAAAAACTATAAATGCTGGAAGTCTATGGTAAAATAAAAATAAATGCTCTATCCATCAATCAGCAAACTACCCGGAAGAGAAAAATTGCAATTCTCATATATATTGCTGAAAACATTCAAGTGGAAGATGTCTTGTTCCATAATTTTATAGACTCCCATATGTCTATATGACTTAATTTTGGAGAAACGTAATAAATAATTGTTTAAAGTTGCGTTTGACTATAAGTATTATCTTGGAATTCAAATATCAAAAATTCCTGCTCCAGGAAGTCTTCATCCTGTCATTTGTTTATGTAAGAGGTGCAAATACATTGGGGGAGTTAATGGTCCAGTGGTATTATTGCTAAACTATTAATTCAGAAACTCAGCTAATGTCCTCGCGAATTGGGTACAAATCCTGCCACGGCAGATGGTGTAATTTGAAATCAAAAGAAAAAAATCTGGAATTAAGAATCTGCTGATGACTGTGAAATCATTGATGATTGTTGGAAAAACCCATCTGATTCAGTAATGTCCTTTAGGGAAGGAAATCTATCGCCCTTACCTAGTCTGACCTAATGTGACTCCAGCGCCACAGCAATGTGGTTGACTCTCAGCTGCCCTCAGGCAACCAGAGATGGGCAATAAATGCTGGCCAGCCAGCGATGCCCATGTCCCACAAACAAATGAAAAATTTTAAAAATGAAAATTTTAAAACTTACTTATCAATAAATATGTCCGGTTCATTTTTCTTCATTTTCCATATATGCGGGTGATCAAATGTGCTATTTCCAAATTTGTGTCAGCATCACTGTTAATTTAGCTGTCTGGATGTAGCCTGTGATGGTTGGTCCATTTCCATCTTAAAAATAATTGTTCCTTTCCTTTTTGCAAACACATCATTTTTTGCCCTGCTTCTTCTTCATTGACGTAACTGAGGCTGTAAACTGACAGTATGGGGAAATGGTTTGAGAGAATTTGTATTCCATCAGGTTCTGACAGGGACTTGGACTGTCATGCTGCCGTAAGTGGCTTTGGACTCAGTTAAAATAAATTTGATACAGTGCAATGACTTTAGACATTTTATTTCACTGTTGAGGGCTGCCTAATTGGGAAAACCCCAAAGCATGACAACTGGTGTGTTCAGCAAAGAGACTTGCCGATCTTTTTGGACAGTACGCAAATGACTGTTAATGTGCCGTGTGCTGTATGTGGGATTCATCATGCAGGCACTGGGGCAAAGAATTCTCTGAGATTACAGCTTGTATTAAACACACAATTCAACCGATTTTCATGAGAAATGCAGTGATATAGTATTGAATGCAGTGGTGGGAAAGTGAGGGTGCAATGGGGTTTAAGCTTTGAACTGAAGTCAGTTTCAAGTGTCTTTATCTACTGCTACTCTTTGTGGTAACTCCATGTACTAGCACATTTATATGAATTGAGTTTCCCTTCATCTACCACTGTCATACTGAGCATCTTGAAGAAGATTAGTGGCCTATTCTGAATCTGTAATATGGACTGATTTTTTCTTTAAACTGGAATGCGATTTTGCTGAAAGCTTAGGAATCCTATCGTTGAGAAGATGGTAAAGTAAGGATTAGTGTGCACTGAATGACTAGTGACAGACTACAGTTAATAATAGGGAGCTTTCGTCTTTAAAAAAAAGTATTTCAGTTGCTTTTAAGTGAAGTAAATTTGTGGCAGATTGGGTATTGACTTGACTGCCAGTATGATTAAGCAGTATGGATTTGTAAATGTGAAGACATTGCAAGTCTGTTTCAGCTATGTCACGTGTATCCATTTGTGACAGTGTTGTCTTCAATATCATACAGGGCGTTTTCCACCCTTTTGGTTTTTTTGGTTATATAACAAAGTTGCATAGAAAATAATAGGTGCTGGTTTTGAGTTTAATGGAATATGGATGGTCTGGGTTGGGTGGGGGGGTGAGGTGAAGATGTGTTAGTGCTGACTTTGTACATGATCAATATGAAGCTCATTGAAGAGATAGTAGATTGGATTAGATGTTGTCTCAATGGAAGAAGCCAGAGAGTGGTAGTGGAAGATTGCTTCTCTGAGTGGAAGCCGGTGACTAGTGGTGTGCCACAGGGATCAGTGCTGGGTCCAATGTTGTTTGTCATCTATATCAATGATCTGGATGATAATGTGGTAAATTGGATCAGCAAATTTGCTGATGATACAAAGATTGGCGGTGTAGTGGACAGTGAGGAAGGTTTTCAAAGCTTGCAGAGGCATTTGGACCAGCTAGAAAAATGGTCTGAAAAATGGCAGGTGGAGTTTAATGCAGACAAGTGAGAGATATTGCACTTTGGAAGGACAAACCAAGGTAGAACATACATGGTAAATGATAGGACACTGAAGAATGCAGTAGAACAGAGGGATCTGGGAATACAGATACATAATTCCCTAAAAGTGGTGTCACAGGTAGATAGGGTTGTAAAAAGTGCTTTTGGAACATTGGCCTTTATAAATCAAAGTATTGAGTGTAAGAGTTGGAATGTTATGGGGAGGTTGTATAAGACATTGGTGAGGCCGAATTTAGAGTACTGTGTGCAGTTTTGGTCACCTAATAGTAATAAGGTTGAAAGAGTGCAGAGAAGGTTTACAAGGATGTTGCCAGGACTTTTGAGAAACTGAGTTACAGAGAAAGGTTGATTAGGTTAGGACTTTATTCCCTGGAGCATAGAAGAATGAGGGGAGACTTGATAGAGGCGTATAAAATTATGATGGGTATAGATAGAGTGAATGCAATCAGGCTTTTTCCACTGAGGCTAGGGGAGAAAAAAACTAGCGAACATGGGTTAAGGTTGAAGGGGAGAAGTTTAAAGGGAATATTGGGGGGCCGGGGGGGGAGTTCTTCACACAGAGTGGTGGGAGTGTGGAATGAGCTGCCAGATGAAGTGGTAAATGCGGGCTCACTTTTAACATTTAAGAAAAACTTGGACAGGTACATGGATGAGAAGGGTGTGGAGGGATATGGTGCAGGTCAGTGGGACTAGGCAGAAAAATGGTTCGGCACAGCCAAGAAGGGCCAAAAGGCCTGTTTCTGTGCTGTAATGTTCTATGGTTCTATGGAATCGTACAGAAGGAGGCCATTTAGGAATTGGGCCTCTGCCAGCTTTTTGAAAGAGCTATCCAATTAGTCTCGAACCCCTGCTATTTCCCTATAATCCTACCAATCTTACCTTTTCAAGCATTTATTCAATTTGTTTTTGAAAGTTATGCCTGAATCTGCTGGTTGAGCAGTATGTTCACAGTACTCTACATATAGAAAAAAATAAATTCTCCTAATTTCCTCACTGGTTGTTCTGCCGATTATCATAAATCTGCGTCCTTTGGCTATTTATTGCCTTGCTAGGAGCCAGTTTCTCCTCCTTTGCTCTGTCAAAAACTCTCATAATTTTGAATGTCTGTTAATCATCCCCTTAATATTCTCAGCTTAGAAGAGAACCATCCTTATCTTTTCCAATTTCACTTAGCATGTTCAGAAGTCTAGTTTTGTCCTGGACAGTCCAATTTTTAATTGATCTGGCCACTCTCTGATGCTGGCTTCCTTTGTACCTGATATTTTGACCTTTGGTCAATTTAGTAAAGCACTGTGTAAAGGGGTCTGTGCTGTGACAGTTTGGTTTATTTAGTAGCATGCTTGCTTTTGGGTCAGAGTAATAAATTAGAGCTCCACAGTGAATGGTAAGCACGTAACGCAGACTTGCACCCTGCTGCTCTCTGCGTGAGATTCCTCCCACTGACTAAAGAGGTGTAGATTCGGTGGATTGGCCATGCTAAATTGCTCCTTAGTGTGTCCAAAAGTGGAAGTCATGGTAAATGCAGGGTGTTATCAGGAGAGGACAGAAGGGAGGGCTTAGATGAAATGCTCTTTTGGAGCATTTTGGAGAATAGGTGCAGACCTGATGGACTGAGTGGCCTCTTTCTGCGCTAAAGGGATTCTGTGATAACTACGCTAATTGTTGTGTTAGAGGAAACCCTAAAACAAGGCCTGATCTATTTGCTCCAGGAAATGTTTCACTCTCTCGCTGTCCTGACCAGTGATTTTCCTTGAATTGGAAAGCACCATTGAATGGGTGCAGCACACATGAAGCGACCAATAGGCTTATCGAGTCCACACTGGCTCTCTGCAAGAATAGTTCAACCAATTCCACTGTCCACCTTTTGCACATAATCCCACACATTTATTATATCTTCAGCTACTTTGCCAATTCCCTTTTCAAAGCTACAGTTGAATCTATCTCCACCACCCTCTGTAGAAGTACATTCCAGAACCAAACCACATACTGGTTTAAAAAAATGTTTCCTCAGGTTGTTATTTGTTTCTCTTGCCAATCACCTGAAATCTTTGTCCTCTGCTTTTTAAGCCTTTCGCCAAAGGGAACAGTTTCTCTCTTTCCACTCTCTTTAGACCTTCATGATTTTGAACACCTCTATCAAAACTTCTCAACCATCCTTAAGAAAAACATCCCCTGATTTTCCAACTTATTCTCGTTACTGAAGTCCTTTAATCAAGCCTGGGACTGCCTTTTAAAATTTTTCTGCACCCTTTCTAAAGCCTTTCACATCTTTCCTGAAGTGTGGTGGCACAGTGGTTTTACTGCTGCCTCATGCACCAGGGTTTGATTCCCAGCATGGGTCATTGTCTGTGCGGAGTCTGCACATTTTCCTCGTGTCTGCATGCGTTTCGCCCAGGTGCTCTGGTTTTCCACCACAGTCTGAAAAATGTGCTGGTTAGTTGCATTGGCCATGTTAAATTCTCCCTCGGTGTACCCAAACAGATGCCGGAGTGTGGCGACTGGGGGATTTTCACAGTAACTTCATTGCAGTGTTAATGTAAGGTTACTTGTGACACAAATAAATAAAAAGTTAAACAGAATGCTCCAACTGAAGTCAAACTAAAGTTTTATAAAAGTTCTTCATAACTTTCTTGCTGTTGTACTCTTTATTTATAAAATTCAGAATTCTGTATGCCCTTTTAAGCAGTTTCTCAGCCTGCCCTGACAGCTTCAATGAGGTATGCACAGAAATCCCCCAGATCTCACCCTTTAGAATAATACCCTTCCGTTTAGATTGTGATTCCTTGTTCTTCCTTTCAAAATGTACCACTTCACATTTCTTTGCATTAAATTTAACCTCCCAAGTGTTAGCCCATTTCACCAGCCTGTCTATGTCCCATCAAGGCCTATCCCTGTCCTTTTCCCAGTTCACAAGATTGCGGATGACTCAAATGCACAAACTTTGAAATTGTACCCAGTATGTCAGAGTCTAGGTCATTAATGTGTCAAAGAAAAAGCAGTGATCCTAGTACTGATCCCTGGGGGACACCACTGTATCTGCCAATCTGGAAAAAAGCAACCATCAGCACTATTGTGTTTCCTGTCACTCAGCCAACCTTGTATCCATGCTACCACAGTCTATTTTATTCATGGTTTCCACTTTGCTGATAAGCCTATTATGTGACACTTAAGCAAACATTCTTTGGAAGTCTTGATACGTCACATCAAGCAATACCACTATTATACCTCATCATAAAAATCGCTCAAATTAGTTAAACACCAAATGCCTTTAACAAATCCATAGTGCTTTCCTTAATTAATCTACTCTCATCCAAGTGACTCTTAACTCTGTTACATAAGAACATAAGAACATAAGAAATAGGAGCAGGAGTAGGCCATCTAGCCCTTCGAGCCTGCCCCGCCATGGCTGATCTGTCGTGGCTCAGCTCCACATTCCCGCCCTCTCCCCATAACCCTTAATCCCCTCTCTTATCAAAAACCCATCAACCCGCGTCTTAAAAATATTTAGCGAGGTAGCCTCCACCACTTCAACGGGCAGAGAATTCCAGAGATTCACCACCCTTTGAGTGAAGAAGTTCCTCCTCAACTCCGTTCTAAACCGCCCCCCCCTTTATCTTGAGGCTGTGCCCCCTAGTCCTACTATCCCTTCTGAGCGGGAAGAGTCTCTCCACCTCTATCCTATCCATCCCATTCATCATCTTATACATCTCAATGAGATCTCCCTTCATTCTTCTAAACTCTAACGAGTACAAGCCTAGTTTATTCAGCCTCTCCTCATAGCTCAACCCCCTCAACTCCGGCATCAGCCTAGTAAACCTCCTCTGCACTCCCTCCAAGGCCAAAATATCCTTGCGTAAGTACGGCGCCCAAAACTGCACACAGTACTCCAGCTGCGGCCTCACCAATGCCCTATACAGCCGCAGCAAGACCTCCCTACTTTTATATTCTATAGAAAGCTAGCACGAGGGGGCATGGCTTTAAATTAAGGGGGGGTAGTTATAGGTCGGATGTCAGGGGTAGGTTCTTTACCCAGAGGGTGGTGAGGGATTGGAATGCCCTGCCTGCTGCGGTTGTAAATGTGCCTAGTTTGGGGGCGTTTAAGAGATCCGTGGATAGGTTTATGGACGAAAAGGGATTGGTTTAGGTTAGTGGGTCATTGTTTTTTAACTGGTCGGCGCAACATCGTGGGCCGAAGGGCCTGTTCTGCGCTGTAATGTTCTATGTTCTATATTCAATCCCCCTCGCTATGAAGGCGAGCATCCCATTCGCCTTCCTGACCACCTGCTGCACCTGCAAGCTGGGTTTTTGCGACTCATGCACAAGGACCCCGAGGTCCCTCTGCACCGTCACCTGCTGCAGTTTTTCGCCACATAAGTAATAATCCTTCCTACCATTATTCCTACCAAAGTGGACCACCTCGCACTTGCCAACATTAAATTCCATTTGCCATTTCCTGGCCCATTCGCCCAGCCTATCTAGATCCTTCTGTAGACTCTCCACACCCTCCGCACAATTTGCCGTTCCACCAATCTTGGTGTCATCAGCAAATTTCGACACCCTACGCTCGGTTCCCTCCTCCAGATCATCTATGTAAATGGTAAATAGCTGAGGCCCCAGCACTGACCCCTGGGGCACTCCACTGGTCACCATCCACCGATCCAAATAGCACCCATTGACCCCCACTCTCTGCCTCCTATTTGACAACCAATCCTCTATCCACGCTAACACCCTACCCCCAACTCTATGTCCCCTGACCTTCTGCAATAACCTCTTGTGAGGTACCTTGTCAAACGCCTTCTGAAAATCAAGAAAGACCACATCCACCGGCTCTCCTCTATCCACCGCCCTAGACACATCCTCATAGAACTCCAGTAAATTTGTCAGACACGACTTCCCTTTAACGAAACCGTGCTGCGTCTGCTCTATCAAGCAATTCCTCTCAAGATGCCTCGCTATTTCCTCCTTGATGACGGATTCTAACATTTTACCTACAACAGACGTTAAACTAACCGGCCTATAATTCCCTGCCTTTTGCCTGGCACCCTTCTTAAACAACGGCGTAACATTAGCCGCTTTCCAATCTTCCGGCACTTCCCCGGAATCCAGTGACGTCTGGAAAATAACCATCAAGGCATCCACTATCACCTCCGCCATTTCTTTCAGAACCCTCGGATGCATTCCATCCGGTCCTGGGGACTTGTCCACAATCAGCCCCTCCAGTCTGTCAAGCACCCCCTCTCTAGTAACAGTAATGTCATTAAGACCCTCCAGTCCTACCACCTTTCCATCTCTAACACCCGGCAGATTGTTTCTCGTCCTCAGGTTGGTCAAAGTGGAGCAGAATATCTATGCTTGGGACTAAGGCCAGGGTGTCCTGCACTCGCTGATTAAAGTCACCAAGAAGCAGAGATAATCCCACAAGTAAAGCTATTCCACCTACAAGTACTGAAATCTGACCCAGATACACCCTTCCACCTGGATCTTGTCCAAGTTCATAAGCGCATGAACTCCTTTGTGGTTAACTTTTCTGAACGCATCGTCTCCGAAACTTTGCACTTCATTCATCACAACAAACGACACACCATCTCGGTCTGAAAGATCCAAAGCGTTGTTTGGGGAGCTGGCCAAAACGTGCTATCTTTGAGGGCACGTAAGTGGTCACCAAGTGTACCATCTCCATTTAGGTCGACCATACTGAAAGATTAAAAATTTTCCCAACACCAGTCAGGTTAAACTGACTGACACCTGCAGTTGCTGGATTTATTTTTGCACCCTTATTTTGAGCAACACTTGAAATTATCTGATCCTTTTGCAGCATCTCTGCATCTAAACAGGATTGGAAGATTATTACCAGTACCTCTGCAATTTCTGCCTTTACTTCCCTCAGCATCCTCAGATGCATCCTATCCATCCCTGGTGACTTGTCAAATTTCAGTGCAGCCATGCAACTTTCTCATCACTCACCTTTACCAATTTTAAACCCATCCAGTGTTTCGGCTGCACCCTCCTCTAGGATATGGACCATATCTTCTTCCTTGGTAAAGGCGGATGCAAAGTTCTCGTAGCGCCTAAGACACATCCTCTTCCTCCATGCATAGATGCTAGTTTTGATCCCTAATCAATCCATCCTTCCTCATACTACCTTTTCACAATTTGGATTTCCTTTTATGTTAGTTTCCAGTCTCATCTCACATTCTCTTTTTTGTTCCTTCTGTTTGCATTTTGACTGCCACTCTGAACGTTCTATGGTCAACCTGCGTCACACTTGTATTATCAACAAAAATTGATTCATTGGTTATTCACCTCATTACTGTTTATGTCATCTGGCTATGTACTAGATGGGTACTGAACTTGACTGTATAAATCTAGGCTTATCTTGTCTACCCTCATCTACACGCCCAACATGTATATTATTAGAATCTTGATTAGAAATAAAATAAACCAAATCCGCAGTGAGGAAATTCTGGTGGCCTGTTAAGCACTGTCTGAGCAGAACCTTTTACAATTTCACTGTTTAATTTAACAGCCCTTTTAAGTTTCACTCCCCACTCTTAATCCAAACAATATGAGAGCACGTATTATTGCATGCTTTGGAGAATCTGTGTTTAGAGTGACAGTTTGTTTAATACAACTAACTGTTTAACTTCTGTCACTGATATAACTTCAGATTTTCAAGTGGAAATCCAATTGTCTCTGCAAATTCAAAAAAAAAATCAGATTTTCACCTTCTCCTCTTAACCTCAAGGACAGGCAATAGTTTATGACTTCTTACAAGAGGTTGGATTGTTGTGGGATCGTAATGAAATACTCTATTTTGTACTGTAGCGGAAAGGGGATGGTAGCATGAGGGTATGTCGCTAGACTATTGACCCAGAGGTCTGGACTAAGTTCTAGCAACATGAGTTCAATTCCTCAATGGTGACTGAGGGGATGTAAATTCAATTACTTAACAAATGCTGATCTCAGTAATGGTGATCATGAAGCTAACGAGTTGCCAGCTGGTTCACTGTCATCCTTCAGTGGAGGAAACCTGCTGTTCTTACCCAGTCTGGCCAAGATGCCACTCCAGATCCAAAGCCATGCAATTGACTTCATAACTAGCCTCTGAAATGATTTAGCAAGCTACTCAGTTCAACAGTGTGCATTCCGCACAGTAGATCTGCAGTAGATCAAGAAGCCAGCTCATTACCACCTTCTTCCAAGGGTACTTTGGGATAGACAATAAATGCTGGCTTTGCCAGTGATGGTTGCATTGCCAAGGATGAATTTTTAAAAAAAGAGCCAGATAATCTCTGAGATTACTTATAACAATCAATGATGTTGAGATTTGAACCCAGTGTCTCTTGGAAAAAGTGCAAGGCAACACTAAGTTTGCTTCCCTACTCTATGACCACTGAGGAATTTGATCCAGATGGGAATTTATCATAACGTGTTGTTCTGAAGTTGCACCTTGCCTCAATCAATGGCTTCAGCTGAGAATTTTAAATGTAACATGCATTTCGCTGTCCAGGTATTGCTGTAACATTTTCAAGAGCCATCCCAAAAAGCTTTCCCTCATCATTTCAGAAGTTTAGATTTAACACCTTGAGCATTTTAATGATCCAAAGTACTGTTTGCTGCTGGGGAGCTGGCCAAACGTGCTATCTTCCGAGGGCACGAAAGTGGCCACCGAATGCACCATCTCCGTTTAGGTCGACCATACTGAAAGATTAAAAACTTCCCCAATACCAGTCAGGTTAAACTGACTGACACCTGCTGGATTTTAATTTTTGGAGAAGATAGGTTATCTTTGAAATGTACAGCTGAAGCCATTTGCTGGGCTTGGTTACTCATCTACATTGGGATAAAGTCGACACATTTGTCTTTGTTGCTATTTCTTTACTCTTCCTCCTCTTGGCTTTCCTACTTTCTTTGAAAGACTATTGCTGCCAACAAGTGTTCCACTGAGTTCTAAGGCCAAGCAGTAATAATACTCAACATAATGCTGGCAGATCTGAACGATAGGCAGCCTGGGACTTGACCTGTGACTGTTGTGGATTATGAACTATAAGTGCTCTTGTGTATTAATGCTGTGCCTCCAAACCACAAGAAATGCTACTCTGCGAAGGAAGCAATAAGTTCCAAGTGCACTCAAGTCAGTATTGCAACTTCCATCTGGTAAACTGGAATATTGGATTGCTTGGCTATAGTGATTCATACAACATCCATTTTTAAAAAAATTATCTTTATTAACACCAGGATTATTGAAATGAAGAGCATTTATTCACTGTTCAGTGTATTGAGGTTTATTTTCTCAGCATTCAATTAATTGTACCATCTATTACATTCAAAAGGTGAATCACCTTTTTAATATTGGAATCAAACACTTATAGGGCAACAGCCTATTTCAATGTATATTTGATCAAGAATGGATTGGTTTAAAGTTCTCTTGGCTATATCAATAAATTACTTGTTAATTATTTGATGGATTAAAGGAAACTCCACTTTTCATTCTGAGTCATCAGCGTGAAATGATTTTACTAGTGGTAGAAGCTAACAATTAACAAATTGCAAGCAAGTGCATACAACGCCTTAAAACTGAATAAGGACTCTTTGCATCTGTAGAAAACAGGATAATAGATTTGTTTTATCATTCATTTAACGTTGCTTTTCAAACTGGGAAGGCAGTGGTCTTGTCACTGGACTAGTAATCCCGTAATGCTTTGCGGGCCTCAGTTCGAATCCCACCATGCTACTTGGTGAAATTTGAATTTCAATTCAAAAAAAAAATCTGGAATTGGATGACCATGAGATCCATTGTTGATTGTCCTAAAAATCCATCTGGTCCTTTAGGGAAGGAAATCCCTTGTTCGGTCTGGCTGACATGTGATTGCAGGCAAACAGCAATGTGGTTGATTCTTGAATGCCCCCCTGTGAAATGCTAAATCAGCCTGTCCAAGGGCAATTAGGGATGGGCAATAAATGCTGACTGAGCCAGTGAGGCCTATTTCCCATGTAAGAATTTTTTTAAAAAGTGATTTGTTACAGAATAATTTTATACTTATAACAAACATATAATTAAAATTCTGTCTGTCCTGTTGCAAGCATTGCTGGAGAAAACTAGGACAAATACAAGTGTCGATATAGGGTAATCCTTTGGTTAGATTATGGATTATCTGATTGAACTAAAAATGTCACTTCCATCTTAGTTCCCTGCTCGCTCTCGTGCCTAATGGCCTTCGACTCTCTTCCCCTCCAATTTTGTCTGCAACGTGACCACGCTGTTTTTAATCCATGAAGAGTGGCATCACTAAACGTTTTGCAACACATCTCAACAGGAACCTTGGTTTAGGGGAGGGGGGGGGGGGTTGTTGCGAGGCGGTGGGGATAGCGTAACATTAAAAGTTAACAATGTGACACTTCCTACTCAGCACCAAACATGACAAAATGTTCAGGTCGTTAACTGAAATGCACCAGTCCAATGAACATTGTTTGGCCGCAGCATAGTGCTTCTTCCACCAAGATGAACTTGAGTTCAAGGCCATGTAAATGAAGGAGCTCACTTCAATAATATTACACCAGACTCTTCAGTATGAGAACTTATTTATTATTATTATTTTTGGCTTTTATATTAGTGATTTTTCAGGGCCGCTTCCAAACCCTAGTACTGTGGTGGATTAGAACGTAAACTTGGTGTTTATGAAATTATACAAATATATTTGACCTCATATTTGTATTGCATTAGTGCATTGGCCGAGATCTTCCTGATCTGTAGTTTTGCCTGCCAAGTTATTCACAATTTTAACAGAAAAAATGTGGATTATTTGCATTTATGTAGCACCTTTCATTGGCTTTCATAGCAAGAGGTTTTGAATACAGGAGCAGAGATGTCTTGCTACAGTGTCTTAGTGAGGACACACCTGGAACATTGTGTCCTGTTTTGATCTCCTTATCTGAAGAAGGATGTCCTTTCTCCAGAAGCAGTGCAAAGAAGATTTGCCACACTGATTCCTAATGGCAGGACTGACACATGATGAGAGATTAAGTCGGTTAAGATTGTATTTGCTGGAATTTAGAAGAATGAGGGGGAGATCTCACAGAAACCTATAAAATTCTAACAAGACTAGGCAGGGTAGTTGCAAGAAGGATGTTCCTGATTTTGGGGTGCACAGTCCAAGGTTACAGGATAGACCATTTGGGACAGATGAGGAGAAATTTCTTCATCTGAAGAGTGGTAAGCTTGTGGAATTCAGTGCCTCACAAAGTAATTGAACCCAAAACATTGAATGTTTTCAAGAAGTAGTTAGATATAGCATGAGACGAAGGAGATCGAAGAATATGAGAGTAAGGTGGGATCAGCTATTGAGTTGGATGATCAGTGATGATCATAATGAATGGCAGAGTAGGCTTGAAGGACCAAATGGCCGCCTGCTCCTATTTTCTATGACTTCATGTTTCAGAGCACTTTACAGCAAATTATGTAGAAACATAGAAAAACTACCGCACAATACAGGCCCTTCATCCCACAAAGTTGTGCCGAACATGTCCCTACCTTAGAGATTACTGGGCTTACCTATGACCCTCTATCTTACTAAGTTCCATGTACTAATCTAAAAGTCTCTTAAAAGACCCTATCAAACCTGCCTCCACCATCATTGCCAGCAGCCCATTCCACACACTCACCACTGAGTGAAAAACTCACCACTGAGTGAAAAACTTACCCCTGACATCTCCTTTGTACCTACTCCCCAGCACCTTAAATCTGTGACTTAAACCTATGTACTTCTGAAATGTAATCACTTCTTTAATATAAGAAACACAATTAATCAATTCATGATTCCACAAGGAGCAATGTAGTAATGACCAGAGAATCTGTTCTAATGTTGTTGATTGGGGGAAGAATAATGACCAGAACTTTAGAGAGCGCCTCTGTTCCTCTTCAAAACAGTGCCACATCTACCTGGGAGGACAGATATCTTTTAATATCTCATCCAGAGCATCTCTGACCAGGCAGCACATGTTCTGCAGACCCGATGATGTGCTTTAGTATTGGGGTGTGACTTAAACGCAACCCTCTGACTTGGGTCAGAGTTCTACCACTGAGGCCTGTTTTGAGTTTGACTTGTTTTGTCTTTCAACTACGATAAACTGGAGTTTTTAATTTAAATTTAAGCAGTGGCAGATTTTTGCTTTGACATGCGTATGTGGAAGGTTTGGAGTGTAAGCTGTAATATTTGAAACAGATATGTTAGAACCAGAGCAGAATCACAAAATCCCTACAGTACAGAAGGAGATCATTCGGCACATCGAGCCTGCACGGGCAACAATGTCACCCAGGTCCTATCCCCGAACCCTGCTAATCCCCTTTAACGCTGAGGGTCAATTTAGCATCTTTGGAGTGTGGGAGGAAAGCGGAGCACCTGGAGGAAACCCATGCAGATGCGAGGAGAAAATGCAAACTCCACGCGTACAGAGACTCAAGACTGGAATCAAACCTGGGTCCCTGGTGCTGTGAGGCAGCAGTGCTAACTACTGTGCCATCATACTGTCCTAAAAGCAATTTTCTTAAATCCTTAGCGCTGAACCTTGCAGAAACTTTGCTGAGCGTTTGCAACTGTTTTGTGTTTTTCTATGTGCTTTTTATGGTCAGCGAGGGAATGTTTAAAGCTGGGAAATTGAACACTTAGAATTCCAGGCAACAAGACCGCCCAGCTTTGATCAAAGGGAAGGTAACTGGTTCGAGCAATGTATTCCCTAGTCCCTGTTTTACAGGAACAGTGGTTTGACATTGTTCCATTTTCCACAGCCATCCTGTTGCCTTTCTGAGTTAGGTTTTGTTTATTTCCAATTACAGCTAAATTAGGGGCAGTTTGGGGTTATTGTTCATTATAATATAGATTAAGTCTGCACACATTCATTACAAATTGGCTGTTACCAGAACACTCCTCATGAAAGAAGCATTATTTAAATGAAAGTGAGAAATTTTCACCACTGTGTCATCACTGTTGGCCCCTGGGTAAATGTTGCAATCAGTTTAAACACAGCAAGGGCTTGCACACGGCAAATGAGTTTGCCTCTGTGGGTCGAGGAAAGATCCCAAACACAGGGAGGAAGACTTTCAAATGCCATTAATATTTCATATTGATCTGACCAAGGCAGGTATGTTATTCAGTTAATCGGTGCATTGAAGGATAACACCTCCAACAATGTAGCATCCCTTCAACGCTACATAGAATTGTCAGCTTTCGTTATGTATACTCATGCACTGGAATAGAGAAAGAATCTGTGACTCCTGAGTAGAACAAGAGTTCTATTAAATGAGCCAAGCTGACACCAGCTGAAGATGTGCAATAAAACTGAGGCTGGGATGTTTATCAATATTTAGAGGAGCTCGCAAATCAAAGAGGAACGTAGGAGAGGAAGCAAGAAGTTCAGTGGAAAACTTGATGGAGAACTGGAACTAGATGTTGTAGGGCTGGATTTTAAAGCTCCTTGCTGGGCCTATTCCAGTTGGGAAGGGGCACATAAAATGCATTGGGTGCCCAGCCCACCATCTTCCCACCCACTACGACATGCTTCTCATAATACAGGGGGTGGGCAGAGACCATTCGACTGTCCATCCTTGGGCCTATTAAGACCCTTAACTGCACAAGTAATTAGAAACGAAGGGCCTTAACCTGACTACATTGCTATAAGATGCTGGGCAGCAGCAGGTGGGCCAGAGTGTAAAGACCGTATTTGCAAAGGCAGAAAGGAAGGGGATATCTCATCAGTCTTAGGCAGGGGTGCCCTGTGCACATCAGAGGCTTGTAGCACTATCCATGTCATCCCTTGCCTTGACCATCCCTACTTGCCTTCAAATAAACTAGCACTCCACCCCTCTCTCCTCCCCATTCCTGGGCACTCTGTAAAATAAAAAATTCACTCATCTGTAGAAAGGGATTGCGGTGTTATGCAAACAGTGTGCTAAGGCCGTCCAGTTTCGTGAAACATTGGACCTGTTTAACTTTCCATTATTTGAGTATTGTTTGAAAAAAAGAGACATACTGACAAAGCTGTTTGCCTTGCACTCATCAGGACAAAAGCAAGAATACCAAATTTCAAAGGGTCAAGGAACTTTCACTGCTTAAGAAAAGGGTGCTGATTGGTTGGTAGGTCAACTTACTGAATAATCCTGAGTATGCTAAGAATTGCACCAACAACCAATTTTAAAATTATAGGTTTGGCTCAGTGTTGCTCATCGTGCATGTGAGATGCTGCATATTATAAATGAAGCATGGGAATAATGGTTTCCTGATGCAGTCTTCATGCCAATGCCTCAACCATTGAGTCAATTTGCCAACCATTTAGCATCCTGTTCTCAGGCAGTATGAATTATTGCTCCCTTGGAAATTTAGTTTCCTTGCATCTGGTGTCAAGATTACTTCCATGGTGTCTCTTTATTTTTAATAATACCCGAACTCTTTACTGTCAAGTAGTTGTTCCGTTATTTCCATCATTTTTCTGCTGCAAAAGTCAGATTGCTTCATTACTTTCTTACTAAATTACTTTCAGTTCATGCACTTGCAGCAGTCTGAGATATTGATTTCCTTAGCAATATAGGTTGAGTCTATGATGTATTCAATTTTTTTCAATTAAGTTGAGACTTGAACTTAACACCACTGTCTGAGATTTGCTTTACTCTGAAAAGGGAACACTGACCAAATTGAAGTGTGATATTAATGTTGCTCTCTGATCCGTTTAAAAGCACTCTGATAGTGTAGAAGGAGGCCGTTTGGCCCATCGAGTTTACACTGACCCTGTAACAGAATGTCTTAGCCAGGACCGCTCTGCATCCTAACCCATAACCCCACACATTTACCCCAGTGATCCCCTAACCTGGACATAATTGGACACCAAAGAGCAATTTAGCATGGACAATCCACCTAACCTGTACATCTTTGGAGCATGGAAGGAAACCGGAGCATTTGGCAGAAACCCACGCAGATACGAGGAGGACATGCAACCTCCATACAGTCACCCAAGGCTGGAATCGTACCTGGGTTCCTGTGCTGTGAGGCAGCAGTGCGAACCATTTTGCCACTGTACAGCCATATTTGTGTAAGTTATAATATTCCAGCTATGGTTATTGGTAATTGCTGCATGATGGATAGGTTTCCTTGTTGTAGGATTTGCATCTTCTGGACGGAGAGAAGTTAAGGTACAAGGGAATATTACAGTCTGTTTTACAGTTGTTCAGGCTAATTAACATTTCTACTGATTGGTCTGTGCAAACAGTGCTCATTTAGGTATGAAATGAAATGCTAAATTGCCCCTCGGTGTTCAGTAATGTTCAGGTTAAGGGATCAGTGGGGTAAATGTGTGGCGTTACGGGTTAGGATGGTGGAGTGGTCCTGGGGTAAGATGCTCTGTTGGCGGGTCAGTGCAGACTCGATGGGCCAAATGGTCGTCTCTGACACTATCAGAATGCTTTGAAATGGATCAGGGAGCAACATTTGATATCACACTTAAATTTGGTCAGTGTTCCCTTTTGAAAGTAAAGCAAATCTCAGACTGGGGTGTTAACTTCTCAAGTCTCAGCTTAATTGAATACATCATAGACTTAGGCTATACTGCTGAGGAAAGTACAATATCTCAGACAGTAGAAAGTGTAAGAACTGAGACACTAGTCAGAAAGTAATGAAGCAATCCTAGTTTTGCAGTACGTACTTTCCATTCCTAAATGAAGTACGCTACAATTCACAGCTTATACGTTGGGGTTTCTAAATGGTTTCGTGTGAAATTTTAATTGCCTTGCTTTCTGCCTCCTCTCTGCATGAAAAAATATTCTCAAATTACATTGCCCTTTATGAATAAAGTGTTGACTTATCTTTTGGATTGAAATAGGCAAATATCCAGCCAACCACTTATTACGTCAGCACCACAGAGTGAAGCAAATGCTCCAATAATTTGAACTACATTTCTACATTCCCCTGTTCCAATACCCATTAAATATAAAATGAAACATAAACAAAAGTGTGTTCCTTTTGGGCACTGGCTGAAAAATTCCACTTTGCCAGATATACAAGAGTAATGACATCATATGAGACTCTCAAACTTAATTGCCATTGTTGTTGAGAGTCCAGGGAGATTGTAGCCTTTGTGCTGGGGTGTCATTGGGTGACCCTGGTACTGCATTATAGATTTTTTACAGCAATGTTGGTTCAGGAACTGATGGGACTTGTGCCTGTGAAGGACAAATGCTGATGTTGCTCAAGGGTTCCACAAGCATGCTAAATGGAGTGCAAAGCTTTGCTGCTCATATTTCAAATGAATATTCTTTATTGATGAGAATGTTAAAGTGCAGTTGTGAGTCCCTGTTTTGTCCCTCACCGAAGGACTGAGGATTCTGATGGATGATAGTGATTCTCATGGTGTGCTCCAAGTCACGAACTTGAAGAGGATCGCCAAAGTGGCCACAAGTCTACTACAGATGCTGCGCAATTCATTGCACATGTGGAGAGTTTGTCTGGGCGTGTGAACAGATTGGAGTGTGCCGCTTGCGGATCTGCCCATGTATCTCTCCTCAGTTGCTTACTTCCACATGTTTCTTTGGGCTGGGAATAATTCGCTCCCAGCTTGTTTCTGATGTATGGAATCTCAAAACGATTGTGTATTCCAGAAGGTCAGATGCATTGTGTATTAATTTCTTGTTAAGAGGAGATAGTTGGAAATGTCATGTAGCATAAGATTTCTCTGCACGTTGGAGCATTTTATTTGTGAACCCCTCCTGCCATTATGAAGAAGGCCAATAATTTTGTTTGAAAGGTACTTATTGTTCGTTGTGCACTTAAGAAAATTGAAATTTGTTGATAATGGGCATAATTTGTATTCTGCCCTAGGGCTGCATAGACGAACACCTGGGAATTCAAAACGTTGTAGAAGGCGCTGTACCATGCCCTTTTTGTATTTTATGTTCTTCAACACAAGGAACTACTAATTGCAAATAATTAGTTTTAAGAAAGCTCCAATTTAACAATTTTACATTTTCTCGTAATGTGAATGTGGCTATTATCCGTTGTGGCAAAATGGCAGCACTTTTACCTCTGAATCAAAAGTTTGTGCATTGAAGTCCCACTCCAGGGAGTACAATACATAATGCAGTCTCTAGCCCTAGGCCAGTACCAAAAGTACAGCACTGTTGGAGGAGTGTAAATTAATATGCTCTCACCCTCTTAGCTGAATGCAAAAAGATCCCGTGGTACTATTTTCAAAAAGAGCAGGTATTGGCCAATATCTAATCTCACACCAACATCACTGTTACGCTGCTGATGGTGGGTGCTTGTGTGTCACATCTTAATAGCTACAACTCAAAACTGCTGTTGTAGTCATGAAAGGCTGTATATAAATGCAGATCTATTTTCCCTTCTCCTCCCAATTTTCCTTTGTTTTCTCTCTTTCGCAGAAGGAAAGTAAAAAGATGGATGATTGCTTTCAAAGCAGAGTTCAAGCAGTATGGGTGGCACAGTGGTTAGCACTGCTGCCTCATGACGCCAGGGACCCAGATTCAATTCTGGCCTCGGGTGCCTGTGTGAGTTGGCACCTTCTTCCCATGTCCGCACGCGTTTCCTTCGGATGATCCGATCTCTTCCCTCACTCCAAAGATGTGCGGGTTAGTTTGATTGGCCAATCCAAAATGACTCATTAGTGTCGGGGGACTAACTGGGGTAAATACATGGGGTTTTAGGGATACGGCCTGGGTGGGATCGTGGTTGGTGCGGACTCGATGGGCCAAATGGTCTCCATCTGCACTGTAGGATTCTATGTTGGAGCTCTGCAAAAGGTCATGGCATGTTAGCACGAGTACTGTAAATAGTACCATAGAATGGTTACAGAAGGGAGGCTTCTTGTCTGTGCTGGCTCTCTAAGCGAACAATTTGTCTACTCCCGCTCCCCCAGCTTTTCCCTATAGCCATGATTTTTTCTCTTCAGGCAATTATCCAATATTCTTCTGAAAGCCTCGATTGAAACAGCCTCCACCACACGCTCAGTGCATTCCAGATCCTAACGCTTGCTGTGCTGTGATGACAGTAAAAAGTCTGACAACACCAGGTTTTAGTCCAACCTATTTACTGTGTTTACGCCAGTCCAACGCCGGCATACCCACATCATGAGTGCTGTGATGGCCAGTGTTTTTCTTGCGTATGGGGAGGAGTGGGGGTGATGGGAGAGAACCCTAAATTTAATGTTGGAACATGCATCCCTTAAAAAAAAACTAGGTTTCTGGAGGAGCTGGTTTGTGATTAAAAACACCTGGTTTCTAGTAGACAATACTGCAAGTAGGTTGCTGGGGAGATGAGTGCTACAGTAGCAAAGGGTCAAAGGAAGTAAATTATAGGGTTGTGTACAGTGTGTGCATGTTTCAAGCAGGTTTCTTTTAGTTTTAGAACAATCTATCTGCAGAGCAAGGAACATTTCTTTCCAGCAGATTTCATTTGAAAATCGATGTGCTGGCTGAAAGAACTTAAACCTCTGTGAACTGAAGGATTGCTCACAGTGAGTTAGGGGATAACCAAGCTGAGAAGAGAGAGTGAGCTCGAGATAGAGAGTCAAGAATTAAAGAATAGCAGAACAATGGGAGTTCTGGTCTGAGATAGCTACGCTTAAGAAGGTGACAATACCTTCGAGGAGGTGGGAATCAACAATGTGAGACCGTTGGGGGAAATTTGAAGGAAAAATCTTGCCAGAAGTAAGCAGAAGTCCCAAGAAGTCTCAACCCGTGCACAGATCTTCTAAGCAGTATTCAGACTAAATCATTAGTCTTCCAAATTTCCTGTTGCCTTTCGGGGGTGTAAGTAAAATGGATATGGAAGGAAATTTAAATGGGGATATTTGGTTTAGGAAATAAGAAACCGTGTTCATTGTGCTTTAGTGTAACTAGCCATTTATGTTAGAGCTTAAGCTAACATGAATATTCATAATTTTGTTTAGCAAAATTATTCTCTTAGGTAAAGACCTAGGTTTTTGGATTCTAAAAATTAAATAAACGCATTACTGATCTTTACTGAGATCATAACAATTGGTGGTCTTGTCCTGGATCAATACAGTGTAACAAATAAAGATTTCCTTTGCTTCTTATGCCAGCACCTTGAATTGGTGTCCTCTGGTGCTAGATCCTTCTGCCGGGGGGTGGGGGGGGGGCAGCAGCAGCTTTCCCCTTCCCAGGCTCTTCGTGATTTTGAACTGATACCTCCAATTTCATCACTGCACCCATGCACGTTGAATTTCATGTTCCAACTATTGTCATTAGATGTACAGTATGGAAACCAGTGTAGAACATAGAACATAGAACATTACAGCGCAGAACAGGCCCTTCGGCCCACGATGTTGCGCCGACCAGTTACAAAAACAATGACCCACTAGCCTATACCAATCCCTTTTCGTCCATAAACCTATCCAGAGATCTCTTAAACGCCCCCAAACTAGACGCATTTACAACTGCAGCAGGCAGGGCATTCCAATCCCTCACCACCCGCTGGGTAAAGAACCTACCCCTGACATCCGTCCTGTAGCTACCCCCCCTTAATTTAAAGCCATGCCCCCTCGTGCTAGCTTTCTCCATCCGAGGAAAAAGGCTATCACTATCCACCCTATCTAAACCTCTAATCATCTTATATGTTTCAATAAGATCCCCTCTTAGCCGCCTTCTTTCCAACGAAAACAACCCTAGATCCCTCAGTCTCTCCTCATAGGACCTCCCCACCATACCAGGCAACATCCTAGTAAACCTCCTCTGCACCCTCTCCAACGCCTCCACATCCTTCTTGTAATGCGGGGACCAGAACTGCACACAGTACTCCAAGTGCGGCCGCACTAGAGTAGTGTACAGTTGCAACATTACACTGCGACTCCTAAATTCAATCCCCCTACCAATAAACGCCAAGACACCGTACGCCTTCTTGACAACCTTATCTACTTGATTCCCAACTTTCAGGGATCTATGTACACACACACCTAGATCCCTCTGTTCATCCACACTATTCAAAGTCCTCCCGTTAGCCCTATACTCGACACATCTGTTGCTCCTACCAAAGTGAATTACCTCACACTTCTCCGCATTAAATTCCATCCGCCACCTCTCGGCCCAGCTCTGCAACCTATCTAAGTCTCCCTGCAGACTATGACACCCTTCCTCACAATCTACCACACCTCCAACTTTGGTGTCATCAGCAAATTTACTAATCCACCCAACTATACCCTCATCCAGATCATTAATAAAAATTACAAACAACAGTGGCCCCAAAACAGATCCCTGAGGCACACCACTCGTAACTGCACTCCATGATGAATATTTACCATCCACCACCACCCTCTGTCTCCTATCTGATAGCCAATTCCTGATCCAACTTCCTAGATTACCCACAATCCCATACATCTGCATTTTCTGCAGAAGCCTACCATGGTGAACCTTATCGAACGCCTTACTAAAATCCATGTATACCACGTCAACTGCCTTACCCCCATCCACCTCTTTGGTCACCTTCTCAAAAAACTCAATAAGGTTAGTAAGGCACGACCTACCCGCTACAAAACCATGCTGACTATTTCTAATCAATTCATTACACTCCAAATAACTATAAATCCTATCCCTAATAATTTTTTCTAAAACCTTGCCCACAACAGAAGTAAGACTCACCGGTCTATATCCGGTGTATCTCCTCAAAGGAAGAAAAGGAAAATCAGATAGCAGATCACTTGATGACTGTCCACTAGCAATTTAGCAGCGTAGAACTGATTCAGGAATGATGGGCAGTGTGGGAAGGTTTTACATAAAGGGGGTGAGAGAGAAGATGTTTTGCATAGAGCAGATGTGACATGACCATAAAAAAATGCTTATGTTGCTAATTTTGCAGCAATTGAAGAATTGCCCAGTCTTTTGGATTAAATACATTAAGTTAGCTATTTTGTTGCCTGGTGTAAAAATGTGAAAACTGCGAACATGCCACGGTATCAAAAAATGTGGCTGAATCCTAAATCATTGAATTTGTTCTCCTTACAGGTTGATCTTTATCAGGGCGGCACAGTGGTTAGCACTGCTGCCTCACAGCTCCACGGGCCTAGGTTTGATTCCCAGTTTGAGTCACCGTCTGTGCAGAGTTTGCACGTTCTCCGTGTCTGCATGAGTTTCCTCTGGAGGCTCCGGTTTCCTCCCACAGTCAAAGTGTGCAGGTTAGCTTGATTGGACATGATAAATTGCCCCTTAGTGTCCTGGGATGTGTAGGTTAGAGGGATTAGTGGGGTAAATATGTGGAGTTAGGGGAATAGGGCCTGGATGGGATTGTTGTCGGTGCAGATTTGATGGGCTGAATGGCCTCCTTCTGCACTGTAGGGTTTCTATGGTAAATTTAACTCAACTTTTTAATGTGGGCAGTGGAAAAGGCCATCAGCACTTAGCATCCAACTTGGTTATTGTAATATAACATTTTATTTTGAAAGATCTCAATCTTTTTGCCTGTACCATTTGTCATCCAGCTTGGCCCATCTGTTTGTTGTTGAAAGGAACATAATGGAGTCCTGCATTTATATGGTGCCTTTTATGACTTCACTGCATCACAAAATGCTGCATATCCAAATAAGTATGTTTTGAAGTGCTGCCACTTCAGGCAACCCAAGGAACCTCTGCTAAATAGTAATGAAAAAGACATCTGGATAATCTCTTTTGGCACGTTGTCAGATATGTATTTAACAGGGTACCAGAGGGAACTATCCTGGTCCTCTTCAATGGGATTGTTTTGTCTAGTAAGGCACATCAAGCCTCAATTCCTGATCTCATCCATGCATTTGCGACAGTACAATATTCCCTCAGTACTAGATTGTACAAGTCTTGAGTAGGGCTTGAACTTACGATCCTGTAACTCGGGTGCAGGTTCTGCCAGTAAACTGCGAAAGGCAGTGGCATTGTGGCATTATCACTGGACTAGTAACCCAGTGATCCCTGATAAGATGATCGTTAAAGTCCCCCATCTAGTTCACTAATGTCCTTTCGAGAAGGAAATCTGTCATCCTTACCTGGTCTGGCCTACATGTGACTCCAGACCCACAGCAATGTGATTGACTCTTAAATGCCCTCTGAAATGGGGGGGGCAGTTAGGGATGTGAAATAAATGTGGCCCAGCCAGCGATGCCCACATCATGTAAATGAATAAAAAAAGTCACAATCAGCCTTTTGAATAACAAATTACACAACTTTGAAATGACTGTCTTAGATACTACTCAAAGCCACTTTATCTCACAAATAAAGAAATGATATGTCAAAAAAAGACGTTGATGTAGCTCAGTTTTTCTAAAGGTGTTAAAAGTGGTTGCTAAAGATGGATTTTCCTTCCTTTAAGAGAATAAGCTCCATGATTCCCGGCATTGCCCATCAGAGTCTTCAACAGCAGTTTGCCACCCGACGCTTCGGCCTGACCTTCACTAGTCTGCTGCTCCATGCAGCTTTTGACTCCTTGACTTGCTGTGTTGACGACCTTTTGCGATCTATTGTGGGCCACAGGACCACAAGGACATTGTTGCAGCAATGCAGTTCATTTACTCCAAACAATACTCCAGGGTCATTTACATATTGGGGAGTGAATCGGTTTTTCTTTAATGAGAAGCAAAAGCTAAAAACTGATGATGCTTGAAGCCTGACCTCCTGCATGTCTCCACTATTTTCTGTTTTTATTTTTGGAAAGCCAGTTGTTTTTTGGAAAGCTAGTGCTACTGTTTGCTGCTATCCAATATGACGTATGGGCCTCATTCATACGTAAGGGGAGTTTGGAACTAAATGAAGCCGTATTTTTCAAGTGATTCAAATGGGAATAACATTGTAAATTATTGTGTTCATGGTTGTTTAGATCTATGTGCATCCATTGCAGTTTGTAAGGATGTTATAGTTTATACCTGAACTATAAATTGCGGTTGTACTGCAATCTGGTTGTGCGAAAAGCACGAAATGAATTGCTCAGCATAAGTTCTCAAGGGCAGTTAGCAATGGGCAATAATTTGATGTTGGATTTGCTTTATTATTTGTCACATGTATTCGTGTACAGTGAAAAGTGTTGTTTCTTGTGCACTATACAGACAAAGCATACCTTGCATAGCAAAGGAAAGGGGAGAATGCAGTCATAGCTAGGGAATAGAGAAAGATATATAAGGTAGGTCTGTTCAAAAGTCTGATGGCAGCAGGGAAGAAGCTGTTCTTGGGTCGGTTGGCAGGTGATCTCAGACTTTTGTATCTTTTACCTGACGGAGGTGGAAGAGAAAATGTCTAGGGTGTGTGGGGTTATGCTGGCTGCTTTTCTGAGGCTGTGAGAAGTGTAGACCGAGTTGATGAATGGGAAGCTGGTTTGCGTGATGGACTAGGCTATGTTTACAACCCTTTGTAGTTTCTTGCCTTCTTGGCCAATAAATGCTGGTCTTCCCAGTGACATCCACATAAGCTGAATGAACTCAAAAAAGGCAACACTGAAGTGAAAATAGCTGTTCTTAAAATGTGCTCTCTTTAGCTAAGTCTCTCTTGAAAACACCTGGATGAAGTGATGAGCCTCAAGTCTAAGTATACAATCATGTCTCTTTCATATGATGTAATGATGGATGTCACAGCTAGTCAGGCACACAGGGAAAAGGCCTTGAAAAAACACTAGCATCAATAAGTTATAATTTGAAACAAATCACAACAATTGAACATAAGAACATAAGAACATAAGAAATAGGAGCAGGAGTAGGCCATCTAGCCCTTCGAGCCTGCCCCGCCATTCAATAAGATCATGGCTGATCTGTCGTGGCTCAGTTCCACTTTCCCGCCCTCTCCCCATAACCCTTAATCCCTTCTCTTATCAAAAACCCATCAACCCGCTTCTTAAAAATATTTAGCGAGGCAGCCTCCACCACTTCAACGGGCAGAGAATTCCAGAGATTCACCACCCTTTGAGTGAAGAAGTTCCTCCTCAACTCCGTTCTAAACCGCCTCCCCTTTATCTTGAGGCTGTGCCCCCTAGTCCTACTGTCTTTTTTGAGCCGCTGTAGATTTATGTACTAAATAATTCACTGATTACCTTTTGTGAAACTAACCCTTAAAATATAAGGACCTGTCAGATACCCCTACTTTTCCAGTTTTATTACCCTTTAACTTGTGTTGCAACTCCCTGCTGTTTGTTTGCAATGTGAAAAGAACTTGCTCTTGTATATAACACCTTTCAGTATGTATCAATATACTCATAACTAATGAGGCATCTTGCAAGTTAATTCACTGTTGCAGTGCAGACAATTTCTACACTACAAAATCTCTCAAACACCAAAGAGGTAAATAATCAGATTATCTGTCTGTACAGAGCTGATTGAGGAATTTTAAGAAAAAGCACCTGGCACTCTTCAGGTAGTCCCATTGGTTTTTTTCTTCTCATGCTCATTTGAACAGGAAGACTTAGTTTACTGGTTCATCTGAACCCAGAAGAACTTGTCCATTCATTGTTGAACCTTTGAAAGGTTCTATTTGATTCACCTGAGTAGGTAAATTGCCTTTTGGCTAAGATCAAGTGTAGTATCGACATGCTGTACTTGGTTGAAGTCATTAGGTTACATTTTAGCTCCATTTGAAGCAATTTTTTAAAGCGACACCTTGGCCTTTTGGCTAAGATGCAAATGAGATCAAGCCTTGGAGGAGGGGCTATGCCTACTCCAAACAACTTGGATCATGTAGATCAAGCCCCAGACAGGAGGTGAGAGCCCTGCCTTGTCAGCTTGGATCGGGAATGTCTCAACTTGTTGGGACTCCGAATTGGATTTGATTTCATTGGATTGAATTGGAATAAAGAATAAAAAAAAAGACTTTATCCTTGCTTTATCTTCTCACCTGAAAGACACTTTCAGAATGCAGCACTATTACATAGAAGTTTGTATCCCTGTAATTGAGTTTGCAGCATGTATCCCTCTGGTTGGGTTTGCAGTTAGTATCCCTGTGCTTGGATTTGCAGTCACACCTTACTGACTTGGGAGGTGGGACTGGTTGAGGCTAATACGTTGGAATTTTTTCTACTAAAAAACACACTCTTTTACCAACATCAATAGAATAAGTTGAGGTTTCATGGCATACACAGAATTGATTGAATTGTGGCCATCTAACATTACAGGAAAGGAAGGAGGAAGCATTGCTGGGAATGAAGTGGACCAAATATCTACAGAGAGACATTGTAAGAATGAACATCATGTAAAGTTCAGACTAATAACGGAGAAAATCAAGTGGATCATCTAAGTTATAGTTGGTGATCTTCAATGGGATGAGAAGGAATCTAGCCGGGGTAAAATGGAATCATCGACTTACAGGAAAAGCAGTTAAGGAACAATTTTAAAGGAAGAGATGCTTCAGATACAGGCTAGGGATGTTCTAATGGAGAGAAAAGATTGGGAAACCAAAAGCAGTGCTCCTCACGATAATGGAAATACACAATATGAAGAAATGAACTTATGAGCCAGGCATATTTCTCAAGTGAGAACCAGGTCAATCACATTAAGTTGAGAAGAGAGTGAAAAGACTGGTCAAGAGAGAACATGAAAATACAGTGACGGTCAACATAAAAGGGAATCACAAAATGAGTAAGCGAGTAATAAGAGGTGGATTGGGTACAAAGAGGGTGATGGTTAGAGATACAGGGCAAGACTAGAATGCTTTTGGACTGGTGTTTACTAAGAACGAGGATGTTGACAGAATATCAGTAGCAGCATACTTGGTGGAGGTAATGGCTGGATGAAAACTGATAGGCAGGATGTACTGGCAAGGCTAGTGTGGATAAGACACTTGATCCTGATGGCTTACATCCCAGGTTACTGAAAGAAGTGGGGGGATGCAAATGGCAGAAAGGCTTGCCATAAACTTTCAATCTTCCCTAGATAGAGGCATACCAGAGGATTGGGGAATGGCAAATATGATGCCCTTATTCAATAAAAGATGTAATAACATTCTTACTAACTCTAAGCCGGGCCATTTATGATCAGTGATGGGAAGGCTAGAAACACTAATCAAAAAAAAATCACTGGGCACTTGTTGAGTAAGTATTAATATGTAAAAGCCAGATCATGCTTGACTTGACTAACTGAAGTAAAGTTTCTGACAAAGTAACAGAAGATTTGTAAGGGAATGCAACGGATATTGTCTGTCTGGTTTTTAAAGAAGTATTTGACAAAGTAGCCACAAAAGGTTGGTTTACAAAATTGTGGCTTGTGCAATAAGACGGTCACTTCTAACTTGGATATAAATTTGATTTGAGGATAGAAAACAAGTTATAGTAAATGGCTATTTTCAATTGCAGAATGGAAGGCAGTGATGGTCCCCAAGGGTCACAGCTTCAAATGATTTGTCGGAAAACAGAGTAAAATTGCAGAATTTACCAATGATACTGTAGTAATTCAGGAAACCAACTGGAAAGGAACATAGTTTATTACAGAATGCAAAGTAAAACCACTACTGTTGTGTACACATACTTGTCCACCTGGCCTGTGACTATAATTCAGCAGGCCCAGTCCTGGGCCTGCTTTATGAAAGGGGCAGGTAATGAGCTCCAGCTAGGCAATCCATTGCCTGTTACCAGGGGAATTTGTATTCAACAAGCCCACGGGGAGATCAGTCATTCCCCAATAGGTATCTGTGATAACCTGGTGGGGGTTATCACAGATACCTAACATGGAGTGTCAAACAGTGAAGATGATATATAGCAACTGCAACAGAATGCAGACAGGTTAGTGGAATGAACTGACAAGTGGCAGTTCGAATTCAATACAAAGAAATATGAGGTGAGCACGCTTTCACATAATGGATCAGGAAAGGCAATATAGATTTAATGACAGAGTTTCATGTGCACAGATCCTTAAAAAGGACATACTGAGAGAGTGATTGGTAATGCAAATTGGATCTTCTGCTCTTTAACTAGTCATTGAGGTCAAAAGTTTATAAAATGCTGGTTGAGCCAACGCTGTACCCAGTTTTGGTCACTGCCCTTTAGGATGGAGTTGAGTCCTCGAGAAAGAGCAGAGGAGATTTATCAGAATGATTCTAGGAATTAGAGATTTTAGCTACAAGGTTAGGTGGAGGGCTGGGATGGTTCCCCTTGAAACAAAGGAAATTGAGGGGGACATGCTAGTGGTGTAGAAAATTATGACAGGTTTAGGTGAGGTGGACAAAGCAAAGATGTTCCCGTGAGCTGATTGAGGTGGGGTGGGGGGTGGATGTGATGAAGAATGTTTTAAACAGTGAATGGTAATGACCAAGAATCCACGTATGAGGATGGAGGAAGTGGAGATGTTGAATAATTTCAAGAGGAAATTGGATGGATACTTTAAGGAAATAAGCTTGCTGGTGAATGTAGATGGAGTGGGAGAAGGGACTGACTGCTGCAGAGAGCGCCGACGTAGACTCGATGGGTCAAATGGCTTCCTGCAGTGCCTTAGTGACACCTAACTGACTCAACCTAATCTATATATAAGTCTCTATTCTACATCTAAAATTAGATTTCATATCATTCTGACGGAATATATTTTGGTTATGTTCCAAAGGTTTAGCTGGCTGCCCTTAATTTTTCTTTTGTCCTCTGTGAAGAGAGAATACAGATCATGATGCGACATTCAAAAATGCAACCAAAGCAGGGGTTTGATGATTCTGTTTCTCATCTCTCTTACTAATGAGCTGTGTTCCTGCTGGACAGTTCACGCTTGCAGGTAGGTGTGAACATTGCAGCCCACTCATTCAAGGTAGAAGGAAAGTAATTAAGTGTATAATTAAGGCAAACACACAAAGTAGTCTAAATGAATCCACTAGAAAAACACATGGATACTGCAGATGAACATGCAGCCACTGGTGATATATACCCATATGCGCAATAAGCTTTTTATGATAGCGTAAGAAATAGGGACAGGCAGATGCTTTATAGCCCTTGGCATTCAATAAGATCGTGGTGAGCTTCTGCCTGAGTTGCATCTTCCTACACTATCCCCATATCCCTGGATTCTCTTTGACATCCATAGGTGTTTGGATAGATACCATGCCTGAATGTCCACAGCTCATTGAACTCGTTATCTCTCTCTCTCTCTCTGTCTCTTGAGTAGGTGGAAATGTGGATTTGAGGTTACAATCAGATCAGATGTTCTTACTGAAAGGCATAGCAGGCTTGAGGAGCTGAGAGGTCTACCCCTGCTCCCAATTTGTATGTTCGTATGAGCAGAGAATTACGTAAGTTTACAACACTGAAGAAATTCATCAGGCAGAATTTTACGAGATTGTCCAGAAAGCATGGAAGTGAGAGAGTTGCTGATCCATTTTTTTTTTTCAGATGAGTTTTCACACCCAATTCTGTTCACTTAGTCACTGGAGAAGTGGTCTGAACTGCAGGCATTGGGCTGGGCTTAATTCACCAGATCCAGAGGGATCTATTGCGCATGTGCAGACCTTTGATTCTGCACATGCTCAATAGCAAAGACAGAGAAAGAGCGAGCTGTCAAGCCCGCCCCCACCCAAGCAATTGATTATGAGCCACACAATGTGTGGGAATCTAGCCCCCCCCCAGTACCCTCTCACCCTGACTGATCAGGCTCCCCCAGTCCAGTCACAACTGCAGAGTGGCAGTGTCCCCCAACCCCACTCCAATCCTGTTGCAGAGTATATAGTGTCACTCCCCTTAATAGGCCCTATCCCGTGGCACTGTCCACCAGTCATGCTGGGCATTGCCAAAGGGCAACCCCTTGCATTCGGCCTCCTTGGGGGACCTCGGTGGCCTCTGATTCCATCGGCAAGGCCAACAGGACCATTCCCCATTTATGGGGAGCATGTGTTTTCCTCACCGAAAAGAACCCCTCCTGGCGAGACCATAAAAGCGAGCGAGTCCGGACGTTTGAACGCTGGGTTCGCTAAACTCAGGTTATTACTTGAATGAGAGAAGTGGATACTCAATGAGACCGTGGAGTCCTCGTGCATTAGTCGCTGAAAGTAAGCACGCAGACGTGGCAGGCAATAAAGAAGGCAAATCGTATGTTGGCCTACGTAGCAAGAGAATTTGACTCTAGGTATAGGGATGTTTTACTGCCATTATATAGGCCAGTAAAATTCTGCCCCTTATCTCAATCCTAAATGGTTGACTCTTATTCTGTGATTGGAACAGATAGTGAACTTGACTTGCTCTCGTCTCCCCAGGCAGAAGAAACATCTTCCCAGTAGTTGCCTGTCAAACTCCTTGAGAATTTTATGTTTTAATGAGATCACTCCTCATTTTTCTAAACACTAGGAAAGACCTCAATTTCTGCTTGGGACAATTGCCTTATCCCAGCAATCAGTCCAATGAACTTTTGTTGCATCCCCTCTTAGGCAAGTATATTCTTCCTGGGATAAGAAGACCAAAACTGCATACCATAGTCCAGGTATGGCCCCTTGATGGGTGCTATTCAGTTGAAATACTTCTTTACTCTTTCTTTGCAATAAAAGGTACCATGCCATTTGCTGTACCTACATATTGATTTTGTGATCCATATACAGGGACACCAGGTCTCTCTCGATTACCAACATTTCCCAGTTTCTCACCATATAAGAAATATTTGCTTTTTGATTTTCTCCACAGAAGTAGGTAAGTTCTCATTTCTCCACATTGTATTCCATCTGCTGTGCACGTGCTAGGAACTGACCCTTTTCTTCCTCCCAACTGCTGCAATGCAGATTTTAACTGAGATGCACATCTGAAATAGATTCTGGGATTATAAAATACATCTGCTTAATGCCCTTCTATAAAGCAAGAAGACAGCCCCTGTGGAAAATAAAATGTTCTCTGTTCGTAAAGTTCAACTCCCCACTAGCTTCTCCCCTCTTTAGCTCTCCTGAAGTTATCAGCTGCTTGTTGGCTTGTAGTCCTGCTTGCTGATGGGGTCTCTCAAGTGGTCCCCAGTGTGAGACTTAATGTTGTTTATCAGCAGGCCGTGTGTCACAGGGAGACCACAGCTGAGTCCAAACTTGTCTTTGCCTGACAGTCTTATTTCTTGGTGTTTTCCATTGGAGTCACAGGCGTGGCAATCATAACCAGTTTCCCCTCCCTCATCAAGAGGAGCTGAGTGAATTTTCACCATACCAAAGCCCTCTCAATTTGGCACAGAATGGATTTTAAACCTGCAATCTTCCTTCACTGTATGGCTCAACAGGGAAAATCCATTAAGCAACTGAGGAATCCATTCCTAGGAGTTGAATTTAATTTAGCTCCCATTTGAAGTGTACCCTGTGGTTATAAAACCTCTGGGAAACATTTCTGAGTATTGGAAACGTAATTTCCTTGTACTAACCTGCATTGTCGGTCACGATCTATGGAAGTTTGCAGTACTAATTCCTGCAGTTTTTTTGTTCTTTTACATTGAGTGTGTGTGTGCATAAATATTATTAAATGTGCAAAAAACAAACTTTTGTTCTTTGTGTAATAATTACAGACAGATTTTGAAGTTGCCTTGGTTTGCATTTCATATCTCCACCTGCCACCACCGCCCCCCCACCATCACCACCAACCACTACCCCTAGTCACTTCTGTGCACCATAGCAAATGCACTTTTAAAATAACTCTTCAGAATAAAACAAATGGGCTTCAGATCTGGATGTGAAGGGGCCTCAACCTCTCTTGTTTTCCAATTAAAATTAATCGTTAGTTACAACTGGTGACGTTACTTTGTGGTGACTGAATACAGTGGATTCCATTTTTTATTAAAATAGATCTCATGACTTTTACCAGTATTTGGAGATTTACATTCCAAGGTTCTGTTCATTTATAATTGGGTCCGTTTATAGCCACTGAATTAATTGCATTGCATTTTTATTGCATGAGATTTTCTGTGATTTTTACTAGTGCTTTGGGGATATATTCTACAATTCCATTCATTTTTCCATGACTGCTCCAAGTCAGCAGCCTTGGTTGTAACTTTCAAAATGAAATAAGTAGCAGATATCCAGTTAAATGACGTGATGCTCTCTGCAGTGAATGTGCAGCAAAAACAAGGTCGTGACTTTGGGCAGAATACGGAAAAGAAAATTCTGGAGTGTTGAGTTGTTTAGAGATGACATTTTAGATCTTCACGAACACCCAAAATGGTTTCAGTGATACCAGATCTAATGGACAGCTTACCTGGTCTGACCTACGTGTGACTCCAAAGCCACAGTAATGTGGTAGACTTTTACCTGCCCTCTGAAATGGCCCAGCAAGTCACTCAGTTCACCATCACCTTCTCAAAGACAACTCGTGATGGGCAATAAATGCTGACCAGCCAGTGAGACACATGTCCATAAATGGATAAAAAAAATTATAAAGTCCAAAAGTCTCTCACCATTGTGCCAATTCACACTTATTGGAATGCACATTTGGAAATTGAACATAAAATGTAGAAAAACTACAGCGCAAACAGGCCCTTCGGCCCACAAGTTGCACCGAACATATTTCTACCTACTAGGCTTACCTATAACCCTCAATCTTACTAAGTTCCATGTAGTCATCCAGAAGTCTCTTAAAAGACCCTATCGAACCTGCCTGCACCACCACTGCCAGCAGCCAATCCTATGCACCCACCACCCTCTGAGTGAAAAACTTACCCCTGACATCTCCTCTGTACCTACTCCCCAGCACCTTAAACCTGTGTCCTCTTGTGGCAGCCATTTCAGCCCTGGGAAAAAGCCTCTGAGAATCCACCCGATCAACACCTCTTAACATCTTATACACCTCTATCAGGTAACCTCTCATCCTTCGTCTCTCTAAGGAGAAAAGACTGAGTCTCTCAACCTATCTTAGTAGATCATTAACAAAGATTACAAACAGCAGTGGCCCCAAAACAGATCCCTGAGGCACACCACTCGTAACCGAACTCCATGATGAATAATTACCATCAACCACCACCCTCTGTCTCCTATCTGCTAACCAATTCCTGATCCAAGTACCTAAATTACCACCAATTCCATACATCTGCATTTTCTGCAGAAGCATACCATGGTGAACCTTATCAAACGCCTTACTAAAATCCATATATACCACGTCTACTGCCTTACCCCTATCCACCTCTTTGGTCACCTTCTCAAAGAACTCAATAAGGTTAGTAAGGCACGACCTTCCCGCTACAAAACCATGCTGACTATCTCTAATCAATTCATTACTCTCCAAATAACTATAAATCCTATCCCTAATAATTCTTTCTAAAACCTTGCCCACTACAGAAGTAATCTAAAACCTTGCCCACTACAGAAGTAGGGATTAGTAAGTTTGCTGATGACACCAAAGTCGGAGGTGTGGTAGATTGTGAGGAAGGGTGTCGAAGTTTGCAGGGTGACTTGGACAGGTTGCAGAGCTGGGCCGCGAGGTGGCGGATGGAGTTTAATGCGGAGAACTGTGAGGTAATCCATTTCGGTAGGAATAACAGATGTGTTGAGTATAGGGCTAACGGGAGGACCTTGAATAGAGTGGAGGAGCAGAGGGATCTAGGTGTATGTGTACATAGATCCCTGAAAGTTGGGAATCAAGTAGATAAGGTTGTTAAGAAGGCGTACGGTGTCTTGGCGTTTATTGGTAGGGGGATTGAATTTAGGAGTCGCAGCGTCATGTTGCAACTGTACACAACTCTGGTGCGGCCGCACTTGGAGTACTGTGTGCAGTTCTGGTCCCCACATTACAGGAAGGATGTGGAGGCTTTGGAGAGGGTGCAGAGGAGGTTTACCAGGATGTTGCCTGGTATGCAGGGGAGGTCCTATGAGGAGAGACTGAGGGATTTGGGGTTGTTTTCACTGGAAAGAAGGCAGCTAAGAGGGGATCTTATAGAAACATATAAGATGATTAGAGGTTTAGATAGGGTGGATGGTGATAGCCTGTTTCCTCGGATGGAGAAAGCTAGCACGAGGGGGCATGGCTTTAAATTAAGGGGGGTTAGTTATAGGACGGATGTCAGGGGCAGGTTCTTTACCCAGAGGGTGGTGAGGGACTGGAATGCCCTGCCTGCTGCAGTTGTAAATGCACCTAGTTTGGGGGCGTTTAAGAGATTGGTGGATAGGTTTATGGACGAAAAAGGATTGGTTTAGATTAGTGGGTCAATGTTTTTTTTTAAAAAATAAGACTGGTCGGCGCAACATTGTGGGCCGAAGGGCCTGTTCCGCGCTGTAATGTTCTATGTTCTATGTTCTATCCTCATAAGGCATGCCACCCAATCCAGGCAATATCCTTGTAAATCTCCTCTGCACCTTTTCAATGGCTTCCACATGCTTCCTGTAATGAGGCAACCAGAACTGAGCACAGTACTCCAAGTGGGGTCTGACCAGGGCCTTATACAGCTGCAACATTATCTCCGGACTCCTAAACTCAGTTCCTCAATTGATGAAGGCCAATACACCATATGCCGCCTTAACCACATCCCCTACCTGTGAAGCTGTTTCAAGCATCCTATGAACCCGGACCCCAAGATCCTTTGATCTTCCCCACTGCTAAGAGTCTTACCCTTAATATTATGTTCCTTCATCCTATTTGACCTGCCAAAATGAACCACCACACACTTATCCGGGTTGAAGTCCATCTGCCACTTCTCTGCCCAGTCTTGCATCCTATCTATGTCTTGTTGCAACTTCTGACATCCCTCCAAACTATCCACAACACTTCAACCTTCGTGTCATCGGTTTAAAACTTAACTTGTGTGATTTTGGCATTTAAAGCATGGGAGTGGTTGTGCCTTCAAAATAAAAAGGAAACTTGCCCACATCTGTAATTTCAGGTCCATCTTTACAAACACATTCCTGCCATGCCAGTTTTACCATCTGATTAGTGATTGGAGTTGCTCTGGGACCCGGTTTACAGGCGTATACTGGAACAACTACAAGTAGATCAGCAAACCATGTGATAGTTCCAAGGCGATAATTTACTTTATCTCACTTGACTGTCTTCAGAGTGACTTCGACGTTAATCATTCTTCTCACACAATTCCAGGTGTGAGGAGAAACCCAAGATACCCTGCCTTCTTGAGGATGGGAAGGAATTCCAGGTAAGTATACCACACTCAATTACAATTAAAGGCTGCTCATCTGTATACTTACCCTCTGTGCACCCTCATCATCTGCTTTGCAACAACAGCTGAATCATTCCCTGGAGATGATTAGGTCTCTGAAACTTATTCCTTTTCCTCTTTCCTGCTCCCCATGCTCCACCTACACATGGAGTTCATCACAGAACTGGAATAAGTCCAAATTTCTTGTGGTCTGTTTGACTGCATTTACCTGTTAGGCCTTGAAGGGTATTTTAACATAATAACATTTACATAGACGGAAATGAGTATTTTCTAGGGCTGGGAAGCCACACTGATCTCAATAGGCCAGATGTTCAGAAATGTTTTGATTCCTGTTTCAGCTGAGGTGGGCTTGGGACAAGCCACCTAGACCTGCTCCTGAGAGTGGAAGGCAATAGTAAACTACCACGTACGATAGATGACCAAGAAAGTGGCCCAGCTTGAAGCATCATTAGGCAATGAGTTAAGGACCTGCTCTCGGCAGAGCAATTATGAAGTGACATGAAAACCTTTGCCTTTCTCTCTTGAACATAAGCTGGACGGTGTACTTGGTAACTACAAAGGCATAATTTTCAGATGCTCTGTTGTAATGGACGACAGTAAGTTAAAGGCCCTGACTCATTTGGAAACTTGCATTTAACTTATAGTCGACTCCCAATTGGAGGTCTAATAGAACAAAGTGATGGCTAACCATGAAATAAGTTTCACTTTGTTCATTCACAAGGTGCGGGTGTCATTGGCAAGGCCAACACTTATTGTTCATCTTTAACTGCTCTTGAGAAGAAGTTGGCGAGCTCCTTTTTGAATTGCTGCAGTCCATCATTGTGGTCTTCACAACTAAGTGGCTTGTGAGGCCACTTGTGCTTCCTTCCCTAAGGGGCTTAAGTGGATCAGCTGTTCCTCCCCCCCACCCCCCCCCCCCAACCAAACTTGTACTTTCTAGGTTACCATTACTGTTACTAGCATTTTATTCCAGATTTATTTAATTCACTGAAATTTCCCCCAACTGCCGTGGTGTGATTTCAACCTATACCTCCAGATTGTCAGCCCAACCCTCACAATTACTAGACCAGTAGCATAGTCATGGTAGCGCATGTAATTAGGCATTCCACCAGAGAAAATTATTTTCACTGCCTTGATCTGCAGTTTCAATCAATTGAAATCATTTCCGGTACTATTCCTTCAAGTGATGTAATTCCATGAAAATGCTAATTTCTCACCCATGTATCCCAAACAGCATTAGTACCAATTCATGAGGATTATTGAAAACCTCAGCAAGTAATGGTTCAAGAATAAAATGTGGCTGTGAAAGCCCCAGAATGAATGTCAGAGGAGCACCTTTGGGAAATATCTTGTTGAGCATTCTGGAGCTATATTAATTAAACCGTCTGTTAAAAGTTATTTTCTTTCCATTAATCACGAAATGTTTCCACTCCATTATTCAGCAAATTGATCAAAGAAATGAGGGCTATTGAATATTTATTATGACGACTTTATTTGTTGGAATTCAGATGTATTTGTTAATGGAAAAAAGTTAGCTTCATTAATAATGAATTGTAATGTCATCTCATTCCGAAAACATTAATTACTGCAGCTCACGTTGGCTTCATTTGACTAATGAATGGCATATAAAGTTATTTCCTATCAGAAATTCTCTTGAAGCGTTTAGTGACTTATATGTGTAATATTGTTAAGGTTTAAAAAAAACTAGTGAGTTTTTTATCAAAGTTTATTTAAGAATATAGTTAACATGTATAGTAAGAATATTAGCAATAACTGTTATCAGTTGCAAACAAAACAAAACATGTTATAACCCCTTAACAAAGATATCTAAGATGTTCCGATCAAACCAGTCCCATAAACAAAACCCTTCCACAGGTTTAACACAGAAGAGACTAGTGCTCACGTGAAACTGAAAGTGGGTCCTTTGGGTGAATGCTGCAGTTCTCTCGAAACAGTCAGAACAGTTTGAAGTCATAGCAGCTTCCCAGAATACCAGGGAGAGATTCTGGTCAAGCCACCAACAGATTTTCTACTGCAGGAAGGCAAGAAGCCTTGCTTTCAGCTAACCAACAGAAATTCCAAAACCCAGGAAGAAAGAGGGAGACACTCCTTTCTAAACTAAAACACTGTTGTTAGCCAAAAACAGAAAATGAAATTTTGAATTCCCTAGAATGGAAAAAAACTTCCTAGCATCCATAGAAACCCACAGTGCAGAAGGAGGCCATTCAGCTCATCGAGTCTGCGCCATAATCCTGCCCCCACGACCCCATGCATTTACTCAAGCTAGCCCCCCTGACACTAAGGGGCAATTTAGCACGGCCAATCCACCTAACCCGCACATCTTTGGACTGTGGGAGGAAACCCATGCAGACATGGGGAGAATGTGCAAACTCCACACAGACAGTGACCCAAGCTAGGAATCGATCCTGGGTCCCTGGTGCCGTGAGGCAGCAGTGTTAACTACTGTGCCCCATCACCTTCCTCTTGTCAAGGCAGCGCCATAAAACAACCCAGAGTAAAAAGAAAACAAACCTCATTTAAGGCACTGAAGGAGCAATAAAAAGATTCCTCGAGACAGGCTGGCAACAATGAGAGCTGAGAGCTACAGACAACATGATTTGAAAAAACTCTTAAAGGCACACTAATGTCACAATATGCCAAAGCTAAAATATCTGCCTTTCGAGCTTAATTATAATTCATATTAGTCACACAGTATTGACTTTGATTTGACGTTTCCAATTAATTTAACTTCAAGTTTTTGTTTCAAATTTCCTGATTCTGTGTGCTGCCCCACTCTGTCCAATTTTGACTTCATTTTATGTTTCATTGAGAAAGCGTTGGTTCAGTGGTGTTATTGCTGGACTATCAATCCAAAAACTCAGCTAATACTCTGAGGGCACGGGTTTGAATCCCACCACGGCGGATGGTGGAATTTGAATTCAATTTTTAAAAATCTGGAATTAAGAATCTACTTATGATTGTTGTTTGTCGGAAAAACTCATCTGATTCACTAATGTCCTTTCGAGAAGGAAATCTGCTGTCCTTACCTGGCCTGGCCTACATGTGACAGCAATGCAATTGACCCGCAACTGCTCAGACAACTAGGGGGTGGGTAATAAATGCTGGCTAGCCAGCAGCAACCATGTTCCCATGAATGAAAAAAAAACCTGATCCACATTTGGCCTTTGCTGCACTTTTTGGGGGATTTTAAAGACAAATTCTCCTCCATTGCCCAAGTAATTTGAACCCTGCTTTAGTGAGAACTCGTGTGCAAATTGACTGCCACATTTCCCACAGTACAAAGATACTTCACTGACTGTAAAGCCGTATGGGATGCCCTGTGATTGTGAAAGGCGCAACATGGGTGTTTTGCCTGCCTTTCTTTTGTAAATTGGCAAAATCACTTGACCACACAATTCACCTCCATGATCATCCTCAAGACCAGTGCCCCACAAGGCTGTGTCCTCAGCCCTGGACTATACTCCTTATACACCTATGACTGTGTAGCAAAATTCCCTTCCAACTCGATTTTGAAGTTGCTGATGACACCACCATGGTGGGTTGGTTCTCAGACAATGAGGAGACACAATAGAGGAATGAGATAAAGAATCTGGTCACCCCAGACATGCTTTCTTCACCTTCTTCCATCGGGAAAAAGATAAAGTCTGAGGTCATATACCAACCGACTCAAGAACAACTTCTTCCCTGTTGCCATCAGACCTTTGAAGGAGCATACCTCGTGTTAAGTTGATCTTTCTCTACACCTTTGCAATGACTGCAACACTACAGTCTGTACCCTCTCCTTTCCTTCTCTATAGTATGCTTTCTGCATAGAGCGCAAGAAAAAAATGCTTTTCACGGTAAACTAATACATGTGACAATAATAAATCAAATCAAAAAATCAAATAAAAAAGCTGCGCAGTGTCTCAAATGGAACTTCACACAGTTATCAAACAATACTGCTGAAGGTGATAGTCTCTTGAGCACTATGCTCCATGGTTATAAATGGCAAGTTTCCAAATTCTCTGAGACCCCCTTCAGTGGATTATCGCCCAAATCTTGAAAGCTGGCTGAGCTTAATCTTGATTCTTCTAGGTTTATGCTGTTAATTGCTGAAAGGGCTGATGTTGATCCAGTGATTGGCAAGTGCAGCTGGTTGCACCCATCCAAGTAGGCTGTGCACTGCTGAATTTGAACGAAGAGAAGCCTCAGAGATAACACCTGTCAGGAATTGAATCAACCATGTACCCGTGTGAATAATTAGTTAAGGAAGGCACTTTTGAAAAATTGCTTTTAAAAACGAGACACTCCAGTCTTCAACTGTACCAGCGTGAAGAAGGACAGAGGCATTCATTGTTAATAAACCCTTAATTAGTTTATTTCAATTAATTCATTGAATGAAGGGTTGACCTTTTCAAGCTGAAAGACTTGTTCGTTTAAAATTCTTCTCTGTTTCTATCTATCACGTGCTGTATGAACTCCATTTGCCTTTTGAACTTGAACATTTTAAGATGCGTTATGCTACACTTTAGAAACGGAAGCTCATTGCAGAGAACCACACAATTTTTGCCAGCTCCATGCTAGATTAATCCCAAACTAATCTCTCAAACTGTCTCATTCAGAAAAGATCATATTTTGAAATCCTTATTTAAAAAGGTCACTGGTAATACTACACTGAAACTTCTGAATGATGGACGTTGAAGTGCCCCACCTAGATGGAGCAGAGAATTGAGGGGGTAATCAGCAGGATGTGCCTTTACTGATGTTTGACTGGTACCCTGAAACTTCACGGGTTCCAGACACAGTATTGAGGATCTGCAGGGCCACCGCTCCTGACCGTACATCATGGCGTTGCCATCTCTGGCCTGCTGATGGGACAGAACGTACTCAGGGTATGGAGGGTAAAAGGGGGTCAGTGGTATTGTCACTGGACTAATAAGCCAGAGACCCAGGGCAAAATCTGGGGACATGGGTTCAGATCCCACCGCAGCAGATGGTAAAATCTGAATTGAATAAAAATCTGGAATTAAATGAAAGCATTGTTGATTGTTCTAAAACCCATCAGGTTCACTATTGTACTTGAAGGAAGGAAATCTCCTGCCCATACCTGGTCTGGCCTATACATGACTCCAGATCCACAGCAATGTGGTTGACTTTTTTTGTTCATTCATGGGATGTGGGTGTCTCTGGCTGGGTCAGGATTTATTGCCCATCTCTGAGGAGCAATTGAGATTGCTGTAAATCAGGACTCACATACAGGCCAGACCAGGTAAGGATGGCAGCTTTCTGTCCCTAAAGGCTATTAATCCAACCAGATGAGTTTTTACAACAATCGACAGTAGTTTCACAGTCATCACTAGACTTCCTAATTCCAGATTTTTATTGAATTAAAATTTCACCATCTGCCGTGGTGAAATTTGAACATTAACTTGGGCTTCTGGATTACCAGTCCAGCAAGGATACCATTACTCCATCGCCACTCTCAAATGCCTGAAATGGAGAGCAGTTAGGGATGGGCAATAAGTGCTGGCTCAACCAGTAATGCTCATATCCTGAAAGAATGAATATTTAAAAAAAAGACAGAAAATGCTGGAAACACTTGGCAGTGCGTGGATAGAGAGAGAATTAAAGTTTGATGGCTGTGACCTTTCATCTCCTCTCTCCTGAGATGATCATTGTGAATTCTGGGGCATTGGCTCGAAGGTATGATTGTAAGCATATGACTATTTCAGGCTAGTGCCTGAATAGCCCATGGATAGCTCTACCAATTTTGGTACAATTTCCAGATGTCAGTAAGGGGCTTGCAAGGTCAACTGGACACAGTGTGCCTTCACTGTTTCTGAGACCCATGTCAATATCTGGTGGTTGCTCCGGTTTTATTCATATTTAATTTTTCTGTAGCACTTTGGTACAGCTGGATAGTTGGTGGTGCTCAGTCACAGAACAGCTAACAGTCAACCATGCTGTTGAGGGTTTGGAGCCAACAGGCCAGATTGGGCAGAAACAACATAGAACATTACAGCGCAGAACAGGCCCTTCGGCCCATGATGTTGCGCCGACCAGTTAAAAACAACAGGTTTCCATTTTTAAAGTACGGTAGTGAACCAGATGTTTTTTCTAACAACAGTCCTAGCTTCATGGTCACCATTACTCATACTACCTTTTTATTTCAGATTCATTTAGTTGTGTTTAAATTCTCTAGCTATCATGGTGAGGTTTGAACTCTTATCTTTTGGAGCATGAGTTCATCCAGTGACATCACCACTACCCTACTGTTCGCCCTTGTCTTCATGTCTTGTTTTTCAGTCTTAACATTCTGCCTTGCATGATCTATCTCAGCAGCTCATAGGTTATTATTTTTATTATTATTACAGGCTTAATTATTTGAATATTTGCCCCATAGGCAACATTTTCTGTAAAAACTGTGTCCGTTGAGAACTTCTAATTTTGCATGACGCTTTGCAAGGAAAAAAAGTTCCAATTTTACACTGCAACTTGGGGAATTACTCCATTATCTTGACAAGGTTTGCATTTATACTTAAATTTGCTCTTTTTTCCTCATGGAATTTCTGACTGGAACCACTATTTTCCTTTGTAAAGCCGTATTTTTATAAACATAAAAAACAAATTGGCTTGGGCATTAAGCATTTTGACTGGTTCAGTCACAGTTTTGAATTTCTTTAAAGGCAAAAAGAAAATATTGTCTGAATTTCAAAAATACATCATCTTTTGAAATCAAACGTCTACCTTTAGACTCATCCTTCCATGAAAGTTTACATATTTATGGTTGGCTCAGGCTTGTTGAGAGGTTCTCTGGATATCTTGATTGGACGCAGTCGTAGTGACAAATGGCATTTTCTTGTAGTCTGGCCAACCATTTTGGAAGGAACGTGCACGTCTGCATTAAGGCACAAACCTGTGGGGTAATGAGAAGTCATGGAGGAAGCCAAGTGAGAAGATGCCATGAGGAAACAAAATGTGAGATGAAGTTGTGGAGCAGTGACTCCCATACCTCAACTTCTACGTAGATCTGTAAAAGCCTTTCCATTTTGGGCCACTCTGCCAGGGCAGTGACTTGTCAACAGCAGGTCTCTTTAATTATAACTGCAAGGTTGAGAGATGCTTCATTGGTTTCCTCTCCCATGTCTCTGATGTAATCAAGTTAAGCGGGCTGGTATTCAGCTGACCTGTTCTGCCTCAGACTCGAGATTCTGTTGCTGTGATGATCTGTCATTCTCCGTGTGGTGGTTAATGATGTGTAATTGAACAATCCCATTGATAATTTTTCCTTTGGCCCACTGGAGCTGGTTTTAGAATAATGGCTTTTGTTCAGCAGATGTATTTTTACTGAACATAAAGGTTCGAAATTTCTATGTCACTCATTTATGCCATGAAGACAGCAATGCGTAGTTGAAAATATTTCTGTTAACTGAGGATTGAAAATCATCTCCAGACTTTGTGGGCTAGAGCTTGGTTCCTCTCTCCTGCGACTAGATCCTAGAATTCCTAATCCACAAACCGCAATCAGTACGGATAGGCAACAATTCCTCCTTCACGATCATCCTGAACGTTGGTGCTCCACAAAACTGTGTCGTCAGCCTCTTACTTTACTCCTTATGCTCCTCTGACTGTGTGGCCAAATTCCCCTCCAACTCGATTTTGAAGTTTGCTGATGACACCACCGTAGTGGGTCAGATCTTGAACAATGATTGAGATGAGGTTGAGAGCTTTAAGTTTCTAGGTGTCTAGATCATCAACAAACTGTCCTGGTTCCTCCATGCTGATGTTCTACTTTCTCAGGAGGCTAAGGAAATTTGGCATCCACTACGACTCTCTCCAACTTTTATAGATGCACCATAGAACGCATTTGTCCTAGTTGTATCACAGCTTGGTATGGCTCTTGCTCTGTCCAAGGCCACAAGGAACTACCAAGGGTCGTGAAAGAAGCCCAGCCCATCATGTAAATCAATCTCCCATCCATTGACTCTGTACACTTCCCACTACCTCGGAAAAGCAGCCAGCATAATCAAGGACCCCATGTACCCCAGACATGCACTCTCTTCCTCCTCCTTCCATCAGGTCACACACCAACCAACTCAATAACTGCTTCTTCTCTGCTGCCAACAGACTTTTGAATGGACTTCTACCTCATATTAAGCTAATGTTTCTCTACACCCTAGCTGCAACTGTTACACTATATTCTGCTTTATGTATGGTATGCTTTAATGGTATAGTGTGCAAGACACAATACTTTTCACTAATACTTGTCATATGTATGCTAATACATAATAAATCAAAGATACAACGCAAGCACTTGATATAGCTCATGGCCTTTTCCATATTCAAATGCACGTTTTCACAAAACGTAAGATTAGCTCGTCAGTAAGGTGACCTTTAAGAACATATATGGTATGACCAAAGCAATGCAAAATGATAGAACCTCCCCAAGGAAAAAGTTACCTTTCTACCATTCATATCTTAAATTTAAAATTAATACCTCTCACAGAAAGCTTCATGGCAGTTTTCAAAACTTTTCCATTATTCCTTGTTGATGGTTTAATATTTCCTCCCCCAGTCTAAAAGCCATGCTGGTTAGGTGCCATGTTAAATTCTCCCTCAGTGTATCTGAACAGGTGCTAAGGTGTGGTGACAAGGGGGTTTTCACAGTAACTTCATTGCAGTGTAAATGTGAGCCTACTTTTTGTGACACTACTAAACAAACTACCTAAACTAATAAGTCTGCTCTTTTTTTATTTGAATCCAACTTTTCTTTTATAAATGCCTGAATTTTGTTTTTGAAAGGAAAGATTAAAATGTCCTGCAAACTTTTACTATCTCTTAGTGACAGCTTCTTGTGGAAATGTTAGATTGCATATCCGTTGTTTTTTTGAACTTGCTCATGATGACTCATAACATTGGAAATCAAAGCCATGATCCTGGTGAAGCTTCATTAATCGTTTTCTCAGGAGATGATGACTAATACACTTCCTCTGCTGATGTCACCGCCACAGTGCCGCCCCCAGACTCTCTCATATTATTATCCTTCGCGATAGCAGAATTTCTCCCCTTCATTATAGATATTGCCCTGAAGGTGTGCAATAGCAATATCCCTTTGACTCAGAGGTTGTAGTCGTGACCGAGTAGAAAAACAAGACTCAAGCACTTGATATAAAACAATTGACTATTTCTGCATCCTGATACCTTCTCTATAGTGTGGTCAATTTGTATTTCAGCTAGGATTTGGTATATTGTTGCACTTGCATTTATTACAAAAACTGGAAATTGCTTCATTCTGTTTTAAGTGATCCTGCATTAATTTTTTCAATGTTGCTTTTTGTAATTATCCAAGGATGTGGGAGTTACTGGCAATGTTAGTGTTTCATATGTAACTGGCTATTTCAGAGGGGAGTTATTTGATTTTGATTTGATTTATTATTGTCACGTGTAATGGGATACAGTGAAAAGTATTGTTTCTTGCGTGTTATACAGACAAAGCATACCATTCATAGAGTACACGGGAGAAGGAAAGGAGAGGGTGCAGAATATGGTGTTACAGTCATAGCTAGGGTGTCGAGAAAAATCAACGTAATATATGGTAGGTCCGTTCAAAAATCTGATGGCAGCAGGGAAGAATTTGTAATGCTATGGGTCTGGAGTCATATATCAGCCAGACCAGGTATGGAGGAAATGCCTTGCAAATCTAATCTTTAAGCACTGTGATCGCTATCTCCATTTTTTTATATCTGCGCTGCATTGCAAATTCAACGTGTTTATCCTCAGCAATAAAGCAGGATTATGAAATGGGATTTGGTGCTGTGCAGTTGCACATGCATCACTAATACTCCTTGCCACTGAACTGAAAGGCTTCAGGACCTGTTGTGCATGTGCCAGTGGCCACAGTGCAGACTGTTTGCATGCACAGCCATAAGACATAGGCCATTCTTGGCACATTTCCAATTGGCAGGTAGAATTAAACAAATATCCGAAGAAGGAGCAGAATAGTCCTATCTCATTATCACTTGATTTACACAAGATTTCAGGGAGAGACAAAGAGGTGAAGGTTGATCTGCAATTTTGTTCCCAAAGGTGACTAAACAAGCTCCAGGAGGCCATGATAACCATGAATTATCACTATGGCAAGTTAACTCAACAATCTCCTTCAGTTGGTCAGTGACCATATGAAAAGCACAAATCGAATCGTGGCATCTAATATATGCTTTTGCAATTTGTGCTGATGTTGTTTAACCCTGATTTGTCTGTCTAACTTAAATACTTGATCCACTTGGACAAGATCTAACCTTTCATTATTTTAATGATTAAAGTCTAATTGTCCTGCCTACAAGTCTGCTTTTCAACAGTTGAAAATTCATTAAGCTTATCCTGATAGCTAAAAGGTCTAAACAAAGTATCAATCAATTCGATGCTAAAACTAAAGTACTTGCAGTTTAGATTTGTTTGTACCACTGTTACTTGTGTCTGTACATTTTCTTGGATACATATTAAGTTCAGTGCACTCTTCTTTGTGTATTAAATCTGTTTTACTATGACTATTATTTCAATTTTTTTGGATATTTATCCACTGTTGCTCATTGTTGTATCATTTATGATGCTATCTTTGTTAACCTACTGATATGTACAAGTGCACATCCATCTGATTGATCACCCTTTGTTGTTGTGCCCGGTTGTCATGTTAATGCTTTCCAATGGCATGACTTTGCATGGAACAGATATCTTCCTGTTCTTCTAGTTATATGCTGTACTCATGCCATTTGTTATCTGAAGTGAACCCAGTTGTAGAATACATGATGGGCTACATTGACAAGGTTATTAAGAGATGCTTTGAAATCTGGATTTTTAAAATTAGGAGCTGAAGTTTTTATGTTTTGGTGACTTTTTTTTGGTGGTCACCATTCTTAGAAAGCGAGGAAAATTCATGTAAAGATGAAAACATTTGTATTTTTTGCCCCAAGCCTTTGAAGTAAAATAGGAACAGGAGTAGACACATCCACAAACATCCACTCCCTCCACCACTGAAGCTCAATAGCAGCAGTGTGTGCTATCTACAAGGTGCATTGCAGCAATTCACCAAAGATCTTAGACAGCACCTTCCAAACCCAAGACCACTTCCATCTGGAAGGAGAAGGGCAGCAGGTACATAGGAATGCTAGCACCTGCAAGTTCCCCACCAACCACTCACTGTCCTGACTTGGAAATATATTGCCTTTCTTTCACAGTTGCTGGGTCAAAGTCCTGGAATTCCTTCCCTAATGGTATTGTGGGTCAAACCACAGAACATGGATTGCAGCGATTCAAGACTGCAATTCATCACCACCTCCTCAAGGACAACTAGGGATGGACAATAAGCATGGCCAACCAGTGACCCCCATGTCCCATGAATGAATAAAAAATAAAGGCCATTTAGTCTGTTGCACCATTAAATAAGTTGCAGGTTGATCCATACCTTAATTTCATATCCCCACATTTTCCCATATCTGATGTTTGCTTTTTTCCTACCTGTGGTTAACAGGGCACTCAACCAGGTTCAGCACATTTTGCATGCATCTACACTTAACCCTGCCCATCCCTCCCAGAACCAGGAAAGGATCCCCTTTGTTCTACTACTCACTCACTAACCTGCACATTCCAAGGATCATCCTCTGCCATTTAGTCCAACTCCAGCAAAATGCTACTACAAAACTCTCTTCCCCTCCTTCCCCCACCCCTCCTCCATCCCTCTCAGCATTTCAGAGGGACCATCTCTAAAACATCCAACTATATCCCTTTCCCATGACATCTTCCCTTGCAATGGCAGAAGGTGCAACACCTGCCCTTTTATCTCTTCCCTCCTTACCATTCAAGGCCCCAAATATTCCTTTCAGGTTAAACAGTGTTTCACTTGTACATCCCTCAATTTAGTCCACAGTGTTCACTGCTCCCAACCTGGTCTCCCCTACACTGAGGATACTAAATGCAGACTGGGTGACTGCTTTGTGGAATACCTTCGCTCAATCTACCTCAATGACTCCTACCTTCCTGTTGATTGTCATTTTATCTCAGCACCGTGCTCTTGGTGCCAACATGTCTGTCCTTGGCCTGCTGCAGTGCTCCAGTGAAGCTCAAAGCAAGCTGGAGGAACACCATCTCATTTTCCGGTTGGACTCGCTGCAGACCTCGGGACATAACTTTGGGTTCAGCAACTTTAGATTGTGACTTTTCTCCTCCATCTTAAATCCCTTTTGATAAAAAGTATTCCATACGTGTATTGCCTCAATGCAAACCATTCCCTTCCCCTCCTGCACTCGGCTCCGTCTTTTGTCCTGAAAGTTGCTACTTTTTGTTGCAATCTCTTACAGTTCGAACCACATTTCCTGCCTTTGGTTCCGGAGATTGGTCAAAGGACTTGAAATGTTAACTCTGTTTCTCTCCTAATAGATACTACCAGACCTGCTGAGTTTTTTCAGCATCCTCTGTTCTTGTGTATAGTCCTGGTGCACATGCATTTTTCAACACTGATTCCTTTATGCTGCATTATGAAGAGTATTGCTTTTCAAATTAACCACCATTGAATACATATTTTTGGTGCTTATTAAATTTTCAGTTGCATCTCTGAAATGCCATGGAATGATTTTCAATGTTAAAGGTGCTATATAGATGAAATGTGTTGTTAATGATAAATCATTAAGGGTTTAGCTGATGGTTTTATCCCTGACTGATCTGTTTTTCGCTAAAAAGCTTGTGATTTCCATAATAGACATTAATTGGCTTTTAATTGCAGATTTTTTTGTGTGTTGCAGAAATTTAGCAATTAGCTCAAAATGGCAAGAATTAAATGTTTGACTGCCTATGTGGAAATTAGGACGAGTGGTTCATGCAAAGTGGTGATCTATTATTCTGCAAGGTGGATACGAATAAGAAGTATTTTCGATATAACAATTCTGTTGCTAATGACATAAAATACAACTTAAAAAAAATCAAGTGTTGGATTTTTCAAAAAACAGATTAGTTAAAATGTGTAAATTAAGTTGTTGCAGCTTTGCTAACAGACTTGTAAATTGTTAGAGCTGAAAGCAGTTTAAAGAGCTGCATACACAGGTTTCTACCTGCCCTGCAATCTGGCTCCATTTCCCAGAGATGTGGGGTGCCAGAACACACACATACAAACTACACTGCATGTCATTGTGTCTGAATCAGACACAAGTAAGACTGATCATGACAACCTAAGAAATAGGAGCAGGCGTGTTCGGCTATTCGACGAAATCATGGCAGATCTTCTACTTCCAACACTATTTTCTTGCGCTGTCTCCGTAGTCCTTGATGTCTTTTAATATGTAGGAATCTATCAGTCGTACTCAAAGACTGAGCCTCCCAGTCAGGGAATTTCAAAAGATTCACTATGCACTGTACCATTGGATACATCTCATCCAGTCCTGGTACAGTATCTATTGTGAGAAGTCTGACAACACCAGGTTTAAGTCCAACCGATTTATTTGATAGTAAACTCACAAGCTTTCGAGGTTCCCCTCTTCATCAGGTGAATGGAGAGTTCTGGCCTCAGACAGTACAAATAACAGCACAGACAGTTTACAGGTTACTGATTAGAATGTGAATCTTTACACCCAACCTGCTATTCAAGTCTTAAAGTGGCTAACAATATGAGTGGAAGGAGCACTGAGCACAGATTAAAGAGATGTGTTATTGTCTCCAGACAGTACAGTAAATGAGGTTTTGCAAACCCAGGCAAGTCATGGGGGTTACAGATAGTGTGACATGAACCCAAGATCCCTGTTGAGACCGTCCTCACGTGTGTGGAACTTGGCTATCAGTCTCTGCTCAGCGACTCTGCGCTGTTGTGTGTCATGAAGGCCACCTTGGAGAATGCTTACCTGAATTTCAGAGGCCGAATGCCCATGACCACTGAAGTGTTCGCGAACAGGAAGGGAACAGTCTTGCCTGGTGATTGTCGAGCGATGTTCGTTCATCCATTGTCGTAGCGTCTGCATGGTCTCCCCAATGTACCATGCTTCGGGGCATCCTTTTTTGCAACTTATTAGGTAGACAACGTTGGCTGAGTTGCAAGAGTATGTACCGTGTACCTGGTGGATGGTATTCTCACGTGTGATGATGCCATCCATGTCAATGATCCGGCATGTCTTACAGAGGTTGCTGTGGCAGGGTTGTGTGGTATTGTGGTCACTGTTCTCCTGAAGGCTGTGTAGTTTGCTGCGAACAATCATCTGTTTGAGGTTGTACGGTTGTCTGAAGGCAAGAAGTGGGGGTGTGGGGATGGCCCTGGCGAGATGTTCGTCTTCATCAATGATATGTTGACGACTCCGGAGAAGATGTCGTAGCTTGTCCACTCCGGGGAAGTACTGGATGACGAAGGGTACTCTGTCCATCGTGTCCCGTGTTTGTCTTCTGAGAAGGTCGGTGCGGTTTTTCGCTGTGGCACATCGGAACTGTTAATCGATGAGTTGAGCGTCATATCCTGTTCTTATGAGGGCATCTTTCAGCGTCTGGAGGTGTCTGTCACAATCCTCCTCATCTGAGCAAATTCTGTGTATACGGAGGGCTTGTCCATAGGGGATGGCTTCTTTAATGTGTTTAGGGTGGAAGCTGGAGAAGTGGAGCATTGTGAGGTTGTCTGTGGGCTTGCGGTACAGTGAGGTGCTGAGGTGACCGTCCTTGATGGAGATGTGTGTGTCCAAGAGTGCAACCAATTCTGGAGAATAGTCCATGGTGAGTCTGATGGTGGAGTGGAACTTGTTGATGTCATCATATAGTTGTTTCAGTGATTGTTCACCATGACTCCAAAGGAAGAAAATGTCATTGATGTATCTAGTGTGTAGCATATAGTGTCATGCCCAATACGATGGGACGGCTGGGTGTGTTTGCCTTATGTATCTTAGGGAGCAGTAGTGATCGCCAACGCGGGGAGTACGTGGAATGAGAGCACGGAGGGTGCTCTGAAGGCCCGGATCAAAGGTGTTGATGAAAGTGTTCATGACAGTATCTATTTTCAGTAAAGGTAGCCTTTTAGTATAGAACATAGAACATAGAACATTACAGCGCAGAACAGGCCCTTCGGCCCACGATGTTGCGCCGACCAGTTAAAAAACAATGACCCACTAACCTAAACCAATCCCTTTTCGTCCATAAACCTATCCACAGATCTCTTAAATGCCCCCAAACTAGGCGCATTTACAACCTCAGCAGGCAGGGCATTCCAATCCCTCACCACCCTCTGGGTAAAGAACCTACCCCTGACATCCGTCCTATAACTAGCCCCCCTTAATTTAAAGCCATGCTCCCTCGTGCTAGCTTTCTCCATCCGAGGAAAAAGGCTATCACTGTCCACCCTATCTAAACCTCTAATCATCTTATATGTTTCAATAAGATCCCCTCTTAGCCGCCTTCTTTCCAGCGAAAACAACCCCAAATCCCTCAGTCTCTCCTCATAGGACCTCCCCTCCACACCAGGCAACATCCTGGTAAACCTCCTCTGCACCCTCTCCAACGCCTCCACATCCTTCCTGTAATGTGGGGACCAGAACTGCACACAGTACTCCAAGTACGGCCGCACCAGAGTTGTGTACAGTTGCAACATGACGCTGCGACTCCTAAATTCAATCCCCCTACCAATAAACGCCAAGACACCGTATGTCTTCTTAACAACCCTATCTACTTGATTCCCAACTTTCAGGGATCTATGTACACGTACACCTAGATCCCTCTGTTCATCCACACTATTCAAAGTCCTCCCGTTAGCCCTATACTCAACACATCTGTTATTCCTACCAAAGTGAATTACCTCACACTTCTCTGCATTAAACTCCATCCGCCACCTCTCGGCCCAGCGCTGCAACCTGTCCAAGTCTTCCTGCAAACTATGACACCCTTCCTCACAATCTACCACACCTCCGGCTTTGGTGTCATCAGCAAATTTACTAATCCACCCAACTATACCTTCATCCAGATCATTAATAAAAATTACAAACAGCAGTGGCCCCAAAACAGATCCCTGAGGCACACCACTTGTAACTGAACTCCATGATGAATATTTACCATCAACCACCACCCTCTGTCTCCTATCTGCTAGCCAATTCCTGATCCAATTTCCTAGATTACCCTCAATCCCATACATCTGCATTTTCTGCAGAAGCCTACCATGGTGAACCTTATCAAACGCCTTACTAAAATCCATATATACCACGTCAACTGCCTTTCCCCCATCCACCTCTTTGGTCACTTTCTCAAAAAACTCAATAAGGTTAGTAAGGCACGACCTACCCGCTACAAAACCATGCTGACTATCTCCAATCAATTCATTGCTCTCCAAATAACTATAAATCCTATCCCTAATAATTTTTTCTAAAACCTTGCCCACAACAGAAGTGAGACTCACCGGTCTATAATTCCCGGGGAAGTCTCTGTTCCCCTTCTTAAACAATGGGACAACATTCGCTAACCTCCAATCTTCCGGTACTATACCAGAGGCCAACGACGACCTGAAGATCAGAGCCAGAGGCTCTGCAATCACTTCTCTTGCCTCCCAGAGAATCCTAGGGTAAATCCCATCCGGACCAGGGGACTTATCTATTTTCAAACCCTCGAGAATATCCAGCACATCCTCCTTATCAACTGTAATACTGTCTATTCTACTCCCCTGCAACCCAGTGTCCTCCTCAGCTATATCCATGTCCCCCTGCGTGAACACCGAAGAGAAATATTGGTTCAATGCCTCTCCAATCTCCTCCGGTTCCACACATAACTTCCCTCTGCTGTCTATAACTGGCCCTAATCTTGCCCTAACCAACCTTCTGTTCTTGACATACCTATAGAACGCCTTAGGATTCTCCTTAATCCTATCAGCCAGAGTCTTCTCATGTCCTCTTTTAGCCCTTCTTAACTCACTCTTCAACTCCCTCCTAGCCAATCTAAAGTTTTCTAGTGCACTACCCGAGCCCTCAAGTCTCATCCGAACATAAGCCTCCTTTTTCTTTTTAACCAACGAATCAACTTTTTTAGTGCACCACAGTTCCGTAGCCCTACCAATTCCTCCTTGCCTGACAGGGACATACCTATCACGGACTCGCAGTAGCTGCTCCTTGAAAAAGCTCCACATTTCGGACGTTCCCAGCCCCTGTAATCTCCTAGTCCAACCTATGCTTCCTAATTCTCTCCTAATGGCCTCATAATTACCCTTCCCCCAGCTAAAACTACTGGCCCGAGGTTCATGCCTATCCCTTTCCATCACTAAGGTGAACGTAACCGAATTGTGGTCACTATCACCGAAATGCACACCAACTTCCAAGTCTAGCACCTGGTCTGGCTCATTTCCCAGCACCAAATCCAATATAGCCTCACCTCTAGTTGGCCTATCTACATACTGACTCAAAAAACCCTCCTGCACGCTTTGTACAAAAACTGACCCCTCTAACAAGCTAGAGCTATAGCAATTCCAATCAATATTAGTAAAGTTAAAATCCCCCATAACAATTATCCTATTACTTTCACTCCTAACCAGGATCGTCTCCGCAATCCTTTCCTCAACCTCTCTAGAACTTTTAGGAGGTCTATAAAAGACTCCCAACAGGGTGACCTCTCCTCTCCTATTTCTAATCTCCACCCATACTACCGCAACAGACAAGTCCTCATCAAACTTCCTCTCTGACACTGTGATACAGTCCTTGACCAATAATGCTACCCCTCCCCCCCTTCTACCTCCTTCTCTACTCCGACTAAAGCATTTGAACCCCGGGACCTGCAACAACCATTCCTGACCCTGCTCTATCCATGTCTCTGAAATGGCCACAACATCAAAGGCCCAGGTACTGATCCACGCTGCAAGTTCATCCACTTTATTGCGAATACTCCTCGCATTAAAGTATACACATTTCAAACCCTGCTCCGCCCCAGCCCCACGATGCCGTGCATTACAGTCCCCATCTATGCCCCCCTCACTTTCACCCCCTCTACTCAGGATCCCATCCCCCCCTCCGAATCAGTTTAAACCTCCCTGCATAGCCTTAGCAAATTTACCCCCCAGGATATTGGTTCCCCTCTGATTCAGGTGTAGACCATCACTCTTATAGAGGTCCCACCTTCCCCAGAATGAGCCCCAATTGCTCAAGTACCTGAACCCCTCCCTGCTGCACCATCCCCTCAGCCACGAGTTCAAACTTTCCCTCTCTCTATTCCTCTCTAAACTATCCCGTGGCACAGGCAAGAGTCTGGAGATAACCACTCTATCAGACTTGGCCTTTAGTTTCCACCCCAACTCCATAAATCTCTGCTTAATATCCCCTTCCCTCAACCTCCCTATGTCATGCGTCCCCACATGAACTATCTCCTTCTTTTCGACTGCAAATACCTCTAGTGTACCAGTTAATTCCCCTCATATCTCAACCTGAGTAACGACGTTTTTCTTTGTAAAGCCAGATGCAAATTACTTGTTTACTCCCTCCACTATTTCTCCTGTATCCACATACATCTCCTTTCTCATCCCTAATTGGCCCAGCTCTTTCTTTTACTACTCCCGCCGCCCCCCGCAATTATCTATACAAGCTTATAGATTATTTTGGGATTCCCTTTTATGTTAGCTGCCAGTCTCTTTTCACGCTCCCTTCTTGCTTTTATTACTATTTTTTTCTCTTCCTCTCTGGCCCTTCCATATTAAGCCTGATTCTCCACTGTATTTTCTACTTGACAATTGTCATGCGTATACTTATTCTTTTTGGTCTTCACCTATACCTCACTCATCATTCAGAGCACAATCAGTTGATTTATCCTAACTTTCCCCGTGAAAGGAATGCACCTTAACATTGTTTGCAATACTATCCCTTTGAAGGTGGCTCATTGATCAGCAACAATCTTTTCAGCCAACATTTGAAACTAACTCCTTTGACTCAGATGCAATCTCATCCCATTAAAGTTAGCCTTCCCCTGGTTAATTACCTCTGCTCTGGTCCAGTCCTTGTCCTTTGCCATGCCAACCTAAACCTTATGATATAATGGTCAATATTCCCTAAATGTCTCTCACTATTACTTGGGCCAGCTCGTTCCCCAGAAGCAGATCTAACAGTACCTGCCCTCTCCTTGGACTAGAAAGGCGATTATCATAGAATAATGCAGTGCGGCGAGGTCTTTGGCCCATCAAGTCTGCACCAACATGTGAGGGACACCTGAACTCCCACCTAATCCCATTTACCAGCATTTGGCCCATAGCCCTGAATGTTATGACGTGCAAAGTGCTCATCCAGGTACTTTATAAAGGATGTGAGCAACCTGCCTTGACCACCCTCCCAGGCAACGCATTCCAGATTGTCACCATCCCCTCGATTTTAAAAAAAAATTTTCTTCACATCCCTCTGAACCCTCCTGCCTTTTTCTCGAACAGATTCCAGAACTCTGCTCTAATTGTGGATAACAGCTGCTAACAGTTCCAGGTTGTTCTTCAACAACCATAGAATGTATTTGCAAAAAATTTCTCTTTTTGTATCACAGTGTGGCTCGATTGACTATTCCAGTGAAACCTCCTTATTGATCAAGTGGCCACTGAACGGTGCAGGTTTTATTGTTTTAAAGATCAGTTTACAAGCTTTTCTTCTAAAGGTGTTCTATTTTCCTTCCACTCACTGACTTGTAAATACATGGGTGTATGGGGGATAGGGCCTGGGTGGGATGGTTGTCGGTGCAGACTCGATGGGCCAAATGCCCTCCTCCTGCACTGTAGGGATTCTATGATTCTTGCCCCTCTTGTCCCTTTCCACTATTCCCATAGATAACTGAAGTTCCTGTTTTAATTACTTTATAATTCTTGCCCCTCTCTGCAATTTCTTTGCGAATTTGTTTCTCTACATCCTTTGCATTAGTTGGTGGTCTACATACCGCACCAATCAGTGTGATTGAACTTTGTAATTTAATGTGCTTTTTCAGTACCTTGCAGCTACTGAAAGACAGATGAATCTGCAAAGCATATTTGCCATCAGACATCAACTTGGATGTCAGAGCTACAGCCACAAAGTAAATTCAAAGCTGAGCAGCCTTACTATAAATTGCTGGTGCTTTATTTTGTCTCTAGATGGTCCCAGAACTTAAAATTTAAAGGTTAGTATTTCTGTCTGATTTCATTATAAACAAACACCAATATTTTATCGGATTCTGTGGATGTTGGAAATCTGAAGTAACTGGAGGCACTCGGCAGGTCAGGCAACATCTGTGGAGAGACAAACAGCGTTAGCATTTTAGTTTGATGATGCGTTCTGCTCTGAAGGAAGGTCACCAGTCTGAAACATCAACCCTGTTTCTTGCTCCCCAGTTGTTATCTGACCTGGTGAAAATTTCTACCATTTTCTGTCGATTATTTTATTTCAGTTTCCACCCACAGCCTTTTGTGAAGAAATCAATTTGTACGATGTTTGCACCTGTCAAAAGAACAGGTGGAAAATCTGGTACCGTGCTGAATTCAGTTTTGAACATGTAGGTTATTTAAGAACAGGTCTTAATTGAAATACAGATGTAATTCAATGGGGATGCTTGGAAGCATGCAGTGTTGACTAGTCAAACCACAAGTCAGCTTGTAGGCTGAAATTGTAACCAGTACCACTGGTCAGTGAGAGGGTTATTCTCAGTCTGATGCACATTCCTATATGTAACATTTTATTAGTATTCCATCAACATAGGGAAGGATTTTCTGGCCCTTCCCACCAGCAGGGCCATGTAAATTGCCATTAGCTTTGCCATTAACTGGAAGATCCTACCAGCAGATCTTCCTCCGCCGCAGCAGGGCTGGAAAAATTCAGCCATGTAGATGAGGATGAGGAAGCCATCAAGAACAGATCCCTGCATGACTCTGGAAATAATGGGTGCAGGAGCAGAAAGGGAAGCCATTGCTGGAGGTGTTGTATGGACAGTCTGATAGTAAGAGCAGAGACAGTTCTTGTGAGCTCAACAATGCGGGAAAGGGATTTGATGAGAGTGATGTGATCAGCCTTGTCAAGGGCTGCAGAAAGAATGAAGAAGGTTAATGCACCATGGTTGCAGTAATTTGCAGTAGCGATTGACCCATGACTGTTAATAAATGATGCTGCTTGTACCTTGTCTCTGATTTGTCAGGGATTGGTGCTGCAAAGCAGGTGTTAGACAACTGAAAGCAAAACCAGAAGTGCTCAACCTTTAGATTGGAAATTAATGGATTATAGGGGAATTTTTGTATAAGATCATGTATTATAACAGCGTTGTACAACACTGCAGCGTTTCATAACCATCAGTTTATTTGGCCACATTAGTTGAAAATCCCTGGGATCTTGGTGTAATTATATCAGTTGAAATAAATCTTCTGAAAAGCTAGTCTTTATACTTAAAGGTCCAGCATCATGGAGCAATCCAACTTCTGATATTTGTAGATTGAATCAACGAGTGGAACTATTTCTTTTCCCAAAGGAATGGGAAAAGGTGCTTTTTTTTTAATTGTCAACCTCATTTATTGTGAGGAGAGTGGAGGAGAATCTCCATTCAGTTTGACATTTGTGTTTCAGTACGTTTGGCCAGAGTTTGAGTTTTACGTTTTGTGGGGTAACTCTCACAGTTAATTAATCATGTTAAACCATGAAGTTACAGGGAAGGACCACAAAAAAGCAGGTTTAAACAGCTGCTCCTGACCATGTGTAAAACTCAAATCCTGGCTTTTCAAATTTCCCTTCCTTATTATCTAGCCGTTTGTTGCCTTTGCAAGGTACTTGGAAACATGGCCTGGGACTTTTGGCTCCGTTGCGGGGTATGTGGGTGGGCCATCCTAAAGTCCACTGACTTGCGGCAGGACTGCAAGTGGGTGGAGCCAGGATATCCCAGTTATGAGTTCTTATTAAATGAGGACACATGAAAATGTAACTTAGGTGATGAGCATAAAACTTTTATTTAATGGGTAGGAACGGACTTGTTGTTTCTTCTTGTAAAAGATCTTCAAAATAGTGTTGGCCAGTCTGTAATAGAATGATCAAATGTGGTGCATCATTGGAGTTGACTTAAAGAGCCAAAGGGCCTTAGTCTTCCTGCACAAATGACCTGAGAACAAAGGAAAATGTACACCTGAAAGGGAAGACTACTTGCAATTAATGTAGCCCATAGAAAAATGAAAAGCAGGAAATTATTTCAGATCTATGTTAAAGCAATATGAAGCTAGTTTTTGTGTTGTGTTGACAGAACTCATTGCGTGAGCACCAATCATAACCAGTTCACTGTTTGCCTCAACAGCAGTAAGCTCAAATTAAAGGTTTTTGGGTGAGTGATTCAACTGTGCAATTAAAATGTCCAAACCTTTACTCTCCCTAAGGAGATGGTGTTCTTCAGGAGGATTGCAAGACTATATGGTTTCTGGGATTCCATGGTATCATCATGCTCATTGGGGATGTAATGTATTTTTGGCATAACCCCCGTAAGCAGAGATTTTATATCTAGGCCATTAATTTTCCATTAGTGCTGAGTTGTTTCAGCCTGTGAACCTTAGCGCTGTCAATCAGCAAAGGCAGATGCCCACTACAGATTGCAATAAAATAGAATGAGGACTATAATTTCGTGCTTCCAGTAAAGCAACTAACTGGCAGAATAAAAACCGATGCAGTGGGGAATTAAATGGTAAGAAGTAGATATTTTGACTGGATTTATAGAACAGATTTTATTTGTGTTTTAAGTCTCGGAATGGAGTTAAAAGGCCAGTAGATGCTTACCTTAGCAGCACATGATTCAGTGCACCTGTGGAGTTGCTGGATAATGGATGGTCAATTTTCTAAGTCTTTCTGCAGTGTAAAGAGGTGGGTTTTGTAACCGTAAAATCCCTACAGCGCAGAAGGAGATCATGCGGCCCATCGAGTCTACACCAACTCTCTGACAGAACCTCTTCCCCCACTCTATCCCTGTAACCCCAAACATTTACCATGGCTAATCCATTTAACCTACACATCTTGAGACACTAAGGGGCATTTTGTACCATGGCCAATCCACCGAACCTGCACATTTTTGGATTGTGGAGGAAACCAGGACACCTGGCGAAAATTCATGCAGACATGAGGCAGTCAATTTCATTAGCTTTTGTTAGCAGAGTTACCTGTCTCAATTATCAGATCATATCAACATCAGCAAGTACCTTCATCTGATCAGTGAGAGTTTAAGATATTAATTGATTGATTTTAGATACTTTGCAAATCCAGCTTCAAAGTTAGCAGAAGTCTTGAGCATGGTGGGAATTCTGAATTTTTATTTCTTAACTTTTGAACTTGATGTTAAATAACTAAAATGATGACGCAATTGTACAGAGCATGCACTTAAAAACTGGTTCAGTAAGTTACATTAATAGCTCAACAAATAAATATGCTTATGTACTAAGCCATGCTGACTAAGGAGGACTCAAATTCTGAATGTTGCTGTGCTTTATTTTAACCAGAGCTGGAGTGGGGATGCATTACAAATAGCCTGAGCACTACTGGGCTAAGAAGGAGAAGTCAGTCTTGCTCTGATATGGCTTACTGGACACTTGTGGAATTCGACACATGCATACACTGCTTAGACTGAGCTGGTTCCAACAATAACGTATATTTATAGTGTAGAAATTGACTAAAAAGGATGACTAGGAACACTGCCAAAAGATGGCTGTCCCAATTTACATCACTGTGTGTTGCACTATATTGGATGGAGATGCCAGCTCTGTGAAGGCCTCAGCAGAGATGATAACCCCCTGACTATTGTGAAAGATTCATTTCCTCTGTCATTAATAAGACATTAAGACAAACAGCTGAGATACAACCACTGGAGATGGGGCATTTGATCTAATCATTTGGTCCAAGAGATGATGGCTGAACTAACTTTGCAGACTTCAGCTAATCAAGTTTAAGTTAGTTTATTAAATTTGTTTATTATTGTCACAAGTAAGCTTAATCAACACTGCAATGAAGTTACTGTGAAAATCCCCTAATCACTCCTGCATATGTTTGGGTACACTGAGGGAGAATTTAGCACGGCCAGTGCACCCAACCAGCACATCTTTCGGACTGTGGGAGGAAACTGGAGCACCCGGAGGAAACCCATGCAGACAAGGGGAGAACGTGCAGACTCCGCATGGACAGTGAGCCACGTCGGGAATTGAAATTGAGTCCCTGACTCTGTGAGGCAGTAGTGCTAACCATTGTGTCACTGGTGCTGCCTGAAAATTAGATACAGTACGAATGTGTACCACAAATAAAGGGCATTAATGTCGATTCTCAGCCATGTGCACTGATTGCTCACTGCAGCAATGACTTCAAATTATTCAAATGGCTCTAATGCATAGCAACAAGCATGCTTGCTTGAATTCCCTGACAGCATATTGTTACCATTTATAGCAAAGATGCAAGATAAATTATGTTTCATTGGCAATAGCAGCTTACAGGAATATCAGAGGTTCATGGCTGCTTATTTGTAGTGTGACTCATTTTATGGCCTTGAAGTGCAACAATGATTTTGAGACTGTTAATTTAAAATTTTGCAATGTACAGAACATCATTTAAGGTAATAATTTAGTTGCCTAATGTTGTACTCTTCTAGCATTTGAAATTCTTTTCTCTAACTAACTAAGCTATACTTCTGTGCTATCAAGTATGTAACAAACAACAAATGAAGCAAATCAATTTGAGTTATTCTCTTAACAAAAACATGAAATTGTGTTTCTGTTAGAATGGTGCAATATAATTCTGGAGGAATTGCTATCGACGATCTTTATCTTATTATTCTGCTGTTCATGAGCTGCTCCCTGAAAAGATGAAACTTCATAGCGCCCTGAAGTTATCTTAAATGGAGCATTGATTATTGACTTCATGTAGCCAGCAGTGCTTGAACAATAAAATGCACAAAGTTAGGTGAATGTTGCTATATAAATTCGACCTGCAAATCACCAGACTTGGACCGATTCAGAACCTCCAAACCATCTCCTGGAAGAGATAACAAATCAAATGAAGTAAATTAAGCAATCAATATTAACCCATTTGCCAGACAAAAATTGTTCTCTCTGCTGACGGGTTCATTCATGATGAACCCTTTGACCCAGAAGACTCGGGTTCAAGTCCCACACCAGGAATGGTTGGCCATATAAGGAGTGCACACGCGACTTAACGTGCGTTGTTAATCAGCCTGTTAAATCCTTCTAGTGCTCCATACTGTTCCCCAAGGGACAAAAGAAAATGAACATAGGCAAAAAAAAACCCAAACACAGAGCTGAATTTCTAATATGCTGCCTCTGGCACTTTCATAGCCATGACAACAAGCTTGACATACCTTCCTACAAGCCCAGTGATATGGTGGAAACTAAGGTATAGGGTTAATGGAGTAGGCTAGCAAATCAATACTTGCCAGTTTGGATCCCAATTGGTAAATCCATTAAATTGAATTCTGTATATCTGTTCATAGAAAAAGTTGTTGAATTGCTACTTCAACCTCTAAAATAATCACCTGTCTTCACCTCACCCTCAACCCATCTGCTGCTGAAAGGTTCATGCAGGCCTTTTTTTTAAACTCACAGTGACTATTCCCAGCTCTCTTGGCTGTCCTCCCACCTTTCACATTCTTTGAACTTGAGATAATCTCAAACACTGTTGCCCATATCCAAATTCACTCGCAGCCCTGTTCATTCATCATGCCCACCGCATTGGCTCCAAGTTCAGCAACATTGCAAATTTAAAATTTGTGTTCTTGTTTTAAAATCACTCCATGAACTTGCCATTTCCCATATCTGTAATATCCCACGATCCCTGTGGAATTCTGCATTCCTTCAATTAAAGGAGGGAAGGTGGTATTGTCACAAGACTAGTAATCCATAGACCCTGGGAATGCTCTGGGGATTTGAATGGCAGGTGGTGGAATTTGAGGAAAAAAATCTGGATGTAAAAGTCTAATGTTGACCATGAAATAATTGTCAATTATGTTTAAACCAAAATCCATCTGTCAAGGGTAATTAGGGATAGGTAATAAGTGCTGACCTAGGCAGCAACACCCACATCCTGCAATTGAATAAAAACAAAATCAACATCCTGAGGGCTCCCATTGACCAGAAATTAAACTGGACTAGTCATATAAATACTGCAGAGCAGGAATCCTGCAGTGAGTAACTCACTTCCTGACTCCCTGAAGCCTGTTCAACATCATGGAATGTTCTCCACTTGCATGAATGAGTGCAGCTTCAATAACACTCAAGAAGCTTGATACCATGTAGGACAGAGCAGCCCACTTGATTGGCATCTCTTCCATAAACTTCATTCCTTCCACCACCAACAAACAGTGCAGCAGTGTGTACCTTTTACAAAGATGCACTGCAGGAACTCACCAGGATTCTTTGTGTGGCATGGTGGCACAGTGGTTAGCACTGCTGCCTCACAGCACCTGAGATCTGGGTTTGATTCCTGGCTTATATCACTGTGCGGAGTCTGCATGCTCACCCTATTTCTGCATGGGTTTCCTCCAGGTGCTCCGATTTTTCTCCCATAGTCCAAAAGATGTGCTGGTTAGGTTTTTGGCCATGCTAAATTTTCCCTCAGTATACCTGAGGAAAATCCAGAGGATTTTCACAGTAACTTCATTGCAGTCTTAATGTAAGCCTACTTGGGAGACTAATAATAAATCAACTTTAGGCAGCATCTTCCAAACCCACAACCACCACCATCTGGAAGGAGAAGGGCAGCAAACACACAAGAAATCCATCACCTAGAAATTCCCATCTAAGTCAGTCTTGGAAATATATTGCCATTTCATCAATGTCGTTGAGTCCATATCTTGGAACTCCCTCCCTAACGGCTCTGTGGATGTATCTACATCATGTGGACTGCAGTGGTTCAAGAAGACCACCCCATCTCAAAGGTGCTAAAAGGGAAAGTTGCTGGAAAATCTCAGCAAGTCTGGCAGCATCTGTAAGGAGAGAAAATAGCTGACGTTTCGAGTCCAGATGACCATTTTTCAAAAGGGACACCTGGACTCGAAACGTCAACTCTTCAAAACCAACAAATGTTTGAACATCCGTTCTTGTATCTCCTTGTGTGACTTTGGCATTAGATTTTGCTCTATGATTTTTTTTGAGAAGGACTTTGGGGTATTCAAGGCTGTGTATGAATGTAAGCTTCTGTAAGAATTCGGACAGTAACAGCAATTTGCTTGTATACAGTGCCTTTCGTTACAGTATAAACATCCCAAGGTGCTCACCACGAGCATTATCAAACAAATCGTGTCTCTAAATCAATGTAAATCCCATCAACAACTACAGCAACATGTGAACTTTCTTAAAAAAGTTTGAAGTTTGAAGAATCTCCCTGTTAACACTGATTAATTTTAGTAAATGTTTTTGCTGATGAATACTTGGCAGAATCGTGTTGCACTGTGACCCAGAATTAGTTAACTGTCCACCCTAGAGCATTGGTATTTGTGAAAAGCTGGTGAAGGCAATACCCTGCTACAAAAGCTACACAGTCAAACCAATCCACTAAGGCTCACTGTCTAACAGATGCATGACAAATAGTTGCTGGGGGGGCAGGGGGATGGGAGTTGAACAGCTCTTACCTCTGCTGCTGGACACCAGCGTGACTTCAGGAGACCAGTGGGAAGGAAATGGCTTTTCTTATCAGTTGATTACAAGCTTTCAATTGCAAAAACAGATTGTGGAACAAAGAACAGTTCTCAATATTAAGAAATCTGCAGGGGAAATAATTTAACCAATTCTAGTAGTTATTTGAGTGTAAATTTTCACTGCAGTATTCCAGATTGCAAAATCAAAAATCAATTCACTGTGGTGGTATTTTAATTTTTTTCCCTGTAAATTTTGTAACTTGAAGTCCCAAGTGTTGTCATGGCCAAAGTTGGCAAGAATTGTTGATGAGGATGGTGTTCTGATTAGTATGTTAATTACATTTTGTGAGACTTTATGATTTTATTTATTATCACATGTATTGGTATACAGTGAAAAGTATTGTTTCTTGCATGCTATACAGACAAAGCATACGAAACATAGACAAAGAAAGGAGAGAGTGTAGAAGAGTGTAAAGAGTGTTACATTCTTTATGGTGGAGTCAAATTACCTTAGCCCCTACCACAAGAGTGGGACCATTTCTGGTTTGGGAACCTGACTCTCTGCACAGTATGTCTTGACTTTCTGGCTCTGCACTCCCCTGACTAATTAGGGAAGAAGGACAGAACAACACCCCATTCTGTCAATGAATGGATTTCTAATGAAAGGGACCATGGCATGCTTATGACGGTTCAAGTTGCAGCTGCTAATGAGGGAGGCAATCACTAGACTATTAATTCAGAAACCTGTTCTGGGGACCTGGGTTTGAATTCCGTCATGGCAGATTTGAATTCATCAAAAAAAAATTTAGAATTTACTAACGGCCGTGGAGACATTGTCAGAAAAGCCCATCTGGTTCACTAGTATCCTTTCAGGGTTGCTGCTGTCCTTACCTGGTCTGGACTACATGTGACTCCAGAGCCACAGCAATATGGTTGACTCTCAACTGCCCTCCAAGGGCAACTAGAGATGGGCAATAAATGCTGACCATCCAGTGGTACCCATGTCCTATGAATCAATTTAAAAAATGTGTTCAGAAAGCTCACTTGAGCTTGGATTGATCTCTCCTAAAGTAAAGTTTACTTATTAGTCACAAGTCAGCTTACATTAACACTGCAATGAAAATCCCCTAGTTGCCACGCTCCGGCGCCTGTTCGGGCACACTGAGGGAGAATTTAGCATGGCCATTGCACCTAACCTGCATATCTTTCGGACCGTGGGAAGAAACCCACACAGACACGGAGAAAGCGTGCAAACCCCACACAGACAGTGACCCAAGCCGGGAATTGAACCTGGGTTCCTGGCGCTGCGAGGCAGCAGTGCTAACCACTCTGTCACTGTGCTGCCCCCTATCTGGCTGGTGAAGGATCTGATGAGTTCTGATAGCTGAGAAAGTTAGATGCGAGAGTGTGTGAGCTCCCACTCCTCTCCTTCCCACTCTTCATCCTGTCTCGCAAACAGTGTATCAAGAAGATCCAGGATCTCAGGCGAGTATGGCATAACACCTTTAGATGCCAAACTCCATGTTCTGGCTTTCTCAGCAACCTCCTCCATAACAACCCTCAGGTCAGCACACCTTGCAGCTCCCATCACCCCGTTCTCTCTGGCCACCTTGAATCCCCATCAGAAGAGCCAGCAGTCATCGTCATTCTATTGATCATTCATGCTCATGGCTCACAATTGGCCTTCATAAATGGTGACACTCCCTCCTCCACAAACAAGCCATTATGCACACTTTCGTCTCCCTGCTTTCTTCTCTTGAAAGAAAAGAGATCAGACAACTTGATGAGCTGGCCCTCCATTGACAAGCACATTGACGGTCATTAGCAATGCTTGTCCACTTGTTCCACTGGGAAGGAAGTCTTGTTCTGGGAGGATGCAGATGTCAGCTGCAATCTGAACCTCCGAAGACATTGATTGGTGTTTGTGTGTGGGAACTGATCACCTGGCTGTAGGCCTTGTGTGTGGATCTTGCCTTTTTGGAACTGGGTTTCTGTCCATCCCCTCTGCCTTGAGGAAGGCCATGCAGTTGAGGAGAAGGGAAGTTAGTGCTGCTGCTGCAGTGGCTCATGGTAGTGTGGCCTCTGTTTTTGCCCCACGCAGAGGCGGAAGTAGATCTGCATATGCTGAAGGCTGATAATGGAGAAATATAATTGATGTGCTTTTCACAAAATTGGCATTCACCTGTCAGGCAGTGGAAGTACTCTGACAGTAAAAGCGCTTTGTACAGCAGTCTCTCAATGGCCAAGACTGGAGCTCTTCAAAGTAACTGATCAAAGCCTTCAGAGCTTGACCGTTTCCCTTGTCATGATGGCCCTGATGATGGACCAAATGGCCGCCTCCTGCACTGTAGGGGTTGGTTGGGAAACGGTTCATTGGCTTGGAAATTCAGGATTCAGGGCTAGAGAAGCTCATATTTGACTCAACAACAAATTAGCAAATTGCCTAATAGATCCAAGAGGATCTCCCACTGACCTTTGAATGCTGCCCAGGGAAAAGCTGGAAGAAGACTGGATCATGGTACTGGGAGCTTGACCCAAAACCAATTTCTGGGAGTTTCCTTCCCACCCCCAAACCCACCTTGAATAAACTGGGAAAATCCTGCTCATTGTCTTGGCTTTAGTTATGGTATTTTTAAATGGCCTTTTGAGAGAACGTGGTAATGTTGCTTGAGGATGGAACTTGCAACAATCCTGAAGAGCAGATAAATAATATTTTGCTTCTTGATGCAACGCAGTGGTACAATGGTTAGCACTGCTACCTCACAGGGCCAGGGACCCAGGTCTGAATCCAGCCTCGGGTCACTGTCTGTGCAGAATCTGCACCTTCTCCGTATCTGTGTGGGTTTCTTCTGGGTGCTCCAGTTTCCTCCCACAGTCCAAAGATGTGCTGGTTAGATTGATTGGTCATACTAAATAGCCCTGTAGTGTCACGGACAATTTGGTACCCAAATAGGTGCCGGATTGTGGGATTTTCGCAGTAACTTCATTGCACTGTTAACGTAAGCCTCCTTGTCACACACTAGTAGATACATTATAAAACTTCTATCTGGGCGCCATACTTGAGGAAGTGTGCAAAGGCATTGGAGAGAATACAGTGGATATTTACCAGAATGATTTCCCAGATAAATATCTGTAGCTATGAGGATAGATTGGAACTGTTTTCCTTAGAGAAAAAAAGGCTAAGCAAAGACTTGATGAAGCTATTCAAGATCCTGAGGGATACGGACAGGGTAACTACTGAGAAACTTTTCCCAATGAGGAGAACATCAAGAATTAAAGGACACATTGAAAATATTTGGCAGAAGAAATTTTACTGTGAGGTGAGGAAGAAGAATTTTATCCAGAGGGCGGTTGGAGTCTGGAATGTACTTCCTGAGACGGTGGTGGAGGCATTTCTGGTCAAAGTCTTCAGAAGGGAATTGGGTTGTTATCTGAAAAGAATGAATGTGCAAGAATATGGGGGTAAGGTGGGAGAGTGGGACTAGTTAGAATACTCTTTCAATGAGCCAGTGCAGACTCAATGGACTGAATGGTCTCTGTACTGTAAAGATTCTGTGATTGTGTTTTGACAATAGAACCAATGGATGTAGAAACACACAACTACTGATCTATGTGAATTCCTGAGAGGAATACTTTCCCTCCTGTATTATAAAGTGTGTTGTTGCAATTCATCATTATTTCAGCCTTGGTGTAATAGCCAATATTAATATGACAGGAGTTTCCAAGAGCTTGATAGGACATAGCAGATGTATCTTTACTTAAAGTTGCATTAATGCACGCTGCCTATTAATACACAAAACATCGGTTTGAGGTAAGTTTGCTGTTTTATGTTACTTAATCATACTTGATCAATGGTAAATTCTCAAGGACACTTAGAGATGGGCAACATAATGCTTGCCTTGCAGCGATGCCTGCATCCCATGAAAGAATAAAATAAACAAAATCCCATGATTTTGTAGATAAGGTTACCATATTTGAAGTGAATTAAAATGCACCGAGCAAAATCTAGGCTCAGAGGGAATTTGTGAAAGGAAACAAACACGCTTGTGATCCTAGGTGGCTGCTACTCTTAGCATTCAGTCACTGGAATGTTGTGGATGTGTACAGTTGTTTGCATTGGACTGAGTTGCAGTTAGCACTTTACAGTCCACTGTATGTATTAGCTGTGTCTCATTGGTAATGTTCTTGCCTTGGAGTCAGAGTGTTATCCTACTCCAAAGACTTCAGCATGTTGACACTGCAATGCAAAACAGAAAGAATGCCACACTGTCTGAGGTCTGACCTTTTGGATGAGATGTTAATTCTCTCACATGGATGTAAAAAATCCCATGGCACTAATGTGTAGAAGAGCAAAGGCTCAGCAAGGTTCCTTAGGCAGCACACTCCAAACCCACAGCTGTTACCATCTAGAAGGACAAAGGCAGCAGATACATGGGAACACCATCACCTGGAGTTTCCCCTCCAAGCCACTCACCATCCTGATTTGGAAATACATCACCATCCCTTCACTGTCATTGGGTGAAAATACTGGAAAGCCCTCCCTAGCAGCACTGAGTGTACCTACACCTCAGGGACTACAATGGTTCAAGAATGCAGCTCTTGATGAGTTTGTGCAGTGCATCTTGTAGATGGCACGCACTGCTGTCACTGTGCAAAAGAGGTGGAGGGAGTGAATATTTGAGGAAGGGGAACCCTTAAGGGAATTAAGGGTTATGGGGAGCAGGCGGGTAAGTGGAACTGATCCACTTCAGATCAGCCATGATCTTATTGAATGGCGGGGCAGACTCAAAGGGCTTGATGGCTTACTCCTGCTCCTATTTCTTATGTTCTTATTATGTTCAATCAAGTGGGCTGCCTTGTCCTGGATGGTGTAGAGCTTCTTGAGTACTGTTGGAGCTGCATCCATCCAGGCACATGGGGAGTATTCTGTCACACTCCTACCTTGTAGATGGTGGACAGGCTTTGAGGAATCAGGAGATGAGTTACTCAACACAGCATTCATAGCCTGGTTATTAACAAGTTGCTGTTTGTGGAGTCTTGCTGCACATGCACATTCTTGCATGGCAGTCGTACATTGAAAGCACTTCAAAAATGCTTAATTGGTTGTAAACTACTTTGGGATATTTTGTGTCTGTGAAGAGCAAATTTCCCTTTCAATTGGTCATGTGAGGAAAAAGAACCATCTGTGCCTGTGTCCATGAGCATAAACTGCGAAGATGTTCCCCTCCCCTTTGCTTCCTTATACCTTTAAAAACCAGCACTATCATTAGCAATACTCACCCTGTATGATACAGCACGCATCTTTGTTAGTCGTCGGGACATGAAGTGGATGAAACAAGATGCCGCTTCAAATCTGAGCAGCTGAACTGTGACAAATATATAGCTAGCTGGCAAGGACATGTTGTGTTTGGATGAGGAATTGTTTGGATTAAGATTCTTGCATAATAAAGGTGCATAGCAATGATGCATTTGAAGATTCAGGGCTTGAATTTTCGGTCCCGCCAATATCGATGGCAGGCAGGAGATAAAAAAAAATAGTCCTGTCGGCAAGCGTAGCAGTTCCCTGATGCCATCCTACCGACCCCGCCTCCCCAATCATTTCCTGCTAAGTTAGGATGGCGGGCGTTAGAGATGCACACGTGCACATGGCAGGCAGCCAATACAGTTTATTAAGGGCGACTGAAGGAGACCCAACAGGGCTATTCTAGTCAGGATCCTGTAGACGTTGAGAGCCACTTTAGGTTCCTGGAGGCAGCCCCTGGGCACAGACCAGGACCAGTGATCCAGGCCTTCCCTCCTTCCATGTAAAATGGTCTACTCCTTCCTTCCTCCCCCTACCCCTACCTCCGCCCTCGCCTCCACACTCCCCATCATCCCCGCCCACTCCCACTGCAGAACACAATTTCTAATTTCAATAAATTGGTTTGTCATCCCAACCTGCTGCCCTTTTTACAGCTAGAAGAGCATTGCCCACCCCTCCAGCTTATTTAGATGGCAAGCCCACCCTTTGGCTACTAATTGGCTACCCTGAGGAAAATCACTGAGTGAATGACTGAGTGGTCCCCACAAAGAGGGCTTCTGACCCAATTTCAGCCGGGTGGTAGGGTTCAGACTTCTGTGCGGTCCTTGCCTGCGTCTGGACCAACCACATCTTCTAACTGTGTACAGATAACTTTCCAATCAATCAGACTTTATTTCCGAATGAAGAACCGGCTCTTGAAAATTCACTGGAGCCGCCCCTAATATCAGTAAAAAGAAATTGTGGCACTTGAGTCTTTGAAAGCCGTTGCTATGCTTTTGTGTACCAAACAATCAGCATTCTATCTGAAAGGTACCGTTTCTCAATAAAGGAAATGTAATTGATATGCTGACTAAAATATTTCTGCAAGTCCAGTATTGTCGTCTTGCCCGTTGTACATTTTGAAAGTGAGACTGTTCAGATTACAAAAGATTAAAGCGCAGACACTATGTTAATCCATATCATTGTATATGAACCCTTTCCTAGCCTGAAGAATTTCAGAAAAGTATAAATTAGAAAGTCACCAGAGGTGTTAGTCATATTGAATGTAAACTTGACTTCACAGCAGTAAGATGTACTTCCTTAACAAAAATACTGATTATATTGGGTAATTAGCATTTAATTAATTGAGGCCAAATAAGCATTTTGTGCTGGATTATAATTTATAGCTAATCAAATGAGCTGGATCTATGGTAAATATGGTAACTTCAGTCCTTTCATAGAATCTCTACTGTGCAGAAGGAGGCCATTTGGTCAGTCAAGCCTGCACTGACAAGAATCCCACCCAGGCCCTATCCCTGTAACCCCAATACTTATCCTGCTAATCCCCCAAAAGAATGGGGCAATTTAGCATGGCCAATCCACCCAACGCGCACATCTTTGGATTGAGAGGAAATCGGAGCAGTCGAAGGAAACCTGCGCCGACAAGGGAAGAATGAGCAAACTCCACAAAGCCAACTTTCTAAGGTTGGAATTGGAGCCGGGTCTCTGAAGCTGTGAGGCAGCAGTGCTAACCACTGTTGCCACCTTAGGGGATGTAGGGGAAGAAGTCTTGCAGTTCAGACATAGTAGAGGGGTCATACAAGATGAGATAGAGCTAGTTGTCAATTGGCATACGTGTGAATAATAGAAGAGCTTTGGTTGACCTTAAGATTTTCACTTCAAGTCAAAATTATGTTAACTAATCAGTTTGAAATTTCAACCCATAACAAACAAAGTTGGTTTAGCATACAGTATTTTCTCACGAAGCACACACCTAATTAGCCCAATTTGACAACTTGAACATAGAATCTGGGAAAATAATTGGGTGAAAGGAGAGGCTAATGTACTTTCAGGAAATAATTTAGAAGGGAAAAATATTGTGGAATTATCAAGGTAATCTGTTGGTGAAGGGGCTAAATAGCAGAAATGAAATTGTTTCTTTAGCCCTTTTCTTCTTCTTTGGATTTCCATCAACTTTCCCTGAGGATAATGAACCTCATCAACATTAGAATTATATTGAGGCGGAGGGTAATGGCCCTGGCTTCCAGTTGATTCCACACAGTATGACTGTTGCGCATAACATATCATAATAAGAACATAAGAAATAGGAGCAGGAGTAGGCCATCTAGCCCTTCGAGCCTGCCCCGCCATTCAATAAGATCATGGCTGATCTGTCGTGGCTCAGTTCCACATTCCCGCCCTCTCCCCATAACCCTTAATCCCCTCGCTTATCAAAAACCCATCAACCCGCGTCTTAAAAATATTTAGCGAGGCAGCCTCCACCACCTCAACGGGCAGAGAATTCCAGAGATTCACCACCCTTTGAGTGAAGAAGTTCCTCCTCAACTCCGTTCTAAACCGCCCCCCCTTTATCTTGAGGCTGTGCCCCCTAGTCCTACTGTCCTTTCTGAGCGGGAGGAGTCTCTCCACCTCCTATCCTATCCATCCCATTCATCATCTTATACGTCTCAATGAGATCTCCCCTCATTCTTCTAAACTCTAACGAGTACAAGCCTAGTTTATTCAGCCTCTCCTCATAGCTCAATCCCCTCAACTCCGGTATCAGCCTAGTAAACCTCCTCTGCACTCCCTCCAAGGCCAAAATATCCTTGCGTAAGTGTGGCGCCCAAAACTGCACACAGTACGAAAAACTGCAGCAGGCGACGGTGCAGAGGGACCTCGGGGTCCTTGTGCATGAGTCGCAAAAACCCAGCCTGCAGGTGCAGCAGGTGGTCAGGAAGGCTAATGGGATGCTGGCCTTCATAGCGAGGGGGATTGAATATAAAAGTAGGGAGGTCTTGCTGCGGCTGTATAGGGCATTGGTGAGGCTGCAGCTGGAGACAGCCTAAGGAACACGAGGTCTGACCTGGATCACCACCAGTGGTAAACTGAGGGTGAAGGAGGCAAATAGAACATAGAACATAGAACATTACAGCGCGGAACAGGCCCTTCGGCCCACAATGTTGCGCCGACCAGTCTTATTTTTAAAAAAAAACATTGACCCACTAATCTAAACCAATCCCTTTTCGTCCATAAACCTATCCACCAATCTCTTAAACGCCCCCAAACTAGGCGCATTTACAACTGCAGCAGGCAGGGCATTCCAGTCCCTCACCACCCTCTGGGTAAAGAACCTGCCCCTGACATCCGTCCTATAACTACCCCCCCTTAATTTAAAGCCATGCCCCCTCGTGCTAGATTTCTCCATCCGAGGAAACAGGCTATCACCATCCACCCTATCTAAACCTCTAATCATCTTATATGTTTCTATAAGATAAGAACATAAGAACATAAGAAATAGGAGCAGGAGTAGGCCATCTGGCCCTTCGAGCCTGCCCCGCCATTCAATAAGATCATGGCTGATCTGTCGTGGCTCAGTTCCACTTTCCCGCCCTCTCCCCATAACCCTTAATCCCCTCTCTTATCAAAAACCCATCAACCCGCTTCTTAAAAATATTTAGCGAGGCAGCCTCCACCACTTCAACGGGCAGAGAATTCCAGAGATTCACCACCCTTTGAGTGAAGAAGTTCCTCCTCAACTCCGTTCTGAACCGCCCCCCCTTTATCTTGAGGCTGTGCCCCCTAGTCCTACTGTCTTTTTTGAGCGGGAAGAGTCTTTCCACCTCTATCCTATCCATCCCATTCATCATCTTATACGTCTCAATGAGATCTCCCCTCATTCTTCTAAACTCTAACGAGTACAAGCCTAGTTTATTCAGCCTCTCCTCATAGCTCAACCCCCTCAACTCCGGTTGAAAGCCGCCTTCTTTCCAGTGAAAACAACCCCAAATCCCTCAGTCTCTCCTCATAGGACCTCCCCTGCATACCAGGCAACATCCTGGTAAACCTCCTCTGCACCCTCTCCAAAGCCTCCACATCCTTCCTGTAATGTGGGGACCAGAACTGCACACAGTACTCCAAGTGCGGCCGCACCAGAGTTGTGTACAGTTGCAACATGACGCTGCGACTCCTAAATTCAATCCCCCTACCAATAAACGCCAAGACGCCGTACGCCTTCTTAACAACCTTATCTACTTGATTCCCAACTTTCAGGGATCTATGTACACATACACCTAGATCCCTCTGCTCCTCCACTCTATTCAAAGTCCTCCCGTTAGCCCTATACTCAACACATCTGTTATTCCTACCGAAATGGATTACCTCACAGTTCTCCGCATTAAACTCCATCCGCCACCTCGCGGCCCAGCTCTGCAACCTGTCCAAGTCACCCTGCAAACTTCGACACCCTTCCTCACAATCTACCACACCTCCGACTTTGGTGTCATCAGCAAACTTACTAATCCACCCAACTATACCCTCATCCAGATCATTAATAAAGATTACAAATATAAAATTACATTTTCTCCTCCTCTTGCTTCTCCTTGGATGAGCTCATGCTACTGCTGATAGTGGCCAGAATCATAGAACCTATTTATCCTGCTCACAGTTCATACACAAAGGGCGGCCCAGGTTGGGGGTTGCAGACTGAAGGAAGTTAATGAAAAGTGTGACAATCATCATTTGTATTGTATGAGCCATAAAGTAAACCTCGGTCAAGCACATATAGGGAAGAAAAATGCATTGGATGCAACCATCAGCTTTGTTGCCTGATGCATAACTAGTTGATTTAAATCACACACAACTTAAACTGGACGTGAGAAAGTTTTAAGCATGGGTGTGTCAAGTACAGATTGCTGTGTCTGCAGTTCATTTAGTTCCATTGTATAAGGATGATCAAACCATGCACAAATAATGGAACATTGTTTGGAAATCTATTATAATTGAATTTTGAAAGTTTAAGCTTCAAATTGACTTCTGTGTTAGGGAAATGTATGCTATTCGGAACTGAACTGTAACATTTGTAATATCAACTGAAATATAGCTGCTTGCTTCAGTGCTTAAGCCTCAGATATTTCCATTATTTTTCTGATCATGCCCTCTGAGATAGGTGACAAGTGAGAGGGATGGAAGTGATTAGATAAGGAGTCATGAACAGTTCTTCCTGTGTTGGGCTGTGGCAGTGCTGAGTCTGGTCCAGTGGTTGTGTATTTAATGGTTTTTACTCTATTCAAACCCTGTGAAATTATCCAATACAAGTAGTAGATGTGGGCACTGAAGGTCCATGTCTGTAATATTGTACCACAAAGAAAGTTCTGTAAGATTCTGTAACACAATTATTGCTTTTCAGCACTCATCATGTTGGTGAAAACCTTCCAACTATTTGGCAGCAATTGAAGTTGCAACTGAAATTTGCATTAACATATTTTTTGACCAAAGAGGAGGTGATGTGGTCATCCATGACTGTAAAACCATGACTTTATCTTTTTATTAAAACAAAAGTTGGTGATTAATTATTGTTGCATCACGGTCTTTCCACTTCCTGTTTTTTCTCCATTTTAAAATTTCATTTATGAGATGTGGGAGTTGCTGACTAGGCCAGTGTTTATTGTCTATCCCTAATCACCCTTAACTGGCAGTAACTGCTTGATGTGTTTTTTTAACATGTGTTTCATTTATTTTATCATCCTGAAGCACTCCATTTCAGAAGGTTGGCAAAAAGCCACAGTCATTTGTTGGGCCTCCCCAGTGTCCTTCTACGGATGGTTGGTAATAGGTGTTGATGCACAAACTGGGATGGCTCTTGCATTCCACTCTGTTCGTCAGCACTTTGCCTTCTCATAATCATGTACCACGTCAAATTTGCTGACTCACTTACCTTGGGGAAATTGAAAATTGTAAATACAATTTCTAATCCTTTTTGGCCACTGGTATGAATGGAAGGTGGAATAACTCCCTCTACATTTGTAATTGTTACACAGTAGGTTTAGAGATTTCATTTCTTTCTCACAAGAATGGGACATGATGATATTGCAATTCCGCAGAATCATTCACGGGGCATTTGGGAGCTTTTCCAATACCTCATTTGATCATCGAACTTTGGCTGATTCATAGTTGTACGTTCCTAACTAAATGGTCTTTGTCCACTTGTAAAATGATAAATTGCTGCTGAAATCAAATTTCAACAGTTGCTGAATTTATAGCACGTTTGATTGCAGGGAGGGTTGGAGAAGGGTATTTATTGATTAACTACAAATCAATCATTCCTGAAAAAAAGTGTACGTCCCTTCAGCTGTAAGACTAGAGTTATTTATCATGTGTCCTATATGAGCTGTAATACTTAAGCGAGTATGTGGTGGAGTTTCAGTCAAAAATAGTTTCTTGACTTGTTATCGTAATGAGCAGCTTTTACTGTATCTTGGCCAAGTTATAAACTCCCATACTGTACAGTTATGGAGGGGGAAGATTAATGGATGACATTTGGTGCTGGAGTACATACCTCGGCTGTCTTTTGAAGAACTGAATGATAATGAGAACATTTTCAATAATCTCTGTTTGATTTGATGTAGAAACTGAGAAAGCCACCAAAATGGAAGAGGGAGGCAATGGCCTAATAGTATTCTTGCTACACTATTAATCCAGAAGCTCCTCAACTAATGAGCAGCACTCAACTTGTGGGCGGCACAGTAGCACACTGGTTAGCACTGCTGCTTCACAGCCCCAGGGTCCTGGGTTCGATTCCCGGCTCAGTTCCTTGTCTGTGTGGTGTTTGCACATGCTCCTCACGTCTGCGTGGGTTTCCTTTGGGTACTCTGGTTTCCTCCCACAGTCCAAAGATGTGCGGGTTAGGTTGCTTGGCCGTGCTAAGAAATTGCCCCTCAGTGTCCAGGGATGAGTAGGTTAGAGGGATATGGGGATAGGGCCTGGATGGGATTGTGTTTGGTGCAGACTCAGTGGGCTGAAGGGCCTCTTTCTGCACTGTAGGGTTCTATGATTCTGTAATGTTCTGGCGACCCAGGTTTGAATCCCCCCATGGCAGATGGTGAATTCAATTTAAAAAAAGATTTGTACTTGAGAATCTACTGATGACCGTGAAAGCATTGTCAATTGTCGGAAAAAACACATCTAGTTCACTGATGTCCTTTCAGGAAGCAAATCTGCCATCCTTAGCTCATCTGGTCTATATGTGACTGCAGAGCCACAGCAATGCAGTTGACTCTCAACTGCCCTCTGAAATGGTCGAGCAAGCCATTCAGTTCAAGAGCAACTAGGGAGGTGCAATAAAAAGTTTGCGTGTGCGTGTACACACATATGTGTTAAATGGCATATTTAAGACAAGATTTTTTTTTGCTAGTGCTATTCAGTTCAAGCATTCCTACTGTAAAAAAGTTGATTAATTTAATTTAAATATGCACTGCTTTATCATTGATTCACTTCTGCTTATCTGCTTTCATTTATTGTTCGGTTGTTTGCCAGTAATATTTTGTATGTGAGAAAGAGAAGACAGCGAGAAACTAACATTATTGCAGCACCTTTTATGACTTCAGGGCTATGTGGATAGCTACTGTCGTACTGTTGGGAGTGTGGCTGTAAATTTATACTGAGTGAGGTCCAACAAACAAAGCCAAACATTTATATAGCACATCTGACATATCCCAAGGAGCTTCACAGGAGCATGATAAAACCAAGTACAATCCTGAGCCACATAAGAACCAAATGCTTGGTTCAAGAGTTGATCTTAAAAAGTCTTTTAAAGGAGAAAACTGAGGTAGAGGAGCAGAAAAGGGGTGGGACAGGAATTCCAGCGATGTGATTATGACTGAATTATGTGTTCTAGTCATGTTCATTGAGCCAGGGCGCCAGGGAGAATGGTCCTACCAAGGTTCAAAATAGTCTATAATTCATTATCCTACGTTCATGAGCAAAAGACAGTGTTAGACCATTTCACAACTAGTTTGGTCTTTGCAAGCCTCATTTGAATTATATTTATTCTACCTGATTATCTTAATTGACTAGTTTAATGCAATTTTGATTCCTCTATTTTATGATTTGGCTTTTTTGAACATTTAAAGTTCATTTATTAATGTCACAAGTAGGCCTACATTAACATTGCAGTGAAGTTATTGTGAAAATCCCCTCGTTGCCACACTCCGGTGCTTGTTCAGGTACACTGAAGGAGAATTTAGCGTGGCTAATGCACCTAACCAGCACATCTTTTGGACTGAGAGGGGAAACTGGAACACCCGTAGGAAACCTACACAGATATGGGAGAGCATGCAAATTCCACACAGACAGTCACCCAAAGCCTGGAATCGAACCCTGGCGCTGTGAGGCATCAGTGCTAACCATTGTGCCACTGTTACCTACTTTAGCAGCCTATTCTTCCTCTGTGTGCTGCAGCTAATTTTAAAACATTCCACAAAATGTATTGCAATGCGCCAGCTATGCTTTGGGGTTTGGAAACTATGAATCCAGATTAAATGGCTATCTTTATTTTCTCCCACACTTTCTAATTCCTCTGTTTTCACTCCCTTTTGCTTGAGCTTTTCCTCGATTTCCTTTCAGGTTGGTCTCTTGGGCCGGAGGCAAAATTCCTTGGAGTTCCAGCAATAAGTTCCATTCTACTGTTGTAATACTAAAGTCTCCCAGCAGAGTGGTTGTCTGAAACCTCAGAACGGAAAAGTTATTGTGGGTTATTGCAGCCACTAGGTGGTGCTTTGTAGAGATTTTTGCCTACGGGCCTGATTTCTATACAGCACCATCCAGTGCCTGAAATTGGGAACTTTAGCAATATGTATATATTGGTGTACAAATGTTGGCTATGATAATTGGGTACAAGACTAGTTGGCTTTAAAGAAGGATTTTGTATTTCTGTGGAATGATAAATACCAACCTGAGATCAGTAAGTTTTAAACTAAACTCCACACCATGCATCAATCTGTTCTATATCTGTACATATCTTCTGCTCTCTTTCTAATTTAGGAGACTGTCATTTCAATTTAGTGTCATGTTTGTCTCTGCCAGCTGGCTTATGGTGGACTCCTAGGCCATTGTCGGTATTGCTTTGGAGCTTGTTATTGCTAAATGCACAGGATCAGTCTAATGTGATTTGCCCTCCAGTTTCTTTCAATGTGGAAGTGCCCATATCCTTCTTGACATCTCCTGCTTTTAGCTCAAACGATATCAAGAAGGAACGATGGTTAACGGTGCTTGTGTTGTTCCTTTGAACCCCTTTTTAATTTTCCTCATTACCTCTGCAGCCTTGCAGCTAATGTCTCTGGAGCCTCTGGACTTTTTATTTTTGCTGGCTTCATTTCGTTCACTGCTTCGTGGCTCTGTGCGGATAATCACTCTGGTGGTTTCATAAATCACTGCTCTGTATCACCTTTTGCGTTTCTCACCTCCAGACCCAAAGGCATGCATGTTTTTTGAAAAAAAATGTACCAACAAAAGACCTGTTGCCAAATGTACTTCAGTTCCCTGGCTGGGAAAACCTTAGCGCCGATGTTTTCATGTGATACCTTTAACATGAAATATGCCTCAAGGCACTGCACAAGATAATTACAGCAGATAAAGGACATTCAACCAATTTAGATTCTTCTTGAAATATCATCTCATGCTTGTGTCAGTACTTAACATAGGTGGAAAGGAGATGGATTGCTGGCCTACATGGGATCATTTAGAAATGATACTTGAGAACTTTATTGATGAGATGTACTTTGTAAAGATTTCTTAAAAGGAGGGAGACAGACAGAAAAGTGAGAAAGGGGCATTTGAATCCAGAAGGTTGAAAGCTCTGCCACTAATTGATTTGATTTATTATTGTCACATGTATTAACATACAGTGAAAAGTATAGTTTCTTGCATGCTATACAGATCAAGCATATCGTTCATAGAGAAGGAAATGAGAGTGTGCAGGATGTAGTGTTACAGTCATAAGGTATAGAGGAAGATTGACTTAATGCGAGGTAGGTCCATTCAAAAGTCTGACAGCAGCAGGGAAGAAGCTGGTCTTGAGTGAGTTGGTTTTGTGACCTCAGACTTTTGTATCTTTTTCCCGACAGAAGAAGGTGGAAGAGAGAATGTCAAGGGTGCGTGAGGTCCTTAATTATGCTGGCTGCTTTGCCGAGGCAGCGAGTCAATGGATGGGAGGCAGGTTTATACAGCTAAGGGAGGGGAGTGCTCAAAGGCAGAGGATTGGGATTTTTGGCCATGGGAAGATAACATACTTGGCTCAAGGAAGATGATGAGGATAAGCTGGGACATGGTTGTAGAAAGATTTAAGACAGCAAAATGGATTTTAAATTCTACATTTTGGGAGATGTAGAATTCATGTCATTGTCATTCACTGTCATAACATTAAGGGACAATGGAGTGGAAGTAGGGATGGGTTAGCTAAGTATAATGGGTTGCAAGTATAATCTTTATAATAGAAAGTTATGAGCTCTGAAGTCACTTTGTCTCAATCCTAACCAGATTGCATCAATATGGGGAAAGGCTGGAATTTTCTTTCATTGGAGAAATGTGAGCATCACTGGCGAGCCCAGCATCTTTGCCTAACCCTAGTTGTCCTTGAAAAGGTGGTGGTGAGCTGCCTCTTTCTACTGCTTGCAGCTCATATGGTGTCGGTACAATGCCATTAGGGAGGGAGTTCCAGGACTTTTACCCAACGATGATGAAAGAGCAACGATATATTTCCAAATCAGGATGCTGAGTGGCTTGGAGGGGAACATCCAGGAGGTGTTGTTCCCATGTGTCTGATCCCCTTATCCTTCTAGATGATGGAAGTCATGGATTTGGAAGATGCTGTCCAAGGAGCCTTGATGAGTTGCCTGCAGTGCAGCTTGTAGATGTTATATACTGCTGCAACTGTGCATTGCTGATGGAGAGCATGAATGTTTGTGGATGTGATGTCAATCAAGGAAGCTGCTTTGTTCTAGATGGTGTCAAGCCTCGAGTATTGTTGGAGTCTCTCACATCCAGGCAAGAGGAGAATATTTCATCTCACCCCTGACTTGTGTCTTGTAGATGGTGGGCAGGTTTTGGAGAGTCAGGAGTTGAGTTTTTTGCTGCAGGATTCCCAGGCTCAGACTTGCTCTTGTGGCTACAGTATTTATATGGCTAGTCCAGTTGAGCTCCTGGTCAATAGTAACCCCCAAATTGTTGATAATGGGTGGAGAAGCTAAAGTCATTGAATGCAGCAGAATTCCTGTGGGAAACCACTGTGAAGTTGTTTCTGTGCAGTTATAAATGGGCCGCACAAACAAGCAACTAGAGAATGGGAAGTTTGATGAACAAAGGTGGTAGCCATAACAGCAGGTGTGGATGTTAGAATGATGTAGCCATATAGGCGTGTTTCGTTATTAATGGAATATTATAATTTAGACAAGCACTTAGAGAATGTAACTGGTTAACTATATTCACCTGACATAAGTGGAGTGATGAGCAGTATGAGTTGTAATTGGATATCAATGAATCATAGCAACGCTACAGTACAGAAACAGTTTGCACCGACCACAATCTGACCCAGGCCCTACCCCCATATCTCTACATATTTTACCCACTAATCCGTCTAACCTATGCATCTCAGGACACTAATGGCAATTTTAGCATGGCCAATCAACCTAATCTGCACATGTGGATGGTGGGAGGAAACCGGCGCATCCGAGAAAACCCATGCAGACACGAGGGGAATGTACAAACTCCACACAGACAGTGACCCAAGCCAGGAATCGAACCTAGATCCCTGGAGCTGTGAAGCAGCAATGCTAACCATTGTGCTACCGTGCCGCCCTTCAGAACAAATGTATACTTGTGATTGGTATATGCAAATTTCTTGTAAGTAAACCAAAAATATAATCGCTCATGCCATGTATCACTCAGGACATCTGTACATCACCCCATGGACAGAAGACCTCCTTGTTATAGCTTTAACAAAGGCCGATATAAACTCCAAAAGCTTTGTCTGGTCTTTGGAGGGAAACAAGATATGATTTCACTGGATAGCAGCAAAGTTCTGGATCAATGGGGAATTCAGCAATGATGATGCCATTGAGTATCAAGTTGCTCTGGTTAGATTCTCTCTTGCTGGAGACGGTCATCGCCTGGCACTTGTGCGGCGTGAATATTTCTTGCCACTTGTCAGCCCAAGCTTGGATATTGTCCAGGTCTTGTTGCATTGAACATGGACTGCTTCAGTGTCTGAGGATTAACAGCAAGCAATTGGAGTTTCTGGTAGAGACCAACGATTTGATTTATTATTGTCACATATATTAACATAAGTGGAAAGGATTGTTTCTTGCACACTATACAGACAAAACATACCATTCATTGAGAAGGAAATGAGAGATTGCAGAATGTAGTGTTACAGTCATAACTAGGGTGTAGAGAAAGATCAACTTAATGCAAGATAAGCCCATTCAAAAATCTGGCAGCAGCAGGGAAGAAGCTGTACTTGAATCGGTTGTACGTGACCTCAGACTTTTGTATCTTTTTCCCGAAGGAAGAAGTGGAAGAGAGAATGACCGGGGTGCGTAGGGTTCTTAATTGTGCTGGCTGCTTTGCCAAGGCAGTGGAAAATGTAGACTGAGTCAATAGATGAGAGGCTGGATTGCTTGGTGGATTGGGCTACCTTCATGATCTTTTGTAGTTCCTTGTGGTCTTGGGCAGAGCAGGATCCATACTAAGCTGTGATACAACCAGAAAGAACGCTTTCTGTGGTGCATCTGTAAAAGTTGGTGAGAGTTGTAGCTGACATGCCAAATTTCCTACGTATTCTGAGAAAGACAATTTTTCCAATGTTGAGTTGCATTGCTGAGGACATTGTGATTCATCCAAGACTGGATTTTGAATATGTAGAACATAGAACACTACAGCACAAACAGGCCCTTTGGCCCACAAGTTGCGCTGATCGTATCCATACCCACCAGATCTGTCTATAACTCTCAATCCCATTAAACCCCATGTACTCATCCAGAAGTCTCTTAAAAGACCCCAGCGAGTTCGCCTCTACCACCACCGATGGCAGCCGATTCTACTCATTCACCACCCTCTGAGTGAAAAACTTACCCCTAACATCGCCTCTGTACTTGCTTCCCAGCACCTTAAACCTGTGACCTCTCGTAGCGACCATTTCAGTCCTGGGAAATAGCCTCTGAGAATCTACCCTATCTATCTCTCAACATTTTACAAACCTCCAGGTCGCCTCTCAATCTTCATCCCTCTAGGGAGAAGAGACCTAGCTCCCTCAACCTATCTTCATAAGCCATGCCTCCCAATCCAGGCAACATCCTTGTAAATCTCCTCTGCACCCTTTCAAAAGCTTCCACATCCTTCTTGTAGTGAGGCGACCAGAACTGCGCACAGTACGCCAAGTGGGGTCTGACAAGGGTCTTATAAAGTTGCAGCATTACCTCCCGACTCCTAAACTCAATCCCTCGATTAACGAAGGCTAGATCACCAAACGCCACCTTGACCACATCCTCCTCCTCCGAGGCTGATTTAAGTAGTCTGAGAGGACAGAGGTGTTTGAGAAGGCTGGAGGGCAAATGCAGCTAAGTGTCATTGGTGTATGTAGAAAAGCTGACTCTATACCTACAGATATATCCAAGGGGCTATCCTTGGGGTGTCCAACTGTTACATGCTGAGGATGAACTGCTAGGAGAAGAAATCATTGCTGAAGTTGTTTTGTCTACATGGAGAAAAATAAAGGATGAGGGAAGAGTGATGTCAGAGAATATAACATGATGACATGATCAGCCGTGTTGAACTTGTAGAGTACAGAGGAAGGTGAGGAGGGTTGGCTAGCAACTGAATCATCTGAGAATACCTGTCATTTGTGACCATTTTTTAATGGAGCCATTTCAGAGAAGGATTAAAAACTGCATTGGGGGCAGTCAGACAAGGCGCCTTGAGCAAGGAGCACAGGCTGAGAGGTGACAAGCCCTCTGAGGCTTTGAGAGGACTGGTGATGTTGAAGACTGGCCACAGTGAAGACATTTCTTGATTTGTCTATTATTTTGTGCACTTGCTTTTTAATCAAACAATCTCTCCAATGATGTAAGCTCATAATTGATTGTTCTGCTGATGGATTGTGTGTATTGATTAAAGCTACAGGTGGATTTAAAATACTTTACATGAATTTCTTTTGAAGAATGGAGATTTCTCCTGGTGCCCTTGTTTGAACATATATCCCTCAGTCAGGTTGATTGAGACAAAACAAATTATTCAGTATTAACAACTATTCAGTTCACTGCTATGTTATTGGAATCCCCGCCATGTGCTAATTGGCTGGTGCCTTTACCTAGACAATAACTACCTACACTGCAAAAAGCCATTCATTGCCAAGTGCTTTGGGTTGAATTGAGGATGAGAAAGGCATCATACAAATGCAAGTAGACTTACTTGACACATTCTGGATGGCTTTGACACTTGCACATGTACTTAAAAATGTCAAAAAGCTATTACTATAGGTGTCTGCCCTGCTGAAGTAAATTTCTAGTCCAGAATTTTGTCGCCAGGTTTGATTTACTGAGTCAGCAGGTCTCCTGTATTGGTGCTCGCCCACAGGTTGGATTTTCAATGGGTTAGGGTGGTGGGTGACCCTGGAACAAATGTGCAAGCTGCCATGTGTGGAGACTGACTGGGTTCAAGGCCTACCTCTGTGCCCTGGCACTGTGCATAAACAAATAAAAAAGAACATTTAAAAAAATGTATTTCATCAACAAATACCACCTTATGCCCCGTCCAAGAAAACCCATGTCCCACTACCCACTCTCCATGGCCACCATAGCCCCATTGCCAACCTAGTGCTAACTTATCCCAATCCAAATTTCTCTGAACAAGTGCCCCTCTACCCACACTCCTCATAGTCCCATGTCAACCAGTACCCCTCCACAGAACCCCAACTGCTTGCATAACCCTTTTGCCAACTTAGTGCAATTCACGCTAACCCATGTCACCTGTCCACTACGCTTTGCCCTTACCCCATCCATGTCACCTCACCTACTTTCCTTGGAAATTTCCTTGACAGTGTTAAAAACTTTATGGATTGCTTTGATACATTCTGGACTGCCTTGACTACATGCTGGACTGCCTTGACATGTTTGACAAGTGGACAGCTCTTTAGCAGCTCCTTGACAACTGAACCGTTCCATTGGTTATGTGTGTAAAAAGTGCATTTGATCACTTTTAATAACCCCAAATGGTCCCTTGCCTCTCCCAAAGGGTACCCTGGCTATGTAAACACACGCACCAAGTTCAGACCTCCTCGTGTCAACTCTATTTTGCACACTCCGGATTCTATGCTCCTTCCAAAACCCCATTGCAGCGGAGGCAGCTAGTGATTTAAATGGCCAGCAAACTCTGGCGAGATTCCAGTCCCACTCCCCACAAAGATGGAAAATGTCAGGTTTGAGGGCAGGATTAAGAAGTTATGACCCTTTCCAGGATTTTTGCCACAATAAAGAGACTCTCCACCATAGTGAAAATCAATGCTTATATGTTTTGTGTTATGATTTCATGTGTACAGCAAATGTAATTCATAGTTTTTTTTGGCAACCATCCATCTTAAAAGACAATGAATGGTGTGATCCAAAGGACAAGTCTTTAATTTTCCATGTTGCAACATTGTGAGTGACTGAAGAGTTCAATTCTTGAGTGAGAGATGATGCTATCGGAAATCACAGGGCCAAATGATGACGCCTGTAGATTAATTCTTTATGAATATTGTTTTGTGGTAACCTTATCTCTAACAGTGTATGTCACTGTTGTCCTAAACCAGCTTGTTTGTGCATGGGCATCATGTCATTAACAATTCATACATCATAGTAATTATTGCTGCATTTATAGAACAGATTTCCTTGATTTTCAAGTGCAAGTTTCATGATAGAGTTTTGTACTGGTCATTTTGGATTTGTTGTTATCATCTAGTATTGAAGGGATTTGTTGCATGGCCTTTTTTTTTCCTTGTGACCTTGAGTTTCCTTGAAAAATGCAATATTATGCACAATCCTCTTCCTCTTTCCTTCTTTTTTAATCAAAGTTAAATGTCTGGGTGTCTTATTTCCATGGCTTGTCACAACCAGCTAGCTTCTTAGATTTCCCTCCTGGGTTAAGGATGTGGTGGTATTGACTGTGTTAAAATCTGGTGATCATACTTTTGGCTTTGACCATCACTCATTATTGTAATGTGCCAATTCCTGCAACAATCTTTCTCTATAAGCCTAGGATTTAAATTGCTTGGTGTTTCTATGTTCATGGTCATTCCTCTTCTGTCCACATTCATATCTCCAAATGAGCACTTTTCTTGTTATTTATTACCTAATATATCCACTCTGTTGACCTTGTCGAACTTAAAAACGTAAGAATTAGGAATAGGTCATATGGCATGTTGACCCTGCTCCACCATTCAGCATGACCATTGCTGTTCTTGAACTTAAACTCCACCTTCCCACTTGCTCCCTGTATCTCTTGATTCTCTGAGAGACCAAAAATCTGTCTATCTCAGCCTTAAATATATTTAGTGATGGCACAACCAGAGGCTCTGGAGCAGAGAATTTCAAAGATTCACAACCCTTTGAGTGAAGAAATTTACCCTCATCTGGGTCCTAAATTATCATCCCCTTGACCTGAAATTGTGTCCCTTTGTTTTAGATTCCCCAACCAAGGGAACATTTCGATATCAATCTTGCCAGAGCCCTGTTTCAATAAGATCATCTCTCATTCCTCAAAACTCTGGAGAATATAAACCTAATTTTCTTGGCCTCTCATTGGAGAACAATCATAGAATCCCTACAATGCAGAAGGAGGACATTTGGGCCATCAAGCCTGCACTGAGAACAATCCCACCCAGGCCCTATCCCCGTAACCCCTGCTAATCCCCTTAATGCTAAGGGGCAATTTAGCATGACCAATCAACCTAACCCGCACATATTTAGAGTGTGGGAGTAAACCGGAGCATCTGGAAGAAACCCACACAGACATGGGGAACATAAGGACATAAGAAATAGGAGTAGGCCAACTAGCCCTTCGAGCCTGCCCCACCATTCAATAAGATCATGGCTGATCTGTCTTGGCTCAGTTCCACATTCCCGCCCTCTCCCCATAACCCTTAATCCCCTCTCTGATCAAAAACCCATCAACCCACGTCTTAAAAATATTTAGCGAGGTAGCCTCCACTTCAACGGCAGAGAATTCCAGAGATTCACCACCCTTTGAGTGAAGAAGTTCCTCCTCAACTCCGTTCTAAACCGCCCCCCCCTTTATCTTGAGGCTGTGCTCCCTAGTCCTACTATCCTTTCTGAGCGAGAAGAGTCTCTCCACCTCTATCCTATCCATCCCATTCATCATCTTATATGTCTCAATGAGATCTCCCCTCATTCTTCTAAACTCTAACGAGTACAAGCCTAATTTATTCAGCCTCTCCTCATAGCTCAACCCCCTCAACTCCGGCATCAGCCTAGTAAACCTCCTCTGCACTCCCTCCAAGGCCAAAATATCCTTGCGTAAGTATGGCGCCCAAAACTGCACACAGTACTCCAGCTGCGGCCTCACCAATGCCCTATACAGCCACAGCAAGACCTCCCTACTTTTATATTCAATCCCCCTCGCGATGAAGGCCAGCATCCCATTCGCCTTCCTGACCACCTGCTGCACCTGCAAGCTGGGTTTTTGCGACTCATGCACAAGGACCCCAAGGTCCCTCTGCACCGTCGCCTGCTGCAGTTTCTCTCCACGTAACAGACTAACTCCACACTTGATGTTGGAATTGAACTCAGGTCCCCTGGTGCTGTGAGGCAGCAGTACTAACCAACGTGCCACAGTGCTGCCCACTCATGAGACGGCATGCCCCCCCTCTCATTCCGGGGACCAATCAAGTAGACCTTTGCTATGCAGTCTCAGATACAAGCAATTCCTCCTTTAAATATGGAGAATAAAACTGTGCACAATATTTCAGGTGTGATCTCAGCAAAGCCTTCTTCAACTGCAGCAAGGCTACTTTATCCTTTGCTGCAATTCTCTTACAGTAATGACCAAAATGCCATTGACTTTCCTAATTGCTTGCTGTACCCAAAAGCTAACTTTTTGTGTTCCTTGTACCTGGGCAAAATGATTAATTTGTGACCCAAGCTCAATATAAACATTTTTTTAACCATATTTAGATGGTTGAGCTTTATAATGCATGACGGGAATTGTATGTCTGATTAGAATAGGACACTGTTTAAACAAAGAGCAAATGTTGGAAGTCTGAAAATGAAACAAGAAATATCCAGCAGGGCCACCAGCAACCAGAAAGAAAGGAAAAAAAGTAAAGTTTTCAGATTTGACTTTTGGCTGTTTTACTCTCAATAGATCTGATTTCTCGTGTGTTGCATTAGTTTCACAATCCAAAAGCGTGTGCTGTACAGAAGTAAGAGAAACACTTGCATCGATTCATTAGGCATTTATAGCCATGAAGGCTCGCACGTTATGAATTTTATAAATTCCTTATGAATTCTTCATAAGGAAGAAGGGCTTGCTTAAAGGAATGGGACAGGAAAATTGTCTCATGAAGCGTAATGTTGAAATGGTTTGAGTTCTGGTCTAAATATGATGCATCTGAAGGCATTGATGCATCCTTTCCTTTGAAGTTAAAAATTTTGTTTTTAATCATTTGCAGAATTTGGGCGTCTCTGGCAAGGCCAGCATTTATTGTCCATCTCCGTTGCCTTTTAGAAGGTGGCAGTGAGCTGCCTTTTTGAAGTGCTGCGGTCCTTGAGGTGTAGCTGCACCCAGTGCTGTTAGGGAGTGAAGTCTAGGGTTTTGACCCAGCGACAGTGAAGGAACAGTGATATATTTTCAAATCAGGATGCTAAGTGTCTTGCAGAGGAACCTCCAGATGGTGGTGTTCCAAGGTATCTGCTGTCCTCGCCCTTACCGACAATAGCGGTCACGGGTTTCGAAGGTGCTGCCTAAGGAAACTGGTGAGTTCCTGAAGTGCACCTTGTAGACCACTGTTCGTCAGTGATGGAGGGATTGAATGTTTGTGGATGGGGTAGCAATCAAGTGGGCAGCTTTATGCTGGATGGTGTCAAGCTTCTGGAGGGTTGAAACTGCACTCTTCCAGGCAAGTGGAGAGCATTCCATTACACTCTTGACTTGTGCCTTTGTAGATGGTGGACAGGCTTTAGGGGTAAGAAGATACGTTACTCACTCCAGGATTCCTGGCCTTTGATCTGGCCTGGCAGCCGCAGTATTTATATGGCTAGTCAAGTTCATTTCTTGCCATTTCTCATCGCAAGCCTAGATGTTGTCCAAGTCTTGCTGCAGTTGGACATTGGCCGCTTTAGTGTTTGAGGAGTTGTGAATGGTGCTGAACATTGTGCAGTCATCTGAGAACATCCCCACTTCTGACTTTATGATAAAGGGAAGGTCATTGATGAAGATCTTTGGGCCTAGCACACTACCCTGAAGAACTCCTGCAGTGAAGGCCTGATGCTGAGATGATTGTTCTTCAGCCAATCATGGGTGGTATGGTGGTACAGTGGTTACAGTGTGGCCTCACAGCACCAGAGACTCAGGTTCAATTCCACCCTTGGGTGACTGTACAATTTGCATCCTGTCCCCATGTCTGCATGGGTGGGTTTCCTCCAGGTGCTCTGATTTCCGCCCACAGTCCAAAAATGTGCATGTTAGATGGATTAACCATTCCAAATTGCCCCTCGAGATCCCAAGATGTGCTGGTTGGGGGGTTAGCATGTTAAATGTGTGGGGTTACAGAGATTGTGCTTGGGTAAGATCCTGTGTTGGAGAGTCAGTGCTGACTTGATGGACTGAATGGCCTCCTTCTGCACTGTAGCAATTCTGACTCTGTAACCACCACAACCATCTTCCTTTTTGCCAGGCATGATCCACTGTAGGGATTCTATAACAACCACAACCACTTTCCTTTCTTTCAAGACTGGCTCCAACCAGCGGAGAGTTTTCTCCCTGATTCCCACTGATTTCACTTTTAGCAACTTTCCTTTACTGATGAGTTGGTGTTTTTGCTCTGATCTGTTTGAAAGCTGAAACACTTTAAATGTGGTAGGCAAAAAATGCAGTGGCACATTTTCACAACTGGTTATAACGTATATTTAAATTATTTGGTGAGATAAATTCTGCAATAAATGAAAGCTTTAACAAAATGAACATTGTTGTACAACTGGGTATATACAAAATAGACTCTTTCAGTGGGGGCTGACTTCACACCGAATAAATATAGAGCAGCTAAAACAGGCATAGTTTCATGGATAAGTAGAATTGTTTACATTCATAAAATTACAAGGTTCCTTAAAATAAACCACTGCAATTGTTGTAATGTTGATTGAGTTTATGTAACAAGTGAACTGTTTTTTAAAAAAACACTTCCCTTAAAAATAGATAATTATTTGCGATCAGAATATAGGTAAAAGTAGATGGAACTCTTTCTCTTTAACCCAGTGATTCACACTGCCATTATATTCTCTAAAAGTTGAAAGCTTAAAGGGAAAACCAAATAACCGGAATGTGTAAGCAACGCCTTTCAGTCAGGTTTCTATGTGATTCTCAATATTTTGATAGTGGTATTTTGTTCTGCAGTTGGTGTGACATAAAATTTTCTGACCTCTTAAATGACAACCATTCAGTTTTAATAAAATATAACGTGGGTCTAAATAATTCATAACTAAATGACCCGATGACAGATAATCTTGCTGTGCATCGGTAGAAGCATATGGAGCATGTATGTAATTTGCCCAGCGTTGACTTGTGGGGATAAATTGCGACATATCAAATTGAATTGGCTGTCTGTTGCACACCCCATCAGTTACCCAGAGTTGTATCAGAACAAAACTGAACTGTTTATATGAAACAAAATTAGAGAGATTTTCTGCGGTATTTATCCTTTTTAATTTCTTTGTGGGATTTGGGCATTGCTGGTACTGCCAGCTTTTTAATGCACTTGAGTGGATGGTGGTGACAACTGAGTAGTATGCTCATTAGTTCAGAGGGCAGTTAAGAAACAGCCACATTGCTAGAAGTCACATGTAAGTCAGACTGGGTAAGGATTTGTGAACCAGATGGGCTTTGAAATAATCTGGCTATTTAATTATGATCATTGGTGGTGTTAGGTTTTTAATTGACAGTTTTTAATTAATTGTATTTCAATTTCCCAGCTGACTTACTAGGATTTGAACCTGTGTCTCCAGATCATTAGTTTAGGCTTCTGAGTTTCTAATCCAGTGATATAATCATTACGCTAGCGCACCTATCCCCATCCTCCATGGTATATAGTATACTTGACGCAGAGCGCATAGTACAACATTTATCCAGCCCTCAAGACCCATGACAGTTTGAATTGCAGTTACTTTACCTGTGGAATGAATACAATATTCTGCACATCAGTCTTTAATTAATATTTTTCAGTGATTGTTGTTTCACTTATTTGGTCTAAATGGGAAATGAGGACAAAGGAGCAGGAGGCAGCAGCCATTCAGCTCATTGGACCTGCTCCACCATTCAATAAGACCATGGGTGGTCATCCACTTCAATGCCTTTTACACCCACTGGCCCCATAACTGGTTAAATTAGTGTTGATCAGAAATCTTATCAAAGAACAGTTTAGCACAGGAATGGGCCCTTTGACCCACCAAGTCTGTGCTGACACAGATACCACTCTAATCCAATGTTTTCTTGCCTCCACGTGGTCTATTTCCCTCTATTCCCTGCCTATTCGTGTATTTATCCAGACGTCACTTGAACGTTGTTATAGAATCTGCTTCCATCACCACCTCCGGCAATGCATTCCACATGTTCACCTCCCTCTGTGTGAAAGACTTGTCCCTTACACCTTTCTCAAACTTTCCCTTTCTCACTTTCAACCTATGCCCCAAGTAATTGACCCTTTGACCGGAGGAGAAAGACACTGACTATCCTTTCTATCCAAGCCTGTCATAATTTTGTAAACCTCTATCAGGTCCTCCCCTCATCCTCTAATGCTCCAATGAAAACAATCCAAGTTTGTTCAAACTTTCTTCATAGTCCATATCTCCAAACCAGGCAACATCCTGGTAAATCTCTTCTGCACCCTTTTCCAATGCATCAGCATCCTTCCGGTAGTATGGCAACCAAAATTGTTTACAATACTCCAAATGTGGCTTAATCAAAGTCTTATACAGCTGCAACATAATTTTCCAATTCCTATATTCAACGCCCAACTGATAAAAGCCAGCATGCCATATGCCTTCTTGACCACCTTGTCCACCTGAGTTGCCACCTTCAGAGAACTGTAGATCTGCATGCCTAGATCCTTCTGCATGCTAGTACTTATAACAGTTCTACCATTTATAGTATACTTTCCCACTGCAGTAGACCTTCTAAATCATATCACCTCACATTTGAGTGAGTTAAATTCCATTCGCCATCTTTTGGCCCAGGTCTCCAGCAGGTTTATGTCCTGTTTTATCCTCTGACAATCCTCCTATCTGCTACTCCCCCAATTTTTGTATTATCTGCAAAATTACTAATCAGACCACCTATATTTTCCTCTGAGTCATTTATTTATATATATATATATTTATTATTAATAACAGATGTCCCAGCACTAACCCTTGTGGAACACCACTTGTCACAGACCTCCCGTTAGAAAACTATCCTTCCACTGCTCTGTGCTTTCTATGTTCAAGTCAGTTTTGTATCCATCTCATCTCGATCACATATGACTTCACCTTCTGTATCAACCTGGCATGAAAAGCCTTGTCTAAGACTTTACTAAAGCCCATGCAACATCCATTGCCCTGCCCTGGTCAATTTTTCTTGTCACTTCCTCAAAGAACTCAATCAAGTTTGTGAGACACAACCTCCCCTTCACAAAACCATGCTGCCTATCACTAATAAACCTATTAGCTTCCATAAGTGTGTGCATTCTGTTCCTAAGAATCTTTTCCAATAATTTCTCCACCATTGATGTAAGGTTCACAGATCTGTAATTTCCCAGATTTCTCTTCTGCCCTTTGTAAACAGAGGAATGATGTTAACTACTCTCCAATCCTCTGGTACCTCGCCCGTGGCTAAAGATGTTCACCAAGGCCTCAGCAATTTCTTCCTTCGCCTCTCTCAATGTTCTGGGATAGACCCTATCTGGCCCTGGGGACTTGTCCACCTTAATGTTTTTCAAAACCTCCAATACTTCCTTTTTATCTCAACATAACCTAAATGTCAACATCCTCCTTTTTACACTCACCATCCAACACATCCTTCTCCTTTGTGAATACTGATGCAAAGTACTCATTAAGGACCTCATCCACCTCATTTGGCTCCACACACATTCCCTCCACTGTTCTTAAGTGGACCTACCCTTTGCTTGGCTACCCTCTTCCTCCTTGTATCTACATAAAAAGTTTGGGATTCTCCTTAATCCTTCCTGCCAAGGATATTTCATGTCCTCTTTTGCCTTCCTAAGTCCCTGTTTAAGCTCTTTCCTGCTATTTTTATATTCCTCAAGAGCCTTATCCATTTTCAATTTCCTGAATTTGTGTGCCTCTGCCTCCTTTCTCACTAAGCTTACAATCTCTCTTGTCATCAATTACTGCCTTAAATATCCTTAATGATGGAGCTTTCACAGCTGTCTGGGGTAGAGAATTCCAAAGATTCACAACCCTCTGTGTAAAGACATTTCCCCTCATCTTAGTCCTAAATGGCATGCCCCTTATTTTGAAATTGTGCCCCCTGGTTCTGGATTCCATAACCAAGGGAAACATCTTACCTGCATCTACCCTGTCTATTCCTTTAAGTATTTTGTAGGTTTCAATGAGATCACTTTTCATTCTTTGAACTCGAGAAAATATAGACCCAGTTTGCCCAATCTCTCTCCATTAGATTGGATAGTCAGTGTCTTTCTCCGAGGGTGAAAGGGTCAATTACTTGGGGGCATTGGTTGAAAGTGAGAAATAGAAAGTTTGAGAGAGATGTAAGGGACGTCCCCAGAAGAAGTCTGTGAACCTTCATTGCACTCCTTCTTTGGTAATAATATCCTTTCTGAGATACAGGGACCAAAACTGCACACTGTACCTCAGGTATGGTTCAAACAAGCTTCCATACAATTGAAGCAAGACTTCACTACTCCTGTACTCAAATCCTTTTGCGTTAAAGGCTGACATTCCATTAGCCTTCCTAATAGTTGCTGTACCAGCATGTTAGCATCGAGTGACTTATGGACAAGGACACCCAGGCCCCTTCGTACATCCACACTTTATAATTTCTTACTATTTAGGAAATACTCTGCACATCAGTTCCTTCCACTAAGTAGGTAACCTCACATTTTTTTCTCATTATATTCCATCTGCTGTGCTCTTGTCCACTCACTAAGTCTACCCAAATCCTCCTGTAGTTGGTTCACATCTTCTTCACAACATGCATTCCTGCCTAGCTTTGTATTATCCTTGAACTTGGAAATATTACTTTTGGCTCCCACATGTGAATCATTGACTAAAGTTATGAACATTTAGGACCCAAGTACTGATCCTTGTGGTACCTCACTAGCCACAATCTGCTGTTGCGAGACTGACCCGTTTATTCCTGCTCTGTTTTCCGCCTGTTAACCAATCCTCAATCAATGCTAGCATCTTGCCTCCTATCACATGTGCTTTTATTTTGCTAATCACCCTCTTGTGGGGGACTTTATCAAAGCCTTCTGAAAATCCAAATATACTATGTTTATCGATTCTCCTTTTGTCAATTTTGTTCGTAACATCCTCAAAAAACTTCAAGTTTGTCAAACGTGATTCCCCATTCATAAATCCATGCTGACTATGTCCAATCAGATCATGGTTGTCCGAGTGTCCATCCATCACAGAGCAGAATAGCATAGAATCCCTACAGTACAGAAGGAGGCCATTTGCCCCATCGAGTCTGTGTTGACAACAATCCCACCCAGGCCCTATCTCCCTAACCCCACATACTTATTTTCGAATCTCCCTGACTGAGGTGCAATTTAGCATGGCCAATGCACCTACCTGTACATCTTTGGACTATGGGAGGAAACACTCCGGAGCACCCGGAGGGAACCCACGTGGACGAGGGGAGAATGCACAAACTCCACGCAGCCAAGACCCAAGGCCAGGATTGAACCCCAGTCCCTGGTGCTGAGAGGCAGTAGTGCTAACCACTGTGCCACCAAGCTGCCCATGCTTTATAATGGATTCAAGCTTTTTTTGACGACAAATAGGTCTATCGTTCCCTGTTTCCTCTCTTCCCCCCACCTCCCCCCCCTCTCCCCCACCCCCCATACTGAAGAGGAGAGGCCAGCAATCATATATCTTAAACCTCTTAAATGCAGGATTTTCATGTGACATAATAGCACAAGAATAAAGCCAAAACCATCAAGTTATTCTCCCTGCTTTAGTAAAAAATTGCAATCACAGGATCCAGAATACTTGAGAGGTGCAGGTGAAGGTTGGTAAGTTCCCAGACACAGGTAATGCTGATAGGTTTCTATGAAGTAGAAAGGGAGGAGGCTTCAATCGATCTTAAACATTGGCACAGTTGAACCAAGTGATCTGGTTTTGTGCTGTTAAAGCCATTTGATTCCATGTACATTGCAGATACATCCAAGTTGCACTTCATTCTGGAGTGCTGTATAGTACATATTACTGTAACATTATTTCTTACTTGTATGAAGTAACATGACTACAGCAATACATTTACAAATGGACTGAACTAATATTGAAAAATCAGTAGGCACAGTTGATATACAACATTTGATCAAAACTATAAAAAGACATAATATGTTAAATAGATTTACGAGGCAATTAAAAAAAAAGTATGAGCAGAACAGCTAGAAAACTATTTTTAACAAGTTACTAGAAATATTTATGTGGAAGTTCTGCAGCTTCATCTACTGTTTTGCTTAATGAAGCAGGTGTAACTGTGGGGTAGTGCGTGGTTGCTCACTTTACAATGGAAAATCCTATCGAGCTGCCATCTAGAGGCACATATAAACAGTGAAGCTCAAAGCAGAATGCAGATATAAATAAGCAAATTTCATGCATTGCTTATAAATGTGCATCTTTGCATGAAGCAAATAAATAAGGAAATTGAAACTATGCACACTGTATGACACAAGTCTGTGTGTCAATAATATGAATGAAATTCATATTTGGTAGCATTTCCCCGAGGTGTGTTCACCTATGCAGTGTTCTCAGCAAATCTTTCATACCTGTGATCATGTTTGGCTGCCAGCCAAATTTTTAAAAATTCTTCCCCTGGGATGTGAACATCGCTGGCACTTGCTGCCCATCCCTAATTGCTCGTAAGGTGGTGGTGAACTGCATTCTTGAACTGCTGCAGCTGATCTGGTGTTGGCACACCCACAAGAGCTATTGAGGAGGAAGTTGCAAATATTTGACCCAGTGACAGTGAAGGAATAGATATCCCAAGTCAGGATGGCTGGCCCGGAGGGGAACTTGCAGGCAGTGGTGTTCCCAGGCATCTGCTGTCCTTGTTTTTCCAGAGTTGGAGGGCGCAGGTTTTAAAAGGATGCTTGACGTGTTGCTGCAGTGCATTTTATAGAAGGTGCACCAGCGGTAGAGCAAGTGAATGTTTAGAATCGAATTGAGCCTGTGATAGATATGAATTTTATGGACAGTTTAAATTGTTGTCAGCAAACTTTAATTAAGCCTGAGCTGGAACTGGGCATTAGATGATTATCTCTATCAAGATATTATTTCTTAAACAGTAAAATGATCTAGTTTTGATGGAGGACAGGGCATCCTTTGATTTGAAGAGTGTACGCAGTAGGCTATCCAGCTGACATACTGTAAAATCCTAAATGTAGAACTCGCTGTCCCTGCCAGCATCGTCAACAGGTGTCTTTTCTGCATTTCATTGGCAAGACAGGGTTGTGAATGGTCTACTGAACCAAGAACCACATGGGATCTGATGAAAAATGTTCCTGAAGGGCACTGCCAAGAATACTGGATATGCAGTCTGCAGCAAGTGAAACGTTGTGACTTTATCAGCATGCTAAATCTGGGAATGGCTGAATCATGCTATTTTCCTGAAGGGGTTTTTATTCTTTTTAAGTCATCTGTCAACTAAGTGATATTGACTTTGGTGCATGAGCTGAAGGAAGAATAATCTGTTGGAGATGGTTCATAGCTAAAAGCAGCCTGCGTGGTGAGAGAGGGATCCCTTGGGATGAAAACAGGATGATAAAAGGATTGCAGCAGAAAGTGACTAAGTTAATGCCATGAAGAAGCCAGAAGTAACATGACATGGGGCCATTATCCTTTGTTGTCTGAATGAATTAATCAGGTCACTACTGGCCAAATTTCAGCTCTTGGATTTGTTTGCTTTCAGTGCTGAAAACTAATGTAAAAAATAACTTTGGAATATTTACTGTAGTTTTTCTACTAACGTAGTTTGGTGAACGTTCCAAACAAGGAAATTAATTGCCAGCAAAAGTTGGAACAAAGATGATTGGTATGAGCTTTAAACCTGTCCGAGCAACACTTGCTGTACCGTAGAGCGGTGCAAAATAATGAATTTAGCCACGCATCGATGATAATCAACTTTATTCATTCTCCAAATCAAAGATTGTTTTTTAAACACTGGTCAGCATTGAGTAGCTTGGGAGCTTTTGGTATGATTTAATTTAAAGTCCAAAGATTAGAGGCAGGAATTTTCAGCCACACTCGCCCCAAGGCTGGAAAATCCCTCCTGAGGTCAATGGACCTTTGCATGTCCTCGCCGCTATGATTCCCGTGGCAGGCAGGGCGGGAAAACTCTGCCCTACGTGTTTTATGAAGTTATGAAGTTTTCATTGGGTTCGTCTTCTAACTGCAGGTACAAGTGACTTTTAAGCGGCGCCTTGGCAAATACATGAATAGGATGGGAATAGAGGAACGTTGTCTCTGGAAGGGTAGGGGGTTTTAATTCAATCAGGCAGCATGGTCGGTGCAGACTTGGAGGACCGAAGGGCCCATTCCTGTGTTGTATTTTACTTTGTTCTTTGTCTATATTAGCACCAATAATAATTTTCATTCTTTCGTCTTTTAAAGTAAATGCACAATAAAACAGAGTTTTTCCCCCCCCCTCTGTTTTGTTGACTATCAATTACTTGTGTGTGAATTTTGCTTAACTTGGTTGCCATTCTTCACCAGGGTATTTAGCAGCTTTCCAGTCTGTTTTGATGCACCCATGTTAAAGTTGGGCGGCAAAGACCAACACGTCTAGACTGTAGTGAGTCGTAATGAACAACATTGAATGTTGTTTAGTGTAAATCATTAATTAACAAGCTGCAAAATTGAAGAATGCTGTTGTGAAGCTGTCATTTTTTTTATATCAGATTGGAGGCTCTGCCGGATATTGAGAAGGCCTGGCTGATCACATGACCCAATTACCAAAATCCACCCAAAAAAATAGATAAGGAGCTAAACTTTGTGTCAGTAAAAGGAACGTACAGTCTTCTGATTTGGCTCATAATCCCAAATATTAGAGAGATATATTAGTGTCATTGTATGCTCTGACGAAGACTGCAGGAAACTGCGAAAGGGTTGTGAACATAGCCCAGTTATTCACGCAAACCAGCCTCTCATCCACCAACTCCGTCTGCACTTCCCGCTGTCTCAGAAAAGCAACTAGTGCAGTTAAGGACCACATGCACCCCAGACGTGGGACCCAATTTTACCATCAAGTTTACCATTTTCGGGTGCGAAACCTTCGTGAAGAAAGTAGTACAATCTGCGCCCATTTCCCCCTTTTACCAATTGCCAAAAATGTCTCTTGTCCTGAAACATGACGTGACGTCAATTTAAATATCCTTGCGGGTCAGGGAGGTGGATCAGATGGCTCTCTGGTGGGGGGAGGTGGGTCAGGTGGCTGTCTGGTAGGGGGAGGGGGGAGGGAGGCAGGTCAGATGGCTTTCTGGTATGGGGGCACAGGGGTCTGCTGCCATTCTGCATGCTTTTGGTGGGTGTGGGGGGGAAAGGGGGGCAGGGGGCCTGCAATTGGGCTGGGTAGCGGGGAAGTGGGGGGATAAGGAGGGCAGTTGTATTGTGGGGGTGGGGCAATATCTGTGGGGGTTGGGGGGAGGCATTATCTGGGTCGGGGGCGATGTAGAAGGGGAATGTTTTTCTATTTCTTCTACTGCGCATGCACAGTTGCAGGCTCCGATCAGAGTTGCAATGTTTCAGCTGCATTAAACACTACCCACAGACTTCTGCAGCACAATTCAAAATCACTGATTTTTTTTTTCAGGCAGAGTGTGTATTAGGGTGCCGGAGAATGGATCTAAAAGTCAGATCTGAAACACTCCCAGATTCAGCACTGAGAATCAAAATGGTAAAATCGGGCCCATACTCTTCCATCTTCTTTCATTGGGAGAATGATACAAATTTTTGACATACCAACTGACTCAAGAACAGCTTCTTCCCTGCTGCCATTAGACTTTTGAATGGACTTACCATATATTAAATTGATCTTTCTCTACATCCTAGCTATAACTGTAACACTGTATTCTGCACACTCTCCTTTCTTTCTCCCCAATGTACTCAATGTATGGTATGCTTTGTTTGTATAGCACACAAGAAGCAATACTTTTCACTGTATTGCAATACATGGGACAATGGATCAAATCAAATCAAATGCTTTGACCCTGCTAGCCAGCAAAACAGGAATTTTGCATAATACTTGCTATCCCCTATGATTGAACATAAGGACATAAGAAATAGGAGCAGGAGTAGGCCATCTAGCCCTTCGAGCCTGCCCCGCCATTCAATAAGATCATGGCTGATCTGAAGTGGATCAGTCCCACTTTCCTGCTTTCTCCCCATAACCCTTAATCCCCTTGCCTACCAAAAACCTATCTACCTGTGAATTAAATATATTTAGCGAGGTAGCCTCCACCACATCAACGGGCAGAGAATTCGAGATTCACCACCCTTTGAGTGAAGAAGTTCCTCCTCAACTCCGTTCTAAACTGCCCCCCCCCCCCCTTGTCTTGAGGCTGTGCCCTCTAGTCCTGCTGTCCTTTGAGTGGGAAGAACCTCTCAACCTCTACCCTATCCATCCCCTTCATTGTCTTATACGTCTCTATAAGATCCCCCCTCATCCTTCTAAACTCCAACGAGATTTCACACCAATTGGTGTGAAATCCATTCTGATTGTGTGAATTGGAAAAAAATCCTTTAATGGAACGTATCCCTAATTTCCCTTGAAAGTCAGTCAAGAGTCAGCCACATTGTTGAGAGTCTGGAGTCACATGTCAGCCAGACCAGGTAATGGTGGCAGATTTCCTTCCCCAAAGGGAGAGCCAGATGGGTTTTTACAACAGTCGGTGATAGTTTTGTAGTCCCCATTATGGAGGTTAGCTTTTAATTCCAGGTTTAACTGTTTAATTGAATGGTGAGATTTGAACTCATGCCCCCAGAGCATTAGCCTGGAACTCTGGATCATCAGTACCACTGCAGCACCATCTCAGTCAGGCAGTGCTGCCCAACACATTCCCCCACCCAATTTATTGTGCAAAACGTCACTCTGTTTGTATATGGGTTGAGTAACCTGTAGTCTGATCCCATTACTTTATATGATGGTATCAAATTATTTGGGGCTTGCTGCATGGTATGAGGATTAAGAATAGAAAGTACAGATGTACAAGGGATAATTTCATTGTGCTGCTCCTGGACCACTTTGCAATTTGCATCCATTCAAGTATTTATTTAAAATTTAGCCTGACTTGTATCATTCTAATTTTAAGTGCTTTCACTTAATACATGCTGCGAACAGAATGAATAATCATGAATAGTAGGATATGACTCATAATTGAAGTCAGTCCATTTGTTGGATATAAATTGGATCCCAAGGTTCTTGCTAGCCATTTTTTCTTGGACGTGATGTGTTGTGTTAAGTGAAAAAAAGCTTCAGATTGCATGTCTTGAACTGACTTGAGGGAAATCACAGGATGGGCTGCAGTAGACAACCTCTTACTAATTTATGTGAAACGTGCAGGCAAACCGAATGTGTAGTGCAAAGTACTATGGTTGCTTTTTCTCTGTGTACTCTCACCTTCCACCATTCCCACCCCCTTCTTGCCCTCAGTCATGAGTCCTGTGACTGCTGATGGCACAAAGCTATCGCCCCACTTATGCCTGAGTTTAGAAATTGATTGCCAAAGGCTGCTTGATTGAGGATTGAGAGTTGGAGAAAATGGTGACCTCTGCTGACCAGTTACTCTTACTCGTAGGAGTCGGGTGACAGCTGTCACATCAGGGTCAAGAACCCCGCTGAATTTTCTGACCCAGAGGCACTGAGCCCGTTCTGGAAATTTCCACTGCATCTTTATTTGAGATTTGCTAATGAAACCCAGACTAAGGATCAAGCCTGGGAACCTTCGTGATCTAATGTTGCATTATCGTTTAATAAAAAATGGATTAGGAGGGTATATTTGCCCTCTTGGTTGGGACACAAGACAAGTAAATATTCTTGTCCTCATAAAACTCTAATTCATGCTTGGTAGCATAGTGAAACTCTGATCACTCTAGTCTTGCGGATTGCTAGCAGTGTCTTACAGAGAGAGATGTCCACATGAGACTAACACTGCAGGTTACGTACGGTGCAGAGATGTCGGCAAAGACTTTCAGTCTGTAGCTAATCACTAGGGACTGTCTGCCTGCAAATGGTGACACGCTGCATGTGAAACAATCCATGCAGTAAAAGAGATGGTGCAGAGGAGCAAGTAAAAACATCATCCATTCAGTTAATGCAACCTTTCCCTTGGAAAAACGTCATTTATATCTGATGGTTGGACAAATTAGTGCTGAATCATCTGTACAGGGTGTCATTGCCTTGGTATTGAAGACTAGGTACTTAAAATGCCATTTAGAATCACACAGAAAGAAGTCTATTGACCCGTGCTGGTGTGTCAGCGCTTCAACCGGAGCTACCTGCACTAATTCCATTTCTTTGACCTTTGCGCGTGCCCGTTTATATACTTCCTTCTCAGCTATTTTCCAGTTTCCTTTTGGCTGATAATACGCTGTGTGCATCAATAACTGCTTGTAATCCAGCAATCCATTTCTAATACATCTCAATGGGGGAAAAAATCATCTTGTTTTGCTCTTGCTTCTCTACCAATCGTTAATCTGTGTTCTTTTATTATCAAAACGGCGAATGCAATTCCTCACTGTTTAACCTCACAAAACCTTTCATAATCCCGAGGATCTATGTTATTACCTTTGTAGTCCCTGGTTCTAATAAAAAGAAAAACACCAGTTTTACAAGGTTTTATCATGACAGTAATCTCTTATTTCTGATATTCCAGTGAATCTTTTTACTCTCTTCATCTCTTAACATCCTCTGTGTAATGAGGTGATTGAAATGGCAAACAAAATTCTCACTGTGCAAATTCAGCACCAACCCTTTGCATTTATATCCAAACCTTTTTATGGCCTTTTTCCACCTACATTTCTACTTTTAAGGATCTAGTAATATGTAACAGTGGATCTCTTGATTCCTTCATTCTGTTAAGAATTTTACCAACTAGAGCATATTTTAATTTTCTCCATCTGTTAATTCATATTCTGCTATTTGCCACCTATCTGTTCTCTATTATCCTATTTATGGGGTGGCACAGTGGTCAGCACTGCTGCCTCACAGTGCCAAGGACCCAGCTTCAATTCCAGCCTCAGATGACTGTGTGGAGTTTGCACATTCTCCCCGTGTCTGCGTGGGTTTCCTCTGTTTGCTCCAGTTTCCTCCTACACTCCAAAGATGTGCAGGTTGGGTTGATGGGCCATGGAAAATTGCCCCGTAGTGTCAGGGGGATGAGTCGGCTAGATACTTGGGTTTTTTTTATTCATTCGTGGGACATGGGCATAACTGTCTGGCCAACATTTATTGCCCATCCCTAGTTGCCCTTGAGAAGGTGGTGGTGAGCTGCCGTTTTGAATCGCTGCAGTTCATGTTCTGTGGGTTGACCCACAATACTGTTAGGGAGGGAATTCCAGGATTTTGACCCAGCGACTGTGGAGGAACGGTGATATATTTCCAAATCAGGATGGTGAGTGGCTTGGAAGGGAACTTGCAGGTGGTGCTGCTGTTCCCATGTATCTGCTGCTCTTGTCCTTCTAGATGGAAGTGGCTGTGGGTTTGGAAGATGCTGTCCAAGGATCTTTGGTGAATTTCGGCTGTTCATCTTGTAGACGGTACACACCCTGCAGGGGTTAAGTGGGGTTATGGGAATAGGGCCTGGCTGGGATTGTGATCAGTGCAGGCTCGATGGGCCAAATGGCGACCTCCTGCACTGTAGGGATTCTATGATGTTCCTATCCTATGCCTTACGATCTTATAGGGACAGATTTTTAATCAAGGGTTATATGGTTAAGATGGGAAAGGTCAGTTGAGGATTATCACATGATCTCATTGAATGGTGGATCTGACTCAAAGAACAAAGAACAACCCAGCACGGGAAACAGGCCCTTCGGCCCAACAAGCCCGCGCCACCGCATCACCCTACACCTATTCTACCCTGTGTATCTACAAATAGAACCCCTGACTTAGCCAGATTCAGGGGAGAATAGTGTCAATCTGGTGCCAATCAGCCTAAGAGCACATCTTTGGGGTGTGGGAGGAAACCGGAGCGCCCGGAGGAAACCCACGCAACCACAGGGAGAATGCACAAACTCCCACAGACACAGGCCCAAATCCATGTATCTGCACAGCTAGCAGTGCTAGTCACCGAGCTGTTGCGGCGCCCGTCTACCGGTCCAGGATCAAGCACACACACCGACACGAAGTACTAGGCCACTCCCGGAACCTCCAGGAGCAGCCCACGCACAACCCACCGTGTGCATGCCCATGGGCTGAATGCCCCACATCTGTTGTTCTTATGGCCTATTCCTAGAATTGTCCTCACTGTTGGCTATGCTCCCTAATTAGATTTTATCAGTGAATTTCAGCATCATTATTCTTGTACCTATATGATCGCTGGGAAAAACAGATAGTGATGGAAAGAGGTGAATGGCAATGAAGTGGAGTTGGCAGCAGGAAGTGATGGATGTTGATGGAAGCTGCTCAGTAATGAAGGGAAATGGCAGAATCTGATAGTGCGAGGATAGGAAGTAATATGCTGGTTGGATTGGAGAGAATATAAGGAGAGCCATGTTGACTTGAGGGGATAGGAGTGGAAGAACACTAGTCTAACTTTGGGGGTTAGAGAAAAACAGTATGCATCTGTTAGCAAATTCTGGTAAAAGTAAATGATCTTCGTCAGTGGGCAGTTAGGTATGGAGTCCAACTCTTGAGGTGGCTTTGGGTACGTGATAGTCTGGTTGGTTTATTGGCAATTGAAATGTCTTTGTCCTAAATATCTAAATGTTTAATCTTGTGCGTTTCCACATTCTAAACCCCTCAGCCATTGGCAAACACAGTACCACCTGCACGATTTTAAACACCGGTATTAAACCTATAATTTCTCTTCTAATTCCCAAAGCTCCAATTTTTCATCTATCATTTCCTTTCTTAAAAAAATGCTTGCCAAGTTATTTTTCAATGGGAGGATAGTTTATTTCCACCTTCCAGACATTGAGAAATTTATTGATGTGAGCTAAGCAATGGTGAAAGAAGGGAAGACCAGCTTTAAGCAGGGCTAGAAGTGAATTACTGACCCTCTTCCTGCACTCATGCCAGTCTAGGTAAACCTGTTAGAGGAAACTCCATGCAAAATGTTAAATGTGAATTTCTATTAGAATTGGCCTATATGCCAAAAAGCTCCAAAATTGATCCGCTAGTTGCATGTTACCTAAGCAAGCAATGGTGTTTAAATAAAAGAAAATATATAAAGCTGTCAGTTGCTTGATGTTTACAGTCCACATTGTGCAGATCCCAAACCAGGTTAGAAACACTATTTATATGAAATATTTAGAGCACTGCCACTCCAGTTAATTTGATCTTTACGAGCTCTTGTGCAGTGAAGTAACCTTTCAGCTAATTTGATATAAATAGATTTCCTGAGATAGCGGAGACCCGGATGCAATCCATAGCAGGAATGACAGGGAATAAATCTAAATGAGTCGGTTCCCTTACTGCACTGAAGTCTTGCAATTTTCTTCAGTTAATTCCCGCTAGCGGTAATGTATACTTGAGTTTCTTTCAGAGCATGAAGTGTAAAAGTTAGAAGAAACATCTTGATGATGCAAAGCTGGGTGGAAGGGTGAGCTGTGAGGAGAATGCAGAGGTGCTTCAGTATGATTTGGACAAGCTGAGTGAGCAGGCAAATGGATGGCAGATGCAGCATAATGAGGATAAATGTGAGGTTTTCCACTTTTGTAGTGAAAACAGGAAGGCAGGTTGTTATCTGAATGGCTATAAATTGAGAGAGGGGAATGTGCAATGAGGCCAGGTGTCGTTGTACACAAGTCACTTAAGGTAAGCATGCAGATGCAGTGGGCGACAAAGAAGACAAATGGTATGTTGGCCTTCATAGTGAGAGGAATCAAGTACAGGAACAGAGATGTCTTGCTGCAATTGGTGAGGCCACACATGGAATATTGTGTGCAATTTTGGCCTCCTTATCTGAGGAAGGATGTTCTTGCTTCAGAGGGAGCATAGAGAAAGTTTACCAGACTGATTCTTGGTGTGATGAGACTGGCAAATGAGGGGAGATTGAGTCAATTAGGATTATATTCGTGGAGTTCACAAAAATCTCAGTGAAACCTATAAAATTCCAGAAGAACTAAAGATGTGCAGGTTAGGTGGATTAGCCATGGTAAATTTTCCATTAGTATCCAAAGGTGTGTCAATTAGGTGGATTAGCCATGGTAATTCTGCGGGGCTACGTGGGCAATGAAGGAGGGGAGGGTCTGGTTGGAAATGTTCTCTCGGAGAGTCACTATAGACTTGATGGGCCGACTGACCTCTTTCTGAACTGTTGAGGATCTATGATTCTATGACTAGAGAAAGTAGCTGTTTCTAATAGTGGGTGACTCCAGAACCAGAGGCCACAGTCTAAGGATATGGGCTGAGATCAGGAGAAATTTCTTTACCCTGAGAGTGATCAGCCTGTAGAATTTGCTAGCACAGAAAGCAGTTGAGGTCAAAGCATTGCATGTTTTCAGGAAGGAGTTAGATATTGCCCTTGAGGTGAAGGGGATTCAAGGATATAGGGGAAGGTAAGATCAGGCTATTGGGTTGGATGATGAGCCATGATCCTAATGAATGGCGGAGCAGGCTCAAAAGGCCAAATAGCCTTTTCCTGCTCCTATTTTCTATGTTTCTATATTTTCATTGGAACTGTTATTAGAATATGAGCTGAATTACCCATGTACTACTGAAATTGAGATACAGAAGTAGATACTCTTTCAGAATTTCCTTCACATACTGTATCAAAAAGGGTGCAGGAAAATGATATCAAATAGAAAGTTAACACCAACATTGGCATGAGTTGGATAATCTTCCTTTGCACTGAAATTATTATCCTATGATTTAAAATGAAGATTAACTGGTATTTATTACCCTTGGGAAGAAGTGGTGAGCCATCTTCTTGAACCACTGCAATCCATGTAAGTGTTGTCAGGGAGGGAGTTCCAGGATTTTGATACAGCAGCGAAGGCAACATTGTTCCAAGTCTGGATGCTCTATAACTTGGAGGACAACATGCACTTGGGGTTCCCATGCCTTTGCTGCCCTTGTTCTTTGAGATGCTCGAAGTCTCAAATCTGGAAGCTGCTTTGTATCCTAGCATTGCTTGTGCAAAATCCTGGTACCCCTTTTCTGAACTGCACTTTAGATGTACCAAGTGCAATTCTCCAGTTCACCGCTTTTCCAAGGACAATTAGGATGGACAACACTCATATCCTGCGAGTGGCTTTAAATAAAACACTATTATTTCATAGCAAAATTCATGTTGGTTTTATTAAGGAGGGAGAGGGGAAATCAAATAAATAAGACTGCAGAGCGGAAAATCCATCCAGTAATGTTGGTGGGTATGACTATCTAGTTGATATATGGTAAACTGGAGTATATGTTATAACGTAACACATGCAGATCTGGACAATAATAGATGACAAACTGGGTATTAACTGGATGACTTTATAGTAAACTCCTTGGGATAGCTGTGATCATTATTTTTATATTAGTCTAGTTATGGAAGTGTTAATCATTTTCTGACACATTGGGTGTGATTCGAGCTATGATAATCTAATTACCTACTAATGAAATCATTTTTTTAAAAGAATGAAATGTTGGAAACCGAAAGGAAAACAAAATGTTGGAGCCACACAGCAGATCTGTCAGCATCTGTTAGCCGAATAGAAATATTAACATTCTGAGTGGAGATCCTTTGTGAAACCTGGTCTGATAATTAAAAAAAAAACAGATTTTTGCTTCATCTTTTTTCTGATGCTGAGAGAAGTGCCCTCTATTTCTGGAACTTTCTACCTTTATTAAATAGAAATGATTGGACCTGGTAGATAATTCATTTTGACAGCGATTACAGGCCCATAACTAATGCATAATTCATTGTTGATTACTTTAATGAAAGTGCCTGTGTTATTCTGAAAAGCTGCTGATGACTAGCCGGCAAGGATTGACTGCCCAGTCTGACTGAAACAAATTGTACTAGGTTTCATTTAGCAAAATGATCACTTGTGTGGATAAGGATTTCAGAAGACTATGACCCAGGATGCTCCGCTTTGATGAGAAGTGCCAAAGCAGCTGTTGTGATGGAAACGCAACAGACCTTGGTGTGGTTAATTTATTCCGCGTGCTTTCATTTAATGGTGGCTTGTTTTCTTTCTTTTGCAGGAGACATCACACAGAAAGGCTACGAAAAGAAGAAATCCAAACTGCTTGGGGCTTACTTGCCACAACCTCCAGGTACGTTGAGTCACCTGTAAAGAAAGGGTAACCTTCCAACAGCAAACAAGCAAAATGATATGTAGAGCAGACAATTACATGTCCAATTATCAAAGAATGCATTTGCAAAGGTTTCAATTCAAATTATAAATGTGTTTGTCATCATTTTTAAAGTATTCTTAATGTTTTCTTACAATATATAGTGAATTTCGATGAGTTGAGGTTATTTTGTCTGTGTTAGCACTCTTCAATCTTCAATTGGATTGAGGGTTTTAAAATAGAGGGGACGTTGATTAGTAAGCAGCCAGTAAGATAGTCCACTTTATTTAATACCTAAATGTTATATACATACTTTTGAGAGTCTTGGGGCTTTCGCAGACTTGCAACTTGAGTCATGAATGGAATCATGAGGAAGGCAAAAGATTTGTCATTTTGTTTTGTATGACTGAATTTTTTCTAACAGTCCGAGCTTTCCTTAGAACAATAAAGTAATTATAGTATTTTGTAGAATGTAGAATTATTGCAATTTGAAAAGAGTAGAAATGCTTGCTCTTTTTCTAGTTATAATGTTATGATCACAGCTCATTGATAATGAAGCTGCAAATGCCAGCCTACAACAAGACTTGGAAAATATCCAGACTTGGGTTGAGAAGTACCAAGTAACATTTGTGCCACCTAAGTCACCGGTAATTATCATCACAAAGTCGAATCAACTTCCCGTGACCTTCAAAGGTACAACCGTCGTTAGGTACTCCACCATCAGTGTTAACAGCATAATTGACCACAAGATTGACTTGACCAGAGAACATGGCTACATGAGTAACACTGGCCTTGCATGTGATTTGAGTTGGCACTGCAAGGAGTGATTCCTCTCCTGACCCCTCAAAGGATCACAGAATTGTTCCAGCGCAAAGTTTAGCTGTTTGGCCCATTATGTCTGCAAAGCCTATTAAGCATGTACAAGGTTCAAATTTTCTACATGGTGGACTTGCATCTGAATAAAACTCCGAGATTTTACTTGAAGTTTACTTCATTCTTGCTTTTGCTGCTGGCCTCAACACCCTTCGCATCTTGCACTGTGGCTGCAATTTGTACCATTTGCAGGATACAAACGTGGAAACTCATCAATGTCACGTTGGCAGCACCTTACTTCCCTGTCGAGATGGATCAGAGTGGCAAGGCTACAGAAACACTGTCATCTCCAGGTTCCCCTCCAGTTGCAATATCCCACCTTGGCATGATCTTTCATTGTTGCTTGATAAGAATTCTGGAATTTCCTATCTGACACCGCGGATGGATCAACATCACCATAAGAACACAATTCGCATAGAAAGCCCAGCCATTTCATCAGGGTAGCTGAGGTGAGGTTTGGTGGCACATGTAGCCTTTTTAAATGTTGGGCCATATCCCAAGAATCAATATTTTAAAAAAAATAAGAATTTGGCTGGATTTTCAATTTGCTGCTTTTCTTTTTTTGCTTCTGATTTGTAGAAATCTTTAGTTTGGTTCCGTTCTTGGGGGCAAAAGCCTGACTCGGCAAGATACACTTTGCAGAACAGAACTAACTATGTTAGTACTGTATAGTGCTACACTGTGATATTTTTACCATCAGTTTTAGTAAGTGAGATTTAGAACTGTTTTGGCCCAGAATCGTATGTAGAATTTGCAACACAAAAATAGGCTACTGGGTCCATCTGGCCTCTTTTGATGTTTATGCTTCACACATGCCTCCTCTTGACTTATTCATCTTACTCTATCAGCATAGTCTGCTATTCACTTTTCTCTTACACACTCATCTAATTTCTTTTAGATGCATCTATGGTTTTTGCCTTAGCTACTCTGCAATTTAGTTACATATTGATTTCGTATACATGTATCGGCTACAATTGCTTAGTTGGGGTGGCACAGTGGTTAGCACTGTTGCATCACAGCGCCAGGAGCCTGGGTTCGGTTTCCGGGTTGGGTCACTGTCTGTGTGGAGTTTGCATGTTCTCCCTGTGTCTGCGTGGGTTTCCTCTGGGTGCTCAGGTTTCCTCCCACAATCCAAATGACATGCTGGTTAGGTGCATTGGCCATGCTAAATTCCCCCACAGTGTACCTGAACAGGCACCGGAGTGTGGCGACTAAGAGAATTTCGCAGTAACCTCATTGCAGTATTAATGTAAGCCTTGTACGTAACTAATAAATAAATAAGCATTTTACTTTAATGAAAACTCTTGTTTCTAAACTTTATTGGTCTTTTTGATGGTGATCGATCTCAGTGACATGGGGTTTGTATACTGATGCTATTGACTTTTATTCTGCACATTGGGGATTTTTGGGTCTTGGGTTGAGGCTCAGGACATGGATGAGAGCGGAGCAGGTTCCCAACAGTTGCACAAAAATCTCATTATCTTCAGAGCCAAGTTTGGGTTAGGTTTTCCTGTAGGTGCAACTTATTACTTTTCTTCTTACTTTTGAACAGGCGCCAGAGTGTGGCGACTAGGAGATTTTCACAGTAAATTCATTGCAATGTTAACGTAAAACGACTTGTAACACTAATAAATAAACTTTAAACTTTATTATCCTTTAAACTGTTCCAATATACATGAGAGGTGTTCAGATTTCATAACATAACCGCAGTATACTGTGGATGCTGGAAAGGTGAAATTGAAACAAAGTGCTGGATAAACTCAGCAGGTCTGGTGGCATCTGTGGAGCGAGAAACTAAGTTAATGTTTCGAGTTGAATGGTCTTCAGAACTGAAGGAAGGTAGAAATATGATGGGCTTGTGCCGTTGAGAGGGGGAGGAAGAACAAAGGGAAGGACTGAAATTATGTGGAGAACAGGAGAGATTAAATAACAAAGATGTCTTGGAGCAAAAGGCAGCAATTAGTAATGGTTGCGATAGAGACAATGTATGTATCCTGAGTAAGTGAGAAAGGCAGATGTGATTTAAATATATATTTACCTTAGTTTGAGGGTTGGGAACTCTGATTTCCAATGAACCTTGGGTCTCCCAATGAACCTCGCGTCTCCCAATGAACCTAGCGTCTCCTGCACCAGCTGGGAACTGGCCATAAATGTGCAGATTGGATATTTTTAACTCTTCAGGACAAGGACTGGCCCTGTGCAGTTGAACGAACAAAAACAGCATGGAAAAGACATGTCAGATGACCTGGTGCAAACTGCCATTCTCTAGCAGGTGTGCCAGGCAGAGAGAGAGACACACAACAGGGGGACCAGAGTGAGATCCCAAACCAGGGGAGGGGGTCAGGGACATGTTCCAAAAGGAAGTCCCAGTTTGAGGATTAAAGGCATATGTGGAATTGTCCCATCCTGCCTGTAGCAGGTTTGGTGGCCAGCATAAAAACGCATCATAATTCTCCCAATGGCAGGGTAATGATGGGTCAGTCTTCCTGCTGGTTTGTGATGTGAACACCATTCGCATTGATTTAAAACAGCTGGTTGGTAGAATCCCTTCTTGCCTTCCAACCTTATCAGTAGGAAATTACATCAGTCTAGATCCAATTGATGAAGAATGCTATGCACAGGGTGGTTTTCAGTTCACTAGGGACTTTGAGGTGAGTGCAATATTCAAATCCTATCTGCCACATTGCTGTGCTGCCCTGATGCGCTGTACACCACTGTCTGGGCTGACTAGTTGCCGCAGTCTCCATGTTGAGCTGGTCCTCAGGGTATCATAGTGGCACATTGGTTAGCACCATTGCCTCTCAGCACCAGTGACCCAGGTTCAATTCAGCTTTGGGTGACTATGTGGAGTTTGCATGTTTTCCCCATGTCTGCATGGGTTTCCTCCTGATGCTCTGATTTCCTCCCACAGTCCAAAGATTTGCAGGTTAGGTGGATTGGCCATGCTAAATTGACCTTTAGTGTCCAGAGATGTGGAGGCTAGGTAGTTTAGCCATGGTAAACGTGTGGGGTTACGGGGATAGGATGGGGGTTGGTACCCTGGGTAAGAAGCTGTTTCTGAGAGTTGGTGCAGGCTCGATGGGCTGAAAGGCCACCTTCTGCTCCTTCTGCATTGTAGAGATTCTATGGACATGCTGCTCAACCATGCTGCTCAACCCATCGACTCGGTGACACAGAAGGGTCCATCAGTCCTGCACCAAAGGTTGGGGAGTGGAGACAAATTGGGTCTCCTCCTCCTCCTTAATACTCTCCCCTTCCTCCTCTTGCCACACACCAAAGTCTATCTGGACAGCACTGTACTGTGGTGGCTGCGTGAACCCTGCAGCAAAGTCCAAAGTTTAACTGGCGGAAGGGTGTGAGGTGTGGCTGGGGGGGGAGGGGTGGTGTTGGCGAAAACAAGGAAGGAGACATTGTGGAAAGAGTATTTTGCAACGGTTGGGGGCAAAAAATAGGGGATGCTATGAAAGAAGGGGCGGCTTGGCGGCACAGTGGTTAGCACTGCCGGCTCACAGCGCCAGGTGCCTGGGTTCATTTCCCAGCTTGGGTCACTACCTGTGCAGAGTCTGCACAGTTCTCTCCGCGTCTGCATGGGTTTCCCCTGGTTGCTCCAGGTTACTCCCACAGTCTGAAAGACGTGCTGGTTAGTTGGATTACTGGATGCTAAATTCTCCCTCAGTTTCAGGGGGCTAGCTAGGGTAAGTGCATGGGGTAAAAGCAAATTACTGTGGATGTTGGAATCTGAAACCAAGAGAAAAATGCTGGAAAATTGTAGACTAACGTAGACTGGGTGATCGCTTTGCTGAGCACCTACGGCCTGTGTGCACTCAGGACCCTGATCTCCTGTTGCTTGCCATTTTAACACACAATCACATGTCTGTACCTTTAAGATTGATCACCTGTAAAGACTCGCATTCCAACCATTATTTTGTAAGTTGAGTTTGTGTCTTTATATGCCCTGTTTGAGAACTGCAGTCCCACTCGCCTGATGACTTGCTCCGAAAGCAAGTGGTTTTTGCTACCAGATAAATCTGTTGGATTTTAACCTGGTGTTGTGAGACTTCTTACTGCTACAATGTTGCAGTGAAGCTCAACACAGACTGGAAGGACAGCATCTCACCTTCTGGGTAGGCACATTCAGCCTCAACACTGAATTCAACAACTTCAGATGAATAGCTGTACCCCAACTTGACCCCTTTGTTTTAATTTAATTTAATTTTTAACTGTCCTCTACCTTTTATTTCTTTATTGCCTTTCTTTATTTTTCTCCCCCTTCGATTCTCCTTTCCCCTTTTTCTCAATTTTACCTCTCTCCCACCCTTCCTCTCCACGCTCCACCACCCCCCCCCCCCCCACCTCCTCCCACATCTTCATCTGTCACAGTTAACTGTCTAATTTCAGCTTCTCTGCTGTTTGACTGTTCACACCTTCTATCCTCTTCATGGACTGCCATTAGCAGCCTTTCCCCTTGTTTCTGTGCCTATTATAACTCAGCTTTCATTCCCTCACCCTGCAGTATAAATATCTCCCACTTTCTATGCCTTTTAGGTTTGACAAAGGGTCATTTGGCCTCGAAACGTCAGCTCTTTTCTCTCTTTATAGAAGCTTCCACACCTGCTGAGATTTTCTCTTTTGGTTAAATGCATGGGGTTATGGGGTTAGGGTCTGGGTGGGATTGTGGTCACTGCAGGCTTAATGGGCCAAATGGCCTCCTGCACTGTAGAATTCTGTGAGGGCTGTGCAGAAAGGAGCTGGGGGAAGGGCAAACGTGGGGACAAAATGGGAAAGAGGGCTGTGTAAAGAGGGAGAGGGCAGAGTGAGGGCTCAAGATGGCAGGCAGAGGGGCTTGGAGATCGATAAGGAAGGCAGACATTTGGAAGGGAGGGTGGGGTGGGGTTGACAGTGAGGACTAAGGGTTGAGAGAATGCACCATTTTACAAGCCTAATAAAGAATTACATACATCCTTTGATAACAAGTTGCACTGAGTTTGACATAACATGAATGTAAATCTCCAAAGGGGACACTAAATATGAAGAAGACTGATCCTTGGGATGGGAAGATTGAAAAGATCCAAATCAAAATGCTTTCATCTGAGCATAAAGTTCAGATACCCATGGAATGGTTTTCAAACTGTGTGATTTATTTACAGTGATAGAGCACCCGTGAACCTGAGGTGACATCAAAACGTTTTAACTTTTCTAACCCTACAACGATGTCTTGGTGCAGCTCCAACATCTGCAGCAGGGGTGGAGGGAGCATGCTGACTGCGCATTCCTGATGTTTGTGATGACCTTGGCATACATTCTCTGGTGGCCTGAACCGTGGAATGGACCCGGCCTCATGAGGCTCCTATTCAGGGGCAAAAGCACCTTTAGTGGTGACCTGCTGCTGGAGTTGGTATGGACACAGAAAAAGGCTACTCGGAATGGCTGCACACCCTTGGAGTGTCCTGACTGGAGGCCACCAGGCTGTGCAGACTGATTCCTGCAGGAGATGGGGCACCTGGAGGGAGGTCAAGATGCCTGGTCCTCATGTGACCTACATCCTGATGGTGGCCACCAGAGTGGTCATTGAGTGCAGGGTTGAGTGCAAATTTGGCAGGACCTGGTGGACCAAGGTCTCGCTGGTGGTTTCCAACCTTCCCATGGTGACCTTGAGGTGATAACATGTTACAGCCATGATAGCAGACAGAACATGGACAGCCCCGACCATCATGTGCTCTAGTTTGTTGAGAGCCTGCTGAAATGCTGCCTGATGTTTTGCTGCTTGTCTTTGCCTCTGTATCAGTGAGCCAATTTGCAGCTCATCATCTTCCTTGGGAGTGTGTGGCAGGTCACCAGTGCCCTCCAAATGCTGGACCTGGGTTGTCCCTGCCTCTGACTGCTGAGAGAATGTGCATGAGGTGTTCTGTCACGACAAGTCCAACCTTGAACTACTCTCCACTGAGGTATGTGTCTCTGTGGAGGTGGAGGGTGTAGGTGAATGTCGTGATGGTTCCTCCTGACCCCTTTGTCCCCAGACATGCTCTAGGGGCTCAGGGAGCTGCTGGGCTGGATGGTTGACTAGAGTCTGCTGGAACGTGAAACTTACCAAAGGACAGTTTCAGTGGATGAGCTAAAGCTGATTCAGAGCTCATCGCGCTCAGAGTGAGTTGCAGGATTTGGACAAGTTGGTCCGAAGGTCCTGTTTCCATGCTGTGAACCTCTATGACCTGCCCATGTCACCCTTTTGTTTTAACCACTAAGCTAGTCCCAGTTGCCCACATTTGGCCGATATCCCTCTACACCCATCTTACCCATGTAACTATCTAAATGGTTTTTAAAATACAAAATTGTACCTGCCTTTACTATTACCTCTGGCAGCTTGTTCCAGACACCACCACCTGTGTGAAAAAATTGCCTCTCTGGGCCATTTTGAATCTCTCCCCTCTCATCTTAAATCTATGCCCTCTAGTTTTAGACTCCCCTACCTTTGGGAAAAGATATTGATTATCTAACTGAAATATGCCCCTCATTATTTTACAGACCTCTATATGATCACCCCTATGTCTCCTGTCCTCCAGGGAAAAGAGTCCCAGTCTATCCAATCTTTCCTTATAACTCAAATCATCAAGTCCTGGTAGCATCCTAGTAAATCTTTTCTGCACTCTTTGATTTAATAATATCCTTTCTATAATATGGTGACTAGAATTGCATAGTATTCCAAGTGTGGCTGTACCAATGTCTTGTACAACTTCTACAAGATGTCCCAACTCCTACATTCAGTGTTCTGACCAATAAAACCAAGCTTGCTGAATGCCTTCTTCACCACTCTGTCCAACTGTGACTCCACTTTCAAGGAGCTATGAACCTGTACCCCTAGATTTTTGCATTTCACCCAATCTCTGCTCCATTCCCTCTGATCACATCTCATTCCTTGCCCTTTGTGATGGGGCTGAGGTCTATACGTGATTCTTGGGAGAGGCCAAGCTCTGTGTCGCCACAGGAATGATCCTTCTCCATGCCAGCGAGCTGTGCTGCAGCCTCCTCGTGCTCCTTGAGGACAATGATCTTTGTCATCCCTCCCCCAATCTGGGCTCATTCTCGCTTGTTGTGCGTGAGTGTGGCCAGTACGGGGACAAAGGCATGAGATGTGAAGAGAAGGGATGGAGCAAAGATTGGATGAAATGCATGTACCCTGTGTGTGGTATGCCCTACCGAGAAAGGACTGAGAATGGAGTGTGAGCAACAAGATAAATAGGATGATGGTGTTGTGAAAGCCACATCGAGAGAGTATGTATTGATATGTGTCCCTCATGACTGACTGATGAAATCCTTGAAGAGAGTACTTGTTTGAGTACACGATGCAATGCTGAGAGTTTGATTGTGGACAGAGCTGAGTGAGGACTGACCCTGGCAGAGTGGACACGATCATTCATCCTCTTTCTGCACTGGATGGCACTATGGGTCAGTGATAGCCATGCTGACCTCGTCGGAATGACTTCCCAGACTGGAGGTGTGATTCTGGTTTCCCTCTTTGAGCTGTCCCTGGGATGGAGCACATTCCTGTGAGCCTGGACTCTTTGAATAAGGGCCAGGGCAGTGAAAGCAGGTTCTACCTCTTGAGGTCACTCACCTTTTTTTTTCTGGCTTTCTGACGTTTTGGAGGGTCTCCAGAAGACAGGTACGAGTGTTGAACTAGTGTTTGAATAATGCACTGTGGACCTTTCAACCCATCAGCTGACCTTGGGTGGATGAATCTGCTGCCAGCCAACAAGGAGAGTCAGAGGGCAACTTGCCTGTGCACAATTTGTGAGTTTCTAAGCACAGTATCTGGTCCTGGATGCTGCCATTCTGGTCAGCGGGGAAGGTGCGGCTAGAGCCGCCACCCACCACCACACTTAGTCTCAGATTGGAGAATTCTGCTCACAGGTCCTGCTAAGTTAAGAAAAAGGAGTAGAGAAATAGGTTTGAAATTAAAACGAGACCAGCAGGCAGCGTTGGTGCTGGTGAAGCAACAACATAAATCTTTGATTCAGTCTGCCAATTGTCAGACTTAATGATTTAATGACTTAATGATTCTTTAATTAACACCATTTACAGTTTTATACCAATATTGAACATTGTTGATGCAATATAGTTAAAAAGATTGCAGACAAAGTAGATAAGCTGATAAACTAAAGTGAAAGCTACCAGCTTAACACTTCCCATATATAATGTAGATTGACAAGAAGCATGCAAATTTATATCAAACTGGTCTCTTCGAAGAGCAATTAATTTTTATCAAAAATAACAACTGATGTGCCGTATCATCTTTAAATGTAGAAATAGTACTTCCTCACAGAAGTTGATGCGAAACAGAATCATTGTCCTGCTAAAATTCATTAACATTTTGAAGTGTGTTATAGTGAACATTGTTTTTCCACCTTTGACACAGGAGTGGAATCTTCACTGCCACAAGAGCGTCGAACGCCAGTCACACCATCGTCCTCCTCTAGATACCATCGTCGCCGGTCGTCAGGGTCACGAGATGAACGTTACAGATCAGGTATGGCAGTCGTTCAATTTTCGCTCTTCCTATAGGCGTGGCGAACTTTGCATTTAAATGTGAATAATGTTTTTACAGATATAGAACCAACCAAATCTATCATAACTCCTTTCTGCTATTGCGATGTTGCTATGCCTGTAGAAATTATTCTCCTCTCCACCTCGCTCAGTTGGTCCACACTCCCTCCTCCAAAAACATTGATGTTTGTTGCAGTGTGCATCGGTGTTGGGACAGTAACTCTGAGTATTTTTAACTCTGGTGTTGTTAACAGCTGTGATGTGTCTCTTGTGGTTCTTGTTGGACAAAGGGTTCAGTTCAAGCTGAAGAAAGTTCTGACAATCAAGATAATAATCAGGACTCTGTACCTGAACCATATGCATGACAAATTACGTAGATTGAAATGCATTTTATGATGAGCCACCTGTTATTTGATTAACAATGTGCCACCTTGCAATTTGGATACAGCACTGAGTTTCTGGTGGTGTCTCCTCTTCCATATTCCCAAACCTGCCTACACCACACCCCGGAACTAATCGCCTATAAGACGATCAGATATGGGAGCAGAATTACGCCATTTGGCCCATTGAATCTGCTCCATCATTCAATCATGGCTGATAGGTTTTCAACCCATTCTCCCATTTTTTTCCCCTATAACCTTTGATCCCTTTAATATACCATGACCTTTTCACTCCACAATATAATTATCTGTCATGGTCTTGTCCCTGCACTTTTCTTCCTTGAGTGAAACAGTTGGGTGAGTGGATTGTAGTTCTCTTTTGTAGAATCATAGGATCTCGACAATGCAGAAGAGGCCATTCAGCTCACTGAGTTTGCACAACTTTCTGACAGAGTATCCCACCCTGGCCCTCCCCTTTCCACACTATCCCCGTAACCCCACAGGTTTCCCATGGCTAATCCATCTAACTGTCATGGCTTGGGACATGAAGGGGTAATTTAGCATGGCTAGTCCACATAACCGACACATCTTTGGAGCATGGGAGGAAATCGAAGCACTTGGAGGAAACACACACAGACATGGGGACAACATGTAAACTCCACACAGACAGTCACCCGAGGCTGGAATTGAACCTGAGTCCCTGGTGTTGTGAAGCAGCAGTGCTAGCCACCGTGCCGCCCTAGGCTAATTCTCCCATCTGAAGGGAGACGATGGGTGATAAAATATAGCCATTGTTTATTATTTGTTTACTTAATAACATCAGTAATATTCCCCTCAGCTGTTAATAAATATCATTGTCCATTAATAATGGTTTGATAGAAATTTCAGAACTGAGGTTAGCTTTTTATAATTAGCTTTCTGATGTAGAAACCATTTTATAATTGCATTGTTGCACTGATTAGTGCTCTAAACAAACTGCTTTAATGTTAAATAAATTAAATTTTCTTTCTTTCAGTTCCATGAAATAGGAAAATATTCTAATGATTAATTCTTCAAGAACTTCAATTCAAATGTAAATGGTCCCAACCCCCATAGTTTCTGGTGTCTTTGGTGGTGGTGGGTTGGGGGAGGGTCATCAGAGACCACGGAGGTGGGGTGGCCTTGGAGGGAGTGCAGAGGAGGTTCACTAGGCTGATACCGGAGTTGAGGGAGTTGAACTATGAAGAGAGGCTGAATAGACTGGGCTTATACTTGTTGAGGATGAGGGGGGATCTTATAGAGACGTATAAGATGATGAAGGGGATGGATAGGGTAGAGGTAGAGAGATTCTTCCCACTCAGGAGGGACAGCAGGACTAGAGGGCACAGCCTCAAGATAAGGTGGGGGGGGGCGCAGTTTAGAACTGAGTTGAGGAGGGACTTCTTCACTCAAAGGGTGGTGAATCTCTGGAATTCTCTGCCCGTTGAAGTGGTGGAAGCTACCTCGCTAAATATATTTAAGACACGGGTAGATAGGTTATTGGTAGGCTAGGGGATTAAGGGTTATGGGGAGAAAGCGGGAAAGTGGATCTGAGCCACTTCAGATCAGCCATGATCTTATTGAATGGCGGGGCAGGCCTGAGGGGCGAGATGGCCTGCTCCTGCTCCTATTTCTTATGTTTCTTATGGTCAGAGGCCTCAACAGGAGTGGGGAGGTGGATGAGTGAGGCCACCCTGTTTGGAGGGGGATGGTCAGGAGCCCAGAAATTGTTTAAAAATAGCTGTATGTTCTACAGTGCTTGCAACCTTCTGTTACAGCTTGCTGCGTTATTAATAAATGTCATTGGTCTAGTAAAACAGAGAATTAATAATTAAGGTTAATGAGAGAAAGGAAGTATTAATGCACTTCACCTTTCTACTTGTGTCAGCAGGACTTCTGAATCTTGTTGGAAAAAAAATAAAGTGTTAAATTATTCCCTGTATTGCAACGATTTTTGAACACCAGCAGGATTTGCCTGTATGAAGACACTCCTTGAATAAATGATCAGGATCTGTTGTATAAGTAACCATTAATAATTTATTAGCAAGATGTATGTCCTTAGCAATGTATTTCTCGTGGGGTTCCTTTGCGACGTGGATTCAAAAGTGAATGTTGATTTAAGTTTAAATTTCTGAAATAGTGTTTAATATTTGCACTCTTCTACTTTTTCAGATGTACATACAGAGGCAGTCCAGGCTGCTCTCGCCAAACACAAAGAGAGAAAGATGGCAGTCCCTATGCCATCTAAACGACGCTCTCTGGTGGTGCAAACGTCAATGGATGCCTATACACCGCCAGGTAAATTGAAACAGTTCCATTCCCTTGAATTGTAACCATGTGTTGAATTACTTATGCTGTGCCTTCATATAGCAAATTGTACGCGGTATATAGTTCACTAAAAGTAAAGTAAGTTTTTAGATTATAAGGCAACTAAGCACGTTTTTAGTTCTGCTGTTACGACAATTGCCAGGGCTTTTTGAGATGTGGATGGTTCTTGGTGTTTTTAGTTTCAGAGAATTCTGTGTATTTCAAATGAGGATAATCAATCAAATCTTGAAAACATCGTGGTGTGCTATTTTGTTTTACACTGCATTGTCTTGCGTAAGTTGTGTACAATGAAAGACAGCTGATTGTATAGGGAATCTCTTTGACTGCAGCACTTGCAAAATTAATTTGGATTAAATTAAAATTAAAAATAGATATCTCAGGTAGTGACAGCTTCCCTCGGAATTCTTGCATGTTATTCGATAACGAAGGAAAGTAAAAGAGTTGAAATTATTTATCGTGGAAATTTTCCCAAGCTTCTAAAATCTTTTTCCACCAACCTACCCATCTCACCGTGTACAAAAAAACCAAGGTGTATTGCTTTATTCAGTTAGGGATTATTTTCTTTTGTTGAAAATCTATTTCCTCCCCCATTGTTATACTTTTCTCTCCCCTGCCCCAATCCTCCTTTATAGCACACCATATTTGACTCGAGACCTGTTTTGTAAATAGCTGGGTTGATTTACTCTCTGAATTGTTTTCATTCTCCCCATTTGGCAGACCATAGATCTTGTCTCTAAGGCCTGGAGATAGCTTGGCATTGTTTAGGAGTCAATCGTGTGAATGACGGAGAATGTGAACTTGCATCCTTTTGTTTTATGGCAGACTGCATCTATTATTACAACAGGCAAACCTTTTTCAATTTTCTGCTGCTGCTATTTTTCTGATGTATTCGCATTTTGCTGCAATTGTATGGGGTGTTGGTGAGGCCATTCCTGGAGTATTATGTGCAGTTTTGGTGTCTTTTTCTAAGAAAGGATGCCCTTGCTATAGAGGGGGTACAGGTTTATTAGGCTGATTCACCAGGGTGATGAATGTGTAGAGTTCACTATCACAGAATGTAGTTGAGGCCAAAACATGGTCTGATTTCAGGAAGAAATTACATATATTTCTTGGGGCTATAGGGATCAAGGGAAATGGGAGGAGGGAAGATCAGGATAGTTAATTCCATCATCAGCCATAATCAAAATGAATTGTGGAGCAGGCATGAAGGGCTGAATGGTCAACTCCTGCTTCTAGTTTCTATGTTAGTGCCACATTATGAAGTACATGAAGATTCATTTGGAGATGTAAGAAGAAAGAAGTTTTCTTTGCATTAGTCTAGGCTAGTTTTAAACTCGATACAATAAATGTGTCATCCATTCCCTGTAAACGAGACTTGTAAATACAATTATTTCCAATCAGCTTAGTCATTTGTTCATTTATATTTCTTTTTAAAGCTGAAATAATTTGAAGGATTCAGTCAAAATAAAACTCATCATGTGAGCATATCAAAAAAAAAATCATTTTATTTATTTTATTGAAGATTAAGCTTTCAAATTTGTTGGACACTACGCACCTGAAATTTGATTATGTAAATCCTACCTAAGATCATCTATTGCTTCATCTGGTAAATCCAAATTGCAGTATAACAGTGGCAGAATTCTTTAAGAAGTGTGACTAATGGTTAATACTAATGGTTGGAAGAGGGAGAGGGAATTACCTGTAGCATTAACTGAGAGAAGTTCTATATTCTTATCCTCCCAAAGACAGATGCCTAAATCTTCTGGTCCCAGGTAGGATGGAGAATTTGATGGACAAGCAAAAGGTCCGTTGATATCGGAGGGGAATTTCCGGTCCCGGGGCAGGTGTAATTGGAAAATCCCACCCTGAGGCTCCAGATCATACTACCTTTCTTCAGTCAGTTGTTTACTGGCATCGGTAATGCTTCCCTTTTTTGGAGGTATTGTGACTGAGGCCTTCAAAATTGCTGCTATTGCCGCTTCCCCAATTCTAACCTCCCCGTTCTTCTCCAAAGTCCAAAATCCTTTGTCACCCAACTCTCCTGACATGCCATCTGAATCCCTTTAGTGGAGTTATATTCCAGCTCTCATCACCAAAACTATTTTTGTCTCAGTTAACGATGGAATTCTCAGTGACTATAAAAATAGTACATTATCCGTCCCCGCATTCCTTGGCATCACCATCTCTGTTAAGATAGTTAATCATTTCCTTCTCTTCCGCCTTCGTTTGGTTCTATTTATACTTGCCCTAAGCTGACTTGATTTCTCCTTAGCAGTAGAATAGTTTATTCTGTATTTAATTTTGGTTGTTAAAAATCAGAATTTAATCCAATGTAGTCAAGGTGATTCTGAAGATATGGAAGTTGCTATGTAAATCCTGTCTTTCTAAGCATATCAATATGCATCCATAAACACATTTTGAAATATATCTGTGTCACACTTCAAGAATTATGCACTACACTTTGAAAACAATATAATTAAGAGAAACTAGAAAATTAATAATACTTTTTTTTCTTCAGACGGTACAATTCTACCAGGGGATTTGCCAACCTACAGAGTAATGATTAACCTTTTATTGACCTCAGGATCTGTCACAAAGAATTGGGGTCATATTTTCCCCTTAGCGACGGGAACCACAAATTGAGGCATTTCCCCAAGTTACGTTTCCGATTTCAAAAAGACCATTCATAGGGAATATTCATCAGAGGTAGCTGGAGTTTGCTGAAATAGTCCCCAAGGCAGGCAGATGCCGAGGCAGGCATGTTCGGGTCTCTGAGACAAAAGTCCGGTCCTATTCACAGGTATTAGGCTTTCTTACTCTTCACCCCCAAATCCCTTCCATGCTCCATGTCCCCTTCATGCCCCATTCACCCCCTGTACACTCTCCATATCCTCCATGCCCGTCCATACCAAAAGCCGCTACATGCACCCATGGCGCTTTGATACTCCCTCCATTAGCCGTATGGATATCCATTCCTCCAGGAGCCATTAGAACCAGTGAGCTATGTAATAACACTAACAAGTCTTTGAAATGCTCGTGCAGCTATCAAAATAAGCAAACAGACAATCAACATACTCTTGAAGAAATGTCACCTCTTATAAGCTCATAAAACTGCCAAGCAAATACATTGGAAGTCATATTCCAATTGAAAAAGGTTTTAACCTACTTAACATCTCCAAACCTTGCCCAAATGAACAAACAAACATTGAGAAACCACTTCAAAGACAATCTCATAAAACTTTCAATGAAACAAATATATTGATGCCCTTTGCAGCTACGTAAACATTCCTCTCAGGGCTGAATTCATTAGGGGGACTTAGAGCTCAACCAGGCATTCATAATGAGACCATCTGACAAAACAGATTTTGGGACATCCACTCAAAAATAAGATGGTAGTTGCAAACCACTTGTATTTCAGTCAGGCCTTTGTTTGAGTTCCACTGGCAGGGCAGAAATTGAAAATAAAGAAGTTGGAATCATTAGAAATGTCTTGCATTGAATAAATAATTGGCTGCCAGAAACATGGAATGTACTGTACAGGGATTGCCAACAGTCTGGGAGAATGTTACCAGTCAGGCTCCAGATCTATAAATAATCTGGAACTAAGAATCATGAGCACCGTGGCTAAACTGCCGATGATATAGTGCTAATGCAGATGCAGAATGCACAGCTGAACAAACTGCAGGAGGGTTTGAGTAAATTTGAGACAAATAAATGGCAGACACTTGACCAGAAACTTAACTTTCTACATAAACACAGTGGTGACAGGAGCAGGTCAGAGACGAGGAATACTGCGGTGAGTAACTCACCCCCTGACTTCCCTAAACCTGTCCATTATCTAAAAGGCACAAGTCAGGAGTGTGATGGAATACTCCCCACTTGCCTAGAGGGTGGAGCTCCAATAGCACTCAAGAAGCCTGACACCATCCAGGACAAAATAGCCAGCTTGATTGGCGTCACATTCACAAACATCTACTCCCACCACCACCGACACTCAGTAGCAACAATGTATACTATCTACAAGATGCACTGCAGTAGTTTACAAAGATCCTTAGACAGCACCTTCCAAATCCACAACTGCTTTTATTTAGAAGGACAAAGGCAGCAGATACATGGGAACACCACCATCTGCAAGTTCCTCTCCAAGTCACTCACCATCCTAACTTAGAAATATATTGCTGTTCCTTCACAGTTGCTGGGTCAAAATCCTGGAATTTCCTCCCTAATGGCATTGATGGTCAAGACAGTAAAAAGTCTGACAACACCAGGTTTTAGTCCAACCTATTTATTTGATAATATACTCACTAGCTTTCGGGGTTACCCCCTTCGTCAGGTGAATGGAGAGTTCCATTCACTCTCCATTCACCTGACGAAGGGGGTAACCCCGAAAGCTAGTGAGTATATTATCAAATAAATAGGTTGGACTAAAACCTGGTGTTGTCAGACTTTTTACTGTGTTTACGCCAGTCCAACGCCGGCATACCCACATCATTGATGGTCAACCCATAGCATGTGAACTGCAATGTTTCAAGAAGGCAGCACACCACCTCCTTTTCAAGGGCAACTAGGGATGGACAATAAATGCTGGTGGACCAGCAACGCCCATGTCCCATGAATGAAATTAAAAAAAACAAAATTTAATGGACCTGTTCTCATGGGAAGGAATAGGAGAGGCATTACGATCACTGTTTTTAGAATTCAAAATAATCTAGATCATGACACATTATTTTGCCTAGTCCAGAACAGGAGAACCAGAGGATGTAGTCTGCCCTTGAAGGGAAGTAAATTCAAAACTAATCTGTCAGCATAATATTATCGTGAACAAATGGTCAATCTATGGGACAGACTCCCTTGGGAACTGATGGAAGCAATTAGTATTGATTCATTCAAATGCAAATTAGATAGCTCAGTTTCAAAAAGTAACACCTTAGGATATAATATATGAGCAATTTGAGACATGACATATGGTAAGTGTAACATGTTTGGGAAGAACAGGTGACTTTGGGCATATGGGTTCCAAAGCGCTCCCCTACTGCGGTTTTTCTCACATCATTTATGGTTCTGTTCTTGATAGTGAGAGATTTTGCTTTCGAGTAAATAGAGATTGCTACAACTAATCTGAAGCTTCAATGACACAGTAACATGTAACTATCAGTAATGGCAGACTGTCGACTGGATGAGCTGTGGTCTATCATCCAGCAATTCTTAGATTCCTAAAGGGACTTTGCAGTGAAAAGTAACTGCATTACAGTGGCAGAACAGTATTGCACACCTTATGTTGTAATATTTTGGTTCTTCTAGTATATCCTGTGATTAACTGTGAGGCAACGTCATGGAAGATCCCTGTGAGGCTGAATAAACTAGAGCTGTTTTAGCTGAGGCTGAGGGGATACATGCTAAGTCTGCAAAATGATGAGAGGCATAGATAGGGTTGACGGTCAGAATCTTTTGCCCAGAGTTGAAATGTCTAATACTCGGTGGCATGCACTTAAGGCAAGAGTTCCAAGGAGATGTGAGGGGCAACTTTTTTTTCCACACAGAGTGGTGAGCGTCTGGAATGTGCTGCCAGGGGTAGTGGTGCAGGCAGATACGATATGGGGGCTTAAGGGGCTTTTAGATAAGCACCTGAATATGCAAGGAATAAAAGGATATGGATTAAAGGAAGGCAGATGGAATTAATTTAATTGGCGTCATGCTTGGTGCAACATCATGGGCTGAAGGGCCTGTTCCTGCATTGTGCTGTTCTATATTCTATGTAATTAAATATCGAAGTTCTGAGCATCCATCATATTGGCAGAAGTGTAAAAAAAACAAAGCCAATTATTTCACGCTGAGGCCAATTACACATTATTAGCTGTTAGAATTGAAGTTTGCAGATTAGCCTGGAGCTAGAAAGTTAGAGCAGTTAGAATTTGTAGCCTTAAAGGCATGTTTAAACACAACTCAATCTTAGCATTGTGTAATACTCATCTCAGTCATTAATAAAAGGCATGACATCCAACTTGCAGCGAGTAGCACCAAATATGATCTGCAACATCATTGTCTTCAATTGCCAATTTTCACATCCTGGTGATGGCTTGAAATTTATTGCAGTTGATTTTATACATTAGACTGCTATACTTACCAATATGCCAGTGGCACATTCGCTCCACAAATTTGCTAGAAGTGCATTTGGAAAACGTCACAATAAGCAATGCAATTGATTGGGAGTGGTATGGCCAATGCCTGATACATAGTGAAGTTAGCCAGGTGCAAGCCAGCACAGATCAACAGTTTAATTTTCAGAATTGGTTCTGTAAAGTAAATATGGATTAAGAGTTCCATCATGCTAAGAAGCAATTTTCTACTACGACATCAGACAGAGGTTTGATTAAATGGAGAGTGTAAACATGACTCACAGAAGGAGTAACAGACAGATGATATTCTGTGTTTCCAATGAGGCCCAAATTGTTTTTGGGATTAGAAATCTCATGGCACTGTTCAACAAAGAGCAGCAAGTCCTCCTTGTATCCTTGTCTCCCTCAACTAACATTATCACATACAGGTTATCCAGTGATTTACCTAATTACTGTTTTTAATGACTTAGCTATGTGTAATTTGGCTGTTTAATTTTGCCTGCATTAAATCAGTGACTAGATTCTACAAGAAATTTATTGGCTATGAAGCATTTTGGGACATCCTAGCGTGTGAAACATATGATAGAAATACAAAGTGACTAAGAGTCAAGACAGGGGAACAGCCATTTTGGACAGGGGTGAGGAGAAATTTCTTTGTTTAGCAGCTTGAATTTTTTTTATGCCGCAGGGAGTTTGGGACGCTGATACATTGACAATATTAAAGGCTGAGATGGATAGATTTTGTGACCTAAGGGAATAAAAGGATGTGGGGATAGAGTATGGAGCAGAGCTGAGGTTTAAGATCAGCCATGATCTCATTAAATGATGGAGGAGGTATGAAAGGTCATTTCTTACACTCTTACTAATCTTACCTCTTTGGAAATTGAAGCACATATGAAAATCTTCTCAATTCTTCATAAAATTACGTAACTTATCATTTTGTTGTATTGCCCATGATTTTATTTATGTTCTGTTGTCCTGTAAGGATTCACCTTTGCAATACCATCAATAAGAATGACAGTGACGTGCGATTTGTTTTGCAGTAGCTTATTAATTATACAGTACCTTTTATAACTTTTGTATGGAACCAGCATCTGGATTTAAATTGGAAGTTTCACAGTGACAGCCTTTATACAGCTCTTCTATCCATGCATCAAGTTCCAATTTAAAATTTAAAACTTTCTGAATTCTATCACATGAATGTTGATAACTCAGCCAAAATAGTATGTGCGGAAGACAATTTCTATCCCAGTTGTAATTTTGTGCTGTAATTATGGATCATAAGCAGCATCTTGTGGCTCCTTGTATAAAGATGAAATACCACACGTTGGAATCTGAAAACCAGAAATTGCTGGAAAATCTCAGCAGGTCTGACAGTATCTCTGGAGTGAGAACAGAGCTAACGTTTTGAGTCAGGGGAACCCTTTGTCAGAGCCTAGTAGCTCCTTATTCTGTATCACTTCAGTTTTGTTGCACGTGTGGAATAAATAGGCCACAAAGTTGGTCGGAGAACAAAAGTAAAGAATTTCTGAATTGCAGTGGCAGAATGCAAGTGAGAATGATTGCAAATGTGAAGGCCAGTTGGGGAGGAGAGTCTGTGAATACATTGTCCCTGGACCATCTGTGATTATGTTACAAAAAAAGACCACGCTGCCTTTCATTTTCTTTCTTAATCCAGTGTGTCCAGCATATCTTTTCAGTGGAAATGCCAATTCTCTGAATGAACAATCAATTTAAGTGGAAAGATTTGAAGATTTAACTGGTCAAGCATATTCTGTCCTTTGCGGACTGGAGCTGCATTTCTGCGTCTAATTCAATCACTCAGCAGTGCATTTTACTTCTGGAGGAGCAGCCTTGCATGCAGAAAATCATGGTATTATGATTGTAGAGCAAGTGTCAAACTTAATCTCCAATATTACTCTGACTATTCTGATGGCATTGGCAAATTGCCTGAAGCAGAAGAGTCTCTCACCATTGGTATGACCAGGTGAACCAGTTTCTACACACGTCAAATTTGGAAATGACTGACTGCGTGACATATTGCTTGGCCGCGGTGTTTAGACTAAACTCAAGAATTTTTCAGCCAACTGTTCAATTCTGTTCTTTTCTTTTAATTCATTCATGGGACATGGGTGTTGCTGGCTGGCCAGCACTTATTGCCCATTCCTAATTGTTGAGAGTCAACAACATTGCTGTGGCTCTGGAGTATTGTTGGCCAGCCCAGGTAAGAACAACAAATTCCCTTCCCTAAGTAAGTAGTTTCACAACATCAGGTTAAAGTCCAACAGGTTTATTTGGTAGCATGAGCTTTCGGAGCACCGCTCCTTCATCAGGTGAAGGACATCAGTCCTCCCCTAAAGGACGTTGGTGAATGAGATGGGTTTTTCTGACAATTGACAATGGTTTCATGGTCATTGGTAGATTCTTAATTCCAGATTTTTAAAAATTGAATTCAAATTCCACCATCTGCTGTTGGTGGGATATGAACTTGGGTCCCCAGAACATTAGCTAAGTTTCTGGATTAATAGACTAGTGATATTACCACTCAACCATTGCCTCCCCTATTACAACAGGACAGGATGGAAAAATAGTGGATTACCATATGGTCACGGTGTGATTATTTTAGTTTTCAGCAAAAAGCCAAGTGCAGATTTTCCACCCTGGGTTTTTGAAAGCTTGGTAACGAAAAAATATCGAGATTTCAAACTTTGCTTTGTTGTTACTGGAGCTAGGAAAAACACCACCTCCTTCATGCTAAAATTTAAATACTTGGGTAATTGACACAACTATTGAAAACTTGTTCAACATACTTCAGTGGCGTGTGAAAGAGAGTGTGTGCGTTTTTACAGTTGAAAAGATTTTTCAGTCCTCAGTCATGTTATGATGATTTTTATTTGCATTCACTGCCACGACAAGGAGCCCTCGAGGGGCAATGAGGGAAGTAAAAAAAAAGGCTCAAATGTTGACCCGTAAAAAGGAACTGCTGAACTTGACCTGTTGTCATTTTTCTTCCCCCAGATACCTCTTCTGGCTCAGAAGATGAAGGATCAGGGCAGGGTGACTCCCAAGGAACCCCTTCCTCCAGCCAAGGGAGTCTGAACATGGAACACTGGATAAGCCGAGCAATCCACGGCTCCACCACATCCTCCACCAACTCCTCCTCTTCCACACAGAGTGGTGGAAGTGGTGCTGCTAATGCACTGGCTGATGTCATGACACAAACGCACATTGGTTGGTACAATTTTCATGTTCATGCATGTTTATTTGTCATTGCAGTCTTTTACAGCAATGTTTACAGGTGCATCCCTTTTACTTTGGCTGCACTTTGGGTTTTGAGCGCTGAATTTCTATTGTACTTTTCCAAAAAGGCACAAATTCCACCACATGTAAGTGCTGCATATATTCTGGTGACCTTTGCAGTGTGGAAATGTATTATCTGGAAACACCAGTGCTCAGATAATTTTTTGAGCAAACCCAAACATCCCCTTAATGTCATCAACATCACTTCAGGGCAGTGCTTTGGGAGCAGACACATGGAAAATACAGTTTTTGAATAAGTAATGTTTCAGTGCTTTCTCAAGTTTTATCACTGTTTTATGTTTCAGGTAAATATTTATATCTATGGTTCACACACTTGTGGTTAGGCATTCCATAATTCTGAAATCCAACAATGACTTGTCCCAAGCACTTTGGACTGAAGAGTTTGCATTGTAATAAATATTTAATTTCAATATTTTTAATAAAAGGCTTGGGGAAACAAAGAGCAAAGTAGCTGTTTCTTTTGAATTACTGAAGCAAAGAAATGTTAAGTAAAGAATGAGGCCATTCAACCCATTATATCTGTACCAGCTCTCCACCACCTCTTTCCTGCTTTAAGATGCTCAATAAATCCTACCTCTTTAGCTTTAGCTTCTGGCCAAATATCCTGTTATTTCTTCTCCTGGTTCGGTGCCAATTTTGTCTCATTGTAATCATGTTTTCCCCATGTTAAAGGCTCAATATAGATGCAAGATGTAGTTTAAGTAGATGATGTTTATCCTTGAATACTGTGAGAGATGATGTATGAGACATTGAAATTATTGAGCCAGTCACTGGAGACTGGGGAGTTCCACGTAAATTGCAAATGGGCTGATATATTATTCCATTTGAAAATGCGGGAGGTTACCAGCAAAGATGACCACAGATCCATTAACCTTAATCTGAAATAATGGAGTCAGTTTATCAAGAAAAAGCTGAAGGATTATTTATATAGTATTAACTCAGTAAACCTCAGTCAACGTGGATTCAGAAGGGGATGGTTCTTACTTAACTAATTTCCATGACGTCTTTACAGAAGTAATGAGCCAAATGGATTATATGTAACTCTGAGTCAACAGCAAAAACTAATATTTATGTAGAACATGTAAGCGTACCTTAATGACTATTGTTCAGTGGCTCTGACATCCATGATTATGAAGTGCTTTGAAAAGTTAGGCATGGCATGAATCAATTCTGGCCTCCCGGACTGCCTGGATCCACTACGGTTCGCCCACCATCACAGCAGGCCCAAGGCAGATGCCATCTCCCTGCCCCTGCACTCAATCTTGGAACACTTAGATAACAGAGACACCTGTGTCAGACTTCTATTTATTGACTACAGCTCAGCCTTTAACACCATTTTTCCTACAAAACTCTTCTTCAAACTCCATGTGACTGGATCCTGAAGTTCCTAACCCACTGACCACAATCAATAAGAATAGGTAACAATACCTCCACAATGATCCTCAACACCGGTGACCCACAAGGCTGTGTCCTCAGCCTGTTACTATGCTCCTTATACACTTATGACTGTGTGGCCAAATTCATGTCTAACTTGATTTTAAAGTTTGCTGATGACACCACCGTACTGGATCAGATCTCAAACAATGATGAGACAGAGTACAGAAATGAGATAGAGAATCTGGTGAACTAGTGCAATGACAATCATCTCTCAATGTCAACAAAATGAAGGAGATAGTCATTGACTTCAGGGAGCATAGTGGAGGACATGTCCCTGCGTACATCAAAGGGAACAAAGTAGAAATGGTCTATAGCTTCATGTTTCTAGGTGCCCAGATCACCAACAACCTGTACTGGTCCCTCCATACTGACTCAATCATTAAGGAAGACCAACAACGCCTCTACTTTCTCAGAAGACTAAGGAAATTTGGCATGTTCACTACGACTCTCTTGAACTTTTACAGATGCACCATAGAAAGCATTCTTTCTGGTTGTGTCACAGCTTGGTGTGGCTCCTGCTCTGCCTAAAACCTCAAGAAACTGCAAAGGATCGTGAATGAAGCCCAATCCATCATGTAAACCAGCCTCCCATCCATTGACACTGTCTACACTTCCCGCTATCTTGGAAAAGCATCCAGCATAATTAAGGACTCCACGGACCCTGGACATATGCTCTGCCACCTTCATCCACCAGAAAAAGGATACAAAAGTCTGAGGTCATGTACCAAATGACTCAAGAAGAGCTGCTTCACTGCTGCAATCAGACTTTTGAATGGATCTACCTCACATTAAGTTGATCTTTCTCTGTACCCTAGTTCTGCATCCTCTCCTTTCTTTCTCTATGTATAACGTGCAAGAAACAATACTTCTCAAGTATATACTAATACATATGACAATAATAAATCAAAACATTTAATATAATAAAACATTGAGGTGTTACGCAGGAGTATTATGAAAAAAAAGTGACAGCAAGGCACATTAGATCTTATGCCAGTGGCAAAAAGCTTAATTAAAATGGTAAATTTTAAGGCATGTTTCAGAGGAATGTTTCAAAGGAGAGGTGGAGTGGTTTAGGGATGGAATTCCAGAACTTGGGGCAATTGAAGGCATGGCTGCTAATGTTGGAACAATTAAAATCCGATATGCTAACGAGAGCAGAATTGGAATAGAGAAGATACCTCAGAAGGCCATGATGCTCAAGAAGATTATAGAGATATGGAGGGACAACGTCATGCAGGGATTTGCAAACGAAGATTAGAATTTTAAAGTTTATAGTTTGTTTATTTGTCACAAGTAAGGCTTATATTACCATTGCAATGAAGTTACTGTGAAATTCCCCACGTTGGCACCTGTTCAGGTCAATGCACCTAACCAGCATGTCTTTCGGACTGTGGGAGGAAATTGGAGCACTTGGAGGAGACCCACGCAGACACGGGGGGAAAGTATAAACTCCACACAGATAGTGACCCAAGCCGGGAATTGGACCTGGTCCCTGGTGCTGTGAGGCAGCAATACTAACTGCTGTGCCACCCATTGCTTGATGGAGAGCCAGCGTCAGGGCATTCATCGCAGGGATGATGGATTAACAGGACTGACAGGGATGTAAGGTTTCCACTGACTTCAGGGTTACTGAGGGTAAGGCAATTATTCAACATGTTCAAGGTTCTTGCAGCATGTATCATTGTGAGCACAGACTGTAGGATGGATGAACAAACTGAGTGGTCCAGGGAGCCATTCAAGTGGGGGAGTAAAATGGAGTGCATCCGGAATAGGGGACTGTGTAGCTAGGGTGATATACATGATTCTCTGCAGCCTAAAGCATGAGTCCGAAAAACTGTATTGTCTGCCTCATTGCCAGGGTTAAGGGCATCTTCTAGCTGCTTGAGGAACTTGAATTGGGAGGGGAGTGTGTTGTGTTGGGGCTTCCTCGCTCGAGGATGGGCAGTGATTGTTTCGAGGATTCTGGGGAAGTTGCACGCTATTTGAGGCACCATTTCGCCACGCTTGCAGTTGCATGCATGTCCACGTGTGAGGCAGGGGCGGTGAAATGGGCTCCGTTCCTTAAAGAGAATGGGATTGGGGTGAGGATTGTGCCCACACCAGCAGTGAGCCATTGGTGAGAAGCGCTGCGAAAATGCGAGAGCTGAAAGGGTTAAAATTGTTGGTTTGATCAAGGTTTATTTTGCCACTCTTGGGCTGCTCAATTTATGCCAACCACCCCCCACCCCACCACCTCAGGAACAAAAACACATCTGCCGGATGCTAAGGAGGCTGGACTGTCTGGCCGCTGAGAGTCACAATAACTGTCACCAATGTGTGGCTGGAGTTAGCATTCATCTCTGATTGAACTGCCTGTCCAAGAGCCAATCAAACATCCAGGCGACGGAGTACCTGGCAGACTGCCCCCAGCTCTCAGTTCTCTGAATGGGGAGGACTCGTCTTTGTGAAAAACAAACAAAGTTTGCTTTTTGTCTTTTTTTTTAAAAGGCATTTTGGCTTTTTTAACTCTTTTCATGGGCATTTCAGGGAGCACTTCCAGGCTTCAGGAAAGGAAATTGTAGATTCCCAGAAGTGCAGAAGGAAGCCATTCGGCTCTTTGAATCTGCACCGACTATAATCCCTCTATCCCTGCAACCCTGTGTAATCCCCCTGCCACTAAGGGGCAATTTAGCATGGCCAGTCAACCCGATCTTTAGACTGTGGGAGTAAACTGGAACAGCCGGAGGAAATCCACACAGACACTGGGAGAACGTACAAACTCCACACCGGCAGTGACCTGAGGTTGGAATTGAACCTGGGTCCCTGCAGCTATGAGGCAGCAATGCTGACCCACTGTGTTGCCCTGTGGCAGATGTGTTTTTATTACCTGGGGTGGTGGGGGGGTATAGCTGAGCATTGAAATGATCAATGGCTCAGCCTCCGGGTCTTCTTTGGGGGGAAATTGCAATGTGATGAATGTTACATCGGTGATTTTTCAACCAGTGTGCAAGTGTTGGATGAGGGATACCTTTCATTTCGGCATAGCTGATTTTCTCAATCTAAGGTCCATTTGTTAACGGGAAGTTTGGCCTGAGGAGGGAGTGGAGAAAAACTGAATTGCCCAGCAATGACCGGCTTTTCACACTTTTTCTCATCCCTGGTGCCAACACAGTGAGAGCTCATTGACACTATAATAATCACACAGGCTCACAGAATAGTGGTGAGGCCTTTGTCTGCTTTGCAGTCAATATGTGTCTTGATGTGCAAAAGAACACCATGATGGATGATTGCACTAAAGGCAATTAAAGAAATTCTTCTAACCCTTGATGCTGTCTGATCACTACCTTCCACGGCCTTTGGCAAGGCACTGAGTTCTTTCATTATGTGTAGGCCCTCCTTATGTAAAGAACTTCACCTTCAAAAACACATTTTGACTTTGAAGCCTTCAGTCCAACCGTATAATCTGATACCTCATTGATGCTATCGAGCAGGAGTCAGATTCATTGGCACTTTGTTTCTGAAACCCGGGCCACTTAGGCATTGTGTGAAGTTGTTTCACAGATCACTTGTGTTGACTGCTCCTGCCCTCTTCCCTCTCAACACTGGCTTGTCATCCGGCGACCTACGTAACCAGCAACTGGTAATGTTCAGACTGTTGTCTCGGGTGTCTGGTGAAGCCCTTTCATCAATTCCCCCTTGGATCGAGAGGCTCTGTACCAGCAGTCCCAGATTTCTCACTAACCCAGTAACTTGCTATTTATTCAACTTTGCGTTTTGCTCTGATCCATTGAATTTCAATTGAATGCTGCAAACCTCTTCAGTAAGACCTTAACCGGGACAAATGTAAGTAAATGTGACAATTGTGAGCAATCAGTTCACCTGAAAAAATGTGTGCGTGCCGTGGAATCGTTTGTCACGTTGAAGTGTACCGTGCTGCTGAAAAGGGAGTGAATCACTGGCATGGTTTAAGTTTATTTATTAGTGTCATAAATAGGTTTTCATTAACACTGCAATGAAGTTACTGTGAAAATCACCTAGTCACCATGCTCCGGTGCTTTTTTGGATACTCAGATAATTTAGCATGGCCACCTGCAGATCTTTGGAGTATGAGAGGAAACCAGAGCACCTGGAGGAAACCCACACAGACATGGGGAGGACATGCCAACTCCACACAGACAATGGGAATCGAACCCGGGTCCCTGGCGCTGTGAGGCAGCAGTGCTAACCACTGTGCCAGTATATAGGATACATAAGATCAGAGATGTGTCTGCCTGGCTCAAAGACTGGTGTGGAAGAATTGGGTTTCGATTCATGGGGAAAGAGGGACCTGTACCTATGTACCTAAATTGTGCTGGGACCAGTGTACTGGCGGGTATTTTATCTAGGGTCATAGAGAGGGCTACAAACAAAATAGTGGGGATGGGAGTGGAGGATAAGGGTTCACGTGAAGAGAGATTCGGAAAGAAGGCAGAAGAACATGGCAATAGTGCAGAGTGATGCAGGTAATGTTAACCAGAGTGTAACAGGAGGGACAAAATGTACAAACATGACAGCTGATGATCAGAGTAGGAAAAATTGAGGGTGAAGGGGGTTCAGGTGAACGGAGATTTAGGAATCTAAAGGTGAAGCTTGAGGCAAAAGGAAAGTATATCGCTGTGGGTAAAGACAAGCTGAGTGGACAGAAAGGGACAAAGAGTTTATCTTTCTACATCAGAAGGTAAGGTCCATGCAAGGAGCAGTAAAAAATAAAGTTGAAGTCACTTTCTCTGAATGCATGGAGCAATTGCAATAAGCTTAAGTGGCACAAATGGTGATAAATGATTTAGATCTAATGGGTGTTATAGAGAGATAGTTACAAAGTAACCAAGGTTGGGAAATAAATATTCCAGTGTACACTAAAGTCTTGAAAAGACAGGCAGAATGTGAAAGGAAGGGTGCTGCTGATAAAAAGGAGGAAATAAGGACATTATTGAGAGAATTTTGACTCAGAAAATCAGGAAGTGGAATCAGTTTGCGTGGAGATTAGGAATAGCAAAGGTCATAAAACACTGGTGGGACTAGTTTTTGGACACTTATCATTGGACAATGCACTAATAAAGAAATTAGTGAAGGATTTAATGGAGGCAATGCACCACCATCGTGTTGTGGCCTTGCTGTGATGAGGCTTGTGTACCTTGGTGAGTCTTGGAATTATACCTACAGGGTTTTGACCTCTAGTAGACTTAACGATGCCAGGCAGATTTCAGGTATAAGGACAGTCAAACATAGCACCTGATCTTCCAGGTTGGAAGTTGGGCATGGTGCCAACAACTCCACCTCATAAAACAACAAGTTATTGCAACAAAAAACACAGCAACATCTAGGGACCCACTATGGAAATCCAGCCAACAAATTGGCAATGTGACTGCTTCAGATGAAAGCCCAGCCAGGGAAGTTAGGAGTTAGATGAAGATTTTTCTGGGCCCAAAACAATAATTTATCTTGGAGCATTAATGTCTGCACCATGTATGAAACATCAAAAGGCACATATAACTAGAGATACAGAGATGCAACTTGAATGTTCTTGGTGTCAGTGAGTGCAGGTAGACTGGTTCAGGTGACAAACGATGGCTCAACCATCCTCACAGCAGGGAAGACAGAGATGCTAATGATGTAGCCCTCATGGTGAACGAGGAAGAGGTCAAGTCTCTATCTCGATGGGAGCCCATCAGCACCTTAGCGACGAGACAGAGGTGGAGCATAAGGATGACTGATTTGAGCAACTAAGATGAACAGCATCAAAGGTCCCACAACATGACATGCTCTTGATTATGGGTGACATGAATGCAAGGTTTGAAGCAGATAACTCCAACTGTGCAAGAGCTATGGGGCAACATGGCTGTGGAATCATCAACAGCAATAGGGAAATGCTAGTCCTCTTCTGCCTAAAGAAAGGCATGCAGGTTAGGTGCATTGGCCAGGCTAAATTCTCCCTCAGTGCACCTGAACAGGTGCCGGAATATGGCGATTAGGGGATTTTCACAGTCGCTTTATTGCAGTGTTAATATAAGCCTACTTGTGACACTAATAAATAAACTTAAAAAAACACTCTAAACTGACACGGAGATCCCAGATAGGCAACTTCCAACCAGATTGACCACACCATCCCCAACAGCAAATGGAGGACATCTCTACAGGATTTCAAGGTCCATCATGGGGCAGATGTCAATAGTGGCCGGTATCTGGTGATAGCTAAACTTCAAACTGAAGTTGTGGGCTGCCTGTAAAAAAAAAATGCCAATAGTGACAAGTCTTTGTCATTGCCAAGTTTAGAACTCCTGACGTGAAGAAGGGTTTTATTGTAGAGTTCAGGAATCACATTAACGTACTAACCAACGCAGATGAAGAAAGATCAGGACACGGTTGAAAGAAAGAGTGGGGTAACGTCATGGAAGCATATACTGAAGCAGTTAAGACCTGGATTCAGGCAAACGGAGGATAAGAAATGATTACCAACAGAGATGTAGAAGAAAACTTTAGAAAGAAGACTTAAAGTTTTTTTTAAAATTAGTCACTAGTAAGGCTTACATTAACACTGTAATGACGTTACTGTGAAATTCCTCTAGTCCGGCGCCTGTTTGGATCAGTGCACCTAACCAGCACATCTTTCGGACTGTAGAAGGAAACCAGAGCACTCGGAGGAAACCCATGCAGACACAGAGAGAACATGCAAACTCCACACAGACAGCGACCCAAACCAGGAATTGAACCTGTGTCCCTGGCGCTGTGAAACAGCAGTGATAACCACAGTGCCACCCTGCCGCCCCCAAGGCAAAGCTGCTGAATGCAAAATCATCTACCCTGACTGAACAGGCTAAAGAACAAAACAAGACCAAAGACAAAGAAATAAAGAAGAGCACTAAAAGAGACAAGAGAGCCTTTGTTGAGGAATTGAATCATAGAATCCCTGAAGTGCAGAAGGATGCCATTTGTCTCATCAAGTCTGCACCAGCTCTCCAACAGAGTATCTTATCCTAGCCCACCCTGTCATATCCCCACAACCCCATGTATTTACCTTGCTAATCCCCCTAATCTGCACATCTTTGGACATTAAGATGCAATTTAGCTTGGCCAATTCATCAAATCTGCACACCTTTGGATTATGGAAGGACTCCGAAGGGCCCGGAGGAAACCCACACAAACAAGTGTGATAGCAACAGAGAGAGCAAGCTGTAAAATGGGTTCGGCACTTTGAAGGTGTTCTTATTTAGCCTGATAATTCAGCTGATGGATCACCTTCTGATGACATTGTTGGTATTGACACTAGTCCACCTATTGAACTCCGTGAAGCAATGAAGCCATTTAAAATGGCAAAGCCCCTGGACCTGGTTCTCTGTAGGCAGAGCTGTTGGAAGCAAATGGGAACATGGTTGCCAGGTTGCTTACCAATCTCTCTCAAGATAACGGAAAATGAGGTCATAGCAGAAGACTGAAGTAAAAGCCTCATATTCAAACTGCCAAAGAAAGGGAACCTCTGCAAATATGACAATTGACAAGGAATTTCACTCCTTTCCATCTCCAGCAAAAGCTTCTGCAGAATTCTCCTCAAGAGTATTGAAGACACCATTGATAACAAGCTTAGGCAAGAGCAAGTAGGGCTCCGCAGGAGCAGAGGACATACTGATCAGATGCTTGCTCTGCGCAACATCTTTTAGCAATGCCTGGAACGGATTGCATCCCTCTTGGATCAACATCATAAATGTCAAGAAGGTGTTTGGCAGTGTTCATCATGAGAGCTTGTGGAAGATTATCAGACTGTATGGAATTACACACAAGATTGTCAATCTAATTGGAAAGTTCTGTTAGCACTTCGAATGTTAGTATCACCCTCGGCAGTACATTGAGTGGTTTGAAATGAAGTCTGGACTGTGACAGTACTGCATCCTCTCTCCTGTTCTATTTCTCATCACCACCAACTGGGTCATGTGTCAAACAATCGAAACATAGAAATATTACAGCACAGAAGGAGACCATTTGGCCTATCTTGTCCATGCCATCCTACAGAGAGTAAGAAGTCTCACAACACCAGATTAAAGTCCAACAGGTTTATTTGGTAGCAAAAGCCACTAGCTTTTGGAGTGCTGCCTCTTCATCAGCTAAGTGGAAGTTCTGTTCACAAACAGGGCAAATAAAGAGATAAACTTACAAAATAATGGTTGGAATGCAAGTCTTTACAGGTAGTCAGGTCTTAAAGGTATAGACAATGTAAGTGGAGAGCACGTTAAGCACAGGTTAAAGAGATGTGTATTGTCTCCAGACGGGACAGTTAGTGAGATTTTGCAAACCCAGGCAAGTCGTGGGGGTTACAGGTAGTGTGACGTGAACCCAAGATCCCGGTTGAGGCCGTCCTCGTGTGCGGAACTTGGCTATCAGTCTCTCCTCAGTGACTCTGAGATGTTGTGTGTCATGAAGACCACCTTGGAGAACGCTTACCTGAAGATCAGAGTCCGAATGCCCGTGACCGCTGAAGTGTTCCCCAGCAGGAAGAGAACACCCTTGCCTGGTGATTTTCGAGCGGTGTTCATTCATCCATTGTTGTAGCATCTGCATGGTCTCTCCAGTGTACCATGCCTCAGGACACCCTTTCCTGCAGCGTATCAGATAGACAACATTGGCTGAGTTGCAAGAGCACGTACCTTGTACCTGGTGGATGGTGTTCTCACACCAGATAATGGCATCCGTGTCGATGATCTGGCATGTCTTGCAGAGGTTGCTGTGGCAGGGTTGTGTGGTGTCACGGTCATGTTCTCCTGTAGTTTGCTGCGGACAATGGTCTGTTTGAGGTTGTGCGGTTGTTTGAAGGCAAGAAGTGGACCCCCACAGAGAATGCTTTCTATGGTGCATCTGTAAAAGTTGGTGAGAGTTGTAGCTGACATGACAAACTCCCTTAGTCCTTAGTTAGATGGATTCTTGATTAATGAGGTTATCGGGGTTAGGCAGGAACATGGGATTAAGGTTGCAAGTGGATTAGCCATGATCTTATTGAATGGCAGAGAAGACTCGAGGGGCTAAGTGGCCTACTCCTGCTGCTAATTCATGTGTTTGGAGTCATGAGGAAAGATGATAGAATTTGGGCTTTTCAAGCAGGAAAGGAGCCAGCTGACAATGATCCAGCTGACATTTGTATGATGTAATGGGAAAGGTAAATCTAAAAATAACTCTTTGAAAGTTATGTGGTCAAAAACCCGAGAACAATTTAGGAAATGGTTGCTGCAGTGTGAACTCTTAATTGGTGGTTATGGATGTGTAAATGAAAGATACCAAATGATCATCTTCATCCCTCAGTAGTTTGCAATTTTGCATTCAGTAGTATTTCCTGATTTGTTCGATAATGTTCCCATCAAGCAGCTCGGCACGTTTTACGGAGTCAAAGGTGCTATGTAAATGCCGTTCTCGTTTCTCAAATCTGCTCCTGATCAGATTCCCCAGAGTACGAGAGAAGATGCTGATGATGCAGAGAATTTGCAATTTAGTGAGTAATTAATGAAATTTGTGAAAGATATGCATTTGCGAACTATGGGTCACTGATTTGCAGGCATTAGTAAACAATAAATTGAATATTGTGAAAGGAAAGACAATTTGAATTTTTTTTGTTAAAAGTGTGTAATGACATTGCCACATGTCTCTGGACAGAGCTATATGTTTGTTTGAGCAATTTGATCATTGAATGGAGATAATCACCAATAGCAAAATGCTGCTGTCAGCTTCTAAAGTATGACCATGCTGAGCTTCTGGTTTCAGGTTTAGGATTCTGGCTGGTTGAGGTTATCCTTTGATACAACAATCTATTAACCAAGGAGTAAGATTAATGGTGTCCGTGGCAATGTTTGTAGGCTTGACAGATAGCCTGCCACTTGAGCTAGATGACATGATATGCCTGTGACAGCAGTATTATAGGTTATTGTGCAAGCCCATAAAAGCATTGATTTTGATAGTGCACCACCATCTTGATAAATTGCGCATCATATCATACCTATATAATCACGGAGAGTGAAATGGAGTGAAAGAAAAAAGCATGAATTCTTATCACCATTTGGTTTTTTAAAAAAGCCAAACACTGCAGATGATCTATTTGCATTGGTTAAACTCCTTTTTGAGGAAAAGAGAACAGGTGAAGGGGATTTAGAATTTTTTTGGAGCCTGATGTGTGTTGAAAGAATAGATGCTCTGGTTTGTTAATTCGTGCGACAGAAAGGTTTGATAGTTTTTTGTTTCAAATAAAGTTAGGCTGCCAATTGATTTTAAAAAGAAAATTAATCACAGTTAATCCTGAGAGTTAAAATTTGAATTTGTTAACCTTGATCTTAATCATGTATTTGATACAATTACTGCAGCCATCTCTTTAAAGTTTGTTTTAAAAGTAATCTCTTTAAGCAATCTCTTTAATTCACGCAGCAGTACTTGCATGATTTGGAAGTGGATCACATTGAAAAGTGTTACATAACATTTTCTATGCTGATCTCCACGTTAAATTGCTCGCCAGTGTTGATCTCATAGACGTTTCAACATTCATTTTATGACTTGCATGTCTCAGAAATCATTCAAATTGCTTCCTGGAATAAAATCTGGCAGTGGCCAGTCATTTATTTCCCAAGTGATTGATGTACAAAGTGAGGATTTAAACAACATTGTTTACTCTTATCTATATTTTTAATAAATACAAATGAAGGTAGAAGTGAGAATGTAAAGGAATCCTAGAGGAAGAGGTGGAACAATTCTTGTAGATAATTGTATAAAAACAATTAGCAAAAGAAATTAGCAGAAATCGAAGTAAATATGTCACGGTTCTGTTCGGTACCTTGAAATCAGGAAGAGGATAGTAGAGAATCCTGGCTACGATCTTTCGACCCTTAATTCTGTTAATTGTATTGGATGAGAGAGTAGCCGGTGCTATAATCTTATTCAAGAAGGAAGAGAATATTGACCTGGCCCTCTACAACCCAGTTAGTCCAATGCCATTTGCGAGCAAATTCTTGAAATCATAGATGACATTAGTGAGCACTTAGGAAAATATGGATCAATTAGAGGCAGCCAGCACAATTATCCAAAGGCAAGTCATGTTCGGTTTGCATTTTTTTTCTGAAAATTGGAGAGGTAAATGGAATGCAATAGTTGTAGTATATGGTACAATTCAAGCATTTGGCATGAGGAGATATAGCAGTATGCGTATATAAACTTGTTGACGAGCAAAATAAGAATAGAGGAATGATAGGGGAAATGAGTTCTGAAATTTTCCTTCTAAACCTCTCTCCCTCCCCGCCCTGCTTTAAAATGTTACTTGAAACCATCTCTACCCAGACATCTCTCTATCAACGTTGGTGTCAAATTTTGTTTGATAATTTGTTCCTGTGATATACCATGTAACCTTGTACTGCATGAACGCATACCGTTTATTTCCCATTGGGCTGGGCACATACTGCTGTGGACAATTCTCCTGAACACACTCCAGGAACTCTTGCCCCTCTTTGCCCTTTACGATCCAAGTCTGTATTGGGTAACTAAAGTCACTCATCGCCCATGATAACTACTTTATAATTTTTGTGCTTCCCTCTAATTTCCTCACTGACTTGTTCATCTACACCCAGCCCACTAGTGGGTGGCCTATAGACCACACCGAGTAATATATTTGCACATTTTGTGTTCCCTGGCTCTAGCCAAATTGACTCTCTCCGTGATCTCTCTGGAACATCCTCTTTCTCGAGCACTGCAGTTCTCTGTTTAATAAATAACACCAACCCTCCTCCTTTCTTCTTTTCCTATCTTTCCTGAACACCTTGTATCCCAGAATATTTAACACCTAGACCTGGCCTATCTTGGGCTGTGTTTATCTTATAGCCATAACATCATAACTCCACATGTCAATCTGCACCTATAACTCACCAACCTTATTTATCATACCCCGTACATCCACATACATGCACTGTAACCCTGATTTAGACCCAATTACTGTCTTTTTACTCTGATACCACCTATTAACTTATTATTCTATATTTTAGTCATTCCGAATATTTTGTTCACCCTGATACTCCTCTCCTGGTTCTCTCCTGATATTTTCTCAAGTTTGCAACTCCACTCAGATTTGGTGTAATTCCTCTCAACAGCACTAACAAACTGCTCCCCAAGTAACCCAGTTATGACTCTGTACCACTCCACTTAGCTCCCTAAATTCTGATTCCAGGACTGCATCCCTCTTTGTACCTATGTTGTAGGTATCTATATGGAGTGCAACCACTAGCTGTTCACTCTTCCCCCTGAGGGTACACAACGCCATCCTTGATCCTCGTTACAGGGATGTAGCAAACCCCTGGATTCGTATCAGCAGTGGCAGAAATGTCCATCTGTTCCTCTAACCATCGATTGCTCTTCTAGACTTTGTGTTCCCCTGTGCAGCTGAGCCACCTGTGGTGCCATGGACTTGCTTTTGGCTGCACCACCCATATAAATCATCAAGCTCCATTTATTCAGAACAGGATACTGGTTGGAGAATGGGATGCACTCTGGCGACTCCTGTGTTACCTGCCTGTTCCTTTTTGACTGCCAGGTGGCCACCCATTCCCTCTTCCCCTGCATAATCTTAAGCTGTGGGGCGACCATATCCATAATGATGCTAACCAGTTAGCTCTCATGGATATATTGCAGTGATGCCAGCTGCTGCTCAAGTTCTGAAACCCAGCTTGCAGGTGCAGCAGGTGGTCAGGAAGGCGAATGGGATGCTGGCCTTCATAGCGAGGGGGACTGAATATAAAAGTAGGGAGGTCTTGCTGCGGCTGTATAGGGCATTGGTGAGGCCGCAGCTGGAGTACTGTGTGCAGTTTTGGGTGCCGTACTTACGCAAGGATATTTTGGCCTTGGAGGGAGTGCAGAGGAGGTTTACTAGGCTGATGCCGGAGTTGAGGGGGTTGAGCTATGAGGAGAGGCTGAATAAACTAGGCTTGTACTCGTTAGAGTTTAGAAGAATGAGGGGAGATCTCATTGAGACGTATAAGATGATGAATGGGATGGATAGGATAGAGGTGGAGAGACTCTTCCCGCTCAGAAAGGACAGTAGGACTAGGGGGCACAGCCTCAAGATAAAGGGGGGGCAGTTTAGAACGGAGTTGAGGAAGAACTTCTTCACTCAAAGGGTGGTGAATCTCTGGAATTCTCTGCCTGTTGAAGTGGTGGAGGCTACCTCGCTAAATATTTTTAAGATGCGGGTTGATGGGTTTTTGATAAGAGAGGGGATTAAGGGTTATGGGGAGAGGGCGGGAAAGTGGAACTGAGCCACGGCAGATCAGCCATGATCTTATTGAATGGTGGGGCAGGCTCGAAGGGCTAGATGGCCTACTCCTGCTCCTATTTCTTGTGTTCTTATGTTATGTTCTTATAAGCTTAACCGGGAACAGAGAAAATTACAGTACAGGGACAGGCCCTTCGGCTCTCCAAGCCTACACCGACCATACTGCCCAACTGAACTGAAACCCCCTCCCCTTAAGGGGACCATATCCCTCTATTGCCATCCTATTCATGTATTTGTCATGGGAAGTTTCTTGGAGCTCCCACATGGTGCAGGATGCGCACTCCCGAGGTGGAGCAGGCCTCCCATGCCTTTATTAATTAACCTTGCTATTATAAAAAAAACTTTGCCAATACTAGTACACCTTACTAGCACTGATAAATCTTGTTAATGCTTAATGTGAGTTACTAGTTGTGACGAACATTACTTGCAAGTAAAAGATAATGCTCGCCGGTTATTCACTCATTCCTTCTTATTAAATGCTTTTATTATTGTTAAACTTGGGACTTAGTCCCGAAGCAGTAATGTTCAAAAGCCAATCAACTAGCTTCCTGTAATGTCGTACCTCAATTTTTATTTGCTAACTTGCTGCTCTCCCTTGCAGTCTCGCTTCTCTCTCTCTTCCTCTTGTAATCTCGCTGCTCTGTCTCTTCCTCTTGTAATCTCGCTGCTCTCTCTCTTCCTCTCGTAGTCTCGCTGCTTCCTCTCCCTCTCGCGGTCTCGCTGCTTCCTCTCCCTCTCGCGGTCTCGCTGCTTCCTCTCCCTCTCGTGGTCTCGCTGCTTCCTCTCCCTCTCGCGGTCTCGCTGCTTCCTCTCCCTCTCGCGGTCTCGCTGCTTCCTCTCCCTCTCGCGGTCTCGCTGCTTCCTCTCCCTCTCGCGGTCTCGCTGCTTTCTCTCCCTCTCGCGGTCTCGCTGCTCTCTCTCTTCCTCTTGTAATCTCGCTGCTCTCTCTCTTCCTCTTGTAATCTCGCTGCTCTGTCTCTTCCTCTTGTAATCTCGCTGCTCTCTCTCTCCCTCTCGCGGTCTCGCTGCTTCCTCTCCCTCTCGCAGTCTCGCTGCTTCCTCTCCCTCTCGCGGTCTCGCTGCTTCCTCTCCCTCTCGCGGTCTCGCTGCTTCCTCTCCCTCTCGCGGTCTCGCTGCTTTCTCTCCCTCTCGCGGTCTCGCTGCTCTCTCTCTTCCTCTTGTAATCTCGCTGCTTCTTCTCCCCTTCGCCATTTCGCTGTTCTCTCCCCCTCGCCGTCTCGCTGCTTTCTCTCTCCCCCTCGTCGTCTCGCTGCTCTCTCTCTCCCTTGTGCCGTCTCGCTGCTCTCTCTCTCCCTCGTGCCGTCTCGCTGCTCTCTCTCTCCCTCATGCTGTCTCGCTGCTTCCTCATCCTAATTATTGCTTTGTAGCTGTAACTGGCAGCTGAAAACAGTTATTTCACCTTATTTTTAAATTTTAAGAAGTTCTCACATCTTGAATCAACCAACCTTTGGTTGGATTGCTCTCTGACCTGATGGAGGAGATTTATAATGTGTCAGAAATTATTTTGACAAAGCTTTAAGTTTATTTATTAGAGTGACAAGTAGCTCACATGAACACTGCAATAATGTTACTGTGAAAATCCCCATAGTATGTTCCAACAGCTAATGTCATGGTAACATATAATTGCTACCACACCAACTGACTTGATGGAATGATAATGCCTCTCGTGTACATTTTACACCAGTTGCATTGTTTTCACGAAAACTCAATTTGGATTTTTGACTTTAAAGCATATTGGGAATTCTAGTGATCACTGACAAATGTGATTGCAAACACATTAAATACAGTTCACTGAATTACTGTTATTAGTTCCTTATCCTCCACAAATCCAAATACAGTAAAATATTCCATTTCACAGTAGCAGGAGGGGAAGATTCAGTTTGAGGTGAGACTGGTTTTACATTCACGGTCACCTATTTAGGTGCCCATCGTCATTTGCTGTTTTTTAAAACTGAGTGTGACTCAGGGTCACCTCCTGTCACTGCTGTTCCTATCTAAGTTGTGATGCGAGCCACCACATTGCTATCAGCAAGAATCTTGAGTGAGCAGTCGCACGTACCTATGTTATCCCTTCTGTGAGTGGCAAGGCTCAGTTAAGAGTGGTGCTAAGAGGGAGTTGAAGGAAATTAAGATGAGAGGGAGTGAAGAATGGGTGGGGAGTTGAAGCTGGAAGAGATGCTGTGAGCTGAGGTAGGTGAGTGTCAGGATGAATTGAGAGATTGAGAAGAGTGAGTGTTAGCTCTAGTTGAGGTGGTGGGGTGGGAGGCAGAAGATAATGATCAGAATAAATTGGAGGGTTTCGAAGGAGTGGAAAGAATGTCAGATTGCATTGGGTTGGAGAAGAGAGGTGCTTAAGTGAACAGGGAGAACAGAAAGTGTCTATAATGAGTTTCAGTGGGGCACTGTGCCTTTGTAAATTGGGTCTGCACAAGGCAGAGTACCTCACTAAATGGCTGAGGGGAAGTATTGAATGTGGAAGAGTCAAAATTGAGGTAACCTTTGAGAAAGCGATAGTTTAAATGATCTGTTCAAACCCTCCAGTTTATACAGGCAATTAGCAAATCCATCCCACCCCCAATTACAACCAACACACTCTCCAATCATTCAATTCATCCTGACATTTTTCAAAATCCAAGCATCACTTTCATTCCTTTTCCTTGTTACTTTAAATGTTTCTCAGTTATATAGCAGTAACAGTACTTAAAATTAACCAGGAATTTTAATTTTTAAATTAAAATGTGAAGTTTTCTGTACTTCATACAAGATAAGTGAAGGAAATGATGTGCGTACCTACATTGCAAGTCACAAAGCCCAACAGTTATTTATTTTGACATTTCTATGACCTAGGTGCCTTGAGAGTCTTACAGGGTCAGCTTTTGTGGAACTGTTGGTTAACAATCTCTAACTCAACTTGACACAGTACTGGCTCAGTACTGAGTCACAGGGATATTAATGAAGATGGCTTTTGTGTTGTTCATTTAACTATATTCCAGAAGTGAGCTAATTTAATACTGCAAGTTGGTGGCAAGGCAACTTGTCAATAAATTGATTGTTGTGAAGCTTGAAGGACCTATTTTGGACAATGACTAAGAAATTAGAGTGCGAACAGATCAAAGTAAATCTGAAGCGATTGATTATTTGACATTGTATTGACTTTGCTGAATTAGATGGTGGGTGTGTATGTTGTTCTAAATTTTGACACCAATATCTTATAGATGACACGTTTGCTGGAATGTCTCTTAAGCAATCATAAAAAAATCAAAATTACACTTTAAGGCAGCAATTAATCTTTTCTTTCTTAATATTTGACCCTTTTTTCTATTAGAAAACCACTCTGCGCCTCCAGATATCACCACTTATACAACAGAGCACTCAATACAGGTTGAACGTCCCCAAGGAACAACACCAAGAGCAGTCCCAAAGTATGGAAATGCTGAACTAATGGAAACTGGTGATGGTGAGTTTTGTATTTCATTCCACGTGCTGTCCATTATTCATTGTTTAATAGGTATTAATGTTCTCAAAATTGATTCTGAAATTCAAATAAAATATGGAAGTAGGGTTAAATGCTTGAACTAGCAGAAATAAGTGCTGTAACTTCAAACCCCCATTAAGGTTTATGATGGATCTGTAGATGACTGATGATATTACGAGCAGTTTCATAAATAGAATCTTCTAGTTTGCGGTCGTCCATCAGCCCAATTTTACATAACGTATGTGAAATATAGTAAAAGACTTATTGAAGTGTTGCCAAAAATGTGGATACAAGGCATGTTTCTTACTGACTTATAATGAATCTCAGTCCAGTTAGAAATGATATGCATGGGGCAGGATGGTGAAGTAGATCATGTAACATTATTGAAAGGTAGGCGCTTACACACACAGTTGTTGATACCGAATTACTGAACTCAAGTGCAACTATGAAAGTATTCTTGCTTGCAAGGAGAGGTGGAGGCGGTGACATAGTGGTATTGAACTGGTAATCCAGAGACCAAGAATAATGCTCTGGGGGACTGAGCATTTAGATTCGTGGGATTAGGTGCAGTCCCAACAATGGCCACCGCTCCCAGTGGCGCTGCTGAAACTACATAGCTGTCGGCCAATGGCTTGATACCCTGAATAAGGGGCAGACCTCCCGTCTCAAACCAATTAACACTGCAGAATGGCAGCAGGACAGCCAACATCGATTTGTTTCCTGCTAAAATAAATGCTGTAGTGCTCCAGGGAAGCCCAACACAAGCTGGACAAGGAGCATCTTGTCTTCCAGTTAGACACATTACAGCCCTGGTGACTCAACAGCGAGTTCCACAATTTTAAACTGTGACCTTTCACCTCCATCTTAATCCTTTTTTAAATATCCCAAGCATTTTTTGTCCCAGTGCAAACCACACCCCCTCCCCAAACATCTGTGTCTCCTTCTCAAGTTTGCTACATCCTTGTTGCAATCTCTACCAGTTCTAGCTGATCACTGTTCCAGCTGTTTCACCCCTCTTCTGTTTATTGCTGCCATCAGACTGTACATGGACCTACGTTATATTAAGCCGATCCTTCTCTACACCTTACCTATGACTGTAGCACTACATTCTGCATCCTCTTCTTTCCTGCTCCCCTATGTACTCTATGAATGGTATGCTTTGTCTGTATACTGCACAAGAAGCAATACTTATCACTATCCCAATACATGTGACAAAATAAATTAACTTAATACTATAATTATTCTGCACAAGTAGGCTTACATTAAATTTGCAATGATGTTACGGTGGAAATCTCCTAGTCGCCACACTCTGGCACCTGTTCGGGTACACAGAGGGAGAATTTAGCATGGCAATGCATCAGCACGTATTTTGGACTGTGGGAGAAAACTGGAGCTGAGAAAACTGAGGGAAACCCACGCAGGCACAGGGAGAACATGCGAACTCCAGTGACCCAAGCCAGGGATTGGTCCCAGGTCCCTGGCTCTGTGAGGCAGCAGTGCTAACCAGGATGCCACCATGCCACTCCATATTATCTCTCTCAGTTCTGAAGAAGAGTCAAACGGACTCAAAACCCTGTTTTCTCTGCTAACAGGTACAGCCAAAACCCCTGCTGAGCTTTTCCAGTATTCACTGTTGGTTTGTTTCCTGCTGTCTTTTTTAAGTGACTTGAGAAGTCCACCATCTGAAATCCGCCACACCCCGCCATCCCCCTCTCCGTCCAATTTACTGGGATTAAATCCCACTTCAGAAAACTGCCATCGGATCTGATTGGCTGACAGCCATGTAGTCCCAACAGTGCTACTGGACGCTGGTATCTCTATTGGGACTGCAACTGGTCCCATGCTTGTCTTTGTGGTCTATTTCAGAATCAAATTGATGAAATCTCATCAGTTGGCACCTTTGGTGTTCACTGTGGCTGATGGGGAGGGAAAAACGAAAGGGACTGGAAAGAACGTAACTTTTTTACATTCATTCTCAATATATGTGCACCACTGACAACACCAGCAGTAACTGTCTATCCCTAGTTGTAGTCTGTTTCCCACTTCCACCAAAGTTTTATTTCTAAAGGCATTCCTACCATGCAGTTAGGTCCATTGTTACATGATCTTGTAACAATGAAGAAACAGTGATATTTGTCCATGTCGGGATGTTGTGCTCTCTGAGGGGAATTTGGAGTTCCAAACACCTAGAAAATGAGATTAATCCAACTTCAGTGGTAGTTATTGCTGGTGTGGACACAATGGACTGAAGCGTCTTTTCTGAGCTGTGTGACTCTATGAAGCTGCTGCTTTTGTTCTTCTAGGAGGTGGAAGTCATTATTTAAAAAAAAATGCCACGTCAAAAGGTCATTAAAAAGATAAGTGCTGGGGTGGTATAGTAATATAACATTACATACCAGAAATATTGGAGAACATAGAGTTTCATGTGAGAGAGGAACTGGAGGAGATCAGTATTAGTAGAGAAATGGTGTTGATGAAATTGATGGGGTTGAAGGCCAATAAATCCCCAGGGCCTGATAAACTACATCCCATAGTACTTCAGGAATTAGAAATAGGTGTCCGTGTACACCAATGGATGCATTGGTGGTCATTGTAATAACTGCATGGAAGTGAAAATCCTGTCACCAAGTTACTTTGTTTACACCATACATCGGTACACAGCCAGCTCTCCAGTTGCTCCCTGCTGATTGCAGGCTGGGAGACTGACACACCTGCTTTAAATAGGGAGCATGAGGCTCCCTGATTTAACCATCAATTAGGACTCATCAGGTACCTCTTTTGCACACCAACCAAGTAAACTAGCTCAAATTAACTTAAATGACAAGAACTCATCAGATATTTCATACGTTAGCAAGCCAACCTCATTAGCCTGGCTGAAGTCATCACAGTCAGCTCCCAAGACTCGATAAACTCTGGAACAGTTCCTACAGATTGGAGGGTTGCTAATGAAACCCCACTAGTTAAAAAGTGATATTGAGTCAGTGAGGATTACATTTGCTGGAGTTCAGAAGAATGAGGGGGAATCTCATAGAAACTTCTTTAGAAAATTCTAAAATGATCAGACAGGTGGGTGCAGGAAAGATGTTCCCGATAGTAGGGACACGCAAAACTAGGGGTCCTAATCTAAGGATATGGGGTAAATCTTTTAGTACTGAGATGAGGAGAAAGTGCTTCACCCAAAGAGTGGTAAGCCATGGAATTCGCTACCACAGAAAGCAGTTGAGGCGACGGGGAGGAAAAAATATAGGGAGAGGGCAGGATCATTCTGTTGAGCTGGATAATCGGGCATGATCAGAATGAATGGTGAAACAAGCTCAAAAGGCCGAATGGCCTACTCCTGTTCCTATTTTCTATGTTTTTATGGATTGAGGATTGATTAATATATGGGAAGCACAGCAGAGATAAATGTTTGATGTTCTGGGCAATTACATTCAATCCTGTGTCAAGAGAAAACACTTAGACCAAGATTGTTGTTTCTTTCTGTAAAGTGACATGGCAATTGATGGTATCCGTGAAGTGATCTCCAGCGATTGCCATATTTCATATGACAGTCAATCATGGAAGGTGATGTGAAGAGTTCTGGGGCAGAAAAAAAAGTAAACAGGAAAAGCAGCAGTTTCACTGGATTTATTTCGCATTGAAATAAATCTAAATGATCAATCTGTGCAATATCCCATTTCTGACACTTTCAGCATTTGATATCGAATCAGTAGATTCAAGACACATTTGTTGGCCCTGTTGCCTCTCAGCGCCAGAGACCTGGGTTAGATTCCCAGCTTGGGTCACTGTCTGTGCGGAGTCTGCACGTTCTCCCCGTGTCTGCGTGGGTTTCCTCTGGGTGCTCCGGTTTACTCCCATAGTCCAAAAGACGTGCTGGTTAGATGCGTGGACCGTGCTAAATTCTCCCTCGATATACCCAAAAAGGCGACTACAGGACTTTCACAGTAACTTCATTGCAGTGTTAATGTAAGCCTACTTGTGACTAATGAATAAACCTTAAAAACTTTAAACTATCAGCCATTTAAATGTGTTGGCACAACCTCATGTCTGCTGTTCTGTTACTACTTTGCTCTGTTGATTGACCTCCGTTCAGAAACCGAACACTTCACTTTGGAGGAAGGGGGTAGGGATCCCGGTGACAATCCGAACTCTCATAACAAACCGTGTCTCGTTAAGCAGGTACAGTAATGTTGAGGGAAAACATGGACAAAAATAGATGATCGAGATCGCCTGTTAGCCAGATAAAGCAGATTAGCCAAGAGGCAGCTTGTAAACGAAGCTTCTAGGTGAAAAAAAAGTTCCAGATTTTAATGGCAAAAATAAAACTGCTGATTAACACTTAAAAGTCCTGTTGGAGACGTGTATGAATCTAAAACATTGGGTCTGACAAATCATTGATTCTCTTTGTTGAGTGCGTGGGTGTTAGGAGAAGCCAATTTTCCTTAATGTTAGCAGACTTCAATTTGATCTCTTGAGGAACTAATAGAACACTCACTGTTTCTCTGAATTATACTGCAATCAATAAGTGACAGAAACGTGTTCTGTATTGCTGCAAGCTGCAGCAATCCATTCCACACTTTATTCCGAGGGCTCTGAGGGGTTGTTTCACAGCTACCAAACACTGGCTAAGAACATTTTGCTAAAGGCAAAATAGTGCGGATGTGGAATCTGAAACAACAAACAGAAGATGCTGGAAAATCTCAGCAGGTCTGTCAGAGCTCTGAAGAAGGGTGATCTAAAATCGAAACATTGGCTCTATTTTCTCTCCACAGATGCTGTCAGACCTGCTGAGATTTTCCAGCAGACTCAATGGACCGAATGGCCTAATTCTCCTCCTCTGTCTTACGGTCAGACCTGCTGAGATTTTCCAGCAGACTCAATGGACCGAATGGCCTAATTCTCCTCCTCTGTCTTACGGTCAGACCTGCTGAGATTTTCCAGCACTTTGCTGATAACTGTATCACCATTGTACAACTTCAACAATGTGCAAGCTAATGTAACCATTGGCAGTGGATACTTAATGAATCAAATAGCATTCCATGAGCACTTTAAATACTGGTACACGTACAGCGTGTTTTAGAATGCTCTTTTCACGGGAGAATAGGTGTGGAAGGAGAAAATGGTTAAATAATGGCATTTTGATTCGGAAAGTTAGTGAACAGTGGAAATAAGGGACTACTACTCAAGAAGGAACAAAAACAGGAAATGCTGAGAATGTTTCCATAGGAATATAGAACCAAGGTGAGCCAAGGAAGTACAAATCAGCCATGGTCTAGTGGACTGATGGAACATGCTTGTGGCACTGACAGGCCTGCTGCTGTTCCCATATCCTATTCTGAGAGATAAGTAGGTGCTGTAAAGACAGGAAAATGGTTATTGCTTCAGATCTTTCCAGAATTTTCAGTATTTCATATTTTTGGACCCATCAAAAAAAATAATGAGTTGCTACACTTCAGCATCAACCATTTATGATGTGAGAGATTAAATAGATCTAAAAGCCATCATGCAGGATGACTTAAAAAAAATCTGACAGGCACAGAATTTCCTTCGGAGTGATGAGGGAAAAGCCAATCAGTGCATTCCTAACATAGAACATTACAGCACAGTACAGGCCCTTCAGCCCTTGATGTTGTGCTGAGCTATGTCCAATCCCAAGATCAAGCTATCCCATTCCGTATCATTCTGGTGTGCTCCATGTGCCTATCCAATAACCGCTTGAAAGCTCCTAAAGTGTCCGACTCCACTGTCACAGCGGGCAATCTATTCCACACCCCAACCACTCTGAGTGAAGAATCCATCTCGGACATCCCTCCTATATCTTCCACCATAAACTTTATAGTTATGCTCCCTAGTAACAGTTCTTAATTGGTCTTTTCACGTCCAGCTCACATTTTGCTAGCAATGTTTGAGCTGCTTTTCCACATGAGCAAGGAAGATGGGGGTCCTTTCGGGATTGCAACTGCGGTGCTTAATGTAAAGCAGGAAGAACAAAGTCACAACACCGCTGTTGTTCCAGACCAGCACAGCCTGAGCAACCAAACAGCTCACAGTGACTGGGATGGAAGTTGGATCTTCTGCCGGTCATTAGTATGAATAAACGTACCAGGAAACAAAGTTCGTTGTTTCCCCAAAACAAAGAAGTCCGCGAGAACACTTCTTTTATTCTGCCCCCAGGAGTATGAATGTTTTGCATAATAAGCTAATTGGTATGCACACAGGGCAGCGAGATCACAAGTAGCTCATCAGTCGAACAAACCGAGCTACCATTCATACTGACATTGTCCATTTCCACATGAATCATTCAGATCCCCAAGGTTTTGCATCAGAGTTTAAAAAACCATTTGGTTCTAATGTCTGATATTTGTCACAGTTGCCAGCTGTGTTTAATTTCAGGGTAAATACCACTACAAACAGTGCCTTCTCACCAGCATTTTCTTATATTGAAACAATTCTTTCTCATAGAAAATAATGGTGTTTTGCTTTGCATTCAATATCAAGCAGTTTCAAAAATACATTAATGGGAGGGGTGAAGGGGAAATAAATTAGAGTGAGGGATATATCGACAATAATTACATTTGTGAGGGTTGGATCTCCAACACTTATTTAAAGCAGATATTATCATAGAATCCCTACAGTGCAGAAGGAGGCCATTCAGCCCATCAAGCCTGCACTGACCACAATCCCACCCAGGGTCATCCTTGCAACCCCACATATTTACTCTGTTAGTCCCCCTGACTCTAAGGGCAATTTAGCATGGCCAAACAATGTAACCCGCACATTGAAGAGAGATTGAATAGATTAGGACTTTATTCCCTGGAGCGTAGAAGAATGAGGGGGGATTTCATAGAGGTGTACAAGATTTTGATGGGTATAGATAGAGTGAATGCAAGCAAGCTTTTTCCACTGAGGCTGGGGGAGGAGAAAAAAACCAGAGGGCATGGGTTAAGGGTGAAAGGAGAAAAGTTTAAAGGGAATATTAGGGGGGATTCTTCACACAGAGAGTGGTGGGAGTGTGGAATGAGCTACCGGATAATGTGGTAAATGCGGGGTCACTTTTAACATTTAAGAAAAACTTAGAATGGTTCATGGCTGAGAAGGGTGTGGAGGGATATGGTCCAGGTGCAGGTCAGTGGGACTAGGCAAAAAATGGTTTGGCGCAGACAAGAAGGGCCAAAAGGCTTGTTTCTGAGCTGTAATTTTCTATGGTTCTATCTTTGGACAATGGGAGGAAACCCACACAGGCACAGGGAGAACATGCAAACTCCACACAGCCAGTCACCCAAAGCTGGAATTTTGCTGTTTCCATCCCCTCTTATACATTAAATAATCCAACGCTTTTCTCCCTTTCTTTAACTCTGAAGCAGAGTCATACTGACTCGAAATGCTAACTCTGTTTTCTCTCCACAGATGCTGCCAGGAGTGCTGAGTCTTTTTTCTTGCATTCTCTGTTATTCTTTCAGATTCCAGCATCAGCAATATTTTGCTTTTACGCTATTGCACAAAAAGGGTTGACCCACTTTAGAATCCTGTTTACAAACTTTAGCAAGTACCAACTCAGAATGCTGCTGATGTTTTGGTGTTCGGCACTCTCTGGATCTTAGCATGTAGTCTGAAGATATTTAAACACGTGTGTTAGTCAATACCTTAAACCTGGATCTTCTGAGAAGCATCAGTCATTGTCAGCTTGCCGCTCCGCTTGAAGGTTTCCCCCGACTCGGTGCCTTGAGTGTCAGCCTGCGTGGAGTTGGTGCGTCCTCTGTCTCCAGGTGCTCTGGTTTTCTCCCACAGTCCAAAATTGCATAGGTTAGCTGGATTAACCATGGGATTACAGGGATAGGGTGGGGATGGACCTGGGTAAAATGCTGTTTTGGAGAGTTGATGTAGACTCAATGGGCCAAATGGCCTCTTTCTGTACTGAAGTGTTTCTATAGATGCTGCCAGCATTTCCTCTGGGACCTTCCCAGTCTGCCTTTTCCAGAAATTTGGATGGGAGTATCCCTTGGAGGTGGAAGTTAGGACACGTGCCCTTCTTATGGCAATAGTTGCTGTATGGTAAGTTTGAACGTCAAGTCTGAATGTGGGTGAATAGGTAAAGGAGTGAATGGGTGTGATGGTGAGGGGATGGTGGTGAAGTGATGGGTGAGGTGTGTCTTTGAGACAAGTCAGTTAGGTGATGGAGGTCAATAGTGGTTGGAAGAGATGGTTGAATCCTAGTGTCTATTGCGGGGACTGTTGGAGTAGTTGGGGCTCAACATAGTTGGGAGAGAGAGTCATAGAGGTTTACAGTATGGAAGCCGGCCCTTTGGCCTAACTTGTCCATACTGCTCTTTTTTTAAACCCCTAAACTAATCCCGCTTTCCTGCATTTGGCCCATCTCCCTCTATACCCATCTTATACATGTAACTATCTAAATACATTTTAAAAGACAACATTGTACCTGTCTCCAATACTACCTCTGGCAGCTTGTTCCAGACATTCACCACCCTCTGTGTGAAAAAATTGGCCCTCTAGTCATTTTTGTATCTCTCCCCTCTCACCTCAAACCTACGTCCTCTAGTTTTAGACTCCCTTACTTTTGAGAAGCCAGGTATGGTTGGGGGCGAGGTAGTCAGCAGGTCATAGGGGGTAGGAAGATCGTTGGGGGTTGACATGGTCGGGAGAGATAGGCAGGTTGGGGACTTGGTTGTTGGGGGTAGTTGCAAGGTCATGTGTTGAGGGGGAGTCTTGGGATGGATGATTGGGGGCTGGTGTGAGTAATTTGGGGTGTCAGTTCTGTACACATCCAGGAGTTAGACTAGGATTTTTTTTTCTAACGTTTCCTGGGTAACTATTCAGGTAGGTATTGTGGAATTGTCTGAATACTCTGACCTTAGCTCAGAGTCAAAAACATATGTGGAGCGTCCCAGAGATTAGGGGAATTGTCCATTGGAAGTTCAAACCTCTGGGCAATTCTCATAGAAATCAGCACGTTAGGACTTGTGTGGCATCTTTGATTGTAGGTCTGGTCTCCAATGATCTGGGGATTGGAAGATCTGGGCCATTTAGTCAGAGAGTAGTTGTAGCCAAAACTGCTGGATTCATCAAGGTTAATGTAAATAAGAATTTGAAGCAGGGTGAAGACACGACAATGGAGAAAGAGGAGAGCGTAGCGTTGAGCTTGAACTATTTTATCAAAACATTAGAATAGCAGTGGGCCAAATAGTCATCTTTTACACTGTAAACCTCTATGGTTCCATGATGCAGAGTTCAAAATATGTTAAAGATTAACTTTGAAAGAATGGTAGAATTGCATTTTTATAGGCTCTTGTCATCTTAAATGTCTCAGAGTACTTCCTGTACATTGTACATTATGGTATTGTGCCGCTTGGTTATCAGGCAACATGCCAATGATTTTGTGTGTAGCAAGATTTAAGAAAATGCACCGTTAATCCATATTATTTAGCATGATCTTGATTCGGGGCAGAAACTCGCACATTGGAAAAAGTTCCAAATGGTGTCACTGGAACTTGAATGTTGACCTAAATTGGGTAGAGGTATTCCTGATTTAGCCTCACATTTGAAGGGCAGCACTTCAGACGTTATAACTGTCCCTCCCTACTCCGTATTAGCAGCCTAGATTATACCCTGGGTCTTGAAACGTTAACCACAATCATCAGTGATTGTTCACAGGGTAGTACTTACACTTCCCTATGTGTTGCCAATCTTGTTGGACTGCAATTGGTCAGAGATAGGGTGGGTATTCACAGACAAAAAGAGAGTAAAATATGAATCTTAATCAGTCGGTTGGTTATAGAGTGAAATTTGTTGGTACCCGGTAATTCGGGACATTTATTTAGTGCGTAGTTCATAAAGACCTGGAAATTCCAGCTTTAATTCCAAGTTGCTGAAGTTGTCTAATTCCAGTCATGATTGTAAACTTAACTATCCTTGGTGTAGGGAGACACAAGAGCACAAGAACAAAAAAATAGAAGTGGAATTAGGCTACCAGGCCCTTCAAGCCTACCCCACCATTCAATATGGTCATGGCTAATCTATGCCGGCCTCAATTCCTTTTCTATGCCATTTCCTTACCGCCCCCTCTATTCCTCAATCTATCAAATGTTTATTCACCTCCACTTTAAAAACTTCTAATGATCCAGCCTCAACCACCCTCTGGGGTAGCGAATTCCAGATATTCACCACCGAGAAGGAATTGCTACGCACCTCTGTTTTAACTGACTGGTCCTTTATCTTATTGTCCCCTTGTTTGAGACTCGCCTATTAGTGAAAACATCTCACCATATTCCCCCCCAGGATCTTATCTGTTTGAATAGGGTCACCCCTCACTCTTTTAAACTCCAAGGAATACAGGCACAGACTATCAAGTCTCTCGATAGGGGCAACCCCCTCATCCCAGGATTTAGCATGGTGAATCTCCTTTGGACTTTCTCCAATGTTACTATATCCTATTTTAGGTAAGGAGACCAAAACATTATGCAATATTCCAAGTGAGGCCTCATCAACACCCTGTATAATTGCAACAAAACAGAAATTGACCAGACTTCTGGGGCAAGATTTTCTGGTGGCATTCATCCCAAAACTGGAAAGTCCAGCCCGAGGTCCATGGACTTTTGTATGGTCCACCCCTCGTCTGCTATGATTCCCTTGGCAGGAGGGACAGGAAAATTTCTCCCCCTTGTTTCTGATTATTGTCGATTTGTTTTGGTTTCACTTCCTGTACCATGTAGTAGTGCAAAAGGTTGATTTTCGTCTGTTCCCATAGTCGTTTTTTCCTGGATTCCCTAGCCTGTCATCAGAGGCCAGTAGCTTGAGGGGATGCCAGTCTGCATCAAGCACAACTGACTAGGAGTCTTTCCTGCTCTTACCGCCTGCCATTGGCGTGTTGGAAGGTGTTTGCAGGTTGATACTCAACCTGTTTGGCTGTGTTCGCACCTTCCTTGACCACCAAGTCCTGGAGTGAGACTGGAACCCAGAGCTTCTGGGCCAGAGGCAAGGACACTACCCACTGTGCCACATGATCTCCCCCTGCTGACCGACGTAAGATTTGTGCTGATATGACATTCATTTTGGCTGTGGTGACCCGTGCAGTTGAATAGCTGCCAGCATGCACTGTGAATGCTGCTTACGCATGAATACTTGAGGGAGATAGCAAGCCTCAGTGACCTTCACATCCACAGTACCAAGTCACAATCGTTTTGTTTTAGGATGTCTTCAAGAACCTGGGATGGTTGTATCAACAGTCCCTGATCTGATTGCCCTAGTGCTAGTTCTAAGGAATTTGTCGGGCTTTTCTCCTCCTTACCCCTATTAGTTTGTGGTGAGCAGTCCATATTGTATCTGAAGAGTGCCAAGTATGGTTTGATGAGGCTTTTAACCATCATTCTATCAAATTTTCTCACATCAGTTTAGTCTGTATCACTGTAATATCATTTTCTGTTGACAAAGGTTTTACTGAAGTCCACACCAAAGTTAAATGTGAAGTAGCATTGAGAATGTTTTCAATTGCCCAGAGTTGCTGAGTGACATCAAGATATAATTTACTCTGATTTTAGAATACAATATATATATTTTGGAGATGAGTAAAGCCAGTTTTCTTTCATAATGACAGCCTTAGGCGCGAACACACGCTGTTCCGATATTTCAAACTGTTCAGTAAAATCGCTGCGGAATAAAACGTTTTGTTCCAGCCAGGGGGACAGTGCTCGATTGAAGACATCTTGATTTTAAATTTTGCTGAGAGCAGTAAGGACGCGTATCAAGCACAGTTGTACCAGCTCTGCAACTCTATCCATTCACTCACGGAGGAAAGCGGTGTTCTTCAGTAACCCAATTCACTTATCGATCTCTTTCACGTAGGAGTACCAGTAAGTAGCCGAGTCTCTGCAAAGATCCAACAGCTTGTGAATACCCTTAAGAGGCCGAAACGCCCACCGTTACGAGAATTCTTTGTTGACGATTTTGAAGAATTGCTGGAAGGTAAATGTAAATTTTATTAGTCTTTGGGTTTTATTTTGAAATGAATGTATTCAATATATGTATTTGCCTAATCATAGAATCCTTACAGGACAGGAGGAGGCCATTCAGACCGTCAAGTCTGCACCAACTGCAATCCCACCCAGGCCCTATTCCTGTGACCCCTTATGTTTACCCTGCTAATCCCCTGACACTAGGGTCAATTTAGCATGGCCAAACAACCTAACCCGCACATCTTTGGACTGTGGGAGGAAACTGGAACACCCGAAGGAAACCCCACAAACATGGAATGTCCACACAGTGACCTGAGACCAGAATTGAACCCGGGACCCTAGCGCTGTGAGGCAGCAGTGCTAACCATTGTGCCACCCCACAACAGAACCCATGATTTCATTTCCTCTCAACACCTACCTAAGTTAAAGTTTATTTATTAGTGTCAAAAGTAGGCTTACGTTAACACTGCAATAAAGTTAGTGTGAAAATCCTCTAGTCGCCACACTACGGTGCCTGTTCGGGTACACTGAGGGAGAATTTAGCATGGCCAATGCATCTAACCAGCACATCTTTCAGACTGTAGAAAGAATCCGGAGCAGCTGGAGGAAATCCATGTAGACATAAGGTGAGCGTGCAGACTCTACACGTACAATGACCCAAGTTGGGAATTGAACCCAGGTCCCTGGCGCTGCAATAGCGTTAACCACTGTGCCACCATGCTGCACTGCGTGATAAAATTCTTAATAAGGTTTACACATATTCAAAGGAAAACTAATCCAATCTTTTTCCACACCAAGTGCTCCATTCAGCTGTCATGCTGTCCTTGCAAGCTTACTTACATTTCAAATTCTTGAGTGTTTATTGACCCTTTCATGGCCTCGCTCTTCCCCATCTTTGTAATCTTCTCCAGGCTCTAAGCACCATCACCCCGTCCTCCCAAAATCCTCTGTTCTTCTGACCAGAGCTGTTACGCATCCCTTCCTGCTTTGCACCATGACTGAAACATGGTCCTCAGCCATAAAGAAACCAGCTCTGGAACTCCCTCCTTAACTCTCTAGTCTTCCACCTTATCACCCGCCTCTAAACCTTTACAACCCTCCTCAAAACCTACCTCAGAGAATATGTGCAAACTCCATACAGACAGTGACCCGAGGCCAGAATTGAATCCGGGACCCTACCGCTGTGAGGCAGCAGTGCTAACCATTGTGCCACCCCACAACAGAACCCGTGATTTCCACACACACACACACACACACACACACAAACACCCCCACCCACCCACCCCATTCCTTCACTGCCCAAATTCTGGAACTTCCTCTTTAAGAGCACCGTGGATTGCAAATACCAGACAGGCTGCTTTGGTTCAAGAATGTGGCTCGCTACCACTTTCTCAAGGGCAATAATGGATGCTGACCCAGCTAGTGAAGACTACTTCATGCGAAAGAATTTTTAGAAGTCTGATTGAATAGCGGGACTGAATCAAAGAAGTGAATGGCCAACTCGCGTTTCTGTGGCCCTGAGGTATGTTCAGTTAAGATGACAGGAACTACCGTTGATGAAACTTCAGTGTGTCCTCCCCACCAAGGAGAATCAGTCAAGGATTGCCTCACAAGATCTGATCCTGAAACATTTCTTGTCTGTGTGGTCTGGTCCATAACAGGAAATCCATTTATCCATTAAACCACCAGGAAATGTTATGGAAATTACATAACTTACTGACGGTAGTATTTTGAAGTTAATGTAGTCCATTTTAAAAGCATACAAACAGGAATTGTAATTGTTTTGGTGGAAAGACTGACACTGTCAATTTTATTGTAGTTCAACAGCCAGACCCTAACCAGCCGAGACCGGAGGGAGCACAGATGTTAGCCATCAGAGGAGAACAGCTTGGTGTTGTAACTAACTGGCCACCATCTCTGGAAGCGGCTCTTCAGCGTTGGGGTACCATCTCTCCAAAAGCACCTTGCCTGACCACCATGGACACGAACGGAAAACCGCTTTACATCCTTACGTACGGTACTTAGACACTTTCTTGCCCAGGTCTTTCTGTTGCATATCTCATTGCGCGGAGTAATGTGATCAGCCTAAAGATCAGTTTTGCTGAAGTCTGCTTTCTCTCCAAAGACACGAGTCATCAGTCTTGCCTGATCTATTACTGTGACATTGAACACATCAACCTTCTAAGAATGTTAATTAAAGATTTCTGTAGTGACCCAGACCATTTAGACAAGGTGACATGGAACTATATTCAAAGTGTAAATGTTAATTTTTCTGTGTTGGGTCATTACATACTGAGATCATTTTATACGTGTGATGAGGTCTATAATTCTGATGATTCATTAGCAGCGAAGCAAGCCCTTATATAAGCCAAGCAGTGTTTCATTTAATGAAGGTGCAGTTGCATCTGACTTTGCATGGTGATCAAATTCCATTTAAAATTGATGCTGAATCTGACTCCTTTTGAGATCTGTCGTGAGAATTTTGCAAAGTGTTGATCATTTTTGAAGCCTGAACTTCTGAAAGCATTTGCTATTCAACTTAAATGGATATTTTAAAATTACTATCATTTTTTAAATGTGGAATGATGTCTTCTTCCATGCCATTGACTTAGTTGCAATTTGGGAATCTGTCACGAACCATAGTGATGGACTGTTCTATGTGTTATTGTGTCCACTTGGGCTTTTGGCTAAAATCAGGTGCAATGCTTCCTCTTGGATTTTTCTGTCTCCCTTGTGGGGACCTTGAATTGGATCCAATTGGAATTTGAATATGGATTTTGGAGCAAGCAAGGAATGGATTTGGGTTTGCCCGGTCCATGCTGAATGTTGGCTTTGCAACTTTAAGAATGTAAAAAAAAGTCTTTTTGTGTCCAAGGGCTCAATGGTAAGAAGATAAGAAGTCTCATAACACCAGGTTGAAGTCCAACAGGTATGTTTGGAATCATGAGCTTTCAGAGCACTGCTCCTTCATCAGATGAGATTCAAATTTATTCCAAATAAACCAGTTGGACTTTAATCTGCTGTCTTGAGACTTCTTACTGTGTCCATCCAGTCCGACGCTGGCATCTCCACATCAATGGAGATAGTAATAGTTACGTTTCCTTTCCTGCACTTATCTCAGATGATAATTCAAGCGATGGTTTTCATAAAAACACCCAGGAAACTATGAAATTTGTGTGTCCTACTTAAGGAATCAGATTTCATGTCAGTGACAAAGTGACAGCCCTTGTTACTAATTTTGAATAAAGTCCCCACTCCCCACTGCCTCATGATCTAACAATCCCTCTGATGTAGATTTCCCCTTTCCAGATGTGAGTTTGATGTTGGCTTTGGTTCAGGAGGATGGATCTCTGGTACCAGCAAAAATGATGACATCAAGTGTATTACGCAGTGTATCTGGAGGTGAAAACCACTTGTTGCCCTTCACTTTTTAACGATTCCGCAGACAGAGGAATAAAAATTATGTCACACACACTGAAATCCGACAGAAACTAAAATCTCATAAACTTTAAATTCATTCCTATCATTTTAAAAATCTGTACATTCTTTTATCCTCATGGAGAAAGCTGACATTCCACAAATATAACGTTCATAGGCATTGTTCAGCAGTAATCATGACCTTGGTGTAAAGTTAAAACACCCAGGCATATCTCATTCAATACGGCATAGCTTATTCAAAGGTTTTGACAGTGAGGTTAGCCTGAAAAAGTGAAAGTTCACATCAATTTTAAAAAAATATATATACATTTGTGGGACAAGGGCATCGCTGGCTGGGCCAGCATTTGTTGCCCATCCTTAGTTGCCCTGGGAGGGCAGTTGCAAGTCAGCCACATTGCTGTGGCTCTGAAGACACATGTAGGTCAAACCAGGTAAGGACAGCAGATTTCCTTCCCTAAAGAGCACTAGTGAACCAGATGGGTTTTTCTGACAATTGACAATGGCTTCATAGTTATCAGTAGATTATTAATTCCAGATATTTTTCATCGAAATCAAATTCCACCATCTGTTGTGGCGGGATTCAAACTCAGGTCACCAGAACATTAGCTGAATATTTGGATTAATAGTGTAGCAATAATTCCACTAGGCCATTGCCTCACCCAAGTGATTTCAGTGGATTTTCATCGGCAAGGACTTAACAGTGCATCCTGTGGAGGAGCGGGGAATCGTGGGCAACAACTTCTGGGTTCCCATGTTTAATCATGCATGTACAGACACCAGAAGTTGCTGTTCCATCGTCATTACACCTGCAAAATCTGGGCCATGATGTTTCATGCTCTCTCTCATTACTTCTTTCAAGCCCTTCCCTATTTTAAAACCAGATGTAGTGGTAATACCAATTTATTTTGTGCAGGGATCAGCGAAAGTTGTTTTGCCATGAGTAATGCAATAGCAATACTGCAATCTATCCAGCCACAGATGAATACCTGTTTATTTTCAGTAGGGGCAGGGCTAAAAGCCACAAGATGCTGTTGCCCAGTGGAGCATGTTGCGATTTCAGCTGCTTGCTACAAGGCTGCAGTCATTGAGCCCCTTGTTCCAAGGTTGAGTGAGTCAGTGTCCCCATGGGAGACTGCTATTCACCCGTTAGTCCGCTACATGCGATACGTTTCACTGGTTCGTGGCTTGGTGGCATTCTTAGATTGGGGCCATGGGGCAATGGGGTCGGGTAGGGAAAGATAGAGCCTTGTGTATTGAGTGAGCAGGGAAGGAGAAAAATTAGTTGTTTTTTTCTCAATTACTCCGCGCAGCAGGTGTATCTTCTTTGAGCTGAAAAAGCAGCAAGCTTAGGTAGCACAGTTTGTGAAAACCCCTACCCAGCTGTTAGGCAGCAAATTGAATGACTTGTGTGAAAGCACACAACTGTGTTGAAAGTTGAAGGGGCAGAAAAAGAAAGTTTAATTAATTGGAAGGAAAACAGTTATGGTTAAAAGTCAGACTAAATACTTGACGTTAAGATACAGGAGTACCTAGAGTTAGGGCCTGAATCAAGTCCTAATTTACCCTGTAATCAAAACAAAAGTGTTGGAAAAATTCAGGTGGCCTGGCAGGAAGGGGAAGAGTCATATTGGACTCAATGTCAATTATGTTTCTCTGACGACAGATGGTTCCCAACCTGCTGAGTTTTTCCAGCGCTGTATTTTTTTACACAGAAGGTGATGGGGGCCTGGAATGCAGTGCCAGATGAGGTGGTTGAGGCAGATACGTTAGCGACATTTAAGACTTACCTGGATGGACACATGAACAGATGGGGAGTAGGGGGATAAAAGCGCTTGGTTTAGATAGGCCAACGTCACCAGCATAGGCTTGGAGGACCGAAGGGCCTGTTCCTGTGCTGTACTGTTCTTTGGTCTTTGTTCCTGCTTTCATTTCAGCATCTGTGGCAAGTTAGTTTCATTTGACTGCTATTTTGCCACATTACCTGAATCTCTGACACCAAATCATGTTGTCCAATGTCCTCAATTATGAAGTTCATTGCTGGCTTAATGAATTGTGGTGTCTTTAATCACATACAGATGATAACTCATAATTTGATTAGCATATATATTGCTGAATAGGAATCTTGACACCTTAGCCTCATTCTTTTTGTAGCAGTTAAACGATCACAATTTACCATTAATTGCACATTAATGTATTAATTTCACCTCCATTCGTAGTGGTTGAGACTGATATTTTCATCTGGCTAATGGTAAGAAGACATTTTGCCACAGAAATTTAACATTTATTTGACCCATGAAACAGTTAGTTGTATTTTGACATCAATTGGGAAGACAAGGTTTTGGATGTCATGAAACCCTTTGTTCTCCTTTTAAATACTTAACTCTAGTACGTAGGATATAGGTAATTATGACATCTTTTTTGGTGTACAATTAACATCCAATTGTTTGCAGCTATTTCTAGACTTCCTTGTGGATGAAGCAATCACTATGTCATGGTAAGGGAATAGCAACAGGAGTGTGCAGAGCTGATTTGAGGTTGCGAGGTTTAAATTTAGTCACAGTCCTGTTTTTGTGAAATTGATTTCCTGAGTGACCTGTCTTCCTTTCTGAATTTTCTTCTGGTTTCAGACTGCACTCTGTTTTGGATGATAAATCTTTATGGTGGGAATCATGCAATGAAAATTATTGTGAAGGCATTCATTAAAGCAGAGTTTTCGTTCTAATAACGTGTAAACTCTAATAGTTTATTCGAAAGTGTATCCAAATCTGTTAGCAGATTATTCATCTGTTTAAAAAAAAATGCAATTTGTTTCATTGTTGCGTGACTGAAAAATGCAAATACATATACCTTATATATATCTCTCTTAGTCCCTCATTGGGAATTTCAGGCTTTACTGCAATTCAATTATGTCCTGTTATACAGTCTGAATACTGGATTAGTGAGCATTTAGATATTAGAAAAAATCTGCCCAAAAATGATTGGGTTGTTTTGTGAATGAGCACATAGAGTTAATTGTTTGTTAATGCCATTAGGTGACATGTCATAATTGACTCCTGTTTTGACAGTCTGATGCAGTGTATTATGTGCAATGTGATTCACGCAATCTCCCATACAAATCCAACTTTGCAAAAATTAAGCTTATTTTACTGACAGACATACAAGGTAAATCCCTCAATTTTTTTTTATTCATTCATGGGACATGGGCGTCGCTGGCTGGCCAGCATTTATTACCCACCTCTAGTTGCCCTTGAGAAGGCAGTGGTGAGCTGCTGCCTTGAATACCTGCAGTCTACGTGCTGTGGGTTGATTCACAATGCCGTTAGGGAGAGAATTCCAGGATTTTGACCCAGCGACGACGAAGGAATGGCGATATATGTCCAAGTCCAGATGCTGAGTGGCTTGGAGAGGAACTTGCAGGTGGTGGTATTCCCATTTATCTGCTGCCCTTGTCCTTCTAGATGGAAGTGGTCATGGGTTTGGAAGGTGCTGTCTAAGCATCTTTGGTGAAATGCTGCAGTGCATCTTGTAGATAGATACCACTGCTGCTACTGAGCATCGGTGGTGGAGGGAGTGAATGTTTATAGATATGGTACCAATCAAGTGGGCTGCTTTGTCCTGGATGGTATTGAGCTTCTTGAGTGTTGTTGGAGCTGCACCCATCCAGGCAAGTGGGGAGTATTTCATCACACTCCTGACTTGTGCCTTGTAGATGGCAGAAAGGCTTTGGGGAGTGAAGATTTGAGTTACTCGCCACAGTATTCCTAGCCTCTGACCTGCTCTTGTAGCCACTGTGTTTATGAGGTGAGTCCAGTTGAGTTTCTGGTCAATGGTAACTCCAAGGATGTTGACGGTGGGTGATTCAGTGATGGTTACACCATTGATCGTCAAGGGATGGTGGTTAGAGTGTCTGTTATTGGGGATGGTCATTGCCTGGTATTTGTGTGTCAAGAATGTTACTTGCCACTTGTCAACCCAAGCCTGGATATTGTCCACATCTTGTTGCATTTAAACATGGACTGCTTCAGTGTCTGAGGAGTTGCAAATGGTGCTGGACATTGTGTAATCATCAGTGAACATCCCCACTTCTGACCTTATGATGGAGGGAAGGTCATTGATGAAGCAGCTGAAGATGTTGGGTCTAGGACCTTGAGGGATTCCTGCAGAGGTGTCCTGGAGCTCAGAAGACTGACCCTCCATAACCACAACCATTTTCCTATGTGCCAGGTATGACTCCAACCAGTGGAGAGTTTGCCCCTGATAACCATTGATTCCAGTTTCTCTCGTGCAAGAACCGAAGTGGAATTGATCCAGAACGCTTGTAGAATCCTCACGTTAACCTGCCTTCTATTGATGAATGGCATTATTGAATGCATGAAGTTGAACTTCAACCTTAAAGAATGGATGGTTTGGGTCTAGTCAGGTGGGGGACGAAAGTTTCAAAAGTATGCTTCCATGACCAAAGCCCCTCTCCAACTTGTTTATTTCTTTACCTGACCCTAACTGAGGCCTGAAGGTGGGTGGGTGACTATCCTCTGCAAGGAGACAGGTTGGAACTTTACATATTGATCATGAGCTTGTGAGCCTTATTCTCCTGCAGGTTTTCAATCTTAACTGCTGATGGCCAAGTTTCCTGAATGTTTGAAAATCTGGCACCTTCATCAAGGTGAAGAATTGGTGAACTTGGGAGTTAAGCACCTTCATACCTACTTCTGGATCCAGGTGCCTGCTTGAGAAGCATCATAATCGAGAATCCCCTCTTCCATTCAACCTTCCACAACCTGAGCCCTCCGATCCTGTCCATTCTCCTGGTTTCTGATTTCTTCCAGGATGAGGTTCCAACCTTCTTTCCTCACCTCCACGATCATCAACTTACTCAATCAACACCCCCAGTCAGCCGTTGCCATTCTTGCTGCTGCCTTCATTCACCAGTATCCCGTGCACCTAGAGACCCAGTCTTTCAATTAGGTTGACTTGCTGTTGGGGGAACTAATTAGTGACTTCAGTGACTCACTGTCGAGCTAGCACTCCACAACGTGTGAGGGAAATTTGGAATTGGGTGTCCCCCGTGCACAGTGGTTAACGCTGTTGCCTCTCCATGCCAGGGACCAGGGTTCAATTACCAGCTTGGGTCACTGTATGGAGTTTGCATATTCTGCCCGTGTCTGCGTGGGTTTCCTCCAGGTGCTCTGGTCTCCTTCCACAGTCCTAAAGACATGCTGGTTTGGTGCATTGACCATGCTAAATTCTCCCTCAGTGTTTCCGAACAGGTGCCAGCGTGTGGTGATTGGTGGATTTTCACAATAATCCCATTGCAGTATTAATGTAAGTCTACTTGTGGACACAAATAAATATAATAAACTTTGCAGCTGGCTTACTGCCTGCAGGGTCAAGTCAGTAAAAAGTGCACCCAATCAAGTGTGGGCAATAAATGCTGACCTTGGCAACTATGCCTAGGGCCTATGAAAGAATAAATTTTAAAAATGAAGTTGCCACAGCAGTTCATAGCTCACTTCGAGGTAGTAAAAGGTGAGACTTTCAGTTGAACTGAACACTGAAATGAAGCAGTCAAATTTAAAATTTCTAAGTTGAGAGTCTGCAAATGCATTATATTGCAATTTTAAAATTTATTCTTTCATGGCATTGCTGACCTAGGCCAGCATTTATTGCTCAACCCTAATTGCTCTTGAGAAGCTGATGCAGAACTTCTGCCTTGCACCGCTGTATAAGATTTAGGAACAGAAGTAGGCCATGCGACCCATCGAGTCTGTTCTGCCATTCAATGAGATCATAACTGATCTACGATGATCTTCACTTTCCCGCCTTATCCCCATAACCCTTGATTCCCTTTATTGATTAAGAATCTCTCCTTTTCAGCCTTGGACATACTTAACCCAGATTCCACGGTCCTCTGCGGGAAGAAGTTCCACAGATTCAACCAGGTACACCCATAGGTATACCTGTAGGAACCATAGAGTTGATGTAGGCAAATCCGCAATGCTCTTAGGAAGGTAGTTCCAGGATTTTTAACTGACAGCAGTGAAGGAGCGGCAACATATTTCCAAGTTAGGATGATGAGTGACTTGGAGGGGAACCTGCAGATAGCGGTGTTCCCATATGTTTGCTGCCCTTGTCCTTCCAGCTGGTAGAGGTCATGGGGTTGGAAAGTGCTAAGGAGGCTTGGTGAGTTGCTGCCATGCATCTTGTAGATGGTACACGCTGCTGCTGGTGGCAGATAATTAAAAGTTTAAAGTTAAATGTTTTACTTTTGAATAGGCATGTTACACTGACTCCACATCATTCTCTGGTTAGGCAAAACAAAACTCCACCTGCTTACAGCATCTATTCAACTCATTGTTAATATTTCATGAAGACCCCAGCTTGAATATGGCCTTTGAGACGATACAAAAGAGATTCACTAAAGTATTTTCAGGTATTGGCAATTAGCAGTGATGCTCTCTTTGAAGATAGAAGATTAAGAAGAAATTTCATTGAAGGGTGTAAAATTATGAAAGTTTAGATACAGTGAATAGATAGAAACTGTTTCCAATGACTGAAAGGCTGATAAGAGGGCAATGAGAAATAGGGTTTGGAATACGTTGCCTGATAACATGGTCGGTTGATATTCAGCAGTAGACTTCAAAGAGGAATAAGGTAATTAATCGAAGGAGAAATAAAATTACAGGATGTGAGGAAAGAGTGACACCAAAAATCTAGCACAGACTGAATGGACTGAATGGCCTTTTCCTCTACTGCACCACCCTTGGATTATGTAACAGCCCTGTGAAATATCTTGGGATGTTTTACTAAGTTATAAGCACTGTTTAGGAGGAAGATGGGATCAGGCTTTTGAGTTGGACAATCAGCCATGATCATAATGAATGGTGAAGCAGGCTCGAAGGGCCGAATGGCCTACTTCTGCTCCTACTTTCTACATTTGAAAGCAAGTTCTTATTGTTGGAAGCCCGAATACATGGAAGGTACACAACATATTTTAATAGGCTGGTAACAAACTATTGAAAGCCCATCGTCCAGACGGAAGCAGGCAGGTCGAACTGGTCATCCATCACAATACCAGATATGTTTAACTCTGATGTAAGTAAGCTCTTTGAGGTGCACAACCCAAGAAAGTCCAGCCCAGGACCACCACATTCTCTCCACATGACAGCCAAATGCTGATTCACTCCTTGTGAAAGGAAACCATTGTGGAGTAAGAAGTCGGATGGATTATTCAGGAGGATAGGATTAGAGGAAATTCAGAGTTATGTTGCGTGCCAAGAAGCAATAAGTTTAATGAAGAGTCCTGCACACTATGATTATGGATTTTGTAAAAGCTTCTAAAAGGGATCTTGTCAGGCTCCTGAGTCAAGAGGGCACTTCTGATTGTAGAGGGCAATCTGATTGTGTTTAAAAACTGTGACAGAGGATTTTCAACAAGATTTGTTTTTCCTTTTTGTCTTCTGTTAGCTGGCACAGTTAGTGTATGAGTCACTAGCTTATGTTGTCAGAGTCTATCTTGATGTAATGTTTGTGTAGGACCTTATCATGATTTCTTTCCTGATCATGCAAGTTTATTTAAAGTGCACTTGGATAAGTATTTGAAAATGCACGATACAAGAGGATACGTGGACAGGTGATTAGGCATTTTAGTTCTTACTGAAGAGCTTGCCCTACACAATAGGCCAAGTGTCCTGTTTCTCTCCTGTAAAATCTATTTGGCAGATCAAACCTGCCATTAAGTAAAGCATGTTGTATTCTCTTTAAAGCAGTGAGTATGCTTTAAGAGGACAAAGTTTTTTTTTAAACAATGGAAGGGCAATCTACTTTTTCAGGTGTACATTATCTGTAAGAATGGGAAGTCCTGTTTCCTTTCTCTACTCTTATTGCATGGTCTGCTAGTGTTCTTGTGTGAGTTTATGGTTTTGAATTTTTGACGTGGATTGCAAACGTACTATCCAGTTTTCTGTCGTGCATGCCATTGATTTGGTTAAATTGGCCTAAGAAACACAAAAGTGCAAGGCTTATTTTTGGCTTTTCCTTTCAATAATCAAAATTATTGGCATTGCTTTTTATCAACAGGGAAGCTGTGGACAAGGAGTATGAAAGTGGCGTACAATATCTTACATAAACTAGGCACCAAACAAGAACCGATGGTCAGGCCTGGCGATAGGGTGAGCATGGAGCACACATGTCACAGTCGACTGTGTCACTTTTCTAACTGTTTGAATTGTTTTGTGACTTTTATATTTTGTGAACCTAGCAGTGGAATCAAAAGCTGAAGCGTATTCAAGATCCTGTAATAATGCCTGTATACTCAGCAAAGTACACAAGAACACACAACCTTAAATTTCGAAGAAGGAAGTTGAAGAACGTGATTAACTACTCCACAAATGGGGTGGGGTGAGCAAATGGAATGGAGTGTCCAGATACAGAGTCATAGAATCCCTACAGTGCATAAACAGGCCAGTCGGCCCATCAAGCCTGTACTGACAACAATCCCACCCAGGCCCTGTCCCCGTAAGTCCACAAATTTACCCTGCTGATCTGCCTGGTAATAAGGGGCCATTGAACATGTGGTCGGTGCAGACTCGATGAGCTGAATTGCCTCTTTCTGCACTGTAGGGATTCTATGATTCAATACTTCCAATGCAGTTTAAACAAAGTTTCATATATCTGCAACATGATTTCCCAACTCTTGTACTCAATGCCCCAGCTGATGAAGGCAAGCATGCCATATGCTTTTTGAATCATCTTGGCCACCTGTGTTGCCACTTTCGGGGAAATGTGGACCTGTACACTCAGATCCCTCTGTATGTTAATGTTCCTAAGGTTTCTGTCATTAACAGTATAATTCACACCTAAATTTGATCCCCCAAAATGCATCACCTCACATTTGTCTGGATTAAATGGCATCTGTCATTTAGTTTCCAATCTGTTGCATATTCTGACAATCCCCACCACTAACGGCAACTCCACCAATCTTTGTGTCATCTGCATACTTACTAATCAGACCCTCCCACTTTCCTATATATATACATATACTACAAACATGGGGTGGGGTGAGCAAATGGAATGGAGTGCCCAGATACAGAGTCATAGAATCCCTACAGTGCATAAATAGGCCAATCGGCCCATCAAGCTTGGACTGACAACAATCCCACCCAGGCACTTCCTCCTCTGATATGTTGACATTTTCTAGAGCGTTCTCACACCCATCCCTGACCTCAGTGTCCATCATGTCCTTCTCTTTGGTGAATACCAATACAAAGTACTCATTAAGGATCTCACCCACTTCTAGCGGGATGTTATGCACACATAACATCCCTCCGTTGTCCTTGAGTGGGCCTACTCTTTCTTTTGCTACCCTCTTAGTCCTAGTAAATGTGTAAAAAGCCTTGGGATTCTAAAGATGAGCCCCTTTTAGCAGTCCTAACTCTGCACTTAAGATCCTTCCTACTTTTACTATACTCAAGGGCTTTGTTAGTTTTTAGATTCCAAGACTTATCGTTTGCTTCATTTTTCTTTATGATTAAGCTTACAATTTCCCTTGTCATCCATGGTTCCAGAATCCTGTCATCTCTATCCTTCGTGTTTGCAAGGACATGCCTGTCCTGCACTTCAGTCAACTGGCCTTTAAAAGCCTCCCACATCCAGACGTGGATTTGCCCTCAACTAGCCGCTCCCAATCCATATTCCCCAGTTCCTGTCTAATTTGGGTGTAATTGGCCATCGCTCAATTAAGCACTCTCACCTGAGAGCTACTCTTGTCCTTATCCATGACCACCCATAATCTTATGGAGTTATGGTCACTAAGTCCAAAATGCTCCCCCACTGAAACATCGATCACTTGGCCTGGCTCCTTCCCCAGTATCAAGTCTAGTATGGTCCCCTCCCTAGTTGTATTGTAAACATACTGTGTCAAAAACCGTCCTGGATACATATGAGAAATTGCTGTTCAGACAAACAGAGCAGCACGGTGGCACAGTGGTTAGCACTGCTGCGTTACTGCTCTAGGGACCGGAGTTCGATTCCCGACTTGGGTCATCATCTATGTGGAGTTTGCATATTCTCCCTGTGTTTGCGAGGGTTTCCTCCAGTTGCTTCGGCTTCCTCCCACTGTCCAAAGGTGTGCAGATCAGATTGATTGGATATGCTAAATTAACCCTTAGTGTCCCAGGATGTGATAGGTTAGAGGCATTAGCAGGGTAACTAAGCAGGGATAGGCTGGGGTGGGATTGTTGTCAGTGCAGACTCGATGGGCCAAACAGCACCCTTCTGCACAATGGGGTTTCTTTGATTTCTATCTGAGCTCCTGGCTGTAAGGGTGCCCCAGTCCATATGGGGGGAAGTTAAAGTCACCCACCACAACTACCCTGCTTTTTTTTTTCACACCTTTTCAGTATCTGACTACACAACTGCTCCTCTTCTCTACTCCGAGGGCATAAATGTGTCCTCAGCTCTTATGCTTCCAAGTAATTTGTCATGTGCACACGAGTGGATATACCATCGTATCTTGTCTCAGCTCGCAATGTAAACTAAGTGAGGCTATCACCAGCTTCACCTGATGTAGTTAGGGGACATCATCCCTCCAATTGCATGGACCAATGGAAGAAGCAGATGATCCTAGTAAGATGACAATGGCTTTGAAGGTGTACACTAACAAATCATGAGACACATCCAGGAGACTCATTTGACGAAGAAGACTTGTGACCAATCTCCTCAGATTCGGACCCTGTCACCCCTTACTTAGAACGAAATGTAGTCATAAAGTGCTGTAACTTACAGTTGAAGGGACTTTCACAACATTGCATCCAACTTTGGGCAAGTGGAAGGAACGGTTAATGATTGCACAACATTCAGTTCTATCCCCAGTTCCACAGATAATGAGGCAGTCCTGACAAACATATCATAAGACGTAGACAACAACCAGGCTTAGGATGATAAGTACAAGTAACATTCATATTACACAAACGCCAAACAATGACTACCTCCAACTAGAGAGAGTCCAGTCACCTCCCCATGACGTTCAATGGCATCATCAGCATCAAATCCCTGTTGCCTTGGAAAAGCAGTCAGCATAGTTAAGGACCCCACGCATCCTGGATATTTTCTCTTCCGCTTTCTTCCATCGGGAAAAAGATACAAAAGTCTGAGGTCATGTATCAACCAACCCAAGGACAGTTTCTTCCCTGCTGTCATCATGGGCGTACCTCGCACTAAGTTTATCTTTCTCTACACCCTAGCTCTGACTGTGACACTACGTTCTGCACTCTCTCCTTTCATTCTCTCTGAACTGTATGCTTTGTCTGTATAGTGCGCAAGAAACAATACTTGTCACTGTATACTAATATATGTGATGATAATAAATCAAAGCAGTATCCTGGGTGGGTTGCATTTGGCCCAAAACTCAATTAGCCCACCTACATGAACACCATAATTATGAGAGCAGGTCAGAGACTGGGTGTTCTGTCATGATTGACTCATCTCTCAACTTTCTCCCACTGCCCACAAGGTAAAACCACATCCCATTTTCAGGAATGTGATGGGATACACTCCTCTGTTATGATGGCTACAGCAGTAAGAGCACTGAAGAATCTTGACACTATTTAGGACAGAACTGTCTACTCAGTCAGTAGCCCATTGATCACCTTAAACATCCATTGCAATCTGTCACTGGCAGACTGTGGGTGCAGTGTGCACCTTCTGTAGAATGTGCCAAAGCAATGTAATCACCATTGTTTGACAATATTTCTGAAACTTGTGGACCCCCAGCATCTAGGAGGACAAGAGTAGTAGGTGCATGAGTATACCATTCCCTTCCAAGTTTTACACTGTCCTGACTTGATCAGATATTGCTGCTGCTTCATGATTGCTGGGTCAAAACCTTGGAACTCATACCTAAAATTATTATAGGAGTATATTCACCACGTGGACTGTAGCAGGTCAAAAGGCACTTTTTCAAGGGCAACCAGGGACATGCAATACATGTCAACCACTCAACCATGATGCACATAGCCTACTGCTTAATATTGTTTAAAAAGATGAGATGTTAAACCGAGGCCCCATCTGCCCACTTCTATGATTAGGGTGTACTGGCACTAAATGGATGGCAGTGGTTCAGGAAGGCAGCTCACCACCAGCACCTCAAAAGCAATTAGTAATGGGCAACAAATGCAGGCTGAGTCAGAGACGCCCACATCCCATGAAAGAATATTTAAAAAAAAACTCTCTACACTATTGAAAAATAACTTGAGTTCTCTGATGTCTTGCCAACCTCTCAAACAGAGCCATAGAAACAGATTACCTAGTCATTTACCACTTTCCAGTATTACAAGAGTGAAATACTTCAGAACTATTTTATTTCAACGGTGAAATTTTTTCATGAGTATATGAAAGTTACTATATAAATGCATACTTTTAAAATTCTTCTGCATTTGACATTTGCTTAAGCAAATTCTAAATTACCTGGGTAAGACTGATGATCCACTTTTTAAAAGTTATTTGAATTTGCTATTTTGCAGTATTTTAAGCTGTCTTTAATATTTACCTTTAGGTGGCACTTGTTTTTCCAAACAATGACCCTGCGGCTTTTATGGTTGCATTTTATGGTTGTCTGTTGGCAGAGGTAGTTCCTGTTCCTATTGAAGTGCCTCTTACGAGAAAGGTAAGACCTTCATTTTGTAAAGCATGGTAAATACTCTATTCTTCGGTCACAGCCGTTGATTTAAAAAAAGTCATCTTAGAATGTGCGGAAATTAATTATCCAAGTCACTACTCACCAGGAGGAGGGGGTCACCGCCAGTCAATGATCTAATCTGACTCAGATCATCTTTAACATTATTATTTTCCCGATTCCAGTTATTAACTTCCCAAAGGGACTAATTTAGAATAGTAAAAACAGGAAACACAGCTTTGTCAGCATTTGCAAGAAAAGACTGCTTAACATTTTGAGTTTAGATTACCTGTCAGACTGGAAATGGAAAATAAAAATCTGTTTTAATACAGCTGAACGAAATACAAGTAGGGGATGGCAGAGGGGCGAGGGGTGGCTTGGAGAGAAGGATTGATGTTTAAGCGTATATGCAAAGAGGTTCTGTTGAAAATCTAAAAGTGATAAAAAGAAAATGGTATAAGATTTAAGTTTATATATTAGTGTCACAGGTAGGCTTACGTTAACACCACAATGAAGTTACTGTGAAAATCTCCTAGTCGTCACACTCCAGCGCCAGTTTGGGTACACTGAGGGAGAATTTAGCATGGCCAAGGCACCTAACCAGTATGTCTTTCAGACTGTGGGAGGAAACCGGTGCACCCAGAGGAAACCCACGCAAACATGGGGAGAACATGCAAACTCCGCACAGACAGTGACCCAAGCTGGGAATTGAGCCGGGTCCCTGGCACTGTGAGGCAGCAGTGCTAACCACTATGTCTCCATGCTGCCCTTGTATGAAAATCATTAAGTCATAAAAATGTTAAAATCAGGAAATTGGTTAATCAAATGCAGGAAAGCTGCAATGGGAAAAGTTGGTGTTGAAGATTAATAGCTCGCTACTAGATGTCAAAACAACAGCCTAGGTTCAGACTCCGTCCACTAGATTAAGTAACATTGGTATGTCTTATCCTGCTTTCTTTAGTTTTCCAATGTTCCCCTCTTTGCATTATTTCTACACTGCATCTATTGTGAATTGTTGCAGCTTTCTTTCCTGGACCTCTGACCAAAATTTAATTCTCTTTGTTCTGAGGATGTTTTTTAACCCCCCTCTGGCTAAAATTCCTGTACGTGATGAATAAGGCACTGTTACAGCACCAACTCCCGCCCCCCCTGCCTAAAAAGTGAAGGTAACAAAACTTGAAGCATAAAAGCTGCAACTGTTTGTTGAAGCCTGAGGCAAAAGCAGAAGATGCCTGAAACACTCAATTGGATCAGTCAGCGTCTGTAGAGAGATTAATATTGCAATTATAGATTCTTTATCAGACCCTTTGTTTGAGCACCTGAAAAATTGACCCCTCAGTTCTCTGCACAGCTCTGGATGTGGGAAAATTTGAATTTGACAGAAACGAGAAGAATGTTATTTGTATGATTATTGGCTGGAAGTATAGCTATACATTACTGCGTCAGATTAACATCTTTGTTATCAGCTTTGCAACATTGATTTGCAAGAGAAATAGCCACGAATTTCAAATTGCCTTCTTAAATTATCCTTCATTTTTGTATTTCTTAAAATTGCATTAGTTTTCTGGGATTATCTGACATCATTTAAAACACATAAAACATTCTCCTTCTTTGGGATATTTTACTGTATTTTTATGAACAATTTGAAAACGGCACCACGTTTTTATATAAAAGCAAATCACTGCAGAACCTGAAACAAAAACAGAAAATGCTGGAAAATGTCTGACAGCATCTGTAGAGAGAGAATAGAGCCATTGTTTCGAGTCTGGATGACCCTTTCTGGCATATTTATAATTACTTCTGTTCGATAAGAAGCTTGCCTGAAATTTCTTAATGTGGCAATAACTAAAATATGTGTCAACAAGCAAGTTGGAAAATGTTGTTTACGTTTGTTGTAGAATCATTAAACGTCACTTCAGTGGAGATGTTGCTCCAAATGATTACAAGCTTATTGGCTGCAGTAATATGAACAAGAGCATAGCTGATTAAACTATATGTAATGAACTAGCTGTGCACTTGATAGCAAGTAACTTCCCCAGAAATGAATATAGCAGAATTCTGGATTTAAGAAAATTGTACTCTTCCAGCACGGGCTATACAGTAAAATGGAGCTAATTGCAGCCTAATGAAGTTCTGCACATTAGAAAACTTAATGTGTTGACCTCTGGAGCCTCGACTAATGTACCTTCAACTGAGGTTCTTCTGGCCTCCTAACATGTTCTCTATTGATAGATGCAACTGCAAAGTTATTCGTCCATGTTTGCACCAGAGCATTATTTGTTTCAAGCTATAAAACCTGGTCAAAGCAGCAGCCTGGTGTCCATTCTTGCTGAGTGAACCCAGTGAATGTTTGAAAGGCTGTCCTACAATAGGGTGCACCACACCTGAGGCTGATCCTGCTGTCCTAAACCTGTGCACTCACTAGCAGGAAATTACTAAACGTATATTTCTTCGGAGTCATATTTACTCCTTTGTGTCTTGGTTGAGTGGTGGGGGTGTGGGGGGGCGGAGGGGGTGGTGGTGGTGGTTTTTGCACAATTTGACGGCTCTGTGAACCTTCCTTTTCTGCATGGCATGATCTTGATTTCATGATTAACAGGACCAAGAGGATGGCCAAGGAATTGTGTGTATGAACTTAGCCTTGATTCACAGAGGTCTGGGAGAGTTTGGGAGGTGGGGGGGGGGGGGGGGGGGAGCTGGTGTAGGGGGGGGGGAGGGGGGAAGCACACTAAAGACGTTAAATTAGCCAGAGATCCAGGACCCTTATCTAGGAACCCAGAATTTTTCTAGGCTGCTCCATGCTGGAAGAATATTACATTGTTTTAAAAAATGTAGGTGTAGTTTGAAACAAAATAGTGTCTCAGGCAAGAATTTCTCATTTGTTGCCAAGCATTAAAAAAATGTAGGCTATGGGATACTGCAGTTTTAAATGTAAGTTTTAATCTTGTACCACCTTTTGGATCAGAGCTGCTATATTTTGGAACAACTTGCTCATTCCATGAACATTGCGTATCATTTCGGGCAAACACTTGTGTTCTGGATTTCAGACAGTTTAGCTGAGGAGGGTGACAACAGCACTGGTTTACCCTTGCTGTGAAGTTGCAGTATAATGCCTACTGCAATGTCAGTCTCTTGCTTTGTCGCATTATTACTGCATTTGGTTTCAGTTTGTGGAAAATTAAGCTCTCACAACTGATCTACAAAAGATTGGACCATAATTACACACCATCTGTTTCCCACATACTGCTTGTGTCCCACTGGGATAGAAGTGTTATAAATACATTATTAACTAATCTGATGCAAAATGATGTCTGGAAATTATTCCATTTTAAATGTAGCAAAGTGCTTTTAACTGCCACGTAAAGTAACCACAACTCCCAAGATCAGAATTTTTTTTTAAATTGTACAGCTGTGTACTTACCAACTGTTTCCAAGCTCTCTCACCTTTGCACCGTTGCATAGCTTCTCCCATTTTTCTTGAACATGGTGAAACTTGCTGTTCATGCTTTCCCCTTCCTCAGCCTTTCTCAGCCTTCTGCCATTTTCCTGTCCTCAGGCTATCTTGCTGCAAACCTGCTAACGTATGTGTTCTCAGTGGAGGCACACTCGATGCCTTCTCAGTCCAGGCACACACAACTTAGCATTGCTGTGTGACTGGTACAGACAAGCGAGAAAGAACCTCACTTAGTGCATATTAAACAATACAGGCTACCCCTATGTTATGTACACATACCATAAACAGTAACTGCATATATATTCAAGCACAATGAAACAGATTCCTACACAGTTTACGATTAATTAATATAAAATTACAACACATAAAATAATTAATTACTTTGGGACTAAAATAGCAAAAACAATTTTAAAAATTTGAAAATGAACTTATTGGTGGTTGATTGGAAAACAGCATTAAATTATAAGATCATGTCAGTTTCCAAAATACAGCACAGGAACAGGCCCTTCGGCCCTCCAAGCTTGCACCGACATATGATGATAGATGAGCAATAGCTGGTATTTAAGGGAAAAATGCATAATTTATAACAAATGTACATTCCTTTAAGGCACAAAAGCCCCAGGAGACAGGTGAAATTGTAATGGGGACTCAGGAAATAGTAGAGATGTTAACCAAATATTTGTGTATCTGCCTTCATGGCAGAAGGTGCAAAGTCACTCCAGAAGTAACAAGACACCTAGGGCCTAGCAAGAATCAGGAACTTAAAGAAATAAGACTTTAGAAACTAATAGGACTGAGTGCTGACAAATCCTTTGGAACTCTGGGCCCTGCATTGTGGGTTTGCAAAGAGGTAGCTGCAGAGATAGTGAATGTACTTGTTTCCAAAACTCCTTAGAATCAAGAACAGTTACAAAGGACTGGAAAGTAACACACTTTTACGAGGGGGAACATATTCTCCCTATCTACTCTGTTTTGCCCCCTCGTGATATTGAACAGTGCAAAACTCCAATCTGTCCAAGTTTCTCATCCCTGGAACCATTCTTGTTGAGATTGTTCTCCTTGGAGAGAAGAAAGCTGAGAAAAGATCTGATAGGAGATGCTGAAAATCATGAGGGGGTTGGACAGAGTAGACAGGGAGAAAATGTTCCCACTCGTAAAAGAATCAAGAACGAGAGGGCACAGATTTAAAGTGATTTGCAAAAGAAGGAAAGGTGATGTGAGAAACTACTTTTTCACACAGCGAGTGGTTAGGGTCTGGAATGTGCGACCTGGAAGTGCAGCGAAGGCAGGTTCAGCTAAGGCATTCAAGGCCATTAAGTGACTTCTTGAATAAAAACAATGTGCAGGGGTACAGGGAAGAGGCAGGAGAATGGCACTAAGCCATGATTCTCATTTGGAGAGCTGATGCAGACATGATGAGACAAAAGACTGCCTTCTGCACAATAACAATTCTGTGTTCTGTGATGTAAAGCCTGAAATTACCCATTTTGGGCAGAAAAGTGAAAAAAGCAGAATATTTTTTGAATTGGGAATGAATGGGAAATTGATGCACAGAGGAATCTGTGTGGCTTTGTGCGTGAATCACAGACAAATAACATACTGGTATAGCAAAATGTTAGGAAGGCAAATGGCATGTTAGTTTCTGTTCAAAAGGGACTGGAATCGAAGTGAAAAAATAGTCTTGGGATAATTATAAAGAGAATTAGTGAAACCACACCTCGAGTGTTCTGTGCCGTTTTAGTCTCCTTACTTTAGGACAGGCATACTTGCCCTGGAGGGTGTGCATTTCAGATTCACGGGGATCCTACCTAGGGTGAGAGGATGTGTTTTTTTTTGAGGAGATGTTAAGATGACTGGACATATATTCCCCAGTGTTTAGAAGAGTGAGGTGATTGACTGGGGACATATAAAATTCTTAGGGGATTTGACAGGGTGGGTGCTGAGAAGATGTCCCCCTTATTGGGGAACGAGAACATGGGGTCACAGTCTCAGAATGAGGAGTTAGCCATTTAGGACTAAAATGAGGAGAGATTTCTTTAATGAAAGTGTTATGAATCTTTGGAATTCCATACCCATTAAGGATGTCAGCATGTTCAAGACAGGTTTTGATAGATTTTTGCATACTGAATGAATTAAAGAATATGGAGCTAGGGAGGGAAGATGGAATTGAGGTAGAAGATCAGCCATGATCTTATTTCATGGTGGAGCAGGCTTAAAATGGTCAGTCACTGCTCCTATATCTTATGTCCCCATGATGTGCAAAGGGACAGAGCGTGATTTAATCCTAGTTATAAAAGGGGCACGCTAAGAAATAAAATGAGAGTATCTCAAGATTTTCATTCTGTAAGTAAGATGGTGTGTGGGTGTGGTGGGGCGGGGGGCTGGAGTACATCAACGGTAGATTAAATGGTATCTAAGGTACAATCAGAATAACAAGTGGAAATGGAAAAAGACAGTACTAGATAACATAATATTTGAAACAAAGAAATGCCCAAGTAAAACAGCTATTCGGAACATTTTGTTCAGTATGATTACTCCCCCACTAATTAGTGGAGATGGAGATATTTCTTTAAAGCGCAATAAATATGAAAAGTGTTAGCCTTATGGAATACGGTTTTCTCATTCTTGACTGTTCTTAGATTTTTGTACAGACTGAGGGGAAGAGCACTAAAAGACATGATTATCTGATAAGGAAGCCACAAACTAACTTTGATGGGTGGAGTAATTTCTTCAAAATGAGATAATTTGTGAAATTTGCTCCCACTTGGAGACAAGGTTGTCACTTGCTGATTCAGGGAAGAGTAATGAGAATTCGTTCAAAGTAGAAAAAAGATGAAACGTTTGTTTTTGATCAAGATCCAGATGACTGAATGATCTGGATTGGTTGATGTTTTATAAGTTCAATATTCATGTTTTCTTCTCTAATGGTGTAATACCTTTTCCAGGTAACAATCTTTCATGAACTTAAAACTGCACACACTTGTCCTTTGTGCCCAAATAAAGCATGTTTAATTTGACATGTAATTCATTCTTGATCATGCATATTCAAACTTGTAGAATCTTACAACACAGGCATGGGCTTTTTGTTTATTCATTTAAGTGTTTATCAAGTCTTCTTAGGTGTTTTTGTCCACACAACTACCCAGTCAAATCCCTGTTTCCTACTTGCTCTCCATAGCTTATCATACTTCATTCTCAACTGATTACTATATCTAAATCTTTTGTTTTGTAATTAACAAACTTTCTTTTTATCTTCAAAGATTAATTAATCTTGACTCTGTTGGTGGGGGGTTAGGGGAGGGAAGGGAAGTGACTATGTGGGAACGCTAGTGCAGTGTAAGGAGAGGAAACATCTTGACAGTCTGTTTGGGAAATAGAGCCTTTAAACACATTGGTTGTGAAATCCAATGCTGGGACGTCTGGATGGAGCATAACAGGCCATGACAAATTTGCCCATTTTATACTTGGCCTAATTTTCTTTTCCATTGAAGTCTTTACCATTTGGGAAACTAGTTAGGCAGATATGTAACTTCCTTCCACCTGTCATGAAAACAGACAGTGAACACACAGCTATTCAGATAAAGCAAATTACTGCGGATGCTGGAATCTGAAACAAAAACTGAAAATGCTGGAAAGCCTCAGCAGGTCGAACAGCATCTGTGGAGAGAGAGTAGAGCCAACATTTTGAGCCTGGAAGTTCCTTTGTCAGAGCTATTCAGTCCTCATTTATCAGTCTACCAAATATTATGGATCCTGAGCACGGACATCTAATTAATTGGATATGTACCGACTGCAGCATTATCTGACATAGAATGCAAACTATGACTGAATCGCTGCAGACACATAGTTTATAGTATCACGATCAACTAAAGAACAACTCATGATGATGCTGATCCACCTTGTCAGCCTTAGCTCTGTTAGAAGCCATCAGTAAACTTGCTTACAAATAGCATGGTAAAAAAGAACTTGTGATGGCGTCTATCCACCTTTAACACATCTGCTTGCTGATTGCCAGAGCATACAGGTACTAAACATGATAAAATGTTAAGAATCCTAAAAGAAAATCTGGGGCTCAGTTATCATAACCATGAGTCTTTATTTCCACTCACTAATGCAATCCTATCTGATCGGATGCAGAGATGGCCATTTAGTTCCTAACTCTAATCCCAGGCAAACAGATTCTACTGGGTTAGTGCTATTGTGAACAGGGCCACTCAAGTATTAAGTTAGTTCCTGGTCACACTGGGCGTCCAGCTTTCTCAGTTGGATGGGATACAGGGAACATAAAATTTTCAAATTGCTTTTTTTAATATTGAGGTGAAAGAAACATAAGTTAAAATCCATATTGGGCTATGTTTATTTTAATCAGAAGTGTTCCTGAGCTCACTGCTGCAACTGCCCTGTTTTAACCTTCCTGCTCCCATCTCTGGAGCATTCATACCTTTTCTCAATCCCTGCTTGCCCCTCCTCTTGAGATCACTCTTCCATTCTTTCCATATGCCCTTCTCACTTCCAATGTCCTCATACCCACGATCTCTGCTCCCTCTGCACCAAGGCTATAATCTCCTCATCAATGCCAGATTCCAACACCATACCTGTCAAAATTCAGACACAGAGCAGAATTTTCTGGCTGCACTCACACCAAAACTGGAAAATCCTTCCCAAGGTCAGTGGACCTTTGCATGGCCCACTCCCTGCCCACTCTGATTCCCATGGCAGGTGGGATGCGAAAATTCCCCATATAGTGTCCCAAACCTAGATGACTTTGCCCATGATCCAAAGACTGCCGTCACCATTCTTGAACACCAACGCTAGACCATCTTGTTGCATTATTCTGTCCCCAAAGCCTATCCACCATCCACAAGACGTAAGTCAGGAGTGTGATGGAATATTCTCCACTTGTCTGGATGAGTGCAGCTCCAATAACACTCAAGAAGCTTGATGCCATCCAGGACAAAGCAGCCCATGTGATTCTTATCCCTTCCACAAACGTTCAATCTCTCCACCCCCAATTTACAGTGTGTATCATTTACAAGATGCCCTACAGAAACTCACAAGACTCCTTAGGCAGCATCTTCCAAACCCATGACCACTACCATCAAGGACAAGGGCAACAGATACCTGGGAACACCACTACCTGGAAGTTCCCCTCCGAGTCGCACGCCATCTTGACTTGGAAATATATCATTTTTCCTTCACTGCCACTGGGTCAGAATCCTGGAATTTCCTCGCTAACAGCACTGTGGTTATACTTACACCACATGGACTGCAGCAGTGCAAGAAGTCAACTCACCACCACCTTCTCAAGGGCAATTAGGTATGGGCAATAATTGCTGGCTTATCCAGCAATGCTTACATCGCATAAATGAATTTTTAAAAAAACTTAACATTTTTCTCCTACTGTTCCCAGGTTACCTGACCTCTTGCAACTCTCCCCAGCGGTTTTCCATCCCAAACGCACTCCATCATCACCTTTGAAAATGGAGGAGATGATGGTGTTGTGATGCCACTGGACTAGTAATCCAGAGGCTCAGGCTCTAATGCTCTGGGGATATTGGCTCAAATCCCACCACAAGAACTGGTGGAATTTAAATTCAATAGTACATCTGGAATATCAATCTTGTCTGAGTCATGATGACCATGACAACTTCCTTCAGTTGTTGTAAATATCCATCTGATTCACTTCTGCCCTTTAAGGAAGGAAATGTCCAGCCTCACAGCAATGTGTTGACTCTTAGATGTCCTCTGCAGTGGTCTAGCAAGTCACCTGATCATCAGTAAAGTGGCGGAAGGGGCCATCAACTGAGCTATCAAGCGGCATTTACTCAGCAATAGCCTGCTCACGGTCGCTCAGTTCGGATTCTGCCAGGGTCACTCAGCTCCTGGTTTCATTGCAGCCTTGGTTCAAACATGGGCAAAAGAGCTGAATGCCAGAGGTGTGGTGAGAATGATTGCCCTTGACACAAAGCAGCATTTGACCAAGTGCGGCATCAAGGAACCCCAAAACTGAAGTCAATGGGTATCGGTGAATACGCTCCCTTGGTTGGACCTAGAATTTAAAAAAAAAATTCAAGGGCAATCAGGAATGGGCCTTGCTAGCCCAGCCAGTAACACCCACATCTCATGAAAGAATAACACAAGCAGAACTCTCATTCAACATATCTGGACACAAGATTCCACTGTTTACGTACACCTCCACCCAGAAAGATCCTCCCCCTTAAAGCAATCCCTACATTCCCCATTACCATGTTCGCCTGTCCCTAGCTGACCCCATTCCACCTTTCTCAGCCTCCCAGAGGCTAGGTTCACTATGCCAACGTTATCAAACATCAACCAAGATGCACACAATCCATGCAAGATGGATCTTCTTCCACAGAGCTTTGTACTGTAGAGTGGGATTTTTTTTAAAACAGGTAAGAGGCAAGAGCAAATACAAACAAAATGTAGTCAAGGACACAGATTATATATATATATATTTTTTTTACACATTCATTATGGAATCCCAAAAATACATGAATGCTCCCACAATACTGTTTAATAAAGACACAATTTGAGTTATTTAGTCGCCATCAGTCAGTGGCCCTGATAATGTATTGTACGTTACAGGAGATAAAACAACGTTTCCTCCGACTCACCGTGAGCAACGCCATGGGAGATCTGCTAGCTTTAATAATAAAAATGGTATGTGTGTGCACATTTCTTGTCTGTCGCGTCACACTTTGTGTCACAAATATCGGCAAATTATTCTAATCAAATTTCTTGTAGCCGATTGGCGCACCACTCTATGTCTTTTTTAAAACAAAGCCAGTACAGTATTTTGCACTTCATGGAAAATACCCCCACCAACAGAAATCACTTTAGTAATTCAGGAGTTAGAATGTCTGTACCGTCTGATTTAACATATGATCTCTAACTTGTTCGCCAAAACAAAAGGGTAAACCATATTTTTTTGTTGTATGTTTATTTGCAAACTGAAGACCAATTAAACTCCTGGTTGATATTAATCCTGCTAAGTTCTTTCACCAAGCCATCAAAACTCTGATTAAACTGAGGCTGTGCTTTAGAACTGGTTCTATAAAAATAATAGAACTCAAATCTTGATCCTGTAGTAATCAGACAGAGAGAAGATGGCACAGGTTTTGGGTGCACTTTTTCAATTCTTCTTAAATATGCAAACTATGCTGCTGAACTGGAGAATAGCCAATGTGACATCTTTGTTGCAGAGGAGAGTGAAGAATAGAATAACTACGCACCAGTTTATGTAAGTGTCAATTGGGAGTAAATTCATAGGATCCATAATTCAAGGGTTGAGGGACATCAGTTACATGGAGAGACTGGAGAAGCTGGGATTGTTCACCTTGGAGCTGAGAAGGCTAAGGGGAAATTTAGTGGAGGCTTCAAAGTCATGAACTATTTATAGAGTAAGTAAGGGAATGCATTGCATCTCCTGGCAGATAGGCCAGTCATCAGTTTAAAGGACAGAGAGAAGAGGCATCTTCTTACTTTGTGAGTCATTATGATCTGGAATCCAGACAGTGAAATCAGAATCAATAATTATCAAAAGAGAATTGGGTAAGTATTTGAAGTCAAAATTCAGAATAATATGGGCTAAAAATAAGAGGAGTGGGACGAATTGCATAACTCTTTCAAAGAGCTGGCCAATTGGCCATGGCCACTTTCTGTGCTGTCAGCTTTCACGAAGGTGCAAGTAACAAGCAAATTAGGTAAATGAGAAATAACCAAAAGCAGCCAGCATAGGTTAAGTAAAGCCAAAGGTAGCCAGATGATAAATGTAGAAGTTTATTTTTGAAGAGGTGACATATTAAATAGATAAAGGGATTCAGCCAGTGTGGTGTATATGCATTTTCAGGAGGTGTACCCTGAGAGTGGCAGTTATGAAATGAGTAAAGATGTTGGCACGGATGGAACCTATGCTGACAACTGGGAAACAAAGAAGCTAAATACTTGAATTGTAGAAGGGATTGAACCTCGTACCTCAGTGCTTTGTCTACTTCTGATCTTTGTACATATAGGCCATCTACGCTTAGACGTAGGGAACAGAATCGCAAAATTTGCTGATGAGACTTAATATAGTTCGGCAAAAATGTAAATGGCCAAGAGAGACAGGTTAATAGAACAGGGAGACCAGTATAGAACACAATTTATTGTGGATGTGTTAAATAATATATTTAGGGAGGTAGCAGATGAATTGGAGATTATACTTAATGGAAGTTACTAAAGGATAGGGATGAACTGATAGATCCCAGGGTTCAAATATATAATTTCCCGAAAGTGAGATTGCAGGTGGCTAATACTATAAAATAAAAACAACAGTTCATAACATTGAGTTTTATGAATAGGAGAATAAATTGCAAAAGTACAATATGAGATAGAAATCACATGACAGAAATAAGACATTCAGTTCAGCCAGTTGGTGTTTAACCTAAACTTAGATTTTGATAGGTAGAGGCAAAGTTAGCTTTGTTGGGGGTGCATTTAGTGGAATGGTAAGCCAGCTGTGTATATAGCAGGAATAATGTTTGCGGCAACCGCTATTCTGTGGCTGGTATTGCAGCCGCGCCAGAGTTGAGTTTCACCTCCATAGCCACCACTCCAATCGCTAGCTTTCGTAATGCATTCCAAAAGTTCACAATCCTCTGTGTAATAGTTAAAAAAAAATAAAGCTTTCCTGCTCCCTGCTCTAACTCTTGTGCTTTTAATATTGTGTCTTTGTCACCTGTCCTGGATTCCTGAATCATTGAAAACCTAACATAATTATTTTTCAATCACATTGCTATTTCTTCTGTTCTAATCAAGACCAGCCCCAAACGTTTTTCTTTTGTGTTCCCTTTTCCCTTTTCTCACACTAGGGACAGAATTTTCCCATCCCTCCTGCCACGGGAATTTTAGTGGGTGAGGCATGGACCAAGCAAATGTCCATTGACCTGGGGCAGGATTTTCTGACATTGGGGTGAACATGGCCACAAAATCTCGCCCGAGGTATTTCCTAGTGAATCTAAACAGTACCTTCTGCATTGCATCAACATTCTTCCGCTAGTGTGGAGAGCAAACCTACACACAATACTTCAACCTTATGCAGGTTGTATATGGGTCTTTTTTAATGGCCTTATCCACTTGATGTGCAGCTTTTAATATGTTATTTACCCAAACCCCCAAATCTCTGCAATTTTTATTTCATCGTCCAGTTTTATCCCATTTAAAACAATAACCGGATCATCGTTCAGAGGACTGTAGCAAACCAGAACTAAAGTGTGTTTCATTTTATAGAAGCATAGAGAGTATTCAGCATTGATTCATCAAGCTGATGGCAGGGGTGAGAGGCACCCATCATGGTTATGAGAAGATAACTGACGAAACTGGAGCAAGGAAGAAATTTAATTGAGTTTGAGAAACTTCCCATACATTGTTTGCAACATTTCAATGCCTGTTGGCACAAAAGGGTGACCATTTCAAGTTGCAAGGGGGAAATTAGATTTTGGAGTTGGGGCAGATACAGAGATATGGGGTTGGGAGAGAAAAGGGACGTGAGTTTCTAATTGCTCTCGAAAAGAGCAAGCACAGACAGAATGGGCCAAGTGCTCTCGTGTGCTGTGCTGTGCTTGAACCTGCTGTGGTTCAACAACTTAGAACAATACAGCACAGGAAACAGGCCCTTCAGCCCTACAAGCCTGTGCCACTCATGCTTCCAACTAGACCATTTGTTTGTATCTCTCCGTTCCCAGTCTGTTCATGTGGCTTTCCAGATAAATCTTAAATGACCCCAGTGTGTCCACCTCTACCACCTTGCTTGGCAGTGCATTCCAGGTCCCCACCACCCTCTGTGTAAAATACATCCTTCTGACATCTGTGTTAAACCTTGCCCCCCCCCCCCCTCACCTTGAACCTGTGACCCCTTGTGTTTGTCACCTCTGAAATGGGAAAAAGTTTCCCACTGTTCACCATATCTATGCCCTTCATAATTTTATACACCTCTGTTAGGTTGTCCCTCATCCTCAGTCTTTCCAGGGAGAACAACCCCAGTTTACCCAATCTCTCCTCATAGCTAAGACCCTCCATACCAGGCAACATCCTGCTAAACCTTTTCTGTACTCTCTCCAAAGCCTCCACATCCTTCTGATAGTGTGGCGACCAGAACTGGACGCAGTATTCCAAATGTGGCCTAACCAACGTTCTATATTGCTGCAACATCATACGCCAACTTTTATACTCTGTGCCCTGTCCTATAAAGGCAAGCATGCCATATGTCTTCTTCGTCACCTTCTCCACCGGCGTTGCCACCTTTTAAGGATCTATGGACCTGCACACCCAGGTCCCTCTGTGCGCCTTTGCCATATGAAAGAGACCTTAGCAAGGCGGTAGTGTGTGTTGGCATAGGAGTAGGCCAGTCAGCCCGTTGAGCCTGATCCATATTAGATCAGGCGATGTCAATCTGCACCTCAATTCCATTTATTATGTTGGATCCACATCTCTTGATAACCTTTGTTAACAGAAATCTGATGTTTTCAAAAATGAAACTTTCAATCGACTCAGCGTCCGTATTCCTCTGGATTAGTGAGTTTCAGCTTTTCTCAGCGCTTTGTGCTTTCTGATTTTCATCCTGACTGGCCCAAATTTCAACATGTAAACTCATAACCTTGTGTCTGAACACCCCCACCTACCACAACCACCCCACCAGAGGAAATCATATCTACGCTATCAGATCCTTTGGCATTTTGAACATCTCCTTTAGATTGTTACTCAGCCACCTCTGTGGGTGATTTGGTGGTGTTGTCTGTGGGTGAATGAGAATCCTGAAACTGTGAGTGAGCCTGTGCTCCTCCTCCAATCATAGATTCTCTCCCTCACATTTGCCGCTGATAGGCTCATTGATGGGTGGGGGAGAAAGGGTTTGTGATTGGAGGAACAGTTTGTTTCAGAATCTTCCGGCATTTTTGAAAGCTGCTTCCGGGAGCCACACCGGGGGGGGGGGGTCTTTTCATGCAGTATGCAGTTCACACGCCATGTATTGGACAAGCCTGCTCTAAGGTCAAGAGCACACAACTGAGGTTTATGTAACCTATCCCCTAACATAACTCTTTAAGCCCTTCTGGTGAATCTGAATTGCACCACCTCCAAATCCATTATATCCATCCTCAGGCACAGTGTGCAAAACAGGGGACGCCGATTTTAAATGGGATTTTACCTTGGATTTGTGCAATCGAGCCATAACTTCTTTCCCTATGTAAGTCATCCCCTTTTTATTGAGGCCAAATTTTAATTAACCTTGCTGACCATATTTTGAACTTACCTACTAGCTTTTTGTAATTGGTGTACATTGCCATCCAAATCTTTGACCCTCCATAATCCTAAGTTCTCACCATTGAGAACATATTCTGTTTTGTCTTCCTTGAGTCCAAAGTTAATCATCTTACTCTTCCTCACATTGGAACCCCATTTGCCACAACTTTACCCATCTATTTAATGCGCTATCCCCCTTTGTAACTTCCTGCTCCTATCTTACTGTGTCTATAAACTTAATGTCATCTTGGATAGACAACTCTCCATACCTTCATCCAAGTAATTGATAAGTGTGGTGAAATGCTAAGGTCCAGTGCACATCCCTGGGAAATGCTGCTTGTTACTTCCCTCCAAGGTATATTTTCTTTGTCATAGAGTCTCCTATATCATTACCTCCCTACATTTCATTAATATAATTCCTTCCGAATAAAGCAACATATTATTAAATTTGCCATGAATGATACCATGGATGATTCTCTAATACACATTGTTTTGGACTTAGTACCACAGTCATGTAATTTGTTGTACATGAACTAAGTGGCTTAAATATGCATTCACAATAGCAGCATTTCCCAACTTGGCAGATGACACACAAGCAGCATCTTTAAAACAAAAGGAAAATGTGCTTGGCAGTTTGGCTGAAATTGGCCTCTGGGTGTGCTTATTTACAGCAATTAGACTTTGTGGCTTTACATGGAGAGAGAAATTTAAGCACAGGTCCGCATTAGTAGCAGAATAATACATTAATGGGGTACATGGTGTAACACGTCAAATGCTTTGACTTACAATAAGTAATGCTATGGGAAATCTACCCTCGAATCAAATAGCTTATCAATGACTTGGAAGAAGGGGTTGAAGGGTGGGTTAGTAAATTTGCTGACGTCACCAAGATTGGTGGAGTAGTGGATGAGGTGGAGGGCTCTTGCAGGCTGCAAAGAGACATTGATAGGATGCAGAGCTGGGCCAAAAAGTGGCAGATGGAGTTTAACCCTGACAAGTGTGAGGTGATTCATTTTGCTAGGACAAACTTGAATACAGATTACAGGGTCAACGGCAGGGTTCTAAGGAATGTGGAGGAACAGAGAGTCCTTGGGGTTCATATCTACAGATCTCCGAAGGTTGCCGCTCAAGTGGATAGAGCCGTGAAGAAGGCTTATAGTGTGCTAGCATTTATTAATAGAGGGTTTGAGTTTAACAGCTGTAGGGTTATGCTGCAACTATACCGGCCATTGGTGAGACCACGTTTGGAATATTGTGTTCAGTTCTGGTCACCTCATTATAAGAAGGATGTGGAAGCATTGGAGAGAGTGCAGAGGAGATTTACCAGGATGCTGCCTGGTTTGGAGCGTAGGTCTTATGAGGAAAGGTTGAGGAAGCTGGGGCTTTTCTCTTTGGAGCGGAGGAGGATGAGAGGTGACTTATAGAGGTTTATAAGATGATGAAAGGGATTGATAGAGTGGATGTGCAGAGACTATTTCCTTGGGTGGATGTGGCTGTTACTAGGGGACATAACTATAAGGTTCATGGTGGGAGATATAGGAGGGATGTCCGAGGTAGATTCTTCACTCAGAGTGGTTGGGGTGTGGAGTAGACTGCTTGCTGTGATAGTGGAGTCGGACACTTTAGGAACTTTCAAGCGGTTATTGGATAGGCACATGGAGCACTCCAGAATTATAGGGAGGGGATAGCTTGATCTTGGGTTTGGACATAGCTCGGCACAACATTGAGGGCCGAAGGGCCTGTACTGTGCTGTAATGTTCTATGTTTCTATGTAAAAGGTACTAGATGAAGAGATTGGATACATTGAGACAGTTCATTGGTCCGCCAGTCTATTCAGCCATTCTGTCATGTTAGTGGAGTCAATTCTGCTTCCAAATAAGGAATCTCTTATTCTTGCGTGAAAATAAAAATAGTTACGAAATGCTTTACGAAATGTTCCGAGTTCCCTTAATGTTCATTCATGTCAACCTAGCAACTAGGAAATAGTTATGCATTTATCCTGACATTTAGTTTTCTGTTTCAATGTAGTGATTGGGCTGAATTTTCCTATAATTTACTTCCCATTTTGGTTACGGAGGATTTATGGAGACGCCAGCATGCTAAATTCATTGCTTTAAAAAAAACTATCTGAATTACCCTCCAAAAGATATCATTATCAATGCCCTTCCATGGCTTCTGGTACAACAGGATCAAGGGATGGCATGCTGGCATATTGGTTAGCACTGCTGCCTCGCAGCACCAGGGCCCCGGGTTTGATACCTGGCTTGGGTCACTGTCTGTGCAGAGATTGCATATTCTCTCCGTGTCTGCATGGGTTTCCTTCGGGCGCTTCGGTTTCCTCCCACATTCCAAAGATTTGCGGGTTAGGTGGATTGACCATGCTAAGTGCATGTGTTTGTGGGGTTGGTGGTGGGGTGAGGGGGGAGGGGAAGGGGAGGGGGAGGAATTCTCTTTCGGGGTCAGTATTGACTCAGTGGGCCAGGTGGCCTCTTTCTGCACGATATGGATTCCATATTGTGGCTAACCAATCAAAAAGTGCTCTTTGCCACATTACTCGGGTAGTACTTACCTTTTCATTAAGGAGGTCTCACCCTCCTCGTCCCGAATGGGATGCAAGTCTGCAACAGTGTTTTTCCATTGAGCCCTGTCTTGTTCTGTGGCTTGTGCTTCGCCTCACATAAGCCCCATCTCTTCCAGTTCAGTCACCACAGTCTGACACCATGTTGTTTTTGACCTAGCCTGTTTACGTTTCCCAGCCGGTGCAACCTTAGTGCAATCTTTGGTATTCACTCTTGGGACGAGTCTGAGCAATATCATCCGGCACTTCTTGATATTAAAGTCAATGTTGTAGCAACCAGTCTTCTTGTACAGAACTTCATTGGAAATTTTATTTCACCAGTAGATATTACAGATCTTTCTAAGACAACAGTTATGAAAGGACCTTGCCCGTGTCTACCCTCCAGGATTCCAATCCAAATGGCAGGACTGATTTGATGTTGCTGTATAAAATTTTCTTGTCCCTTGTATATAAGGTCAACTGACGTTATGGACAAAGACACTCAAACTGCCAAATTATCTTACAACAATCTCCTTTATTGTACTTTACCAAGTTACCACAGAAGTACCAAAATTCCACTATAAAAGATATCAGCTTTGCTACACAGAATGTATTCAAGCTCTGTCTTCTTTCATTATACACAAAGTGTCTAATTTCTGGCCTACTTTGTTATATACAAAGTATTCAGAAGGTATCAAAAACTTCACAAAAATATCCAAATTCACAGTTTGGACTTCGACACTACCTATGTCAAGGTGAGGTGATCAGACTCCCTCATGTGTCCTGTTCAGGTGTCTACGAGTCCTGGACTCAGGGTCTTGCTGCTTCTTCTGTGGTGCTTTGTCACGCAGGTTACTGCTTCAGTGTCTCTTTGTTTCTTCTTCTGATACAGATCTTGCTAGCAATGATCATGTTCCCAGTCATGGGTATTCACAGGACGGGCAGTAATCAATTGCAGCGTTTTGGTCGTGAATGCTCAGAGAGTCATGCCTCTCTCAGGGGGTTGTATTTCTTTTGAGCATGACACGCAGGAGTCTGTGTTCAATCGCTATCTGCTCACGGCATAGCAACAGCCACTGTCCAATCAGCTTCTGTGCTTGTTCTTCAATGCACACCCTGCTGACGCAGAGTTAATTTTTAAAATCAGGCTTTCATGATATATTTATTGCTACCCATTAAGTTACAGTCTGATTTTGATCTTAAAGTCTGTATTGTTTGGACTTCCAGATGATTCAAAGTCTGCTAAATACACTCCCAGCTTTATTTAGCTGGGCCTTGATGTCTTTCTTAGCACTGTTGTCATTGCTAATAAGGCTCCTGAGGTAAGTGAAGTCCTGGATGCTCTGTAGCACTTTTCCATCACTGGTAATTGAAGTTGCTGCTGGCGTGTTGATGCTCATGGCTTGTGTTTTCTGCTTGTTGACATGCAGCCCAGTCTGTTTTACATACATGCTGAGCCTGTCAGACCTCTCCTGGAGGTTGGTATATCTTGAAGAGATGGTAGCAAGATTGTCAACAAAGTTGATGTTCCCCAAATATGAAAAGAGGGATCATTGAATTCTCCTGGAGGGTTTAATGTTGTTTCACACAAGACCCAGTTGATGGTGACGAGAAATAGAAAAGGATAGAGGATGCAGTGCTGCCTCACTCTGGACTTCACTTTAACCCATTCAGTTTTGACAATGTCATCATCAAAACCACTTAAACAATGTCATAGTCATGGAATCTTGTAGCACTGAAAGAGGCCCTTTGGCCCATCATGTCTGCACCAGCCATCAAGCACTTATCTATTCTAATACCATTTGCCAGCATTTGGTCTATAAGCTTATGTTATGGTGTTCACAGTGCTCATCTAAATGCTTCTTAAATGTTGTGAGGGTTCTCAGCTCTACCTACTTCACTTTCTGTCAGAGAGTTCCAGATTCTCACAACTTTGTGGATGAAGATGTTTTTCCTCAAATTCTTGAGGATGATGCAACATTCAAAATGCTCATACAACTTCCCGATGGGATTGACAATCTTGTGTGGAATTCCATACACTCTGATAACCTTCCGCAAGCTCTCACGGTGAACACTGCCAAATGCCTTCTTGACACTTATGAAGTTGATGTAGAGGGATGCATTCCATTCCAGGCAATGTTATAAGATGTTGTGCAGAGCAAACATCTGATCAGTACGTCCTCTGCTTCATAGAACCTTGCTTGCTCTTTCCTAAGCTTGTTATCAATGGTGTCTTCAATCCACTTGAGGAGTATTCTGCAGACGCTTTTGCTGGAGATGGGAAGGAGTGAAATTCCTTGCCAGTTGTCACAGTTTCCGAGGTTCCCCTTCTTTGGCAGTTTGAAAATGAGTCCTTGACTCTAGTCTTCTGCTATGACTTCAGTTTCCCTTAATTTGTGGAAGAAATCGGCAAGCACCCTGTATGTCCACATTTGTTTTCAACACTTCTGTTGCACTCAAAAGATCCAAATGGCAAGCATCACAATTTTAAGATAATGAAAAATTCTCATTCTGTTAATGTGCATCTAGTGTATGATGAAAACCTTTTTATTCTGTATTTCAATGCCAGGAATCTGCCATGACCTTTCCACCATGTGACAATCCACTACATCAGTTCTTATGACTCAAGTCCATTGGTGAGGATTGTTAATTAGAACTATATAGGGCTAGAGGACTAGTGACCTGAGTGAAGCTTCCACTGATGCCAGGGACTACAAATACAAGGACCATTGTGCAATTACAAGAGGGCCTATAAAGCAAAGTCTCGAAGTTTTGAGATTGCTTCTTAGATGGTTAGACAAATCTGGTGATACCTTGCAATACAGACAAGTGAGTCTTAAAAATGCCGTAGATTGCTTCATTTTGTATTTTAAAAAATTTGTTTCATTATTTCATGGAATGATGGATCTCACTGTCTAAGCCAGCATCTATTGCCCATCCCTAATTGCCCTTGAGAAGATGTTGGTGATCTGCCTTCTTGAGCCCATGTGGTGCAGACACCCACAGTGTCTTAGGAGAGGAGTTCCAGGATTTTAACATAGCGATAGTGAAGAAATGGCAATACTTTTCCAAGTCAGGATGGTATGTGGCTAGAGGCGAACATGCAGGTGGTGGTGGTGTCCCCGTGTATCTAATGCCCTTCTCCTTCAAGGTGATAGAGATCACGCATTTGGGAGTTGTTTTCAAAGAAGGCTTGATAAGTTGTTACAGTGTATGCTATACAAGATGCACTGCTGCCACCACTGCTCATTGGTAGCAGAGGGAGTAAATGTTTAAGGTGATGGTGAGTTCTCAATCAGGTGGGCTGCTTTGTCCTGAATAGTGATGAGCTTCTTGAGTGTTGTTGGAGCTGCATTCATCCAAACAAGTGGGGAATATTCCATAACAATCCTGACTTGTACCTTGCAGATGGTGGACAGGCTTTGGGAAGTCAGGAGGTGAGTTACTCACTGCAGAATTCCCAACCTCTAATCTATTCTTATAGCCACAATATTTATATGCTGGTCTAATAAAGTTTGTGGTCAATGATAAGCCACCTGGATATTGATCGTGGGGGATTCAGGGACGGTAATGCCATTGACTGTCATGGGTAGGTGGTTAGATTAGGTACATAAAATTGCTGTGAAGTTAAGTGGAGAAGCAGAAGACAGTGTTGAAGAGAATGTGAAAGAACTCTCCTCCCCATTGCATGATACTGACACAGAAAGGAGAGAACATTTGACAGGCAGCCAGCTGGGAATGAAAGCAGGATATAACCAATAACTTAGTGCTGCCAGCAAATAATTGACCTTAACTTTATGGCTCCATTTGGAGGGTAAGTGAAGGTAAGGGTTTACCAGTAGCTGTCCAGAAGCACTAATGTCCGCTGTACTTCTTTGATGGGTTGGGAACCATCCGGCAAAGTGATATAAATCACTAATTTTTGACTTGTTCTGTCAGTTTTACCCTCATGGTTACTGTTTCAGAGTTAGAAGGGAGAAAAAAAGTGCTTCTAACTTCAGAGTAACTATTATAAAGACCCAGGAGAGTCCCCACGCTCCAACTCTGCACTCCCCCCCCACCAATACCCTGTGGGACCTGCAATCCCATGCACAACTAAGCACATGTCACTTTCCCCTCCCCTTGCCCCTCCACTCCCCACCTGCACCGCCCGCTCCCTCCCCCCACCACCTTGGCATGTCCATACCCAATCATCACCCCCTCCCACCAAAGTACTCAGCTCCTGACCTCCATACAGCCTTGGTTCAAACATGGGACAAAAGAACTAAATGCCAGAGATGAGGGGAGAGTGACTGCCCTTGGCATCAAAACTGCTTTTAACTGAATGTGGCATCAAAGAGCCCTAGCAAAACTAGAACTGGGCAAAACTCTCTGCTGGCTGGAGTCACATCTGGCACAAAGGAAGAAGGTTGTTGTTATTAGTGGTAATTATCTCAGTTTCAGGACATCACTGCAAGAGTTTCTCAAAGTAGATTCTTCTGGCCAACCATCTTCAGCTGCTTCATCAATGACAACCTTCCATCACGGGGTCAGAAGTGAGAATGTTCACTGATGGCTTCGCAATGTTCACCATTCATAACTCCTCAGAAACTGAAGCAATCCATGTCCAGATACTGCAAAACTTGTACAATATCCAGGCTTGGGCTGGCAAGTGGCAGCTAATATTCGTGCCACAAAAGTGTCAGGCAACTACCTCCAACAAGAGAGAATCTAACCATTGTCCCCTGACTTTTAATGGCACTATCATGGCTGAATCCCCCTCCATCAGCCTGGGGGTTGCCATTGACCAGAAACTGAACTGGACTAGTCATATAAATACTGTGGCTACAGAGCAGGTCAGAAGGTAGGATTCTATCACAAGTAACTCACTTCCTGACTCCCCAAAGCCTGTCCATTATCTACAAGGCACAAGTTGGGAGTGCAATGGAATAATTCTCACTTGCCAGGGTGTGTGCAGCTCTAGAACACTCAAGAAACTTGAGTGGTGAACTGTGACGAGGATGCAGGGAGCTTTCGTGACCTGAACAGGTTGGGTGAGTGGGGAAAGCAATGGCAGATGCAGTATAATTTGGATAAATGTGAGGTTATTCACTTTGGAAGCAAAAACAAGAAGGCAGATTACTACCTGAGTGGCTGTAAATTGGGAAAGGGGAGTGTGCAGCAGGATCTGGGTGTCCTTGTGCACCAGTTGCTGGTGGTAAGCATACAGGTGCAGCAGGTGATAAAGAAGGCAAATGTTGGCCTTCATTGCAAGAGATTTCGAGTACAGGAACAGGAATATGTTGTTGCGATTATACAGAGCCTTGGTGAGGCCAGACCTAGAATATTGTGTGCAGTTTTGGTCTCTTTTTCTGAGGAAGGATGTTCTTGCTCGTGAAGGAATGCAGCAAAAGTTTACCAGGCTGATTCCGGGGATGGCGGAACTAATGTATGATGAGAGATTGACTAGGGTTAGGATGGTTTTCACTGGAGTTCAGACAGGTAAGTGGGGGGAAAATCTCATAGAGATTTATAAACTAACAGGACTAGGCAGGGTAGATGCAGGGAGGATGTTCCCAATGGTGGGGGAATCCAGAACCAGGAGTCACAGTCTGAGAATTCGAGATAGACCATTTGGGATGGAGATGACGAGACATTTCTTCATCCAGCTTGGTAAACCTGTGGAATTCATTACCGCAGGAAGTAGTTGATGCCAAAACATTGAATGTATTCAAGAGACGGCTAGATACAGCACTTGGTGTGAATGAGATCCAATGTTATGGAGAGAAAGCAGGATTAGGCTATTGAGTTGAATGATCAGCCATGATTGTAATGAATGGGAAAGCAGGCTCCTCCTGCTCTTATCTTCCATGTTTCTATGACAACATTGCCCGTTTGATTGGCAATTCTTCCACAAACATTCACCCCTCCAACACACAGTGGCAGCAGTTTGTACCATCTACAAAATGCACTGCAGGAACTCACCAAGGCTCCTTAAACAACACCTTCCAAATCCACAACCACCATCTGGGCAGCAGACACAAGGGAACACCACCACCTGCAAGTTCCCATCCAAGCCACTCACCAGCTTGATCTAGAAATATGTCACTATTCCTTCACTGTCACTGGGTCAATTCCTGGATCTCCTTCCCTAACAACACTGTGGGTGTATCTACAACAATTTTTTTTGAAGAGGTGACAAAGATAGATGAGGGAATGTCTGTGGAATTAGTTTATATGGACTTTAGTAAGGCATATGATAAGATCCCACATAAAGAAATCTCAACACCAGCTCAAAGTCCAACAAGTTTATTTGTAGCAAATGCTCCAAGCTTTCGGAACATGTTGTTCCTTCGTCAGGTGGCTGGAGTTCTCCCAGTCACCTGACGAAGGAACAACATGTTCCGAAAGCTTGGGGCATTTGCTACAAATAAACTCATTGGACTTTAAGCTGGTGTTGAGAGATTTCTTTCTGTTTTACCCCAGTCCAACGCTGGCATCTCCACATCAAGATCCCACATGCAGACTGGTACAAAAACTAAAATCACATGGGATTTGGGTTGGGCTGGCTAGATGGACACAGAACTGGCTTGGGTATAGAAGACAGAGAATAGCGTGGAAGTGTTTTTCAGATCTGTAGTTCATGGTGGTCTGCAGGGATCAGTACTGGGACCTCTTATTTGTAGTATATATGAATGATCTGGAGGAAGATGTCAGGGGTCTGATTGGTAAGTTTGCGGATGACATGAAGATTGGTGGAGTTGCTGATAGTGCTGGGGATTGCCAGAGGATACAACAGGATACAATATAGAACATAGAACACTACAGCACAAACAGGTCCTTTGGCTCACAAGTTGGCCTTCATAGCGAGGGGGATTGAATATAAAAGTAGGGAGGTCTTGCTGCAGCTGTATAGGGCATTGGTGAGGCCGCAGCTGGAGTACTGTGTGCAGTTTTGGGCGCCGCACCTGCGCAAGGATATTTTGGCCCTGGAGGGAGTGCAGAGGAGGTTTACTAGGCTGATACCGGAGTTGAGGGGGTTGAGCTATGAGGAGAGGCTGAATAAACTAGGCTTGTACTCGTTAGAGTTTAGAAGAATGAGGGGAGATCTCATTGAGACGTATAAGATGATGAATGGGATGGATAGGATAGAGGTGGAGAGACTCTTCCCGCTCAAAAAAGACAGTAGGACTAGGGGGCACAGCCTCAAGATAAAGGGGAGGCGGTTCAGAACGGAGTTGAGGAGGAACTTCTTCACTCAAAGGGTGGTGAATCTCTGGAATTCTCTGCCCGTTGAAGTGGTGGAGGCTGCCTCGCTAAATATTTTTAAGAAGCGGGTTGATGGGTTCTTGATAAGAGAGGGGATTAAGGGTTATGGGGAGAGGGCGGGAAAGTGGAACTGAGCCACAACAGATCAGCCATGATCTTATTGAATGGCGGGGCAGGCTCGAAGGGCTAGATGGCCTACTCCTCCTATTTCTTATGTTCTTAAGTTGCGCCGATCGTATCCATACCTACCAGGTCTATCTATAACTCTCAATCCCATTAAATCCCATGTACTCATCCAGAGGTCTCTTAAAAGACCCCAGTGAGTTCGCACCACAGATGGCAGCCGATTCCACTCACTCACCATCCTCTGAGTGAAAAACTTACCCCTGACATCTCCTCTGTACCTGCTCCCCAGCACCTTAAACCTGCGTCCTCACGTAGCGACCATTTCAGCCCTGGGAAATAGCCTCCAAGAATCCACCCAATCTATGCCTCTCAACATCTTATAAACCTCTATCAGGTTGCCTCTCAACCTTCGTCTCTCCAGGGAGAAGAGACGTAGCTCCCTCAACCTATCTTCATAAGGCATGCCTCCCAATCCAGGCAACATCCTTGTAAATCTCCTCTGCACCCTCTCAATAGCTTCCACATCCTTCTTGTAGTGAGGCGACCAGAACTGCGCACAGTACTCCAAGTGGGGGCTGACATGGGTCTTATAAAGTTGCAGCATTACCTCCCGACTCAATCCCTCGATTAATGAAGGCTAGCACACCATACGCCTTCTTGACCACATCCTCCAACTGTGAGATATAGGTGGATTGGAGACTTGGGCACAGAAATGGTAGATGGAGTTTAATCCGGACAAATGCAGGGCGATGCATTTTGGAGGATCAAATTTAGGTGCGAGTTATATTGTAAATTACAGAACCCTTAAGAACAATAATATAGAGGGATCTGGACATGCAGGTCCACAGTTCCCTAAAAGTGGCCACACAGGTGGCCCAGGGGATTAAGAAGGCACATAGCAGGCTAGCCTTCATCATCTGGGCCATTGAAGACAGGAGTTGGGAAAACATGTTGCAGCTATTTAAAACCTTGGTTAGGCTGCATTTGGAGTTTTGCGTGCAATTCTGGTTACCTCATTATCAGGAGGACGTGGACACTTTGGAGAGAGTTCAAAGAAGGTTCACCAGGAAGTTGCCTGGTCTCAAGGGTGTTGGTTATGAGGAGAGTTTAAATAAACTGGATTGCTTTCGCTGGAAAGGTGGAGGCTGAGGGGAGACCTAATAGGGGTCTACAAATTATGAGAGGCATAGACAGGGTGGGTATTCAGAGGCTTTTTCCAAGAGTGGAAGTATTAATTACAAGGGGGCACAGGTTCAAGGTGAGAGGGGGAAAGTTTAAGGGAAATGTGTGGGGTAAGCTTTTCATGAAGAGAGTGATGGGTGCCTGGAATGTGCTGCCAGGGAAGATGGTGGATGCTGGCACATTAGCAACATTTAAGAGGCATCTGAATGGACACGTTAGTAGGAAGGGATATGGACTAAGTAAGGGCAGAACATTTTTCTTTAGTTCAAGCATCATGATTGGCACAGGATTTGGGGGGGGGAGGTCCCGTTTCTGTATTGTACTTTCCTTTGTTCTTTATTCTTTTATCATGGAGTGCAGTGGTCCTATAAGGCAGCATGTTACCTTCTCAAGGGCAGCTATGGATCTGTGGAGAGAGAAAGGGCATTAGTCTGAAGTGCTGATTCTTCAGAACTGGGCAGAGGTCGAAATGTATTGGGTTTTATGCTGTAGGAAAAGGTTGTGGTGGGATAGGGGAGAAGTGGAATGTGATGTTTTTCTCTCCACTTTTGCTGCCAGATCTGCTGCGTTTTTCCAGCCTCTTCTGTTTTTAGTAAGGAAGTAATTAGCTGTGTGAAGCCGACGTCCTTGAAAACTGGCAGTAGCTCTGTAGTAGGCATGGTGAGTTACCAGATTTGCTTTAAGTAGTAAAATGCCGGTGCATTCGCAGAGCTCCTCCTCTGCAGAAGTAAATTCCTCTGACCCCTTAATGCTGAGAGATGAAATACATGATTGGAAAGGCACTTTGTGTAGGTTTTAAATGATATTGGATATGCATTGGTATCAACTCAACTTTCCTTGACCACACTTGTGAAAACCCTTTTCTTTCAATGTATGGCTCTTTCTTTGTGTGGCATCATAGCCAAGACTCTAGCAGGCTTCCCACTCGCCAGGCTTCTCACATCTATCCCTCAATTTAACCAGAAGCATTTTCAGCGATCCTGGGGGCCCTTATAACTTTAAAGTAATTGTACATCCGTCGGGAGCGTAATTACCTTTCCTAAATCTGCACTGCGTAGCGAACAGGCCAGTGAGGGCATTTCAGTGGATTAGTGATGAATTCGCATGATGGCATTCCTGTTCTACCGTTTTTACCCACCAGTGGGAGGAGAACTCAGCCCCAAAGACGCCATCAGTTGATGCCCATCAATGTGCACGTGTGAGTTAAAACATATGAAACATTAAATATTTCATGACTTGTAGTGTGCATGTATAATTACCTGGATTTGATATTTGTAACTGAAGAAGTCAGATACCGGTGCTATTCGTTTTTAACATGCCTCTTCTTCCCATCTTCCTACCTAAATCACAACCCTCCCCCCACCCCCCCTATTCCTCCCAGTTCAACCCTGCCATTCCTTAAATTATGGTTTTGAAACTTCAAAAGTGACACAGGATGACAGACTTGTTTTGTTTTCATCCCCCTCCACCAGGATGCTGGAAGCCAACAAATTGGTTTTCTTTTGGGAAGTTGTGGTGTTTCTGTAGCTTTAACTAGCGATGCTTGTCATAAAGGTTTGCCCAAAAGCCCAACGGGGGAGATTCTCCAGTTCAAAGGTAATTGGTTTTCATGTTTTTTAATGTGAATTTTACTATTTTTCTGTTGCTGCACTTTATTGTGATTAACTACTTGGCTCAAGTTGCTCCCATAGTGATTATAACAGCTCCATGAATAATAGATTGGACTTTTTTTAATGCCTAGTGGGATATATTCCCACAATTTAACATGACCCTGTTCTTCAGTAAACCGTAACTCTTAGTTTTAATAACTCCCCTATTTAACAAAAATAAGGTAACCAATTTTTTTTAAATTTGAAAATCGACAGGCATTATTACTTACAAATATGTTTAAAAAGTCTAGAATTTGTGCTGTGAAATGATGTATGAGCATCTGCATCAAAATCCTACGTTCGCTATTAATAGAGATATTAATCCATTTAGAACAAACATCTGAAAGCCATTATTGAAGTAGCAGAGAACTGAATTTCATATGAATAATGTATCAAGTATTTAGAAAGTTAGTAGAATCAATGAGAACGCTGTTTCTTCACCTCTGGGGCCAAGCTTCAAATTCATTCCAAACTAATGGGATCAGTGTATTCTCTTTGACTGGAGTTTTAAAGAAAATCCTTGAGTCTACATAGAAACATAGAAGATAGAAGCAGGAGGAGGTCATTGGGCCCTTCGAGCCTGCTCTGCCGTTCATTACGATCATGGCTGACATCCAACTCAATAGCCTAATCCTCCATAACCTTTGATCCCATTTGCCCAAAGCGCTATATCCAGCTGCCTCTTGAATACACTAAGCCTAAGAGCGGGATTTTCTGTATGTGTGCTATTGCCCTGCAGTGGAATCTTCTGCTCCCAGCCTTTGTGATAAGGTTCCCCGCTGCGTGCACCCCTTGCCACCGAGAAACCCACGATGGGATGCACTGTCAGCGGGACTGGAAGATCCCGCTGGCACGAGTAGCTGGAAAATTCCAATCCAGGTGTTCACTGAACACACATTCAAACACAAACACTGGAACACCTGCCATTGAACACGAGTTTTGCTTCCGTTTCTTCCATTGTCCCATGTGGTTTCTCAGACCGCTAATGCTACTGTAGTGTCTGCTACCTCCCACCGTCTGCTGCCTGCTCCCTTGTCAGCCGTCACCTGCTCGCCGTTATCTTCTCTCTTCCTCTCTCTCTCTTCACCATTCCCTCCTACTGCCTTCCGTCCACTTCAGTCAGCCCTCACTACTTTGCCGCTCTCTCTGGTCTCTCTAATCCCAGCATTCCCCTTCGCCACTCTTTCCACTCTCTTCGTCTATTCCTCAAGTGACCCCCCCCCCACCCTCTTCTCTACTCTTTTCACCGCTTCCTTCCCTCCCACCTTCCTCCTACTCTCTTTGCTGCTTCTGTCAGTTTGAGTGGGAGAGAGTGGCAGTGAGAAGTGTGGATTGCAGGAGGGGGCAAACGGGTTGGGAGGAGTGCCAAGGTAGAGAGGAAGCAGGAAATAACAGCAAAAGGAGTGTTGAAGGGAATGGCAAGTGGAAGGGAGGTGGAAGTGGGGACAACATAGGAGTTGAACACTGCGGACCGTAGAGGGAAGTACAGAACGAGAAAGAGGGAAACGGAGGGATCAGAAAGAATAGCAGAGGGAGTGGGAGGATTGGGAAATGCGAGAGAGCAGAAGCAGGAGAGAGTGATGAGTGGAGTGAATTGGAAATGGGAGAGAGCGTTGAAGGGAGTGGGGAATGGGAAATGGGAGAGAGCAGGGAGAATGGTGAGGGGAGTGGGAATGGGGAGAGAGCAGGAAGCAGGAGAGAGCAGTGAGGGGCATGGGAAACGGGAGAGAGCAGTGAAGTGAGCAGGAATGGTGAAGGAAGCTGAAGTGAGAGTTGGGGGAGGGAACAGGAAGTGGGGAATGTCAAAGAAAATGGTGAAGGGAGAGGTGATGCGAGTGAAGGCAGGAGGCAGTGAGGACAGTGTGTTTGTTTTCTCTTTGATGCTGACAGCTACCTGGGACAGCTTTGCCAGTGGCATCACGCTCTGCAACTCATTGATCTGCACAAACTATGAATATATTCTGCAATTATTAATTGAGAAAGTTAAGATCAGAATAAGTATAGCTCTGCTACTATAACATATTACATAAATTATGTATATTTTTGGAACACATTCGCTATCTCATTTGTAACGGTTCAGACTTGCTTAATGGCTGTTATCATAGCCAGTCAGAAGACTCTTTAGCAAGTGGGATTTAAAATTAAATAATTATTAAGATAATTATTGGATTTTTAAAAAATGTGTTTGAGGTCCTGCAAGTTCATATTTTATATTTGAAAGGATTAGGTGGAGGAAAGCTTATATTAATTAGAATAATTGGAAAAATATTGCCATATTAAATGCTTCAGCATTCTATCATTTATATGGACTTGGCTTTTGTCAAATATAGTCTTAAAGTTTGGTTAGTTTTATAGTTTTTTTTAAAACACAATTCTTTAATAGCTTATTTAATTTGTTCAAATGATTAAGATCTAGAAATATATATCAATAAAACAATGCATTGCAAGTAAATTTCTTGCATGTGTACAAAAATAAGGGAATGCTAGTTGAATGATTCTTTTTATTCTTTTATGAGAAAGGCAAGGCCCATCCCTAATTAACCTTCAGAATGCGGTGTTGCGAGCTGCCTTCTTGAACCACTGAAGCCCATCGGGTGTCAGTGCACCCACAGCGCTGATAGGGAGGGAGTTCCAGGTTTTTGACCTGGCGGCAGTGAAGGAATGGCGATGTAGTTTGAAGTCAAGGTGACTTTGAGGGGAACTTGCTTTCATTTGCCCGCTGCCCTTGCCCTTTGAGGTGGCTGAGGTCGTGGATTGAAAAGTGCTATTGAAGGAGGTTTGGTGACTTGTTGCAGTGCACCTTGTAGATGGCACTTGCTGCTGCTGTGGTGGAGGGAGTATGTTTGAGCTGAAGGATGGAATGCCGCTCAGATGGGCTGCTTTGCCCTGGCTTGCATACAGTTGAGTGCTGTTGAGCTGCAGTCATCCAGGCAGCGGAGAGTTCCAATACACTCCTGACTTGTGCATGAGAGATGGTGAATCAGGATGTGAGTTACACGCTTCTGAAAAATTCCCAGCCTCTGACCTGCCTTTGTACCATTTATATGGCTGGTCCAGTTAAGATTCTGATCCATGGATGTTGATGGTGAGTAATTCAGTGATGGTGACACCATTGAACGTCAAAGAGAGATGATTTGATTTTCTGTTGATAGAGATGGTCATTGCAACAGCAGTTGTAGAGATTAATCCACGTCATACTTAACAGACACCCAGCCTGAAGGCTGTCCGGGTCTTGCTGCATTCGTACACAGACTGCTTCAGTATCTGAGGAATCACGAATGGTTTAATCATCAGAGAAATTCCATCCTTCTAATCTTACGATGATCATTGACGAAGCACTGAAGATAGTTGGGCTTAGATACTAACTATGCTATGGAACTTCTGCAACAATGTCCTGAGCCTGAGATAACTGGCCTCCAACATCCATGACCATATTCCTTTGTACTAGGTATGATTCCAAGCAATGAAGAGTTTTGCCCTAATTGCCAAAGACTTGAGTTTTATAATGGGTCCTTGATGCTACACGTGGTTGAAAGCAGCCTTGATTTCAAGGACAGTCACTCTTACCTCGCCTCTTGACAACAGCTCTTTTGTCCAAGTTTGGACCAAGGCTGTAATGAGGTCGGGAACCATGTGGGTCTAGCAGAATCCAAACTGAGCATTGGTGAGCAGGTTGTTATTGTGAAAATGCCAATTTGATAGCTCTGTCAGTGGCATCTTCTGTCACTTTGCTAAGATTGAGTGTACACTGATGGGATGGTAAATAGTCAGATTTACCCTCCTCCTTGTAGAACCACAGCTATCTGAATCAATTCATGTCAACGGACCTTGTGACTTAAATCTCTGTAAAGGTTTGTGTCACTGATAGAGTTGCTAGATCACTTCACTTGGGATAGCTACGATGAGCTGACATTATTTTTTGTTATTTTGTTTTAGGTTGGCCACGGTTGCTGTGGTTTGTAACAGAATCGAAGCACCTGTCTAAGCCTCCTCGGGATTGGTTTCCTCATATCAAGGATGCAAATAATGACACTGCATACATTGAGGTGAGAGGAACTGCAAGCTAGAAACAAAATGCTTGCTAAATAATTGACTTGTTCAGTGAGTGTGCATTATGACTTGTGAATTGTATGTGCTTAAAAAGAGTAAGGTTTAATATCTTTAAGATATGTTAGGGGGGTTTATAAAGTGGTGCAAATTGCAGGATCAATTAATTGGTATTTGCCATCAAGAGGGGCATAAGAGGAAAACTACTCTTCCATCAACTAAGCAATGAATCTGTCCAACGTCATGAGCATGTTTACAAGCTAATTTTTTAATATCTTGCTGTCATGAGGACAGCATTGGTTCCAGGAGGGGAAAACTGAGGACTCCAGAATCATCACTGTGAAAATTGCAACTTAGAGTTGCAGTTATTAGTGAAGCCTATTTCAAAGTCTGACTGTCTTTGCAAGCAAAAGAGTGAAACAGTAAAGTCAGTAGCATCCTGAACTCTGAGCCAGAGGCTGGGGGTTTAAGTCCCACCCCAAGGTTTATTGCATGAAAGGTGCATCTGTTAAGTGACCAATTCTTCCAATGCACCTATGGCAGGTGGTAAAAATAGGAGGGTTTCCTAATCAACTGCCTTCAATGAATAAAAACAAAACATTACGGATGCTAGAATCTGAAACAAAAACAGGAAATGCAGGAGAAACTCAGCAGGTCTCACAGCGTCTGTGGAAAGAGAATAGAGCCAGCATTTCGGGTCTCCATACCCCTCCATCAAAGCTAAGAGCAAAGAAAATTAGAAGAGACAGATGGACTGAAGATGTTCTGCAAAACGATCACCCGGTCTGCGCTTGGTCACTCCGATGTAGAGTAGAACACCTTCGGTCCATCCGCAAGCAGGCCCAGATCTTCCTGTTGCTGGCCACTTGAGCACACCACCCTGCTGTCCTGTCCACATGTCCGTCCTTGGCCTTTTGCAATGATTCAGCGAACCCCAACACAAACTAGAGGAACAGCACCTCATCTTCCGATTGGACAGTTTACAGCCTTCTGGACTGAACATCGAATTCAACAACTTCAGAGGATGAACTCGCCCCGCCACCTTTACCCTGTTTCCATTTATTTTGTTTCATTTCTCCTTTTCATCCCATTCATCCGTTTTCACTATCCTTCATTCCCACTTCCATTTGCCACTTCTCCATTCTTGCTCTCCATCTTGCCCCCATTACACCCAGCTGTCCTTCAGGGCAACTGCCACATTTCTTTGGCAGTCCATTAAACAGCCTATACCTCTGTTCTGCCATTCACACGTTCTGATCACTTAATGGACTCTTTTAGCACTTTTCTCATCGTCCCTCATCATCATTTATTTTCCCTTTGTCTAATTACTGGCCCCCTCCCCCTCTCTCATAGTATAAAGCTCTTCTGATTCTCTTTGCCCTTAGCTCTGACAAAGAGTCATCCACTAGAAATGTTGGCTCTATTCCCCCTCCCCAGATGCTGTCAGACCTGCTCCAGCATTTTCTGTTTTTGCTTTTTAAAAAAATGTTGGGTTTTCAGACAGCTGGATTTGATGTACTCTACCTGCATAAAACATAACCAAAGATCCCAAAACCAAAGGTGCATAAAAAACAGTTGCTGAGCCAAAGATTTGAAGACTATTTATTAGCTGCTTGTGGAAATGGCTGATTTTGCAAAAACTCAAAATAAGCTATTTTAGTCCCATTGGTGTTGTGGTTTAGGGAATTATTAGGAATGATATTTGATGTTGGGGCATTTTGGACACTGTTGAACATGATTTGCATAGAAAAATAAATCTAAGGCAAAATTTGCTAATTTGCTTACCTAAAGAAAAGATTTTGGGGGTAATATACTGAGGAGCATAGAGAGACCAAAAATCATGGTCAATATGCCATTGAATACAGAGATGACAGAGTTTGCCACACAAATTATTAGCTTCAATCGACATAAAGGCTATTTATTGTTCTTCACTCTTCCTAAATTGTTCAACGTAAGGAAATAGTCAAAAGACAGTACCACAAGTGAACATTATCACCCCTCCAATTCTCTTGGTCTGTTTTTATTATTAGTACAAGACATGTAAAGATGGCAGCGTGCTAGGTGTGACTGTGACACGAATTGCACTCCTGACTCATTGTCAGGCTCTGACTCAGGCCTGTGCGTACACAGAAGGTAAGGGTTCCTTTGCGTTTTCAAACTTATTCCACTGAGTAAAGTATTGGCTGGAGTGTAATTGTGCCATCTGTAGGTGATGAGGTGCTGATGTCATTGCAATGAAGTGGTGGCCCTTTGTAATTTAGGTTGTTTCATTTTAACTTCTAATACTGTGGGGGTAAAGAGGCGAAAAGTGTGCAGAATATTTGGCTAGGTAGTGCAGCTTTTACTGATTTTGACGTTGTGTTGTTATGCTTTTGCAATGATTCTCTTTCCTCTTCCCCCTCCCCATTGCTGCTACTGTTTCCATCTCATGGTGTACATTCCGGTTATTTTTAATGTTGTTTGTTCACACACATGGAAACAGTCTCAGGTAGAGGAAATGCATAGAATATCAGTTTGGTACTTTGGTCTCATAACTTTGTTATTTTGGATCCCCATTTCTGATTGCTTCTTGCGTTAATGTTGGCTAAGATCAGGATCAGCTGCAAAGTCCCCGCCATCGATTTCCTTCCAACATTGGCTCAGCTAAGGTGTAGAGTAGCCATTTGGGCTGGACTCCAGAGGGCAACTGGTGTTGTGAAACTCAGGAGTAACACAAACCAATGCCGTTAGGAGAGGTGGAGGGGGAGGAGGAGTGGAGAGAAGGTTGACAATATAAGAAGCAGCATGAAAAACTCAGGCTTCACTCTGATCACAGCCCATGGTGTAGACCTAATTCAATAGCAGGCCAGCAGCAACTGAGTTGGCAGTGTTGGTAATGACTCACCAGTCTGTTGTTTCCATTTGTGATTGAATTTGAAGCTGAAATTACTTGCTGCCTGAACATTAGCAATCTCTAATGTGGATTTTTTTTTTAAATTTGCCATTCCTCGTGGTAATTTTAGAATGAAATTGGATGTTAACATTATGCAAGTACAGATTGTGTAATTTCTAGGTTCTACAATATAAGCCACCTTTTAACTGCAATTTTGAAAAACATTCATAGAGGTTTATAAAAATCATGTGGAGTACATGACTAGCCAAGGTCTTTTCCCCAGGGTAGGGGAGTTCAAAACTAGAGGGCATAGGCTTAAGGTGAGAGGGGAAAGATTTAAAAGGGACCTGAGGGGCAACATTTTCACACAGAGTGTGGTGCATTAATGGAATGAGATGGTAGAGGTGGGTACAATTACAACTTTTAAAGACTTTTGGACAGTTGCAGATAAGTTTTTTTGTTTTGGAGGATAATGATTTTTAAGAAGAGTTCACAATAATGTTAATGCTTCAAGAATATCATTGTGATTGATGTTTTCCTGTAGAGTTGCTCATGTTTTGTTAAACTTTATTCCTAATGTACATTTTTATTGATATGATATTCATGGATAGGAAAGGTTTAGAGGGATATGGGCCAAATGCGAGCAAATGGGACTAGTTCAGTTGAGCAAACCTGTTTGGTGTGGGTAAGTTGGGCCAAAGGGACTGTTTTTGTGCTGTATATCTTTATGACTCCACTTCTTTGGATTTGTAACATGATGTTTATTGGCACCTTTAGTGTTGACTTTAATTAAGTAATAGGTAGGATTTTCAAGTGGCATGCCCTCTCCTGGGGACTCTCAGTCCCCGTAGAATTGAAAATATTACAAGTTTGCATGAAACACAGCTGAATGATATATATTACAGACTTCATTAGTTCAGCTTTGTTCCACTCATGACTGAATCACGTTTGCTTAGTCCCTACTATTGCTAAATTTAATGAAATATTTACAGTAATCTGGTGCCACAGTGTTTTCATGAAGAATGACACACTGAGGTAAAAAAATATGTTGACTAATTCATAAACAGTAAAATTGGGATAGTTAATTTAGATTAACACTACTTCCATGGGTGGCCACTGGAACTTAACAATGGATTAGCATCATGTGCAAATGCAAAAGAACAAAGAAAATTACAGCATAAGCAGGCTTGGAGGTCCTTTGGCCCTCCAAGCCTGCACCAACCATGCTGCCCAACTGGACTAAAACCCCCTACCCTTCCAGGAACCATATCCTTCGATTCCCATTCTATTCGTGTATTTGTCCAGATGCCTCGTAAAACTCAGTATTCTATCTGCTTCCACTACCTCCCCTGGCAGCAAGTTCCAGGCACCCACCATCCTCTTTGTAAAAAAAACACTTGCCTCGTACACCCCCTTTAAACCTTGCCCCTCATACCTCAAACCTATGCCCCCTAGTAATTGGGAAAACAAACTTGTGACTATCCACACTGTCCATGTCCCTCGTAATCTTGTGAACTTCTAGCAGGTCACCTCTCGACCTCCATCTTTCCAGTGAGAACAAACCCAAGTTTCTCCAGCCTCTCCTCATACCCTCCAAAAGAGGCAACATCTCCCAAGCTGTCCACAGTGCCACCGTGCTGCCCATAAACTCCAAAACAAAAATTTAATGCTTCAAAATGAGTGGGATAAATCCAGAAAAAGTGCATATGTCTTTCGAAAATCGATGATAAATAAATAGGCTTGACAAATGTTTGAAGTCCTTGGCAAGTTTATACAGAAGGCCTCGGGTTTTTTCCTAGTATGCACAGAGTTGCGTGCACCCAGAGGGACAACATGATAAATGCCCTTGACGTGGAAAGGGAAGGTAGAGCCGAGCTACCACTCAGTGGCCAAAGCTGAACGTGCAGCTATGGAGATGCCCCGTTGCCTCTGTGGGTGTCAGATTGGCCTGGTGATTATTGAGAAATGAAATTGAATACAGAGCCCAGCACCATACTAAATAGGAAACCAACACACAGGCAAATTATTCCCATTAATCTAATTCTCTTACCAGAAAGCCACCTTCTAAAATTCTGTGTGTTGATCCTCCCTGGTGGTGGAGGGAGATTCGCATGCAAACAGTTGAGTGTGCGGGGGGATTTTGGAGGAATCTTTACTACATTAGGAAATGTGAGAAATTTTATTTCCATTAGGCATCAGAACATTTACTCTCGTTTTAATTGGAGAGCTGCGTTTTAATGTTTATGTTCTAGAGCCTTATCCTGGAAGATTCTCGTTAAGGACTAACAAATAATGAGGTGAAGTGTTATGGAAGTTTCTGTTTTTGTATGGGAGTAGTCCTCTCTGGTTGATATGCTGGCATTGTGCTTGTTCCCTGCCAGGAAAAACAAATCTAATCCTAACTTTATGACTGAGTTAGCCAGTCTCATTTGGAAAGACAAGAAAGCTGCTTCACTTGTTCCTCAGTGTTCCCGGGCAGATAAAAGGGAAGAATTGCTGGTCATTGAGAGACCTTTCTTGCTTTGGATATCTGCCAATGGATTGGAATAAAAACTAGGTGACCATTGGTTGTTAAAGGAATCATCATTGAATCATAATCCTGGGGAAATGATGTTCAGCTTCAAACTTAAGGGGGGCACAGTGTGTTGGGGGGGGAATCCTCCCAAAATAATTGTAAGTGCCAAATTTGCAAAAAAACTGGAGGAACTCCCACTGATCTTTTTTTTAGCGTGATTTTCAGAATGAATCTCCCATGCTCAACAGCGCAGAGTGCCCTAAAGTGATTCACTCTGAAAATCAGTGGGCAGAGCCTATCCCTACCTCAGAGGCCAGGAGCATAGCGCTGAGTGGGCCATTGCGCATGCACCGATCTGTCAGTGCTGGGATCAGCACATGCGCTGTGGCCACACCGCCCCCCCCCCCCAGCTGCCGGTCTGCCCAATCACTGGCCAGCTCAGTGACCACCCATCGCTGGCTGTCTGACACCCCAACCCCCGATTGCTGTCTTCCCAAACCTCACCGGCCAGTCCCCATGTCTTCCCCAACCTCCCCACCCCTGATCCCTGTCAGCCCCAATTTCACCCCCCCGTCCCCGCCCCTCAATCTGGATGGTTAATCCTGATCAACCACCTCCCTTCCTCTGCTACTGATCCACCGATCGCTGTGCAGAATGGCAGTGGGACCCCCCCAGCCCTTACCGATCAGACCACCACCGTCCCCTCCCCCCCCAGCCCTTACCGATCAGACCCCCCACCCCCCACCCCAAAAAATTAGGCCATGCCTCAATAGGCCCCACTCCTTTTGCACTGCCCAATACTTGGTGGGCAGTGCCAGGGGTCCAGGCTGGCACTGCCCAGGGGGCACACCCTCTTACCCTTGACATCCTAGGGGCACCTCCGTGGCCTCTGTTCCCTCCAGTGGGGTTGGGCTGCCTGTTCCCTATTAGTTGGGAGCTGTTGTAAGCCCCGCTGGAGGGAGCCACTCCCAATGGGGGGGGGCGCGGAGACGGTGGCAGGCCCGGAGACTTCAGCCCCAGGACCGCTAATGGGATTCACGTTTAAATACGGAATCGGCTCTGGCACAAAACTGATAACTGCTAAAAACTTGGAGCCGGAGATGTGCGGAGGCCATGGTGCCCAGCGGGGAGCCAGCTAAATGACTTCCGTTAATGTCTTCTGGTCCATTGCAGGCTGGGAGAATCGCCCCCAAAGAGTGACCATTTAGAACAAAGAACAGTGTAGCACAGGAACTTTGGCTCCCCAAGCCTGCGCCGGTCACATTGTCCTATCTAAACCAACTGCTTATATCCCTCTATTCCCTGCTTGTTCATATGTCTATCAAGATAAGACTCTAATGTAACTGCCTCAACCACCTCACTTGGCATTCCAGGTGCCCACCACCCTCTGTGTAAAAAAAAACTCCACCCTCATGTCTCCACTGAATCTTTCCCCCCATTACCTTGAACCTGTGCCCCTTGTAATTGTCATTTCTGCCCTGGGGAAAAAGCCTCCAACTGTTCACCCTATCTCTACCCCTCATAATTTTATAAACTTCTATCAGGTCACTCCTCAGCCTCCGCCTTTCCAGGGAGAACAATCCCAGTTTATTCAATTAACTAAGAACCAAATAACTGCAGTCTCTGAATGTGTTTCTCCACTGAGGAGAGGATGGGTATTGAGAGACAATTAGAGGGGAAAGCAAATAGATTAAGAATTAACGTTTAGATTTGAAATGAAACTGAGAGGAATATACCCTCTGCTATTTTCCCTTTAAAATCATCATTTTAACTGAGAAAGTCTCGTCTATTTTAAACAGCGGAAACCATTGTGAATGTATTGGATTTTAAGAAAGATGTTGGCTTGTGGCATGGTATTCTTACGGTAAGGTATTTTTCTATATTCATATTTCTACATTAACAGCATACGTAAGATATAAAACTGTGTTCAGCAGGTGAACTCATTGGAAGGCTCCTACCAGAAGAGTGTGGAGCTTTTTTCTGTAAAAAGTCTGACAACACCAGGTTTTAGTCCAACCTATTTATTTGATAATATACTCACAAGCTTTCGAGGGGACTGCCTCTTCGTCAGGTGAATGGAGAGTTCTGGCCTCAGACAGAGCATATAAAGCACAGACAGTTTAGAGATTACTAAACTGTCTGTGCTTTATATGCTCTGTCTGAGGCCAGAACTCTCCATTCACCTTACGAAGAGGCAGTCCCCTCGAAAGCTTGTGAGTATATTATCAAATAAATAGGTTGGACTAAAACCTGGTGTTGTCAGACTTTTTACTGTGTTTACGCCAGTCCAACGCCGGCATACCCACATCATGAGCTTTTTTCTGACAGAGTTTTGAGAACATGAGGTTTTCAGAAGAGTAATCAGGTCTGTCAGCCCTTCACATTGAAACATGGGAGCAGGAGTAGGCCATTTGGCCCATTGAGCCTGCTGCACCATTCAGTTAGATGTTGGCTGATCGTCTACTTCAGCGCCACTTCCCCCTGCTAACCTTATATTCCTTGATGCAATTTGTATCTAGGAATCTATCAATTTCTGTCTTGAACATGCTCAATAATTGAACTCCCACAGCCTTCTGGGCTAGAAAATTCCAAAGATTCACCATCCGGCTCTAAGTAAAGAAATTCCTCCTCATCTCGGTCTTTAAATGACCTCCGTGGCAATCTGAGACTCGGTTCCCTGGTTCTTGACTCACCATTTACAGGAAACATCCTATGTGCGTCTATCATATCTCACATACCCTGCAAGAATTTTGTAAGTTTCGGTGAGATCATCCCTCATATTTCAAAACTCCAGAGACTACAGGCCTTGTTTCCTCAATCTGTCCTCATAAAACAATTCCATCATTCCAGGGATTGGTCTGTTGCACGTCCATTGCTTTGCTTCTATGGCAAGTACATCCTTGCTTATATTTTTAGACCAAAACTGCACGAAATACTCTAGATGTGCTCTTGCCAAGGCTGTGTAGAGTTGTGGCCCGACATCTTTACTCATAACCAAATCTCCTTGCAATGAAGGCGAACATATTATTTGCCTTTGTAATTGCTTGCTGCACCTTTGTGCCAGCTTTTAGTGACAAATGAACAAGTCGCTTTGGGCACCAATACTTCCAACATCTCACCATTTAAGAAATGCACCATCTTTCTGTTTTTTTCCACCAAAGTGGATAACATTTTTTCACATCATAGTTCATCTGACATGCTCTTCCTTATTTATTTAGCCTGTCCGAATCACCTTGAAGCCTCTTTGCATCCTCCTCACAATTTACATTCCCATCTAGCAAATTTTGAGCTATTATAGTTTGCCCCCACATCCAAATCATTTTATAGATTGTGAACAACGATGGCTCCAGCACTGACCCTTTTGGTACCCTATTAGTAACAGCCTGCCATCCTAAGAATGACCTGTTTATTCTTACTCTCCTCTTTCTGTCTGTTAACCAATGGTCAGTCCATACCAGTATATTACCCCCAATCCTGTGTGCTTTAATTTTATCTACTAACCTGTGTGGGACTTTCTCAAAAGGCTTCTAAAAATTCAAAATTCAGAATATCCACTGTCATTCTTGTAACTACGCTACAAGTACCATCCTCAAAAAATTCCCAACAGGTTTGTCAAACATGACTACCCTCTCATAAATCTATGTTGACTCTGCCCAATCATATCATTACCTTCTAAGTGTCCAGTTATCACATGTTTTTTCTCTACTACTGACATCAAACCAAATGATCCATAGATCTCCGTTTTCTCTCTCCCTCCTTGTTAAATAATGCAGTTGCATTTGCTATTTTCCAGTCTACATCCCAGAATCTGTAGAAGTTTCGAAGGTAACTGTTATAATTCAGGTCAGAAACTCCAAAATGTTTTATGAAGCCTGCCTGGATCATAGATTTTGCACTTTAAATTTTGGCACGGGTGAGCATGGTATGTTTCACCTCAAGTATGATTCCAATGACCCATTAGGGAGCTTTTATCAAACAAAGTTTATTTAGGAATATAGTTAACATGTATGGAAAGAAAATTAGCAATAAGTTTTATCAATTATAATCAAGACAGAAACAACAATGATAATGTATAACCCTTAACAAATATATCTAAGATGTTCCAATCAAACAAAACCCCCTTTAGACAAAAAACCCTTTGCACAGGTTTAATGCAGCAATGCCATGTGATACTGGGATTGAATCCTTTGGTTGGAGAATTGAAATCCTGATTTCCCGGTCTTGTAACTTCTAGCAACCCCCTGAATACACTCTGAACAGTTTGAAGTCAGAACAACTTCCCAGAACACCAGGGAAAGACTCTGGTCAAGCCACCAACAGCAGATGTTCTAATCCAGGAAGGGAAGAAGCCTTGCTTTCAGCTAACCAGCAGAATTTCCAAAATCAGAGACACAAAGTAGTTGTTTAGTTTCTCCCTTACAAGTTATTTCCTTTGACCAGGTGCAACCTGTAACTTTTTTTGTTAGCCTCAGTTGACTCATCTCCTCAAGTAATGTGTGGTTGTTGTAAACCATTTAATACTTCTTGAAATATCAGTCATTGCCTGTCAGACCTTCAGTGTGTTTTTCCAAATCCATGATAGCCAATCTGCCCCTCGCACTTTCATGCTTCTCTTTGTTCAAGTTTAAGACCCTAGTTTCTGAACTATTATCACTTTCAGGCCACCTCCCATGTCTTCAGTTCTACCATCTTTTCCTGTCAGCATTTTCTTCTTACAAGTATATTATTTTCTGAGGCAATTAATATCACCTTTGAATTTATGTAAGTAACCTTTACTCATTAAAAAAAATGACAGAACAAAAGAGGACCAAATGTCCTCATCCTGTGCTTATATGTTCTGTGGCCTTGAATGATTATAGGTTTGGTTTTATCATTGCAAAACAATTGCTCTGATTTTTCTAGCTCTCCAGTCATTGCTGTAACTCAGTTACAGTTATCATATTGTACATTTTAAATGGTAAACACATTTCTTTGTCTTCAGATTTTCATAAATGTCAATATTCATTTGCTTCATTAAGTTTGATCTTTGGCCATCCATCTGGGTTTCAATTGAGTCATAGATAGGAACACTTAGAATCATGTGTCACTGGCTGAGAGGTAAACTGAAGAGAATTCACAGTGGCTGTTTCACACGAGAAGGTTGTGTTCTCCATATATAATTTTTCAGTAGATGCCATACTATTTTTTTAAAAAAGGAAAGTGTAGGAATGAAGGTTTAAAAGATTCCATTTCTCAGTTGCGTGCAGTCAGCTCACCTTTCCCTGTGTTCCAGAAGTGATGCATTGCTCATAAAGCACTTTTAAGCATTTACAGTGCATCATTTTAACATGGAAACGATTGATGTGCACAATGAGCAATATTGAAGCTTAATGACTGTTGTTATGCACTGTCAGGTTGCTCGCTGCACACACTTACATCTCTTACTCGTCTCTTGTGTTCCCAGACTGTTAAGTCCCAGAATTGAAAGTAGCTTTATTGGAGAATATAGGGGACGGCATAAACTTTTGAAGCGGTGGACTTGCCCTATTACAATATGAGCTGCAGCTTGGCATATAGTTAGTTTAATTGTAAAAGTGCAGCTCCCACTCAAGCCCAGTTGGTGAGAGAGTTCATCTATTTGGAGATTAGCTATGCGGATATTAAATCTTGTAATTTTCAGGGAAAAATGGATAGAAGTAATTTTATTTAGCAATGAAATAAGCTGGGAAGAAAAATACAATATATAGTGTCCTCTGCTTGTGATCTAGGCCAATGACATGACATATTTTGGCTTGTGTTTTTTTTGGAAAGCACAGATGTCAAGTGGCTGCCGATAAAACAGACCCACTTCTATCACTGTTTCATTACACTGAATTACTCCAGCTAAGCATTCTTAATCATTATAATGCTGATGACAATTTGCAAGTACTTAACATTTGTGCCGAGAATGGTGATTTAGTATAATTATGATAAACTGTATTTCAAATCAAATGCATATTTATGAAAGAAAAATGGTTATCGACTATTTCTCAGTGCAGTGTTTTCTTATTGTAATTTACTTTCCCTCAGAGCGTTATGAACATGATGCATGTTATCAGTATTCCATATTCATTAATGAAGGTGAACCCCCTTTCGTGGATACAAAAAGTTTATGCATATAAGGGTAAGTACTGATAAATATGTAGAAGGCACTTTTAAGGAAAACGTATGATTGCGTATTATTCCCATGTTTTCACTGATAAGAGTCTGAGTACGTCTTTTAATTTTGATTGTTAATGTAACAAAATTGCATTCTAATCAAATCTGCATAAGAGTGCTAAGATTTGGGTTTTATTTTAAAATTAAGGGTGAATTCGGAGAGAATGATTTAATGATATGTAATTCCAGCTAAAGTGGCATGTGTGAAGTCTAGAGACATGCATTGGGCCTTGGTGGCACACAGAGACCAGCGAGACATTAACCTCACTTCACTACGGATGCTAATTGTGGCAGATGGAGCCAATCCTTGTAAGCAGCTACCTCTTTCATTAATCCTTTGTTTTAACAAAATGCAGCATAAATTGTTCAATATGTAATTTGGAACATTTTAACCCCAGTGCAGTATTTAAAGTAATGAAAAGGACGTTTTTGAGAGCAGTTCAGAATAGCCATCTATGACTTACAACGCTTTATCCCTTGCATGGGAATAGGAAGTACGAATAACATACTGCACTTAACTGCAGAAATCTCTAAATTTGCAAAGTACAATTAATCCAGGTAATTGCAGACCAATGAGTCTTACATTAGTGGTAGGGGAATTATTGGAGAGGATTCTTCAAGACAGCATTTATTCCCACTTGGAAATAAATGGACATGGAGAGGCAACATGGTTTTGTGAAGGGGCGGTTGTGTCTCACGAACTTGATCGAGTTTTTTGAGGAAGTGACGAAGATGATTGATGAGGGTAGGGCAGTCGATGTTGTCTACATGGGCTTCAGTAAGGCCTTTGACAAGGTCCCTCATGGCAGACTGGTGCAGAAGGTAAAGTTGCATTGGATCAGAGAGGAGTTGGCAATGTGGATGCAAAACTGGTTTGGTCAAAGAAGACAGAGGGCAGCAAGTGGAAGGATGCGTTTCTGAACAGAGGGCGGTGACAAGAGGTTTTCCTCAGGGATCAGTGCTGGGACCTTTACTGTTTGTAATGTATATAAATGATTTGGAGGAAAATGTAACTGGATTGATTAGTAAGTTTGTGAACGACACAAAGGTTTGTGGATTTGTGGATAGCGATGAGGACCATCAGAGGATACAGCAGGGTATGGATCAGTTGGAGACTTGGACGGAGAGATAGCAGATGGAGTTTAGTCCGGACAAATGTGAGGTAATGCATTTTGGAAGGTCTAATACAGGTAGGAAATATACAGTAAATGACAGAACCCTTAAGCAAAGGGATCTGGATGTACAGGTACACAGATCATTGAAAGTGGCAATGCAGGTGGAGAAGATAGTCAGGAAGTCACATGGCATGCTTGCCTTCATCAGCCGGGGCATTGAGTTTAAAAATTGGCAAGTCATGTTGCAGCTTTATAAAACCTTATTTAGGCAGCATTTAGAATATAGTGTTTAATTCTGGTCGCCTCCTCGGATGTGGAGGCTTTGGAGAGGGTACAGAAAAGATTTACCAGGATGTTGCCTGGTATGGAAGGCATTAGCTATGAAGAGAGGTTGGAGAAACTTGGTTTGTTCTCACTGGAGTGATGGACGTTGAGGGGAGACCTGATAGAAGTCTACAAAATTATGAGAGGCATGGAAAGAATGGATAGTCAGAAGCTTTTTCCCAGAGTGGAACAATCAATTACTGGGGAATTTCAAAATGAATCTCTCACATTCTGTGAACTGCAGAGTGCAATGACAGGAATATTATTAAAATTAGGGGATGGAGTCTATTCCTGCTAGAGGTCGGCAGCATAGCGCTGAGCGGGCCACTGCACATTTGCCGATCTGTCAATGCCAAGATTGGCACATGCACAGTAGCCTGCACTGCCAGCATCCCAATCTTGGCCAGCCTCACAACCTCACATCACTAGCCGTGACTGCACCCACCACCCCCCCCCCCAATCACCCGATCACTGGCTTCCCCCGGTTCCAATCTCCTGATTACCCCCACCCCCCGATGGCCACCCCCAATTGCTGACCTCCCTTCCTCTGTTACCATCAAGTTCAGAGTGGCAGTGGGGCCCCCCCATGATCTACGCCTCTAGGTCCTGCCTTTAACACTGCCTGATGCCCTTTGGGCAGTGCCACTTTGCCCCTCAACCAGTGCCAAGGGGAAAGGCAGGCACTGCCAAGCTGGCAATGTCCACAGGTTACCCCCTTTGCCTCTGACGTCCTGGGGTGCCACCACGGTCCCTGTTCACTCCAGCGGGGTCAGACCATTGGCTCCCCCAAGTGGGAAGCTACTGCAAACCCCCCCTGGAGTGAAACAGCCCTGAACTGACCATGCTGGAAATTCGATGGCCCAAGACACTCACAGGCTATGGTGCCCAGCAGGGAGTCCACCAAACGTCCTCCACTTGAGTCTCCCGGCTGGGCTGGGAGAATCAGTGTTGGGGACCACAGTGCGCTCCACACACGTTCCCACTTGTAGCGATGGTATTACCACTCTGTCCTGCCATAGCTGGCCTACCTTATTTATTTGGTTCCTTTTACTAAATTAGTAACTAGTTACATAAAGTAATGCCACACTTTATAGCCTCATAACTTGCAGATGAGACAATGCCAGCTGCTGGAAATAAAACAAAAGAACAGATAGCAACTCTTACTTCCTCCTCTGTACTAAATTCCCACTTGCATTAAATTCCCAATTTACCTCATAGAGCAATGGAGATAGATGTTGGTAGGCAGTAGGTACTGCACTTCCACCATGGCACCTGATCTTATGCTTTTCTCCCCAAGTGGAGGGGTGTGTGTGTGGTCTGTGTGAGTGAGTACGTGATAGGAAGGTCCATGGGAAAGGCCCCAGACTGCCTGAATCTTTATTTCAGCTGTGGGTGCAAGTCATAAATCACAAGTTATGATTGAAGTTGTACGAAGGGAACTATTGCCTCAGAGTTAAGGGATTTATTTCCAGCAATAAACCATGGTGAAGCGAGGAATCCTGTTTCAAGTGAGTTGACTCTTTTTGATATGAATTTAGTCATGCAAGAATTATAATGAAAGCTGTAGTTGCTTTCACCATTGGAACTGTTGTGCGTATTTCAACTTCTGCAAATAATCCCCGCATTGTAAAGGTAATTTCAGTGCAATTTCCTAACATTTAGTTATTTCTTAGTAAACAGAAAAATACATGAATGGACCTTGCATGAAGAAATATAGATCAGTCCCAAAATTTACAGAAGTGTTATTCTAATATTTTATGATTGTTTTGTTCATTAGGGTCCATTTCTTCCTGTGATGCATTCCTTAATGTCTTCCAAAGCAAAGGATTGCGTCCTGAAGTAATATGTCCTTGTGCCAGTTCACCAGAAGCTCTTACTGTAGCTATCCGCAGGTAAGGCATTGAGTTGTTTGAAGTGCACAGTAGTAAGTGAGGAGGTAGGATTTTTTTTCTCTGTATTGGTGCAACCAGAAGTGTTTTGATGACAAAATTAATGCAGGATGAATACGTAGTTGTCAATTGACAAGCCAATTCCAATGTTCGCTTCATTTTAGTTCGTTATTAATCCTCCTAATACCCTCCTCCTTCATCCTGCCTGGCCCCAAACTGTCTGTCTAGCCCGAGGATCTGAACTGCAGATGTCTTCACAGCTGCTGTCAGTTTGCTTCTGAATCGAGCAGAAGAAGACATATTTCACATTTGCCAACATCGCTTGACAAACAAAAAAGATCAATGTGGTATTTGGTAAAGCTGAATGCAATATTCAGCCCTGCGTTCCATAAAGACCTGCAAGAAACTCTTTTCCCCTGGGTGTCATGATGACAAGTGTGGAAAAGTTGGAAACTGTAGTGGTGTATTCAGTATTCCAAGCACCAAAATAAAAATTGGAGTCCTCCCAACCAAGCAATTAGAATTGAGCAATTATTCTTTCCTTGTAGAAAAGAAATTGATATTTCTCCCCTCTGTGATAGAGCACTCATCCTAAGTGCGTTCCACCAGGGTTTGACGGCAGCAGAGGGATTATAATTCAGAATGTCCTCTGAGACTTGGATTTATACTCAAGACTTCGAATTAGGTGCTAAATGCTTACTAAAGAATACAATTTTCTTTTGATGTGGTGAACAAGAACAGTGTTGCTTTCTTTTTTGTTCATGTGAGAACTGATAACTAGACAATATTCTTCTGTACCTCATTCTTTGAAATTTGATAGAATTTTAACTGTGTGAATATATATGTTAGGCCGACAGATGATACCAACCAGCCACCAGGTCGAGGTGTGCTCTCGATGCACGGCCTGAGTTATGGGGTGATAAGAGTGGACTCTGAAGAAAAACTGTCAGTCCTGACTGTCCAAGATGTTGGACTTGTGATGCCTGGAGGTATAGCTTAATGGAATAAATGTATTTTGCTTCTCATTTCATCAGTTCAACACTGAGATACAATTGATCTCTTTTAAATCAATTGCACTTGCGTTGTTTCTTTTGATAATATCTCAGTGAATTGTTAAAAGAAGTTTTTAAAATATGGCGCACGTGTGTCAAACGTAATAAGAATTTTCAGTGCCCTTGATCTTTAAATGTGGCTTCTTGAATCCAGTTCCATGTTAATTAAATTTGATCATTAGATTTTTATTTATTTCCGTTGTTGAGATCTATTGCTGTTAGATTTGAGGGTATCCTAAAATAGAGGAAGATAACTTGTAACACTGGTTCTTAACTGTTTATTTTCCAATTTGGTATAATATGAGGAAAGATATACAAACCAGTGAGGAAAGGTGTGTCTTGTTGTAATCATTCAAATAAAAGAATATTTGTTAACTTGTAAAAACAAAGGTACACTTAACAACAATGACAGCCATGCATGCATGAATGTTGTCCTAAAGCACCATTCAATGCAGTTTAACTCTTAGTTAAATCCAGCAATAATTATCACCAATTAGTTTTATCTTTGATTTTGGGTTACGTATTTTGACCCTGGCAGTGGCAGAGGGGCACATGAGCACAGCACTTGCCTCCTTGTCCCTCTTGGAGTACATGGTCCCAGGCCCACATTTGTCAGGACCTGCATCAAAGCCCACCTGCTGGGCACTATCTGTAACCCCCGTGACTTGCCTGGGTTTGCAAAACCTCACTTACTGTACTGTCTGGAGACAATACACATCTCTTTAAACTGTGATCAGTGCTCCTACCACTCACATTGTCAGCCACTTCAGGTCTTGAACAGCAGGTTAGGTGTAAGGATTCGCATTCTAATCAGTAATCTCTAAACTGTCTGTGCTTTATATGCTCTGTCTGAGGCCAGAACTCTCCATTCACCTGACAAAGAGGGAAACCCCTCGAAAGCTTGTGAGAATATTATCAAATAAATAGGTTGGACTAAAACCTGGTGTTGTCAGACTTTTTACTGTGTTTACGCCAGTCCAACGCCGGCATACCCACATCATGACTTCCCGCTGAGGGCAGGGGGTGCATCATGGAAGGCCACTGAATTAGGTTTACAGCTCACTAACTACATTACAATGAGCAGCTTTGCACAGTCACCATGTCTCCGCCTGCTTTGGGCGGGAACCTGTTTGGAGCTGACGGGGTGGAATGGGAATGCTGTGATGGGTTTGACACCTAGCAGGGAATCCCATTTTAGGCCTGCCGCCCAATTTAATGGGATTTCCACTAGGGGCAAGCGGGCCGTGAAAATTCCCAGCCTTTATTTTACCCAAGCTTCTTTCATCTTTAGTTTATCCAATTCTTAAATCTTCACTTTGTTCAAGCTTCTTGGCGTAGTAGAGATTTTTCTGTAGGTTGTTTTGAAGTACAGTTACTATGTTAGCGTGACAATAACGTGAGAGTGAAGTTGTAGTCATCAATCTCTATTTGGAAAACTGAAGATGTAACTTGATTCATATTTATTTTACAGTGTTCAAGTGCAGAGATTACCAAAAAACTAAACATTGACTTTATTCCAACAATTTTTCACACAATACAAACGCAGATTTTGTTTGCCTTTGTACCCTCATACAACACAATTAGGGTAACAATGTCCTACCTGATGCTACATAGAATTGCATAGAAATTACAAACTGGGCACTCAACTTAACCAGCCCATACTATTAATTCAGACATTTGAAATGCCTCTTATCTGACTTTCTTCTTCAATGACAACTCTTAGTTCCATGTTTATTTCTTCATAATGGCACAGGTGTTGTAGCACAGGAATAACAGGTGGCACAGTGGTTGGCACTGCTGCCTCACAGCACCAGGGACCCAGGTTCAATTCCATCCTCGGGTGATTGTGTGGAGTTTGCATGTTCTCCCCATAGTTGCATGGGTTTCCTCCCACAGTCCAAAGGTATGCAGGTTAACTAGATTGGCCATGCTAAATTACTCCTTTTCACTCAGAGGGTGGTGAGTGAATGGAATCGGCTGCCGTCAGTGGTGGTGGAGGCGAACTCGCTGGGGTCTTTTAAAAGACTTCTGGATGAGTATATGGGGTTTAATGGGATTGGGGGTTATAGATAGGTCTATAGATTGGTAGGTGTTGATGTGATCGGCGCAACTCGTGGGCCGAAGGGCCTGTTTGTGCTGTAATGTTCTATGTTCTATGTTCCTTAGTGTTCCAAAATAAGTAGGTGAGAGGGATTGGTGGGGTAAATATGTGGGTTTACGGTGATAATTGGGTAGTGAGCCTGGATAAGATGATCTGTCAGATAGTCGGTGCAAACTTGATGGACCAAATGGTCTCCTTCTGCATTGTAGGAATGCTATCAAAAACGTAAGAAAGTCCTGGCATTTACATGGTGCCTGTCACATCCTTGGGATAGTCTACAAATTACTTTTGCTTTTAAAAAAGTGGAATAATTTTTCTACTGTAGACAAATGCAGCAACCAATTTCTACACAGCAAGGGAGGGAATAGAGGGATACAGTCTGAGTAAGAATAGAAGGTTTTTGTTAGTTTAGTTAGGACATCATGCTCGGCCCAGGCTTGGCGAGCCTAAGGGCCTGTTCCTGCGCTGTACTTTTCTTTGCTCAAGGTTCCACAAACAGCAGTTGAATTTCTTTTTTGCCTGGTATTGCTTGAAGGCTCACTGTTGGCCAGAAGACTGAGCGAATTGCCCTGCTCTTCAAACAGAGTATAAGACCTTTTTTACTCCTCACCTAGAAATACAAAATGATGTATATGTCCAATGCCTGATCCAGAAGATAGCACCTCCAACCATGCAACGTATCCTAAATGCTGTATTAGTGTGTGCTTGGATCCTGGATTAGGGTTTACACATAGATTTGTAAGTCTCAGAATCTTAAGGGTTGCAGTTCTTGGAATGTTCTCCAGATCACCAATCTCCTGTTGAAGGTATAGTGCCCCATTCACTCTCAGTCTTGTACCAGTGAGTTACTTAGTATTAAACTAACCTCTTTTAACTTGCAATGAAAAGGTCCTAGGTTTGATTGGAGTATTTGATCAGCCCCATTTTCTCTGGTAGCAACTTTGCATTGGTGGGATGATAATTACTCCCTGTTTCGTTTATCTTCCCCATCCTTGCTAATGAACACCTATCCCCAGTACAATTTGTTTCAAGTATCAATGCTCATTACCTAGCATTTGTCTGTAATTAAAATCAACGCTATGGCTTGTTCACTTACCTCACCCAAGTTCTTCTCAAGTCTAACAACCTCAGTTACAACAGTCATTTAGCTTCACTTTGGTGGTTTTAGAATTGTTTTACTTTACAATAGTTGAGCATCCTCATCAAAATGTTTAAGAATAGTAGAATCAGCAGGGTATTCATTAGTTACTCCATATGCCCTAAGTCGTCTTAGCATTGTCATGTGGGTTTTCCTCCCGAACGCTTTCTGCAAACAAAATTAATTGAATCCACTGGATGGTTTTCATTTGCTGCTTTACTTGCCTCCAAAGAATTCCAGAAGATTTTACTTTTACTTTTCCAAAATTGTTATAGATTACTTACACCATGTGATATAAGTGGATAGCATCCCATATAACGTTCAAATTCCATGCTATGAGATTGATTACCTGGTTTATAATTCATACCTTTCCCCTTACTTCAAACATTCCTGAAGAACCAGATGAAATTTCCTGTGGACATTTCAGAGTAAACTTTCCACTCCCATGTACGATAACAGTGCAGATAATTGGTCAAAGTCACAAAAACAATGGTGACGTGTTACTTGCTATTTTCCAACCTAGTAGCTCTGGCACACGGTGGTGGGGGTGAAGAGGAGGAGGTGAGGGGGCGGTGGGGTTTGGGAGAATGTACAATGGGAATTGCACTGCCCCAGTGTTGGACCTCATTTGTTCAAATAGTACGGCAAACTTCCCAGCCTGGGAATGTTTATTTGTTTGCACCAATAGTACAACATCTTTGATGTGCTTGCTTCAGAAGAACTACTCAGAGATCACAGAGGCAGAATATGTCCCTTCCTAGTTGTCCACGTTGCCTTTTTTCCCTAACTAGCCTCCTAAGAGTACATATCTCTTAATTTGTATTCGCTGGTCTTATTTTCCACTTCTCCAATTAGGTGCTCTTCCTGCAAATTTCAAAGCTCCAAACACGTCTATGAATAATTATTCACAATGTGTTGACTGACTGGTCTCCAGTATCATAGAGGAGCCCATTTGGCCTGTCATTACTGTGCCAGCTAATGAGGAACCATCCTGTGTAATCTCACTTTCCAGCTCCTTGGTTCAGAGCCCTGTCGATTATGACAATTCGTTGCGGCATTATGAAGTTTCCTTACTATGAAAATCAGCCCTTTGATTCTGTGAAGTGCTTTGAAATGCATGCTTTATTGGTCTTGAAGAAAAACACTTCCAATTATATACAGTGGATAGATAGTCAGAAGCTTTTTCCCAGGATGGAAGAGTCAATTACTAGGGGGCATAGGTTTAAGGTGCGAGGGGCAAGGTTTAAAGGAGATGTACGAGGCAAGCTTTTTTACACACAGGGTAGTGGGTGCCTGGAACTCGCTGCCAGGGGAGATAGTGGAAGCAGATATGATAGTGAGTTTTAAGGGGCATCTGGACAAATACACGAATAGGATGGGAATAGAGGGATATGGTCCCCGGAAGGGTAGGACTTGATTTCAGTCGGGCAGCATGATCTGTGCAGGCCTGGAGGGCCGAAGGGCCTGTTCCTGTGCTGTAATTTTCTTTGTTCTTTGTATTGCATTTTATTACTTGGCATTCCCTGCAATGGCATGACTGGCAAATTATGCCAAAATTATTGACATTTGCACTCTTTTGCAATTAGTAACTTGCATTGAAATTTCCTATTGCTCTTATTAGATTGAAACATTAAAAAACTGGCATAAATGCAGCAAACTTGCATTCTTTTACATGGGGGTTAGAGGTGTTGTTGGGCATCGTATTGAAGCTATCTTAGTGAACAATAGAAGATTCCGGCAGAGGTTTTGTTGAATTGATGCTGTCATCAAGGAAACTTTGGGAACAATGTAAGCACCTGCCTTTCTTCAGCCCTTTCCACAGCACATTATTCAGTACTTACAGACCATCGCTGCTCTGAAGAATACGTGGACGTTTTGAACCAATGTGCCCTCAGGACCCTACTGCACAAGCAGTGAGTCTCTCCATTAAGTTTCTTCCGTTTCTCCCCAACAGTGAATGCAAAGTTAGAGCTTCAGTTCAATTTCACACCTGAGAATCCTGTGTTTGAATGTACTTTAAAAAATCCTACCCCAGAATTTTTTTAAAAAACATACATTTTAGCATTATAAACTGGTGGGATTTTCCCAGAGTTATGTTGAATAGTAAGTAAAGACACCTCATTCCTGTGTTGCATCACTTTCTATTAATATTTTCCTCTCGTTAAAAACACACTAATTTGGGAAGCTATGTGGATTTAATTGTCAACATCTCTATAATATAATTTGAATGTAGTTATTTCATAATATCATAATTTAATCAGGAGCATTTTTTAATAATAAAAAACTTAAGTAATAGAATCACTACAGTGCAGATGGATACCATTCAGCTCACCGAGTCTACACCAACTCTCCGAAAGCATCTTACCCAGGCCTGCTGCCTCACCCTATCCCCATAACCCTGTGCATTTACTATGGCTAACCTACACATTTTTGGACACTAAGGAGCAATTTAGCATGGCCAATCCACCTAACCTGCCCATCTTTGGACTGTGGATGGAAACCAGAGCACCCGGAGGAAACCCATGCAGACATGGGGAGAATGTGCAACCTGGACACAGACAGTAACCCAGGGCATGAATTGAACCTGGATCCCCTGAAAGATTTTACTTAAATATTGCAGTTTTGGGCATAGACAACTTAACTTTATGGCCCTGAAGAAAATAAAATATTTTTGTCTTTCTGATTAGGAAGTCACATTCACACATTCTGAATGAAAGCCTCTGCTAGCTTTTGATTTACAAATTTAATGCCCTTACCACGTGCCGTCTTTATTTGACAGATATGTCATTAGCCCCAGATTGGGTGACGATGTACCAGAATAGTGTAACCTTTGGAAAGGTTATGTTGCTGTGCTAAGGTGGTCAGGTCATATGTTTTTTTCTCTGCAGGTGTGATGTGTGTTGTAAGACCAGAAGGAATCCCTTTACTCTGTAGAACTGATGAAATAGGAGAGCTGTGTGTATGCTCCATTGCTGCAGGTACATCCTACTACGGTCTATCAGGAATGACAAAGAACACTTTTGAGGTATGGAACATGGAACATTTGTCAGCCAAATCTGCATAACGATTATTTTCAAAAAGAGTCCAATTTTTTTATCAAAAGCATCCTGCTCTATAAAAGTGATAATTCAGCAATTCTGATTTTAAGGGGTCAGAAGAATAATTTGGACTTTGATGTGTTAACTGGATGTGATAAGACTGTTCAACAGTACCGAAAATACAGTAGGAAAAACTAGAACGAGAGGGCACAACTTCAGGCTAAAGGGACAATCCTTTAAAACAGAGATGAGGAAGAATTTCTTCAGCCAGAGAGTGGTGAATCTGTGGAACTCTTTGCCACAGAAGGCTGTGGAGGCCAGGTCATTGAGTGTCTTTAAGACAGAGACAGAAAGGTTCTTGATTAATAAGGGGATCAGGGGTTATGAGGAAAAGACAGGAGAATAGGAATGAGAAAAATGTCAGCCATAATTGAATGGCGGAGCAGACTCAGTGGGCCAAGTGACCTAATTCTGCTGTATGTTTTATGGACTTATGATGGCAAATTGTAAGGAGATGTTTTCATACTGAATGTGAGGTATGGGTTTACAGACCTCTGCTAACAGTGCGGAACTTTGCTGGTTAAGTTTTGACCATCTGAATAGGTTGGAGAGGAATTTCCTGGGGTGCTTCTTTCTTCTTTATTGACCGTGTTTTGTCTCTCTTGTTTTTACGTCTTCTGGAAGATTGAAGTGTAATTTTAGTCATGATACTTCAGTTATCATCGTGTTGAGTAGACTTAATGGACTGACTGGTCAGGTGCTTTCCTGTCCATCAATTTCTTGGAATGCAAGTTGTGAAATCAGGCTAGCAAGCCCAATTCACAACAGATCACATTGTGCAACGAAAAAAAAAATTCTCGCCTGGTGGGGAAAAAAATACCTGCAAATGTGTTGAGATTTTGTAACTCCATCCCAATTTATGTTACTTACCCTGCGAGAGAATTCACATCGGCACCAAATGGGGTCTGCAGCTTAAATCTTTCACTAAGTTAGACCAAGGGAACAACGAGGCTTGCCCAGGGATGTCCAGGAGGCCAACGGTTGGAGGATGCGGGGATCAGAAGGCCAGCAATTGGTTGGAGGGGGGGAGGAATGTGGGACCGGCCAACGATCTGGAGACTGGCAATGGGGGCCCACTGCACATGCGTCGACCTCCGCACTGACAGATCGGCGCATGCGTGTGGCCTGCTCAGTACTACCCTGCCAGCTTCCTGGGTAGAAATAGATCCTGCCCCCAGAGTGTATTATGCTGGGGCCCTCTGTGATGCAGTGTCGGATATTCATTCTGGAAATCACACTGAAAAAAGTAGTGAGACTTACTCCCACTTTCCCATACGTTGGGAACTTAGAATTTTTTTGGGAGAATCCAGCCCAAACCTTTGGCACTCTCAATGTCTTGAAGCAGCACTCTTACGAAGAGATATATGCAATTATCCCTCCTTTCCTCTGGATAGCGACAAAGCCTGTACTACTCTTGTGTCTCACCACTGATTGTACAGGAAGGCTGAAAATTTTTATTGACATCTAGTCAAGCAGTCCATCACTGATGATTCATTATGTCCGGGTAATTGTTTTTGTGAAAAGACCCCAGCATTGAGGATATTTCCTGTCAGAACTCCAAACTTGCTTACCATCAAGGTGTCTAACTAATCATCATGGATCATTGTCAACTATCTCAAAACTGTCTTGTTTCCCAATATATTGACAAAAGTCAGTCAACAGGCAAGAATTTCATCCCTGGCAGCTCAGCAGAAAATAAACAGCAGTCAGCAAAATAATGTCCTGATTGATTAAACTCAAAAGTATCCTGGGAGTTAACAATGTTAACTATTTTGCTATATCTGTGCATATTTACTAGCCATTTCATCTCTGTATCTCGTGACAAATGCTTATTATTAAAGACAGATTTTTCATTGTATAACGTTCTTTTTTTTGTTCAAGGCGGTAAATATTTATGCGTATTGTTGATTTTAGTTTTCCTCGTTTATCTTCTTCTCAAGATGTTCCCGATGTTGAGCTCAGGAGCTCCAATCAGTGAATATCCGTTTGTCAGGACTGGACTCCTGGGCTTTGTTGGTCCTGGTGGAATGGTCTTTGTGGTGGGCAAAATGGATGGTTTGATGGTTGTCAGTGGGCGGCGGCACAACGCAGACGACATTGTGGCAACAGCACTTGCCGTGGAACCAATGAAATTTGTCTACAGAGGAAGGTCTGTGTCTTCACTTGGGCTTAAAAGACACACAGCTCCAGCGCTGATCGTGCATGAGATTTTCAATCGTTGGCTGCCAAAATTTAGATTATACACAGTCAACCTTGACTTTTTTAAAATAAATATAAATCTTGCATCTGACAGGCATCCATTACACTTCAGGCACAATACTTCAAATCAGGTGCTTTATTGCAGGTACAGAATGCCTTTAATAGATAGAAAGCTAACCATTGGCCCATAGCCTGAACTTAGTGACCCCAAATTTACCTTTGCCACATATACTAGTAGGAACAGTTACTTATATTCTCATGAGTAGAGTATCTGAAGGGTGGTTATTAAAGGTTTGGAGCTCAGTACTGCATGATCCAGAATACCTATTGGCGATGGATGGGAGATTTGCTAGTTTACAGCAATTACATTCCTTTGATATGGGCATTGATTTGGTATTGTTTGCTTTGGCCTACTTTAATTGAAAAAAAATCGAGGACGTATTATTTTGATAGCTTAAGTGTTTCTTGCCATTGTTAATCTCTTAGTGTGGAAGTCATTACATGCCAATTTTATGCCTCACTCTCATGGTTCAATTCGATCCCTTTGATCAGACTAATCGTTCTTGTCACTCACTCCTGGGCATTCATTGTTCTCTATATTGTCTTCTACACATATCTGATCAAAATATTGTTTTCACATCACTGTGAAAGAACAAATACTTGAATGTTAACATGAAATGCACATAATTCTAATTGAATTGCAATTTGAGCTTTAATGCATTACGGAAATGTCATTCACAAAATTGCCAAATCCTGCACATATTGAATATTTTGGCATGAAACAAAGTTGTATTCTTAACTGTAAATGTTCAAACCATAATGTCTTACAAAGGGAAGAAAAACATTAGCACTTGAGCTGCGTTAAAGAGGCAATGACAATTCTAAATAACAATGAAGTGATGAATAAGACGTAAGGGATTATAATGAAGCAATTCATGCTCAGGCCAAGTTTGAAGAACTTAAGTCCACATATTTATTAATTCATACAAATTTAAGTAAACTTCAGTCAACTAACGTATGTTAACCTTGAAAAATTAGGGTGTTATTGCAATAAAAGAAAGGACTGATAGCTCCAATGAATAGGATCTTGTCTTGAAGTTCAGTAATGTTGTTGTTGGATTACAGAATGTAAAGCTATCGTATTTTGTGATCTTTCCAAGCTTATAGTTTAATTTGATTCTGATCTCTGTCTGTTAACAGAATAGCTGTGTTTTCTATAAATGTTTTGCATGATGAGAGGATCGTAATCATTGCTGAACAGAGACCAGATTCTACTGAGGAAGATAGCTTTCAGTGGATGAGTAGAGTCCTTCAGGTAAAGATGAATGATTAGCAGAAGTTCATTTGATTTAAATATGGCAAAAAGGTCGCTGAGTTTTTGACATTCGATTGAGAGCCTTGTTATTGGCTGGAGATTGTGTATATGGTATAAAGATATGCCCCTATTATCAAGTCCAATGATTTTTTTTGCTGGAAGTGTGATGGTAGGACATTGCCTGAGGACAGAGTTGGGCTTGACTCTGATGACCCCCATCAATGTATTGCCCACTGACACTCACTTACACGTAATTCAAGATTGGCCATTTAGGCGAAGCATTTCAGCTTTGTTGGTGCCCGTACAGTTACACTTCAATGTAAATAGAGGTAAGAGGAGAAAATTACGAGTAAAGAGTTGTGCTTTCAAAAAAAAGCTTTCCACAGTCACATTTTTTGCCTGTGTTGCTTACCCATGGGATCATGTGCTGAATGGAACCCTTTGAAAATAGGCTGGTGAAACCGGCCCATACTTAACTTTAGGGAATTTTTTTTAAAATTAGTGTTGGATATTTGCTCCTTGGATTTGTACTGACAAAAGTTTCATCGGCACTTCGATAATGTCTTTGTTTTCACAAGTATCTCTTCTGCTTGCCAGAAAAGGAATAAATTAGAATGATGAGAGAATGGTTAGAACCTGTGAACTAAAATCAGCCACTGTTTAGCTAAGAAACCATGCCAGTCACCAAATGGACAAGATCACCACTATGTCAAAATTTGATACAAGTTTTAACTCTATAATTTGGGGTTTCTGATCTAGAAACCTTGTTTGTCATGCACTTTCAATCTAATTGAGTTTCTTGAGCATTACCGTATAATGCCAAGCTCTGAATGAAATGCGCATGTACAAGTAAACAATTTTATGATTTTGTATTGAAGTGCAATCGCATGTCAGAGACCATTGGACTGAATTTTACATCATTGATTCTAAGTATCCAGCTAGCATAAAAATGGGAGAGTTCTTGATGTGTTTTTTTTTGGGGAGGTGCAGTTTCATGCCCAATCTTATAAAATTTAGTCATTAAAAATATGGACTAGACTATTTCTAGCTGCTACAGGCAGTGGGCTGGGCTTAATTCACCAGCCAGCCAGCCTGCAGAGGAAGCTATTGCACGTGTGCAGATCTCTGTGTCTGTACATGTGTGATTTCAACCTTAGTGGTCTGACAGATAGAGAGAGAGCTGTCAGAGCCCTGCTGTTGCAGGCAGCCCCACAAACTCCCCAACCAATTGTGAGGCCCCACAGCTGATCGCAAGCGCCGTACTGCCCGAGATGTTGCCCTGCCACCCAGACCTTGCCCTGATCCGATCGTGTTGCAGAGCAACAGCAGCCCTACCTCCCTCCACCACCCGATCCGATCGTAGTGCAGAGTGGCGATGGGCCCCCTCCCCCTCATTCAATCACATTGCAAACTGGCAGCAGATCACCCATTGGCCACCAGTGAAGGCCCTGCCCCTGAAGACCCCACCCCATAGGCCCCATCCCTGGGTACTGCCTAGTGGGCATTGACCAGATACCAGGCTGGCAGTGCCAAGGTGCCAGGGTGGCGCTGCTGGGCTGGCACTGTCTAAGAGGCAAACTCCCCCCTTCCCCTTTGCCCTCAGCCTCCGGTCTACCAGCGAGGTCAACATGATTGTTCTCCATTCATGCTATAAAGGCAAATGAGCCCGGATGATTCGGCACCGGGCTCATGAAACACATGTAAATCAGCATTTAAATAAATTTGAATAAGTTATTCAGCCTTTTGTTCATTTCCAGCAAGAGAATGACCTCACTGGAAATTCAGCTCTTATAAAATCGCAAGAGCCAAACAATCGGGCATGATCTTGAATTCTCAGCTCTCTCACAATTTTACTGGCTTGCTCTGTCCATTGATGGGTGGGATGAGCTGGTAGAATTCCGCCCATTCTTTTCTCCCTTTTCATGTATCAGATTCATTCAATGTATGTTAACAATGCACATTTTTATTTAGTATTGATAAACACTTTTCTCTTTGAAAGTGTGGCAATAGGAGATGTGATTATGTACCTGATACTTGTGTGAATAAATAAATATATGACCTTCTTAACAATCTGTTTTCCTAAAGGCAATCGACGGTATCCATCAAGTAGGGGTTTACTGTTTGGCTCTAGTACCAGCTAATACTCTTCCAAAAACTCCTCTTGGTGGTATTCACCTCTCAGAGACCAAACAGTGCTTCTTAGAAGGTTCCCTCCACCCGTGCAATGTGTTAATGTGTCCACACACCTGCGTAACAAATCTGCCCAAGCCAAGGCAGAAACAGCCAGGTAAGGTTTTCTTCTTCCTAACAAGACACTCAATGTTGAATTATATGCTATATATAAATATTTGAAAGATTAAATTGAAGGAATGTCCAGCATCATCATAAACACTGTGTGGCCGAGGGTAGATTATCATCGTCCTTTTAATTATTTTTGGAGTTTGAAAATGACGTTGTAACATTGAAGCTAAAGTAAGTGACAGATTTTGAAGACTTGGTTTAATGCTGTTGCATCAAATATGCCAACAAAGAATGGATGCTACCTCGGTAGCTTAGTTTCAGAATTAAAGAAATAAGGGGAGCAATCGGTAATCTGCTTGCCCTTTGATGGTCCCAATTTGCTGAAAAGTACTTTGTGGAATTTCCTGCTCTCGACAGAGATTGGTCCAGCTTCTGTTATGGTTGGAAATCTGGTATCAGGAAAGAGGATTGCCCAGGCCAGTGGAAGAGATTTAGGACAGATTGAAGACAATGACCAAGGTAGAAAGGTGAGTATTACTGCATTCATTTCCGCACACTCTGAATGGACCACCCTTTGGCAAGCTATGACTTGACCTTCTGTGGACTGGGTTTTGCCAGTCTGCCGGGTGTTGATTGCAAAATACATCCTGTTCTTCATGTTAACAGCAAACAACCATATACATCTCGAGGGTAAATGGTACAGGTGTGGAGATAGCTCCATCCTAGGTCTTAGCACTTCTCTGGCCAACACCACATTGACTCTAGGTCTAGGTCATGTGCCCGCTTCCTGCTGTGTGGATGGTACTCACATTAACCCTGCATGTACAAACCCTGCTACTACACTAGGGATGTGTTGGGAGGGCCCCAAAAAAAGGCCTGATAAAGTGGAAGGTGGTTTGCCCATTGTATGTTCATTGCCAAGCCTTCCTGCTCAAAGGCTAATTAATGATCACTTCCTGCCTCCACTGGCATTGAAGCAACAGATTCGGAGACCACTAAGGAAACCCTGGCAACCTCCCAGTTGGTTCTGGGATAGAGGGGTTGTGGGGCGGGGGTTGCTCCATTCTTCTGCCTGTCAAGTGGTTTATGGTGGCAATGGCCATCTCAGCAGCAAAGATGCTGCCTGCCCTGTTTGCCCCATCACTTTCCAGCTGTGCTGGGGCCTGTGTGATTGGTTGTGGCACTCCCAGACTTCACACACCTGGTTGTCTGTCAATATCCCCTCACTCTCCAGGTGTAGTCCCAGCAATGGCCACCCCTCCTGGAGGCACTGCTGAACTTCCAGCCTTCTGATTGTCCAGCAGTTCTTGAGCGAAGTCATCTGTCCTTAATCTGGGTGGCAGCCAGTTCATTGACACAATAGGTCTAGTTTACATGGTGTCAGTGCCTTTGCTGGACCCCCAGTATGCTGGAATTTCTAAATTCCAGCATGTACAACTGAACTTGGTGGAATTATAGATTTTTACATTGATTACTGTTTTTTTAACCAAAAATCCATAGTCCATCTTTCGGGATCCTCCTATGGAAATAGTGGGGGCAAAAAAACCGGAATTCAACCAGATGGAAGTGACACCTTTCGACTTGAAGGTTCCAGAACCATTTCCTCAAATTTCAATTTCCTTCTTAAGAGCTATAAAAAGAATTGAGGGTGGCACGGCACAGTGGCACTGTGGTTAGCACTGCTGCCTCACAGTGCCAGGGACTTGGGTTCAATTCCAGGCTTGGGTCACTGTCTGTGTGGAGTGTGCACATTCTCCCCATGTCTGCATGCAGGTGCTCCGGTTTCCCCCTCCTGTCCAAAGATATGTCAGTTAGGTTGATCAGCCATGCTAAATTAATCCTTAGTGTTGGGGGATTAAGAACATAAGAACATAAGAAATAGGAGCAGGAGTAGGCCATCTAGCCCTTCGAGCCTGCCCCGCCATTCAATAAGATCATGGCTGATCTGTCGTGGCTCAGTTCCACTTTCCCGCCCTCTCCCCATAACCCTTAATCCCCTCTTTTATCAAGAACCCATCAACCTGCTTCTTAAAAATATTTAGCGAGGCAGCCTCCATCACTTCAACGGGCAGAGAATTCCAGAGATTCACCACCCTTTGAGTGAAGAAGTTCCTCCTCAACTCCGTTCTAAACCGCCTCCCCTTTATCTTGAGGCTGTGCCCCCTAGTCCTACTGTCTTTTTTGAGCGGGAAGAGTCTCTCCACCTCTATCCTATCCATCCCATTCATCATCTTATACGTCTCAATGAGATCTCCCCTCATTCTTCTAAACTCTAACGAGTACAAGCCTAGTTTATTCAGCCTCTCCTCATAGCTCAACCCCCTCAACTCCGGTATCAGCCTAGTAAACCTCCTCTGCACTCCCTCCAGGGCCAAAATATCCTTGCGCAGGTGCGGCGCCCAAAACTGCACACAGTACTCCAGCTGCGGCCTCACCAATGCCCTATACAGCTGCAGCAAGACCTCCCTACTTTTATATTCAATCCCCCTCGCTATGAAGGCCAGCATCCCATTCGCCTTCCTGACCACCTGCTGCACCTGCAAGCTGGGTTTTTGCAACTCATGCACAAGGACCCCGAGGTCCCTCTGCACCGTCGCCTGCTGCAGTTTTTCGCCACGATAAATATGAGGGGCTACAGGAATAGGGCCTGGGTGGGATTGTGGTTGGTGCAGACTTGATGGACAGAATGGCTTCCTCCTTCCTTTCCGGGGTTCTATGATTTTATGAGTTGTCCCCCAGTTGGTAGGCAGTTGGAAAGGGGACTTGAGGCATGTGTTGTCAAGGTTTCTGATCCATCTTGATTGGCGGATGTTGAATTGCAACTCTGTTGCTCCCATTACGCATCACTGAGTATTATGATGAAAGGGCCATCTCTTGACCCCCACATGTAGGGCCAGCACTGCCTCTGGGTATTTAGAATAAGATGTTCAGTTTCTGGATGTTTGACTCTGTCATTTATGCAGATGGTGTTTCTGCAGTATTGCAACAGAAATTCCAGTTGATTTTGAAAGTCATTATTTTCAAATTAAAATTGACTCATTCTGAAAATGGATATGCCAAGCATGATGCTTTGTCTATTTTTCTTTTAAACTAAGAATCAAACTTTTATTTTTAACTTTTTTTGCACTTGGTGAGCACCCGAACGTTTCTGTGTCACAATTTTATCAATGCATGCACAGAGGAAATGAATATTCCAGAGTATCATGAGCAGCAAGACCACAGATACTTATTTGATTTATTACTGTCACATGTATTAACATACAGTGCAATGTATTGTTTCTTGTGAACTATACAGACAAAACATACCGTTCATGGAGAAGGAAACAAGAGAGTGCAGAATGTAGTGTTATAGTCATAGCTAGAGTGTAGAGAAAGATCAACTTCATGCAAGTTAAGTCCATTCAAAAGTCTGACAGCAGCAGGGAAGAAGCTGTCCTTGAGTCTGAGGTCACGTACCGACCAACTTTTGTATCTTTTTCCCGACGGAAGAAGGTGGAAGAAAGAATGTCCAGGGTAAGCAGTGTCATTGATTGTGCTGTTTGCTGTGTGGAGGCACGGGAAGTGTAGAAGGAGTCAGTGGATGGAAGGCTGGTTCAAGAGGGAACGAAGCTATGTTGGAGGTCTTGTGGAAAGGTTTGGGAGATGGACAATGGTATGGGATTTAAAGGAAGGGATGAGTGGCTTGAGAAGTCACTATGTCAGCCCACTCACCTGATGAAAGAGCAGCGCTCTGAAAGCTCATGATTCCAAATAAACCTGTTGGACTTTAACCTGGTGTTGTGATACTTTTTATTGCCTCTATTTCAGGTTATGTGGTGAAAAAGTTGTTTCTTTTTACTTTTGTTTCATTTACTTACCTCTCCCTCAATTTTTTATTTTGGGAATTTTGCTTCCTTGCTGCAGCAATGTCTTTCATTGGTTCAAGAACTGGACGTGAGAGGAAAAGTTTGCTATTGACACCTACTCTGGTCTTGTGCTTTGTTCCTTTGTACAATCATTATCACTACCTTTTCCTTTTGTTCTGTAACATCTTTAGTATTTAATCTCACTGACACCTTCCCTTTAGTTTCCCCTCGTCCCCCTGCCTTTTTAATTTTTTAAATTCATTTTTGGGACATGGGCGCTACTGGCTGGGTCAGCATTTACTGCCCATCCCTAGTTGCCCTTGTTCAGAGTGTAGTTGAGAATCAACCACATTAGAGTCACGTGTAGGCCAGACCAGGTAAAGAGGGCAGATTTCCTTCCCTAAAGTTCACCAGAAGGGTTCTTCCGACAATCAACAATGGCTCTGTGGTCATTGGTAGCTTCTTTGTTCCAGATATTTTTTAGCGAATTAAAATTCCACCATCTGCTGTGGCGGGATTCAAACTTGAGTCCCTAGAACATCAGCTGAGTTCCAGGGTTAATAGTCTAGCGAAAATATCACTAGGCCATCATCTCCCCGTAGCATAACAGCATAAGTATTATCAAAGTTCAACCTCTCTTGAATTCTGGAAGACAATCATATTGGACTCGAGATGTTAATTCTAGCCAGACATTTCTGGCCCTCCAAACCGGTGGGATTTTCTGGTAACATCGATGTCACACCCTTGGTGGCATGGGGTGCAATCAACGGGGAATCCCATTGACAATGGCAGGACCAGAAGATTCCACCACCAACAGATGGTGCGCTGCCTTCCATCATGAGAAACATGCTGTGGGGAGGCCAGAAAATCCAACCTGCCACCCCATCCCCCTAACCCCCACCCCACCTCTGCTTCTTTCTCCGGAGGTGCAGCCAGTCCTGGGTTTTGTAGCACTTTCTATTTTCATTGCTAAACTTCATTTTCTTTCCTCTACCCCACTCGTCACACTGCTGAGGCATAGTTGTACAATCTTTACCCAATTGTAATTTTCTTTAAGGTTTGGCAATTGTGGTCAATAAAAAGTACTCGTCAGGTTTGGCTAAAATAATGTGCCAATGTTGGGAGATTGAGATTGGTAATTTGCAGCCGAATTTAACGTGACCCCATGGCTGCCCTGCAACCACTCAATAGCCGATTGTCCATTAAGCGAGTTGAGGTGGAGCTTCCCACTTTTCAGAAACAGGTGGTCCCACCTCGGAGTGCTGCCAGTCAAATCAGCAGCCAGCAGCAGTTCTCCTGTACCAAGGGAGCCACCAGGAGTGGTGGTAACTGCCTGTACTGCAGCGACGCTGCAAGGAGGCATTGCGGCACTTGGTCAGTCATAGCAGGTGAGTCGTGGGTTTCACTGCGCTCAGGCCGGCACTGAGAAGGGTCAAGGGGGGGTGGGGGTAGGCCTGAAAAGGGTCAGGAACTTGCGGGCAGGGTCTTGCATCTTGGATGCCCTTCCAATGGCCACCCCCCACATCCCCCAGGGATAGCTACCTGGCTGGGAGCTTGGCACTGGCCTCCCCCGTCACTGGATAAATTGTGCCAGCAGTGGAACAAAGCCCTTACTTGGGCATTCATTGCCCTCTTAAGGGCCTCAGTGGGGCTATGGGTAGGTAGGCCACCCAATGTCCACTGAGAATTAGAGCACTTGCAGGGCTGGGCAGAAAGGCAGCGCGTTTGGCACTTGTTCAATTTAATGCGCTCCCCGATCGTCAAATTCTCAGAGGCTATTTGTACAAAAAAACCTTGTCGGATTTTAGCAGTAAAATAAAGACAGTTTGCGCATTATCAGCTTTCTCACAGGAGTGCAATTTTTAAGCTATAACTGTTTTGCTTTTGTTTCAGTTTATGTTTCTGGCTGAAGTTCTACAGTGGCGTGCTCAAACTACTCCCGACCACGTGCTTTTCACACTACTGAATTCTAGGGTAAGTCTTTCGTTAGCCAATACTTGATGAAAAGCATTTAGTCTATCTCTCAACAATGCCTGGACAGTTTTGCATGTTGATTCACATACATGTTATCATTTACTGCACTATTGTTTCTGAACTGTAAATCACGAACAGACATACAAACGAATTAGGAGCAGAAGTAGGCTGCTTGGCCCTTCAAGCAAGTTCGCCATTTAATATGATAATGAACAGGATAAGGTAATGGCTGGACAGATTGTAACCTCGAACCCACATTCCTGCCTACCCCCGTTACACATTCAGCCCTTTGTTAATCAAGAATTGCTCTAGCTCTGCCTTAAAAAGATTCAAAAACTCTGCTTTCACCACCTTTTGAGGAAGAGAGTTCCAAAGAGACTCTACCCTCTGAGAAAAGAAATTCTCCCTGTCTCTGTCTGATTTGAGCAACTCTTTTTATTAAAACAGTGACCCTCTAGTTCAAGAGGAAACATCCACTCCACATCCACCATGGCAGGGCCCCTCAGGATGTATAAGGTTTCAAACAGATCACCGCTTGCCCTTCTAAACACCGGTGAATACAAGTCCAACCTTTCCTCAAAAGACAACATTCCCATTCCAAGTATTAGCCCAGTAAACTTCTCTAAACTGCTTCTAATACATGGCATCTTTCCTTAAATACACAGTACTCCAGATGTGGTCCCACTAATGCGCTGTACAACTGAAACATAACCTCCCTCTTTTCGTAATCAATTTCCCACACAATAAACAAGCTGTTAGTATTCCTGATTATTTACTGTGCCTGCAAACTAGCTTTCTGTGATTCATGTGTTAGGACATCCAGGTCCTTCTGCACCTCAGGGCTGCATAATCTTTCATCATTTAGATAAGTTTATTTTTTATTCTTCCTGCCAAAATTTCACATTTTCTCACATTATAGTCCAGTTGCCAGACATTTTGCCCATTCAGTTAACCTATCTATGTCTCATTGTGGCTCGTTTATATCGTCTTCACAGCTTACTTTCCAACTTATCTTTTTGTTGTCAGCAAATGTTGCAATCATCCCTTCAATCCCTTCATCTAGGTCTTCTATATAAACTGTAGCAAGTTGAAGCCCCGGCACTGAATCTGTGGCACTCCATTTGTAACATCTCACCAACCAGAAAATGACCCATTTATCCCAGTTCTGTTTCCTGTTACTTAGCCAATCTTTTATTCATGTCAATATCATTTTCTGCAATAATTTTTGATGTGGCACCTTATCAAATGCTTCTGGAAATCCAAGCACAGTACATCCAATGGTTCCCCTTTATCCACAGAACATGTGATTCCTTCAATATAGAAACTTGGGCATTAGGAGCAGAGAAGGCAATTAAGCCCTTTGAGTCTGCTTGGCCATTCAATCTGATCATGGCTGATCTCTGAACTCCAATAAGTTAGTTAGTTAATAATTTAGTTAAAGATCATTTTCCTTTCAGAATACCATATTGATTCTGCATAATTGCCTTGAGTTTTTCCAAGTGCCCTGCTATAGCATTTTGCCTGTGACTGATATTAGGCCAACTGACCTGTAGTTCCCTCCTTTCTATCTCTCTCCTCTTTTGAACGAAGAAGCTTTCTTCCAGGCTAATGGAGCCTTTCCCAAATTTAGGCAATTTTGGAAACTTAAAAATCAGCAAATCAACTAACACCCTAGTCACTTCCTTCAAGACCAACGAATGAAATTGACCAGGACCTGGAGATTGATTGGTCAGCCTGCAGCCCTGACAATTTGCTCAGTACCACAATTTGTTAATGAATTGCATGCGATTGATCATTTGATAATATTGAACCTGGTACTGCCTTGATTATGTTGCTTTTAAACGTGAAAATGTGGCTGGCTGTTCTTCCTTTTGGATATTCCGACAAATAGCAAGAGCTGTGTCTGATGGTGACCAGGTAGGTTCAGTGATTAAGGATATTGAAATGTCAGAATCGGGGTGGGGGTGGACCTTGCAAAGGTCTGTTGATCTTGGGCAGGATTTTCCCATTTTGGGGTGAGTACGCCTGGAAAATCCCACCCATTGAGAATGAAATTTAACTTGAGTTAGAGCACCCAGTGGATGATAGCAAATAGTGATCAAAAAAGCTTTTTTAACTTCATTTATTAATGACACAAGTAGGCTTACATTAATACTGCAACAAAATCACTATGAAAATCCCCTAGTTGTCGCTCTCTGGCCGCTGTTTAGGTACACTGAGGGAGAATTTAGCATGACCAATGTGCCTAACCAGCACGTCTTTCGGACTGTGGGAGGAAACTGGAGCACCCAGAGGAAATCCACACGGACACTGGGAGAATGTGCAGACTCCACACAGAAAGTTACCCCAGCCGGGAATCGAAACAGGGTCCCTGGCGTTCTGAGGCAGCAGTGCTCGCCACTGTGCTTCCCTGGAGAAAATTGGGCTGACTGTTCAATAAGTCGGACCTCTTTTTTTTTTGCAGCACTGCACACGGTGACTGTCATCCCCATTTCTACTTTGTGTCTGTCCATTATTCATTGAACCCAAAGGGACACACTGGAGTAACAAAGTGGCTGATTACTGCTGCTGTCACTCAGGCTTTTAATCTCTTAGTAATTTACTTTGGTTTTTAAGGAGATGAACAGTGGCACCAGCAACTAATAAAATAAGAGTTGAAGCTTAAGCTTGATGTCCTGACAATGAATTCCATTTACGTTAAGTAAATTTCATCTGTATTGCTACAGTTGTCACAGCCCATAACCTACTCCTTTTCACAAAGAAAGCCAGAAAGAAATTGCATCGTGCTTTCATTGTTCTACAGTTTTAATTATTTTTTTGTGTACTAGGCTTGTGACGATGGCTCATTTAATCTTTCTTGGTGTAAATGATTACAGGAAAGCTATGCTGCTGTTCAAAAAGGAAACAGGGCCATCGTGTTAGATTGATTTGCAAACCCATTTTCAAATCCAGAAGCAAAAGCATATTCTCTGTCCTAGGAAATGGTGTGCATCTGCAGACACAGTAATGACAGCTCATTTTAAGCATTACATGCTGGGCTTGCAGACGCTGAACAGTGTGGAAACCTATTTTAAGTTTTCAGTGTGGCAGTAAGACCATTAACTGAAAATTGGTTTCCTGTAGTTTCAGCACTTTTTTGCATTTAAAGTGAAATGTCATTCATGGCATTCGGTTTTAAAATAAAATTGATAAAATCCTTGAGAAGTGATTCTTTCTGTCAAGGCTGAGCTATGCATTTTGGGTCGGAATCAGAATTGAAGGGTCAGGTCCAAGGACTCGAACTTTCTGTGTGGAGTTTGCATGTTCTCCCTGTGCCTGCATGGGTTTCCTCTGGATGCTCCCATTTCCCACAGTCCAAAGATGTGCAAGTTAGGTGGATTGGCCATGCTAAATTGCTCCTTATTGGCAGGGTAAATGCATGGGGTTATAGGGATAGGGCCTGGCTGGGTTTGGGGTCAGTGCAGACTCAATGGACCGAATAGCCTCCTTCTGCACTGTAGGATTCTATGATTCTATGCTTCTAAGCCCACCACCAACACCCCCACCACCTTCTCAGATGCTGAAGGAGGGCAATGCTCATGTCTCCCACATCTTGAGAAATAGGACTTGCATGTTTTGAAAGATATTTTTAAATACATTAATGATGAATCTAGAAAGTCTTGCAAATGTCTTCTTTGTGAACAGAAGGTTTTCTGACATATGCCTACTGTTTTCATCGCAAATTCGACCACTGCCTGAAATGTGGAGGTCACCTTGCAAACTATTCTCAAATCTTTGATTGGCAGAGAGGTGGCTGCATACCTACAAGAAATCAGCAGATGATGCTTCAGAGTGCTGTGTTTCATGAGAGCCACATTTATTGATGGAACCCACTGCATACGCCTCCTCTATAATCAGAACTTATTAACATCAAAGAGGAAAGTAAGCTAATGGACAACTTGGCAGATATGCTTCCATTAATAAAAATATAGTTTAATCCGATGGAATCTCAGGAAAATTTCCTCAAATATAAAGCTATATGCATTTGTGGAAAGGATTTGATGGAATTCACTTTACAGCATCGTTTAATAAATGTCCTATTCATCAAAATTGAACTAAACCCTTTATTGTAAATCAATATTTGAGGTTATCTGTTGGAAGTAAAACTGCAAGAACAAGAAATTGCTTAAAGGACATTTTTAGGAGATGGGTATAGTCATTATAGAATCATAGAATCCCTACAGCACAGAAGAGGCCATTTGTTTCGTCAAGTCTGCACCAACTCTCTGACAGGGTACCTTACCCTCTTCCCTGCCCTGGCCCTGTAACACCAGACCTTTCCCATGGCTAATCTATCTAACCTAAGGGACAATTTGGCATGGCCAATCCACCTAACCTGCACATGTTTGGATTTTGGGAGGAAACCGGAACAATGGGAGGAAATCCATGCAGACACAAAGAGAATGTATGAACTCCACGCAGTCTCCCAAGGCCAGAATTGAATCCAAGTCCCAGGAGCTGTGAGGCAGCAGTGCTAATCACTGCACCACCGTGATGTCCAAAAGAGGTCACCTTAACAGGAGATTGAATCAAAGATTTAGAACTGCAACTTGAAACATAGTTTCAACATAAGTAGTTGCATCCGTATCATCACTCTTCATCATGAGTCCCCCATCAAGAAGCCATTTAGCTGTTTATTCCCAATATCTCTAAATGTTTCTACTTTTCAAGCAACTATTGGATTAGCTGTAGAGAGGTTTTTGGGACTCTGCTTCAACAGATTTTTGGGGCAGAGAATTTCACATTCTAGCTGCGTTTAGTGCCAAGAACTTTCCTATTAACCCCTTTTAATTCGTGTCCTCTTATCATTCTTTGGATATAGTCCACGACTATTACCATTTACCTTCTCATAGCCTTCATAATCTGGATGACCTTTACCAGATCTCGTGACACTTGTGAAAAAACCTTCTCCTCTCTCTTTGTTAATCCTAGCTTTTCCGCACTGTAATGTTTCCATCAGTTTTACATCCTCTGTGATGGTTACGCAATAGTCGAAAAGTAGCCAAATGAATTAATAGCTCCTCCTTTGTGCTTCCATTTACTGAACCAAAATCTTGGTTGCCTTATATACTTGTGTTCCCATTCACCTGACGAAAGAGCAGCGCTCTGAAAGTTGGTGACGTTTGCTACCAAATAAACCTGTTGAACTTTTAACCTGGTGTTGTGAGACTCCTTATTGTGTTTACCCCAGTCCACCGCCGGCATCTCCATATCACGACTTCAATTCAAACATGAGCTTCACTACACTCCAATTTTGTGCTTCCACCTTTGTAATACCCTTGATTTCTGATGGCCCTTTTGTTCGCGAGACCTATAGCTATTTTTATAGATATGAGCAGACTGTCCCCCTCAGCCTGTTTCCAAGCTGAATTGCTTTCCTTCTGTGAAGATGAATTAAACAAAAGAACCTCATAGTGCCCACAGGCCATCTCCATGGCAACATTACATACTTTAGGATGTTCCAACCTGAAAAATAAACTAACTATCTTGTCTTCAAAACCAAATCTTTTGATTCTGGGACCCGGGTCCATCCCAAATGGAATTAACCACCCTGTCTTCCAAACTTGATGGATCCACCAAGAAATTACCTTATTTTCTGCTTCTTTTCATCTGGAAACTACATATGTAATTTAAACCAAAGTGTAGGCCTCCGTCCTTAAAGTTACAATGTCACTGTGCAGAGTGGACCAGGCAAACTCAAATCCATTCCTTGCTTGTTCCAAGAAACAAATTGAAAATCCAATTCAAGGTCCCCACAAGGGAGACAAACAAGATCGAAGCTGACAAGATGAGGCGTTGCACCCAATTTTGGGCTTGATCAGATGCTTGATCTTAGCCAAAAGGCTGAAAACCTATTCTTACCAAAAGCTGAGAGGGGTCTTTTTTTAAGCTTTCTGAGTTCCAATCCTAACCTCATTAAATAAACCTCTGCCACCCTTGGAACTGCAGTCACTCCTGATCTGTTTGAATTGCATTTACTTCATGGTTGGTTATCAGTTTCTCAATCAGATGTCTCCACTTGTGTTGCAGTTAACACTTCCAATCTTCTACCTAAAGGCACTTTCAAAATATTAATGTAAACCATCGAACTAGACGATTATGACAAATGAGACAATCATTTGAGTGTCATGGAAGCAACCTAATCTGACCTTTTATACTTGTTTACTAGGGAACAATAGCCAATTCTTTAACATGCCTTCAGCTGCATAAACGAGCTGAGAAAATAGCAGTGATGCTGATGGAGCGGGGGCACTTACAGGATGGAGATCATGTGGCATTGGTCTATCCACCAGGTATGTTAATAGTGTCATCATCTTTCTCTTACCCTTTAATTGCTCCTTCTCTCCCCTCTTCAACTACCTTGTGCCAAATACAATCTGCATTCAAAATTAATCTTCTGATTAAATGGAATTCCCGCATTCCATCAGCTGGAAAGCTGCAGTTAGAGGAACTGGATGTAATTAATCTAAACTAAGCGTGCTAAATGGATTCCCTGCCTTTTAAAGGAAACCTGATGACTTGGTGTGTTGTAAATTATTCTGCTGCAGTAACATTTAAAGTGCAGATTCTAAGATGAAAAATGTTTTGTCCTTCATACAGGAATAGACTTAATTGCAGCATTTTATGGATGCCTGTACGCGGGTTGCGTGCCAATAACTGTTCGTCCTCCACACCCACAGAATATTGCTACTACATTACCCACAGTAAAGATGATAGTGGAGGTAAGTCAGGGTTTAAGGTTATGGTATACTTTATTTTTGAATTTTCACCCAATTGTTCTTTTTTCTCCAAACAAGTTAACAATCTTGGAACAATAATAAATTCCATTTATTGCTGTCTATTTATTTCTGAGTCATGTAACTCTGTAGAAGCCGTTTGTTTACAGGCACTTCATAAGTTACACTGTCACAATTCCTGGTATTGCAAAACAATACGACATTTAAAAAAAATGTTACATCAGCTAAAATCAAAAACAACATTTTACGCAACTCTTGAAAACCATCTGAATTCAAATGTTATGCAACTCCAGTGGAAAATGTTTTATTTGAGGGGGACGTTGACATAGTTGGAGATTGTATCTGGAATATAATAGATGCCAGAAATGTCAGAATTGAGTCCTAGATCAGCAGGCATTTACAATAGGGGCTTTTAGATAAGCACATGAAAATGCAAGAAATAGGGGAAATGGACCAAGAGCAGGCAGAATGGATTAGTTTAACTTGACGTCATGTTCGGCACATCATGGGCCAAATGACCTGTTCCTGTGCTTTACTGTTCCATGTTCTATCAGATATCCTGTTGGTTATTAGTTACTATTATGTTGGTTATAATATGAATGCATTATTAATTCACTGCAATTTTTGTCCATTTGTTCCCCCCCCCCGACTCCACTTTATTAAAATGTGTACAAAATGCAGTACATATAGCTTTTTTTCATTTGTTCTTGGAAAAAGAGCCACACTGGCAAGACATTTTTAATTGCTCACTTCAGTGTGGGACAGGAGTCATACTTTGTCAGTGCAAGAAAGGATGGCAGGATCTCTTCCCTGAAGGTTAGCCGTGAATCAGTTCACTTCCTCATTATTTTCCAACACTCGTGCTCAAATTATCAGATGTATTAAATTCAGTTTCACAATTTACTTTGCTGAGTTTTGAACTCGGTGCATCTGGGTTGCCTGTCCTTTACCAAAACATTTGCTGAGCTGGCCTACAAAGTAATTTTTATTTCATAGACATGCAAGTATCTGCTGGTAAAGTAGCTACAAATCTGAAGAGGATTTGTCAATTTCATTTTCAAGCTGTTGCTTATCTCTGGTCTTGGGGAATCTGTTCTGCAAGTAGCTGGGAGCAATAGGACAGAGCTTGCCTGTTCAGAATACCAATCCCAATGACTTAATGGGATACAATGTTAATTTCTGAAAAATGGTCACAGTCATTTGGATGCATAATAATTATGATCATGCTTTGTTCAGTGATTTGGAAATATGGTGACTGGAAATCTTCCACTTAATTGACCGTGCCTTATTTTTCATTTAGGAAATTTTCACATAGTTTATCGCTGACCTTCAACTTATGTGGTCATATTAATTTGTGTCAGTCAGAGACTGTATGTTTATTGTGGAACAGTGTTTTGATGCAATGCAATGCCCTCTCAGTGCTTCGCTGCTGTACTTTATGGCCCATTTACACCATATCAATAATGTCTGTGGGAGCTATGACCTTTGTCTTTGTTCTCAGATATAATGGAGGAGCACTTTTCATCTGGTGTTCCAGTAGAGCAGTGCCTCTATGGTTAGTATGCAGTCAGTCACCAAAACTCAAAGGAAGGAAGACTAAAATTTGTTGCACTTTTCATGACCTCAGGCTGTCCCAAAGTGCCTTACCGCTGGTGAAGAGCTTGGGAAGAGCCGTCACTTCTGTGATGTACAGAATGCATTATCCAAATTGTATGCACAAGGTCTTGTCGCAAAATAGATAAAAGAGGTGAGAGTGACATCCCTTGACATCAAGACAGCATTTGACCAACTGTGGCATCAAGAAGCCCCATCAAAACTGGACTTAATAGGAATCAGGAAAATCTCTCTGTTGTTTGAAGTCATACCTAGCATGAAGGAAGATGGTTATTGTAGTGGAGGTCAATCATTTCAGTGCCAGGATATTGCTGTAGAAGTTGCTCAGGATAATGTCTTATATCCCACCACCTTCAGCTGCTTTATCAATGACCTTCCCTCCATCATCAGGTCAGAAGTGGGGATGTTGACTGATGATTGCACAATGTTCAGCACCGTTTGTATCTCCTCAGATATTGAAGCAGTCTCTGTCCAAATGCAGCAAGATTTGGACAATATTCAGGCTTGGAATGATAAGTGACCATTTGCAACAAGCGAAAATCGAACCACCTCCCCTTGACATTGAATGGCATTCCAATCATTGAATCCCCCAATATCAACATCATGAGGGGGTTACTATTAACCAGAAACTGAACTGGACCAGCCATGTAAATACTGTGGCTACAAGAACAGATCAAAGTCAAGGAACTATGTGGTGAGTAATTACCCTCCTGATTATCCAAAGTCTATCCATCATATATAAGGGCTGTGATGGGATACTCGCCACTTGCCTGGATGAGTGCAGCTCCAGCAAAACTCAACAAGCTCAACACCATCCAAGACAAAACGGTCCACAGCCGCATCCGTAAACGTAAACATTCATTTCCTCCACCATTAATGCACAGTAGCAGTAGTGTGTACTGTTTAGAAGATGCGTTGCAGTGACTCACCAAGGCGCCTTGAACAGCATCTTTGAAAACTTACAACCTAAACCACCCTGAAGGACAAGGCAGCAGATGTATGAACACACCAACACCTGAAAGCTCCCTCCAAGTCATGCACCATGCTGACTTGGGAATGTATCACCATCGTCAAGATCCCAGAACTCCCTCCCTAACAGCACTGAGTGTACCTACAGCACATGGGCTGCAGCTCTTTAAGAAAACAGCTCACCACCACCACCACCACCTTAAGGGCAATTAGTTTAGATGTTGACATAATGGTAATTTACTGGACTAGTTAGGCAGAGGCCCAGGCTAATGATCTGAGGCCTGGGTTCAAATCCCCCTGAGGGCAGCTGGTGGAATTTAAATTCACTCCATGAATCTGTAATTATAAAATTAGCCACAGTAATGGTGACCATGACAACTATTAGCGATTGATGTAAAAACAAATCTCGTTCTATATTCATCATAGAACACCTGCTGTGCAAAAGGAGGCCATTTGACCCTTCAAATTTGCACTTACACTCCAACAGAGCATCTTACCTAGGCCCTGTCCCCATAACCGCACTCATTTACCTTGGTTAACCCTTTTAACCTACAAATTATGTGACACCAAGGGATAATTTAACATGGCCAATCAACCTAGCCTGCACACCTTTTGGACTGTGAGAGGGAACCTGAAAGAAACCCATGCAGACACTGGCAGAACATGCAAACTCTACACAGACAATGACCCAAGGTCAAATTGAACCTCGTTCTCTGGAGCTGTGAGGCATCAGTGCTAACTAATGTGTCACCATGCCGCCCTTCAGGGAAGGACATCTACCACCTTTACCTGGTCTGTCCTACATGTGTCTCCAGACCCACAGAAATGTGGTTGATTCTTAACAGCCCCCTCCAAGTATTATAATGCTACACACCTTCTGACACAATATCCAGGCTTGAGCACCTTGATGTAAAAATACAGCTGTGCAAGGACAAATTGGGATAGGCGATAAATCTTGGCCTTGCCACTGACACCCATACCCCATGAATGAATACATTTTCAAAAATAATTAGATCATCTGTTTTAATAAGGTTAATTGAGGAGTAAATGTTTGCCAAGGGTGCTTGCCTGTTCCTCTTCAGAATAGTGCCATTGAATCTTTTATGCTCAACTTAGAAGACTGAAGAGGCTCTGAAGGCCACAAAATATAGAAGCAGAATTGGACTATTTGGCCCATTGAATCTGCTGTGCCATTCAATTATGGCTGATATGTTTCTCAACCCCATTCTTCCACTTTTTCCCCTTAACTGTTGATCCCCTTACCAGTCAAGAACTACCCATCTCTGTCTTAAACAAACTCAATGACCTGGCCTCCACGGCCTTCTGTGATAATGAATTCCACAGATTTGCCACCCTCTAGCTGAAGAAATTCCTCCTCGATTCTAAAGGGTCATCCCTTTACTGTGTGGCCGCAGATCCTAGTCTCTCTTACTAATTGAAACATCATCTTCGTGTCTGTTCTATTCAGAATCATAGAACCCGACAATGCAGAAAAAGGCCCTTTGGCCCATCGAGTCTGCACCGAACACAATCCCACCCAGGCCCTACCCCCATATCCCTACATATTACACCCACTAATCCCTCTAACCTATGCATCCCCGGACACTAAGGGGCAATTTCTTAGCATGGCCAATCAACCTAACCAGCACATCTTTGGACTGTGGGAGGGAACCGGAGTACCCGGAGGAAACCCACTTAGACACGAGGAGAATGTGCAAACTCCACACAGACAGTGACCTGAGCCGGGAATCAAACCCAGGACCCTGGAACTGTGAAGCAGCAGTGCTAATCACTGTGCTACCGTGCCGCCCAGGCCTTTCAGTATTCTATAAGTTTCAATGAGATCTTCCCCGATCCTTCTAAACTCCATTGAGTATAGACCCAGAGTCCTCAAATGCTCCTCGTTCCAGAGATCATTCTTGTGAACTTCCTCTGGACTCTCTCTAAGGCCAGCACATCCTTCCTTAGATACAGGGTCCAAAACTGCTCACAATATTCCAAATGTGGTCTGACCACAGTGTTATACAGCCTCAGCAGTACATCCTACTTTTTGCATTCTAGTCCTCTTGAAATAATGCTAATGTTGTCTTTGCCTTCCTGACTATCAACTCAACCTGAAAGCTGACCTTAAGAGAATCCTGAACTAGGATTCCCAATTCCCTTTGCACTTCTGATTTCTGAATTCCCTTCCCATTTAGAAAATAGTCTGTGTCTCTATTCTTTTTACCTAAGTGCATAATCTCGCACTTTTCCACATTATGCTCCATCTGCTATTTTACCCACTCTTCTAATCTCTCCAGGTCCTTCTGCAACCTCCCTACCACCTCAATACTTCTCCACCTGCTTTTGCAACATCCGCAAATTTAGTCACAATGCCTTCAGTTCCTTCATCTAGATCACTGATGTATAAAGTAAAAAAGTTGTGGCCCTAACACTGACCCTGCTGAACTCCTCTAATCACTGGCTGCCATCCTGAAAAGGACCCTTTATGGATTACACTCGTAAGGACATAGAAACATAGGAATTAGGAGCAGAAATAGGCAAGTCAGCCCTTCGAGCCTGCTCCTCCATTCAATCAGATCATTGCTGATCTCTCCCTGCTCTCAAATCCAGCTCCCCACCTGTTCCCCATATCCCCTCATCCCATTTCTAAAATCAGAAATATATCTATCTCTTTTATGAAACCATTTAGTGATTCAGACTCCACGACGCTGTGGGGCAGCGAGTTCCACAAATTCACCATCCTCTGCGAGAGGTAGTTCCTTCTCATCTCAGTTTTAAATCTATTGCCTCTCAACCTATACCTGTGACCTCTTGTTCTCGATTGCCCCATTAGGGGAGACATTTGGTTTACGTTTACTGTAGTTTACTGCACTGTCTGCCTTCTGCCAGTCGGCTAATCTTCTATCCACTTTGCCTCTAACATCATGAGCTCTTACCTTATTCAGTTACCTCCTGTTGGCAGCTTGTCAAAGACCTCCGGAAATCCAAGTCGATAACATCCACTTGCACTCCTGAGTCTAACCTGCTCATTATCTCCTTAAAAAATTCAAACAGATTTGTCAGACATAACCTCCCCTTGATGAAACCATGCGCTTCCAAGAACTCCGAAATCTCACTTAATAGTGGACTCTAAAATCTTACCAATGACCGAGGTCGGGCAAATTGGCCTGTAACTTCCTGCTTGTTTGCTCCTCCCTCTCTTCTTAAATAAGAAAGATGGCACCTCTGACAGTACAGCCCTGTCTCAGGCCAGCACATCCTTCCTTTGATACGACGCCCAAAATTGCTCACAATATTCCAAATGTGGTCTGACCAGAGCCTTATACAGCCTTAGCAGTACCGTCCTGCTTTTGTATTCTTGTGTCAGCCTTGATTATGTGCTCGAATCTCTGGGGTGGGACCTGAACCCACAAACGTCTTGAGTGTCAGCACTAGACCACCTCTAACTCGATTGATCTTTTCCTTTATTCACCATGCCACGTGTGTCAGTAATATAATTGCTCAATGTCAAATTTATCTGGCTTGGAGAAACAGTGTTGTTAGCAGTTGATGTGAGAGCACTGCTTGTGGATGAAAACAAAGCACGCGCTCTTCTGTTTGTTCACCTCCACGGACCTTCCCCAGCCACTGGCAAACAGGTTCAACAGAAAATTGAGGCCACTATTTGGAACTGATAGAACCGTGTGTGCGCAGGATTGCATTTGCTCAGTTTCTCTGCTTCAGATTAAAAGGGATGTGCTTCACAGCATGGGGGCTCCAATAGCATGTCTACTGCTATTCAAGTTTAACGTGATGTGATGGGACGTCCCGGAATACTGTCTCAAACTGACAGTTGAATACCGACACCTTCATTCACTTTAGCCATGGTAAACCAAAATCCATCCATGGAACGTGCGGTGGCTGCACCCAGAGGTCATTATCCATCAGAGATGACATGCAACCGCAAGTGTTAAGCTTAAAAGAAAATAGCAAGACGTTGTAGTCTTATCTGATAAAAGGATGACGTGTAAGATTTGGCTTAAATTTTAATTATCTATTGGGCTGTATAGAAACTCCAATCCTTGATAGAGCATTGTACAGCAAAATGTGGGAATGGCAGTTATGCTATCTCAGAGACAGCTAAGTCATCCTGTGGGGCTTTGTGTGCGTTTCAATACAGCTTCACCTCGGCAGCCCATAAAAAGAAAAACCTGCAGAAAGTCGGGAGAAGAACTCTGGGGCTGCGTCAAGGGCCATTTGTGTTGTGAAATGAAGAGCAAATATATTTTCCTCTGGCGCATATTGATTCCCAAGCACTCTATGGATTTCTAGCCTAATTCAAAGCTGCTTTGTTTCCTCCTTAAATGCTGCCCTGCATGTGGAAATTACTTAAACCTGAATCTTAAGATTAATCAGATTTTAGGCTTGAATAACCCAAAGGTTTGAATCAGATTCTCAACATTGCCTGGGATAGGAAGAAAATGTGAATAAACGCTGGATTTCTCCTCTGGGTGAGGTTTTGCCATTCTCAATGCAGAAATCCAGGGCGGAGGCTGCCCTGATGTTATTGCGACTGACGTTTTGTTGCTTTGCCCCTTCAATTTCATACAGAGACAGGGGAGAAAAAGACTTACAAGGATGCCTTGTTCTTAAATTAATCATTGAAACAGAAATTCTTTCAACAGTATAATTTTTTTTTGAAAAATGCACTTGAATGAATTGTAGTTGTTCACTCGGATCCCTTCGTAAAGGCAGGTACACGAGGGGATATTAAGTAACTCTCACTTGATTTGTGGTACATTTTAATTCAGAAGGAAGGGAAGGATTCTTTTTGAGCATACCTGTACCATTAACTGCTTCATTCATCAGCCAAATTAATTTATAAATGCATAATTTAATCTCTAATCAAAAAAAACGTGCAGTTTCCACCTTGGATTTGTGACAGCGGGCTGGACATTGAAGCGGAGGCAGGAGGCTTGTTTGAGGTCAAAAGCCGGAAAAAAATGCGATTCCTGCAGTTCTGCTGAATTTAGCAGCAGGACATAATTACTATCTTCTGTCTCTGTTGCCTGGCTGAAGCAAACCAGATTGAGGGGTTGACTGTCAGGCAGGTGGGCGGGTATCAGACTGCAGCTGGATTAGCTCAGGGAGCCTGGGGATGATGAAAAGAAGAGCAGTGTGCAAGACTGGAGAAGATTGTGGCCCACCCGGATGGCAAGCACCCTTCCTGCCCAGTGGCAACAAAAGAAGGCCACAATCAGCCTCTGGGCAGGATAAATACACGGGGAGGAATCAATAGAAAAAATAATTTGGGGCGGCACGGTGGCACAGTGGTTAGCACTGCTGCCTCACTGTACCAGGGATCCGGGTTCAATTCCCACCTTGGGTCACTGTCTGTGTGGAGTTTGCACATTCTCTTTGTGTCTGCGTGGGTTTCCTCCGGGTTCTCCGGTTTCCCCTCAGTCCAAAGATGTGCACGTTAGGTTGATTGGCCATGTTAAATTGACCCTAGTGTCAGGAGGATTAGCAGGGTAAATATGAGGGGTAACGGGAATAGGGCCTGGGTGGGATTGTGTTTGTTATGACTTGATGGGCTGAATGGCCTGCTTCTGTATGGTAAGGATTCTATGAAAAGAAAGCCCTACAGTGCAGAATGAGGCCATTCAGACCATCAAGTCTGCATCAATGACAATCTCACCTAGGCACAATCCCCGCAACACCACATACTCACCCTGCTAATCTCTCTAACCTACACATCCTGGGACACTAAGGAGCAGTTTAGCATGGCCAATGCACCTAACCCGCACATCTTTCGGGCTGAGAGAGGAAACTGGAGCACCTGGAGGAAACTCAAGCAGACATGGTGAGAATGTGCAAACTCATTACTGACAGTGACCCAAGTCCCTGGAGCTGAGAAGCAGCGGTGCTAACCACTGTGCCACCGGTTGCCTTTATATATGTGTATATGACATGATAGCGAGGTTGCATTCTTCATTCCTATTTCGGAGTAGAGGAATAGAAGACCATTCAGCCCATTGAGCCAGCCAGTACCATCTTGGCTGATCGTCTACTTCAATGCCTTTTTCCCCAAACTATCCCCATGTAAGGCCAGGAGATGCAGGAGCAGAAATAGGCCAATCAGCCCAGTGAGTCTGTTCTGCCATACAATTACAAACCTCTAATATGTGATCTCCAATGTGTTTTCTCCTCATATTTTTAGCCTCGTTATAGGCTCTGGCTTTTAATTGATAGTAAAAGTGACCATGAAACTGCTGCATTGTCATTAAAAGTCCAAATGGGCCACCTTACCTAGCCTGGTGTGTAAGAAATTCCAGACTCCCACAAATGCGGCTGACTCTTAACTGTCTGCTGAAGTGACTCAGTTCCATCCAACTGCAGCAATTAAGGATGACAATAAATGACAGCCTTACCAGCAGTGACCATATCCTGAAAGAGAATTGGAAACGATAAATTTTGCATTAGATGATTTATATTTGGGTGCCCTCTCCTCCAATTCTTCTTTGAAAATTAACACTCAATTATCGGGCCAGTTTAATTTGGTCTCGGAGTGTTGCTTCACTAACTGATCCGTTATTTTGCAGGTCAGCAGATCAGCATGCATAATGACATCACAGTTGGTAGTAAAGCTTCTAAGGTCGCGAGAAGCAGGAGCAGCAGTTGACGTAAGAACGTGGCCTCCTGTTTTAGACACAGGTAGGAAATGTGGATTCTGAAACTAAGTGCAATAGGCATGTTGCACTCTGTTCCAATAATGGGTAGGTCACTCCCAAATAACAAACCTGATTTTACAACTTTTCCATCATGAGAAGCCCAGAAAATGTTGCATAAACATTCAGTTAATTCATTTTAAATGTCTCGAGGTGAAGAGCAGATTCTGCACATTCTAGTGTTTCACATAGAACTTGGGTTATGAGAGCACATTTGTTATTTTTACTTGTGCAATCCACTCATATATCGTTAAATGCATGTACAAATACACTTTTAGTCAATCGAATAATTTACTTGTGTGGCCCTGTTAAATGTCTTTTTGTTTGAAGTATACCTAAGTTTATTTATTAGTGTCACAGGTAGTTACCACACTCTAGCGCCTGTTCGGGTACACTGAGGGAGAATTTAGCATGGCCAGTGCACCTAATCAGCACACCTTTCAGACTGAGAGGGGAAACAGGAGCATCCAGAGGAAACACACACAGACGTGGGGAGAACATGCAAACTTCACACAGACAGTGACCCAAGCCAGGAATTGAATCCGGGCCACTGGTGCTGTGAGACAGCAATGCTAACCACTGTGCCAGCGTGCTGCCTCTAATGTTAGAAGCATTATGACGTCTTGTCTTGTAAAGCAGTTGAAACATCTGAGAAAACAGCAGGGCAATATAATAAAAATATGTACAAGGTATGAAACAACCTCACATCATGTTGAAAACATAACCTCCGCCAGCTGTTTGTTCTGACATTATAATGGGGTGTTGCTGTATTTGAGGGGCAAAAGTGACGGCCAAGATATTTTGCAGCAGCAGCTAAAAATTAAATTATAAAAAGAAACATTTTAATTATTTGCAACAGCATGAAAAGCAATCGCCTCTGGTATAAATATTAACCTTGCATTGCACTGTTCATTTTTTTGTAAAAAGTTGGTAATCATTTTCCCTACTTCATCATAACTTATAATTGTAATTGCATATAATATTCTCTTTGCATCTTAATGGATGGTCAGTAGTTATAATTGGCATTGAATATTATCAAAGATTGATGAGTGTGAAAAGGGAATAGAAGGTACTCCATGGTTCATTTTGCAAAGGGTTTAAAGGCATTAGATGAACAAATGCAACATGTTTATACCTGTAACACGTAGATCTTAGCCTCCATAACAACTATCATGATACAAGGAAAAGTAAAGATGGCCACGTATCGCTGTCATTTCTAAATCACGTTTGACGTATAAATCAGCCCCTCCTGTTCTGTTAAGAATTGCAATGCTTACTTTAGGAATCAGCCTTTGTTTTGCACCTCAGAAATACATGTTTTACTCACTTTTTAAGTTGGCACATAGGATCAAGCGGGTTATATGGACCGTGTTACCAAGATGTCTGGGAGCTTAAGACCTGCCCACAAAGAGCGGAATAGAAATAGGTTCTCTGGCAAAAAGAATGAAATATGAAGCAGGTTTCAAACTAAATATCAAAACATTTGCTAACTTGTCAAATAACAAACTGGTGTGAGAATGGATGAAGAAAGGATCTTCCCTTAAGTAAGAGCTCAAGACCAAACACACGGCAAGAAGAGGAACCAGCCAAACATTTCATAATTCATCCTCGAAAATCATCATTAGAAATGCCATATGTAAATATGCACTTACATGGGAGAAATTAAACCCAAATCGAGCATAGATTTCAGAGCTACAGTGGTGTAGCCACTTTATAGAACTAAAATGTATAGTGTTGTGACATTACTTAGTGACTACAAAAAGATCATGATGCCAAAATTGCCAGTTTCCAACAATTCATCACCAGGATAGTTTCCAAGGCCCACCCATCTTCAGCTGCTTCAGCAATGACCTTCCTTCCATTATAAGATCAGAAGTGGGCATGTTTGCTAATGACTGCACAATATTAAGCACCATTCACAAAGCCTCACTGAAGCAGTCCTTGTCCAAATGCAACAGATCCCAGACAGTATCCAGGTTTGAGGTCATAAGTGGCAGGAATAGGCCATTCAGTCCTTCAAGCCTGCTCCGTCTGCTTCCACCCTCTGGTCTTACACTCTCCCATGAGTGAAAACACTGTCCTAATACTTATCCTGTCTAATCTCCTAAGAATATGATCACCTCGCATTCTTCTGAACCCCAAGGAGTACAGACACAACCTGTTTAATCTTGCCTCATATGGCAGACCGTCCATACCCGGGATCATCCTAGTAAATCTCTACTGCCTCCAGTGATAATGTATCTTTCCTTAAATAAGGGGCATGATTTTCCCGGCCTGCTGTGCTGCTTGAGTAGTGCAGTGGGCTGGCAAATGTCAGTGGGGGCCTGTAGAAGGAGTTGTGACAGGCATCAAGCCATTGTGACTTTCCTGGGCTCTTTTATACAGTGTATTCAACCTTGTATCAGAAATCAGTGCAAGGCTGATAACTATATGGAAATTCCAATTTCCATCTCATTTGTGAGCTTGGGGTGATATTGCCTGGATTCATCAACGGGGACCAAGCATGGTCACCTTCCTGATGGGGACAGAAGCCATTGAGGGCCTCGCTCCCAGAAGGTCGGGGGCTGAGGGGTATCCCTTGGGCAGTGCCACACTGACACTGCCAACCTGGCACCCTGGCAGTGCCAAGGGGGTGGACCTGAGGGGGCAGGGCCTACTGGGGGATGGGGTCGATTGATGGTGCTGGGGGAGAGAGGAGGGAGGGATGCTGTGCATTCCGCATTAGGAATCGGTTAGGTTGGGAGGGCGGAAGGTGATTGGGGTTGGTCATGACGGCAGGTGGTTGGCCTGCCCAAGTTGAGAGGGGGGAGGGCTGGCCATGGGGATGCTAATGATCAAAGGGGGCGTGCATTGGGGAAATTGGCAATGGGTGGCTAGCCAAACTTCTGACTGACAGATCGCACATGTGCAGTGGCCTGCTCAGCATGCTGCTGCCGGCCTCTTGGGAGGGACTAGCTCTCCACCCCCCACCCCCCCCACACACACAAAACACTTTTATTGGCGTTAATCCCCTGTGAACTCTGTAAATCAGAGTGTCGGAAATCCATCCCACTAAGCAAGCCCAAAAATGGGTGGGGAAATCTCCCATTGCCTGTCTGTTGGGGACATAGATTTTTTGGGGGGAAAATCACCCTCATGGGGATCAAAACTGCATAAACAGTATTCTAAATGCAGTCTCATTAGTACCTTGTATAGTTGAAGCAACACCCCTTTACTTTTGTGCTCCCGCTCCCTTGAAATAAAGGCCAGCATTCCATTTACCTTCCGTATTACCTACTGCACCTGTTTGCGAGCTTTCTGGGTCTCATCAACGAGGGCCCCCAAAGTCCCTTTGTGCTACAGTTTTCTGTTGTTTCTCTCCATTTAAATAATAACCTGCCCTCTCATTCTTCTAAAATGACCAATCTCACGTTGAAATCCCTTTGCTAATTTTCTGCCCACTCAGTATCTCTCTGTAAACTTACAACCTGTCTTCCCTCTCACCTTTGTATCATCTGCAAATTTGGCCACTGTACACTCTTGTTCTTTCCTCCACATCATTAATATAGATTGTGAAGGGCTGCTGTCAAAGACTAAAGTAGGCAATACGTTGGTAAATTCAGTGGAACTAAGATCTGAATGCTGCTAACTCACTAAAAGCACAGCTGATTCTTCCAAAGAGACGACAGGAACATCCAAGATGCATCTAACAAAGGGAAAGACAAATCGTTCTCTAAGATCTCAACCTCTAAGAGATTACTCAATACCACAAGGGATTCTTCTCCATTACTCTCTAGGAAGAGTCAATTCCAGTGTTTTTGAAACCTTCTTTCTGAAAAGGTGCTGGAAGCAGAATTTTTGAAACTGTCTGTGCTGTTATACGCTCTGTCTGAGGCCAGAACTCTCCATTCTCCTGATGAAGGGGCAAACCCCGAAAGCTTGTGAGTTTACTATCAAATAAATCGGTTGGACTTAAACCTGGTGTTGTCAGACTTCTTACTGTGTTTAGCCATTCATTGCCAGATGTGGCTGGAGAAGTCCTACACTTGTCTGCTAAAACTGCCAACTATTCTCGGATCATCTGGGAAGGCAAATCCTGATTTATTTCCTCTGCTGCAGTCCATCTTTGTAAATCCCGCTTCCCCATCTGCCTCACCTTCACCACCAACAATAAGTGCAGGGAACACATGGATTTCTTTGTTGTTAAGAGCAGGACTATCCTCTACGCTTTACTCTCTTCTGCCAGGCCACGCATCCTATGTCTTCTCTTGTACTCGGAGCTCATCTTGCCCATGATACTCACTTCTTGCTCCCTTGACTCTAATCTCACTAATTTGGTTCTCCCTCATCTAGTGCCAACTGTCTCCTTTAAATCTGCAGAAATCGCCCTTTAAACAAAATGTTTGACCCCAACATTCTTGTAGATTAGTACCCCATCTTCAATCTCCCCTTTCAAATCTATGTCCATCTTCCCTGGATCTCCATGCTTGAATCCTTCAGTTAGGTTTTACACCCTGTCACAGTCCTGAAGTGGCTCATATTAAAGTCACAAATGACATACAATGTCTGTATGGCAGAGGCAAAATAACCCTCTGCATCCTTCTCAACCGATCTGCGGTCTTTGACAGGGTTGACCACACCATCCTCCTCTCCAGCCTCTCTCCAGTGTCATCCAGCTGGGTGGGGCCTATACTCAGCCGGTTCTACACTTACTACTGTATTATGATAGATAAATATCACCTGCACTAGCTTTTCCACCTGCTCCCACACCGTTACCTTTGAGGCGGTGCCCTCCAAGGATCTGTCCCTGCCCCCCTCTTAATTCTCATCTACATGCTGCCTCTCTGTGCCATTATCTGAAAGTATGAGCTTTCATTTTCGTGTATGCTTTAACACCCAGCTCTAACTTGCCAACGCTTCTGTGAACTCCTTCACTGTTGCTGGATTATCAGGCTACTTATCAGGTCCCAATACTGAATGTGCAGGAATTTCATCTGATTAATCAATGAGAAGACTGAAGCCATTGTCTTCGGTCTTTGCTCCAAATTCTATTCCCTAGCTGCACACTGTGTGCAGAATTTTCCTGTCCAGCCCACCACAGAAATTGTAGAGGACGGGACACAGACCAGGCAAAGATCTGTTGATCTCGGACAGGATTTTCTGACCTTGGGGTAAGCACAGCCAGAAAATCCAGCCCGACATCTCTTTCCCTGGCAACTATCTTTGTGTCATTTGCAACCACATATCCATGCCATTGCAAAGTGCACCTATTTCCAACTCCACCCTGCCTTAGTTGATCTGCTGAAACACTCACTTATGTATTTATTACTTTTAGACTTGACTACGCCAAAGCTGCCTAAATGGGTCTTCTGCCCCCTTTAAGCACAAGGTCAGCCCAAACATTACTGCCTGTGTTGTGACTTGCTTCAAATCTCATTTATCCGCCATCCCTGTCCTTGCTGACCTACACTGGCCCAATTTTAAAATTCTCATCCTTGTTTTCAAATCCCCTCATGATCTCACCTTTCCCTATTTCTGTCCTGTCCCCCAGCCTCATAACCTTCCCAAGATACCTGCACTTATCTAATTTTGCCTCTTGAGCACCTCAAGAGTTTAATTTGTCACCATTGATGGCCCTGCCTTCACATGCTGCGGTCTTAAGCTCTAAAATTCCTTCTCTAAATCTCTCCCCATCTCTATCTCTCTTTCTCCCTTTAAAATTCTCTTTAAAGGCCTATCTCATTGACCAAGCTTTTGGCCTTACACCCTAATATCACTTTAGATGGCTCGGTGTATAATTTTGGTTTAAGATGCTCGTGTGAAGTGCCTTTGAATAGTTTATGACATTAAAGTTCTATTTAAATATGCTGTTGTTAAAATCCTTCTAAACTTGGAACCTTGAAGCCATAAATGCCATATGCACTGTTTCTTGATTGCCTGCTGACTCAGAATCTATTGTGTCATGATATTGAGGATTGACAAGCTAGCTGCTTATCAATTTTAGAAAACATAAGAACATAAGAACATAAGAAATAGGAGCAGGAGTAGGCCATCTAGCCCTTCGAGCCTGCCCCGCCATTCAATAAGATCATGGCTGATCTGTTGTGGCTCAGTTCCACTTTCCCGCCCTCTCCCCATAACCCTTAATCCCCTCTCTTATCAAGAACCCATCAACCCGCTTCTTAAAATATTTAGCGAGGCAGCCTCCACCACTTCAATGGGCAGAGAATTCCAGAGATTCACCACCCTTTGAGTGAAGAAGTTCCTCCTCAACTCCGTTCTAAACCGCCTCCCCTTTATCTTGAGGCTGTGCCCCCTAGTCCTACTGTCTTTTTTGAGCGGGAAGAGTCTCTCCACCTCTATCCTATCCATCCCATTCATCATCTTATACGTCTCAATGAGATCTCCCCTCATTCTTCTAAACTCTAACGAGTACAAGCCTAGTTTATTCAGCCTCTCCTCATAGCTCAATCCCCTCAACTCCGGTATCAGCCTAGTAAACCTCCTCTGCACTCCCTCCAGGGCCAAAATATCCTTGCGCAGGTGCGGCGCCCAAAACTACACACAGTACTCCAGCTGCGGCCTCACCAATGCCCTATACAGCTGCAGCAAGACCTCCCTACTTTTATATTCAATCCCCCTCGCTATGAAGGCCAGCATCCCATTTGCCTTCCTGACCACCTGCTGCACCTGCAAGCTGGGTTTTTGCGACTCATGCACAAGGACCCCGAGGTCCCTCTGCACCGTCGCCTGCTGCAGTTTTTCGCCACGTAAGTAATAGTCCTTCCTACCATTCTTCCTACCAAAGTGGACCACCTCACACTTGCCAACATTAAATTCCATTTGCCATTTCCTGGCCCATTCGCATCTATCAAAGTGATTTTGAGGGATAGCTTGGAGGGAGCCAGATCAGGTATTGGTTACTGTAAGGTATTGTCAAATGTTCTGTTATACGGTGCATGGTGGTAAGCTTACCCATCATCTTCATTTGCACAGTAATCCAGACCCTAAAGTGCATTCATTTCTTTTTAGATGATTTGCCAAAGAGACGGCCTGCCCAGATTTACAAACCTTCCAACCCTGACACTTTGGCCTACCTTGACTTCAGTGTATCTACAACAGGAATGCTAGCAGGAGTGAAGGTAAGATAACATAGAAGCTTTCGTCTGCTGTCTCATGAGTCTTTGTCATAATGAAAAGTCACTTACGTTTGTATCAAACATCTTGTCTCTGCATCAAAGCAAACCCACAGAATTGTAATTGCAATGAATGAAGGGGACATAAGAAAAAGAGTATTCAGGCCTAGGGAAATCTCAAAACTTTTGGTTACTTAAATCCAATTTAGGGCAACTATCTGGGCTTGTTTAGGATGCACAGCATTTGGACCAAACCGGCTGCACTATGCTCCAGTTTGACCAAAGGATTTGAAACGTCCCAAACCCCACGTTGAACTGCCAACTTGAGATGGGCTGCCATAGAGAGAGAAAATACCAAATAGAAGTTGGTCCAACTTGGAGAGTCACCAAAGTCCATTGTCAACTCTGAGGAATGCGTGAGAGTGATGTGGGTGGAAAGCAGTCAGTGTCCTTTTTGGCCTGCAACTGGTTGGTGATGTGGTGGTACTGAAAAAGAAAGTAAAATGCAGGGAGGAAAATATTTCTGCTTAATATTTCCAAACTTTATTCCTTGATATGTGCCCTGACGTGGATTTGAGTAGCTAAGAAATTCTGTATTTGTATGGTCATTAGTTTTAAACTTCATTTGTGTGTATGAATTAAGCTAAATTACTGTGTACCATTTTGTATTATTTATCAGCCTCTTTATAACATATCTGATTCATTATTTTTTGTAGTCGGTGTGCTTTATCTTACTGAGGATTGGTGAACCATTCAAAAAGGACTTGCAATTTTTAGGCATTCACATTTTTATTGGATAATTTTAATGTTTATTAGCCTTTTTGTTACAAATTTGCTCTCTCTTACCATAAATTGCTCTCCATAAAGAGCAAGTCCTACGAGAATGGTTCCCTCTTCCCTAATCACCGTGAATCTGTAAAGCTCACTTCCCGAAATGCCACATTTCTTTTTCCAAAGTTAGACATATAAAGGCAGGGATTGCAATTAAGGCACGAGTTCCAATTTTCATTTTGTTACTGATGAAAAATAATTCTAAAATTTCAAAGTTTCGTAAAGTTGAGCAAATGACTAAATTGATTGTGTATTTTAAAAATCAGATATTTCTATTTTAAATATTTATCAACATTCCACTGTGCAAAATTCTACCAAGACAGGACAGGTTTATGTTTTTTTTAGTTTATTTATTAGTGTCACAAGCAGGCTTAAATTAACAAAATCCTATCAAGGTAGGACAGGTTTAACTTTGTTAGTTTATTTATTACTGTCACAAGTAGGCTTGCATTAACACTGCAGTGAAGCTACTGTGAAAATCACCTAGTCACTACACTCCGGCACCTGTTCGGGTAAACTAAGGGGCAATTTAACATGGCCAATGCACCTACCCAGCACATCTTTTGGAATGGGAGGAAACCACAGCACCTGGTGGAAACCCACGCGGACACGGGGAGAATGTCTGTGCGGAGTCTGCACAATGACCCAAGTTGGGAATCGAACCCAAGTCCGTAGCGCTGTGAGGCAGCAGTACTAACCACTGTGCCATTGTGCATTTTCCTAGCTTTGTCCAATTGACCTAACCATATTATTTTAATTTTTTTTAAATAAGCAGTTTAATTTTGATTGCTTAGTGCTATTAACTCTTGCGCCAACATACTGATTTTGCTGACGTGGTGGCACAGTGGTTAGCACTGCTGCTTCAAAGCACCAGGGCCCCAGTTTGGATTCCCAGCTTGGGTCACTGTCTGTGTGGAGTCTGCACATTTTTCCCATGTCTGTGCTCCGCTTTCCTCTCTCAATCCGAATGACTTGCTGTTTAGGTGCATAGGCGATGCGAAATTCTCCCTCAGTGTACCCGAACAGACATCGGTGTGTGGCGACTAGGGGATTTTCACACTAACTTCACTGCAGTGTTAATGCAAGCCTATTTATGACAATAGTAAATAAACTTTAAAACTTTGATAATCTGCTGAATAGTTTTTCTTTAAATTTTTTCATGTGATGTTGGCATTTCTGGTGGGGCCAGTAATTGTTGCCCCACCTCCAATTTTCCTTAACCTGTGTGGCTTGTTTGGCCATTTCAGGGGGCAGTTGAGAATCGGACACATTGCTGTGGGTCTGTGGGTCCCATATAGGCCAGCCCAGATAGGGATGGCAGATTTCCTTCCCTAAAGGAAGTTTGTGAACCTGATCGTTTTTTTTATAACAATTAATGACAACTTCATGTTCAACCTTGCTTAAACTAGCTATATATTCCAGATTTATTAAATGAATTTAAATTCCACCAGCTTCCAAAGTGGGATTTAAACCCATGTCCCCCAGAACATTAGCGTCATGGTTGTGAGACCAATGACATTACTACTATGCCACCATTTCTCACTAGATAATTAGCTTATTGAATGCATTTTCCATACACTGTACACCTGTGTAATAAGATTGGGGAAAAAGATAGCATTTTTTGTGACCATCAAGAATTTCAGTCATTTTTATATATGACTTTGGTACATGGAACGTGCGTCTGTGAAATGTCAGTGATTTTTGAAATTCAGTTTTGAGACAGCAACTTAGTGCAGAGTTTAGAATCATAGAATCCCTACAGTACATAGAACATTACAGTGCAGTGCAGGCCCTTCGGCCCTCGATGTTGTGCCGACCTGTGAAAACCAATCTAAAGCCCATCTAACCTACACTATTCCAATATCATCCATATGTTATTAGATGACCATTTAAATGCCCTTAATGTTGGCAAGTCCACTACTGTTGCAGGCAGGGCATTCCACGCCATTACTATTCTCTGAGCAAAGAACCACACTGGTCCTACATCTATCACCCCTCGATTTAAAGCTATGTCCCCTCGTGCTAGCCATCACCATCCGAGGAACAAGGCTCTCACTGTCCACCCTATCTAATCCTCTGATCATCTTGTACAGAAGGGGGCCATTCTGCCCATCAAGTCTGTACCGACCACAATCCCACCCAGTCCTATTCCTATAACCCCACACATTTACCCTGCTAATCCACCTGACACTGGTGTCCATTGGACATTCTAAATCAACCTAACCCGCACATCTTTGGATTGTGGGAGCAAACCGGAGCACCTGGATGAAACCCACGCAGACGAGGGAAGAAAGTGCAAACTCCACACAGACAATGACCCAAGGCAGGAATCGAACCCAGGTCCCTGGCACTGTGAGGCACCAGTGCTAGTCATTGTGCCGCCCATTTAAGTTTAACTTGATATAAACATGTCGAAATAATTTTTTTTATGTGGGTTCAGCCTAGAAAAGGTGCCAGTTTTAGGCTTAGAAATCTAATAGTAGTTAATTTTTTTAGTTACAAATGTACCTTTGCATTAGGGCTTAGTAACCATATGTATGGCACAGCTTGTCTGCACACAACTACTTTAGCCTTGTTGCTAGTATTGTAAGCAATGTTTTTCCTCGACTTCTGTTGTCTTTTTTTAATGTTCATGCTAAAGGTATTCATAAGCATATTTGTAACGTTTATGTGTTTTCATCTATTTTAAAATAGAACAAATGATGCTTCGAAATCTTGCAAAATGTAATGTTCCTCTGATGGTTGCTGCATGGTGTTGATCTAAATCAGACTGACCAGGAACCTTTCAAAATCCAATCCCTGTTCTATGCCCAGTTGGCTGTCCTCACCAGGATGTGTGGTTGGGTCATAATTGTTGGCCTTTGTATCCATGGGTTGTCAAGGGAGCAAAATCAAATTGATCGCAGTTCCTGGTCTCTCCAGTGATTTTGCTGGAATGTTATGTGGTTTACCGCAGGTGAAGGTGGCTCATTTGGAACACAGCCGTGGTTGAACTGTCTGTCAATATTTACTGTTTGGGTTCGCAATAGAAAAATTGATGTTTCAATTTCATATTGGCGCGCGTGAGACAAGATCCCAGCATCAGCTGGTTCCCTTCAGCAGGAGGGAAAGAGAAATGTTTTTTTTGTGTGACCCCGCTACCTGCGACAGTCTGAAAGCTCTGGGAGGGAATGAAGCTGGAACATTGTCACAGCTTCCCTCTGGATTATTGAATAATCAACATAGCTCAACAACTAGCAAAACCTGAAACCGATTTTGAATGCCTATCTGTACTCGGCTCAGGCTTTCTCTAATTCATCCGACCATTGTTTTACTGCTAGAATTTTCAGAGTACTGTGACTGTGTTCCTGCAATGAAATACTGGAAAATAAAAATGCATTTGCTTTTGATATTCTTTAAATGACAATTAAACTACTGTTTGTTGCTAACTTTGTGTTTAGATACCTTCAAGCTGCTTATTGCAAAAGGATCTTTCTCACCTTGCTGGTTATTCCTGTGTCCGTTGTTTTGTTCTTTTTGCCTGCGTAACAAGGCAATGCAGAGAATAAGAAATTTGCGTTTGCAAACTTTCCACATAGCTCTTTAATAACATAAGAAATATTTCCTCCATAATAAAAGTTGAAAGGCGTTCTTATTGTATGTGAATAAATGATAGTGATCGTATCGATTTTTACCTATTTGTGCACGTAACTTGTTCACTGTATGTTGTACTTCCAATGTTCCAAGAAAGCTACTGCAATAGCCTTTCACCTGTGTGATGTGGACTCAAATCCAGCCCAGGCTGATGAACTGAAAGTCACTTCTGGTTAGAGCGTCCTGTCTGTTCTGGGGAATATCCAATCCAGTTCCTAGTGGGTATGGGCTTATGTTACAATTTGGGTTTAAACTGGTTTCAATTCACTTTAAGTGGACACAGAGTGACTGGCTTAAGAAATAGAGAGGTGTCGCAGTTGTGCAACAAAGGTATCTGTCCCAAAGTTTTGGCTGAGGCATACTTTTGCAGCAGAGTATTGGGTGCATCGGCCAAACAAGTGGAATTTGGTGCTGACATGTTGGCCAGAGTGAAAGATGTCCCATTCCTCGGCAAAAGCATTTCTCATTAAGATGAGCATTGAAATTTTACACGCATTTTAAAGGGTTATTGAGTGTTTTTTTAAAAATACATAAATTCTAGTGTTGAATTACTGGAAGGTTACTTCTGCATGCATTTTTCTCTGTTTAAATGCAAAGGTTAAGCTAATAACAAACAGATGATTTAAAAAAAACAAAACCTAAGCTGAGAATTGTACAGTTATGATGATCTTTTTGGACATTGGTTATGTTAATTGTCATGATAATTTTTCCTCTAAAGCAATACTGTTGTGCATTCCTGTAATTCGGGGAACATGCCACGATGTTATTTGGTTTTTGTGCTGTTTACTGCCTTAAAACCAAATAAAAGCTTTTTTGGCTCCACTGTGGCATTTTCATGAGTTGGCTGGCTGTAATATAACACACATTGATTTAAGGTCTTGCAGTAATGTTCTATTACTATTTGAACAGTGAAATTGCTTTCATTTCCTCCTTCATGACTACTCTATTAATACGCCAGGATCTTCGAATCAAGCTTTTTGACTTGGGTAGATGCTACTCAAGTTCGCAGTGAATTTTAAGCCAACACTTTCAGACCAAACTGTCATGATTGTTCGTTTTTAGATTCCTATATTGTACACCGATAAGAATCCATAGAATCCTACGGTGCAGAGGGAGGCCATTCGGCTCATCGAGTCTGCAACTGACCACAATCCCACCTGAGCCCTATCCCCATAACCCTATGCATTTACCCTAGCAAGTCACCCAACACTAAAAGGCAATTTAGCGTGGCCAATCAACCTAACCCACATATCTTTGGATTGCTTAAAATTTTCCACTAAATATGGTCACGATCATAGAAAAGGCAGACATGGTAAAAGGTGGACCCTGCTTGCAGTCCTTACCAATGCTCTTGCAATTCATTTTACTGGAGTGTGAGAACATTGAGATTTGAGGGCTTTCTGTTAGCTTTGGTAGCTAGCAATGCTTCCATTTTCCACTTGTTTGCCTTCTGCACCCTGGAGATTGGACCAGGGCTGCTACAACTCAATTCTCTCATGACCTTTCGTCATCACCATGCACACTGACTTGTGTTACTCATTACTGGGCTGGGTTTACTCTTAGACTCGCAGAATAAAAGATCTTGCCTCTGCCTGCTGTTTTGCATGACAAGTATGGATCCTGACACAATATTGAAAATCGTGTTTATTTTAATTAACCGTAAAAGTCCACAAGGTGCTCGTGAATATGAGGCAGCATTTTCCGTTCTCTAGTTTCTCACTCCACGTACACCACACACCCCCTTCCCCCACCTCATCAAACCCACTGCCAAAGTAATTCCTATGTAGAAAACTGCTGGAGAGAAATGTCACCTTTTTAACTCAAGAGAATGGAAATAATTCAGTTGTTTTTCTCCGCTCCAATCTTTTCTGTTTTCTCCCAACCCGTTCTGAAGCGAGTGTGAGAAATCATTTAACCCACATAGCTCTCCACAGGCGACATCAGCGCCATAGCTTAGTCACTTGGTATGAAACATGCTTCAACACTGCGCCAAAGGAAGCCCTCCCCTCGCCCTCGCATTACCCAAGCAAGTGATCTCACTAAACCTAACGGTACTTTTTCTCCTAGGGGAAAGCAGAACGCGAATGTTGATAAAAGAAATTTGGGATTGAAATTGGGTTGTCCCGCTCGAGAAACTTAACCCTTTTGCGTTGCAGCTGAAACGATTCCATTGTGTAAAATGTAATGGCTTTCTTGTGTGCAGACTACTAAGAACTCTTAGTTTGAATTAAATGTAGAAAAACTACTGCTGGGAGGTTGAAGACTCTTACACAGGAGCACCTGGCATATATACACAAGCCTTGCCCTCTATTTCCATCAATCAGTTCACTCATAATGTGAGTCCTTTGATAGACTATTGCTATTTTTATTCATGAAAGCCATCTCTCCTGTTATATTAATGTTAATTAAGCCCCACCAAAGACCTGTTTGAGCCACCTGATACTGTTCTCGAATGTTTGTTTTCAAATTATTTGGATTTTATGAATTTAATGGATTTTCTGCTGTTAAAACATTAAATAATTTAAATATGAAAGAATGTTTTTCTGTGAACTAATTGCTCAGCTGCTTTAGATGGTTCAAATTGTGCGGTAGTCGATCATTTTTCCTAGTCGATTCAGTGCTAATTATAAATCTTAAAATGCTAACATAATTTAGACAAATCTGAACTGGAAGAATGAATTAATTGAGAGAGCTGGGTCTCTGATCCATCATCAAACTACCTCTTAATTAGCAGATTGAACCTTTTTTAAAAGTAAAATGTCATGATTTTTGAATCTAAGGTTTTCATTTTAATGCATCAAAGGTTTACTTTTAAATATGATTAATTTCCTATCAGATTTTAATTTTATACTGTATTGAAATGAGCATTATATATTAGTTCAATAATTTATATATACTGAAAAATCCTTTTCCATGTGCTTTCTAGTACTGTGTCAACTGTCTTGTGGATGCCTACACCTGTGATTTATTAGCTCGTGTGTGTATATATGCATAGTACATTTTTAAATTTCTTGCCTGAGATGAAAAGTGTGGATGTATTTTTGTGGTGATGATGGAGTCTGAAACCCAAGTATCCAATTGCAAATGGTCAGGTTAGATGTGGAGCAGGGGGAGGGAGGCAAAGCTGCATATCAACAGTGAAGTCTTGAGCTTCAATGGAATGGCTTACTTTGCAAAGCAATTTTAACACCCAAATGGCTAAATTTTTCCAAAGTGCATGTATTAGAGCCGGGGCTAAGGATGGAATTTCCAACCTCTTGGGAAGCTAAAGATGAGACACAAATTCGTGAAGCATTCCATATTTTTCTGTGTGGAGTTTGCACATTTTCCCCATGACTGTGTGGGTTTCCTCCGGGTGCTCCGGTTTCCTCCCACAGTCCAAAGATGTGCGGGTTAGGTTGATTGGCCATGCTAAAAATTTGTCCCTTAGTGCCCTGAAATACATAGATTAGAGGGATTAGTGGGTAAATGTGTAAGGATAAGGGGGTAGGGCCTGGATAGGATTGTGGTTAGTGCAGAATCGATGGGCCAAATGGACCCTTTCTGCACTGTAGGGTTTCTATGATTTTAAGGCAGCTAAGGCCTTAGGAATAATGTCATTGAACAGTGAGGTGGATTGGCACTTCTGGCCTCCCACTATGCATGTTCTATTTTATGATGCATGGTAATCATTTTTATAAAGGAATACTGACACATTACAGAAAAATCGTTCTCCTTAAATTCTCAAATGAGGCTATGGGCCAGATCTTTGCTGCCAAGGCAGGTAGCTCCAGTTGGGAAATTTTCCAACTTAGCAGATCCAGCTCAGTGTAAAGGGCCTTGTTAGATCCAATTTTCACTCTGGGTAGGCAGAGGCATAATAGGGTTGAGCCCACTGACCCCAAAAGTAGATTGGGGGTGACCATAGGGGAAATTTCTGAGGCAGGCTGGTTAGAAGGCCCACCTTAATTTTCTGTTTCCCTGTTGTTTTAAGAGTTGTTGGACCCTCTGTCCCCCACCCCTCACAGCTTCTTGGCCCCTCCATGCCAGCTCATGCTGTGCCACTCCCACCCCCTCCGACATTGGTTCATTATAATCCTCATGGCATGGCCCCTTGATGCCAACTCATGCCTACTATTCCTCCCCACTCACATCCCAATGCCATCTCCATAATTATTCAGTCAGTAACCACATGGGCAGACCTCAGGGGCCAAGTGAAGAGCACAAAAAGTCTAACATTTAGTTCAGCGCTGATATGTAATAGTAAAAAAAAAACTCCCATTCATGAAACTCTTTAAAGCTTTTGAATCTCCTGGTGTTCAGTTCTGTGCACAGTGACACAGTGGTTAGCACTGCTGCCCCAAGCTCCAGGGATGTTGGTTCGATTCCCGGCTTGGGCCACTGTCTGTATGAAGTCTGCGTGCTCTCACTGTGTCTGCGTGGATTTTCTCCAGGTGCTCCAGTTTCCACCCATCGTCCAAAGATGTACAAGTTAGGTGCATTGGTAATGCTAAATTGCTCCTTAGTGTCCCAGGATGTATAGGTTAGAGGGATTAAATGGGGTAAATATGTGGGATTACGGGGATAGGGCCTGGGTGGGATTGTTGTCGGTGCAGACCCACTGGGCTGAATGGCCTCCTTCTGCACTGTAGGGTTTCTATGATTCTATATTCAGTTGCCACAGCAAAGGCAGCTAATCCTTTAATGGGCTCTTTAAACTGTCAATCAAACTGAGAACCTTTGTTGAGATAATTATGGATTTTTAAGTTCGGCTAAGAATTCATAATGGCTTAATAACAGCCCTTTGGAAATGTCAACAAAGAGCTCTATTGAAATTGTAGTCACAGATAGTAATTATATTTCTAACCTCCATCACATGGCATGGGGATGAAATCAGTCCAGAAGATGGTTTTCTTTCAGCCCTCTCTGAGAGCTTTTTTTTAAAATCAGGTTTAAAGAGCAGGGGATTTAAAAACAAACTCAAATCCTAACGCTTAAAGGAACCTTATCCATCCATCAAGAGTGTTTAAATCTACTCCATAAATTCATGGCTCCCACATTGCAGATTAAAGCCTTTGGAACAGCCAGAATGGGACCTGTTTGAACTCAGGACCAATGAGGTTGGGTTTCCCTCTTATGGGAATCGTATCACGGCCCCTTCAGTCTGCCAGCGAAATTGGGATCTGTTGGAAATGTGGGCAGGATGCCTGTATCCAGATCCCACCCACCATTTTGAGGTCCTTGGAGTGTTCGAATTCCCCAAAAACCTGACCGTATGTTTCAGATACCTGCGACTATACAAAAATATAACTTAAAAGTCGGTCAGTCTTGAGACCTGCGCTAATTTTACTATGATGAAAAAAACATTTCCATGAGAAGCATGATATTCCCCGCTGAGAATTAATTCTGCAAATATGTCTTCATAAGTGCATTGGTCAATTATTTTTAAAATAATTAAGTGTGCTCCACATCACCATAGTGTCTATCTCTGTACTGATGCCATCGTGAAGGGAAGGTCTTGTATAGTTGTAGAGCAAAAATTTCAAATTTATGCAGATGTTGGCGTTTCTAACAGAACATTTCCTTCTGTCATGCAGATGTCCCATGCAGCAACTAGTGCCTTGTGTCGTTCAATAAAGCTGCAGTGTGAGCTTTACCCATCCCGGGAAGTAGCAATCTGCTTGGACCCCTACTGTGGACTTGGATTTGTTCTCTGGTGCCTCTGCAGGTGAGGAGCTTATTTAACAAAATTGTCAATAAATGTCTCATTCAACCTTAAGGTTCCCAATTTCCCACCATGATTAAAGTAATATAAAAAATTTAATATCAAGCCCATCCCTTAGTCTCCATTGCTGACCAGAGAATCAAATACTGCCCATTCAAAATACTTGCTCCTCTCCCATTCAAAGATTGAATAAGTCATAGTCATAAATGGATTCACTGCTTGACAGAAACTATTACTTTCTGACTTCTTGAAATATCCAGAGTGAAGTGTGTTTGATGAACCTCAATTAGGTTTCTCAGCACAAGCTACCTTTGATTTGGCATGTAGTTGGCAGCCTTTCAGGATCATTATTAAATGCCAGTCTCTGCTAGCTGACTAGCTGGCATGTCTACACATGTCAGATTGCACTCTTGGGAAGTAATGAATGATCCCAGAGAAATCCCAATTGGAACCATTCAGGATATAAGGTTTATTGTGGCTAGATTTCAGACATTGTTGATCCTGCTGACATTCGTTCGAGACAAAATCTTTTGCATGCAAACATAGGTCTGGTAGTAGCAATTACCTTTGTAGTTCCAATGCCGTATCATTCACGCTACCTTGAAATTTCTTTCAGGTACAGTGTTGAGGCTCATGCCAACTTGGTTCAGTGTTAACACTCCTGTCTCTGAACCAGAAAATTATGGGTTCAATACTCAAGCCAGAAACTGAGCACAGAATGTTAGGCTGACGCTGCTGTAAAGCACCAAGGAAGTGGCAACTTTTAGACTAAGTTTCATTTGGCTATTCAGGAATTACCTCCACCTACCTGATAAGTAGAGTGTTCTCCAAACCAACTCTCTCCCCTCAAATAATTCCATCAACAACGACGATTTTATTGAAACATCCTGAGGGGGGATGACAGGGCCCCTGCTAGGAGGATGTTTCCCTCATGGGAGAGTCTACAACTAAGGGACACAGTTTAAAAATAAGGGGGCTCCCATTTTAGATGGAAATGAGGAGAAATTTATTTTCTAAGGGTCTTCAGTCTTTGGAATTCTCTTTCCCAGAGAACAGTGGAGGCTGGGTCATTGTATATTTTCAAGGCTGAGTTAGATCGATTGTTGATCCAACGGGGATCAAGGGGCACAATGTAGCAATGTGAGCTGCATTGGCTCACAGTCAATCAACATTGGAAAGTGGAATTAAGGCCACATTCAGATCAACCATGATCTTATTGACTGGTAGAGCAGGTTTGAGAGTCCAGGTGGCTTTCTCCTTCTGGTTGTATTTATTATGATCCTCATTCATCTTATTTGTGGGGCCTCACACTGTGCAGACTGGCATTTGGGATGCCATGAGAATATTTTAAGGTGCTTTATAAATGTCAGCAAATCTGATGAATATTTGTGTCTTTATATTGTGTGGAGTTCAGTCCCTGTATATGAATGGGCGTGAAGCAATTTATCCACCTATGACTATTACTTAACAGCATTAATACTTTTAAAAATAACTATCATACACTGATAATTGTCTGGGTTATTACTGTAAATTAAATCATTTCCTAACCCTCCCTGTAGGTAGGAATGGTTTCATAGTTTTGTTCTATTTCTTTTGCATGCCGTTGGTTTACCACATAATGGGTGCCTTAGAAACATTTTTTTCTTCTATTGTAACCATCTTTTCAGTTACTCCCTGCCAATAGTCTGAGATTAAATCAGTCCATTTGTAACCTTGGTGTCATATGCAATTCTGAGTTAAGTTTCCAAACTCATATTCATTCCACTCTCAGACCACTTGTTTCCACCTCCATAACAATGATTGACTTTGTGCCATCTCAGCTGATTTGCTGCTGAGCCCTCATTCATATCTTCGTGACATCTAGACTTGACCGTTTCAGTGCACTCCTGAATGGTCTCCCACACTCTAACTTCCTCAAGCTTGGAAGTCATCCAAAACTCCGCTTTCTGTGTCTTGACTCAAAACCAGCCCATTCCCCTGTCATCCTTGTGCTTGCTGACCTATGTTGGCTCACAGTCAATCAACATAGTGAATACAAGTTTTATCCTTGTTTTTAAATTCTTCTTGACCCTCCCTTTCTCTGTAATCTTCTCCAATCCCACAAGCCTTCGAAATATCTGCAGTCTAATTCCATCCTCTTGTGCATTCCAAATTTTAATTGCTCCACCATTGGTGGTTGCTGTGCCTTCAAGTTGCCTAGGCCCCAAACTCAGGAATTTCCTCCCTATACCTTTCTGTCTCATTATCTCACTTTCACTTTCTTCCTGTAAAAGACTTCTTCAAACTTACCTCCCTGATCAAGCTTTTGGTCACATGATCTAGTATCTCCTTAGGTGACTCAGTGTCTTACTTTATAATGTTCCTGTGAAGATCCTTGGGACGTTTTGTTATATTAACGAGGCAATGTAAATATGTTGATGTTTTAAATTGCGCAGACCAATAAGCCAAACCTTACGGAGTGCCATATTCAATATAACAATTTTTTGAGACTGTTATTTACCAACTTCCTCGGAAAGATTGAAAAAGCACATGCGATAGCATACAGCTGGGTTACAGTCGGAAGATGAAGACTGTCCCAAGTTAGTCTTCGGCACACCACTCACAGACAAAGCCACCCAAAGCCAGTGCAAGACTTACTGGTTTATCCACCAATCATCTGCGATACACAAATCATACATGTATAATCGCGCTTTGGCATTTTTAAACTGTCCAATGTATAACAATAAACTTTTCTAACATAATATTGATTTCTTTTGCTTGGTTAGAACATTGTTTGAAAAAAGATGGATCCAGCTGTTACTCTGAACTTTTTATACATAGCTGTTTTTTTAACTGGTTTGTGGCAGCAGTTCCATTAACAAATATAGAATTGACTCATTTTGGAATGTTTTAGTATTGGATACATATGTGATGCCAAGTAACGAATGACTAATGTTTTCCTGGATTCCAGATTCTGATTAATTTAGATATACTGTTTACAGTTTCTTTGCCTTAATAAATGCAAACAGCCATTATCTGCTGGCAGCTCTGAATATGAAAATCTGTCAGAAGATTTCTCAGTCTTGTCGCTGAGGTAAACAGCAAGTGAGTCGCCCTCAACTGGATTTCCAACAAAAAAATGTTAAATCTGGTTAACAGCAAATTTGCCAATACAGAATGATATTATCTAAACTGAGGTAAAAGGTAAATTAACCCAACTGTTGAGCAGGTGTAACCAGCAGGCAAACCAGCCCCCCATCCACTGACTCTGTCTATACCTCCCACTGCATCAGCAAAACAACTAGCATAATTAAGGACTCCATGCATCCTAGACATTTTCTCTTCCACCACCTTCCGTCACAAGACACAAAAATCTGAGGCCACGTACCAAGTGACTCAAGAACAGTTTCTTCCCTGCTGCCATCAGACTTTTGAATGGACCTACCTTGCATTAAGTTGATCTTTCTCTATACCCTAGCTATGACTGTATCACTACACTGTGCACCCTCTCCTTTCCTTCTCGATGAACGGTATGCTTTATCTGCATGGTGCGCAAGAAACAATACCTTTCACTGTATGTTAATATACGTGACAATAATAAATCAAATCAAAAAGCAGCTGAAAATCATCAGGGACTTCACTGTCCTCCATTATCAATGAAAACATTTCTCTTAAAAACTAGATCTGGATCCGCCTTGCTAATGATTTCAAGCTTTTTTTCCTGCTAATATGAGGATGAAAGCAATACTTATGAGTACACCAAGTAACAGCTCTGTTTTAAATAAGACATAGTGGTGAAAAAATATTAATTTGGGAGTAACAATATTTAAACATTTAATCATCATTATAAACTTTTTTTGAGTCAAGGGCATTTAATTGAGTGTACAGTATTTAAGTGACAAAACATAGAATTAAATTATTGGGAGGACTGGAATGTAACTGGTTATACAGTATGGGGATGAATTTTACCATGCCGCCTGCCACGGGTATCAAAGCAGGGTGGACCATGGAAAGGTCCATTGACCTTGGGCGGGATTTTATGGTTTTAGGATGAATGTGACCATAAAATCCCTTCCCTTCAAGGTTTCTAATGGGTGTTCACGTTGTTAATATTTATCGAAAACTGGTGATGCGACTGCAGCTTAACCCTGTTCCTCCACATCCTTCCTTCCCTGACTCCCTTTTAAATGATTGCATAGCCTTTGGCTCAGCAGGCCACTTGTGGTAAAATGTTGCTTGATTCGTCAACCACCACAAACACTCCATTCATTATTCACTCTCAACAATTTTCAGAATTTGAACATTTTTCTTAGATTCCCCTTAATCATCTTGGCTCCAGTGGAAACATTTCCACTTTATCGAGCTGTTGCTGTTAGTGATGACTCCTTGTTCCCCAGGGTTGTCAACCCTCCCGGAATGACCAGGAGTGTCCTTGAATTGGCATTAGTCTCCTGATGGCCAGCGAAAGCCTTGTGGGAGATTTTAATCTGCAGCGTCATAGGTAGAAGTAACAGGCACACAGATTTGCCAAGCCCTACCTGTTCCTGATATAATTCTGATGTTCTAACCGTGGTGTTAATGTACTTAACGGGTATTATGAAATGCTCTCTCATTCCAAGTACGGCCAAACCAAATGTATGACACAAATTTGGCATTAATCTCTTATGATGTCAAATTTAAACTTAATTTGTAATTTTGTGATCTTTTCTACACTAAAATAAAAGTAAAGGTTATTTATTAGTTGAAGTTGCTGTGAAATTCCTTTAGTCACCACACTCCGGCGCCTGTTTGGGTCAATGCTCCTAACTAGCACGTCTTTTGGACTGTGGGAAGAAACTGGAGCACACGGACGAAACCTACGCAGACGCAGGGAGAATGTGCAGATGCCCCACAAACAGGGACCCAAGTCGGGAATTGATCCTGCGCTGTGAGGCAGCAGTGCTAACCACTGTGGCGCCCACTTTCACTTTCACATTAAAGATCTATTCTTTTGTGCCTTTTTGTTTTCTTTCTCTCTCCTTCTAGTCTGCTAAATTTTACATGTAGGGCATGTGACCTGTCATTTATTTTTCCCCCAAGTTTACCTTCCTCCTTTGCTCCTTCTACTCTGATAAACCTGTAAGTGTTGTCTGTATGTCCTTAAGATAAAACGTATGCCTGGACAGCATCCTGTGGCAAGCCACTATCCACGTGCGTAAATCGGAAAAGCTGCCGTTCACTATTTAGTCTTTGCTTTCTGCCTCCAGCTGATCTCTCCAATATCATCTGAGGCAATCCTCATACCAAGTGGCAACTTATCAAACGAATCCTGAAGATCTATAGACGCAACATGCATCTCTTTATACGCACTCTAATTTCGTGAAGCATTAAATTAAATTAGTCAAGCATGATCTATCCTATTTGTGCGTTAGTGTGTATTTCTGCCTGTTTTAATATACAGGCCTTTCTTTCCTTTGCAGTGTCTACTCGGGGCACCAGTCCATTCTCATCCCTCCTTCAGAACTGGAGATAAATCCCTCGCTGTGGCTCCTTGCTGTCAGTCAGTATAAGGTTCGAGACACCTTCTGCTCATACTCTGTTATGGAACTCTGCACGAAGGGGCTCGGCTCACAAACTGAATCACTCAAGGTTAATGATTTTTATTTTTATGATGGCTAATCTTCACCGCAGTGTTTTAGTCTGCAGGTTTATTCAAATGTTGGAGGCCTGCGTCCAATCTCGTGTGCACTGTTGTGGGTAATTCCTTGAAAAACAATCACTAGAGTTATTATAACCTTCAAAGTGTAGAAATGTGTGTAAATTGAATAAGCTGAGGAACAGAGTCAAACAGGTTCTTGCGTAGATAGCGAGCTGAGAAGTGAAATGACGCTGCTTTAATGTACTGACTACTTTCCAGCTGGCAGCACAATAACATGGAACACTTGCCCAAATCATAGCTACAGATGTTAAATTTGAGAGCAAGTGAAAACTCCACAGGCTTGATGGTTTTGCTCCTCCGGGGATAAGAACTGAAGCAGGCAGTACTAAAAATAGTGGGCAGCCAATGTGGCTTGTTTAAGGGCCTTTTAAGCCAGCGGTTGCTAGTTTAAGTAGCTGGGGGTGAGCACTCGGTGGCAGACTGCACACCAGTGTCCCAGGCAGGCCTAGAGGCCTTCCTATCTGTCTGGCTGCATTAGCAGCTTCAGGCCGCTTCATAGAGGGACTCGCCCCATCACACTCATTCCTCTCCCCACACCTCCGTATTAGTAGTCTGGCTACAAGGTCATTTTTTTTTATACTTTACATTTTGGCGAGGAGGAACCTCAGTTTTGTAGTTTTACTTGCATTCCATTGCATCTTCAGAGAATAAAATCCCTACAGTGCAGAAGGAGGCCATTTGGCCCATCAAACCTGCACCAACGACCATCCCATCCAGGCTGTATCTCCATAAGCCCACATATTTACCCTGTGAAGGGGCAATTTAGTGTGGTCGATTAACCTAACCTGCACATCTTGTGACTGTGGGAGCACCCTGAGGAAACCTATGCAGACGCGGGGAGAACATGCAAACTCCCCGACAGACAATGACCCTGAGGTTGGAATTGAACCCGGGTCCCTGGCGCTGTGAGGCAGCAATGCCAACCCATGTTTTGCTTTTCAAGCTGGAAGGCCTCTTACTGGCTTTGTAGTTTTGAGAGTCCATCCTGTGGCTATTAATTTGTGCGCCTTGGGAAAACTGCATGGAGTTCCTTTTTCTGAAGCATATTTCAGTCAGGTAGGTGGGTTCAGGAGCCCACAAGGAAATTCCTCCCCCTAATGTTGATGATTCCATGACCCAGAGTTTGCTAGGCACATGCTGGAAGCAAGCACAATGGCCTATTCAGTTGTGCACGAGGCAGGGAGTACTGAGAAGTTCCTAGGCTCCATCGTAGCCTAGATGCCTACTTTTTAGAGCAGCCTCACTTGGGTGTTCCCCCTCCCTACCCCTCCCCACCCCTCCCCAAACCCCCTCCCACCCCTCCCCAAACCCCCTCCCACCCCTCCCCAAACCCCCTCCCACCCCTCCCCAAACCCCCTCACACCCCTCCCCAAACCCCCTCACACCCCTCCCCAAACCCCCTCACACCCCTCCCCAAACCCCCTCACACCCCTCCCCAAACCCCCTCACATCATCTTTCGGGGTGAGGGGGGCACTCCCAAACACCACTACAAGTCCAGGCACAAGAGTCAAACCTGAGAAAGGCCTGGATTATATGACAGATGCTCAAGCTACTGAAAATTCACAAATGGTCAGTTACAGAAGATTCCATAATCTTCCTCTAGTGGAGCAGAAACCGAGGGAATGCAGAGCTAACTTTATGTATGACCGTTTCCATTCAGTATGGATGTTAGTTGATTTATTATTTTTGGCCAACGGCTAGAAATGCTCTTTAAATCTCTGACCTTATTGTAGTTCTATCAAAAAGAAGACTCAACGTTGCAACTTGTTTTGAATTTTAATTAGCTACACTTGCTTAAATGGTAAATCAGAATAAGCAGTGCGGTGGCACAGTGGTTAGTGCTGCTGCCTCACAGCTCCAGGGACTCAGGTTCAGTTCCGGCCTTGGGTAACTGCCTATCCACTTTCTCCACACATCTGTGTGGGTTTCCTCCCACAGTCCAAAGATGTGCAGGTCAGACTGATTGGCCATGGTAAATGTGTAGGGTTACAGGGATAGGGTGGGGCTGAGGGCCCAGGCAAGATACTTGGTCAGAGAGTCGATGCAGACTGAGGTCCATTGGCCTCTTCTACACTGTAGGGAATCTCTGAGACAATTTGCGGAAGGAAAGTGGAGAACAGATTTAAAGGACTTTATTGGACAGTACAGCATGAGAAGGCTAAAAGAATAGGTCAATTGTTTAATTTTCCAAACCTCTGACAATGTTGGACCTCACAATTTCTTCACTTGCTGTCTTTTGGAATGGTTTTAAAAAAGTCAAAACTCGCACCAAATTATTCATTATTATTTTAAATATATAGATTTGACAGGTGTATTTATCATAAAATGTACTGCGATAAAATTTTCTAACCATGATTAGAGTAAATTTTTGCCTGAGCTTCCAATAACTTTGCTATGTATCATTTTTACCCATGACCAAGCACAGGCCATCCTGGAAACTTCTGTGCCCTGTGGGATGTTGTTCAGTTTGTGGTGCATTAAGGATGGACAAAAAATGTTGACCTTGACTAGTAATGTTCATATCCAATGGACACACAAAAAAAAAATTCCCAGTGATGGAGGGTAGGAGTATGTTGGGATGGCTGCAACTTCTGGGCCCCATTTAGAGGATAACAGTTATGTATTTAATTAAATTGTCTACAGCCGTGCTACTTGGATATGCAAAATTGCCAAATTCCGCAGAATACTCAAACACTTGTGACTAATTTTTCACCCTGGCCTTTAACATTTTCCCACAGCTAATTGTTTTAGTTTTGAGTGATCTTTTGCCAATTTGTTGTGTCTTCTGCCTTTAGACGAGGGGATTGGATCTATCTCGTGTACGAACCTGTGTTGTTGTTGCGGAAGAGCGCCCTCGAATAACACTCACCCAGTCGTTTTCTAAGTTATTTAAGGACCTGAACCTTAACCCAAGAGCAGTTAGTACGTCGTTTGGTTGCAGAGTGAACCTTGCTATTTGCCTTCAGGTAGGAATCTGCACACTCACAGCTGTGAATATATTTGTCTTTATTATGGTTGTAAATTCACTGTAAAAATGATGGGCTTCTTTTTCCGTCTGTAACTAATTGGCTGGCCTTATAGACCTTTCAGTTTTCGTTTGTTTCAAATTTATTTTTCTCTGCAATTGCATGCATTATGCTTGAAAGTGCAATTTTTAAAGCGCGTGAAATTTACACAGTTGTATATTCATGATTTCATGGCCCTACTGCAGCCTCTCCCTGGCCTTTTCATTTGATGCAGATGTCAGAGTTTGTACACATTTGCTGGAAGGGTGCTTACAGAACCATTTTACATTGTATTGAAGACAGATAGGTTAACATGTTGGATCTGTATAATGGAAAAAAAACATAGATTCAATGTCAATGTGGAACCATAGATTCAATGTCAATGTGGAACTGTCCTGTTACAGCCTACAGATATTTAAAAATGTTTCTCGTTGTTTGTCTGAAGCTATTTAGATACAGTTAAAGATCAGAGTCCTCAGTGCCTTTGCGACACATCAGCAGAAGCAGTAACTTGTGCAAAGGATAGAAAATCAATGACTTCTTAATGGGCTGTGATGACCAAATCAATTTTATTGAAATAGAAAATTAATCTAGGGATAAAAGCAAATTACTGCGGATGCTGGAATCTGAAACCAAAAGAGAAAATGCTGGAAAAATCTCAGCAGGAGTGGCAGCATCTGTCGAGAGAGAAAAGAGTTTTGTGTCTAAATGATCCTTTGTCAAAGCTAATTTGTGTGAAATTAATCTAGGATCTGGTTAGAAAACTCTTCTGTTTTAGTGGAACTAGTTTCATTGCAAGTATGGCAGCAAAAAGGACACAATTTTGTCATGGCAGGGGTGTGAATTTGCTGCATTGCCTTCAAGTTTGAATCTGACATGCGCTGTAATTGTTCAAAAGTGCATTATTAACCAACAGATGGTCATCAAATGGTGCCAATCATAGACTACATATGGGAATTGTTCCACCTATGGGAAAATTATTTGTGTGAAACATGGATCATAAGTTGGGAGCTTCATGCAAATCAGGTTAAAGGAAATTGGAATTTAGTGCTGTTTTGACATCACTGTTGGAACATGGCAAGCTGGTTTCCTGAGGTGGTGATATTATGCATGCAAAATCATTGCTCAACAGCCCTCCGAGACACAGCGAGAGGTTTCACTCGATGACGAAATTTCCTTTCTGCATCGTGTAAATCTATTTACAAATGTGGCTCTATTTATAACTGTTGTGTTTACAATTCTGCTGCTCAGAGCAGACAGCAAAAATCTGCACTGTCTGTTAGCAAACTAAAATAAACTAATTATTCTTGTAGTGCCATTTTCATTTGCCTATTGCAGCCCTTTCCTAAGGGGGCTAGATGGCATGAGATTACTTCAACAGCATTGTAACTAAACAGTTTGTTCGGTCAGTTATCTTCAGTTCTTCCCAATGACTGGACCTTTATCAGATTTTGTATCGGCCCTGATTTTGCAGTTAGCAACAACTGAATAGCACTTGCATTCATTGCACCTACACTTACACACAGACCTTAGGCTGAATTATACAACACTCGCTATTTCCAGTTGGCTGTGGGTGAATTTTTTAAAAGAATTGTGTATTCTTTCATGGAATATGGTCATCACTGGTTAGGCTGGCACACATTCCTAACTCTCAACTGCTTTGGAGCAGGTGTTGGTGAGCTGCCTTCTTGAACCGTTGCAGTCCATGTGGTTTAGGTACACCCACAGTGCTGTTCAGGAGGGAGTGGCAGGATTTTCATCCAGTGACTGCGAAGGCACAACAATATATTTCCAAGTCAGGATGGTGAGTGACTTGGAGGGGAACTTGCAGGTGGTGGTGTTCCGAGGTATCTGGTGTCCATGTCCTTCTAGATGGTGGTGGTTGGGAATTTGGAAGGTGCTGCTGAAGGAGCCTTCCTGCAGTTTATCTTGAAGGGATGCACACTGAAGCCACCATCAGTGGTGGGGGGATTGAATATTTAAGATGGTGGATAAGGTGCCATCAAGCGGGCTGCTTTGTCCTGGATGGTGTCAAACTCCTTGAGTGTTGTTGGAGCTGCAAATGTAGAATATTCCATCACACCCTTGACTTGTGCTTTGTAGATTGTGGACAGACTTGGGGAAATCACATAAGTTCCAACATCTGACCTGCTGTTATAGCCAATTTATTTATATGGCTGGTCCAATTCAGTTCCTGGTCAATTATAGTCCCCAGGATTTTTGTAGTGGAGATTCAATGATGATAACTCAATTTAATGCTGTTGAATAGTTTATTGCTGGAAATGGTCCGTGCCTGGCATTTGTGAACCTGAATGTTACTTGCCATTTGTCAATCCAAGCCTGAACATTGATGTATATGGATATGGACATGGACTGCTTCAGTTCCATGGACTCACAAATGGTGCAGCACATTGTGCAATCATAGGTGAACATCCCCACTTCTGACCTTATGATGGCTGTATATCATAAACTGAGTGGCTCTGGCAGTACCCAAACTGAGCGGCAGTGAGCAGGTTTTCGTTGAGTAAATGCTGCTTGATACCACTTGCAAAAACAGAGGTGGTGGGATATATGCCTTCTGGGTTTAAGCTCTGCCTCAGAGAGCTGCCAGCCTGTTAGAGATTGACAGTTCTCCAGTACTGCAGGACAGATGTGTGTAGTGCTAGATCCAGAGTTTGGCTTTTTGTTTGAGAGTCTTACCACGTGCAAAGCTGGCAGGCCCTGACAAAGGGAACTGGGGTGGAGGTGCGCAAGGGGAGCATGGGTTTGACAGACCAAGAAGGGAGGGGAAGTCTGAAGGGAATAAAACCATGGTGGGTGGCCTCACTGGACACAGGGGCCTGTTAAGAAGGGTGCTCTTGCCCCCCGCCAACCTGGTCTTGGCACTTGGCATGGACCTCTCATACTCCTGATTAAATCCTGGTGTGGATGGGCAGGTGGTGGGCAGGCTGCACTCTGGATTTAACAAGCTATCTGCCTTCAAACCCATTGCCAGTTGTAGAAAATAGCACCCTCTGTGGGGGATTTGGGACCTGTTGCAAACCAGGCAAGCACCACCTTTACCACACAGATGGGAGAATCCTCACTTTGGCATGCAGAATCTGAATCAGAAGGTGTAAGTTAGCATAGTTAATTCAACATCAAATCATGTACAGAAAGCAAAATAGAGATTAAAATGAATTAGATTAAGAAACTCAACACCAGGTTAAAGTCCAACCGGTTTATTTGGAATCAAGAGGTTTCAGAGCACTGCTGCTTCATCAGTTGAGACTGTTGAGAGACTTCTTACTGTGCCCACCCCAGTCCAGTGCAAACATCTTTGCATCATAGATTAAGAAAAGGAATGGTGTATAAAAGGAACAAGGAAAAGTTTTTTAAAAAAATTCACTTTTAAACCTTTAAAAGAAGTTGAAGGAATGAGACTCCACGTTTAGAAAATTAATTTTCAGTGTCTGCAAGGTTGGTAATTAAGACTTATCACATCATTTAAGATGCATTTTCACTGCAATCAATAATCCCTAATGTTTTCTAATTCATTAGTGGATGTTTATCGTATATTTGCATCTCAGCAAAATACTGGTACGGTGAAGGTTTTGGCTGAGCAGTGTAACCCGAATAGCAATATTCCAATTTCCATGGTTAACAAGTACAGACGCTAGAGGTTGCTGTCTGATTTACTGCTTCATAATAGTGAGTGCTCACAACCTCAGTTAATTTCTAACATAAAGTCCGGTCAAATATTTCCTTTTAGCGAATAATAGCACAATGCCAGCCATGTACTGCAAAGCTGTTTTCAAGACCTGATTTCAAACAATATGAGCGCATTTAGATCAATAAAACTGATTATGTCCACAACTCGCTTTCACAAAGCTGAAATCAATCTAAGTCTAAAAAAAAAACCAGATAAGACATAAAAGCCTACAAGGTGGTGAGGATTTATATCCTGGATCTAAAAAAAGAATAAAATTGTGTTGCTTGATAGCTGCTTCCTGTTCAAGCAAGTCATGCAATTTTAATAAATGACTTGTATAGACATACATAGAATTGTAAGTCTATGCCAATTATTCCTTAAACAAAACATTTTTTTTCAAGCAGGGAATGGCTATCAAACAATAGTTTTATCTTTTTTGAGTTTCTGAATACAGATCCTTACACTCATATATGGTTTTGCGTCTTACCTGGCATTTTTTAGACTTGGTTGATTTTTGCTTTGTAAAAGCAAAATGTGTAATGTTTCTTCTACCCTCTGGATTTTATCTCGTTATCTTTCAGTGCCGTGGAGATGCTGGCGTTGGACTGGGATAGGCACAGTAGGAAGTCTCTCGACACCAGGTTAAAGTCCAACATGTTTATTTGGAATCACGAGCCTTCGGAGTACTGCTCCTTCGATGAAGGAGATATTGAGAGACTTCCTACTTGTCTTTCAGTGCACCTCTTTGAGTTTAGGTATTCATAGATATAAGAATTTATTTGGGATTTTGTGATATTTAATCTAAATTAACATTATACCTTCAGAGAATCATGGACGAGGGTTAACATACTTATTCTGGATGTAGGCTTAGTGGATGGTCTGCCGACGCCTAGGTGGTACTGACAGTGAAATTGTCAGCCTTCCCCATTTTGACTCCACTGAATCTGATGGTAGCTTCTGGATTGCGCACAAGCAGAAAGGGATGTGGAAATCCAGAAGTTACTTTTGGTGATTAAATTTTCCATCTGGTGAGATGCTTTTGACACCCCTCAGACTCTCTATCAATCAGCAAATTGATGAGAACTAGAACTTTTATGATGATCTCGCTATGAAAACCTTGGAAAAGGTACCCATTGATGGACAAGGTAGTAGCAGAGTTTTTAACAATGTATGACTTTCATCATTACTTCTAAACAACCTCAATGACCCTGAAAAGCTAATTTAATATTTCTGGAATGTCTAATTTCTCCATTGTAATAAATAATGAAATTTTTGAAGTTTGTTTATATTGATATTTCAGCTTCAATCAAAACCCAGTCACAATCATTTATTTAACTGCCTGAAACGTTACATTAAAAAGGGAGATTGAAGTGCTTTCAGCTTCCTGGTTTACTGTCTGGGGAAATACTTTAATATGATTGGTTGCTTACCCAGCCTGCTGACATTTCTGCTGCTGCCCACCTGATTTGATGCCAGGTTAAAGCTGCCATTGGAGAAAGGGAAATCCTCAGTTTCCTTGGAGATCAGCGCAACTGCTGTTGCTTTGCCACTGACCACAAAGCCCAGTTTAGCAGTGATACACAGGAGTGATTAAGATGATTATTTAACAGAGAGTGAAAATATTCCGTGGATTCATTGCAGCAAAGGCAACCTTGATGGGGCTTGCTTTGCGACATTTGCTGTGTCAATTCCTTTCAATTATTTCTCGACAAATTGAGTAAACTTGGAAGTTATTTAATTTTCTGTTCAGGAAGGTAATTAAAAGTATGTATATTCTGTGCAAAAGCAACTTTATTTAATCATGTTTGCGCAATGCTGGGTGAAGTCCTGTCAACCTGAGTAATTGTAAGATCAATTACTAAGATGTTGGGGATAACATTTGTATTTGATATTGTACTAGCATAGCCTGTGCCCTTACTTCCTTATAAAGCTACTGAGATAAAGTACTTCATTTTAATTGAGTTCATAGTCAAAGTGAGTGTTTACTTCTGTGCCTTTGTGCTTTTATATAAGGTAAAGGGAGACAAGCTGAACCACAAAATGAGTACAGTGCAAGTGGTACAATATTTGCTTAATCAGGAGGCTAGCTGATACCTTGCACATCTTGAGTAATTAAGAATAATAGTGTTTATAACTTAGCTTCTGACTAAGTTTTTGTGATGGAGATAAATGATGCAGATCTTCCCATTTTCATTATTTGGAAAATGGATGAGAGACTATTGAAGTGAAATTATGGTGGAACACAATTCAATATTGTATAGAGAAAAGTAAAGGAAAACGTTGCAAGTATATCTTTAACTCTTCATCGCCCTCCATACATTCTGCTACTGAGGGAGAAAGGGATAGAAGGGCATTTTTGACAGGATGAGACAAAGTAAGTGGAGGAGGCTTATGAGGAGCATGAAGACTGGCATGAATCAATTGGGTCAACTGGCCTGCCTCTGCTGTATTGTCTGTGTGGTACTGCTTTATATGTAATATGCATCGCTGCAAGTTGAAATCCCTTCCCTACCCCCTATTCTTCCAGCCACACTTCAGCCGATTGCATCATATTCTTGAATTTAGTCTAATTTCCTCTTTCACTGTTGGAAAATCTCCCTGTGCCAAGCTGCCCAGTTCCTTATTTTCTCTCATTGCTGGAGCGTGTCATTGTGTCTGGATGCATCACTGTGTGCCTTCATTCCTTGTCTCCTCCAATGTAGCTCATTATCTTTTGATGACTACTTTACCCTTTGATGCTGATGAAAAAGCGAAATGCTGGAGATGTTGGAAATCTGAAATACGAACAGAAAATGCTGCAAAAATCAGTTCAGGTGAATGGTTTTAGGCCTTAAAGATTAATCTGTTCCTCTCACCATAGGTGCTGCCAGACCTGTTGAGTTTTGCAGCATGTTCTGTTTTTATTAATCCTTGATAGCTCTTACCCTTGTTTTATACCCTTGCTGGGTATATATTCTCAGCTGCCTTACTCTTACATGTTTCCTGTTTCCTCTAATCTTTAGCATGCCTATGAGCAAGAGAAGTAGCCTTTCTGGCTTTGTTGATATAGGTAAATGCTGATTCAAGACAAGGTTATTGCTGTGCGTTACATAATTTGACATGAAACAGGAGGAGGAGGAGGCCATTCAGTCCTTTGGTCCTGCTCCACCATTCAATAAGATAACTGATCTGATTGTGGCCTCGAATCCACATTCCTGCTATCCCCCATAACCCTGGACTCCATTGTGGATGAAAAATCTGCCTAACTCAGCCTTGAATGTATTCAATGAGCCCCCACCCTCCACAACTCTCTGGGAAGAGAATGCCAAATGTTAACAACTATTTGAGAGAAAATATTTCTCCAAATCTCTGATTTAAAATAGGAGACACCTTATTGTGAATCTGTGTTGCTGGTTCTAGCTTCTCCCAGCAGCAGAGCAATCCTCTCAACATGTATCCTGTCAAGTCCCCTCCGTTCTTAGATGTTTCAGTCGGATCACCTTTCATTTTTCTGAATTCCAGTGAGTTTACTCATAAGACAACACCTTCGCCACAGGATTCAACTTGGTGAACCTTCTCTGATTGTGTCTAATGCAAGTATATTCCTCCTTAAATGAGGGGAACAAAACTGTTTGCAATGCTCTACTGCAGTCTCACTTGGGTGGCATGGTAGCACAGTGGTTAGCACTGCTGCCTCAAAGCGCCAGGGACCTGGGTTCAATTCCAACCCCAGGTCACTCTGTGGAGTCTGCACATTCCCCCGTGCCTGCGCAGGTTTCCTCTACGTGCTCTGGTTTCCTCCCACAGTCCAAAGATGTGTGGTTTAGGTTGATTGACCATGTTAAATTGACCCTAGTGTCAGGGGATTAATAGGGAAAATACGTGAGACTATGGGAATAGGGTCTCGGTGGGACTGTGGTCGGTGCAGACTCGATGGGCCGAATGGCCGCCTTCTGCACTGTAGGAATTCTATGGATAATGCCCTGTACAGTTGAAAAGTAGTCAGGCTGAGGATTGGGAATATTTTAGAATTCAGCAAAGGAGGGCCTGGACCAAGAAACTATTAATAAAAGAGAAAATGGAATATGAAAGTAAACTAGAGAAGCATAAAAATAAAACATATAAGCTTCCATATGTATGTTAAGTATTCCAAAGACTATGGGCCCATCAACATTCCAGTAAAAGTACTGAAGACTTGAGCTCCAGATCTAGCTGCCCCCCTAGTCAAGCTGTTCCACTACAGCAACAACAATGCCGTCAGTCGAGCAATGTGGAACATTTCCCAAGTATATTCTGTCCACAAAAATAGCAGGACAAACCCAACACTCACCCAAGTGTCAAGCAATGACCATCACCGACAGAAGACAGATCTAACCATTGCTTTTTGTCATGCAGTAGCATTGCCAATGCTGAGTCCCCACTATCAACATTCTGGGGATTGCCATTGACCAGAATCATAGAATTACTACAGTGCAGAAGGAGGTCATTTGGCCCATCAAGCCTGCACTGACAACAATCTCACCCAGACCCTATTCCCTTAACCTCACATATTTACCTTGCTAATCCCCCTGACACTAGGGTTCAGAAACTTTATATGGACTAGCCGTATAAACACAGTGGCCACAACAGCAGGTCAGTTGTTAAGCGCTGCAGGATTCTTAAGTCACTTCTGCCTCCCCAAAGCCTGTCCACCTACAAGGCACAAGTCAGGAGTGTGATGGAATACTCTCCGTTTGCCTGGATGAGTGCAGGTCCAACTTCATTCAAGGAGCTTGACACTATTCAGGACATAGCAATTTACTTGACTGGCGCCCATCTGTCACTGATTACAGTGGCAGTAGTGCAGCAGCTCAGCAAGGCTCATTTGACAGCACTTCTCAAATCTTTGACCCATATCATCTAGAAGGACAAGAGCAGCAGATGCATGGGAACACCACCACCTGCGTGTTAATCCTCCACACCATCCTGATTTGGAACCATATTACTGTTACTTCACTGGGGTGAAGAGAAATGTCTCCGCTCGGTGGTAAATTTTTTGCAATTCTTTGTCCCACAGGGCTTTGGAGGCTCAGTAATTGAGTTTGTTCAAGACAGAGATTGTAGACTTTTAGATGCTAAAAGTACCAAGGAGATAGTGGAGGAAAATGACATTGAGATGGAAGATAAGCCATAATAAAGTTGAATGGCAGAGCAAGCTTGAGGGACCAAATGGCCAATAATAGCAAAAAAGCGAATTATTACAGATGCTGGAACTTGAAACCAAAAGAGAAAATGCTGGAAAATCTCAACAGGCCTGGAGCATCTTTAAGAAGAGAAAACAGCTGACATTTCGCGTCCAGATGATCCTTTGTCAAAGCTGATTATATTAGATTATAAAAGACAGTAGATGTTATAACTGGCCTATAATTTTCAGCTTTCTGTCTTCCTCCTTTCTTATGTTTGCCAGTTTCCAATCTTTTGGACCTTTCCGGAATCTAGAGAATTTTGGAAGTTTACAGCCAATGCAGTCCCAATCTCTGTGGCCATTTACTTTAAGACTGCAGGATATAGTCCACTAGGTCTAATCCCAATAGTTTTCCTCATACTTTGTTTCTAGTACTAGTGTTTGTATTATGTTCCTTGCTTCCTTTTCCCCATTGATTTTCCAGTATTCATGGGATTATTTTGTGTCTTCTACCAAGAAGATAGATACAAAATACTTGTTCAAAGTCTCTGCCGTTCTTGTTTTCCATTATTAATTCCCTGTCTCATCCCTAAGTGACCAACATAAACTTGCACCACTCTCTCCCTCTTTATATACTTGTAGAATTTTATATTCATTTCTTAGATTACTCTCATATTTTAATTTCTCTTTTTTTAGTCATTTTTTGCCGACTTCTAAAAGTTTTCCCAATTTTCTGGTTACTAATCTTTGCAGCACTTCCTCTTTTCTTTCAATTTGATACCATCCTTAACTTAGTTAACCACAGATGGTGCATTCTTCTCATAGTCTTTTGCAATGGAAAATGTCTTGATGAGAAGTATCAAATGTCTCCATAGTTGTCTATTATTGTTCATCTACCATTTTATCTTTCAGACTATTTTCCCAGGCTACTACCCAGCCAACTCCATCTTCATATCTTTATAATTAGCGTTATTTAAGTTTAAGACACCAATTTCAGACCTACATTTCTCACCCTCTAAGTAAATGTGAAATGTTATCTTGTTGTGATCACACTTGCTGAGAGGATCTTGATAATGAATTAACCCTGTCTCATTACACATTTACCAGGTCTATGGCTGTTTCTTGGTTGAAATAACACCTTGTATAATCAAGAAACTGTCCTTTATAAACGCTCATAAACATCTTTCACAATTATAGAATCATAGGATTGTACAGTGCAGAAGGAAGCCATTCGGTATATCGAGTCTGCACCCAGTACAATCCTACCCAGGCCCTATCCCCGTAACACCATGCACTTACCCTAGCTAGTTCATGTGACACTAATGGCAATTTAGCATGGCCAGTCCCTTTTAAGACTGTGGGAGGAAACCAGAGCACTTGGAGGAAACCCATGCAGACACAGGGAGAAAGTACAAACTCCACACAGATAGTGACCCAAGCCAGGAATTGAACCCAGGACCCTGGCACTATGAGGCAGCAGTGCTAACCACTATGCCACCCTGTGATATTTTTTCTTAAAACCCATCATTATTTCTTGGTGTACATTCAGTGTCACTTTTGCTTTGGGGGCCTATAAATTACTGCTGCCTGTGATTTATTTCCCTTTCTATTTCTTAACTCCACCAACCCAATTATATATCTTGATCTTCTAAGCCAAGCCTACATAATTTCTCACCACTGTACTATTCTGATCCTCTATTAAAGGTGCGATACCACCTCTTTTTCCTTCTTGTCCTACCAAAATCTCATATACCCTTGAATATTTAGCACTTAGTTCTTGCTCACTTCGCAACTATGTCGCAATAATATATCATGTATCGTACCCGTTTATTTCTACATGTGTTATCAATTCATCCATGTAATTTACCTATTGAATCCTCATATATCTGTTGGTATCTGATGCCACGTAAGGCATTTTGTCAGCAGCATATTATTTAAATGGGGGAGAGATTGCAGAACTCAATGGCACGGAGAGACCTGGGTGTCCTGGTACAAGAATCGTAACCTTGTATGTTGATATAGCAAATGATTAGGAAGGTAAATGGAATGAAGTTGTTTGGTGCAATGAAAATGGAATATAAGAGTAGGGATGTTTCTCTATAGTTGTTTAGGGTAGCACCAAGTTTAGAGTACTGCGTACCGCTTTGGTCTCCTTATTTGAGAAGGGGCACAATTGCATGAGAAATAATTCAGAATAAGTTCACTCAACTAATACCTGGAATGAGGAAAGTATGGACAGATTGGGCCTGTATCCATTGGAATTTAGAAGAATGAAGTGCAACTTTATTGAAACACTTAAGACTGAGGAGACTTGACAAAGTTGATGCTGGAAAATATTTTCCCCTTGTGTGTGAGACTGGAATGAGAAGATGCTGTTTAAAATTAAGGGAATTTAGACAGAGATGAGAATTTTTTTTCTCCTTGAAGGTTGAGTCTGTGGAACTCGTTTCCTCCGACAGTGATGGAGGTGGGCCATTGAATATTTTTTAGGTTAAATTAGACAGATTCTTGATCGACAAAGCAGTCGAAAGGTATTGAGTTTAGGAATGAAAGTGAAGTTGAGGCTACGTTTAGATCAACTGTGATATCTTGAATAGCAGAGCAGGCTCAAGGGGCTGAATGGTTTAGTTCTATGTGCCGTTGATATGTTTGTATAAATACAAGTGTTGTTTGTTTGGTTTACATAAATTTTAGAAATGAATCCAAATTTTGGTTATAGAAAACTATTGCTTCCATTTGACCATATTAAATGAAAATGAGAAGAGTGTGAATGGCAAATTGAACAACTGATTTCATGGTTATGTAGCCCCGCACCCCCATATACACACATGTATATTGCAAACTGAGTGATTTATTGACATTGCCTCAACGCTAAGATGTGTTCCTGCCTTTGAACACACTTATTTACGTTAATTTGCAGAAACATGTTATTGCTGTTTTCCAGTGTTACATAATATGCAGATGAAGCCATTCTTCATAGCGCAGTTGGAATGATTTGTTGTGTCGTATTTCAATGCCACAACAATTCCCGGTGTCCTGTATACCTTCTGATTGGCTGTGTGTATATTAAACACTGAAAGGTGCTGGAAGGTTGGATAGAATTATAGAATCCGTATGGTGCAGAAGGAGGCCATTCAGCCCTTCAAGCCTGCACTGACGACAGTCCCACCTAAGCCCTGTGCCCGTAACCCCACATATTCCTGCTGGTCCCCCTGACATTAAGGGGCAATTTAGCATGGCCAATCAACCTAACCCCCGCACATTTTTGGACTTGGGAGGAAACTGGAGCACCTAGAGGAAACCTACGCAGATGTGGAGAGAATGTGCAAACTGCACGCAGGCAGTCACCTAAGGCTGGAATTGAACCCAAGTTCCTGCCTTTATGAGGCAGTTGGACTAATCAATTTTGATGGTACACTTTCTGATGCGTACTTTGGGACAGATATTTACTGAAAGAATCTGTTATGTAACATTACCGCAGCATCTCTCCATAGATTTGCTGTCATTGTTGCAGTCTGGGCCTCTTGGCACTGCAGAGAGCAATCACCCTGTCTGCTGTCTCCTGCCAGACATTTTTGGACAGCTCTTCTCCTCGGAGGGACTGTCAACCAAGCAACAACTCACTTTTATGTAACTCCTCTAACATAGGAAGGCAATCCTTTTTCTCATCGCTTGGATAAGCACCTAAAAGGGCACGTGTACTCCTCCACATACTGGCAATCAGTGTGAAACTTTTAAACCATTCAAATGAAATGGAAATTTAACTCCAGATGATTTGTTGATTTTAATTTCAAAATTCCTCTTCAGTTTCTTTTTGTCAGTATGTTTATTTGGACACCGTAAAAAGTCTGACAACACCAGGTTTTAGTCCAACCTATTTATTTGATAATATACTCACAAGCTTTCGAGGGGACTGCCTCTTCGTCAGGTGAATGGAGAGTTCTCCTGATGAAGAGGCAGTCCCCTCGAAAGCTTGTGAGTATATTATCAAATAAATAGGTTGGACTAAAACCTGGTGTTGTCAGACTTTTTACTGTGTTTACGCCAGTCCAACGCCGGCATACCCACATCATATTTGGACACCATCAGGGGAAAGCTTCAAGTATTTTGCTGTATCACTGATTTTACAAACCGATGAGGTTGCTGTTCCAGGAAACTCACAATCATGCCCTTACCAAGCTTTGCGGATGCAGCTTTTCCATGTGAAAAGCAAATGAGTGAGTTCAAGTAAATGCAAAATGTTGACTATTGATTGCAGAACAAATTGCCTTGGTTCACTGAGCTATTGCAACCTTGTTGTTTGCTATATTCATGCAGGTAATACCTTCCTAGTTTGTACTCTTTTCATGCAGCTGAATGGAGTTTTCCCATCCACTTATTTCTGGCATAGAAATAGTCAATAGGATTAGCATAGTTTTGCAATAGAAGTTCTCCCCTGCACTGTAGATTCATCACAATGAGTCATTGTGGTACTCAGCCCTTTGTCAATCACATTAATATTGTAAAACCACAGAAGAAACAGCAGCCATTATATTTTTATTTCTGCGTAAAAATCTATTTCTGTTCCATAGTGATGTGTTTTTATATTCTTCTAATTCTATGTTTTATATAATAATGTAATATAAGCTCTTGAAGAACCTGTAATAGGGCAAGTAATGTGCATGCCTGTTGCGGGTAGCCCAATACCCAGGAAAGTATTTACCTGGAACAGATAGAGTCCTGACCACAAACGATGCACTGAACATCCATGGGGGAGCAGTGGGGCAGGTGGTTTGCTGCACACATTTCCAAACCCTGAGTACAGGTACTGCAATATTATTCTTAGAAACTCTTCGTGTTTATTATTATTCTTAGAATATTACTCTTAGAAACTTTTGGTGTTTCCGATTTGTGTGCGTGTTAAAATAATATCCCTGGCACCAAACTGCCTTAGTATAAAGTGTTCATGACAATTGGATCCTAAAGACCATTAGCGGGGTAAATATGTAGGGTTAAGGGGATTGGGCTTGGAGTGGAATTGTTGTCGGTGCTGCCTCGATGGGCTAAATGACTTCCTTCTGCACTGTAGAGATTCTATGATTTTCATCTTTTTTAGCAGTGCACTTCTCAAAAATCTACTTTCACTTTGCTTAAGTCCAGCTGGGCATTGGGACTGTTGTGCCATCTGTTCCTGGGCTTCAGGTTAAGCACAGGTGTGGCAAATGCTGCACGGTGGATTGCATGGCTGCCTCACTGCACCAGGGACCCAGGTTCAATTCCAGTCTTGGGTGACTGTCTGTGTAGAGCTTACATGTTCTCCCCATGTCTGCGTGGGTTTCCTCCGGGTACTCCAGTTTCCTCCCACAGTCCAAAGATTCTAGGTTAGGTTGATTGGCCATGCTAAAGTGACCCTACTGTCGGGGGGATTAGCAGAGTAAATGTGTGGAGTTATGGGAATATGACCTGGGTGGGATGTGGTTGGTACAGACGTGATGGGCCAAACAGTCTCAAAGAACAAAGAAAATTACAGCACAGGAACAGGCCCTTCGGCCCTCCAAACCTGCACCAACCGTGCTGCCCAACGTAACTAAAACTGCCTACTCTTCTGGGGACCATATCCCTCTATTCCCATCCTATTCATGTACTTGGGAATAGCTCCTTCTGTGATTCTATGAGACTGGTAGGTCAGATATCTTGCTGTATGGAAACAAAGGTTTATTTGTACATGTAATATTTAAAATGTGTAAGTTTCAATTGGTGACAACTCGGCATCGATGCGTCACAATTCTCATGAATCACACTTCAGTACTTCCCACATTGCCCATGGCATTGGTAAAATTAGAAACATTTAAATGTTACTTTTTTTTTAATGTAGTTGTTCAGAATTACTCGTCGCAGGGAGGCTGTGCTATGTTAAGTTCTGCTCCATATATTTTAACTGTAGCTGATGACATTACTTGTTAGGATCCAACTTTTTGTTAGAGAATGAAGTTTAAGGTAACAAGTAATTTATATTGTTGTGAATTTGTTAGACTTAAAATGATAGCGGACAATGTTCGACTAATTTCAATCTGTAGCACCTCAAGCAGCAAATTAAACATTCAGAAGCACTGAAGGAAGGTTTCGTTTTTTGCATGGCTATTGAAGCAACTCATTTCAGTGGGAGCTCACTCAAGGCCCATTCAGTCCAAACTGTTAGAAAATATGGAATGAAAATATGGTCATTCAGATTATCAAATTCTTTCTTTCCATTTCCTCCATGTCATCCACTTTCTGTCATGAATTGCACGATTATGTACTCAGTTTCCTGGGGCAATTGGCCCTTTGACATTGATTCCCCATGACATTGTTTTTGGATTGTTTTCACTGGAGTTTGGACGAATGAGGGGACAATCTCGTAGAGACTTAGAAAATCCTAACAGGACTTGACAGGATAGATGCAGGGAGGATGTGCCTGATGGTGAGGAAGTCCAGAACCAGGGATCGTTGTCTGAGGATTCGGGGTAGACCATTTAGGACGGAGGTGAGGAGACATTTCTTCACCCAAAGAATGGTAAGCCTATGGAATTCATTACCAGGGGAAGTAGTTGATACCAAAGCAGTGAATGTATTCAAGAGGGCAGCTAGATAAACACTTCGGGCAATTGAGATCAAAGATTATGGGGAAAAAGCAGGCTTAAGCTATTGAGTTGGATGATCAGCCATGATCATAATGACTGGTAGAGCAGGCTCAAAGGGCCAAATGGCCTCATCCTGCTACTATCTTCTATGTTTCTATTCCAACAGTGGCCCTGATATTAACCCAGGTCTGGCAAGAGAATGGCTGGGATATGGGTAGAATTTCCAGACGGGAAGCCCAGAAATAAGGATTGCCCAGAGCTCCTGCTGACAGAGGACCTCTCTGAATCCACCTGGCAGCCTGCCTGATTGACAGGCTGGCAAGAAAGCAGCCAAAGAGCTGACACCAGGTAAATAGCAGTGCTGGGGGAAAGGGGAGTTGGCAGTTGGGGTATAGTGAGTACTTGGAGATTGATAAAGGGTGGGATGTGTTGAAAATCGTGGGATGTGTAACTTGATGAGTTTATTGCGCCTGAGCAAAGCACTGAAGATCCACCTGCCCCACAAGCTATATTGTCAATGCACACACTTCATGAGTGCAACCTTACTCATCCCTTTAAGCTGCTGACTTCTCTGAGGCTTGGGAAGCTTGGCCTCACCAGGCTAAAAAAAATGTTTAAAAAACTGTTGAATGTTGATGGACAGTCCACTTGAAAGCTTTCATTGATTGACCTTCATGCTAAGAGTGGATTGGTTGTCTGCCCCCAATCCACCTGTTACTATAGTTGGAGTGGATAAGTTGAAGATGTGCTGTGTTGTGTTTGAGACTTTAAAGATTTTTGGTTCCCACCTGACCCAATTCAAGGAGTCACGGGAGTCCCTTTCAGAGCCTTATTTGAGTTCAAAGCTGTACTCTGGGCTTGAGTGACAATGTCAAGTATTGTGGTTAAACAGCAATTTTATTGAATAGTGAATTATGATTATAATCATAATCATAATGATCTGACAATTATAATTACAGAGTCATAGAGGTTTACAGCATGGAAAGGGGCCTTTTGGCCCAACCTGCCCATGCCCAGTTTTTACCACTAAGCTAATTGCCCGCAATTGATGATCTAAAAACGGAAAGATGATGATAACTTTATTGAAAGGTAAAAATGCATATGTCAGAAGAGAAGGACAGATTTTTTGTTTGAACCAATGTGATCTTTTCCAATGACAGCTCCCCAAAATTGATACATACGTTACCCTTCCCTTGGTTATGTACGTTATCCAGTTGCTGAGTACTCTTAATGAGTGGGTGTCATGATCAGTCACTTTGTTCCTGGTCCTTCCTCCTGTCTTCGGTGGTGACTATTCCACTATGGCTGCAACACCAAATGCCCACAGTCTTTTGAGGCCTAACACAGTCTTTCCCAAGACAAATCTCGGCTCTTATCAGTTCCTCTTGCAGGGATCGCAAGGCTATGCAGCTTTGCAACATCCAAGTTGTAGACATAGATCTTGACACTGTCTTTTCATCTGCTATGTTTTGTCCATCAATCAAACTTCATCTTTCAATGCTTCTGACCACACCACATAAGATTATTCAGCATCCTGGTCTACCGTCCAAGAGTCATTCAATCAGTAGAACTGTACACCTAATCACAAATAGTATTGTAATATTCTAGCTTGAAAAATGGAAAACAAAGATTTAGTTTGAACACCAACTGAAAAACAAGGCTTAGTCATTACTGATTATTATTGATTAATTCATCAAAGCATATGGTAGGTGATGATTAGTGTCTACCAAATAAGAAAATATAAAATGGTTTTAAGTATTCACTCTCAGCTTAAATTCAAGAGCAAAGTAAAAATAAAATGCAAAAATACAGGATTACAAAAACAGCAGGCCTCAGGCCTACACGACCTATCCATTCTTCAATGTTGAAGATTATCTCATTGAGTCAAAGAATATGATCACCCTCTTATCCAGTTCACATGTCTCCATGTCGCTGTTTCCCACTATCTCACGGCACAGTGGTTAGCATTGCTGCCTCACAGCGCCAGGGACCTGGGTTCAATTCCAGCCTCGGGTGACTCTCTCTGAAGTTTGGACATTCTCCCTAGGTTTGTGTAGGTTTCCTCCGGATGCTCCAGTTTCCTCCCACAACACAAAGATGTGCAGGTTGGGTTGATTGGCCATGCTAAATTGCCCCTTAGTATCAGAGGGACTGGCAGGGTAAATACATGGGGTTGTGGGGATAGGGCCTGGTGGGATTGTTGTTGGTGTAGGCTTGATGTGCCAAACGGCCTCTTCCTGCACTGTAAGGATTCTATGATTCTGTTCTATGACTGTTCTTTCTGTTCTGTGCTATATGTTACCCCATATTGAACTCCCCCTATTTTTTTCTTGCCATGTGGATGGGTGATATGAAAAGAGACACAAACATCTGCAGGCTCCATTCAGGCCCAGGGTTAGGGGGGAGGGGGATGTGCCTTGCTTCCCACCCCTTCACCAAGTAATCGTGATTCTCCCACACCCTCATTTCCATCAGATCCCTGCTCCTTCCTATGCTCATTCCACCTCTACCCTTATCATTGGCTCTATCATCTCTGCCTAGAGCTATCCACTCAGCCGTTTGGACTGGTCTCACTTTATTTCTACATCTGTATCAACCCTTTCCCCACTCACCCCCTGATAAAGGATAGGTGCTGAGACACCAGGGAACCCATCTCTCTCAATCAGTTTCTTTCCCCTCTTCCATCTGCAGGATCCAATTTTCTCTGGAGATTCATCATCTTAAAAAAAGAAATAAAATTAGAATGAAGAATGCGAACCCTCTGTTGTTATTTATGTCTTTCTCTTCTCCACTCCCACAGGTTGGAGATTAGAATTCATGTGTATAAATAGCGTTAGCTTAAAAAGGTCAAGTTATTAATCCATTTCAAAATTCAACTGCTGCGTCTATTTAAAAATTAGAATAGTGATAAATGATGATGTTCACTCACTCTCTCAACACCTTTTTTTTAAAAGAATTGCTCATCTGCAGGAGTAATAGGTACTGCAGATACCTACAATAAAATTTTAATGAACACATGCCCCATTGACTGAATTTATATATAATAGATATTCAGTGGTAATGGAGCAAAACTATAAATCACAGAGATAGAGTAGGGGAATAAGTTCACCGGATTGCTCTAGAGAGAGCTAGTGTGGGCCTGATGGGCCGAATGGCCATCTCCTGTGCCATAATGCCTCTTAAGGCCTGAATTTGAGCCCCAGAAGTTGAGATTTTTGGTCCAGAGTGGTGGCTCTGTGTGTTGGGCTGAGCAACCCTGGAACAGGTTGCTGGGTGTGGAGGCAGTCTGGGCGGAAGGCTAGCACCAGCACATTGTCAAAGATTTTAACAACGCAGTAAAATAAAAAGCAATCTTTACCCCTCACAAACATACATCCCATGCTCCATCCATGCCAAAACATGCCACTTCATGCATCCCTCCCCCCATTGCCCATACTCTTCTTGCCAACCTGTGGCCCCTTAAAGACCTATGCTAACTTAGTGACAACCCAAGTCCACCCACCCATCCACATGCCAACTATCACAGTATCCACCATGGCCAGACCTCTCAAACCAAGCTGTGATGAAATGAAATGAAGTTCTAAGTATCTAACTCTATTGTCTCTTATAAGGACAAATTGCTTAGTCTCATAAAAACAAGTATTGAAATTCAGAGTCCTATTTCAAAGAGTTTACAACTATTCAGAGAGTCATGCAGCACAAAGCTTGTAATGATAACCCTCAGGCTTACGTCAACACACAGTGAAATAGCAAGCAATAATTTATTTTAACACTCCCAAGGATTTTAAATGCCTTGATAGCTTGACATTTGCTTTGGACACTTTTCATAGTTCCCTTTGGCAATTCCCTAATGGTTCCAATTAGCTCATGCAGATTTATGTCTATTTTTAACAGTCCCTAAGGACACCTTATCTCTCCCCACATTATCCCGGGACTATATCCAAAGGCATGCCATACCTCTGGAAAAGGGATCCCAACTGTTTGAAAGACTGTTCAAGAAATTGAGTTGAGGAGTCGAGAGATAATGCTGCAGCTGTATAAGATCCTGGTCAGACCCCACTTGGAGTACTATGCTCAGTTCTGATTGTCTCATTACAGAAAGGATGTGGAAGCCATAGAAAGGGGGCGGAGGAGATTTACAAGGATGTTGCCTGGATTAGGTGGCATGCCTTATGAGGATAGGTTGAGGGAGCTCGGTCTTCTCTCCTTGGAGAGACGAAGAATGAGGGGTGACCTAATAGAGGTATGTAAGATGATGAGAGGTATTGATCGAGTGGATTCTCAGAGGCTTTTTCCCAGGGCTGAAATGATTGCCACAAGAGGACACAGGTATAGGGTGCTGGGGAGTAGGTACAGAGGAGATGTCAGGGGAAAGTTTTTCACTCAGAGGGTGGTGGGTACGTGGAATCGGCTGCCAGCAGTGGTGGTGGAGGCAAATTCGATAGGGTCTTTTAAGAGACTTCTAGATGAGTACATGAAAATTAGTAAGATAGACAGTTATATGTATGTCTAGTAGATAGGGTCACGTTCGGTGCAACTTGTGGGCCAAAGGGCCTGTTTTCTGTTTCTATGACTGTGCAAAATTTGCCCCTACCAGGTCTAACTCTACATTTCTGTACATCCGTACATTTTCAAAATCACATGAAAATTCAGGCCTAAGAGTCCATGACACTAACATTTACCCATCTCCATGGTGCCTTTAATCATGGCTTGAATCATAATGCCCTGAATTTATTTGTTCATAACGTAACAAAAACAACTTTGAGCTTTAATGTAATAAACAATTCCAAGAAGCTTTGTGGGATTATTATAAAGTAAAATTTGACATTCAGTCTGAAAAAACAATATCAGCGCAGTTCATCAAAACCTTGCTGAAAGAGATAGGATTTAAAAACCATTTTAAAGAAGGGCAGAGCGGTGGGGGAGAGGTTTAGCTCAGGAATTCTAGAGCTTGGAACCAAAGCACTGGCACTGGAGAGGGTGCAGAGGAGATTCACTAGGTTGATTCCAGAGTTGAGAGGGTTGGCCTATGAGGAGAGACTGAGTAGTCTGGGGCTATACTCATTGGAATTAAGAAGAATGAGGGGAGAGCTTACAGAAACATGAAAGATTATGAAGGGAATAGATAAGCTAAGCAGGGAAGTTGTTTCCACTGGCGGGTGAAACGAGAACTAGGGGGCATAGCCTCAAAATAAGAGGAAGCAGATTTGGGACTGAGTTGAGGAGGGACTTCTTCACACAGAGGGTTGTGAATCTGTGGAATTCCCTGTCCAGTGAAACAGTTGAGGCTACCTCATTGAATGTTTTTAAGGCAAGGATAGATACATTTTTGAACAGTAAAGGAATTGAGGGTTATGGTGAGTGGGCGGATAAGTGGAGCTGACTCCACAAAAAGATCAGTCATGATCTTATTGAATAACAGAGCAGGCTCGAGGGGCCAGATGGCCTACTCCTGCTCCTAGTTCTTATGCTGTTATGAGGCAGCCAAAGCCATGGCCACTACTGGTGAAGCAATTTAAATATGGGACGTTCGGGAGGTCAGAATTAGAGGAGTGCAGATATCTAAGGGCTGCAGGGCTGAAGGTATCTTATCCTCACCCTTTTCTCAAAAGAGATGAAATTCATGCTATGGTTTTGTTATCACAACTTAGAGCTCCAGCTATCACAATCAGTTTTGCCACTGTTATGTGAATCTTTCTCCAATTCATGAGTGTCCTTTTGAAGGTGGGCTATCCACAGCAATGCTCCATAATTGCTAAACTTGTTTTTTATTCATTCATGAGACATGGGCATCGCTGGCTGGCCAGCGTTTCTTGCCCATCCCTAGTTGCTATTGAGAAGGTGGGGGTGAGCTGCCTTCATGAAACATTGATACAACTGAGCAAACTTTGCTTGGCCATTTCAGAGGGCAGTTAAGAGTCAACCACATTGCTGTGGCTCTGGAGTCACATGTAGGCCAGACCAGGTAAGGACAACAGGTTTCCTTCCCTAAAGACATTAGTGAGCCAGATGGGGTTTTCTGATGATTGATAATAGTTTCATGGTCATCAGTGGATTCTTAATTCCAGATATTTTGTATTGAATTCAAATTCTACCAGCATGTGATGGTGGGATTCAAACCCGGATCCACAGAACATTAGCTGAGTTTCTATATTAATAGCCTAGCGATAATACTACGAGACCAGTGCCTCCCAAGCTGATCTTTAGTATCTGGTCAGCATTAGTTCCTGGTATTAAAATTTGTCATAGATCCATTGTACTGATTAATACATTCAACATCTTGTCCTTTGAAAGTTGCATAACTTCCAAAACTGGAAAATGCTGCTTCAAATGCTGCCTGCCCATTTTATGTGTCCTGATGGTGAGGATGTCCAGTCTTATTCCTTTGATGCGAAGAGTAAGTCATGGATCTTCTAGGCTCTGCCTCTGTTAAGAAGAATGATGACAGTGCCAGGTGAGACGGGATGTTATGCCACAACTATCCTTTGACTGCTCACAAGGCTGGTGAAATGGTATGACAGTCCTCCACCACCAGAGTACGCTCATGAATCTGATTGATTGTGACTGCAAAGTGAGAAAAATTTGAATTAAAGTAGATGAAAAGAATTTTGTGGAACTAAATTAAATATATGGGAGGTTTGGAGATTTTTTTTCTATGTGTTAACCATCCTGCTGGTTGCTGCTTTGCTAAATACTATCATTATGGGCACAAATTATTGGGTTCACATCCTAAAATTCTTGAAAAGTAAGCTACAACATCCTTTCCACTGGTCCAAAGTAGAGTGTAAAGGAATAAGTGTGATGAGATGAATGGTCTTCTCCCATGTCTGGAATCATGTAGTCCTTTTCATTATTTCTCACGTTTGTTGGGACATTGTCGCAAAGTTCACGCAAAAATTGCAAAATATAACAAAAGGAACAAAGAAAGTAATTGTTTATAGAAGGAGAGGGTTAACTCATTGATCCTTCTTACAGCCACTGCTACTACTTAAATTAAAGATGCCATAAATGAAGGTGTTCAAGATCATAAAGCAGGGGGTTTATAGGTTTACCCTGATGACCTTTGATTAAAACTGGGTATTTGAGGAATTAAGCTAGTTTGTAAAGTTTCCAATTTAACCAATGCCTCCCATCCCAAAGACATTAATGAAAATATTAACAAAATTCCTGTTAATTGCCAAAATGCATGCTTTGGCAATTACGTTGTTCAGCTAATTGTCTTATTAAGGACAAGAAATGGTTATTGGTTCAATCTCCAAATGCACACAGTTAGAACAGTTGCTGTGCGCAATTGAGGAATCATAGAATCCCAACAGTGCAGAAGGAGGTTATTTGGCCCATCGAGTCTGCACCGAACACAATCCCAACCGGCTCCATTCCGTAACGCCTCATATTTGCCCTGCTAATCCCCCTGACACTAGGGTTAATTTAACACAGCCAGTCAACCTAACCTGCACATCTTTGGCATGTGGAGCAGCCAGAGAGAATGTGCAAACTCCACACAGACAGTCACTTAAGGCCGGAATTGAACCCAGGTCCATGGTACTATAAGGTAGCAGTGCTAACCATTGTGCCACCATGCTGCAGAGAAATTATATGGAATTGCATGTCTGCTGAGTTAGACGCAGAATAAACTTGCTAAAGGTAAAATATAAGCTGCTGCACTATTCCTCCATCATATACTAACAGTTAATATTAACAATTAGAGTCATAAAGGTTTACATCATGGAAACAGGCCCTTCGGCCCAATTTGTCCATGTCACCCTCATTTTTTAAAAAAATCCCTAAACTAATCCCAATTGCCTGCATTTGGCCCATCGTACCCATATAACTATTTAAATGCTTTTTAAAAGATAAAATTGTACCTGCCTCTACTAATACCCCAGCTTGTTCCAGACACTCACCACTATCTGTGTATATAAAAAGAAATTGCCCTTCTGGACACTTTTGTATCTCTCCCCCTTAATCTTAAACCTATACCCTCTAGTTTTAGACTCCCCTGTCTTTGGGAAAAGATATTGACTATCTACCTTGTCTATGCCCCTCATTATTTTACAGACCTCTATAAGGTCACCCCTCAGCCTCTTATGCTCCAGAGAAAAAGTCCCAATCTATTCAGCCTCTCAATCCATCAAGTCCCGGTAGCATCCTACAAATCTTTTGTGCACTGTTTCTAGTTTAATAGTATCCTTTCTATAATAGGATGACCAGAATTGCACACATTATTCCAAATATGGCCTAACCAATGTCATGTACAACTTCAACAATAGTTCCAACTCCTGTATTCAATGTTCTGACCAATGAAACCAAGTATGCCAAATGCCTTCTTCACCATTCTGTCCACCTGTGATTCCACTTTCAAGGAGCTATGAACAAAGAACAAAAAACAAAGAACAAAGAACAACCCAGCACGGGAAACAGGCCCTTCGGCCCAACAAGCCCGCGCCGCCGCATCACCCTACACCTATTCTACCCTGCGTATCTACAACGTATGAACATGTACCCCTAGGTCTCTTTGTTCTGTAACTCTTCCCTACGTCTTACCATTAACTGAGTAAGTCCTGCCCTGGTTCAGTCTATCAAAATGCATTACCTTGCATTTGTCTAAATTAAGCTCCAACTGCCATTCGTCAGCCCACTGGCCCAATTGATCAAGATCCCGCTGCAATTGGAGATAACCTTCTTCACTGTCCACCATGCCACCAATCTTAGTGTCATCTGAAAACTTACTAACCATGCCCCCTTTATTCTCATCCAAATCATTAATATAAATGACAAATAACAGTGGGTCCAGCACTGATCCCTGAGGCACACCGCTGGTCACAGGCCTGCAGTTTGAAAAACAACCCTCTACAACTACCCTCTGGTTTCTGTGTCATGGTATAGCATTAGGGAATAACAGTATGCTGTGCTGCAATCTGGTAGCAGGTGATTTTAGGCTTTGCACTTTCGCAGCCATTGAATTGGCGATCTTGATTGTGCCATCACAGTGCCTACTCAGTTAAGGTCAGTTTCTTCCCTATGGGAGGAAAAGGGCATTTGTCAAAAGAAGGAATGTCACCAGTGCCACCCCCACCAGGTATCAGTTACTGGTAACACTTGGAAATAAGTACTGCGCCTACTTCCTTTGACGCAAAGAGATCCTGAAAGTAGGAAATGAAATGTCTTGTATTTTATAGAGGTTCCGTTTTTTTAAAATCCATTTTTCAATAGATTTTCATTGATCCAACGAAAGGCATTATGTGTTATGAAACTTTGAATTAAATTTTTTTTAAAGTCTCTTTCCCCCTAAAATTGTAACTAAAATTCATCTGTGTGTTTTTAAGTTAGCTGTTTTGCTAATTGTTCTTTGATTTATCTTCCTAAAATTTTAGTGTCGTTTTTGCTAATTTTTTTGTGTTAATGGTAAAATTGTTGTTAACCTTGTTTGAGATTTGTGTACCTTGCTGTTGTTTTTCCACCCTCCCCCGCCTTCTTTTCCCCTTGTTTAATGAATCTCTTCCATTATGACCACCTCCATTTATTTCTATCTGGTTTTGTTTACCTTCCTCCTCCGGAATTCCTGCTGCTATAGCCTCACAGGCTGGGGAAGCTGGCTGAGCAGGTAGCAGGATTTTACTGTTCCCTATTTACCCATCAGTCAGCTTCCAACAGCAGGTCAGACTAGAACTGAGTTTGGAGATGTGGGATGTTGGGTCTGTGTTATCTAATGTGCTCTCCCATGTTCCCAGTTCGTTGCACACCAACAGTGCTGGGAATTCACTGATAAGGAAGTTTGATAAGGCTGTTGCTTGATTTTGAATCTTTCATTTTAATGTTTTTAGTCCACTATAAAACTGATGAGGTAGAGAACTGACTGGTTACACCATGGTAAGGCTGGTTTTTTGGTTATGTAGAGAAATAGAGTCATAGAGGTTTACAACATGGAAATGAGCCCTTTGGCCCAACTTGTCCACGCCGCCCTTTTTTCTAACCTTTAAATTAATCCCAATTACCTGAATTTGGCCCATAACCCTCTATACCCATCTTACTGTCTAAAAGACAAAATTGTACCCACCTCTACTACTACTCTGGCAACTTGTTCCAGACGCTGACCACCCTCTGTGAAATAATTGCCTCTCTGGATCCTTTTGTATCTCTCCCTTCTCACCTTAAAAGCCTCTAGTTTTAGACTCCCCTACCTTTGGAAAAGATATTGACTATCTAGCTGATCTGTGCCCCTCATTATTTTATAGACATCTATAAGATCGCCCCTCAGCCTTCTATGCTCCAGAGAAAAAAGTCCCAGTCAAGCAGCCTCTCCTTACAACTCAAACCATCAAATCCTGGTAGCATCCAAGGAAATCTCTTCTGCACTCTTTCTACTATAATAATATCCTTTCTATAATAGGGTGACCAGAACTGTACACAATACTCTGTGTGGCCTTACCAATGTATTGTACAACTTCAACAAGGTGTCCCAACTCCTGTATTCAACATTCTGACCAAAGAAGCCAAGCGTGCCGAATGCCTTCTTCAGCACTCTGTCCTCCTGTAACTCCACTTTCAAGGAACTATGAACATGTACCCCTAGATCTCTTTGTTCTGTAACTCTCCCCAATGTCCTACCCTTAACTGAGTAAGTTCTGCCCTGGTTCAATCTACCAAAATGGATCACCTCGCATTTACCTAAATTAAACTCCATCTGCCATTCGTCAGCCCACTGGCTCTATTGATTAAGATCCTGTTGCAATTAGAGTTAACTTTATTCACTGTCCACTATGCCACCAATCATGATGTCATCTGCAAACTTACTAATCATGCCTCCGATATTCTTATCCAAATCATTAATATAAATAACAAATAATCCCTGAGGCACACCGCTGGTCACAGGCCTCCAGTTTGAAAAGCAACCCTCTACAACCGCTCTCTGGCTTTGTCATCAAGTCAATTTTGTATCCATTTAGCTATCTCACCCTGGATCCTGTGAGATTTATTCTTATGCAACAACCTACTATGTGGTACCTTGCCAAAGTCCACATAGACAACATCAACTGCGCTGCCCCTCATCTACTTTCTTGGTTACCCCTTCAAAAAACTCAAGCAAATTTGTGAGACATGATTTTCCACTCACAAAGCCATGCTGACTGTTCCTAATCGGTCCTTTGTCTCTAAATGCCTGTAGATCCTGTCCCTCAAAATACCTTCCAACAGCTTATCCACCTCAGATGTGAGGCTCACCAGCTTGTAGTTCCCAAGCATTTCCCAGCAGACCTTTTTAAACAAAGGCACAACATTTGCCACCCTCTAATCTTCAGGCACCTCACCTTTGACTATCGAAGATTCAAATATCTCTGCTAGAGGACCCACAATTTCCTCCCTAGCCTCCCACAATGTCCTGGGATACATTTCATCCGGTCCCAGGGATTTATCTATCTTAATGCACTTCAAGACTTCCAGCATCTCCTTCTCTGTAATATGTACACTCCTCAAGACATCACTATTTATTTTCCCAAGTTCCTTAACATCCATGCTTTTCTCAACCGTAAATACTGATGAGAAATATTCATTTAAGATCTCACCCAACTCTTGTGGATCCGCTTATAGATGACCTTGTTGATCCTTAAGAAGCCCTACTCTCTCCCAAGTTACTTTTTTGGCCTTTGTGTACTTGTAGAAGCTCTTTGGATTCTCCTTTACCTTATTTGCCAAAACAATCTTGTGTACCTTTTTGCCCTCCTGATTTCTCTGTTAACTCTTCAGGGGATTCACTTGATGCCAGCTGCTTATGCATGTCATGTGCCTCCGTCTTCTTCTTGACCAGGGCCTCAATATCCCAAGTCATCCAGGGTTCCCTTCTTCTTCCAGCCTTGTCCTTCATTCTAAGAGGAATGTGCTCACCCTGAATCCTGATTAACACACTTTTGAAAGCCTCCCACTTACCAGACGTCCTTTTGCCTTCCCACAGATTCCCCCAATTAACTTCTGAAACTGCTTGCCTGATGCCATCAAAATTGGCCTTGCCCCAATTTAAGATTTTTAACTTTTGAGCCAGACCTATCATTCTCCATAGCTATCTGAAAACTAATAGAATTATGATCACTGGTCCCGAAGTGATCCCTCACTAACACTTCTGTCACCTGCTCTGCCTTATTTCCCAAGGGGAGGTCAAGTTTTGCCCCCTCTCTAGTTGAGTTATCCACATACTGAATGAGAAATCTCTCCTGAATACACTCAACAAGTTTCTTTGCATTCAATCCTCTAATACTATGTCTGACATCTTGTGTTCATGTGATTATTTTTTGTCCAGGATCTTTGGGGCAGCACTGCTGCCTCACAGTGCCAGGGACCCGGCTTCAATTTCGGCTTCAGGTGACTTTGTGTAGAATTTACACATACAACCTGTGCCTGTGTGGGTTTCCTCCGGGTGCTCTGGTTTCCTCTTGCAGTCCAAAGATGTGTGGGTTTGGTTGATTGGCCATGCTAAATTGTCCTTTAGTGCAAGGGGCATTAGCAAGGTAAATACATGGGGCAACAGGGGTAGGGTGACATTGTTGTTGATGCAGATTTGATGGGCTGAATGGCCTTCATTTGTACTGTAGGGATTCTGTGATACCTTTCCTTAATCTGGCTTTGCGTCACAAATCTGGTTTGAAAAGTTGGGGGAAAAGTTAGCTGAATGATCTCCCCACTCAGCACTAGTCTGTTACACTGTTGAGTCTTTTTTCACAAAATATAAACGTGCAAGAAACCCACTATTTCAGAATAAGGTGATAAATTCTGATGTGTATATTTCTGAGCCCTGTCAGAGTCTTTGTTGGTGTTTTGTAGCAGGATGATAGAACAATAAAATATTGGCTGACTTTCAGATAGATAGAGTTTGGAAGCAAGATAATGTGGAGTCTTCAATCTGTCAACAGGAGAGCTAAACTGCAGGTGAAATTTGAACTCAATTATCAGTGGTAGCATGGTGTCACAATGTGCTGCCAAAAATCAAACAAAGACAACTTTACGTGAGATGAAATCCATCCAGGAAGGAATTACAAGCGGCCCTAAATAAAATATTTATTGATCTGGGATTTTAGTATTTTTTTCTTTTTGATACTTGTTTTTTTTTCCTCTTTCACATGTTAGTTGTTATTTTGCAATGTTCTTCTTGCTCTTGAGCTAAGAGAGACAGGGGGACAGATCACCAATGTAGTTTGACGCTCCTTCAGTGAAGCTCACTGTAGGAAGGGTGTTGATGAGGCACAACTGAATGTGTAATTTCCAGCTGTTCCACTGGTTGATCATCTCACCTCCAGGTGGAATCATGGCGATAGCAGCAATTGCTATAATCCAAATGGGGATATCAGTCAAGATCAGGATTTGAACCATGATCGCAAATGCATTTTTGGGTACTGGTCTGACTCCACTGCCTGATTTCCAAGTTTTTTTGGGGAAGCTGAGAATTAGATCAGTTTTCACAGAATTACAGAATCCCTACAGTGCAAAAGCAGGCCATTTGGCCCTTGAGTCTGCACCGACTGCAATTCCATCCAGGCCCTATCCCGTAACCCCCATGTATTTACCCCACCAATCCCCTTTTTCTTTAATGTGCACTCAAGTTTCTGGTTCAAGCATTTCTGGGTCAGTTGCGCTGTAGCCTGGATTGGGAGGCATGCCTTATGAAGATAGGTTGAGGGAGCTAGGTCTCTTCTCCCTGGAGAGACGAAGGTTGAGAGGCGACCTGATAGAGGTTTGTAAAATGTTGAGAGGAATAGATAGGGTGGATTCTCGGAGGCTATTTCCCAGGGCTGAAATGGTCGCTACGAGAGGACACAGGTTTAAGGTGCTGGGAAGCAAGTACAGAGGAGATGTTAGGGGTAAGTTTTTCACTGAGGGTGGTAAGTGAGTGGAATGGGCTGCCATCGGTGGTGGTAGAGGCAAACTCGCTGGGGTCTTTTAAAAGACTCCTGGATGAGTATATGGGATCTCATGGGATTGGAAGTTACAGATAGTTCTATGGCTTGGTAGGTATAGATGTGATTGGCACAACTTGTGGGCCGAAGAGCCTGTTTGTGCTGTAGTGTTCTATGTTCCATGTAGGGTAAATCGCAGAATCCCTATAGCGCAGAAGGCGGCCATTTGCACCGACCACAATCCCACCCAGGCCCTATTCCCGTAACCCTGCATATTTACCCTGTTAATACCCTGACACTAGGGGCAATTTATCATGGCCAATCAACCTAACCCACGCATCTTTGGATTGTGGAAGGCAACCAGAGGAAACCCACACAAACATAACAAGAATGTACAAACTCCACACAGACAGCGACCCAAGGCCAGAATTGAACCCGGGTCCCTGGTGCTGTGAGGCAACAATGCTAACCACTGTGCCACCCCGTGAAGTGATGTCTACCAGACCTCAACAAGGCACCTTAACCCCGTAACTCGGAAGACCAGTGAATGTGAAGTTTCCCATTTCCTTGTAATCGTTAAAAGTAACATTGCCAATTTGTACTGAAATAGCTTTTGTGATGAGATTTTGCTTATTAGAAAATGCATTGAAACTGTTTGAAGTATTTTCAAATACAGCCCTGCATCGCGGAGTGAACACGGAGGTTTTAATTCTGTCACTCGAGGCCAGATCGAGGCTGTGTTTCATGAGCAAAACCCCACTTGGTCCTGCTGACCAATTTTATATGCTCCGTGAGAACTTACTTCTTTTAACAGGCCCATTTTTAAAATATAAATGATGGAACTTCTTCAGTATGCACTCTGCAGAAATCTAGCACAGCAGTATAACTCAAAACTTTTGCCAGGCATCTTGGGACAGTCTATGTGCCTGCTAGCTAACGATACGCTATAATTCTGAATTCAGGGGGTAAATATATTTCTAGTTCACGACTAAAGGTGTCAAAAGAAAATTCATTGGGAAGATCACAACAATATGGAAGTAGCTGTTCAGAGGGAACTTTGAGGCCTCAATGTCTTTGTTATACAGTTCTTGTGGGAGCAGCTTCAAATCACTGGTTCTCGTAATCTTGAGTTACACCCACCAAGTGGTGCATAAACTGCATTTTAACAGAAAATCGAACAGGCCATTGCTGTAGGTGAGTGAAGGTAGAGCCCTTGTGCTGGTACATGTCAATATGTGTGTGTGGTGCTGTTTGTCAAACTGCAATAGATAGCCTCCAGTCAGTGAGGTTGTTGGTGATAGGAGAGGGCTGGGGAGGTGGTCAGTCCTTTTGGAACAGAAGTGGAATGAAAATCCACATCCTGCCTAAGGGTAAGGTACATAAGAGTAGACAAGACCGTCAAACGAAACTCGAGAGAAACTCTAACATTAATGGGTTGCAGCGACCTTCAAACAACTTCATTTGGGAGGAGGAAATTGCAATGTTGCATCAAAGAAAGTTACAGTGGACTTCACTGCGCTTTTACCTAGTCCTTTCTTGAATTGTTGCTAATCATGCCATGATCAGAAATATCCTTGAATGTTGGAACTTTCATCTCATGCAACATGCATGTACCTGAAAGTTGCAGAGTTTTAACTAAAAATAGAGTTACTATTGTTAAGGAAACTGTCCCCCAAAAATTGAACAGCTGTTCTCACAAATGGCTTACACTCATTTGTGTATTCATACTTCCACATCCATAGACGTACACACTTGTACATAAACGGCTTATAAACAAGCACACTTTTTTTCCTCTGTTGACATTTGACCATGTTAGAATCGTAGAATCTCAACAATTCAGGAGGACACCATTCGGCCCATCGAGCCTGTGCCAACAACAATTCCATCCAGAGTCCATCCCCATAACCCCCCCACCCCCTGACACTAAGGAGCAATTTAGCATGGTCAATGCACTGAATCTGCAGATCTTTGGACTTGATCACTTCTTTTGTTTTTTGAATGAGCCAGATGTTCGCCACAATTGACTTAGAGCAAAATTTAATTACAATCCTAAATAATTTGGACAGCATTATCACAGTATATATTGAACCATTTATTGAAGGGAATTCCTTCAATAATCCTGTAATTGAACCAAAAATCATGTTTGAGAATGGGTTTAAAACCTGAAAAATATATTTTTTAAAGTTTCCCAAAAGCCCATCGAATCACCCTGGCATATTTTAATAACAAGTGTTATTTTAATAACACTTTTGTTACTAAAGAACCCTTTGTTACAGCAACTACAATGTCTACAGTACACTTTAAGGTGGCATAAAGAATAAGGAACATGTATCCTTTATTTTACCTGCCCCGATATGGTTTTGCTGTTATTAGAAATTAAGTTTGAAAGGACATTTGATTGCTGCTGTTGCATGTTAAGTATGTCGTCAGTGGAACAACCTGCAGTAGTGAGCGTGGCTGCTGCTTGGGGCAATGTTGCCATATATTTATTCAGCTTTGTTTAAGTGTTTATTATACAATTTTCTTGCATGAATTTGGTTAATTCATTTTGTTTTGAGTGTGATTTTAGCTTTGTTTTCAGAGTTTGTGTTACCATTTTTGCAGAAAATTTTTAATAAAAGAGCACTTTTGCAAATTGGCAAGTATTGACAGTAAATGACCAATGAATTGCATTTTGATGGAAGATGCATCAACATGTTAAATATACATTTAAACCTATAAAACCAAATTATTGGAAGTTTTGCAGTAGCGACTGTCATTTTGACTGAATTAATAGAGGCCCTTCCTGGAGTTAAAATTACAACACAAAGTTTCAGCTAATAATTTGAGACAGACTGAAGAAATGCTCGACTGCTTTTCGATGCTTATTTCCTAACCGCTTGATGCTGTTGATTTCAGGGGACGTCAGGACCAGATCCCACAACTGTCTATGTGGATATGAGAGCGCTACGGCATGACAGGTAATTGAAACACTCCCAACTATGTTTATTTTCAAACTTAGAGTCATAGACGTTTACAGTGCGGAAACAGGCCCTTCAGCCCAACTTGTCCATGCTACCTAGTTTTTAACCACTAAACTAGTTCCAATTGCCTGCGTTTGACCCCATTTCCCTCTATACCAATCTTACCCATCTAACTGTCTAAAAGACAAAATTGTACCCGCCTCTATTTCTACCTCTGGCAAATCATTCCAGACACTCGCCACTCTCTGTGTGAAAAAATTGCCCCTCTGGACCCTTTTGTATCTCTCCCCTCTCACCCTCTGGTTTTAGACTCCCCTACCTTTGGGAAAGGATGGTGACTACCTACCTTATCTATGCCCTCGTTATTTTATAGACTTCTATATGATCATCCTTAAACCTCCTATGCTCCAGGAAAAACAAACCCTATCCAGCCTCTCCTTATAACTCAAACCATCAAGTCCCGGCAGCGTCCTAGTAAATCTTTTCTGCACTTTTTTTAGTTTACTAATATCCTTAAAGGAAAGGACAGTAAAGTTTCTTTGCTGTGCTGTACATGCCACGAGTAATCAGTGGGAATGTAAGCTACCGTCCCATGAGGATTTATGTAAGCCTGTCAGAGCAATTTGTTTCCAGCGTATTAGGGCAGCAGAGTGCTCTGTCAACTCAATAATGCTGTTTTCGATCCAGTGTAACAATGCAAAATGAGTTAGAGATGTGCAAGTTTTACTATTTTCCACCCTTCCTTTTATACTCATCTTGTGTAGAAATTTTAATAAGTAAATCCAGAGTCCAGATAATATTTTCCTTTTTGAACATTCAATTTCCTTAACATGTTGGGGATGGACGCTCATGTTTCACTGCATTCTGTAGATGGCCAGAATTCTACAAAGTCGCCAATCACATTGCAATGTAATTTTCATTTTAAATTTGTTCCCTGAATATAAAGAGGGTGATCACATTTATTATCCATTCCTAGTTGCGCATCTCTTGTTAATTGTCTGACTACCCACCGATATTCTTAAGTGGATATGGTGAGGCTGTGGAACATTGCTCTGATTTGATCTATTGGTTGTGTGAGCTCTTAACAATGCCTGTAGCCTGTTGCTAATGCATGTAGTGTATTATAGTAATGTAGTTAATTACTGTGACATCTACATTATATTTGGCGTCCATGCAAGTCATTGTTGGATATTAAAATTTAGCATTAGCACCACAACAAATGGAAGTCATAATCCTGCATGTATGTTTAAGTACATCTTTGGTGTTTTCCATCCCTAATATTGTTGAAAAGCCTATTGAGTAGGAATTATTCAGTTTGGCTCCTGAGAGCTGTATTGACTGAGGTAACTTCTTTTGAATGAGATATTAAACCGAGGCATTATTTATCTTTATTATTTTGGGCAGCATGCTGGCACAGTGGTTAGCATTGCTGCCTCACAGCACCAGGGACCGGGTTAAATTCCTGGCTTGGGTCAGTGTCTGTGTGGAGTTTGCACATTTTCCCCATGTCTGTGTGGGTTTCCTCTGGATGCCCCAGTTTCCTCCCACACTCCTAAGATGTGAGGGTTAGGTTGATTAGCTATGCTAAATTGCCACTTAGTGTCAATTTAGGGTATTGACACTTAGGGTAAATACATGGGTTATGGGGCTAGGGACTGGGTGGGATTGTGGTTGGTGCAGGCTCAATAAGCTGGATAGCTTCCTTCTGCACTGTTGGGATTCTATGATTATCATTCTGATTGTGAATGATTCTGCAGCATTATTCAAAAAAATGCCAACATTTCTCCTTCAACTAACTACTCCAAAAACTGTGCAAAATGTGTTTGTGCTGTTTGCTCGTACAGTGGAGCAACAGATGTATAAGCCATTTGTTCCTTCAAACCTGTTCGTTCTAATATTTGACCATGATTGACCTATAACTCAACTTCATATAATCACTTTCCTGTACTCCTCAAGGCACAATTATCTAACTACCTATTGCTTTCAGTTTGAAAAATTTCAATTCACCCACCACCTTTGAGCGGGAAAATTGTAGATTTGTGCTTACCTTTATGTGTCAGAATTCTTCCTGATTTTACTCTTAAATGGCTTGGTCCTAATTTAAGAAATGTGCCCCATTGGTCGTGATTTCCTCCACCAGAGGATATATTTTCTCTGCATCCACCCTTTCAAATCCCATTATTGTCTTATAAACCTCAATTAGATCACCCTTTATTGTTCTAAACTTAAATATAAACCCAAGTTAATGCCACCTGTCCTCATAAATTTACTCTTTAAGGCTCAATGTCTGGTGATTCTGCGCTACATCCTTTCCACAGTCAATATGTGCTCCATATATAACTGTAATGCAGTTCACGACTGGGTTGAACCAAGGGTCTGTACAGCTAGCGCATCTTTTCCCCACTTTTGCATTCCAAGCACTTAAGATGAAGTCCAACATTCCATTAGCCTAAATGATTACTTTTCAAACCTGTGTACTGACATTTGGACCTGAACACTTAAATCCCTTGGGTAATCCACAGCTGCATATCTCTTCACCTTCAAGAAAATATCGCCATTTGCCTTTCCCCGATCGAAATTACCTGCCCTTATCCATATTGCTCTCAATCTGCTCAAGTTTTGCCCATTCACTTAATCTGTCCAGGTTATTTCGTAACTTTCTGCTGTGCATCTTACTTTAATGTCATCTGCAACCTTGGAAACAGCAAAAGTGACTAAAATGTTCCAAGTAATTCATTGGTTGTGAAACACTTTGGAACGTCCTCAGAACGTGGAAGGCTCTCTATGTCTGAATGCCATTTCATTTGCTCGTTCAATTGTAAATCATTAAACACATAATTGAATTCTGAGGTTTAAAAAGAATAAGTGGACGAGTATGGTGATTATGGGACACAACTCTTCCAAGTGCATAAATGTTGAAATTATATTGAAAAAGAAGTGTACAGGAGGGCACCCAAGTGAAAAGTCCAGTAACTAGCAATTTAAGGTAGAGTATCTGCTGGTACTTTCCAAAATCAACCAAATGATTGTGGCATTTCAAATGAAGATTATGTTGAGAATAAATAGAGTTTCCATTATCTTTTGCTCTGGTTTAAAGATACCTTCATTGCCTGCCCCAACCCCAAATTTGGCTGCACCCTTAAGTGAACTTAGGCTGTGATCTTACAACCTCATTCCACCCACTGACTGAGGTGGCAAGATTGCACCGGAATGAAAAAATAGGTTTGCGCCTGTTTTTGCACTGCACAAAATGTACCTGGCATTGTTTTGATCGACTTCGCAGCCGAAAAGACGCATAGTCAATGAGTACATTAACGTAATTATTTGTATAACATTAATGCATTTAGCACAGCCGTTTATACCTGCTGATGTGATCAAGTTCACACCCAAAGGTTTCAAGAAACTAACAAGTACTGTCCACCTAATATAGAAATCCCATAATGCCCACCTCAGCCTTATCCTCCCACCCAGTCAGTGTGATGTCACCACTTGGCATCCTAGCATAACCTAACTTGGCACTGTCAGTGATGTGCCTATCAGGAGTCCCATTGGCAGTGCTCCCCTTTTATGTGTATGTACATGAACGTGCAGAATAAGGTTGGTGAGCTGCAGACACAGACAACCATGTGGAAGTGTGATGTCTTATGGCAATAACATACCCCAAGCTCAAAGAAGAACATGACTGAATATTGAATAGGTGGTCGATGTTTCAGTATGGGAGCAGTTCGGGAACAGTGACCACAATTCAGTAAGTTTAAGGTACCGATGAATAAAAATAAGCATTGTCCTCAAGTTAAGATGCTAAACTGGGGGAAGACTAATTACAACAATATTAGGCAGGAACTGAAGAATGTAGACTGGGGGCAGATGTTTGAGGTCAAATTAACATCTGGCATGTGGGAGGTTTTCAAATGTAAGTTGATAGGGATTCAGGACCAGCACATTCCTGTAAGGACAAAGGATTAGTATGGCAAGTTTTGGGAACCTTGGATAATGAGAGATATTGTGAGCCTAGTCAAAGCGAAAAAGGAAACATTTTTCAAAGCTAGGAGGCTGGGAACACACGAAGCAAGTGTGGAATACAAGAAAAGTGTGGTTCCTATTTTCAAGAAAGTGAACAGGGATAGCCTGGGAAATTACCGACCGGTGAGTCAGTGGTTGGTAAGTTGTTGGAGAGGATTCTGAGGGACAAGATTTATGGGCATTTAGAGAAGTTTAGAATAATCAGGAATAGTCAGCACGGCTTTGTCAAGGGTAGGTCATGCCTTACAAGCCTAGTTGAGTTCTTTGAAAATGTGACTGAACACATTGACGAAAGAAGAGCGGTGGACGTGGTTTACGTGGACTTCAGCAAGGTGTTTGATAAGGTCCACCATGCAAGACTTCTTGAGAAGGTGAGAGGGCATGGGATCCAAGGGGCTTTGGCCTTGTGGATCCAGAACTGGCTTGCCTGCACAAGGCAGAGAGTGGTTGTGGATGGGTCTTCTTCTGCATGGAGGTCGGTCACCAGTGGAGTGTCCCAGGGATCTGTTCTAGGACCCTTGCTGTTTGTCATTTTCATAAATGACCTGGATGAGGAAGTGGAGGGATGGGTTAGTAAGTTCGCTGATGATACGAAGGTTGGTGGTGTTGTGGATAGTCTGGAGGAATGTCAGAAGTTGCAGCGTGACATAGATAGGATACAAGACTGGGTGGAGAAGTGGCAGATGGACTTCAACACGGATAAATGTGTAGTGGTCCATTTTGGCAGGACCAATGGGATGAAGGAGTACAATATCAAGGGTAGGAGTCTTAGCTGGGTTGAAGAGCAGAAGGATCTTGGGGTCCAGGTCCATAGGACTCTTAAATCGGCCTCGCAGGTGGAGGATGTGGTCAAGAAGGCATATGGTGTACTGGCCTTCATTAATCGAGGGATTGAGTTTAGGAGTCGGGAGGTAATGCTGCAACTTTATAGGACCCTTGTCAGACCCCACTTGGAGTACTGTGCGCAGTTCTGGTTGCCTCACTACAGGAAAGATGTGGAAGCTATTGAGAGGGTGCAGAGGAGATTTACAAGGATGTTGCCTGGATTGGGAGGCATGCCTTATGAGGATAGGTTGAGGGAACTAGGTCTCTTCTCCCTGGAGAGACGAAGGTTGAGAGGCGACCTGATAGAGGTTTATAAAATGTTGAGAGGAATAGATAGGGTGGATTCTCGGATGCTATTCCCAGGGCTGAAATGGTCACTACAAGAGGACACAGGTTTAAGGTGCTGGGAAGCAAGTACAGAGGAGATGCTAGAGGAAAGTTTTTCACTCAGAGGGTGGTGAGTGAGTGGAATCGGCTGCTGTCAGTGGTGGTAGAGGCAAACTCGCTGGGGTCTTTTAAAAGACTTCTGGATGAGTATGCGGGATCTAATGGGATTGGGAGTTACAGATAGTTCTATGGCTTGGTAGGTATAGATGTGATCGGCGCAACTTGTGGGCCGAAAGGCCTGTTTGTGCTGTAGTGTTCTATGTTCTAAAAGTAGAAAGAAACGTAAGCAAGGAATAAGAAGGGCTAAAAGGGGTCATGAAAAAGCATTGGCCAGCAGAATTGAGGAAAGTCCCACAGCTATTTATACATGTATAAAGAGCAAGAGGGTAGCCAGAGAGAGGGCTAGCCCACTCAAGGACAAGGGATTGTATCTATGTGTGGAGCCAGAGAAAATGGGTGAGGTATTAAATGAGTACTTTGTGTCAGTATTCACCAAAGAAAGGACTTGGTGGATGATGAGTCTGGGAAAGGATGTATAGATAGTTTGAGTCATGTTAAGATCAAAAAGGAGGAGGTATTGGGTTCTTGAGGTAGACAAGTCTCCAGGCCTGATGGGATATATCCCACAATACTGAGAGAGGCAAGGGAGAAAATTGCTGGGGCCTTGAGAGAAATCTTTGTGTCCTCACTGGCTACAGAGGAGGTCCCAGAGGATTGGAGTATAGCCAATGTTGATCCCTTGTTTAAGAAGGGTAGCAAGAATAATCCAGGTAATTACAGGCCAGTGAGTCTTACGTCAGTGGTAGGGAAATTATTGGAGAGGATTCTTTGAGACGGGATTTATTCCCACTTGGAAATAAGTGGATGTATTAGTGAGAGGCAACATGGTTTTCTGAAGGGGAGGTTGTGTCTCACAAACTTGATTGAGTTTTTCGAGGAAGCGACAAAGATGATTGATGAGAGTAAGGCAGTGGATGTTGTCTACCTGGACTTCAGTAAGGCCTTTGACAAGGTCCCTCATGGCAGACTGGTGCAGAAAGTAAAGTTGCATGGGATCAGAGGTGAGCTGGCAAGGTGGGTACAAAACTAGCTCGGTCAAAGAAGACAGAGGGTAACAGTGGAAGAGTGCGTTTCTGAATGGAGGGCTGTGACAAGTGGCATTCCTCAGGAATCAGTGCTGGGACCTTTGTTGTTTGTAATGTATATAAATGATTTGGAGGAAAATGTAACTGAATAGAGGGGTATAGGCGGTTGGTCTAGATAGGTAAATGTGATCAGCGCAGGCTTGGAGGGCTGAAGGGCCTGTTCCTGTGCTGTACTGTTCTTTGTTAAACCGAACAATGGACTAGCTTTAAAGAAGAGATCATTTGGGTTTGGTCATGGTATTGTACATGTCGTGACAGGGAAAGGGAGGACAAACAAATCTAGTGTTCCCTGGGTGATGAGGGAGAAAGGATGATGAAACAGGAAAGGGTGTGTATGACAGATGTCAGGTGGATAGTATATCAGGCGCAGTGTAGAAGGATTGGAGATTAATTGAAAAACTGATGAATTGAAAAGCAAGAAGCAAAGAGAGAGTATCAGAAGAGATCGACTTAAAGGGAAATCCCAAAGTCTTCTGCAGGCCTATAAATAGATCTGAGATCTAACAAAACTAAGAAACAGTTGGGCAAATGCAGGTTAATTGAGGAAAGCCAACATGGACTAGTTAAGAGAAAATTATGTTTAGCTTATCCGCTCAAGTTTTTGATGAACAGAGAGAGTAGACGAGGATAATACCATTGATGTGGTGTACATGGACTGCAAAAAATAATTTGATAAACTGCCACATAGCAAACTTGTGAGCAAAGTTAGAACTCGTGGAGTTAAAGGGACAGTAGCAACATTGATATGTCCCTTCACCACCACCCTCTGTCTTCTATGAGATAGCCTGTTACTTATCCAATCGGCCAAATTTCATTCTATACCACACCTCGTTACTTTCTTCATGAGCCTACCATAGGGACCTTATCAAACGCCTTACTAAAATGCATGTATATGACAGCAACTGCTCTAATTTCGTCTGCACACTTAGTTACCTCCTCAAAGAATTCAATCAATTTGTGTGGCAGGACTTACCCCTCACAAAACCATGCTGACTATCCTGGATTAAGCTGCATCTTTCCAAATGGTCATAAGTGGACTTTCCACACACCTGACGAAGGAACAGCATTTCCGAAAGCTTGTGGGTTTACTATCAAATAAATTTATTGGATTTTAACTTGGTGTTGTGAGACTTCTTTCTGTGTTTATCCCAGTCCAACACCGGCATCTTCACATCATGACAATCCCCGTGGACAGTGAGGACCCAAAGATCAAAGCTAAAGGCTCCACAATCTCATTCCTTGCCTCCCAAAATATCCTAGGATATATCCCATCTGGCCCAGGGGACTTATCAACCCTCAGGTTTTTCAAAATTGCTAATATATCTTCCCTCAGAACATCTACCTCCTCCATCCTATCAGCCTATATCACACACACTCATCCTGAAAAACATGGCCCCCTCTCCTTAGTGAGCACTGAAGAAAAGTATTCATTCAATGCCTCACCTATCTCTTCTAACTCCATGCATAAGTTCGCACTACTATCCTTGACTGGCCCTAACCTCACCCTGGTCATTCTTTTATTTCTCACATAAGGAAATAAGGAAAATACATTAGATAGGCAGTCTGCACTTCATGTTGATAAGGCACCAGGACCTGCTGAAATGCATCCAAAGATAGTGAGAGAAGTGAGCATTGAAATTGCAGAAATGCTGACCATAATTTTCCAAGGGTGGGTACAGAGGACTAGGGAGAAGTGTAAATGTTATTTAAATGGATTCAAATTGAATGTAAAGATAAGCAACTAGAGGCCAATCAATTTAAGCTCAATGTTGAGGAAGGTTTTGGAAACAATGATTTCAGAATCAGAGAATTGTTACAGGGCAGAATGAGATCATTTGGAACAAGTTGTCAGAGGTAATAGTATGGGCAGATACAATTTTGTCTTTTAAAAAACATTTGGACAGTTACATGGGTAGGATGGGTATAGACGGATACAGGCCAAATTTGGGCAAATGGGACCAACTTAGTGGTTTAAAAAAAAGGTGTGGCATGGACAAGTTGGGCTGAAGGGCCTGTTTCCATGCTGTAAACCTCTGTGACTCTGTATGAAATTGGCTGAGTGACAGGAAGCAGAGACTAGTGGTTAATGAATGTTGTTCAGATTGGAGTTAGGTTTGCAGTGAAGGTCCAGCAAGGTTGATGTTAGGCCCCTGCCCCTTCTATTATATGTTCAGACCTTGGCACAACTTGCCGCCGGGGAAGATAGTGGAAGCAGATACGATAGTGACTTTTAATGGTTATCTGGACAAATACATGAATAGGGTGGGGACAGAGGGATATGGTCCCTGGAAGAGAGGTGGGGGGGGGAGGGTTTAATTCAGTCGGGCAGCATGGTCTGTATAGGCTTGGAGGGCCGAAGGGCCTGTTCCTATACTGTAATTTTCTTTGTTCTTTGATTCTAAGTGTAGAAGTATGAATGTCTCCCAGCCCTACTACTTCTGTCCTTCCATTATTAATTGGTAGATTTACTCAGTTTCTGGTGGAGGTTAAATTTTAAATTTAAGTCCAGTGTTCAGTTAGTTGTATTTAAAATTCATTGCGCAGCCAAGAAATGGAAAATATAAAATTCTTGAAATTGTCAAGCTAAAAATAAAATGAATCGTTTTGTGATTAATAGCACCTGTTAACTTACCACTGGGTGACAAAAGAATCCCTCTTTTACATTGATTTTTACCCACGGCCTACTGACATTTAATAGTTAATAACTATGCAGCTGTATATTTAGAGTGCTTTTCCAAGCAGACGCCTTTTAAATAATATGTCTGTTATCTCTGGAGCCAGTATCAGGTGTAACAGTTTCTCTTTTGTTAAATAAGATAGGATCTTGCTATCCATGATCTGAAATCTAAAGTAAAACATATTCAGATTGATGGCACAGTGGTTAGCACTGCTGCCTAACAGTGCCAGGGACCCGGGGTTCGATTCCTGGCTTCGGTCACTGTCCGTGTGGAGTTTGCACGTTTTTGCCTTGTCTGCGTGGGTTTCCTCCAGGTGCTCCGGTTTCCTTCCACAGTCCAAAGATGTACGGGTTAAGTTGATTAGCCATGCTAAGTTACCTCTTAGTGTCAGGGGGACTACCAGGGTAAATGCATGGGGTTAAGGAAATAGGGCCTGGGAGGGATTGTGATCAGTGCAGACCTAAAGGGCCGAATGGCCTCTTTCTGCACTGTTGGGATTCTATAAAAATGCAACGCTGCATTTGGGCTTTTCCTGTCACAGAATCCCTACAGTGCAGAAGAATGCCATTCAGGCCATCGAGTCTTCACCAACAACAATACCGCCCAGGTCCTAACCTGCCACCCCACATATTTACCCTCCTAATCCGCCTGACACTAAGGGGCAACTTAGCGTGACTAATCAACCTAACTTGCACATCCTTGGAGTGTGGGAGAAAACCAGAGCACCCCGAGGAAACCCACACAGACATGGGGAGAACATGCAGACTCCATATAGTCGGTGACCTGTGGCTGGAATCGAGCCCGAGTCCCTGGCACTGTGAGGTAGCGGTGCGTGCCACAAGTGTCGTGCTTGCTGCACAACCACGTCTATACCACGTCTACACGATGGACCATCCATGCTTTGTGCGGTTACATTATTGATTGCACTAATTCAAAAGAAGTATTCGAATGGAGCAGGTAAAGAGAGCACGATGTAGAGCTGGAAGAAGCTGTGGCACAGCAAACCTGATCTATCTTAGAACTAATGTGGAAATGGGAAAAATTGAGGGATAGCTGTTTGCTCCCATGTTTTAATTACACAATTTCTCCTTTTCTTTCCTATTGCTGCTTTGTGCCTTCTGCTTTTATGCTTTGCTTCACAATCTTTAGCCTCGGGCTTGAGAGACCTTACCCACTTTTGCTGTTTGCTTCACTCGTTTCTGTCGCTCAGCTGTTCGTAAATTTAGCCTTTTGCATATTTTATTCCTCCAGTTATGGAAACATTTCTGGAATATGTGCAAGATCTTAATTGAACCACTTTGTGCACAGAGGTTAATGATAGTGCACTGAAGCAAAACCACAGCCCCATCGCTGATTTTTAGCATTGATTTTAGAGAGTCATTAGTTTTAAATGTGATTGTAAATTGTGAAAATTTGAAGAAGGATGTGCAGAAACCTTTTGAGGACTGAGCTGCATATATAACACCGTGAGGGGGCTGGGGTATTATGTCTTCTGATTCCCTGAATTAAACACACTTTTAGACGCAAAGTACTGGAGATTTGTCAAGTCTATTTCTTAGCTCTCCATGTAGACTGATGCACAGTTGCTAGGCACCTGACTGCAGTGTAACAGTAAATGTGACAGAATAATAAAAGCAAAATACTGCAGATGCTGGAAATTTGAAATGAAAACAGAAAATGCTGGAAAAACTCAGCAGGTCTGGCAGCATCTGGGTAAATGTGGTACCCTGGGTGTACATTCACAGAACAATTAATTCTTAACTGAATAATATTGCAATCTAAAATGTAACTTAAACTTCAGCTCTGTTGGCTGGACAGCTGGTTCGTAACGCACAGCGACGCCAACAGTTCGGGTTCAGTTCCTGCAGTGGCTGAGGTTATCCATGAAAGAAGATTCTCAACCTTGCCCCTCGCCTGACGTTGGGTAATCCTTGGGTTAAATCACCACCAGGAAAGCAGTCTTTGGTCATCTGGGACTGTGACAACTTTATCTTTTACCAAGTGCAACAAATCAATTAATTGAGCCTTGCAGCGCGGGTAGCCAAGTTTTGACTTCTCTGCTATTTAAATTCCACAGATCAGTGCAAAACAAAGCTCTGTTATTGATGATTGCAACTGCACTGACTCTGATTGAAGTGCACTTGTGGAAATCCTGTGTGTATTATCTAGCTTAATACTCAAAGACATAGAATTGCACCTTAAATTAAACAAACAACAAAATATGTGGATTTAAATGTGCTCTGAAAATGTGCTTCATCGATGAAGGTGGCTACAATTTATGTTTTAGGCTTGAGTAGTCCAAATCAGTTTAGGTGTGAGAATCTGAGTTGTAATTCCGTGCATAATCTGTACTTGTAAGGTGATATATTCTCAAGAAAATAAAAAAAAGAGTACAGTCGAATAGCTAATTGGTGTCTGTAAGGACTTTCAAATTGCTCCCAACATGCGATAAATTATGTATTATTTAAATTCATGCTTTTATTTTCCAATTATTACCAAGGTATGAGGTAGTGAAATAATCAACTCCTGGATTATAGCTTACTGCAGTGATGAAAACTGATAGTTATCTTGAAAAGAGTTATTGATTCTAAAGAATTTTGACAAGAATGCATCTTCTTGATTGAGTAGCAAAGAACTAGGAAAACGTAAGAGAGAAACTTAACACGATGAAAGGTACCCTGGAGGTGGAGGTTGTCAAATAAGAATAGAGCTTTTGTTTTGTTGATTGATTTTTCTGATATTGATTTTGAAATAGATTATTTGAGCCTCCCTCTGGAGAAAATTGCTGGAGCTGAGAGAGAGCTAAGATTTTACCTGTTAAAAACCTGTTTAAAATAAGTTTAAAGCACTTTACTCTTTGTAGAACTGTTTAAAGCATTTATTTATTGTATTTACTGCTTTAAGAATTCTGAGGGTGTGGTGAAAAGGCATTTGTGGACCAGCCTGCTTTAATTATCAAGGGGCCACACGGTGAAGCCTTCCATTGTTTGCTGGAGCTGAGAGAGAGCTAAGATTTTACCTGTTAAAAACCTGTTTAAAATAAGTTTAAAGCACTTTACTCTTTGTAGAACTGTTTAAAGCATTTATTTATTGTATTTACTGCTTTAAGAATTCTGAGGGTGTGGTGAAAAGGCATTTGTGGACCAGCCTGCTTTAAATCAGCGCCAGGTTTAAAAAGGAGGCCTGGTGTAGACAGCGGGCAGCGTCTGAGCGGGCAGCGGAGTGAGGGGGAAGCAGAGTGAGTTAATAGGGCTTAATATCAAAAAGGGCTTGGAGGAAAAAAGGCCAGGTGAGTTTGTTTGAAAAAAAACAAGGAAAAAAAAATTTTTTCAAAACTACTACAGCAAGAAACAAGGAAAAAAATTTTTTCCCCACAAAAAATTACAGTGAATAATGGAGGGGCATGTGATGTGTGGTTTCTGTATGATGTGGGAACTGGCGGACCCCAGGGTCCTTCCCAGTGACCATGTCTGCAGTAAGTGCAGGTTGCTGGAGGAGCTCCAGCTCAAGGTGGATGAGCTGGCCTCTGAGCTACAGACACTGAGGCTCATCAAGGGGAGAGAGGGTGCCCCTAGACTGGCTAAATCTAAGGGTCAGGGACAAAAGGGGACTGCTGGGAGGAGGAGGAAGGGGGGTGAGGAGCGGAGGCCTCAGCCTCTTAATCTGCATAACAGGTTTGAGGTTCTTGCTTCCACTCTGGAAGAGGACGAGGCAGGTGAGGTTGGTGAGCAAACTGCACACGGTACAGTGATGCAGCAGGACATAGGCAAAGAGAAGGGGAAAAGGAACGTAGTAGTGATTGGAGATAGTGGGGTGAAGAGTATTGACACTGTCCTTTGTCACAATGACAAAGTGCACAGAAGGGTGTGTTGTCTGCCTGGTGCTCGGGTACAGGATGTCGCAGCTGGGCTGCAGAGGAACCTGGAGTGGGAGGGTGAGAACCCGGTCGTTGTAGTACATGTGGGTGCCGGCGACGTAGGCAAAGTGCGGACTGAGGATCTGGGGAGGGAGTATGAGAAGCTGGGAATGGAATTAAAAAGTAGAACCGACAAGGTGGTCGTCTCTGGGCTACTGCCTGAACTGAGTGCAGACGGGCGTAGGATTGACAGGATAAAGGAAGTGAATGGGTGGCTCAGGGATTGGTGTGGGAGGAATGGGTTCGAATTTATGGGGCATTGGCACCAGTATTGGGGTAGGTGGGACTTGTTCGGGCGGGATGGGGTTGGTCTGAATCGTGCTGGGACCAGAGTGTTGGCGAATCGAGTAAAGAGGACTGTAGACAGGGCTTTAAACTAATTAGGGGGGGGGAGGGTGCGAGGGTAGGTGACGCTACGAGGTCTAAAGTTAAGGATAGGGTACAGGTAAGGGAAGAGGCCAAGGATGTCCCAATTGGTGGCGTTACGGCAAATAGGGTCCAGGTGAAGGCTGGGATGAAAGCGCTTTATCTGAATGCACGAAGCATTCGGAATAAAGTGGATGAGCTGGTGGCGCAGATCGACACAAATGGATACGATCTGGTGGCCATTACAGAGACGTGGCTGCAAGGTGACAGGGACTGGGAGATGAATGTACAGGGCTATCAAGTGTTTAGGAAGGATAGGCAGGAGGAAAGAGGGGGTGGAGTAGCTCTGCTGATTAAGGATAGCATCAAGGTGGTAGCAAGGGATGATATCGGAGCCAAAGAGCAGAAAGTGGAATCGTTGTGGGTGGAGATTAGGAACAGCAAAGGGAGGAAGACGCTGGTGGGTGTCGTCTATAGGCCCCCGAATAATGATCTGGAGGTGGGGCGGGCTGTTAACACGCAAATAAGTGCGGCGTGCAGGAATGGGACGGCAGTAGTTATGGGAGATTTCAATCTGCATATTGATTGGTCGACCCATGTTGGACGAGGTGGGCTCGAGGAGGAGTTCCTGGAATGCTGCCGGGATAATTTCCTTGAACAGTGTGTGTTGGAGCCGACGAGGGAGCGAGCTATCTTGGATCTGGTGCTATGTAATGAGGCGGGTAGAATTAGGGACCTTGCGGTGAAGGATCCTCTTGGAGAGAGTGATCATTGTATGGTGGAGTTTCTGGTGCAGATGGAGGAGGAGAAAGTGGGTTCCCGGACACGCGTCCTTTGTTTGAATAGAGGGGAGTATGGTAGGATGAGAGAAGAATTGGCGAATGTGGACTGGGGGAGTGCGTTGGAAGGTAGGTCTGCTGAGGAGCAGTGGAGGATCTTTAAGGAGATCTTTCTTGGTGCTCAGCAGAAATTTATTCCGATGGTTAAAAAGGACAGTAGGAAGAGAGGTAATAAGCCGTGGATAACGAAGGAGGTGAAGGAAAGTGTTAAATTAAAAGCGGAGGAATTTAGAGTAGCTAAGAGTAGTGGGCGAGAAGAGGATTGGGAAAGGTTTAAATGTCAACAAAGATTGACAAAGAAGTTGATAAAGGAGGGTAGGAGAAGCTATGAGGCTGGGCTAGCACTTAATATAAAAAAGGATAGCAAGAGTTTTTATAAATATATAAAAAGGAAGAGGCTGGCTAGGGTGAACGTTGGTCCTTTAGAGGATGAGAAAGGGGAGCTAGTGGTAGGGGATGGGGATATGGCTAAGGTCTTGAATAACTTTTTTGTTTCTGTCTTCACGGAGGAGGACGTGAATAATTTGCCGGGTGTTAGCGATGGAAAGGTGGTAGGAATGGAGGGTCTTAATGACATTACTGTTACTAGAGAGGTGGTGCTCGACAGACTGGAGGGGCTGATTGTGGACAAGTCCCCAGGACCGGATGGAATGCATCCGAGGGTCCTGAAAGAAATGGCGGAGGTGATAGTGGATGCCTTGGTGGTTATTTTCCAGACGTCGCTGGATTCTGGGGAAGTGCCGGAAGATTGGAAAACGGCTAATGTTACGCCGTTGTTTAAGAAGGGTGCCAGGCAAAAGGCGGGGAATTATAGGCCGGTTAGTTTAACGTCTGTGGTAGGTAAAATGTTAGAATCCGTCATTAAGCAGGAAATTGCGAGGCATCTTGAAGGGAATTGCTTGATAGGGCGGACGCAACACGGTTTCATTAAAGGGAAGTCTTGTCTGACAAATTTACTGGAGTTCTATGAGGATGTGTCTAGGGCAGTGGATAGAGGAGAGCCGGTGGATGTGGTCTTTCTGGATTTTCAGAAGGCGTTTGACAAGGTACCTCACAAGAGGTTATTGCAGAAGGTCAGGGGACATGGAGTTGGGGGTAGGGTGTTAGCGTGGATAGAGGATTGGTTGTCAAATAGGAGGCAGAGAGTGGGGGTCAATGGGTGCTATTCGGATTGGCGGTTGGTGACTAGTGGGGTGCCCCAGGGGTCGGTGCTGGGGCCTCAGCTATTTACCATTTACATAGATGATCTGGAGGAGGGAACCGAGTGCAGGGTGTCGAAATTTGCTGATGACACCAAGATTGGGGGAAAGGCAAATTGTGCGGAGGGTGTGGAGAGTCTGCAGAAGGATCTAGATAGGCTGGGCGAATGGGCCAGGAAATGGCAAATGGAATTTAATGTTGGCAAGTGTGAGGTGGTCCACTTTGGTAGGAAGAATGGTAGGAAGGACTATTACTTACGTGGCGAAAAACTGCAGCAGGCGACGGTGCAGAGGGACCTCGGGGTCCTTGTGCATGAGTCGCAAAAACCCAGCTTGCAGGTGCAGCAGGTGGTCAGGAAGGCGAATGGGATGCTGGCCTTCATAGCGAGGGGGATTGAATATAAAAGTAGGGAGGTCTTGCTGCAGCTGTATAGGGCATTGGTGAGGCCGCAGCTGGAGTACTGTGTGCAGTTTTGGGCGCCGCACCTGCGCAAGGATATTTTGGCCCTGGAGGGAGTGCAGAGGAGGTTTACTAGGCTGATACCGGAGTTGAGGGGATTGAGCTATGAGGAGAGGCTGAATAAACTAGGCTTGTACTCGTTAGAGTTTAGAAGAATGAGGGGAGATCTCATTGAGACGTATAAGATGATGAATGGGATGGATAGGATAGAGGTGGAGAGACTCTTCCCGCTCAAAAAAGACAGTAGGACTAGGGGGCACAGCCTCAAGATAAAGGGGAGGCGGTTTAGAACGGAGTTGAGGAGGAACTTCTTCACTCAAAGGGTGGTGAATCTCTGGAATTCTCTGCCCGTTGAAGTGGTGGAGGCTGCCTCACTAAATATTTTTAAGAAGCGGGTTGATGGGTTCTTGATAAGAGAGGGGATTAAGGGTTATGGGGAGAGGGCGGGAAAGTGGAACTGAGCCACAACAGATCAGCCATGATCTTATTGAATGGCGGGGCAGGCTCGAAGGGCTTGATGGCCTACTCCTGCTCCTATTTCTTATGTTCTTATGTTCTTATGTAAATCTTGTGAAATGGATGTTGAATATATTTGTGGCCATTTAAAATGTGGTACAACATGGGCATAGCTGTTGGCAGAGCAAACAAGACATTGTTTTTTTTTTAACCCATTGTTGCTTACAGGGTCCGACTGGTAGAAAGAGGATCGCCTCACAGCCTGCCGCTAATGGAGTCTGGAAAAGTGAGTAACCAATTCTACTTTAAAATGTCAGATTTAAAAACAAAGAGTTAAGTTTTTGCTTTCCATTGTGCTTTTTATTAAATGTGTATCAAGTTTTTATCCTCATCATGGTGAAGGATGTACCCACAGCGGGAAAGAAGTAGTGTGATTGGTAACTTCCCACCCTCTCGGGTGAAAGTTACTTTTACTCTTCAATGGCATGTGGGCACTGCTGGTCAGGCCAGCATTTGTTGCCCGTTTATAATTGCTCTCGAGAAGGTGGTGGTGACCTGCCTTCTTGAACCTAACTGTGCTGGCAGAGGGGGAATTCAAGGACTTTGACCCAGCGGCTGTAGAGGAATGGTGATATATTTCCAAGTCAGATTGGTTTGTGGTTTGGAGGGGAATTTGTAGGTGGTGGTGTAGCCCATGTCCTTCAAGATAATTGAGGTCACGGGTTTGGAAGGTGTTGACAAAAGAGCCTTAGTGGGTTAGAATCATTGAGTTCTACAGCACAGAAAGAGGCCCTTCAGCCCATCGTGCTATGCTGATCATCAAGCACCCCTCTATTCTACTCCCATTTTCCACCACTTGGACCGTAGCATTTTTTGCTATGGTTTTTCAAGTGTTCATCTGAAAACTTAAATGTTTTTTAAATGTTGCGAGGAGTCCTGCCTCTATCACTGTTCCAGGCAGTGGGTTCCAGATTCCCACTGTCCCCTGGGTCCAAAGGTTTTTCCTCAAATCCCCTCTGAATCTCCTGCTCCTTACCTTAAACCTATGTCCCCAGTTATTGCATCCTCTACCAAGGGGAAACAGTTCTTCCCATCTACCCTGCCTACGTCACTTCTAATTTTGTACACCTTGATCAGGACACCCCTTAATAAGGGAAACAACCCCAACCTAATCGGTCTCTCCTCATAGCTGAAATGCTCCAATCCAGGCAACATCCTGGTGAATCTCCTCTGCACTCTCTCTAGTGCGATCACATCCTTCCAATTGTGTGGTGACCAGAACTGCACATAGTACTCTAGCTCTGGCCTAATGAGCTCTACCAAAATCTCCCTGCTCTTATATTTCATGGCTAATAAATATTTTGAGGGTTCCTGTCTCTACCATGCTTTCAGGCAATGAGTTCCAGATTCCCGCCATGCTCTGGATGAAAAAGTATACTATAAGCCTTCTTATCGACCTATACCACTGCCTTCGGGGATCTATGGACATGCACCAAGGTCTCTTTGGTCCTCTGTACTCCCTAGCATCCTGCCATTCTTTATATATTCCCTTGCCTCATTAATCCTCTCAAAATGCATCATCTCACTTTCCAGGGTTAAATTCCATTTCCCACTGTTCTGTTTATCTAACCAGACCATCTATATCATCCTGTAATCTAAGGCTTTCCTCCTTGCTATTGAATACACCACCACTTTACATATCATCTGCAAATATATATTGATCATACGTCCCACATTCTTGTCCAGATGATTAATGTACACTACAAACAGCAAGGGACCCAGTACCAATCTCTGGCATCATAGAGCTTTACAGCATGGAAACAGGTCCTTCAGCCGAACTTGTCCATGCTGCCCTTTTTTTAAACCCCTAAGCTAATCCCAATTACCCTCATTTGGCCCATATCCCTTTATACCCATCTTACCCATGTAACTGTCTAAAAGACAACATAGTACCTGCCTCTACTACTATCTCTGGCAGCTTGTTCCAGACACTCACCACCCTCTGTGTAAACAAATTGCCCCTCTGGATATTTTTATATCTCTTGCCCTCTCACCTTGAACCTATGCTCTCTAGTTTTAAACTCTCCTACTTTTGGGAAAAGATATTGACTATCTAGCTCATCTGTGCCTCCCATTATTTTATAGACCTCTATAACATCACCCCTAAGCCTCCTACGTTCCAGAGGAAAAAGTTCCAGTCTATACAGCCTCTCCTTATAACCCAAACCATTAAGTCCCAGTAGCATCCTGATAAATATTTTCTGCACTCTTTCTAGTTTAACAATATCCTTTCTATAATAGGGTGACCAGAATTGAACACAGTATTCCAAGTGTGGCCTTACCAATGTTTTGTACAACTTCTTCAAGACGTCCCAATTCCTGTATTCAATGTTCTGACCGATGAAACCAAGCTTGCCTTCTTCACCACTCTATCCACCTGTGACGCCACTTTCAAGGAGCTATGAACATGTACCCCTAGATCTCTTTGTTCTATAACTCTCCCCAGTGCCCTACCATTAACTGAGTAAGTCCTACCCTGGTTCAGTCCACCAAGATGCATCACCTCACATTTGTCTAAATTAAACCCTACCTGCCATTCGTCAGCCCACTGGCCCAATTGATCAAGATCCTGTTGCAATCAAAGATAACTTTCTTCACTGTCCACTATGCCACCAATCTTGGTGTCATCTGCAGATTTATTAACCATGCCCTCTATATTCTCATCCAAATCATTAATATAAATGACAAATAACAGTGGACCCAGCACTGATCCCTGAGGCATACCACTGGTTACAGGCCTCCAGTTTGAAAAACAAACCTCTACAACCACCCTCTGGCTTCTGTCAAGAAGCCAATTTTGTATCCATTTAGATATCTCACCCAGGATCCTGTGAGATTTAACCTTATTTAACAACCTACTATGTAGTACATTGTCACAGGCCTTGCTAAAGTCCAGAAAGACAACATCAACTGTACTTCCCTCATTCATTTACATATCTAGTCACCACCTCAAAAGAACTCATTCAAATTTGTTAGACATGATCTCCCCCTGAAGAATCCATTGCTGACTATTCTTCATTAAACCTTGCCTTTCCAAGTGGAGATTAATTCTATCGCTCAGAATTTTTTCCAATAATTTCCATAACACTGTTAAACCCACTGGTCTGTAAATACCTGTTTTATCCCTACTTCCCTTCTTGAATAGTGCTACCACAATAACTATCCTTCACTCCCGTGACAAGGGAAGATTTGAAAATTGGTGTCTAAGCCATTGCAATCTCCTCCCTTGCCTCACGTTGAGGCAGCCTGGCATACCTCTCATCTGGGCCTGGGATTTATATACTTTTTATACATTTATATGATTGCTAGATCTGTTAATAACTCCTCCTCCCACAACTAATTATATTACAGCAGTCCTCCCTGTGTTGCTGTAGTGCATCTTTTGGGTATTACTGTGCATCAGTGGTGGAGAGAGTGGATATTGAAGGTGGTGAATGGGGTCCCAAACAAGTGGGTTGCTTTTTCCTGGTTGGTAGCAAGCTTCTTGAGTGCTGTTGGAGCCCCCAGACAAGTGGAGAGTACTTTGCCACACTCCCAACTTGTGCCTTGTAGATGATGGACAGGTTTTGGTGAATCAGGAGGTGAATTTCTTTCCACAGAATCCCCAGCTCCTGACCTGTTTTTGGAGCCACAATACTTATTATAGCTGGTCCAGTTCAGTTTCTGGTCAATGGTAACCCCCCAGAATATTGTTAGTGGGAGATTCAGGGGTGGTAATGCCATTTAAGGACGATGGTTAGATTCTCTCTAGTTGGAGATGGTCATTCCTGGCACTTGCGTGGCATGAATGTTACTTGCCACTTGTCAGCCCAAGCTTGGGTATTAGAACAAAGAAAATGAGACCACAGGAACAGACCCTTCAGCCCTCCAAGCCTGCACCGACCATGCTGCCCGTGTAAACTTAAACCCCCTGCCCTTCCAGGAACCATAATCCCTCTATTTCTATCCTATTCATGTATTTGTCCAGATGCCCCTTAAAAGTCACTATCGTATCTGCTTCCGCTACCTTGCCGGCAATGAGTTCCAGGCACCCACCGCCCTTTGTGTAAAAAAAAACTTGTCTCATGCACCTCCTTTAAACCTTGCCACTTGCACCTTAAAGCTGTGCCTCTGCATAATTGACTCTTCTACCCTGAAAAAAAGCTTCTGACTATCCACTCCGTCCATGCTCCTCATAGTCTTCTATCAGGTTGCCCCTCAATTTCTGTCATTTCAGTGACAACAAATCAAGTTTCTCCAACCTCTCCTCATAGCTAATACCCTCCATGTCTGATAAATCCTTTCTGTACCCTCTCCAAAGTCCCCACATCCTTCTGTAGTGTGGGACCAGAATTGAGCACAGAATTGTCCAGATGCTGCATTTGGACTTTGACTGCTTCAGTATCGGAGGAGTTGCAAATGGTGCTGAACATTGTGCAGTCATCAGCAACCATTCCCTCCCCTTCTGACCTTATGATAGAAGGAAGGTCATTGATGAAGCAGCTGAAGATGGTTGGTTCTAGGACACTCCCCTGAAGAACTCCTGCAGGGATGTCCTGGAACTAAGATCATTGACTTCCAACAACCCACAACCATCTTCCTTTGTGTCAGGTGTGACTCCAGCCAATGGAGAGTTTCCCACTGACTCCAGTTTTGCTGGGGCTCCATTAAATCACACTTGGTCACGTAAGAACTGGGAGCAGGAATAGGCCATCTGGCCCCTCGATTGCTGATCTTTTCGTGGACACAGGTCCACTTACCCGCCTGCTCACCATTCGCTTTAATTCCTTTATTATTCAAAAATTTATCTATCTGTACCTTACAAACATTCAATGAGGTAGCCTCAGCTGCTTCACAGGGCAGGGAATTCCACAGATTCACAACCCTTTGTGTGAAGAAGTTCCTCCTCAACTCAGTATGCCCCCTACTTAGTTTCATGTGCCAGTGGAAACAACTTCCCTGCTTCTATCTTTTCTATTCCCTTCATGATCTTATATGTTTCCATAAGATCTCCCTTCATTCTTCTAAATTCCAATGAGTATAGCGCCAGTCTACTCAGTCTCTCCTCATAAGCCAACCCTCTCAATTCCGGAATCACTCTGCACCCCCTCCAGTGCCACTATATCCTTTCTCAAGTAAGGAGATCAAAACTGTACACAGTACTCCAGGTGTGGCCTCACCTGTACCTCACAGCTGAAACATAACCTGGCTGTTTTTAAACTCCATCCCTCTAGCAATAAAGGACACAATTCCATTTGGCTTCTTAATTACCTGCTGTACCTGCAAACCAACTCCTTGAGATTCCTGCACAAGGACACCCAGGTCCCCCTGCACGGTAGCATGCTGCAATTTTTCACTATTTAAATAATAGTCCATTTTGCTGTTATTCCTACCAAAATGGATGACCTCACATTTACCAACATTGTACTCCATCAGCCAGACCCTCGCCCACTCACTTAGACTATCTATATCCCTTTGAAAACTTTCAGTGTCCTCTGCATGCTTTACTCTGCCACCCATCTTAGTGTCATCTGTGAATTTTGACACACTACACTTGGTTCCCAACTCTAAATTATCTATGTAAATCGTAAACAATTGCAGTCCCAACACTGACCCTTGGGGCATACCACTAGTCACTGATCGCCAACCAGAAAAACACCCATTTATCCCCACTATTTGCTTTTTGTCAGTTTACCAATCTTCTATCCATGCTAATACATTACCCATAATACCATGCACTTTTATCTTATGTAACAGAATTTGATGTAGCACCTTGTCAAATGCCTTCTGGAAATCCAGGTACACCAGATGACACCAAAGTTGGTTGCTGATGACACCAAAGTTGGAGGTGTGGTAGATTGTGAGGAAGGGTGTCATAGTCTGCAGGGAGACTTAGATAGGTTGCAGAGCTGGGCCGAGAGGTGGCGGATGGAATTTAATGCGGAGAAGTGTGAGGTAATTCACTTTGGTAGGAGCAACAGATGTGTCGAGTATAGGGCTAACGGGAGGACTTTGAATAGTGTGGATGAACAGAGGGATCTAGGTGTGTGTGTACATAGATCCCTGAAAGTTGGGAATCAAGTAGATAAGGTTGTCAAGAAGGCGTACGGTGTCTTGGCGTTTATTGGTAGGGGGATTGAATTTAGGAGTCGCAGTGTAATGTTGCAACTGTACACTACTCTAGTGCGGCCGCACTTGGAGTACTGTGTGCAGTTCTGGTCCCCGCATTACAAGAAGGATGTGGAGGCGTTGGAGAGGGTGCAGAGGAGGTTTACTAGGATGTTGCCTGGTATGGTGGGGAGGTCCTATGAGGAGAGACTGAGGGATCTAGGGTTGTTTTCGTTGGGAAGAAGGCGGCTAAGAGGGGATCTTATTGAAACATATAAGATGATTAGAGGTTTAGATAGGGTGGATAGTGATAGCCTTTTTCCTCGGATGGAGAAAGCTAGCACGAGGGGGCATGACTTTAAATTAAGGGGGGGTAGCTACAGGACGGATGTCAGGGGTAGGTTCTTTACCCAGCGGGTGGTGAGGGATTGGAATGCCCTGCCTGCTGCAGTTGTAGATGCGTCTAGTTTGGGGGCGTTTAAGAGATCTCTGGATAGGTTTATGGACGAAAAGGGATTGGTATAGGCTAGTGGGTCATTGTTTTTGTAACTGGTCGGCGCAACATCGTGGGCCGAAGGGCCTGTTCTGCGCTGTAATGTTCTATGTTCTATGTTCTATGTTCTATATCCACAGGTTCCCCATTGTCCACTGCACATGTAATGTTGTCAAAGAATTCCACCAAATTAGTCAAACGTGACCTTCTGTTCATGAATCCACGCTGCGTCTTACCAATGGGACAATTTATATCCAGATGTCTCGCGATTTCTTCCTTGATGATAGATTCAGGCATTTTCCCGACTACAAAAGTTAAACTAACTGGCCTATAATTACCCGCTTTTTGTCTACCTCCTTTTTTAAACAGCGGTGTCACATTTGCTGTTTTCCAATCTGCAGGAACCACCCCAAAGTCCAGCGAATTTTGGTAAATTGCCACTAGTGCGTTTGCTATTTCTCCCACCATCTCTTTTAGTATCCTGGAATGCATTCCATCAGGACCAGGAGACTTGTCTACCTTTAGCCCCATTAACTTGCCCAAAACTACCTCTTCCAGGATAATAGTTTCTAGGTGCCCAACTGCCATAGCCTTCCTGTCATCAATTTTTGGCATGTTATTTGTGTCTTCCACTGTGAAGACCGACCCAAAATACCTGTTCAATGCCTCAGCCATTTTCTCATTTCCAGTTATTACATCCCCCTTCTCATCCTCTAAAGGACCAATGTTTATTCTAGCCACTCTTTTTCATTTTATATATTTGTAGAAATTTTGCTATCTGTTTTTATATTCTGAGCTAGTTTACTCCGTGCAACATTGGTCCCCATATGTAAGGATATAAGGAGGCGCCCCCCCCACTCACTCCACACACACACACACACACACACACACACACACACACACACACACACACACTATACAATTCCCATTGAGGGCAGGACAGGAAAACTCCCGCCCCCGCCACCCCAATATGTCTCGGCGAAAATTCTACATGAGATTCCCTATCCAATATGTGCATTTACATCTGCCAAGGAAGAGCATAAATTTTACTCATTCTCCACCAAATCCATCCACTAGCTGTTACTTAACAGTGTCCCAGAAATAACTAGCTCTCTATTTACTTTTCTTTATAGCTTTTCTCATTGCTACTTGATGTCAAGGGCAGTCACTCTCACCTCACCCCTTGAGTTCAGCTTCATTGTCCATGTTTTGACGAAAGCTGAATTGAGATCAGAAGCTGAGTGGCCCTGGCAGAGTCCAAACTGAGCATCAGTGAGCAGGTTATGACTAAGCAAGTGCTGCTTTATTACTTTGTTGACGCCACTTTCTATCACTTTGCTGAGATCGAGAGTAGACTGATGGAGCGGTAATTGGCAGGTTTGATTTGTCCTGCTTTTTTGGGTCAGGAAATACCTGGTCAGTTTTCCACACTGCCAATTAGATCGCGTTGTAGCAATGGGTAAGATATAGAAATAAGATGGGAACAGAAGACTCTATAACCTTTGTCTGAATCTCAGATAAATACCTTGCACTACACCACTTTAACCTTTTGAATACTGGCCATCTTTATGCTTGAGGTTAACAACTTAGTACATTTTCTGCTTTTATTTTTGCCCATGAGGAACTGAACTGAGAGTACTACAAATTAATATCATGTGAGCCTCATGCAACTGGCAGGGAGATCTTCAACACATCAATTTTGGCTGGGTTCAGCTAGAACTGAAAGAAATGTTTTGGCATCACCTGCCAACCAGTCTTCTAATGACCTCAGTGTTTAACACAAACAACCTGTCTTTATTTATTAACTTTGAAGTGAGACTCAGTGCTATTAATTTATTTTCGCCTGCTAGTGTGGTTTTGTACTCTGTTGAAGTACACCCCTGACATAGGGAATACATTGGTCTCAAGTGTGTTGCTGTGAAAGGGAAACCGGTGACTATCATGCAGGCAGAGACAAGAATAGAGAGCTAGTTATTTCTGGGACACTGTTAAGTAACAGCTAGTGGATGGATTTGGTGGAGAATGAGTAAAATTTATGCTCTTCCTTGGCAGATGTAAATGCACATATTGGATAGGGAGTCTCATGTAGAATTTTCGCCAAAACAGATTGTGGGGGGAGTTTTCCTGTCCTGCCCTCAATGGGAATTGTAGCCTGTGTGTGTGGGTGGGTGGGTGTGGTGGGGGGGTGGTGGGTGTGGTGGGGGGGGGGGGTGTGGTTGTGGGGTGGTGGGGGTGGCTGCCTCCTTACATCCTTCCTTACATATGGAGACCAATGTTGTACATTAATATTCCACTTAAGCTGACAACAAAGCACTGTATATTTGTAGCTGGACTTTGTTATTCTTGTTCTCCAATTGGCTTGCAATAAATATCAACACGCCATTTGTTTTTTTTAAATTGCTTTCTGTATCTCCAAGCTAACATTTTGTGTTCGAAGTTAAAAGTACACTTAAGCCTTTCTAAAAATTTGCAAGTTTCATGCCTTTTTAAAAAGTTCTGCTTTTATATTCTTGTGCGGGAAGTGAATAACTTCACACTTCCCACATTGTATTCATCTGCCAAATTGTTGTCCACTCACTTAACCCATCTATATCTATTTGAAACCTTTTTGTGTCTTCTCCACAGCTTCCATTCCTACCAAATTTTGTACAGTCAGCAAATTTAGATACGTTACTGTTGGTTCATTACGACATTCCACTCGTCACAGTCTGCTTACTTGAAAGTTCCTCATTTATTCCTTCTCTTTGCTTCTTGTTCGTTAATGAATCCTTTATCCATGTAAATATATCATCCCCAACTCCATGGGCCCTCACCTTGTGTATTAGCCTTTTGTGTGACACCTTATTCAATGCCTTTTGGAATTCCATGTATACCATATCTACCAGGTCCCCATTAACTACCCTACTAGTTACATCCTTAAAGATTGCTAATCAATTTGTCAGACATGTTTTCCCTTTTGTAAAACCATGTTGACTATGATTCCAGCACTTCTCAGGCTAAATGGCCTGTAGTTGTTTGTCTTCTCTCTTCCTGCTTTCTCAAATAGTAGTGTTATATTTGCTATCTTCCAAACTTTTGGGACCATTCCAGAATCTAGAGAGTTGTGGAAGATCACAGCCAGCATGTCACTATCTCTACAGCTATGTCTTTTAGAACCCTAGAACGTAGGCCATCAGATCCTGAGGATTTGTTGGATTTTGATTCATAGAATCCCTACAGTGCAGAAGAGGCCATTTGGCCCATCAAACCTGCACCGGCTCTGACAGAGTATCTTACCCAGGCCCACACCTCTACCCTATCCCTGTAACCTCACATGTTTCCCATGGCTAATCCATCTAGTCTACACATCTTAGGACACTAAAGGGCTATTCAGTATGGTCAATCCACCTAACCTGTGCATCTTTTGTTTGTGAGGGGAAATTGGAGCACCCGGACGAAAACCACGCGGTTGCAGGGAGAACGTGCAAACTCCACACTCACACTCACACACTCTCACACACACACACACACTCACACACACACACTCACACTCACACTCACACTCACACACACACACACACACTCACACACACACACACACACTCTCACACACACACACACTCTCACACACACACACACTCTCACACACACACACTCACACTCACTCACACACTCACACACACTCACACTCACACTCACACACACACACTCACACACACACACACACACTCACACTCACACACACACACACACACACACACACACACTCACACTCACACTCACACTCACACTCACACACACACTCTCATCCAAGGCTGGAGTTGAACACAGGTCCTTGGAGCTGTGAGGCAGCAGTGCAAACCACTGTGCCCCTGCATGGAGTTTGCACATTCCGCATGTCTGAGTGGGTTTCCTCCAGGTGCTCCGGTTTCCTCCCACAGTCCAAAGATGTGAAGGTTAGGTAGATTGACTAAATTGCTCCTTAGTGTCCTAAGATATGTAGGTTAGGGGGATTTGTGGGGTAAATACGTGATAGAGTGGGGAAGAGGACCTGGGTAAGTTGCTCTGTCAGAGAGTCGGCACAGGCTCAATGGGCCGATTGACCTCCTCCTGTAGGGATTCTATATTCTAATTATATCTCCATGCAAAAACAGTAATATCTAATTTTTGATGATCTTGAATCTATCAATTCACTAACTCATGAAAACAACTTTTCATAATTTACCCGTACAAAACATTTCATAATTGTGAAAATGCCTAATAGATCCCACCCATACCTTTTTCTGATCAAGTGAAAAAATGTTGGATACGTTGACACTTTCTTCAGGCTTTTATCTCTCTTACCCAATATCATTCTGGTGAACCCTTTTTATATCCTTTCCATGGCTCTCATGTTTAACCTGCATCAAGTGCCTAATCAATATTTTGTACAAAATGAGCATTAATTTCTTTTATATTTGAAGCTCCCATTTATGAAATGCACAATCCTTCTGGTTGTCAATTTTCACTCTTAAAAACCTTTGTATCTTCACTTCTGAATCTTCCTCTGTTCAGAAAGCCTCTTTCGGCCTAAGAACTAATTTAGAAGTGTGATCTTCAGTGCAATCTACCATAGGCAATGCACATATTTTGCAAGTTATCTTTGGCAATAGAAGCAGAAGTACTGCAAGCATCTGTGTAGACCAGAGAGAAACATCACAGGTCGATGATGAACTTTCATCAGAAACAATGTAAGGCCATCGACCTAAACTGTCCAGTCTGTTTCTCCCCTCCACAGAAGCTGTCTGACCTACTGAATGTTTTCAATATTTTCAGATTTCCAGTATCCACATATATCACTTCTGTTCTTAGAATTTACTTTTGTTCCTGATTACAAAATCAGAAGGGGTGGCACAGTGGCATCGTGGTTAGCACTGCTGCCTCACGGTTCAATTCCCGGCTTGGATCACTGTCTGTGTGGGGTTTGCACATTCTCCCCATGTCTGCATGGGTTTCCTCTGGATGCTCCGGTTTCCTCCCACAGTCCAAAGATGTGCATTGGCCATGCTAAATTCTCCCTCAGTGTTACTGAACAGGTGTTGGAGTGTGGCGACAGGAGGGTTCTCACAGTAACTTCATTGCAGTATTAATGTAAGACTTACTTGTGAAACTAATAAATAAACTTTAACTTTACCCTTTGAGGTTGATTGCATGCTGAAGGACACATTCTTGTTTATCTATCGGAAAATCAGGAAGCGGCCATGCCACCAAATTGGCCTGTGTAAATGCACCACTGTGTTTACTGTCCTGAATTGTCCACTCTCCAGCGCTAGATTACTCTCTTTGGCCATTCCTGGGCTAGTTTACTTGGCTATAAAGTGGGTGCAGAATTGATTAAATTGCAGGTAGTTGCCATCTGACCAGGTATTGCCAACAAGGCAGGCAAAATCCTATAGACCAAAGTCACCCACAGGGGGGAAAAAAAGCAGAAGTAATTGTAATTTGTATTCTATGTCATCATAATAAAAATCAATGACATTAACATCCAGGTTTTTAGAAGCAGCAAAACTCCCCCAGAACAATTGACGGCTGGATGTACAAGTTAGATTCAAGAGGCCATCCTCCATAAGCATCTGTGACATGTACAGTTGCACCCACTGTAAATTCATGCTTTAAAATACTCTTGCCTCATACTTGTTAATGTTGAACCTTGTGAATTGCCTCAACAGATACTACCTGGAGTGAGGATAATCATTGCTAATCCTGAAACAAAAGGACCATTGGGCGACTCGCACCTTGGAGAGGTGAATTATGAATCATCCTTCTTTGGTTTAAAAACAATTTTCTTTGAGATGTATATTTTCTTGGGTTACAAGTATATCTGATTTCATTGGGCAGTATCATGTAGACAGGCTATTTGATGTGCAACATGCACCCACTCTAATTGAATTAATGTGCTTTGTGTATACCAAAACAATTTCTGAGAGATTTGGTTACACAGCTCTGTCACATTAGGCATGTTTCAGTGGATTTCATTTATTTGACATCCTCATTCTCCTGCCTCTCCGCATATTGTCTTCTCACTCTTCTCATTTGAAATGTTTTTTTGATATCTAATCCAAACATACTTTTCATTATTTTTGAGCTAGATTTTCTGATCCCACTTTCTGTTCAGATCCACAAGAGTTTGTCTCTGATTTTTTTTTCTTGCTTTGATAGACTTCTGTTTGTGCGTGAGGTTGGAAAATATTTAGGAAGCTTAGATTACTTGTTCTTTGAATGAATATGTGTACATGTGTACATGTTCACATGTACATCCGCAACTGGGAATACCTCTGATTTTTCCACTTGTGCCTACTTTTTTATTTTCTTTAGCCGGGATTTTCTGATCGCGCCTCCCTGAAACCAGAAATTCTCATCTGAGGCCAACAGATCTTTAATTGGTTCAACAGATTTTTCATCCTGTCCGCGACAATTCCTGAGGCAGGCGGGACCGGAAAATTTATCTCTTGTTATATTTTCCATTGATTTTTGTCACTGTTCCAAAGTCCATCCACCAGCTACTGATTCCATTCCTCTCCCTGGCAGCAGCCCTGAGATTGAACTAATCTGTTTGCAATTTTGGTGTCACATTCAACCCCAAGATAAGTTTTCAACTGCACATTCCTGTCACAACTAAAACGACCGATCTCCATTGCCCAAATTTGCCCCGTCTCAGCTCATTGGCTGCTGAAACCCTCATGTGTGCCTTCATTATCTCTCGTCTCCCATATTTTAACCTCAGTAAACTTTTAAGTAACCCAAAACTCTGCTGCCTGCGCCTTAACTCGCAGCAAGTCCCATTCCCGCGTCAACCTGCGCTTGCTGATAAACGTTGCCTCCTGGTCAATCTGTGACTTGATTTTAAAATGAGCCATCTTATTTTTAAATCTCTCCATGGCCTCGGCCCTCCCTGTCTTTCCAATTTCCAGTCATACAACCTTCTAAGATATCTGCACTTATCTAATTCTGGCCGCTTGTGAATCCCTGACTCTAATCACTTACCATGCTTGGCCGCACCTTGAATTGTTGAAATGTTAAGCTCGGAACTCTTGCCTATACCTCTTCACCTCCCAATGTCACTTCACGCTTTTGTGACATTCCTTAATAAAATCCTTGATCAAACTTCTGATCATCTATCTTAACATGTCCTCACGTGACTCAGTGTCATACTTTGTTTTATGGGACAGCGTGGTGGCACAGTGGTTAGCAGCCAGGGACCCAGGTTCAATTCCGGCCTCGGTCATTGTTGATGTGGAGTTTACACTTTCTCCCCATATCTGCATGGATTTCTGCCGGGTGCTCCAGCTTCCTCCCACAGTCCAAAGATGTGTGGGATAAGTTGATTGGCCATGCTAAATTGACTCTAGTGTCAGGTGGATTAGCAGACCATAAGATATAGGAGCAGAATTAGGCCACTCGGCACTTTGGTATTGCACTTTGGATGGACAAACCAAAATAGAACGTACAGGCTAAATGGTAGGACTCTGAAGAATGCAGTTGAACAGAGGGATCTGGGAATACAGGTACAGAATTCACTAAAAGTGACGTTACAGGTGGATAGGGTCATAAAGAGTGCTTTTGGTACATTGGCCTTTATAAATCGGAGTATCGAGTGTAAAAGTTGGAATGTTATGGTAGGTTATATAAAGCATTGGTGAGGCTGAATTTAGAGTATTGTGTACAGTTTTGGTCACCTCGTTACAGGAAGGATGTAAATAAGGTTGAAAGAGTGCAGAGAAGGTTCACAAGGATGTTGCTGGGATCTGAGAAGCTGAGTTACAGAGAGAGATTGGATAGGTTAGGACTTTATTCCCTGGTGCGTAGAAGAATGAGGGGAGATTTGATAGAGGTGTATAAGATTTTGATGGGTATAGATAGAGTGAATGCAAGCAGGCTTTTTCCACTGAGGCTAGGGGAGAAAAAAACAGAGGGCATGGGTTAAGGGTGAAAGGAGAAAAGTTTAAAGGGAATATTAAGGGTGGCTTCTTCACGCAGAGAGTGGTGAGAGTGTGGAATGAACTGTCGGATGAAGTGGTAAATGCGGGGTCACTTTTAAGACAAATTTGGACGGGTTCATGGATGAGAGGGGTGTGGAGGGATATGGTCCAAGTGCAGGTCAGTGGGACTAGGCAAAACATGGTTTGGTGTAGACAAGAAGGGCCTGTTTCTGAGCTGTAATTTTCTATGGTTTTCTATGGAGTCTGCTCTGCCGTTCAATCATGGCTGATATTTCTCTCATCCCCGATATTTCTCTCATCCCCATTCTCCTGTGTTTTCCCCATAATCATGGATCCCCTTATTAATCAAGAATCTATCTCTCTCTGTCTTAAAGACACTCAATGACTTGGCCTCCACAGCCTTCTGCGGCAAAGAGTTCTGTAGATTCGCCGCTCTCCGGCTGAAGAAATTCCTCCTCATCTTTGTTTTAAATGATCGTCCCTTTAGCTTGAGGTTGTGCCCTCTGGTTCTAGCGGGGTAAATGTGTGGGGTTATGGGAATAAGGCCTGCGTGAGATTGCAGTCGGTACAGACTCAATGAGCCAAATGGCTGCCTCCTGTACTGTAGGAATTCTATGAGAACCCTAGTGAATCATAATGGGCATGACACATACTGAGTGTAACAGTGGTTTCTGCAAAGGCCTTTTTTGCACGTTTTACCTTTCATTATAAACAAGCTCTCTGCAATGAAATAACTTTCACTGACTGTAAAGCATTAATGTTTGATCGTAGATTATCCATGCTGTTTTTAATAAATGATCTTGACCGGTTTATGATGGCTGTAGGTGGCCCCGGTTGCTGCTCGTTGACTTCCTGCAAGTTCTGTCTCTTGTGCTTTCTCTCTCTGTCTCAGTCTGTCTCTCCATATAAACTTGCATAACATTGTGCCATTGGCATCAGAAAATGTCCCAAGGCGCTCCACAACTGGTTATTAAACTCAATATGGAGATTGAATGACAAAATGCAAAGTACAAAGTATTTTCTTGGATTGTGCCAAGTAAGTGATTCATGTCTTTTCTCACATTGACAGATATGGGTTCACAGTGCTCATAACGCTAGTGGATATTTCACCATTTATGGAGATGAACCACTGCAGTCAGACCACTTTAATTCACGTCTGAGTTTTGGAGACACACAAACTGTATGGGCCCGAACAGGTTATTTGGGATTTCTTAGACGAACTGATCTCACTGATGCAAATGGAGGTAAGGATTAGAATGCAGGAATACATATCCAAATTTTTAATGTTTGATTTTTTTATTAGTCTCTTAACAGACTCTGTGGAGCAAATGACTGTTCCCTGCTTCGTTTCACTTCCTTGTTTTGCATTGTATTGAAGAAATTCAGATATACTGTTCTGTATATTAGAAAATGTTTGTAATTTAAGTTTCAAATGGTTTGATGAAGTCTACAATTTGTATTTTCTTAGAGCGACATGATGCATTGTATGTTGTGGGTGCCTTGGATGAAGCAATGGAGTTGCGGGGAATGAGATATCACCCCATTGATATCGAAACATCTGTGATTCGTGCCCACAAGAGCATTACTGAATGGTAGGTGTTTCTGTACTTGGCAAACATTTTGATTTGATTTATTATTGTCAAACATATTAGTATAAAGTGAAAAGTATTGTTTCTTGCACACTATACAGACAAAACATACTGTTCATAGAGAAGGAAATGAGAGTGCAGAATGTAGTGTTACAGTTATATAAGAACATAAGAAATGGGAGCAGAAGTAGGCCATCTAGCCCTGCAAGCCTGCTCCGCCATTCAATAAGATCGTGGCTGATCTGAAGTGGATCAGTTCCACTTTCCCGCTTCCTCCCCATAACCCTTAATTCCCCTGTCTATCAGAAACTTATCTACCCAATAGATATGTAGCTATATAGATTATAGCTAGGGTGTAGAGAAAGATCAACTTAATATAATATTCAAAAGTCTGATGGCAACAGGAAAGAAACTGTTCTTGAGTCAGTTGTACATAATCTCAGACTTTTGTTATCTTTTCCCCAATGGCAGGAGGTGAGAGAGAGAATGTTCAGGGTGCGTGGAGTCCTTAATTATGCTGGCTTTAAAGGGCAGTACAAAGGACAATACAGCACAGAAACAGGCCCTTCAGCCCTTCAAGCCTGCACCGATCATGTGTTCCTAACTAGACCATCCGTTTGTATCCCTCTATTCCCAGTCTGCTCATGTGGCTATCTAGATGAGTCGTAAATGATCCTAGCATGTCTGCCTCAACCACCTTGTTTGGTTGTGCATTCCAGGCCCCCCACCACCCTCTGTGTAAAATTCGGCCCTTTGAGCCTGCTCCGTCATTCATTTTGATCATGGCGTGGTCAGATTTTCTAATGACTCTTTACTCGCCTTGGATTGCATTGATATCCACCTTCCTGATAAAAATGGTTGTAGAATTTTAATGCAATTTCGAGACAAGTCTTCACTACCTCCCCTTTCCCTTCCTTGCAAAATAATGAAAAAACAAATTCCTACCCAAAAATAATCAGGCCATTAAAGGTTTTATACCCAAAGCGAACATGAGTTATGTACATACTCACAGAAATGAAGTGATATAGAATCTCTACAGTGCAGAAGGAGTCCAATTGGCCTATTGAGCCTGCACCAACTCTCTGAAAGAGCATCTTACCCAGGCCCTATCCCCGAAATACCATGCATTTACCATACCTAATCCACCTAACCTACACATCCTTGGACACTAAGGGGCAATTTTAGCATGTCCAATCCTCCTAACCTAATATGAATCCCTGGAGATTTAAATCAGAAGCGGCAAAACGCATCAGCCAATAAGTGATGTTGCAAAGTTCACAGGGACAAAAGGAACAAATGTGATAGTGAAAAAGTGGCAGCAATTGGAAGGAAATGGGTGGAAATGATCACATTCAAAAGGAAATTATATATACCATTTATTAAAGTTTACTCGTGCTGTGGTGGAATTGAGGGCAGAGATTTACAGGGGAAACGAGATTTTTAGACTCAGTGTTTAGACTCTGGAACACCCCACCTCAATAGGTGGCAGAGCCAATTTCATAACTAATTACAGAAGGGAGTTGGACCAATATTTGATGATGAATGACTTAGACAAAAAGCGACAGTGTGTGACTAAGCACAAATTCTCTTTCAAAGGACCAGCACAGGCATGATGGATTGAATGGTCTCACTCTGTGGTGTAGGTTTCATTGCTATACAGTCACTATTTACATTTATATATTAACAAAGTGCCCAAGTCTCGTGGCAGAATGTAATATGGGGGAAATAGGTGTAAATTACCAAACAGAAGATTGCAACTTAAGGATGATATAGCTTGGCAGGCTGGTGAAGAAGGTTTTGCAAAAATAATCTGCGGACATGAATAAAGTTGTTAGTTACAATTAGGGTAAAGGGGAGAGGGTGTAGCTGGGATGGGTGATATTTTGAAGGTGGAAGTAGATAATGGTGATGGAACGGAGTTGCGAAGGAGTTAAGAATTACTCTGGGTAGGCAAGCTTTGCTATTAGAGTGGGAGGGGTGATTGGTTTTCAGGTTGGTTGATTTGGCATTAGATAACCAGGCCAGACACGTGAAATGTGTGAGTAATCTCACTGTCCTCCGAACTCAAGAATTGAACATGGTGTTATACCAAGAGAGGCAATGAGGATGGGAAATTGAGAGTGATTTGGTGTGGATAAAGCAAGTAAAAGAGGAATGAAGGAAGTTGCTGAGTTGCACAAATGAGACAACAAAATCAGGGTGACCGTGGGTGGGAGGGGGAGTTGGTAAAGGTGTTTGTGAGGAATCTGAGAGTTTCCAAGGATCTAGGGGGATGATGGAGAGGTTGATGCAATAAAGATGATGTGGATAGCAAGGGAGACAAGGAAGCGTTTGGTCACGGCATATTAACAGTGAAGACCTCGGAGGTGGAGGAACCCTGCATTGAGATGGTGGTATTTCATATAGATGGAGACACTGACGCACTCAGTGAGAAATGTGAAAGAGATATTTCAACGAGGAAGTCATCAAGAGCTTTAGATCATCTTAAACATTGAGGACCTTGAAACAAGGATGGGAAGGTGTGGCAAAGGTTGAGCTACTCGGAAGTAATTGAAAGGCAATAGCAGGAGGACAGAATGAAGCTAAATCTCTGAGATAAGAGTTAAATTGGTTTTGGTGACAAATATGGTGGAACATGTGGTTAGACAGGGTTACCTCTGAGGAGAAATAAATCACTATTAACAAACTAGAATTTGAAGAGGAAGTCATGGATGGGGAAATGCAGGGATGGTAGTGGAAAATTAGTTAAGGTTATTTAATGCAATACACAAATACCAAGCGACACTTTCGGGTGAACCAAGATAATGAATGAGGGGATGCTAAAGAGGAAGAAGTACCTGTTGGCCAGCGTTAACCTGTTTTTAGCTTGTTATATACTATATAATATAATCTGTTTCATTCCAAATAAAATGCTTTCTCTGTATTTCTCCTTTCCTCCAGTGCGGTGTTTACCTGGACAAATCTTTTGGTGGTGGTAGTGGAGCTGGATGGATCAGAACAGGAGGCTTTGGACCTTGTTCCTTTGGTCACTAACGTGGTTCTGGAGGAACATTACCTAATTGTAGGAGTGGTAGTTGTGGTTGATGTTGGAGTGATTCCTATAAACTCTCGTGGAGAAAAGCAACGCATGCATTTAAGGGATGGATTTTTGGCAGACCAACTAGATCCGATCTATGTGGCCTACAACATGTAGCCTCTTGTTCTAAGGCTTCCATTAACTATGTGTATGTATATATGTAAAAAGAACTCTTGGTGTTCACCACAAAGTGTGCAGAAACCGATAGACAATATTGGCTCCACAGAGGGACTTTCTGCACTTGCAAGCACTAGTGACTCGCCACAAAAGATGTGAAACTATTCCTTTGTACCACAGACGTTTAACAGGCAAAGACAATGATAAGTACACAACCCTTTGAAAGTCAAAAGCCCATTCTGGAGCCTATTTCTTGCTTGTTGGTTAATTAACTGCTTTTGAAGTAAGTGTACTATCTGCGCTTTGTATTTTTAAGTTATATCAGCTGAAGTTGCTTACGTTTTTTAATCTGCCCTCTAAGGGGGTACTTTTTAATCTATTCACATACTGTGGCAAAAGCAAGTATTTTAGATTGTTGATTCTTGAGATTTGGTCAAAAATTGTCAAGTTGTAAACAAGGAACCTTCTATCTAGAGCTGACTGGTTTAGGATATTTTGCCCCTCCTTTTTTTTCTTATGTCTGGTATTTGATATTAAGAGGTACAAGAGTAACGTCCACCCTGTCAGCACCTTAACAGCTGCACCGAAATCATAAACTCCCTCTCAAAGCAGGGCTTGGCAAACCTGATACAGCAGCCAGGAGGCGATGTCTACTACCTAACAATACAGGTATTTATTGTTGGCGTAGCCATTGAAGGGGTATCAGTTATGTTTTCGCTTGTGTGATGATATCATTGTACTACAAACAGGAGGAAGAAAAAAGATACTGAGTAACTTCATATCATGTAATTATGTACAAAACAGTTTTAATTTATTTTGTTCTCTTTAGAAGTATATTAAGAGAAAGACATTCAAGAATGTTTTCCTCTTTTAAGTGTTTGCTAACAAGAGGCAAAGTGTTGCGTTATTTTATGTGGATAGCTTCACATCAGCACACTATATTCGAGGTAATTCATCAGATCTATGGTTTTACCAATGGAAGAGACATTGAAAATCCAGTAATTCTTACTTGCATGGTGTCCCAGTTTTTAAATGAACGACAGTCGTGTTATTCACTCAGAGCCCACCTCAGAGGTGTAGTATCTCAACGCGTGGTGACCCGCAAGCAACTTCCATCAGAAGACCCCAGCTTGTGAAAAGATCAATGGACATCTTTATGCTTGTGAATTAACTGAGGTTTAAAGTGCACTAAAAAAAAATGAAAAATCAATAAAAAAATTGTATTGTGCCAGATTGCCTGGTGTTCATTGATAACTTTGTGTTGGCATGTGCACACATACACTGTTGTTAGACTCTCCACATGTGGCAGGTTAAACGGAGTAGATTGTGTGTTTTCTAAGATGTGTGCATGCTTGATGCTCCAGTGTGACTTCAGATTCTGAACTGACAGCTATTTATGGTAGTTTCAAACTTTTTACTGCTGCTAATTGTGTTTATAGTAAAGCTTTTTCTTAACTTGTTATGGGTTTGTAAGAATTGAAAAAAAAACATAAAACAACTAGCTGCAAAAGAGCCGTTTTGCCAGTAAACACACTTTGAAATATTGAGTTAAAAATGTAGGATATAAGAAACTAATGTACAAGAATAGGTGTTAATTTTTTACAGTTAAATTTTTGCAACAATATATTTTACATTAAAATACAGGTTTTTAAATTTTTTTCTGATAGGGTGCAGTATACACAGAACATTGGTGGCTGACGACGTTCTTTCATACATGTTACAATTTCCATCGCCCCCATCCTTATGTAAGCTACTTACCATTTGTCAACACCTTCTTCCATCTGCTTCTCACTGGGAGGCCCAGAGAGTCCTGTCCGCAGTTTAATTTCTCTCTGCCCTTGGAGATGTTGCTTTGTGGTTAACTGGTAGGAGGGGTAAGCTTAGCAGAGCCAGATCAACGACGTATCACTTTTTCTGCTCTCCCGAGATAAAAAGCATTCATTCCTACCATGCACCGTGGCAGCAGCATTGCTGAGGATTAGCAGGACACTGGTCAGTTTTTGAGTGGATAGGCAGGTTTGGAGCTGTCTAGTCGGGTGTGAACCACTCCGCATTGGGCTGCCTTAATGAGTGGATGTTGATTATATATCCTCCAGTGTGTGAAAATGATGTTCGTCGTGAATGAGGACGTAGACTATATAGCAGTGGTAATAATGCTGCTTTTCTTTTTACTCTGACCCAAATCCACGCTTTTAATCTAGCACATTACCTCTAAGGTTTATATGATGTATTCAAAGCCAGGTTTGTCGTGTCCTCTGCTACCTGCCATTTGTAAAGAGAGTCTAACATTTACTATTTGTAGTAAAGTAGGTTTCTTGTTTCGTTGTGAGTGGAAGAAGCAACCACCCAGAGTTCTACTAGACTCAGCAATAAAGAAGGCTTGTCCTTTATTAGAAAACTTACTATAGATAAACCATGCATTAGAATGTATACAAACAGTTTGTCTTGTGACCTAGTGCTTTGAAGTAAAACAAAACCATGTAATGAAACTCGATGCACATGCACAAAATGGAAGGTACATGAAGATCATATAATGTCAAAACTAATCAAGAACAGGATCAGATTCCTCATGGTGCTTGTTATTATTATTATCCTGCTTGACACTTTACCCAAGGGAAGACTGTCCCTATATCAGTTGAATGTTAGCAGTGTTGAGTCGTGTAGTCTGGTGGATGGTAAGAGAATTTCATGTACTCAACCAATCACAATGGATTTACTGTGCAAAGGACAGCAATCTTTCTTGTATGTTAAACCACCAGTACGCTTTGTACATCTGTGATAACGCCTGTTTTATATTCAAATGAACAAATAAAAGCTTTTATTTTTGTTGCTCTGAAAACACCTCATCTGTCTTCATTCAGTGTAAATATTTCCTTAATAATTCCCTTAATTAACTAACACTCTTGTAGTCTTCAGTTTGCACCCTCTTTGAGATTAGACACGATCCTCTTCACAAAGGTCCAAATACTTGCTGTTTTGGCCCGATGTAAATTGGACATACGACCATGTGAATTAAGAGGAAGGGAGTGAAAGTTCTTAGATATGTAACACCAAAAATTAGAGGTTGGCACAATATTACACAAGCAACCTTGTACATGAGATACATGACTGCAAAAGCCTGCAGCCTGCTTTTAAAAGCAAACACCTCAATCGCCCAATCCTTCAAATGTCAGGGTGCTTTAAAGGGAGCTATATAAATGCAGGTTGTTATTGTTCCATCCATCTATTCTCTTAAGAATCTTGAATCCTGGAAATAATTTCCCTAGAGACTCTATTTCAAATCGTCTATCTTTCTTCATAACTTGGATGTCTTGATATATTTTTGGATTTGGTTGTCTTTCACCGATGCCGATGACTAGATATCCTTGCTGTACTTTGTGTTCAAAATTGTACCAAGTTCTCCAGGTATGGTCATATACAGCCTTGTATAGGCTCCAGCTGTATATCTTTCTTATTCGTCCAACTGTATATCTGTCTAGTTCACGTTTCTTAGTGTCAATACACATTATAATGGGGTGAGTTTTACGGCCTCACTCGTCCCAAAACCATAAAATCCCTGCCTGAGGTCAATGGACCTTCCCGTGCTCCGCCCCCTCGGCCGTTCCAATTCCTGTGGCAGGTGGGCCAGTAAAATACTAGCCATTGTGCTTGGTTTTAATGACTAGCTCACCAATACCTGAAGCCCTTCCTCCTGTTTCTCCAATAGTCTTTGGACAATTTGGTGTATATTCCCACTGTGCATTCCCCTTCTCTAGCTTTGTTCCCTTACATATGTTTATATTTAATGCATTTGCCACTCACTTTCCGAAGTCCCCTCTATATTTCACCTTGCTTGATTCCTATTAATGAAACCCTTCCTTCCTAACCTGCTGGTTCAGCTGCTTTGTTTCTGCACACAGCTCCAAATCATTTCTATAGACCCAAAACAGCAATGACTCCAGTGCTGACAGCTCCATTCACAACCAATCTGCTTTCTCTGATTTAAATCATGTTCGTCCCACAGCCTGTAGTTGATGACCTTTAGTTTTCTGAATTGCCGCCATGACCTTCATAAAGATTGCTGTTGGGATCTCATTGAGACGTATAAGATGATGAATGGGATGGATAGGATAGAGGTGGAGAGACTCTTCCCGCTCAAAAAAGACAGTAGGACTAGGGGGCACAGCCTCAAGATAAAGGGGAGGCGGTTTAGAACGGAGTTGAGGAGGAACTTCTTCACTCAAAGGGTGGTGAATCTCTGGAATTCTCTGCCCGTTGAAGTGGTGGAGGCTACCTCGCTAAATATTTTTAAGAAGCGGGTTGATGGGTTCTTGATAAGAGAGGGGATTAAGGGTTATGGGGAGAGGGCGGGAAAGTGGAACTGAGCCACAACAGATCAGCCATGATCTTATTGAATGGCGGGGCAGGCTCGAAGGGCTAGATGGCCTACTCCTGCTCCTATTTCTTATGTTCTTTCCAATCCTCAGACACTTGTTACGAAGACATGATTGGTTTCACGAACCAGTGTTTCAAGCAGCCTCTTACCAAGCTAAATCTGGGCCAGATGTCTGGTCTGCCTTTAACTTCTTCAGCCTCTCAGTAACCATTTTATCAGAACTTGTTATTTCTTTTAATATTTCCTCCCCTCGAATTCTAACATCACTAGTGGACAGTGCACAATATCCCTGAACACTTGACATGACTTGTTTAGTCTATTTGCTATCTCTTCAATGTTTAATGTCCTGCTATTTTCAGGATCCTTCAGTAGACCATTCTCTCTTTTCTTACCTGCTTTCTATGGAAAGATTTATAGAAATGCTTGATGTTTCTTTCAATATTGCCTGCTGTCCTCATCTTGTTTATTACTTAAGGTCGGCCAACCTGTCTCTTAACCTCTGCAAATTAGCATTAAATAATTTTTTTTTCAAAAAAAGCAATCTAATCTTGTGAATTGTTTTGAACGGAAATTCAGCAATAAAAAAGATTTCAACTTGCTCGTCTCTTGATTTAATTTAAAAGTAACTGCGGCTTTTTAACTTGGGCAACATTGAAGTTGTACATATCACTCAGAGATGGTAATGAAGTTGAAAGCTTCAGAGAGCATGATGAGTCATGTACTGTGGGTGAGTCACATATACAGATCAAACTGGGTAGGGCGCAACACACTTTCTTTTGGAGACAGTTGGGTTTTCATGACAAACTAACAGCTTGTATTTTTTTGTGTGCAAATCCATAAATAGTGAGATTTATTGAATTCCATTTTCAAATCTTGCCCTTGCTTTGAACAGTCAACCTCTGGACTGCTCCTCCAGGATAATCATTATGCTATCGTTGCAATCAACACTTCAGTCAGATTATTTTGCATTTGTGAACTATATTTTTGGAATTGATAGTGTACAGCTAACATTTTTAAAATGCAAAATTGTGTTTTTTAAAAATAACACTAACTGTTGGTATGCATCAGAACCTCCTGTTACTTTGATTATCACCATACCCAACTTCTGAAGACATGTCTAGCTGTCCTTTCAGGTGCCAACTCACTCCCAAAACAATCAAAATTCTGCTACTCAAAAAAAGTCATCCTTTATTATTAGAGAGGCATCAGTGTCGGCACAGACTTGTTGACTCCACTCACCTGATGAAGGGGGCAATGCTCCGAAAACTTGTGCTATCAAATAAACCTGTTGGCCTTTAACCTAGTGTTGTGAGCCTTCTTACTGTTCCAGGTCCATATTTTGCAAAACTACTTGGCTCAACCCCATCAGTTAGCTTCTGCTCTACTCTTCAAATCAGCCGATCAAGAATGACTGAAAGAAAGATGGTGCTATAGTGTTTAGATTACTGGACTAGTAATCCAGAGGCCCAGACTAGTGCCCAGGGGACATGGGTTCAAAAATACCACCATGCCAACCGTTGGAATTTAAATTCAATAAATCTGTAATGATAAAGCTAGTCTCAGTCATAGTGACCATAAACATTATAACCAGCTGTTGTAAAAAACCCATCTGCTCCACCAATGTCCTATAGGGATGGAAATTGCCTTCCCAGTCCAACTTGTATGTGACTCCAGACCCACAGCAATGTAGTTATTTCTTCATTGCCTTTGAAAAACCTAGCAAGCACTCAGTTCAAAGCCAATTAAAGATGGGCAACAAATGCTGGCTTCGTTAGTGACAAAAAGAAGCTTTTTTTAAAAAAAAAGTGACATCCCCTAAGAATGTGACCTTTATTAACGGCCATCATTGTCCTCCAGTGTAGCATTTACAATGGTTTGAGGATGTCATTATCGCCAATCCTCTGGTCCTGTTTGACTGCAATAAACACAATGGGAGTATGACTGCTCCTCTATCCATTATCACCACCTCCTGAGTGTCCTCCCTCCCCAGAATCTTTTCTGCAATCTTTTGTAAATTTTAGGCTGTTTTTCCAGCATTTTCTCATTGGCCTCCCACATTCCATCCTGCCCAAAATTTGGCCTTGTGCCTCCTGCCCCATTCCCTCTGTCTTGCATTTTCTCCAAATGTTTCCTCATCTTCATATCTATCCCTAGGCTTGCTCCACCACATCTTTCCAACCTTAGGGTGCAGCTAAAAGATTGACTGTGGTGTTTTAAGTGCACTCCTGCTCTGTCAGCTAACTTGGAGCTACGCTGGAATGCTACTCCCAAATCCCTGTAATTACTGCAACTTTTAAAAAAAATCACAAACATCTTTTCAACTAAGCTGCCAAAAGCTTTACCCAAGGAAGTTGCTTGGAGACCTTTTGTTACTCAAAATAAAATTGCAACAATAATAAAGGTCCTGTACAGATGAACAATAATGGGATTTACTGTATTTTTATTCATCCACATGCTCTGGGATTCACTGTGATAGACCAGCACTTACTGGAAGTGGAGATGTTCACTAGTAACTACAAAGCGTTAGTTCTGACCATGACTTCATGGATACTGAAACAGACAGCAAAGTCATGGACAATATTTAACCCCCAGGATGATTAATTTGACATCCATCGCACACCAAATTTGAGACTTGTAGACAGTTGAAAGGTTTTTGACAGTTAAGAGGGGAGTTAATTGCTGCAGAAAATCCAAACTCTAGCCCACTCTTATAGCCAAAATATTTACATGTGCCTGTTCCAGCTACATTTCTGGTCCATGACAATGAGGAATTCAGTGATGGTAATGGTAAGGAAAGTAAAACCAACATGGTTAAATTCTCTCATTGGGGATGGTCACAGATTGCCACAGGTACTACACAAAAATGATGGCACATTAACCAACCTAAGGCTGAATGTTGACCATGACTTTAAAAAGTTTCTTTATTAGTCACATAAGGCCTACATTAACACTGCAATGAAGTTACTGTGAAAATCCCCTGGTCGCCACACTTTGGCGCCTGTTCGGATACACTTAGGTGCATTGGCTATGCTAAATTCTCCCTAACCAGCACATCATAGAAACCCTACTGTACAGAGAGAGGCCATTCAGCCCATCAAGTCTGCACTACCCAGGCCCTACCCCCATATCCCTACATATTTACCCATTAATCCCTCTAACCTATGTATCTCAGGACGCTGAGGACAATTTTAGCATCACCAATCAACCTAACCCGCACATCTTTGGACTGTGGGAGGAAACCAGAGCACCCGGAGGAAGCCCAAGCAGACATAAGGAGAATGTGCAGACTCCACAGTGACCCAAGTCAGGAATTGAACGCAGATCCCCAGAGCTGTGTTGCAGCAGTGCTAACCACTGTGCTACTGTGAATTCAAAAAAAAATTGGGCAGCAAATTCCACCAAGGTGGTGGGATTTGAACCCACATCCCTAGAACTTTAGCTGTGTTTCAGGATTGATAGTCTAACAATAATACCACTAGGCCACTGTCCTCCTTCGGAATTTGGGAGGAAACCAGAGCACCAGAGGAAACCCATGCAGGCATGGGGAGAATGTGCAAACTCCACACAGACAGTGACCCAAACTGAGAACTGAACACTGATCCATTGCACTGAGAGGCAGCGGTGCTAACCACTGTGCCACCGTACTGCCCACAGTCTGTTTCAGTAACCGAGAAGTCGTGAACACAACTAACCCTTTGCAATTGCTAGCAAACAACCCCACTTTTGACCAAATGATGGTCAGAGGTAGGTGGGTGGGTGGCAGGGGGTGGGGTGGGTGGTGGTAGGTGGTGTGGTGGTCATTGCTGAAGGAGCTGCAGATGTTTAGGGAGAAGACACAGTCCAGTTGAACACCTGGACTGAAGTGATTGACTTCCAACAAGCACAAACATCTTGCTTTGCACTCAGTATAACTAACTAGTTTTACTGGGACTCCTTGATGCCACACAGTCAAAGTCAGCCATTCACAGTTCACCATGTAATTTTTTTTCTATGTTGTTTGTAGATATTAATTCGTGACTATTTATTACTGATTGAGTGAATTATTCATGCAGGAAATGCAGTTGGAAAGTCCATGTATAAAGGGAATTTGGAACCAATTTATTTAGACATTCAGCAATAGTTTCACACGAAAGGCTTCTGACTAAAATTGTTAAAGAAATGTTATATTTAAAAATAGGGAACAAAGGGTGCCGAAGCATATCAAGTTTGCATACAGTTCTGGTCACCATACTACCAGAAGGATGTGGAGGCTTTGGAGAAGTTGTTTACCAGGATGTTCCCTGGTTTGGGGGGGGTATTAGCTGATGGACAAACTTAGTTTGTTTTCATTTGAACATCAGGGGTGAGCTGAAAGAAGTTCACAGAATTAAAGAGAGGCATGGATAGAAGTCTATTTCACAGGGTGAAAGAGGGGGCATAGGTTTAAGCAAAAGGAAGAAAGTTTGAAGGAGTTGTGAGGGGCAAGTTTTTTTCTTACAGAGGGTGGTAAGTGCCTGGAATGCACTGCCAGAGGTGGTGCTAGAAGCAGAGAAAAAGCAACATTTAAGAGACATTTTGATAAACATATATAGACAGGGAATAGAAGGATATGGACCATGTAGAGGCAAAAGGTCTTTAGTTTAAAAAGGCACCGTGACGGTGCAGGCTTGGTGGGCCCCACGGCCTGTTCCTGTGCTGTATCATTCTTCATCCTCAAGTTCATCCTCAAATTCTGTTTCTAAATTACACCAGTGATCTGAATATTGAACCAGCCAGGCTGAGTAATTTTACTGATGGACTGACAGAGGCTGCCACAGAAAATTTGGGGAAAGAATTAGGTATGAAATTAAGGTTTTATGCAAAAATAAAGATAAACCGGCATGTTTAACATGAATGGAACTAACAGATTTTTTAAAAAGGGACATGGGAATAGTACCACAACACTTTAAAACTTGATCATTTTAAATGCACGGCATACTGTGGCTATAGCATTATAACAGTAGAATGGAGGTCCATTATGTAAAATATGGGGCCAAGGTTGGACATGCACGAGATACATGATTTTAATTTTGCCTGATTACCTTGAGGCATTGTAAATAGTTTTATATGTAAAATAAATTCCAGCTATAGGCAAGGGAATAAAATCACAGCATTTCAACTTGGTTTCTTTTGCTCCTTGGAAAATAAAATTCTTCACAGTCCAGTGCCAGAGGTTACAGAATTATTAACGTCAATTAAATATGCTGATACACAGTCTGCATTACAGAAATGTATCACAATGAACACCATAACATTCAATTTCCAGCCTGCAGCAATACTGTAACAAGGAGAGTTCAAATCGGGGCATACTTGCACATTGGAGGAAAGGATGGCTACTTCAGCATTGTAAAGAAATATTTCTTTTTATAATATTAACCTTTTCAATTTGCTGACACAGTTGATATTTAATCAATCAGGAACTACAAGAATATGCCTGGTATGTGGAATTGAATCAGAGTTACACAGCAAAACCACACAATCAAAACAAGCAGTGAATAGCAGTCCACGTTGGGCGGGATGAACAAAGAACAATACAGCACAGGAAACAGGCCCTTCGGCCCTCCAAGCCTGCACCACTAATTGGTCCAACTAGACCATTCGTTTGTATCCCTCCGTTCCCAGTCTGCTCGTGTGACTATCCAGGTAAGTCTTAAACAATCCCAGTGTGTGTGCCTTCACCACCCTACTTGGCAGTGCATTCCAGGCCCCCACCACCCTCTGTGTAAAAAAAGTCCCTCTGATATCTGAGTTATACCTCGCGCCTCTCACCTTCAGCCTGTGACCCCTCGTGATTGTCACTATGAATGGCATACAATAGTTGCTTAAAGATCATAGAATCATAGAAACCCTACAGTGCAGAAGGAGGCCACTCAGCCCATTGAGTCTGCACCAACCACAATCCCAACCAGGCTCTACCCCCCATATCCCTACATATCTACTTGCTAATCCCTCTAACCTAAGTATCTCAGGAATCTAAGGGACAATTTTTAGCATGGCCAATCAATCTAATGCACACATCTTTGGACCATGGGAGGAAACCAGAGCACCTGGGGGAAACCCACACAGACACAAGGAGAATGTGCAAACTCCTGATGTTGATGCACAGTTTGTATCACAGAAATGTAAAGGAGGGAGGGAGGAGGGAGGAGAGAGCATGGTTGACACTTAACAGTTCTTTGAAATGGCCTAGCAAACTACTCAATTCAAAGGCAATTGAAGATGGGCAACAAATGCTGATCTTCCCAGCGATGCATCCCACTTCCTCATGAAAGAATTTTTAAAAAGCACGCAGCTGAAGCTTTTGTATTTTCCGAAGCATATTTCTAATTGCTGGTGGTGTATTTTTCATTTATGTATCAGAGCAAGATGTGAAGTAAAGTTCACTGTACAGCCAATCACAGGTGTTCTACATTGCACATCAATTTGTTCTATTTCACACAGCTTCTTTATCTGGATCAGCATTAGACTCAAAGAAAAGACAGCATACATTCTGGAAAAAAGGGGATCACTATTTGAAAGCTTGTTATGGATTTGTTTCTACTGCTGCTTCAAGTAGTGTGTTCCATGGGCATTACTCAAAACATTTTGCAATTGTACTTCCAATTCTTGACTAAAGTTTAGAGTTTATTTGTGTCACAAGTAGGCTTATATTAAACACTGTAATGAAGCTACTGTGAAAATCCCCAAGTCACTACCCTCCAGCACCTGTTCGGGTACACTGAGGGAGAATTTATCATGGCCAATGCACCTAACCAGCACATCCTTCGGACTGTAGGAGGAAACAGGAACACCTAGAGGAAACCCATGCAGACTCCACACAGATGGTGACCCAAGCCAGGATTAGAACCCAGATCCCTGGCACTGTGAGGCAGCACTGCAAACCACTATGCTACCATGACTAAACTTCATTAATGTACTTTTCGATCAAGTGTGGGCCCTGCACCAATCTTCATGGAATGCCACTTCTCATCTTTTGCCACTGAGTATTATTATAGCCTTATTATTATTATAGCCCTAACCACTTCTTGTTTTGCAGCCTGCAAATGGCCCCACATCCTGTCCCCACAGTCATGAATCTATTGTATTTATTTATTTGTATAAGCAAAAACTATATTTACCATTAACCAATGATTTTTCTGTACAAACCATTCAGTGGCCTGTTGCCATCCTGCAAACCCTTTACTACTGGAATTTCCACTCCTGGAATATCCACTATATTCAAATCTTCCAGGAGTGTGTGTTTTGTCCACCATATTCTGGATGTCAGTTTTGTAACCTTGAATCAGTGTGGCCCAGGTGTCTTTTCCACAAAATAACTGCAAATTGTAAGCGGAGCTATCGATAAAACAGCATGCAAGCATCCAGTGAAAGTGCGAAGGATAAATGAAAACTGCAAAGTCGACAGAACATTTCTGAAACTGCCTTGTTTTTTCACAAGGATGATCTATCTAATAGTGGACATTAAAGTAGATTCTGCAGTGCTCATCTCAAACAGCTAGTCTGTAACTAATTTGACAGATCATAGCATCCTGTTTCTTTTCCTATACTGTCAGTGCTGATTTGCTTGGATTCATTTCACACCACAGGCCGTGCTATTATTAACAATACAATTCAAATAATGTTAATAACAAGTATATATCCTGCAGCAATCAGTAGTTTGTTTACTTTCCTCACAATTCTGTAAGCCGTCTTATTTGAGGATAATGCCAAGAGCCCCGACTGCTTTGAGGCCAGCTGTATCCCAGTGCTTCAACCCTGCAGGAACAGCCACTAAGTACAATCTCCAGCAAATTGCAATAGGCACTGACAGTTGCTGGTTGGATCACCACTGCCCCCAACTGTTGAGTCATGGCTCTCATTCTCAAGTTGCACTGAAATACTGGGTGAGCTTTTTGTAACCTCTTAAACCATTTTACTCAATCTCATTTTCAGTTATATCACTAATATTTTTTGCCACTTGCTTTCCTGTTATTCCCAAATGTGAGGTGGCACAGTGCGTAGATTTGCTGCCTGTCAGCGTCAGGGACCCAAGTTCAATTCCGATCTTGGGTGACTGTGTGGAGTTGGCACATTCTCCTCATGTCTGCATGGGTTTCCTATGGCTGCTTCGGTTTTCTCCCACAGCCCAAAGATGTACAGGTTAAGTGGATTTGGCCATGTCAAATTGCCCTTTAGGTTAGGGGGATTAATGGGGTAACTATGTGGGGTTACAGGAATAGGGGCTGGATGGGATTGTTGTCAATGCAGGCCCAATGGGCTGAATGGCCTCCTTCTGCACTGTAGGGATTCTATTTCATTTGAATGAATCTGCCCCATTGGTGCTGTGCGGTCATTTTTAACTGGATTGTTTGCAATGGGAAATATTAAGGTTAAAAAGAATCTACTGAGTAAGGAAAGTTCAGAGAGGAAGTGAAAAATGAGCAGTCAATAACGTTTTGAGGAGAGACTGGCAGCTAACGTAAAAGAATCCAAAGTCTTCTACAGACACAAACATTTTAAAACAGTGTAGAAGGAGAAGGTGGGATTAGGGACCAACAGGGAGATTTACAGATGGCAACAAGCAAGATTGAGCTCATAAACGAATACGTTGGACCTCTCTTCACCCAGGGAGATGATGTCTGAGTCGGTGTGAAATTGAAGGTAGTGGAAACACCCAATTAGTTAAAGATTGATGGAGTTACAAGAACTGCAGGCTGTCCTTAAAATTCAGAACCAGATGAGAGGAATCTAAAGTTATTGAAGGAAGTAAGGATTGAAGTTGTGGAGGTATCGACCATAATCTTCCATCTTCCTGAGAACTGCAAATGTTACATCCTTGTTCAAAGGAGTGCAAAGGTAATCCCAGCAATTATAGGTGGCAGTCAGTTTAATCATGGTGGTAGGAAAGCTTTAAAACAATAACTCAGGGCAAAATTAAGTCATCTTTTAATGAATGTTTTTCCTAATTCAGAAAAGCCAGCATGGATTTGTTTAAGGGCAAACTGTGCTTAACTAATTCAAGACTTTTGATGATCTACGTTAATGGCCTAGACTTGAATGCATAGGACACAATTTGAAAATTTGCAGATAACATAAAAGTAGGAATTATTGTGAACTGTGTTCAGAATCTTCAAGAGGCGCAGGTGGGATGGAAGCAGTGTAAAGTGATACATTTTGGCAGGAAGAACGAGAATAAAAAAAGGATACAATTCTCAAGGGAGTGCAAGAACTGGTGGATTTGGGGGTATATATGGACACATTGTTAAAGATGGCAGGTTGAGAATACAGTTTAGAAAGCCTCTTTGCCTTATTAACAGAAGCAAGCAAAAAAGTTATGACAAATCACCTGTCTAAAACATTGATTCAACCTCAACTGTAGTGTGTTCTCAATTCTGGGCAAGGTGCAGAAAAGATTTACAAGAATGAATTCTTGTAATCATAGCAATGAGGGATAAATTGACAAAGTTGAGGCTACTCCTCTTTGAGGTTAAAAGGAGATTTCATAGAGGTGTTAAAATTCAGGCAGATGGGGAGAAACAGCCTTTCACCACCAGGGACACAGAACCAGAGCAAACAGATTTAAAGTGATTGACAAAAGAATTCAGGGTGACATGAGATGTTTCTTTTTCTTTAACACAATGAGTTAAGATCTGGAAAGGAACAGCTCAGTGTGGTGGTAGCAACAAATTCAACTGTGGTTTTTAAAAAGGAACTGGGTAATTATCCAAAGAGAAAAAACTGTGTGAACATTTTAAAGAAGTGGGCTTCCTCTTGTGCTATAACTGTGATTAGTGTGAGACTTCCTCTCTTTCCATTCACACTCACCCACTGCACCGAATTACACCCAATACACACCTTTCCGCTTTTCTTTCACTTATTTTTGCTTTCTCCTAGTTTTTAAGTCTTTGACTTAACGGATGGCCATTGTTCCCCAATTGTTTCCTCTTGATTTGGTTAAGAATTGTTAAAGATGCATTTTCAACATTGGTAGGCTAACATTTGACAAACAGGCCTGAAAAATATGCATCGTACAGCTATGCATAACATGCTTTACAGTAATTGTGAAATATGGAATTGCCATCACAAATTAGAGGAAATGCCTTTGAATGCCAGAATGACAAGTTGCTAAAACAAAATCTGTTCCCCATCTCCATCCTGGGCCAAAGGGCCTGTTTCCATGCTGTAAACCTCTATGACTATCTCTCTCCTGGGCAAGTCTCTGAAATGAAGCTCATCTGCCTGCAAACATTAATCTAAAGGTGAACTTATGACCCCATAATAGTGCATTACTAAGACCACTTGCTTCCATCACCCGATTTCATCCCTGTAGACAGTTAGCGACATGAGACTCGAGGTGGAACAGAATGCTAAAAATGCCAGATGAGGGGGACTCGAGGGTGATGGGAAAGAAAGCACTAAAAGTATAAAGGTAAGTTTAAGAACAAATAAGGCAATTCCACAGACCAATCCAGACGAAAGTATAATTTCCCAGTACAATACAAAGAGGAAAATGCAAAATAAATAAAAGGGAAATTATTTCAGGTGGGGTTAACATAATTGAAGCAAAGATTTACCTTATAAATTGCTTGGAATCAGCCATAGAAATCAAAAGCCAACTGGTAAAACAAACCTTTAAGTAAATTAAAAATAAAAAAAAGTTAAAACAAGTTGACTTGGAATCTCCATCGTTCTGGATAGTAAGGATTGCAGTAAGATCTTGCTGTTGGCAAATGTAGCTGCTTGAATAGTACATGGATTAAGTTGCTCAATTATCAGCCAAAGTGGGCCCACCTCTCCGGATGGGAAGACGACATTGCATCAATCCTTGCCAATTATTTTTATTTTAGATATTTATATATAAATAAACACCAAAAGTTAAACATTCAAAGTACATCTCTGAAATACATTTATTGCCCAATGTAAACACAGATGATTTAATATATTGCCAGTAAGAAAAACTTACAAAAAAGCCCAGAATTTGCCATGTCCTAATTGAACTGCCATGTGATGCCACACTAAAATGAATAAAATGTGCAGAGTGGCTAAACCTTACATGATGGAGTTACAAATGGCAACTGCATTTAGCTATGAATTGATTTTTAATGCTGCATCTAAAACAATCCAAAGCAGGGTTAATTTAGTGATAATTTAAAACAAAATCAGGCCACAGTCATGTTTAATAGAGTGTTTATACTGCATAATGTGAAAAAAGGTGCAATGGTGTCACCAAGACATGAAAACAGAACAGTCAAAGTTACACGTGTCTTACTTTCATGCAGCTACTAGTAAAATGTTTAAACAGCCTTTGGAATGATTCTATATTTAAATTATTTTCCGTTTTCTGCAATACCACAAAACATTTACTGGTATGTGTTTTTGTACCAGACACTCAGCAAGGTACAGACCCATCACAATCACAATGCCTTTTATAAATGGATCGACATGCAGTTACATAATTCTGTCTAGGGTGACAAGGACTGTAAGCAAACAGGCAGCAATAGCTAATTACGATCCAAAAACCTAACAGCTGCTGAGAAAAAAACTAAGTGCTTCATTTTATTTTATACAATTCAACTGCGAGACAGACATCTGCACAGATATTCAGTGAACACTGGTGCAGAAAGCAAATTTCACTGTAATTTTTCTGTTCATACCTACTGGTACATAAAGGTAGTATTTGGCAATTTTACATGCGTGTGGACTCATTTGGGTTAGGAAAAAAAAGAAATGTGCAAATTACAAAACCAGAACTAAATGTTCATTCCATCTCTAAGGTCCAGCTCATTAGAAATCCCATTTCCCTGCTTTAATACATGATCAACATTCAATTTTTTTTCATTAATAAAAGTAGCATACGTAAGAAAAATATAAAAAAGCAGAGTTGGGAAATATTAACAGTTATTTTTTTTAAAGCAGGTTTACTACCTGCTGTGTCAACCCTGTCCCGAAGTACTGATCACGACCACGGATGTAAAAGAAGTTTAAAAAACACACAAAAAGGTATCTGGTTAAAATTAACACAGATCAACTTGGTTCGGCTAACTGATTATACTGGGTGGGTGGGTTGGGGGAGGGGGTGGGGTGGGTAGGGAAACTAAGCTTTGTAGATTAAAATGCTGGTGCAAATGGGAAGAAAGATTCACAGAAATGTGGCTCTGAAATAAAACCAGCACAGTCTGTGAAAAAAAGGAAGTTATCTCTGTTTCCTAGTATGGCTGTTGCTGAGGAGAGCACTCTCATCTTTTCCGACGGCAGGTTCGTTTGTGCTCAGCATGCCAGTGCTCCTGCTGACATTTGATGGAGCAGTACGAGGTGTTCCAGCAGCAGTGGTACATTGCTTCTTCCTCACAATTGTAGCACTGGAGAGAGAAGACAAGAGGATTACTTACACTACCTGAAGACCAGCCAGCAGCATTTTCAGTCAGAGGAAGTGGTTAAACTTTCCCTTCCCATACATTACCTGATGGGTTGCTAGTGGGCAGCGGGTGAAAGCATAAAAATTGCAATCCTGAGCCATTTTGTTTCAGATAATGAAAAGTGGGGCAGCACGGTGGCACAGTGGTTAGCACTGCTGCCTCTCAGCACCAGGAAGCCAGGTTCAATTCCGGCCTTGGGTCACTGTCTGTGTGGAGTTTGCACATTCTCCTGTGTCTGCGTGGGTTTTCTCCAGGTGCTCCAGTTTCCTCCCACAATCCAAAGGTATGCGGGTTAGGTTGAATGGCTATGCTAAATTGCCCCTTAGTGTTAGGCGGACGTCAGGGAGATTAGTAGGGTAAATATGTGGGGTTACAGGGGATAGGGCCTGGGTTGCATTGTAGTTGATGCAGGCTTGATGGGCCAAATGGCCTCCTTCTGCACTATAGGGATTCTATTCTAGTCTATAAAATAATTGGATTTTATATGCATATTGCCCACATTCCAGTGGGCTATGACGACATGGGGCATCAGAATGAATATTCACTAGATCTGACCAGTGAGATATACCGGCAGCAGTTGTGAACCTTACATCTGGAGTTCTTCAGTGAATTTGAACATACACAATGGCTTTGAAAATGGCATCTTAAAGATGTATTACAGGAAACCACCACTAGAGGGCTCTGATGTACATAAGTGCCTTGAAGATGAACGGTAAGAAAATGTGAATCCATTTCAAATACTGCTTCTTAAATTTAGCACATCTCTTGAGTCAGCGAATTTTTTTTTAAGGTTGATGAAGCTGATCTCTGTTGCAACTACAACTGAGTCATTACAAAGCAAAGTGTTTGGTTTTGTTGTTGATTTTTAAGTAGAAATGGCAATTCTGCATTTGCATAGTTACCCTTACTCCTAAAAAAAATCCCACAAATAACACTGGCCAATTATTTCCCCTAAATAAAGATGAAGGACTTTTTGTTAGATGAATTTTCCGAAGTGGAATACAACCACAAGTCCTGTGGGCAGGTTCCTGAAACAAGTCTTTCTTTAATAAAGACTTATTTGTAGAGCACCGTTAACGTCAGGACACGCCAAACGCTTAAAAAAAATTGGATTGACTGAAGCGCAGTAACTGTGTTTTTGTTAGGAAACAGCAATCTAGGCATAAAGTCCAACAACAAGTAACTAGATAAATGATCGGTTAATTTATTTTGGTGATGCTGGTCGAAGATTAAAATGGGCCTGCTCTTCAAGTGGTCCCTTAGGATCTTCTGCATCCCCTGATAGAGCCTAAAGTTTATTTATCATCATCACATGTAGGCTTACATTAACACTGCAATGAAGTTACTGTGAAAATCCTCCAGTCGTCACACTCCAGCACGGGTACAGTGATGGAGAATTTAGCATGGCCAATGCACCAAACCAGCATGTCTTTCAGACTGTGGGAGGTGATTGGAGCACCCGGAGGAAACCCACACGGATGTGGGGAGAATGTGCAAACTCCACACAGACAAGGGATTTGAACTTCGGTCCTCGGCGCTGAGTGGCAGCAGTGCTAACCACTGTGCCACCATGCCACCCCTGAAAGACAACATCGCCAACATCTATTAGCTTTGGCGAAGGGTCACCCTCACTCGAACCGTTGACTATGTCCTCCCTCCACAGATGCTGCCAGACCTGCTGAGATTTTTCAGCGTTTTGTTTTTGTTCCATAGGATATTGTTACTTTCCAGTAACAACCACTATTCTTCCATACCCCAGGTTTGAGGAATTGTAAATCAAGCTGGACAATATAACTTACTTCTAACCTTTTGATGCAGAGAAGGTTACAGATCATGCAAGTGAACATGGTTTGGCCTTTAACGCTGCTGAAGCATTCTGGGAGAAATGCCCTCAGGCTAGGATGTTGACCTCTACCAATCACAACCATTTTCCTCTGTCAGGTATAATTCCAGTCACTGGAGAGTTTGCCCTGTTTTTTTTCCCCAAACTCAATTTATGGGATGTGGGTGTCACTGGCTCAACCGCATTTACTGCTCATCCTTAGTTTCTCTTCAGAAAGTGGTGAGCTGCCTTCTTGAACTGCTGCAGTCCCCAAGGTGCTGATACACCCACAATGCCATTAGGGAGGGAGTGTTACAGGATTTTGACCCAGCGATTTCGAAGGAACGTTGATATATTTCCAAGTCAGGATGGTGAGTGGCTTGGTGATGTTCCCAGGCATCTGCTGCTCTCGTCTTTCTAGATGGTAGCGGTCATGGGGTTTGAAAGGTGCTGCCTAAGGAACCTTGATGAGTCCCTGCAGTGCATCTTGTTGACAGTGCACACTACTACCGCTGTTCATCGGTGGTGGAAGGAGTGAGTGTTTGTAGAAGGGATAGCAATCAAGCAGGCTGTTTTGTCCTGGATGGTGTCGAACTTCTTGAATGTTGGAGCTGCACTCAGGTAAATGGAGAGTACCCCATTACACACCTGATTTGTGCCTTGTAGATGGTGGATAGGCTTGGGAAATCAGGTGAGTTACTCACTGCAGAATCCCTAGCCTTTGACCTGCTCTTGTATTAAACAGCTAGTCCAGTTCATTTCTGGTTAATGGTAACCCCCCAGGATGTGGATGGTGGAGGATTCAGCAACAGCAATGCATTGAATGTCAAGAGGCGATGGTTAGACCCTCTTTGGAGATGGTCGTTGCCTGGTACTTGTGTGGGGCAAATGTTATTATCACTTGCCAGTCCAGGCCTGGATATTCTCCAGGTGTTGCTGCATTTGGACATGGACTGTGTTAGTATCTGAGGAGTCGCAAATGATGAACATTGTGCAGCCACCAGCAAACACCCCCAATTCTGACCTTATGATGGAGGGATGGTCATTAATACAGCAGCTGAAGATGGTTGGGCCAGGGACACCACCCTGAGGGACTCCTGCAGTGATGACTGTCCTCCAACCACCATAACCATCTTCCTCCGTGCCAGGTATGTCTCTAACCAGTGGAGGAAATTTCCTGATTCCAATTTTGCTAGGGCTCTTTGATGCCATAGTCAGTCAAATGCTGCCTTGCTGTCAAGGACAGTCATTCTACCTCATGTCAAAGTGATGGTGTAAAATGGAAGTCTATTGGAATCTAAACTTAAAAACTACAAAGCATCAAGTCAAGAATCTTACTTAATTCTAGCATTCCCAACACACCAAAGTAAAGTTTATTTATTAGTCTCAAGTAGGCTTACGTTAACACTGCAGTGAAGTTACTGTGAAAATTTCCCAGTTGCCACACTCAGGCACTTGTTTGGGTACACTTATTCGGGAGAATTTAGCATGGCCAATGTGCCTAACCAGCCTGTCTTTGGACTGTGGGAGGAAACCGGAACACCTGGAGGAAACCCACTCAGACACAAAGAGAATGTGCGGACTCCGTACAGACAGTGACCCAAGCCAGGAATCAAACCTGGGTCCCTGGCTCTGTGAGGCAGCGGTGCTAATCACTGGGCCACCGTACTGCCTAGCAGGCTCTCCCTACCCAAAATGGTGCATCATTCTCAGTCAGTAAATCAATGCAATTATCCTTAGAAGTGTGGCAGTTGTTTCAAACAACGCTGCAGATGTCACCTTCATTTCAAACTTTTCTGAAGCAAGTGCAGCTCAAGTCTGATCAGCATCATTTGAAGGTCGCCACTACCAGGCTGATAACTCAGGGACATTCGGCTATTTTTTCCCCTTGTGAACACAGATTCAAGAAATTGGAAAACATTACATAAAGCTTTTATTTGATTAATATAAAATAGTAATTAGCAAATTCTACCTGATATTTTGAGTTTGCCTCTAGGAAAATAAAGCAAATTAATTTTAACTTCTTACTTCAAGTAGATTTTGGATGAATGATTTAACTGAAACTACAGCCAGTGATTGAATTTGCATCCACTCTGCAGAGTGAGAGTTGATCACAGGTTTGATAGATACCAGGTTTAAAACTCAAAGAGTTGGAATAAAGTTGGATTTGAATTCCAAGTCCATTTCATGAAACAAAAAGAGGATGTTCTTGAAGTGATCCTTTAAAGCAAGGTGTAAAAAAAAATCTTGGAAATAACTCCAAGCTAACTCCAAAAAAGCAATCTGTTTCAAGAAATGACAAATACGGGAAACATTTTAAAAATTAGACTCTCATGTACATTTTCTGCAAAACAGCATGCAACAACTTTGTTCTATTTTGTATTCTGAATTTTATTAGTAGAGGGATTCTTGAACCAAAAGCAGAGGCCTCACAGGAATAACAACTGCTTCTAGGCTGGCCAAATGTTTGTGTCGAGAAACAGGAAGATTGGTATGGCTCCACATTACATCAATATCTTGAGGAATATGACTAAAACATTCATCCAAAATTGCCATTCCATCTTCTACAAAATGAATTGTAGAATTCATTCAATCCAAAAGGATTGTTTCCTCCATTTCAAGTCTAACTCCACAGAAGTAACATGCTGCTCTGCATTCAGACTGATCTAACACTGCCCAAGGTTTGAGATTCAGCTCTACATAAACAATCAACTCTTTTTTGAGACACCTGAAGTAGTCCCATTGGACTCAAAACGTCAACTCTGTTTCACTCGCCACAGATGCTCCCATAACTGAGTTTTTCCAGCATTTTGTCTTTATTTCAGGTAAAATTATTGCCACTAGCTCTTTAATCATCAAAGAGAAGTGTTCTTCATAATCCTGTACAATCCAATAGTCACAGTAATCATGTGAGACATTTTCTCCTTGTTTTTCAAGAGGTTATTGATATTAAAGCCTATGCATCACTGCTATTGTCTGTTGCTACAACCTCAGTAGCATTATGGAGAAGATGGAAACTCAACTGAAATGGAGTTCAATACAACACAAGGCCTGGCAAATGATTGAGCTAAACACAAGACCTTGAACAATGTTCCGGTGGGAAATAAATACTTGTATTTACCAGTGAGAAGAAGAATGTTAATTTGTCATCGATAACAGGAAGGAGAATACATGCATCAACATGGGACAAGCCATTATTTGTGCAAAAAGGCAACTGGGGCAAGTGATTCATAAGGCATCACATTTCAGCAGTTTACATCAAATCCTTCCACCTGAATTTCTGCACTCACCTCAATAGCATGAGTCAACGCTTAAGTAACATGGCTTAGTATAAAAGGTTCTGCTGGCAATGAAAGTCACGATGTGGAGATGCTGGTGTTGGACTGCGGTAAGCACAGTAAGGAGCGAGACTCAAAGATTGTGCTGCCAAATAAACCCGTTGGACTTTAACCTGGTGTTGAGAGACTGCTTACGGCAATGAAAGTAATAGGCCAACTGAGTGCTAAATTGCTCAACCTACAAATCATCCATTCAATCAATCAACTTGATGTAGCTGATGCCTTCCGAATCATTTTCTTACTCACCCATTGCTTCTTTTTGGTCTGGGAGATGAACTGCTTGTGCTGTGTGGCCAGTTTCTTGATCTCTTCCATGAATTCCTCTTTGCACTTTTCCTTCACTTGCTTACACTTTCTGTCCATCTCGGCCTGCATGTTGACGACAGCTTTGTTCACTGCCTGGCGTTTTTCTTCCTCCATTTCACTGCGCAGCTAGACGTTAAGGAGCAAAATGCAAGAAAGCTCAATAAAACCATTTAAACGTGTTAGGCAGCTGTTTCTTTTTGTGTATAAACAAACATCTTCCCAGACATCAGAGGGTGACCAGGACACTCTCTCCAGCCTTAACTGTAATGTCCAATTCACTAATTAGCTGGAAAAGCAGCTTTCCTTTGGAACAGGTTTTCAGCAAATGAGGAACCGTATTTGGGAGATGGAGCCTACCTCCCAAAAGGAAGGGCAGACTGAATATAACACAGGAAAAGATGCAAAATTTCAAACATAAAATAAATTACACAGGGATGAAATAATGTTAAAATACTGAATAAGACAGAAAATGGGAAAAATTACAGTTGCTAAAAGCATTTCAAAATCTTTTACATGCTCGTGTGTTTTACTGGTAAAACATCAAATAGAAATACAGCTACTATCCATCTGGACATTATCACAAATTTTTGGGGGCTTTTCAACATTGGTGAACTAGAATCTGAAACAATATTATGGCTGGTTTGAGTACGTAGTACAGTAATAGCTGGTAACGGATATTAAATTTAAAACGTTCAATCTATGGGTGGCACGGTGGCACAGTGGTTAGCCTCACAGTGTCAGGGATCTGGGTTCAATTCCTGGCTTGGGTCAGTGTGTATGTGTGTGTGGGCAGATTGCACATTCTCCCCGTCTGTGTGGGTTTCCTCCTACAGTTCGAGAGGTATGGTGGTTCGGTGCATTGGCCGTGCTAAAGTGTGGGACTAGGGAATTTTCACAGTAATGTCATTGCTGTGTTGATGTAAACTTATTTGTGACACTAATAAATTTTAGCTTTAAACTTTATTCTAATTAAACTGATATATTTATCGAAATTATAAACTACATTGTTACGGCTGCTATATGTCACTCTTGATTAGCAAAGTGGATTTCTCAAGATTTGAAACTCCACTGTTCCAGAGAAATTGGGCTACTCTACATACTGTTCCAAATAAAATAAAATTGGTCTGCTAACAAAAGAGCAACAGGTTTTAAAATTAATAATGCTTGACGACTTAAACATTAAAATACTTATTTTAGAATACTTCCTAAAGCACTTACTTGCTCAGAAAATAGTCCCCAGTCACCTCCACCAGAATAAGAGCATGACTGGCTAAATTGGTAGCACTCTTATTAGTCAGAAGCTTAGGGGTTCCAGTTCTACTCTAGGACTTCACTTCATCATCATAGAATGATGTGGCACAAGAAGCCATTCAACCCAACATGCCTGTGTTTGAACCCACAAAACTAAAGCTTACACTCCAGTGCAGTACTGAGGAGTGTTGCACTGTCAGAGGTGCCGGCATTCAGGTGAGTTGTTAAAATGAGGGCACACGTGCCTTCTCAGCTGGGTACAAAAGATCCCATAGCTACTAGTGTGAGACAGTTCTTTCAATTTTGACATCATTGCCCAGATATTAATGACTTAATAAGGTTGACTGGGCTGGGTATGCTGTGCTCATGTCTGTGGCAATGCTTGGGTTGGTGTTAGGGGATCCGTCTGGTTTTACACTTACAATGTATTTTTGTAGCGGTTTTGATAGAATTGATTGGCTTCCAAAGGCAGTTAAGAGTCAACCACATTTCTGTGACTCAGGAGTCACATTTAAGGCTAGGACAGACAACTTTCTGGCCTCTTGGGGAATTAAGGGATATGACGAGTGGATGGGAAAATTGAGTCGAAGTCCAAGATCAGCTAATATTTAACACTCAATCTGGGAGATTATCTGGGAGCTTGTTTTATAAAAATTGGCTGTCAAGTTTCCTGTAAAATATTTGGGACATGCTGTGGTTGTGAAAGATGCTGTAAAAATGCAAGTTTTTTTAAAGAAATATCTGCTAAAATGCCATTTGGCCCATCCCTCCTATTAGTTATTAACACATCTAATTGTGTTTTAAATAAATCCCAATATTTCATTACACTGTACACTCAATTATCCACTTTGGAGATATGGTAGCATAGCAGAAATGTTACTAGACCAGCAATCCAGAGACCTGGACTAATGATCTGGAAACACAAGTTCAAACTGTACCTCTGCAGCTGTAATTACTAAAATTGACTGCTTCAATCTGAAAGAAAGCTTGTAACAGTGATAGTGACTATCAATCTGCCAGATTGGAGTAAAAACTCAACTGGCTCATTAATGTCTTTCAGCAAAGAAAAATGGCCATTCTGGTCTTGTTTGGTTTATACATGAGAATACAAGTAGGAGGGTTAGACCACACAGCACAGTGAGCCACTCAATGCAATCATGGCTGATGTTGGGACTTCAACTCAATTTTCCCACCCACTCTTCATATCCCTTAATTCCCTGAGAGGCCAGAAAGTTGTTTGCCCTAGCAAGTGTGACTCCAGTACCACAGAAATGTGGTTGAGTCTTGATGCCTTTGGAAGCCAATCAATTCTATCAAAAACTGCTACAAAAATACATTGTCAGTGTAAAACCAGACAGACCCCCTAGCATCAACCCAAGCATTGCTACACAGCAAGGCATACCCAGTCCAGACAATCCTATTAAGTCATTAATATCTGGGCAATAATGTCAAAATTGAGAGACCTGTCTCACACTAGTCAAGTCATAGCCTAGCAGTCATACTTTCAAAATCATACTTCCTGTCAAGATCAGACATTGCCTATGTCTTCCCCACGGCAGAGCAGCCCCAGCAGTGATACTTACAGTTGAAATGAAGTGATAACAGACCCCATGAATTTCTATGTTATCAGATCAAACATGGGCAAGGAGACTTCCTTATCATCACCTACCATCTACCCTCAACTGATAAGCACCCCTCCATGTTGAACACCACCTAGAAGAAATGCTGATGGTAGCAAGGGCTACAGCAGCAATGGTAACAACACCAACTTGTATTTATAAAGCACCTTTAAAATAATGAATGTCCCAAGGCGCTCCACAGAGTTCAGTGAAAGGCCACTGATCTGAAACATTAAATGTTTCATTCCACAGATGCTGCCTGTCCTGTGTATTCTTCAGCATTTTGATATTTCAGATTTACAGCAGGTGCAGTATTTTACTTTTGTAGGAGATATCAGATAACCAAAGGTGAGGTCAAAGAAGTAAGCTTTTAAGGAGGAAAGTGAGGTAGAGAAGTTCAGGAATGGTATTCCAAGAGACTAGGTAACTAAGAACATAAGAAATAGGAGCAGGAATAGGCCATCTAGCCCTTCGAGCCTGCCCCGCCATTCAATAAGATCATGGCTGATCTGTAGTGGCTCAGTTCCACTTTCCCGCTTTCTCCCCATAACCCTTAATTCCCTCGCTTATCAAAAACCTATCTACCCGTGTCTTAAATATATTTAGCGAGGTAGCCTCCACCACTCCAACGGGCAGAGAATTCCAGAGATTCACCACCCTTTGAGTGAAGAAGTTCCTCCTCAACTTCGTTCTAAACTGCTCCCCCCTTATCTTGAGGCTGTGCCCTGTAGTCCTGCTGTCCTTTCTGAGCAGGAAGAATCTCTCTACCTCTACCCTATCCATCCCTTTCATTATCTTATACGTCTCTATAAGATCCCCCCTCATCCTTCTAAACTCCAACGAGTACAGACACAGTCTATTCAGCCTTTCTTCATAGTCCAACCCCCTCATCTCCGGTATCAGCCGAGTGAACCTCCTCTGCACTCCCTCCAAGGCCAAAATATCCTTTGCGCAAGTGTGGCGGCCAAAACTGCACACAGTACTCCAGCTGCGGCCTCACCAGTGCCCTGTACGGTCACAGCAAGACCCCCCTGCTTTTATATTCTATCCCCCTCGCTATAAAGGCCAGCATCCCATTCACCTTCTTGATCCCTGCTGTACCTGCAGACTGGGTTTTTGCGACTCATGCACAAGGACCCCCAGGTCCCTCTGCACCGTAGCATGCTGCAGCTTTTCGCCCTTTAAATAGTAATCCCTTCTACCATTATTCCTGCCAAAGTGGATAACCTCACACTTGCTAACATTGTATTCCATCTGCCAGGTCCTCGCCCACTCGCTCAGCCTATCTAGATCCCTCTGCAGACTTTCCACACCCTCCATACAATTTGCTTTTCCACTTATTTTCGTGTCATCAGCAAATTTCGATACCCTACACTCAGCCCCCTCCTCCAGATCATCTATATAAATGGTAAATAGTTGAGGCCCCAGCACCGATCCCTGCGGCACTCCACTAGTCACCAACCGCCAATCAGGATAGCACCCGTTGATACCAACTCTCTGCCTCCTATTAGACAACCAATCCTCTATCCACGCTAACACCTTACCCCCAACTCCATGCCCCCTAACCTTCTGATGCAAGGTGCAACCATCAATGATAGAACGATTAAAATAACTACATACACAAGAGGCTAGAACTGGAGCAGTGCAGATTGGGTTGAGGAAGATTAGAAGTTTGAGCCAATATTGTTCTTTACCTTTTCCAGTGCTTCTCTCACAACTCGTTCAGTCTCCCTTTTATGCTCCGTTTTCATACGTTCCTTAAAATCATTGAATATTTTGGTGTACTTTTCATGGCACATATTTTGACAGGGGATGTCATTATTAGTCTGGGTGCTCCGATGTAACATTCTTGGTGAGGAGGCACTTAACTTCTTTGTTTGTGTTGCAATTGAAACCTTCTCGGTTTGGGGTGGCACTGTAGGTATTTCTTGGCTCGAACTAACAGCCTCAATTTCAGGTTCTGGTTCCTGAGCAGAAAGAGAGAAAGCACAAACACTTAAGATTTAAATATGTTTTCCCCTCCCATTTCCATCCTTGCAGACAAAATTCTTCGCACATGTTCAACAACATATACACGTAGCGAGGAAAGACATTGGCTAGATTTAGGTCTATGGTCTGAGCAAGTTTGTCAACTAATTTTAACATCCACACAACTTTTCTGGCTTACTATATAGATCAGGTGGGATAGAATGCCCTTGTATGTTAGACATGGAATGAATAAAGATTTCAAAATCACTCCATTTCCTAGTTTGCACTCTATAAATAGCACAAAAAAATGCATAAACTTGTAAGTTTGCATAGCATAAACTAAGAACTACAGTCACTGTAATACTCAGACATACAAGGCAATGGACCAAGTGCTGGAAGGTGGAATTTTACTGATCTGGATGAGGGAACAAAATGTAAAAGCATCATCTGCAAACTTTGATATAAGTTGGGTGGGAGGGTGAACTGTGATGAGGATGCAGAGATCCTTCAGCATGACCTGAACGGGTTGAGTGAGGGGGCTAATCGATGACAGATGCAGTATAATTTAATAGGTGATGCATTTTGGTAGACTGAACCAGGGCAGGACTTACTCAGTTAATGATAGGGCGCTGGGGAGAGTTACAGAACAGAGATCCAGGGGGACATGTTCATAGCTACTTGTAAGTGGAGTCACAGATGAACAGAGTGGTGAAGGCGGCATTCAGTATGCTTGGTTTCATTGGTCAGAACATTAAATATAGGAGTTCAGACGTCTTGTTGAAGCTGTACAAGACATTGGTAAGGCCACACTTGGAATACTGTGCACAATTCTGGTCACCCTATTATAGAAAGGATATTATTAAACTAGAAAGAGTGCAGAAAAGATTTACTAGGATGCTATCAGGACTTGATGGATTGAGTTATAGAACCATAGAACAAAGAAAATTACAGCTCAGAAACAGGCCTTTTGGTCCTTCTTGTCTGTGCCGAACCATTTTTTGCCTAGTCCCAATGACCTGCATTTGGATCATATTCCTCCACACCCCTCTCATCCATGTACCCGTCCAAATTTGTCTTAAATGTTAAAAGTGACCCTGCATTTACCACTTTTATCCAGCAGCTCATTCCACACTCCCAACACTCTGCGTGAAGAAGCCACCCCCTAATATCCCCTTTAAATTTTTCTCCTTTCACCCTTAACCAGTGCCCTGTTTCTCTCCCCTAGCCTCAGTGGAAAAAGCCTGCTTGCATTCACTCGATCTACACCCATCAAAATCTTTTACACCTCTATCAAATCTTCCCTCATTCTGCTATGCTCCAGGGAATAAAGTCCTATCCTATTCAATCTCTCTCTGTAACTCAGCTCCTCAAGTCCCAGCAACATCCCCGTGAACCTTCTCTGCACTCTTTCAACTTTATTTATATCCTTCCTGTAACTAGGTGACCAAAACTGTACACAACAGTTTAAATTTGGCCTCACCAATGCCTTATATAACCTTACCGTAACACTCCATCTTTCATACTCGATACTCCGATTTATAAAGGCAAAGATTTATAAGGAGAGGCTGGATAGACTGGGACTTTTTCCTCTGGAGCATAGGAGGCTGAGGGGTGATCTTATGGAGGTGTATAAAATAATGAGGGGCATCAATCAGCTAGTCAATATCTTTTCCCAAAGGTAGGGGAGTCTAAAACTAGAGGGCATAGGTTTAAAGTGAGGGGGGAGAGATACACAAGTGTCTAGAGGGGAATTTTTTCACAGAGGGTGGTGTGTGTCTGGAGCAAGCTGCCAGAGATAATAGTAGAGGCGGGTACAATCTTGTCTTTTAAGAAGCATTTAGACAGTTATATGGGTAAGATGAGTATAGAGGGATATGGGCCAATTACGGGCAATTGGGTCTAGTTTAGGGGTTTAAAAAAAAGGGCAGCATGGTCAAGGACAAGCTGTAAAACTGTGACAGGATAAATGAGAGGTTATTGGATTTTGGAAGCAAAAAACAAGGCAGCAGATTACTACCTGAATGGCTGCAAATTAGGAGAAGGGAGTGTGCAGCGAAACATGGGTGTCCTTGTGCACCAGTTGTTGAAGGTAAGCATGTAGGTGCAGCAGGCGGTAAAGACAACAAATGGTCTGTTGTCCTTTGTTGCGAAACTTTTGAGTATAGGAGCAGGGATATGTTGTTGGAATTATATGGGACTTGGTGAGGCCACATCTCAGGTACTGTGTGCAGTTTTGGTCGCCTTTCTGAGTAAGGATATTCTTGCTCTCGAGGGAGTGCAGTGAAGGTTTACCAGGCTGATTCCAAGGATAGTTAGACTGATGTATGAGCAGAGATTGATTAGGTTAGGATTGTTTTTGCTGGAGTTCAGACGAATGAGGGGAGATCTCATACAGATTTATAAAATTCTAACAGGACTATACAGGGTAGATGCAAGGAGAATGTTCCCGAAGGTGGGGGATCACAGGGATCACAGTCTGAGGATTCAGGGTGGACCATTAAGAATGGAGGTGAGGAGACATTTCTTCATCCAAAGAGTGGTGAGCCTGTGGAATTCATTACCACAAGAAATAGTTGAGGTCAACACATTGAATGTATTCAAGATGCAGCTAGATATAGCATTTGGAGCGAATGGGATCAAAGGTTATGGGGAAGAAAGCAGGATTAGGCTATGAATTAGACGATCAAACATAATTGTAATGAATGGCGGAGCAGGCTCAAGGGCCAAATGGCCTCCTCCTGCTTTATCTTCTATGTTTCTATGCAAGATGAAGTGCAAGAGTTTTGGGACATAGAGCAAGACGAGTGTTTTTACTTAGGAGGACATGAAATGACTACTGTACTTGAGTTACTGATTGAGGCATCAATGTTAGACAAGTGGATTATATAATATGTTAGAGGGGGTAAAATAAGAAAGGCATAGAAACAGAACAGGCAAATAAATGGGTTAAGACAACTGCTTGCATGGAGGACAACCAGTGCAAGCAGTCTGCTAAGTTGCAATTTCCACCTAACTCGTGTTTTCAGCCTCCTAGGAAATACTTCATATTTATCTGCATAACGAGTGCAATTATTAACAATTCAGTATTCTCAAATGTAATTCTGGCTAATACAATTATAGTTTCCCCATTGTATTTCTGGTTGAGCTTACTTCATCTTTGGCATCTGAATGTTGATTCCGTCTGGATTTCTTGCTCCTGGGTTCTTGTGTGCTTTTCTGCTATAAAATACAGCATACATCACGTCAATATAGGTTCTCCACAAAGATCAGCTGTAATGTCTCACCTTATTAGGACTGAAAAGAGAGTCTTGGGAATGGAAATATTCTGCAATTGCTTCCACCCCTTTTCATAGCAAAGCTACCTTCAGAAAGCAAACACTGAGCTTCTAATCTGACTGGGGTTTTGTAACAGCACAGTCACACTGAATAATACGTCAATCTAATTTTTAGTTTTAAAATATGCGATCACAGCATGGAGCAGAATTCTACCCATATTTATGTTTAGCCAAAGGAAGGACATTTTGCTTGTTCCACAATCACAGTACTGGAGATCACATGAATGTAATAAACATCGGTTGCAAACTGTGGGTTTGTCAAACTTATATATGATAATATACATTGGGGGGGGGGGTGCTGTGGCGGGCGGGCGGGAGAGGAGATGGTGGCGACGGCAGCGGCAGTACAGTGGTTAAGCACTGCTGCTGCACAGTGGCAGAGATCCAGGTTCAATTCTTGCCTTGGGTGACGTTCTGCTGTGTATGCGTGGATTTCTTCTGGATGCTCCAATTTCCTCCCGCAGTCCAAAAGATGTGCTGGTTTGGTGGACTGGCCATGCTAAATTGCCCCAAGTGTCCAAAGATGTGTAGATTAGGGGGGGGTTAGTGGGGTAAATTGTGGGATTGCAGGGATAGAGGATTGGCTGTCTAATAGGAGGCAGAGAGTGGGGGTCAATGGGTGCTATTCGGATTGGCGGTTGGTGACTAGTGGAGTGCCCCAGGGGTCGGTGCTGGGGCCTCAGCTATTTACCATTTATATAGATGATCTGGAGGAGGGAACCGAGTGTATGGTGTCGAAATTTGCTGATGACACCAAGATTGGTGGAACGGCAAATTGCGCGGAGGGTGTGGAGAGTCTGCAGAAGGATCTAGATAGGTTGGGCGAATGGGCCAGGAACTGGCAAATGGAATTTAATGTTGGCAAGTGCGAGGTGGTCCACTTTGGTAGGAATAATGGTAGGAAGGATTATTACTTACGTGGAGAAAAACTGCAGCAGGCGACGGTGCAGAGGGACCTCGGGGTCCTTGTGCATGAGTCGCAAAAACCCAGCCTGCAGGTGCAGCAGGTGGTCAGGAAGGCTAATGGGATGCTGACCTTCATAGTGAGGGGGATTGAATATAAAAGTAGGGAGGTCTTGCTGCAGCTGTATAGGGAACTGGTGAGGCCACAGCTGGAGTACTGTGTGCAGTTTTGGTCGCCACACTTACGCAAGGATATTCTGGCCTTGGAGGGAGTACAGAGGAGGTTTACTAGGCTGATGCCGGAGTTGAGGGGGTTGAGCTATGAGGAGAGGCTGAATAAACTAGGCTTGTACTCGTTAGAGTTTAGAAGAATGAGGGGAGATCTCATTGAGACATATAAGATGATGAATGGGATGGATAGGATAGAGGTGGAGAGACTCTTCCTGCTCAGAAAGGACAGTAGGACTAGGGGGCATAGCCTCAAGATAAATGGGGGGCGGTTTAGAACGGAGTTGAGGAGGAACTTCTTCACTCAAAGGGTGGTGAATCTCTGGAATTCTCTGCCCATTGAAGTGATGGAGGCTGCCTCGCTAAATATTTTTAATACGTGGGTTGATGAGGTTTTGATAAGCAAGGGGATTAAGGGTTATGGGGAGAGGGTGGGAATGTGGAACTGAGCCACAACAGATCAGCCATGATCTTACTGAATGGCGGGGCAGGCTCGAAGGGCTAGATGGCCTACTCCTGCTCCTATTTCTTATGTTCTTATGATAGAGCATGACTAAGATGTTGGTGCAGACTTGACGGGGCTGAATGGCCACCTCCTGCACTATAGGGATTCTATGATTCTACATAATCATGCTCAAAAGGCTAAGGATTTTTTAAGTGATGATCTTAGGTTGTATGCCAATGGTGCAGCTGGCCATTTTGATTTAAATAATTCTACATTTTTATTCCTCTGCTGGAGGTAAAGCTAGGAGATTTGCTATCAAATTTTATTTTTATGGCTACACTGGTAACTTTGACATTTCTGGAAAAGGAGGGCAGTCAGCTGATGTTTTTGTATCAGTTCCAGCACTCTTAAGAACTTTAGCATAAAGGCTTGATTGCACAAAACAGCTGGACTGTGGCTGCTGTTAACTTAAGCAAATGAGGCAACTTAGGACTGTAATTGTATTAGTAATACTGGCAATAAATTGGATTATTGATGGAAAAGAACTGAACTGGAGAACTACGTATAGATGGAAGCATCAGGAATCAACAATCTGCTATTCAGTATCCCGCAGAATGCAACTTCTTATTTTGCTTAGGCAAGGCACCACTTTTTGATCCTGGCTTCATAAAAACAGTCATTTAAAACTGAAAACAAACATTGATATTTTTAGCGGTGCGGTTAAACAATCTACATTACCAAAAAAATCCTCTAACACTATAATACAGTAACACCAAAGTTATATAAATTGAGCATCATATTTCACTGATTCAGCTCATTTTTTTGTTGCAATCATTTTTCTCATCCATCATCCTGCAGCTCCAAAACAACTTGAATACCTAATAATACTGCTCTAATAGTGTGTTATACATTTTCAATACAAAAATACTTTGGAGTGCTGTCAAGGTAGCGAAATCACATTGGATCTTAGGTAATGTTTGGAAACGGGCCAAGCTTTTCTCTTTGAACTTCTGACGTATTCTGAGGCACTTGAAGACAATTCATCTTGCAATTACTCTGGTGGTCAGTTGTGTTAATGGCATTATTTCCTGATATCAAGTCACAGCTATGAGCGAGTAATTATTAATACTGCTCATATTTGGGAACTGGAGCAGGCCATTCAGCCTCCCTTGAGTCTCTTCTGCTGGCTCATCTGCATTATCGTGCTGGAATACATACAAATATCATTCCTTAAAATAAATGTATCTTGATCCTTGAAACATTTAAAGCCAGCTGTTACAGCTGACCCAGTCCTATTTTCTTCATTCTACTTGCCTTGGCTCTGTAACCTTTAATTCTTTTGCCCAACAAGGATCTATCAATCTCAGTTTTAAAATTTTCAATTAATCTAACCTCAACAGTGTTTTGGCACAATGATTCAATACTCTGTGTATACAACACACCACATCATGGTCTAGTTCTAATTTTAAGGTTATGTCCAATGTTCTTCATAAGCTACGCAGCCAGTGAAAGTCCCCATGCAGTTTGTATACGTTGGCCCCTTTTATGTACTGTGTCTGTGCCAAACAACTACAAAGGTGGAATGCACTTAAAGAGACACCCTCGTGCTCCAAAACATAATTAGAAAGAATGTTGCTTACATCCCCTTTTTCTGAACCTCCCTACTAGGGAAATCTCTATCAAATCCTTTAATCATTTTAAACACCACCTCAATTGAATCAGCCCTCAATCTTCTGTACTGAAGGCAATACAAGTCTTGTTCATGCAACCCAATTACATAATCTAAGTCCTTATAGCCCAGTATGTGTCTGGGGAATTTGCACTGCACCCCTGTCAAAGCCACAATATCTTTCCTCAGATGCGATGTTCAGAAATCACTAAAAGCAGAATAAAAAGCTTTACTAGCAGTTCCCTACTGCAGGTATAATGACTATATATAACTAGGAATTCTGAGGGGTCGATGAAGCTAAAGCAACTTTATTCGTTTGGTTCAAGATGAAATCTGGCCAACTCTATCTCTTCATCACTCATGTGCATAAATTTTTTGTAACTTAAATACTAAGTTCTGTTTTATCCAAGAATTTTATTTTCTTCCATTATTGCTTTTTTGTTGAATCAATGTTCTCAGCATTTTCAGATGTTTACTGAAAATTTTAGTGTACAAGTGAACCTAGTATATAAGACCCATTTCTGCGGCTCCACAAATCATGTTCTTGCATATATTCAACTTTTCAGCCATTACATTCTAGATTCACAATAGTAGTCAGCCCTAATTTTTCTTTCTACAAACACGTTTTACTGGCCTTGTAACTGGGCAATGGGATGAAACAGGCAATATGGACTGTGTTACAAAGATGCATGGGAATTTAAGACATACACACACACTTTGGAGTCAGAAGCAGGTGACATCTCAAAATGGTAACGACCTGTACCCATGCCTGTTGACCTGTTTTTGGAAGGATATTTTGAAACATCAAAAGATCTACTTATGTGCCTGCATCTAAGGTAATTTATTTTAAAATTCTGCCAATAGGAGAATGAGCCAGAAGCCAGTAAAATTGGTTTCCATGATTTCTCCAGATACGAGTACATCCCGACCAGGGGAATTGTTAAGCAGAAACCAGGTGCTTCCTTATGTGGAAGGAAAAGGAGCAGGGGTCAGTCATCCTTAACGTCAGATATTGTTGTGCAGCCAATCAGTGGCTCACTTAGAAATCTGCTGCCCATTTCCTACACTGCACTAACTTCCAATAACAGATTTTAATTTGGAGGCATTGGGGAACTAGGAGTCAATGGAGATTAACAATGAATGACAAGTGAGCTAGTTTTGAATGAGCTGAACGTGAAAGACTGTACAGAAGACAGAGAGTTGAGCCTGGATATGACAGAGATGTAGTAGATGAAAGTTTCAGCAACAGATAGGTTGAGGCCAGTGATATTACAGAGATGTTGGGAGAAAGATGACATAGGGTCAGAAGTTTAAAGTGATAAAAGAATGCAAAAATTAAGAACAGTCTGGTTCATTCTGAAGCAGTGGCTGAGGAATGGGATGGAATTAGTGGTGCCAGTAGGAAGTTTGAGGAGAAGATGAAGAACATGACTTTAATGTTCTCAATTTAACTGGGGGAAATTGAAAGCTCTTTCAAGACTGACATCCTACAAGTAATCTGACAGCACATAGACAGTGGAAGAGTTGAGAGAGCTGGTACAGAGGTGGAACTGGGACTTACAAATGTGCAGGTGCAAGTTGATTCAAGGCTTAGGATGATGTTGCAAGGGACAGCATTTAGATGAATTGGAGAGGGGACAAATGACTGATTCAGGACGATAGAGAAAATAATATGGAGACAGCAAAGAGAAATCCTTGATGGTGATACGTTATAGTGAGTCCAACCAAGGGCAATGGAGGAGGCCACTGGAAGATGCCAATTCTGAATTATAAGAGAAAAAAAATCAGGCTTGTGCATATTTCATATGAGGAACTAAGGCCAACAGAGTCATGTTTCAGGATACAACAAAGCAGAAATTTAATTTAAACTTACTTCACCAAAGGTCATCATTAAAACCATAACAGCCAACACAAAGCCATAAATAAAGATTGTCAGTGTAAATAAGCTGGCGAAAAAAGTTTTGAAGTCAACAATTACCTGACCGACACTGGTGAATCACGTTCATGTTGACAATATGGCAAGTCTATTGGGCCTTCCTTCTAGCTCCATATGACAAATTCATTTGTTTAGTTCCACAGCTTGCCTTTGGTGAGGCCTGAACTCAACCTCAAGATTGTAAGTCCAATACCAGTCAACATACTTTTTCTTCAATATAATTTTGTTTTCTCTCTCCAAGGCAGTTCCTTCCTACAGAAGGATCTAGATAGGCTGGGTGAATGGGCCAGGAAATGGCAAATGGAATTTAATGTTGGCAAGTGTGAGGTGGTCCACTTTGGTAGGAATAATGGTAGGAAGGATTATTACTTACGTGGCGAAAAACTGCAGCAGGCGATGGTGCAGAGGGACCTCGGGGTCCTTGTGCATGAGTCGCAAAAACCCAGCTTGCACGTGCAGCAGGTGGTCAGGAAGGCAAATGGGATGCTGGCCTTCATAGCGAGGGGGATTGAATATAAAAGTAGGGAGGTCTTGCTGCGGCTGTATAGGGCATTGGTGAGGCCGCAGCTGGAGTAGTGTGTGCAGTTTTGGGCGCCGTACTTACGCAAGGATATTTTGGCCTTGGAGGGAGTGCAGAGGAGGTTTACTAGGCTGATGCCCGAGTTGAGGGGGTTGAGCTATGAGGAGAGGCTGAATAAATTAGGCTTGTACTCGTTAGAGTTTAGAAGAATGAAGGGAGATCTCATTGAGACGTATAAGATGATGAATGGGATGGATAGGATAGAGGTGGAGAGACTCTTCCCGCTCAGAAAGGATAGTAGGACTAGGGGGCACAGCCTCAAGATAAAGGGGGGGCGGTTTAGAACGGAGTTGAGGAGGAACTTCTTCACTCAAAGGGTGGTGAATCTCTGGAATTCTCTGCCTGTTGAAGTGGTGGAGGCTACCTCGCTAAATATTTTTAAGACGCGGGTTGATGGGTTTTTGATAAGAGAGGGGATTAAGGGTTATGGGGAGAGGGCGGGAATGTGGAACGGAGCCACGACAGATCAGCCATGATCTTACTGAATGGCAGGGCAGGCTCGAAGGGCTAGATGGCCTACTCCTGCTCCTATTTCTTATGTTCCACAGGGTTGATGCATAAGTACTAGCATTATGCCCCGAGAGTCTGGACAAGGAACATTAGCAAGCTATTTGATCCAGTCAGATGCTGAAATCACTTGATATTTCTTCAGAGGTGCCAGTGGACAGCAATCTGGCTGTTTTTACCTTTTCCTGACCAGAAAGCATAGGCCAATCACCACGCTCCAAACGACTGGAGTAAGCAAGGTGTCTATCCAGCAAAGAAAATGAATCAAATTTGGATTCCTCCTTGGCCTGTGTGGGGTGTTCTTTAAGCCATCAGGAATATTATTTGCATTTAAAAGTAACTTTCAGGCTTCAGAATACCTCCTAATGACATTTCAAAATAACGGGGGGAAAAAAAACCCAAATGAATTAGCACTTACATGCAAAACGTACCTGCTCATTACTTGTGGAAGAGATGCTGGATTCTGCTTCTTCTTCCATTTTATCCTCTGCTTTACTCTTCCAGAACCTTCCTTCACGGACAAAGCGCTGGTGCAGTTCAAGCTCATCACAGGCTTTCTTCCAACCAAGACTCCGTTTTACTGTCAGCTGGTGAACATTAACACCAATATCCTGGATATTCTCTGATGGAATCCATGCCCTGTAACCAAAAAGTCCATCTATCATATATAACCATTAGTAGTGCAGCATTAAGCTAAACTTCTATCTTTATCAAATGTTGTTTTCCATATTTAAGTAATGTTCATGAAGTTTATGCCAGTGGCTTCACAAATGGCAAATCTCTGATCACAGACATCCCCTCTTAGGGAGCAACCAAATGCATCTACCACAAGGAGCTACTAAAAAGGAGAGAATAAATCAGGGCTGTACTCATAGGTCTTTCAATGGCTGGTTAAACTGCAGAACAGCGAACTAGCTTCGTCTAAACTTATTCAATGGAATAAATTGAAAATTGGACACACACCATTATAACTTTATCTTCTTTATTTTGACTCATTAAGGAAATAAAATTGATTTGGTTGAAAGAAGAATGATCACAATTTAATTTTACCCAATATTCCTCTTCTAAATATGGATGGCAGTAACAGGGTGTGATGAAAGGCAATTTTAGTATTGGGTTGCTCACAAAACCCATCCTGATTTCTGAGTACAGAAATACTGCACTAGTTTGTGTCGAAGGTATGCCCATCTAGTTTATCTTCCACTATGGCCTAACACATGCCACCATAATTCTGATCAGAAGCATCGTTAATGGTGTTTGACCTCCGAAGAACAAAACTTCAGGCGAAGTGGCTTTGCAGAGTCTCATGAGTGGGAGCATCAAAAGCTGCAAGCATTAAACTAGACCTGCCTGATAAAACCGAACACTGCCATGTAGCTGCAGCATTTCAAATATGATTACGATTACCAAACACCACTGCGCTGAACAGCACTAATTCGTGTAGTGCAGCTCCAGTGCCAATCTCATGACAAAATCCAAACTTATCCAACACTAGACTGCAGTTTGAAATAGATATCGACTAATTATTAAGGTTCATTACAATATGGATTTGGTAAAACACTACAGCGAGGGGCTGTGATAGACAAGATTAAGCTATGGATTCTTCAGCTGCCACTAACATTGGTTTGTTCTAGTGTCATTTAAATGGAATTAACAAACTAAAGACATGGAAATTACTAACTGGAAGACTCTAGTACACTTAGATAGCTAATCAATATAAACAATACAGACACACTTGTTCAACAAGACTATCAATAGTCTTCTTAATGCTAAAGGTATTTATCCATCAACGGCTGAGTTCCCATCTGCCTTAGTGATTCAATGCCATCAGGTTTTCACTATATTGTGTTACAATCCCAGTTGCTATTACTGGATGGAAATATCCCAGAATGGAACTCTGGCACAAAGGCCTTAATTGTTTCTTTTGTTTTAGAAAAGGATGAACAGAGTTTCAGGACTACCAATTAGCTTTGAACAACAGAAAAAAATGTATTCAACGTAAAAGTTTGATGACGATGCTCCTTCATTCCCACACCTTCGTAAATGTATGCAGATTTTAAGGATAACATGGAGTTACAGAAGATATCTTATGCTATGATGTTCTCAGTGAATACACAGTCCCTGTAAACCAATAGACAAAGCCTACTCTGAAACCAAGTCACACATATCACCCAATTGAAATTTTTGATTTCTCTTCAAATCCTCCCATGCGATGATTACACTGAGCCAACTGGCCTCACTGGACTTTGGTTTCCACATGAGTATTTCCCAAACTCCACTTGTCTTAGAAGTCTTGTCAAGACTGGTCTTACAATCCTTTTTCCAAACAATGTTTTCATTTAGCTGTTTTCAACAAGGATCAATTTCTAACTCTCCTTTCAGTATTCCACTGTCTTGAATTGCCATATGCATTCAAGCTTCCACACAATTTTTCAGGTATTCAGCCATGCTGACAGAACATTACAGTTTCAGAGGGACTACTACAGTCACTAACTCGCTTTAGATATCTGGCTTTTTATGAGCCAACTTCCCCAGGTCTGCACTTTTCAGCTGTCTTTAACTTAAACAACTGTACCTTGATTCAAATTCGAATTCCTTTTGTCCCTTTGCCTTCAAAGTACTGGGACCTCTCTTCATTCCTGGTTTCTAGAATTATCTTTTTGTTTCATTTCTGAAGCTTTCTTTCTTTCCATTAGTTCATTTTCCTGTTTTTGGCAGAACTGAGAGAGCTGCCTTGTCTCTCGCACTCAAGCTTGGTCTTTGTCAGAGTTGGTCAGAGTTGAGGAGGAGCTTCTTCACTCAAAGGGTGCTGAATCTCTGGAATTCTCTGCCCGTTGAAGTGGTGGAGGCTACCTCACTAAATATATTTAAGTCACGGGTAGATAGGTTTTTGATAGACAAGGGAATTAAGGGTTATGGGGAGAAAGCGGGAAATTGGAACTGATCCACTTCAGATCAGCCATGATCTTGCTGAATGGCGGGGCAGGCTCAAGGGGCTAGATGGCCTACTCCTGCTCCTATTTCTTATGTTCTTAAAATTAACTCAAAAGGTCTAACTTAAAGGTGGTCTCTGCTTGCTAAGCAACGGCTCAGTCCTTCTCCAAGCTCAGATCACTTTTTATGCTATAAGCTCCCAAATCATAACGTAGATACAGTTTGAAACAAAACCAAAACCCTATACAGCATACGCCTTTATTTAGCATGAATCTAACTGGAGTCTTAACCCATATTTACACAAACACTAAACTGAACCAGCTTAAATCTATACCTTTTTTCTAATATTCAACAATACAAACATAAATCACTTGACACTATCTCTGCTTCCGGACAATTCGAATCACATCATGTTACAGATTACATTCTCACAAGTGTCACATTGTGCAAGCAACAACCAAAGATGTAATTTAGTGCTTCAGGGTGTGTATGGGAAAGGAATGAACGGCACAGGGCACTGATCCATAAATATGGATGCTGAAGTTGAACTGAGAATGTAAACACTTCAGCAGTCTAATCAACGCACATTTTGTAAAATCGGATTTGGACGTTATAACTAATGCTTGTTCGAAAATTGGCACAATTGTGACAAAGTAAAAGTATTTCACGAGACGCATAGTGCATCTGGACAAAAGCAAATTACTGCAGATGCTGGAATCTGAAACCAAAAGAGAAAATGCTGGAAAATGTCAGCAGGTCTGGCAGCATCTGTAAGGAGAGAAAAGAGCCGACGTTTTGCGTCCAGATGACCAGTAGTTAAAGCAGTCATTTTCACTTTTGGTTGCATATTGCATCTAATGGGCTCATGGTGAGAATTTGTAAAATTGAAGGCACACACACGATTAGTGACCTCAGATGGAGGTTGACATCGAAATCAGACGGCTTTCAAATAAAACATAAGAACATAAGAAATAGAAGCAGGAGTAGGCCATCTAGCCCCTCGAGCCTGCCCCGCCATTCAATAAGATCATGGCCGATCTATCGTGGCTCAGTTCCACATTCCCGCCCTCTCCCCATAACCCTTAATCCCCTTGCCTATCAAAAACCTATCAACCCGCGTCTTAAAAATATTGAGCGAGGCAGCCTCCACCACTTCAACGGGCAGAGAATTCCAGAGATTCACCACCCTTTGAGTGACGAAGTTCTTCCTCAACTCCGTTCTAAACCGCACCCCCCTCCTTTATCCTGAGGCTGTGCCCTCTAGTCCTACTGTCCTTTCTGAGCAGGAAGAGCCTCTCCACCTCTATCCTATCCATCCCATTCAACATCTTATATGTCTCAATGAGATCTCCCCTCATTCTTCTAAACTCTAAAGAGTACAAGCCTAATTTATTCAGCCTCTCCTCATAGCTCAACCCCCTCAACTCTGGCATCAGCCTAGTAAACCTCCTCTGTACTCCCTCCAAGGCCAAAATATCCTTGCGTAAGTGCGGCGACCAAAACTGCACACAGTACTCCAGCTGCAGCCTCACCAGTGCCCTGTATAGCTGCAGCAAGACCTCCCTACTTTTATATTCAATCCCCCTCGCTATGAAGGTCAGCATCCCATTTGCCTTCCTGACCACCTGCTGCACCTGCAGGCTGGGTTTTTGCGACTCATGCACAAGGACCCCGAGGTCCCTCTGCATCGTTGCATGCTGCAGTTTTTCGCCACGTAAGTAATAATCCTTCCTACCATTATTCCTACCAAAGTGGACAACCTCACATTTGCCAGTCCCTGGCCCATTCGCCCAGCCTATCTAGATCCTTCTGCAGACTCTCCACACCCTCTGCACAATTTGCCGTTCCACCAATCTTGGTGTCATCAGCAAATTTTGACACCATACACTCGGTTCCCTCCTCCAGATCATCTATATAAATGGTAAAAAGCTGAGGCCCCAGCACTGACCCCTGGGGCACTCCACTAGTCACCAACCGCCAATCCGAATAGCACCCATTGACCCCCACTCTCTGCCTCCTATTTGACAGCCAATCCTCTATCCACGCTAACACCCTACCCCCAACTCCATGCCCCCCTGACCTTCTGCAATAACCTCTTGTGAGGCACCTTGTCAAACGCCTTCTGAAAATCAAGAAAGACCACATCCACCAGCTCTCCTCTATCCACCGCCCTAGACACATCCTCATAGAACTCCAATAAATTTGTCAGACACAACTTCCCCTTAACGAAACCGTGCTGCGTCTGCTCTACCAAACAATTCTCAAGATGCCTCACTATTTTCTCCTTGATCACGGATTCTAACATTTTAGCTACAACAGACGTTAAACTAACCGGCCTATAATTCCCCACCTTTTGCCTGCCACCCTTCTTAAACAACGGCGTAACATTAGCTGTTTTCCAATCTTCCGGCACTTCCCCGGGATCCAGCGACGTTTGGAAAATAATCATCAAGGCATCCACTATCACCTCCGCCATTTCCTTCAGAACCCTTGGATGTATTCCATCCGGTCCTGGGGACTTGTCCACAATCAGTCCCTCCAGTCTGTTGAGCACCGCCTCTCTAGTAACAATAATGTCATTCAGGCCCTCCACTCCTACCATCTTTCCATCGCTAACACCCGGCAAATTATTCACGTCCTCCTCCGTGAAGACCGAAACAAAAAAGTTATTCAGGGCCTCAGCCATTTCCCCATCCCCTACCACTAAGTCCCCCCTCTCATCCTCTAAGGGTCCAACGTTCACCCTAGCCAGCCTCTTCTTTTTTATGTATTTATAAAAACTCTTGCTATCCTTTTTTATATTAAGCGCTAGCCCAGCTTCATAGTTTATCCTACCCTTCTTTATCAATGTTATGGTGCCAGGAAATTCTGAGTTGTTAGAAACATCACAGGAAAGCCCTACATGCAATAGTGGCATTAATGCCAATTACTCACACAAATGTAGATCTGCATAAATGGGGGCTTCATTTTATGTGGAGATTCCAACTGCATGTTAAATTATAGTTTTAAAAAAAGGGCATGCCACACTTGGGAATGAATCAGTGTGTGTGTAGACAGTGCCAGCTAGGGAAACCAGTCAGTTAGCAGCACTATCTTGTGAAGTTAATTGAGCTTTATATGTTTTGGTGGAGCAGACTTGATTAAATTACTTAATCAATTTAAAATCAATAATCATAAAGCCTCTGTTAGCTGCAGTCATACAAAGTGGCTGAACACATGACAATGTTTCAAAGAAAATAATTTTATCCATCAATATCTATGTAATTACAGATTAGATTTAGCTAATTAACATAAAATGCCTAGTTCATTGTGCATTAAGAATGTGCCTTGTGCACAAACTTGGAGTCAGCTGAAGACAGATCACAAGTATCTTATTTTTATAAGTGGTAACTAAAGTTTGTCAATGATGGAAGCAAATTCTCAACTTTCTCGACCAGATAAAAATACTTCCCAATTTTAGTTTCCCTAATACGAATCTTTTCTGGTGATAATGCATAGAAGCAGTTTAAAATGTTATGCACTGCAGTTATGTACAACAGATTTAGTTTATATACTTAGTCGTTCAAGACTCAACAAGCTGCCACCAGAATAGTTGGCTTTCTTTCAATAAACCACCTGCTCAACACACATACAAAAGTAAAAAACTGCGGATGTAATTAAAATACAAAATAAGAACATAAGAAATGGGAGCAGGAATAGGCCATCTAGCCCTTTGAGCCTGCTCCGCCATTCAATAAGATCATGGCTGATCTGATGTGAATCAGTTCCACTTACCCGCCTGCTCCCCATAACCCTTAATTCCCTTATCAATCAGAAATCTATCTACCCATGATTTAAACATATCCAACGAGGTAGCCTCCACCACTTCAATGGGCAGAGAGTTCCAGAGATTCACCACCCTCAGAGAAGAAGTTCCTCCTCAACTCTGTTCTAAATTTTTCACCACCCCCCACCTTATTTTGAGGTTGTGCCCTCTAGTTCTGGTTTCTGGAAGTTCTAAGTGGGAATGCTGGAAATAAAAGAAACGTGAACTGTTTCTCTCTCCACAGATGCTGTCTGACCTGCTGAGTATTTCCTTCCTTTTCTGCTTTACACACATGTCCTGTTCTTTAGTTCCAACTTCCATTCCTTTCATGTGAAATCATGATGTCGGTCACATTCAGGTTATTGATGAAATTGGCAACTCCCCCTAAATCTGTTTGCTTCTCCACAAAAAAATATAGAAACTTATAGTATAAATCACTCACTTATGCAGCAAATATCTGACAGTAAATTACCAGCATCAATCTCAATCCTCAAGTGTGCCACTAATTGCCTGCTCTATATATACATGACACATATTAATTGTTCCTGTGCTTCCTCAACATCAGTGTGTGCATCTGTGGTTATCACTTCGAATTCTGAATTCAAGTTTTTTTAATCTCTCTATCCTTGTGCATACTTGTAGGTTTGAACAGCAGAATCTGAACCTTCCTATATCTCACTGTATCCTTATTTCTCTCCTTATTGTCTATGCATTCCTCACATTCTCAGCTTGCCTCCTTTTTCATGTCTGAATGCCTTCAGATTGTTTCTAAACTTCTCATTCCCCATTATTGTATCCGATCGCTTATTCTCCGTCTTCCCTTCTATCTTGGTTTCTCTCAAAATGCCCAAATTACTTTATTTCCCTCTCCAACATGCTTTTTCTCTTTGTAAAAGTGAGTGATTTGTACTATAAGTTTCTATTTTTTTTGTGGAGAAGCAAACAGATTTAGGGGAAGTCGCCAATTTCATCAATAACCTGAATGTGACCAACATCATGATTCCACATGAAGGGAATAGAAATTGGAACTAAAGAACAGGACATGTGTGTAAAGCAGAAAAGGAAGGAAATACTCAGCAGGTCAGACAGCATCTGTGGAGAGAAACAATTCACATTTCTTTCAGTTCCAGCATTTCCACATAGAACTTCCAGAATTCCAGAACTTCCGCTTAGAAAGGAAATCAGAACTAGAGGGCACAGCTTCAGAATAGTGGGGGTGGGGAGGGGGCGGGGATTGGTTTAGAACAGAGTTGAGGAGGAACAACTTCTCTCAGAGGGTGGTGAATCTCTGGAATTCTCTGCCCATTGAAGTGGTGGAGGCTACCTCGTTGAATATGTTTAAGTCACGGGTATCTCTTCCTCCTTGTGCTTTCTAACTTTCTACTCACTTGGTGTCAGAACGTGTCAACTTTAGGTACCAGTCTATCCAAAATTTGTTCCTTACCAATTTTGAACCCTTCTAGTGACATTCCTCATCTGTCACCATAGTAGCCAGGGCAGCATCTACCTCCTCAGGAAAGAGAAATACAAAGTATTCATTTAATAATTCAGCCATTTTTGGTTCCTACATCTACTTTTACTATTTACAGTCCTATAGAAGACTTTGGGATTCCCCTTCACATTGGCTATCAGTCATTTCTCATGATCTCTCTTCCCTTATCTAATATGCTTTTTGACCTTCTCTCTGAACCTCTGTATTCGTCTTGGACGTCAATTATATTTTCGACTGGTCATAAGAAATGGTGTGCTTAATTTCTAATTTCTTTTTCATCCAGGGAGCTCTGGATTTGTTTGCCCTGCATTTGTTTGCCTTTTGAGGAAATATACCCGAAGTATTTTTCTGAAGGTAGCCAATTGTTCAGCTAGCTTCTGCCAACCTTTCATTCCATTCTAAACAGCCCAACCCCGCTGAAATTAGCTATTCCCGGTTAATTATTCTTAATCCTCTTCCCTCACATCCAACTCCAGGCCTCCACATTATACTTTGATGTGAAACTACTTTAAATAGAAAATGTTTCATAATATATTTGCCAAGTTAGCAGGCAGCCAGCAGTTAGCAAGCTCAGGGGCTGCCAAGTGGCAGACTGCATAAAGCAATACGTACATGTTATAGCCAACAGCTGATAAACCAGCAGGGTTCAGGAATGGCTGAGACACGCAGTAAAAAGAAGAAAAAAAAATGTTGGAAACCTCAGCAGGTCTGGCAGCATCTGTGGAGAGATAAATATCATTTCAAGTCATCAGGTACGTGAGTTCTGATGTAAGGTCGGTGTGCTGAAACATCACATCTGTTTTTCCTCACTTCACAGACTCTGCTCGGCTGTTTGTTTTTAATGTATGTTTCCAGCTGCCGCAGTTTTTCCATAGGAGAGATGCAGGAAGCTCCAGGAAAGTTGGACAGTGTGTAGGGTGGGAAGCTGCTGCTGCTCTTCCAATCAGTAGAACTCCTTGCTGCTCTCTTGCAATGTAGATCTTTTTCTGTTCTATTATGTAAACTGCTGCGCATGTCTTCTCTCACAGACTTGATCCATTTGAATTTTATCGATCTTAAGGGTCAGGAATCTATACATTGTTTGTTGTTTTTTTTATATAGATTAGGATTCATTATTGTACAGCCATCAAAAATAGCACAAAGGACAATCCCAAACATCAAAGCTGCAAAATCATACCTGGCAGGAATGAAGATCAGCTCAGGGAGGTTTTAATATCAAATGCTATTGGTACCATTCTTCCTGAAGGAAGTCCTATCTCAGGTCATCCAATCTGTTTAGAATGGAATAATTTGCACCCACAAAGCAAGCAAATCATTCCATTCAAATTTTATGAATCTCTTTAAAGTTCAACTAGATCTCGGTTTGAGATATTTATTCTTAATTTCCTTTCTTTGACTGCTTGTCAAAGGATTTTGTAAGCATCTCTCAGCTGACTCCAAACTGTCAGCTATTTGAGGGGTATAAGCTGGAGATTCCACGGTAAATTAGTATGGAAGGGCCTGCACTAACTTTGTTTCGCAGTCAGCACAATAAGAGTAATTTTTTTTTAAAATTGAAGGTATCATTTGGTCTTTAATTACTGTAAATTTCTTGCCATCATTACTAACCTCTGTTAACATACAAGAGGTAAGCATTCTCCAAGGCGGCCTTCACGACACACAACAGCACAGAGTCGCTGAGCAGAGACTGATAGCCAAGTTCCGCACACGAGAAAGGGCTCAACCGGGATCTTGGGTTCATGTCACACTATCTGTAACCCCCACGACTTGCCTGAGCTTGTAAAATCTCACTAACTGTCCTGTCTGGCGTCAATACACATCTCTTTACCTTGTGCTTAATGCTCTCTCCACTCACGTTGTCTGCACCTTTAAGACTTGATTACCAGTAAAGACTCATAAGAACATAAGAAATAGGAGCAGGAGTAGGCCATCTAGCCCTTCGAGCCTGCCCCGCCATTCAATAAGATCATGGCTGATCTGAAGTGGCTCAGTTCCACTTACCCGCTTTCTCCCCATAACCCTTAATCCCCTTGCCTACCAAAAACCTATCTACCCGCGTCTTAATTATATTTAGCGAGGTAGCCTCCACCACTTCAATGGGCAGAGAATTCCAGAGATTCACCACCCTTTGAGTGAAGAAGTTCCTTCTCAACTCCGTTCACATTCCAACCATTATTCTGTAAATTGACTTTGTCTTTATATGCCCTGTTTGTGAATAGAACTCCCACTCACTTGATGAAGGGGCAGTGCTCCGAAAGCTAGTGGCTTTTGCTACCAAATAAACCTGTTGGATTTTAACCTGTGCTGAGAGACTTCTTAGTATACATACAAGAGGAGCAGCATAAAACATTTGTCCTCCTTCACCACTCAATCAGACCATTGCAGATCTCTTCATGGTCTAAAGTCCACTTTGCTCCCTGCCCAAATAACCCTTGAATCCCCCATCAATTAAAAACCTGATTAACTCAGCCTGAATATATTCAGTGATCCAGCCTCCACTGCTCTCTGTGGTAGACAATTCCAAAGATTAATGATCCACAGGGAAGAAATTTCTATCTTAAATGGGAGACCCTTCACTCTGAAACTGGTCCCCTGATTCTAGATTTCCATCCAACAAGGAAATATCCTCTTGCATTGACCCTTTCAAGCCTCCTCAGAATCTTATATGATTTCAATAAGATCGCATTTCCTTAAAAAGCCAGCCCCTTCATCCCTAGTGAACCTTCTCTGAGCTGCCTCTAATACAAGTATATCCCTCATTAAATAGGGAGGCAAAACTGCATGCAGTATTCCAGGCAGGGTCTCATAATAACCCATACATTTGTTTAAAGTTTATTTATTTGTCACAAGTAGGCTTACATTAACAGTGCAATGAAATTACTGTGAAAATCTCCTAGTCGCCACATTCTACCCGTTTGGGTACATGGAGAGAGAATTTAGCATGACAATCCACCTAAACTGCACATCTTTGGGCTGTGGGAGAACACCCATGCAATCAGGGAGAGAATGTGCAAACTCCACACAGTGATCCAGGCTAGGAGTTGAACCCAGGACACCTGGTGCTGAGAGGCCGCACGTGCCACTGTGCTGCCCCATTTGCAGCAAGACTTCACTGCTTCAATGCTCCACTCCCTCAGAGTAGATGTATCAAATATTTAATAAATCTACCCAATAATTTACAGACAAAAAAAATTCTATGTTTGTTCTGACATATTCTGAAATCAAGGTAGCCGCTGTACTGACGTGGTGTTCTAATATCTGGTCACATTACAATCAAGAAGATACCTGGCAAGTAAAAGCTCTCATTCTACAAGAATTTGAACTGACTAACAGGACCGGTCTACGATGCGGAACCCAGGAAAAGTAACACAAAAATGCAATGTATTTCTCTTAAAGACATCAGAGTGTAATTTGATGGTGGTTATAGAATGAAATTGGGATTATTTTGGAAATAAATTGACAAGGCTATAGCCAGAATAAACAAAGAACATTTGGTTGGCTTATATATATTTATTTCATTTTAAAACACACAAACTATAAGAAAAAGTTACTAAGAAATACTGCACCTCTGATGATGATGCCCAAAGAAGCGCACATCCACCTGATTGTCTTGGCGTTGCATGACTTTGGCAGGCCAAAATCCAAACCCTTTCATTCGGGCCCACACCAGCTCATGATTGGGAACCTAAGGTGAAAACAAAAGCCACACAAAATGCAATACGTATCTTCAATGAGCAGTTTTACTAAGGGTCATAACAGCTCAGATAACTTGCTTTTAATTACCTTCTTTAACAAACAAAACCCTGAATAGAGCGTTTTATGTAATTCCGTATGACCGCACGTGTGATCCCCAGCACTGCTTCCAATAAGGTGCAACTTCTCCAGTCCTCTAACGAATACAAATGACAAACCAGTAGTACCTCACTACAGCGTTCATCAATTCAAAGGCTATTATCACACACTCGACTCACCTGCATGTTATTGATATGAGCCAACGCTTCTTCCAGCTGAAGGTCAGAAAACGCTTTGGCTCCAATTGGTATTTTTAAGAGCCAGGCCCCAGCTCAGTCTCCTTGGCTGTCATCCCAAGTTAAACTAGGAAGTGTAGAACCCTGGCATCTCTTTTAAACCTAGATTTAGCTTCCTCCCCCACATCTACTTCAGTATCCAAATAATTTTTCTTCCACCTTCTTTATCCCTCCACATCTCCTTACTCCTCCACGTCTTTCTCATTTTGTCACAAATGCTAATCATCAACACCTCAAATTTTAAACAGAATCATACAGTCAGGAGAGTTCCATTGAGTCTGCACTGACAAGAACCATCTAACCTACCTACCTAATCCCATTTACCAGCACTTGGCCTATCAAGGCGAAGTGCTTATCCAGATAGTTTTAAAAGATATGAGCTGTTCCCTACTCACCTTGTCCGTACCCGTCATAATCTTGTGCACCTCGATCAGGTCATCCCTCAGGCTTCTCTGCTTCAACGAAAACAATTCAAGTCTATCCAATCTCTCGTGACTTAAATGTTCCATCCCAGGCAACATCTTGGCAGATCTCCTCTGCACCCCTCCAGTACAATCACATCCATCCTATAATGTGGCGATCAGAACTGAACACAATACTCCAGCAGTGGCCTCACCAATTTCTATACAACTCCAACATGACTCCCCTAGTTTTGCAATCTATGCCTCGATTGTTAAAAGGCAAGTCTTTTTTCATCACTCCACTGATGTGTCCTTCTGCCTTCAGAGATCTATGGACAAACACACCAAAGTCCCTTTGTTCCTCAGAACCTCCTAGTCTCATGCCATTCACTGAATATTTCTTCATCAAATTACTCTTTCCAAAATGTATCACCTCCGCTTTTCAGGGTTAACTTCCATCTGCCACATACCTACCATTTGACCATCCCGTCCACATCTTCCTGTAGCCCAAAAGACTCAGCTCCATTGTTAACCACCCAGCCAATCTTTGCATCATCTGTAAACTTACTAATTCCCCCACATAAGTCACGTACGTCATTTACGTAAATGATGAATAATGGAGCTCAGCACACATCCATGTGGTACGCCACAAGAAGGTCCACCTTCTTCTATCAAGAAAAAGATACAAACGTCTGAGGAAACGTTCCAACCAACCCAAAAACAGCTTCTTCTCTGCTGCCGTCAGACTTTCAAGTGGATTTACTTAGCATTAAGCTGATCTTTCTCTACGCCCTTGCTATAACTGTAACACTACATTGTGCACCCTCTTCTTTCCTTTTCTATGAACAGTATGCTTTGTCTGTATAGCATGTAAGTAACAATACTTTTCACTGTATGCTAATACATGTGATAATAGTAAATCAAAATCAATCAACACTGGCTTCCAATCACTAAACCAAATTTCTGTCATCACTCTGTCCTACAACTGAGCCAATTCTAAAATCGCTTTATCAAAATACCCTGTATTCTCATGTGCATTTGCCTTCTTTGTAAGTCTTAACGTGGGACCCCTTCAAAGGCTTTGCTGAAATCCAAGTTTATAAAAAAATGCAATGTTTATTCATTTTTTTAAATGATATTTTTTCTGCTTTCCTATTATTCTGCACTCCTCCCAAGTCAAACACTTAGTGCATCTTACTACCTTTTCAAGTCCTACTTCCAAAACATGAGTGAGCAACATTTTTTTTCTTTTAAATAAGCCTTAAGATTGACAGAAAACCTGCTCCAAAGTACTACTTCATTCAAAAACTAAAATACTTGCAATTAACATCTTTGCATCATTGATGTGATAACAGGAAATTTATAACATTTAAATACACCCTAAACAATGAATGGGAATAGTATCAGTATGCATGATGACTCTGGAGGCTGGAGAAATCACTCATTTAATAGAATCAGTTACATCTTAAGGGAGGTGGCCTGCCGCAACAATATGATAACTTGCACTAAGTGCATTTAACAAAATTAATGTATAAAATTAAACAATTAAAGGTATACATTCACTCTGGCTATGTTTGTTCTACTTCCTTAAAATGAAACTTGATGCCTAGCAACAATTCTCAATTCCAATACTGAAAATACTCAGCAGGTCAAGCAGTATCTGCGAGGAGAGAGACGGAGTTGACGCCCTTAGGCTGATGACCTCTCATCAGACTTAAGCCAGCCATCGATTTGAAATGTTAACTCTGTTCCTCTCTCCACCTGAGTTTTTCCAACATTTTCTCTTGTTTTTAATTTCACATTCCCAATAAATGTACATGGGATCTAAAGATTCTAATGATCCCTCCCCAGGCTTGATTATACAACGGCATTTTATTATTTGAAATCAAAAAAGAAACATTTACATTGTGGAAAGGGAATAGAATTATATCATGAAATGTGTTGCTTAGTAGTACTTGAGTATTGCGGAAAAAGAGACACCATCGAAACTTTTTGTTTTGCAATCTTCAGGAGATGACAGAAAGCCAAAGTTCAAAGGGAGCAACAATTTATACGGCCTGAGAAAAGGGCAAAAGATAATCAGCACCCTTTCCTCATGCAGTATAGATTTGACAGCATGATCTTTTACCGCAATACTCAAAATTAAGAAACATGAGACCTCAATCTCATGCATTAGGAGTGAACCACACATGCTGGTTTAAATGTGTGATTTACTGTTGATGTCACTAATGATTAAATACTGCTCCATGAATTGAGAAGAGCTGCAATCCACCTCACTCCTTGATGATAAATGGCAAACTGCTTTATTCAAGCTTTGCTGAGACCTGTATCACTTGTATTACATGTTTCGTCAAGGGCTGCTATCTGTTCAGCAGACAACCAGCAGCAGCAATTATGCTATTGCATTCAGCACTGCACCACGAACAGGTCAAGGAGACTGTGGCCAAAAGAGGCTAGATGAGTATTGGAATCTGCATGCAGTGGCATCGGAAGTAGATGATGTTCTTTTTTATTCTTTCTTGGGATGTCAGCATTGCTGGCAACGCCAGCATTTGTTTTCCATCTCCAATTGCTCTCAAGAAGGTGTTGCTGAGCCACTGCCTTAAACTGTTGCAATCCATGTGGTGTAGGGTACATCCACAGTGCTGTGGGGAAAGGAGTTCCAGGTTTTTAACCCAGCAAAAACGAAGGCAAGCTGTATAGTTTCTGGTCAGGAAGGTTGGAGGCTTGGAGGGGAATATGAAGTTGGTGGCATTCCCCAATACATCTGCTGTCTTTGTTCTTCTGGATGGTAGAGTTGTAAGATGGTGGGTTTGTAAGGTGTTGTCGGCAAAGTCTTGCCGCGTTGCAATTTGGATATTAAAAGTGGCACTATGGACAGGCGGTACAATGCATTTCTAGCAAGCCCGTTAAAAGCTTACCCTGATCGACATCCCCTTATCTAATCTCACTCTTTGGGACACCATCACCCAATTTTCTTAGACTTTTGCTGGTGATAATTCGGAACTCAAGGCGACAACTGTTGCTCACCACAAATTGCTGGATGACTTACAGGTGTACAAATTAATTTCCAATCTTCTGACATTTGAAAATTATTTGATATACCGCATAATGAATGTGCCATGGATGCAGATTTAACAGCACAATTGCTCCAAATTGTCAACATTCTTCGTCACATATGGTTAGAAGGAAACTTTATCAAGAAAGATTAATGAACAGAAATATTGGCATTGTTAAAAGGACTTCAAATATCCAAATTGCTAGATGGTCCCAAATATTTCATCTGTTCAACTGCTGTTAAATAAGCAACATATTACAAATGGGCAAAAAGCCCATTCTCACACTATATCTATTATTTTAAAAGCATATAAAACAATAATTTAGCATATGTGATGGATCTCCCACAGATCTGCTACAAGGATGGACCTAAATTTCAAAAGTTGATGTCAAATATCAGCTACCTTAATTGCAGATTATTAGAATACAGTATCAGAAACAATATACTAGAAAATTGTATCAAATTATCTAAACTGGACAGAATTTTGATGATTTCCTATTCTTTAATCAATTTGTTCTAGGATGTCCATAAGATTCTGGTACTTCCATCTCGAAAATCTATGATATAGTCACTGGAAAAATAATAATAGCGAGGCATTCACTGTCATTATTGCAGTTGTTAGTCCCTCAAGGATGCCCTTACTGAGGGTCATGTGTTTCTGTTTTTGGCCGCATGACTGAACAGATTAATTTGCAATCTGCCGATATGTGGTGGAATAATTCATCAGGTAGTAGGATCAGGAGGGCAGAATTTGCTTTTCTGTGATTGCTTGGCTTTACCAGGTTGCAGCTTGAACATGTTTAAGCAGCTGGTTGCAAGCTCCGCCCAGTCACTGCCAACGCTACCGCACTTCAAGGAAACTTTTAGAATGTCTTTGAAGTGTTTCCTTTGCTGTTTCCTGGAACATTAGCCATTTGATGGTTGAGAGAACAGGACATGGTTGGGGAAACACTTTTCACCGCGTCCAGTCCACTAAAGTTGATCTTACAGGAGTTTTGCTAACTGCTTGTGGAGTTACATAGAACGTAGAACACTACAGCGCAGTACAGGCCCTTCGGCCCTCGATGTTGCGCCGACCAGTGGAGCCAATCTAATGACCCTCTAACCTAAACTATTCCAATGTTATCCATATGCCTATCCACTGACCATTTGAACGCCCTTAAAGTTGGCGAGTCCACAACTGCTGCAGGCAGAGCATTCCACGACCTTACTACCCTCTGGGTAAAGAACCTACCTCTGACATCCGTCCTATAACTACCACCCCTTAAGTTAAAGCTATGTCCCCTCGTGTTAGCCATCACCAACCGAGGAAAAAGACTCTCACTGTCCACCCTATCCAATCCTTTGATCATCTTGTATGCCTCAATCAGGTCACCTCGTAACCTTCTTCTCTCCAATGAAAATAACCTCAAGTCCCTCAGCCTTTCCTCATAAGGCTTTCCCACCATACCAGGCAACATCCTGGTAAACCTCCTCTGCACCCTTTCCAATGCTTCCACATTTCTTATAATGCGGCGACCAGAACTGTATGCAATACTCCAAGTGCAGCCGCACCAGAGTTTTGCACAGTTGTAACATGACCTCATGGCTCCAAAATTCAATCCCTCTACCAATAAAAGCTAACACACCGTATGCCTTCTTAACAACCTTATCAACCTGGGTGCCAGCCTTCAGGGAGCTATGCACATGTACCCCAAGATCTCCCTGCTCGTCAACACTACTAAGAGTCCTTCCATTAGCCCTATAACATCCGTTGACTTCAAGGAGGACACTAGCATTTGTTCAATGGTCTTCGCATTGAATCCGGAGATGTGGCAGAGGCATTGTTGATGCAATTTCTCTGGTGCTGTTGTGTGTCGCTGCTACACAGACAGCTCTCACAGGGGTGTGAAAATGCCAACTGTTATGTACACTTGGATTTTTTTTATTGACCTTTGTTGTCAAACACTTGTCACCTAAATGTATGGAAAGTGGAGCTGGCACAGCTGACCAGATGTTGAATTTCATCAATGGTGGTCTTTCAAGAGAGGTAGCTGAAGTGCTTAACATATTCCAGAGTCTCCCCTTCAACCTATATGGGAGGTGGAATATTTGGCTGACCAGATGGGGATTGGTTTACAAGATTTGTTTTGGTAACATTCCAGGCTTGTAAACAGAGTGGACAACAGCACTGCAGTCATTGTAAACTGTAGATCATATATGTCCAGAGATGGTCCATTTAGTTTGCAAGGAGGTGACTGAAGTTTCCATTTGGATGGTTTAATAAGGACACCACAGGCAGCTGATCTTTGAGTGAATGGCCACTAACAGGTAGATTGCAAGTAGTATGGAGGCTATTACAGCCTTGCTTGACCCTGGTCTGGATTTTGAAGGTGTTTATTTCAGATCACCCACTCAAGCTGCAGTAGCATAATCACAAAACAATTACAGGATTCTGATGAAGTTTCTTAGTCAATCCACAACAGCCTTATAATTTATCAAGTTAAACGCTTTGCTCAGATCACTGAATTCAATAAAGAGTTCACGGTGTCGTTTTTCACATTTTGCTTGGATTTGTCTGGCAACAAAGACCATATTAGAGATTCCTCTGCAAGTGGCACAGTGGTTATAGCATTGCTCAGCGCCAGAGTCCTGGGTTCAGTCCCCGGCTCAGATCACTGTCTGCGTGGAGTTTGCATGTTCTTCCCATACCTGCGTCGGTTTCCTCCGGGTGCTCCAGGTTCCTCCCAAAGTCCGAAAGACGTGGTGGTTAGGGGCACTGGCCATGTTAAATTCTCCCTCAGTGTACCCAAACAGGTGCCAGAGTGTGGAGACTGGGGGATTTACGCAGTAACTTCACTGCAGTGTCAATGAAAGCCTACTTGTGACATTAATAATCTTTAAACATAAACCAAAGTCATACTATTGCCAAAGCCTTGCTAGTGTTTAGGCCAGCAGGATCTTAAGGTCCCAGTGACAGTGCACCCCAGCTGCCGGTTTCCTAGTGATGAAATGGTGGTGTTCAACAGGAAACTCCATTGACAACACTGCGACCACAAAGTTCTGCCACCAGCGAGTGGTGCACTGCCTTCTGCTGCTGCAAAACACACCACAGAGTGGGAGAAAAATCCAACCTTATGTCTCTGGAAGGATTTCCTCAGTCACAGGAAGTAGGCGGTTCAGCAGAATGTATGTTAGGATTTCCCTGCTATGGACAATATCTCAATACCTTGCACAAAATGATTCTTCATCTTTCCTAAAGACATTTGTTGTATTTCTGAAGTAGGGCATTGAGGGCGGGGGTCGTTTTCCTTCCAATTCTATTGGATTAATGCACAGAGTCTTGATAAAAGTGAAGACCTGCCAGCTTTTAAAGACCTCAAGGGGTCAGTGCTGGGGCCTCAGCTATTTACCATTTATATAGATGATCTGGAGGAGGGAACCGAGTGTATGGTGTCGAAATTTGCTGATGACACCAAGATTGGTGGAACGGCAAATTGCGCGGAGGGTGTGGAGAGTCTGCAGAAGGATCTAGATAGGTTGGGCGAATGGGCCAGGAACTGGCAAATGGAATTTAATGTTGGCAAGTGCGAGGTGGTCCACTTTGGTAGGAATAACGGTAGGAAGGACTATTACTTACGTGGCGAAAAACTGCAGCAGGCGATGGTGCAGAGGGACCTCGGGGTCCTTGTGCATGAGTCGCAAAAACCCAGCCTGCAGGTGCAGCAGGTGGTGAGGAAGGCTAATGGGATGCTGACCTTCATACTGAGGGGGATTGAATATAAAAGTAGGGACGTCTTGCTGCAGCTGTATAGGGAACTGGTGAGGCCGCAGCTGGAGTACTGTGTGCAGTTTTGGTCGCCGCACTTACGCAAGGATATTTTGGCCTTGGAGGGAGTACAGAGGAGGTTTACTAGGCTGATGCCGGAGTTGAGGGGGTTGAGCTATGAGGAGAGGCTGAATAAACTAGGCTTGTACTCGTTAGAGTTTAGAAGAATGAGGGGAGATCTCATTGAGACATATAAGATGATGAATGGGATGGATAGGATAGAGGTGGAGAGACTCTTCCTGCTCAGAAAGGACAGTAGGACTAGGGGGCACAGCCTCAAGATAAAGGGGGGGTGGTTTAGAACGGAGTTGAGGAAGAACTTCTTCACTCAAAGGGTGGTGAATCTCTGGAATTCTCTGCCTGTTGAAGTGGTGGAGGCTACCTTGCTAAATATTTTTAAGACGCGGGTTGATGGGTTTTTGATAAGAGAGGGGATTAAGGGTTATGGGGAGAGGGCGGGAATGTGGAACTGAGCCACGACAGATCAGCCATGATCTTATTGAATGGCGGGGCAGGCTCGAAGGGCTAGATGGCCTACTCCTGCTCCTATTTCTTATGTTCTTTTGAATACCATCAGAGCCACAAGCACTGTTATTTTTCATCAGTCCGATTGTTCATTGCAACTCTCTCATCAATGGTGGTTCACACATGGCTTCTACTACAGTGTACTGGTAACGTAGTCTAGAAAGTCTAAGCTACCACCGTGAATTCATGATTCATGGGAGTTACTGAAAATGTTCTTTCCAGCACTGATAGGTGGCATTGTCATCCTTAAGGCAAAGACTATCCTGTGCGAATGGAAAGTTGGCAATTTGACTTGGTCTATAGATAAGTTATAGTTAATTTATTTGTCATAAGTAGGCTTACATTAACACTGCAATGAAATACTGCGAAAATCCCCTAGTTGCCACAATCCAGCACCTGTTTGGGTACACAGAATTTAGCATGGCCAATCCATCTAACCAGCATATCTTTTGGACTTTGGCCCTTGTGGCTTCAAGAAAGTGTTGCACGTCATGATGGTTCATCATCTTTCCTAAAAACATTTGTTGTATTCCTGAAGTAGGGCATTGGGGGTGGGGGTCATTTTCCTTCCAATTCCATTGCTGGATTTCTCAGACTCTCTTCCCAACATGTCCTTTACCTTCCGGATTTGTCTTTGGACAGCAGCCTTGAGCTGCTTTGGCTTGTAACCTTGGATTGTTCAATCAGGCAATGAAGGCTGATCATTTTCCTAAGAGGTCACATATTACATCATCACTTTCTTCAAGTTGTTCCTAATGATGACAATGCTCAAATCTAATAGTCTGGGCACAACAGTCGAGTGCTGCTGACTTTATTTGACCCCATTGTCCTGGAATGGAGTTGGATGTGTGAAGATTTTCCAGATTCGTCATAGCTTACGTTTGGAATTCCTCTCCTTGGTTGGGTTGCTTTAGGGCCAAGGCTTTTTGCTCTTGGACTTTTGGGCTAAAAAGTCTTTGACATCATGCAAGTTATTAGTGAGTGTACTAAGTATATTCCTCTCTAATATTTAGTATATGACAATTCAATTTATACATTTCACTGATAATAAAATTTTGATAAATAGGCCATAATTTTTAGCACTGTATATGGGAAATTATTATTAATTTCTATTGAAATGCTATTTGTATCAGAGGCTGGCAATGTGGGTAAAGAACACCGTTGCTCCAATTGCTGTGTATTCACTTAACCCAGCTAAAAAAAAAGGGTTCCTTTACCCACCACTACCACCCCCAACCAAGTAAAATAACTTAAAGGCATTTCCAGCAAGCATCCAGTAGGTGCTGATCCATGGAACAAAATCACAAATAATTTACATTCGCAGGGATGCCATGAGATATCTCGTGTAGGAATGTCTCCAGCTTTGTCATTTAAATACACAAAGCCATGATTGTGTAATGGGTTAGTTTTCAATTAGTATTATTAGTTAGTATTCAATTCTGGAACTTTAGTTCTGACAAACTGAAGCAAAGAAAAACTGCTGGATGGAGGGCTCTTATATGTAATGAGTGGGCAGTGCAATCTCAGTTTCTATTAACAGAGGAGCTTAGAACGAAAGTGTTCACAATTAAAATTAGCACTCATTTAGGTATAAGGAATTGAAAATGTCACAGTATTTCAATAGCATATGCTTTTTTAACTTTGGAAACAAGTCACATTTTGGGTCAGTGTGGAATGAGCTATAAACAAAATTTAATTTATCAGCTAACCCCAAATAGTTAAATATTGATAAAAGTAGAAAAGATGGTCCATTCTCCAACATGGATCTCCCACAATGCAAGGAATGCATTATTCAAAAATAGGAATTTATTCACCCACTTACACAAGGGTAGCAGAACCAATTCTCTGGCCGTGCATTTGATAAGTAGAAACAGTTCTTGCACAGTTGAAGTTCTGCCAGCTGGAAAACAAAATAAAGTATTAGCAGCAGGCAGAATGAAGTTGATTTAAACTTTAAAGAAGATTAACTTAATTTTGGAGCTACTGAAATACTACTTTTCTTCGTCACACTCTTAGATACTTGATAAACTTAATTGCTGATTATAAACATTGCCCATTTTCCAAAAAGCAACGAAAAGAAATTTAACACTATTTTTTTTGCATTAGATTGCAAACAAAAAAATTTTACAATGGAATAATAAAGTTGGAAGAAACATTGTTAGCTGTGATTTTTCAGCAATGAAGCACATACTTTCCACTTCTGTTGTATACTAATCTGTACTGGAACCTTCAAATTTTGTCTTAGCCATTTCAAATGTCTACAATTTTCACTATTTTAATGTAAATATTAGCCACTAAACCAAGCATTCACTCAGATTTTTCTTTGAAATTTTGAGCTGAACACTTCTAATCTGCACATTTGCAATATGTGAAAACAGCACATTTTACTAAAACAGAACATTTTAATATAACTGATCATCGTTGTGCAATGAGGGCTACCTTGGCACTGGAAGCAGAAGGGAACAGGGTTCATTTTAAATCACAAGTACATTGAAGATATAAATCTAAGCTAGGGATAATGTGAAACGGGTAGATGCACATGCAGAAAGTTTAGAAAGCAAACTGTGTATGTGAATCATAAGATCCACAATTTTGAGCACAAGATAAATTTAAAAAATTAAAAAGAGCTTTTAATGGGATAGGGTTCCTTCTGAAAAATATACTTACATCCTGGACATTTCAGGGTTATCAAATTGTACAGAAAACTTGAACACCCACGATGGTGAACTTCTAGCTTTCATCAAGTCCAAAGATGTGCATGTTAGATGGATTGGCAATGCTAAATTGCCCATTAGTGTCCAAAGATGTGTAGGTTAGATAGATTATCTACGGTAAACGTGAGGAGTTACAGGGATAGGACAGGGGTTTGGGTAAGATACTCTGTTAGAGAGTCGGTGCAAGCTTGATGGGCTGAATGACCTCTTCTGCACTGTGGGGATTCTATGAACTAAAAGGTTTAAAAGAAATGACTGATTTTTCTAATTGATCATTATAAGCTTTTTTTTTGTAAACTTAAACTGGAGGGGTTAGACAAACTGTCTATTATGAAATATTCTAAGCACAAGAATATCTGAATGGTTGGAGCACAGGAGGTCGTTCAGGCTGTCGTGTTGGTGCTGGCAACAGGAAATCTGCGAGTCCCATTCCTCTGCCACAGCTGTGCAAATATATCCCAAATAATTACTCAATTCCCTTTGGAATGCTACAGCTGAACCTGCCTCCAGCACACTCAGGCAGAGTATAACAAGTTCCAATGGCCCACTGGATAATAGGTATTGTTCATGTTGCTTTTGGTTCTTTTACTTATTAATCTTTTAATATTGCTTTATTATATGCATCTCCATGATATTTATGGTAATTACGCAATCTTGGGTACCAAGATCAGCTGGTGTTGGATCAACTTGCGGGCAATTCTCCCAAAAAAATTCAAAGTGCATAAAAACTGGAGTAACTCCCCCTGATGTTTTTAGTGGGATTTTCAGAATGAATCTCCCACACTGAGCATTGGAGGGTGCCCTAGTGAGAGTCACGTTGAAAATCCAGGGGTGGAGCCTATTCTGGTTGGAGGTGCCAACAGCATCATGATGAGCGGGCTATTGTGCATACGCCTATTCGTAGGCCCGCATTGCCTGTCTCCCGATCACTAACCAGCTTGTGTGAAACCACCCCCTGCCACCTCATCACTGATCAGCCCCCGCACCCTCCAATCACTGGCCTCCCAGACATCTCACCTCCACCAGATGGTCAGCCCCTTCCCTATGCCACTGATCCCAACTGCAGAGCGGCAGCAGGACCCCCATCCCCACCAATCTCGCCACCTGCATCAGTGACCTCACCCCCACTGGCCCCACCTCCTTGGCACAGCCCGATTCTCGGCCTGTTCCAAGCTACCCCTTGGGCAGTGCTAGAGTGCCAGGGAATGTCCAGGGGGCAAACCCTTTAATTCCATGCTTCCATGGCCCCCCACTTCACTCTAGCAGGGCCAGGCCACCAGTTCCCATTACTGGGGAGCTGTTGTAAACTCTGCTGGAGTGAACCATTCCTGGTGGCGGGAGATGGGACGACATGTGCTAGTGACTGAAGGGACCAAAATCTCCAGGCCCACTTCCCCCCTTACTTTTAAACTTCCTTTATTAGTGTTAGAAGTAGGCTTACATTAACACTGCAATGAAGTTACTGTAAAAATCCCCAAGTCGCCACAGTCCAACACCTATTCGGGTACAATAAGGGAGAATTTAGCATGGCCACTGCACCTAACTTGCACATCTTTTGGACTGTGGGAGGAAACCGGAGCACCCAGAGGAAACCCATGCAGACACGGGGAGAACATGCAAACTCTGCACAGTGATCCAAGCTGGGAATCGAACCCAGATCCCTGGCATTTTGAGGCTGTACTACCCACTGTACCACCCTGCCACCCATATTGCTGGCAAGTTTAAAATTATACACTGAGATCAGCTTCGAGTCTTGTGCAGTCTCTGGCATGCAATTGCACTAATCTCTGCAAACATGTTGCTAACACTGAACAATGTGGCCAGAAGTTCTCCATAAGAATCCAGTTATAATAGTGATCAGAGCACAAGTAACATAAAATAGCTTTGCCCCAACTGCCAACACAAACAGCCCAACTAATCAAGCAAATGCAGGGTTTAATTGAGTGTGGAAGATGCAGATTCTTTAATGATTTTAAAGCATTGCTACTTTGCATCTTCCTGTGATCAGTATTAAACAAGCTACAAACAGCAAGTCATCCAAATGCATCTGCCCTCAAGATACAGCGTTTGTATTGGGGATGGACAAAACGCAGATGAGAATCTTGCCAGCTAAGATTCCAGAATTGGCTCTAAACTACAATTGTTACATTACCATGGCAAGCACCAATATTGGTTCCTAGGTTCTACATGACAGCCTATTATAACCATCCCACATGGAGATGGCTGGGCCAGCAATTTGAAGTATTGGCTTCAGATTTAATAGCTTACCTCATGGCAAGTGTCTTTGAAAAGAGCCCTGGCTACTTCTGCCTGGTCACTATCAGCTGCAAAAAAAAAGAATGACGTAACTCAAAAAAAATTACATTAACTACTGAGAGATAGAAACACAGGCGGTGAGGGAAAATGGTTGAGGGGGGTTAATCAGGGTGAGACAGCTGAATCTCAAGAGTAACATTCTCGACTCAGAAACCGATTTCACAGGAGGAAATAAGATGTCTTATGGCAGGACTTGAAGAACAGCTATCCTAGTATCTTGCCTAACATTCCTCCGTGAGGAACATCACCAAAAGTAGATTGTGTGCGCACAAATTGGTCACTATGGTCCCAATGTTACAACAGTTATCACACTTAAGTAATTCATTGGCTGTAAAGTGCATCAGGACATCCTAAAACAAACCCTGCTCTTCCTGTAATCGGTATATGAAATGACAATACTCATTAGCATGCAAGTATATTAATGCACAGAGTAAAAGGAACAAAACTGGGAGCAAGCCCTGATCCAATAGCACCAATAAACATAGCCAAGTGTGCCTGGCATATATAAAAAAAGTACTATAAAAACTCAACATCCCTGACACTATCTGTGGAGAGAGCTAATGTCATGAATCCAATATGACTCTTCTTTGGAACTGAAGACGTAGAAATACGACGGGCCTTAAATTGTTGAAAAAGGCTGGAGGGTGGTGGATAGAGGATCTAGTAGAACAAATAGAATGGTTTAGAATAGCTGAGGGGATGGGAGAAATTAAAATAACAAATTGTCATGGAACAAAAGACAAAGGGCGTGGTAATGACTGTAGTGAAGAAACAAAGCATTGGTCCATAGTAGTTGTTAATGACAGAATAAAAGACAGCTCTGAAGAAAGCTAAAATATGAAAACAGGACACACACTGGCACTTAGCAAAACAAAAAGCAAAGTGAAAGACTGAGTTCAAAACCTCAAAGTGAACTCTATGCTGAGTCCAGAAGTTTGTAAAGTACCTAATCATAAAATGAGATACTGTTCCTTAAGCTTGTGTTGGGTTGCATTGGAACACTGCAGCTGGCTGGAGACAGAATGTAACTATGAGAGCAAGATGGTGAATTAAAAAGGCATGCAACTGAAGGTTAGGGTAAGACTAAGCAGTGTTCTGCAAAGTAGTCACTCAGTCTGCATTTGGTCTCTCCAATGTAAAGGAAACTGCACTGTGGAGAGCAGATACAGTTTACTTTAAGAAGGCCCATCAACACCTCTACTTTCTCAGAAAACTAAGGAAATTCAGCATGTCCACTATGACTCTCACCAATTTTTTTTTTTTTTACAGGTACACTGTAGAAAGCATCCTTTCCGGATATATCACAGCTTGATACGGTTCTTGTTCTGTCCAAGGCCACAAGAAACTGCAGAGGGTTGTAAACATAACCCACTCCATCACACAAATCAACCTCCCATCCATTGACTCCATCTGCACTTCCCACTGCCAGCATAATCAACGATCAAGGATCCCATGCATCCCAGACATATTCTCTTTCACTTTCTTCCAATGGGAAAAAGGTACCAAGGTCTGAAAACATGTACCAACTGACTCAAGAACAGCTTCTTTCCTACTGCTATCAGACTTTTGAATTGACCTATTATACATTAAGCTGATCTTTCTCTACACTAGCTATGACTGTAACATTATATTCTGCATTCCCTCCTTTCCTTCTCCTCTATGTACTCTATGAACAGTATGTGTTATCTGTACAGCGTGCAAGAAACAATACTTTTTACTGTTGTACAATCCATATGACAATAATAAATCAAATAATGTTCTGGGGACATGAGCTCAAATCGAAGCACAGCAGCTGGTGGAATTTAATTTAATTAATAAATAATCCAAAGTTAGTTTCAGTAATGGTAGTCATGAAACCATCACTGATGGTCATATAAACACATTAATGTCCTTTAGAGAAGGAAATCTTCTACCCTCACTTAGTCTGACCTACATGCAACTCCAGACTGACAGCATTGTAAGTGACTCTTAATTGCCCTCTGAAATGAGCTAACAAACCACTCAGTTTCTCTACAATTGGAGACAGGCAATAAATGCTGACCTTGCCAGCCAAATCCACATCCCATTAAAGAACAGATTTTAAAAACTTGATCCCGCCACTAAAACCCATCAGTTTCTACCTCTTCAGTTCTGAAAAAGAATCACATTGGACGCAAAAAGTAACTGCTTTTCTTTCCACAGATGCTGTCAGATCTGCTTAGCTTTTCCAACATCTGCAGTATTTTACTTTTATTTTAGTGCCTGGTATAAAACTTTTAAAATTATAAGGAAAGGAAGGGAGCGGGAATAGAAAGGTTAATTAGAGGCATCATATCTCACTACAGAGTAAGGCTGTGAACCAAACTGAATCACTAAGGATCTGTATAGAAGTAGCAAGTGACCTGTCACACTGATATGACACAGACCATCTAACAACGAAAATGAAATGGAGGATGAAATTTGTGGACTATGAGAAGCATGAACAGTTATAATTAAAACTGAAAAAAAGGCCCAAATGTTTCAGCAGACTTGATGCTAAATATCCCCAACCATTCCAGAACAGCAATCAACAGGATATATAGCCAGTAGAATAGGATGAAAGTCAGAGGAGGTTATAATGATCAAGCTGTACAGTCCTCTGATCTGACAGCACCACAAATACTGTGTCCTATTTTGGTTGCCAGGAAATGAGAGACATACCTATAATTTAAAGGCCATGCAGAGAAAATTGAAAAGATTGTATACCATTACCAGGAATTTGAATTGAGGAAAAACCAGACAAGTTTGTTTTCCTGCCTATGGAGGATGACTCTGAGATGAGTAATAAGACCATAAGACATAGGATCAGAATTAGGCCACTCGGCCCATCAAATCTGCTCTGCCATTCAAGCATGGCTGATATTTTTCTCATCCCCATAACCCCGGATCTGCTTATTAATCAAGAACCTGTCTTAAAGACACACAATGACCTGGCCTCCACAGCCTTCTGTGACAAAGAATTTCACAGATTCACCACTCTCTGGCTGAAGAAATTCCTCATCTGTTTTAAAGGATTGTCCTTTTAGCCTGAGGTTGTGCCCTCTGGTTCTAGTTTTTCCTACTAGTGGAAACATCCTCTCCACATCCACTCTATCCAGGCCTTGCAGTACCCTGTAAGTTTCAATAAGATCCCCCTCATCCTTCTAAACTCTAATGAGTACAAACCCAGAGTCCTCAACCATTTCTCATACAAACGGACAGAACACTGAAAAAGTTAACCCAGAGAATTACTTTCAAAATAAACTGCAGGAACGCACAGGGTGCAAACATGCAAATATAATTTTTGGATCAATGTTGGAAAATTCTTAAGACAAAGCATGATTAACATCCTGGAACTTCCTCCCCAACAGCACAGTGGTGCACTTACACCACATGAGCTGCATCGGTTCAAGGCAGCTAAATATCACCTCCTCAAAAGGTAATTGGGGATGGACAATGAATGCAGGCCTAGCCTGCTTTTCCCACGGTCTTACAACAGGTTTGCAACGTAGTAAAATAATTAAAAACAACACGTGGAATAAACTTACAGATGAACCTGTCCTGGAGGTAAAGCTTGAAATTATCCTATAAACAACTGGATGCTACAATTAGAGGTTGTTGATGAATTATGACTGGATGACCTTCCTCATTGATGATTATTGTGTGCAACCCTGCTCTGGTGTGACACAAATATTTATCTTCCAAATCAATGGATGGAGATCCAACGTGCTATAGTTCTTCTCATAATGAACACCTGCATACCCTTTCTCCTGACACCCTTCTAAGTTATCTTTTTGTATTTATTTACTCACGGGATGTGTACATCACTGGCTAGGCCAGCATTTTATTGCCCATCTCTAACTGCCCCTGAAAAGGTGGTGAGCTGCCTTCTTGAACTGCTGCAGTGCTTGTTGGTACACCAAAGGCCTGCTGGAAGATCGTTCCAGGCTTTTGTCCCAGTGACAGTGAAGGAGTAGTGAGTTATTTCCATGTCAGGATGGTGCATGGCTTAAAGGGGAACTTGGTGTGCTCATTCATCCCCTTGTCCTTCAAGTGGATGGAGGTCACAGATTTGGAAGGTGCTGTTGAAAGAACTTTGGTGAGTTGCTGCAGTGCATCTTGTAGATGGGACACACTTACTACCACTGTGCATGATTAGTCTTACTACAGGCTTGCAACATAGTGCATACAACAAGCTAAATAAAGGTCAAATGCATTAATGTTTCAAATCCACCACAGAATATGCTGCTTTCAACAGAGAGCAGAGACACATAATCAAAACCTGCTCAACTCAACTATTTCTAACTATCCATGGCCCTAAATCTGCTCCACACACAGCACTCAGCTCAAGCATCTGAATTTTTCCTTTTTCGTGTCATGAATTTCACATTTGTAACGATATTTTTAAAAGTACAATTTTTATTAAATAATTGAACAGATAAATAATTGAAATTCAGCCACCAGCTAACTAACCTCTTGAGCTTTTCCAATATCTCCCCACACACACAATCAGATGTTGAGTCTGATTAATGTATTGTTTTTTAAAACGTCTGAAGCACCAAATGACTGCTCACAAGAGACTGATGTTTTGTCTGTAAATGGTGTTTCAACTTGTTTGGTACCACTGCAGTGTTTGCCACTTTCTATCGATGAGGCATTCAAGTATGGGGTAAGTGGCACCGCCTGTCCATGAAAATCCAATGGCCAGATAGCTCTCATTATAAGAAACAGGAACTTAAGAAATAGGAGTAGGACTCGGCCATCTAGCCCCTCGAGCCTGCTCCATCTGAACATCTATACTGTCTCTGAACATTTCTTTCTCCTTGGGGTTCAGATGTTACATCAATGATTGAATAAACGGAGGAATCAAACTGATCCATTTCTTCTTAGATCAGGAGGAAAAATAGATATAGCAAAGAAACACGGATACAATTTTGCTGCACCTGCTAGCTTGTTTTATCTTGTTTAATCAAGAAAAAAGCAAGCACACTGTTTGGTTTCTATTGTGACGTCAGAAAACTATCACATCATCTCAATTCCACCCATTGGCCAGTTTAGAATGTTCACATTTTAGAATTGAAAGATTAATAACTCACTTTTAAAGCATTTGACAATTCATTTTATGAATTCTGAATTGTAATTTTGGTTGGATTGAATATTGTTTAAGATGAACAATATATGTGTTTTTTTAAAAAGGATTTTCATTACCTTTGTACAACATTCCGCAGCACACTTGGATAATTCTCACAGCGCACCACTGTGCCGCAGCTCATCAGTTGAAAAACAGTCATCTATTATTGTAAAAATCCATCTGGTTTACTAATGCTCTTTTTGGAAAGAAATCTGCCACCCTTGTCTGGTAGTCTGGTCCACAAGCGACTCCAGACCCACATCGCTGTGGCTGACTCTTAATTACCCTCCGTAATGGTCCAGCAATCGGCAACAAATGCTGGCTTTGCCAGTGACACCCATATCCCATCAAAGAATAATGACAGATGTGGTTGACTCAACTGCCCTCAGGCTATTAGGGATGGGCAATAAATGCTGGCCAGCCAGCGACACCCATGTCTCACGAATGAATTAAAAAAAGGCATTCAATGCACAGTACATCAGCACGGTAACTGACTGAACTGCCTGTCTAACAACTTCGCTTTCCTTAAAGAAATAAAGCCAGATTAAGTAATATAAATGATCTCACCTCCATAGAATAGTATAGTGTTGTGAAGAAGCAACTGGGCATCTGCTTTAAACTCATCAAAACTTTTGTATTTATTTTCATTCAATTTCTGCAAAGGAAAATGTTACAGACATTTTTGTGAGCACTAATGTCCCAGAGAGTTATTAGTTTAACATAACTAACAGAGTCAACAACTGTTTTTATAAAGCTTTCATTAAATTAGATTTTTAACATTTGGGATAAACCCATTTTAACATTATAGGATTGAACATCCAACTTTGTTGGATGGAATTTTCTGGTCCCAACACGAGCAGGCATTGTTGCAGGTGGGATGGGAAAATTTGGAGATATTTTAAAAGGCCATAGCTATCCAAATTTTTCTGCTCCACCCATGACGGTGCTCACCAATGTTGGGGCTGAAAATCCCTGCCATTATTTGTACAATTTTAGGAGTTTTTGAACTGTTCATAGGCCTTGTACAATTCTGATGACACCAAAATAATAGAATACTGGTAATAATCAGTTCATCATCATAGAACAATATAGCCACTATGTCTATACTGATTCTATGAAAAAGAGCTTCCCAATTACTCCCTCTTCTCCTACTCGATACCTATAACCCTGCGTTTTTGGCCCATTCAACTACCTATTTAAGTAGTTGGGGAGATGGTGGCATAGTGGCATTGTCGCTGGACTAGTAATCCAGACACTCAGGGTAATGCTCTGGGGATGCAGGTGAAATTTGAATTCAATAAATAAATCTGGAATTAAGTATCTATTGATGACCATGAAACCATTGTTGATTGTCAAAAAAAACCCATCTGGTTTACTAATGTCCTTTAGGGAAGGAAATTTGCCATCCTTACCGGGTCTGGCCTACATGTACCTCTAATGTGGTTGACTCTTAAATGGCTTCAGGGATGGGCAATAAATGCCAGCGATGCCCACATCCCATGAACAAGTAAAAGAAGTGCCTTTTAAAAATGATTGAATTTGCATCCATTGCCTTTATAAACTGTGCATTTGAGATCACAATTCCCTTCATAAATATGTTTTTCTTGTCTCTAGCTCATTTGCCTGTGTCCTCCAGTTACTGACCCTTCTGCCACTGAAATATGTTTTTCATCATTCATTCTTTGTCATAAACCTTCATTATTTTGAACATCTCTATTAAATTTCCCCTTCCTGTTCTCTAGGTAAAAGGAAAATGGCACCAGGTTCTCTAGCCTCTCTACGGAACCAGAGTCTCATCCCTCGTATCATTATATAAGGTTTTACCAGTGGACATGAATTTAAAGCCATAAACACTCAAGTACAAAAGATTCTAATTACATTGGCTCTTTACCTACCTCTTGTATGCTGGCAACGTCTATAGGTGTGTGCACCAATCTCCTGTACATTGGGTGCTTGCTCTCCTTTCCTTTTTTACCAAGTTCTGAGGCCTGCAAAAATATTTCCCACATTTTTAACTAAAATAAAATCTTCAAAACTTAGTTAAGTTCCAGACATAGGATACTTGCTAATGAAGTGAAATTTTTAATCAAAGGTGGTACAGTATTTAAAGTGGAGATGCAATAATGAATCAACATAAAATCTTAATGTACCCACTGTTAGCTTTACAATGCACACCGAAGGGTGTTGAAGCAATACAGGTGGGTAGGGTGCAATTCACTTATTGTACCTGATAGGTCAAAATACAAATAAAAAGGAAGGGTTGACAATTTGGGTTGTTGTCTTCAAACATAGGAGATTAAAGGAATGTTTTATAGAAATATTTAAAACTGTAAAATAGTGTAGATAGCGACAGACTTCCAATGACTAGGTCAACTACAAACTCAAAAGATAGGAGATTAAATGCAAGAGATTTAGGGCAGAGGGTAGGGAGAAAGAGAGTTTTCTTTTACACTTAGGTTTGAGGCTATGGAATGCACTGCCACAGTTAGTGATTGTTAAAATTTAAGAATAGGTTAGATAGGCAGCTGAGACATAGTGGGAGCAGGGCAGGTATGCGATCAGGCACACTGTTCGAATAAACACTAACGTGCACTAATTAGGTTCAACAGCCTGCTCCTTACTGTAATTCCACACAACTTGGGATCCAATTTTCTATACACACATCTATATCACCAGCTTCAAACACATCGCCTTCGAAAACTGTGAGCATTTAAGGCTTCAAGCTCAAAAAGATTCAATTCTACATAACTAAATGAAAAAAAATCAAAAATGTCTTTGGGAACATTCAGAAGACATGCAATATCCCTGTAAACTGAGGCACAAAGTTAATAAAGTCTCAATCATCTGAAACAAAATGGAAGTTGAATTTAAGTGAACACAAATTTCAAGATCAAACATTTGTTTGACAGAAACACTTCATTATAAATCTCTTTTGTTATGTGCCAGCAAGAGAGTAGCAAACATTTGGTGCAACTCTGGTGAAACTGTATTGACAACTATGACAAAAGCAGTAATTAACAATAACCTTTAATTTTCTCACTGACCGTTACTGGCTTTCAGCACAAAAGGATGCCATTCAAAGAATAAAGAACAAAGAAAATTACAGCACAGGAATGGGCCCTTCAGCCCTCCAAGCCTGCACCGACCACGCTGCCCAACAACTAAAACTCCCTACCCTTCCGGGGTCCATATCCCTCTATTCCCAACTCATTCATATACTAATCAAGACACCCCTTAAAAGTCACTACCATATCCGCATTCAATATCTCCCCCGACAATGAGTTCCAGGCACCCACCACTTTTTGTGTAAAAAATCTGCCTCGTACATCTCTTTTAAACCTTGCCCCTTGCACCTTAAACTTATGTCTCCTAGTAATGGACTCTTCCACCCTGGGAAAAAGCTTCCAACTATCCACTCTATCCATGCCTCTCAATCTTGTAGACTTCCATCATGCCTTTACTGAAGCAACTTAAAACTAATATCACTGCTTTGCTCTCTTCCAATAGCCCTCTGCTTCAATTGTGTTACACAAGTTCTCCCTTTAAAAAAAGTCAATATTCTCAGCCTTAAATTACTACCAACAGCAAGAAATTCCATCATCAAACTTGGCATCAAGATATTTGCCTTAACGGTATTTCTGGTTCCTGTGATGACAATTTTAAATTGGTGGCATTTCGCCTATTCCCTATTCACCTCTAAATCTTTTTTTCAAATTAAATCTTTCATTCTTCTGTGCTCGGATGGCAATACTTCCAAAATCTTATTTCCATCAGTATCAGCAAGGTCCTTTGATTGGAAGAATTACAGGATGGCCACGAAAAAATATGAAATTTAAAACTTGGCATCATGATCTACAAGCTTTCCTTTTGGTCTAATTCCAAGACATTTTGCTTCTTGCACAAGTCAATGACCTGAATAGCCCACCAGCCAAAAGTAAAAAACCTTCAGTTTTAAACTGGTAGCCTGAAAACTTTACAAAGCTATAACTTTTTCATTAAGTGAGGGTCTGATCGGCTCTATATTTTAAAAGCAAGATAATTGCTACAAGGATTGGAACAAATCATGCTGTCACAGCATTATTTCTAACTAATAAACTAATTTACCAAATCACAACTACTATTTAAAAATTGCTTTATGGAGCAAAATGTGTGGAATTTACAATGTTATGGGAGAGAAATCAAACGTATAGAACACCCTAAATATTATTGGGTGTTTGCACATCTATAGGAACCCATATATAAAATTTCCACCAAAAGGAAGCCTTCTTATGCCTGGGAATTACTGATTTTTAAACCTGCTGAGGTTTACTTAAATATTAAAATTACATTGCATTTGGGAGGGTGGTGGGGATGGAGTAAGAGCTCTTCTTCAAAGCAAAGGGATAATGTTTTATAGAAATATTTAAAATGGTAAAATTGTGTAGATAGAAACGGACTATGACTAGTAGGTGGACTACAAACTCACAAAAAAATAGGAGATTAAATAAATACAAGAGATTTAGGGCATTATCTTATCTTTAGATAAGCTAAGATATAGGAGCAGAATTAGGCCATTCGATGACCCATTGAGCCTGCTCCACCATTTGATCATAGTTTATAAGTTTCTCAACTCCATTTTTCTGCCTTTTACCTGGAACCTTTAATCCCGTCACGAATCAGGAACTTATCTATCTTCGCCTTAAATACATCAATGACTTGGCCACAACAGTTTCATTTATTAATCAATAAACATCAGGGCTGCCCTGATGTATGCAAGCCAGGTTCATCCTTTCAACGAGCATCAAGCATTTCTTCCACCAAGGCTCAAGTCAACAAACAAAACGCACATTGTTGAGAATTGGTCCCAGTTTAAGACTCAATTAATCCAAAATTGAAATATATTATTTCTGGAGAATGCAGTTGAGATTCAATACCAATAATTTCATCGGTAATCCAGTGGTCTGAGATAAGATCTCAAAAAAAGACAGTAGGACTAGGGGGCACAGCCTCAAGATAAAGGGGAGGCGGTTTAGAACGGAGTTGAGGAGGAACTTCTTCACTCAAAGGGTGGTGAATCTCTGGAATTCTCTGCCCGTTGAAGGGGTGGAGGCTGCCTCGCTAAATATTTTTAAGAAGCGGGTTGATGGGTTCTTGATAAGAGAGGGGATTAAGGGTTATGGGGAGAGGGCGGGAAAGTGGAACTGAGCCATGACAGATCAGCCATGATCTTATTGAATGGCGGGGCAGGCTCGAAGGGCTAGATGGCCTACTCCTGCTCCTATTTCTTATGTTCTTATGTAAGATTCATAGGAATAGGATCTTTACACATTTGGAATAAAATGGTCTTGTTAGCAACAGACAGCATGGTTTTGTACAAGGGAGGTCAGTCTCATTAAGTTAACTAAGCTTTTTGAGGTGGTGACCAAAATGATTGGTGAGGGAAGGGCTGTGGATATTGTCTACATGGACTTCAGTAAGGCATTTGACAAGGTCCCTCATAACAGGCTGGTGTAAAAGATTAAATCTCATGGGATCGGGGTGAACGATTCAGAACTGGCTTAACTATAGAAAACAGAGGGTAGCAGTGGAAGGGTATTTTTCTGAATGGAGATCTGTAACTACCGGTGTTCCATGGGGATCAGTGCTAGGACCTCTGCTGTTTGTAATATGTATAAATAACTTGGAAGAAAATGTAGCTGGTCTGATTAGCAAGTTTCTGGATGATACTAAAATTGGCTGAGTTGCAGAAGGTTGTCAGAGAATACAGTAGGACATAGATAGATTGGAAAATTGGGCAGAGAAATGGCAGGTAAGATTTAGTCCAGACAAATACAAGGTGATGCATTTTGGCAGATCCAATTCAGGTGGGAGCTACAAAATAAGTGGCAGAATCTTCAGGAACACAGTCACACAGAGATCTGCAAATACGAGTCCACAGATCCTAAAAAGTGGCAGCACAGGTGGAAAAGGTGGATAGGAAAGCATATGACATGCATGCCTTCATCAGACAGGGCACTGAGTACAAAAATTGGCAAATTATGTTACAGTTATATAAAAGGTTGGTTAGGCTACATTTGTCCAATTCTGGCCACCACACTGCCAGAAGGATGTGGAGGCTTTGGAGAGAGTACAGAAAAGGTTTAGCAGGATGTTGCCTGTATGGAGAGTATTAGCTACAAGGAGAGATGGAATAAACTGGGATTGCTCTCCCTGGAAACTTGGAAACTGGGGGGTGGGTAACCTGATAAAAGTTTATAAAATTATGAGGGGTATGGTTAGGATGAACAGTTGGAAGCTGTTCCCACGGCAGAACTGACAATTACAAGGGGGCACAAGTTCAAGATAAAGGTAGGGGGGGAGGGAGAAGGTTCAGTGGAGATGTGCAGGGGAAGTTTTTTTTTACAGAGGGTGGTGATTGAGGCAAATACATTAGCGACATTTAAGGCTTATCTGGATAGACATATGAACAGGTGGGGAATAGAGGGATACAAGCTGTTGGTCGAGATAGAACACTGATCGGTGCAGGTTTGGAGGGCCAAAGGGCTTGTTCCTGTGCTGTACTGTTCTTTGTAAAAACAGCTGCAGATTTAAAACTTGTTTTTGATATTGATATATTGACTACAATGTCACTGATATTTCCAACAAATTACCCTTGACTCAAGTCTTTTCATTCTGCATACAATGTTCCATATAAAGTTAAAAATCAGTCTCAGTTGATTAGTCTACTTCCAAAAAGCTTATTTCAAAAATAGAATAAAATCCTTGTCATTTGTCCATAATTAGTGCTGCAAAGACAAGAATTTGAACAGAAATAAGCTGTCAAAGTGATATTCAGAGCTCCCATTATGCTCAACAAAAAGGGTAAACTGCAAATGACTTTCTGCATAATGGAAAGGCGATGGCCGAGTGGTATTATCGCTAGACTATTAATCTAGAAACTCAGCTAAAGTTTTGGGGGACCTGGGTTTGAATCCCACCACGGCAGATAGTGAAATTTTAGCTCAATCAAAAAAAAAATCACTGCTGTTGCAGTTTTAGGTTTGTGCAAAATATGCCCTACAAAATCACTTTTTATTAATATCTTCATTTTATCTAAATAAATAAAACCTAAAGAACCTAGTTGAAGAAATAAAGCATAGGATGCAGATTAGCTTCTGCAACTTTCCTAATAAAATTTTTAAAAAGCACCAAAGTAGTAGAGTGCTAGTTAATCTAAAATGGACTATTAGGCCACAAAGAGAAATCTTTTCATATCCAACCTCTGGAAAATAAGATTACAATATAGTCAAAAATATTTTTATTAATTTAAATTTACTTTTCATAAATTTAGATTATGTGAAAATTAAACAGGTGATTAACCATTTTGACACATCTGGCAGGAATGAAATTAAGGACACTGGTGACATTCAAAATACAGTTGGCTGCTAGGCTGAGGAAGCAGGAACACGAGACAGACAAGCCTCCATCAGCTAAATGGCATTTGCTGCTCTCTTATTTTGTCTTGTATGTTCTCAATGTCATTTATGGTACAAAAGAAAACAACATCAGTAGCACTAAATAACAGACAGCTAATTTACTGCAGCTTGGAAACCATGGGATTGTATTTGTTTCTTGAAACAGATACTCACCCTCTCCTTCATGCGAGATACAATGTAACCCAAATATCTGCCCATAGCTTGCTTGGTTGTGTTCTTCTTTTTCATGCTCTATTACGATAATAGTTATATTAGTAAAGTACTGCTTACTGAACAATATACTGCAACAATTAGCAAAGTAACTCAGATGTTCAATTTCCATCAACTCAAAACGCACATGCAACCGATTTCACGTGGCAGTCACTATTTGATTCATAGCATTAACAGGTGGTCTTTTAAACAAACTACATAATTGAATCTGAAAACAGGTGTGCCAGAAACTATTATCTAGGATAATAAAAATACCGAACAGTGATCAAGTACTAAGAAAGCAATCTAGTATTTAGTCATTACATCCATTTCAAGGCTCCGCTTTGAAATGGGCTGCAAACATACATAGAGGGTTCCAAAGGGATCAGGCAATAATAAGGTTATCCAAAATACTGCTGTTACATCTATTCCAAACCAAATCATATTCGCCCATCATCGCTTTGTTCCACTAATCTACACTGGCTACCTGTATTCATACCCCACTGATTTTAAAGTTGTACCCTTGTATCAAAATTTCTTTATGGCTTCACTCTTCTCTGACTCTATAGGGCTTTTCCAGTCTTACTACACTCCCAAGAGTATTCCTCCAGCTCTGGCTTCTTGCACATTATGTGGAGATGCTGGCGTTGGACTGGGGTAACACAGTAAGACATCTCACAACACCAGGTTAAATTCCAACAAGTTTATTTGATAGTAAACCCACAAGCTTTCGGAACCCTGTTCCTTCGATAGGTGATGGGACTTACCTGACTAAGGAACAGTGTTCTGAAAGGTTGTGGGTTTACTATCAAATAAACTTGTTGGACTTTAACCTGGTGCTGAGAGACTTCTTGCACATTCCCATCATTCAACCACTGATGGCTGTATCTTAACCACTTGGGCTCGATATACTGAAATCTCTCACTAAACTTCTGTTGCTCCACTTCCTCCTCATTGTGCATGAGTCGCAAAAACCCAGCTTGCAGGTGCAGCAGGTGGTCAGGAAGGCAAATGGGATGCTGGCCTTCATAGCGAGGGGGATTGAATATAAAAGTAGGGAGGTCTTGCTGTGGCTGTATAGGGCATTGGTGAGGCCGCAGCTGGAGTAGTGTGTGCAGTTTTGGGCGCCATACTTACGCAAGGATATTTTGGCCTTGGAGGGAGTGCAGAGAAGGTTTACTAGGCTGATGCCGGAGTTGAGGGGGTTGAGCTATGAGGAAAGGTTGAATAAACTAGGCTTGTACTCGTTAGAGTTTAGAAGAATGAGGGGAGATCACATTGAGACATATATGATGATGAATGGGATGGATAGGATAGAGGTGGAGAGACTCTTCCCACTCAGAAAGGACAGTAGGACTAGGGGTCACAGCCTCAAGATAAAGGGGGGGACGGTTTAGAACGGAGTTGAGGAAGAACTTCTTCACTCAAAGGGTGGTGAATCTCTGGAATTCTCTGCCCGTTGAAGTGGTGGAGGCTGCCTCGCTAAATAATTTTAAGACGCGGGTTGATGGGTTTTTGATAAGAGAGGGGATTAAGGGTTATGGGGAGAGGGCGGGAATGTGGAACTGAGCCACGACAGATCAGCCATGATCTTATTGAATGGCGGGGCAGGCTCGAAGGGCCAGATGGCCTACTCCTGCTCCTAATTCTTATGTTCTTATGTTCAAGACCTTCCTTATGTAACATTCAATCCAAACATTTAGTCACCAACCACCCCACCCACCTCCACCAAACTACTGATATTTTGTTCAATTACCGTTTCTCTGAAACAACTCTTAAGGTGCTGAGTGGAGTTATTACTATTACCCATAGGAATCAAGTTTCAGTTGTGAAAAGTAACAATGGACAATGGTGTGATGCTCTCCGTTCTAATGTAAATAGATCTCGCATTACAATGGTCACCATGACGCAGCAGAAAATGCTTTGTGAAAGAGAGTAATGCAATGCCAAACAACATAATTATTTCAAAACAAAAACAAAATGAACGATTTTGAAAGAATCAGAAAACCATCAGTTAAAATGAAACAGTCAAAAAGGGAAATATGACATGGATATGTGATGGGTAATTCTTCTGGGGACACCTAATAGGGTCTACTTCCTGCACTATTAAAAGTGTCCTTTACAAAAGTGGAATAAAAAATGTATGAGGGTTCAAAGCAAACTCTAGGTTTTCTGTTGCTTCAGTGACTTGATAATGATGTTTAAGAGCTGCCGACATTTCAAACCTGTCATTTATAAAGTTTTTGGTTCCCTTTACAGTTAAGATGGAGATCTCAATTTCTCTGGCTAGGCTTTAGTTATGATGTGGAGATGTCAGCGTTGGACTGGGGTAAGCACAGTAAGAAGTCCAACAGGTTTATTTGGTTTATTAGTTTGTTGTAAAAACACATTCAATGTGTTTTTTAATTTCTTGAAGTTTTTCCACTATAACATGTGGGCCATTAAGCATCACCTTGTATCTAACAAAAAGAATAAGTTAATTATCTCTTTTCAGCAATATAATTCTTTTTTCCATAAAAAGAATCCACTGTTCAAGAAGTAACTTTCGAAACATGTCTTTGTTTTTTTCTCATTCATGGGATGTGCGCATCACTAGTTGGGCCAGCATATATTGCCCATTCCCAATTTCCCTTCAACTGAGTGACTTATTAGGCCATTTAAAGTTTAAAATTTATTCGTTAGTAATACAAGTACGCTTACATTAACGCTGCAATGAAGTTACATCCCCCTAATCGCCACACTCTGGCACTTGTTCAAGTAGGCTGAGGGAGACTTTAACATGGCCAACGCACCTAACCAGCATGTCTTTCGGACTGTGGGAAGAAATCGAAGCGTCCAGTTTCTTCCCACACATGCATGGGAGAACATGCAGACTCCACACAGACCCAAGCCAGGAATCAAACTCAGGTTCCTAGTGCTATGAGGCAGCAGTGCTAACCACTGTGCCAGCCTTCGAAGGAGATTTAAGAGTGGTAGGGGTTTACAGCATGAAAACAGGCCCTTCAGCCCAACTTGTCCATGCCACCCATTTTTTTTGAAACCCCAAAGCTAACTCAATTGCCTGCATTTGGCCCATATCCCTCTATACCCATCATACCCATGTAACGATCTAAATGCTTTTAAAAAGACAAAATTGTACCCGCCTCTACTACTACCACCTCTGACAGCTTGTTCCAGACACTCACCACCCTCTGAAAAAAATGCCCATCTGGACACTTTTGTATCTCTCCCCTCTCAACTTAAACCTATGCCCTCTAGTTTTAGACTCCCCTACTTTTGGGAAAAGATATTGACTATCTAACTGATTTGTGCCCCTCATTATTTTATAGATCTCTATAAGATCACCCTTTAGCCTCCTACGTGCCAAAGAAAAAAGTCCCAGTCTATCCAGCCTCTCCCTATTGCTCAATCCATCAAGTCCCCATAGCATCCTAGTAAAATTCTTCTGCACTCTTTCTAGTTTAATAATATCTTTTCTATAATAGGGTGACCAGAATTGCACACAGTATTCCAAGTGTGGCCTTACCAATGTCTTGTACAACTTCAACAAGGCATTCCAACTCCTGTATTCAATGTTCTGACCGATAAAACAAGCATGTTGAATGCCTTCTTTACTACCCTGTCCACCTGTGACTCCACTTTCAAGGAGCTATGAACATGTACCCCTACATCTCTTTGTTCTGTAACTCTCCCCAACGCCCAACCATTAACTGAGTAAGTCCAGCCCTGGTTCAATCTACCAAAATTTATCACCTTGCATTTGTCTAAATTAAACTCCATCTGCCATTCGTCAGCCCACTGGCCCAATTGATCAAGATCCCATTGCAATTGGAGATAACTTTCACCATCCACTATGCCACCAATCTTAATGTAATCTGCAAACTTACTAACTATGCCTCCTGTATTCTCATCCAAATCATTAATATAAATGACAAATATCAGTGGACCCAGCACTGATCACACGGGCCTCCAGTTTGAAAAACAACCCTCAACAACCAGCCTCCAGCTTCTGTCAAGAAGCCAATTTTGTATCCATTGTATCACGCTGAATCCCGTGAGGTTTAACTTTATGCAACAACCTACCATGTGGTACCTTGTCAAAGGCCTTGCTAAAGTCCACGTAGACAACAACAACTGCACTGCCCTCATCTACCTTCTTGGTTACCCCTTCAAAAAACTCAATCAAATTTGTGAGACATGATTTTCCACTCTTAAAGCCATATTGACTGTCCCTAATCAGTACTTGTGACTCTAAATGCCTGTAGATCGTTGTCTCTCAAAATACCTTCCAACAACTTACCCACCACAGGTGAGGCTCACTGGCCTGTAGTTCCCAGGCTTCTCCCTGCAGCCCTTTTTAAACAAAGTTACAACATTTGCCACTCTCCAATCTTCAGCACTCTCCCATGACTACCGATGATTCAAATATCTTGGCTAGGGGACCTGCGATTTCCTCCCTAGCCTCCCACAATGTCCTGGGATACACCATCAGGTCCTGAGGATTTATCTACCTTGTTGCGCTTTAAGACTTTCAATACCTCCTTCTCTGTAATATATACATTCCTCAAGACATCACTATTTATTTCCCCAAGTTCCCTAACATTGGTGCTTTTCTCAACAGTAAATACTGATGAGAAATTTTCATTTAGGATCTCGCACATCTCTTGTGGATCCATACATAGATGACCTTGTTGATCCTTAAAAGGCCCTACTCTTTTTCCCTTGTTACTCTTTTGCCCTTTATGTATTTGTCGAAGCTCTTTGGATTCTCCTTTGCCTCGTCTGCCAAAACAATCTCATGTCCCCTTTTTGCCCTCCTGATTTCTCTCTTAACTCAACTCCTACACCCTCTATACTCTTTAAGGGATTCACTTGATCCCAGCTGCCTATGCATGTCATGTGCCTCTTTCTTCTTCTTGACCAGTGCCTCAATGTCCCGAGTCATCCAGGGTCTGTGTGGATTTCCTCCGGGTGCTCCGGTTTCCTCCCAGTCTGAAAGACGTTCTGGTTTGGTGCATTGATCAAAATAAGAACCGGGCTGTGGCGACTAGGGAAATTTCACAATAACTTCATTGCAGTGTTAATGCAAACCTCACTTGTGACTAATAGATAAACTCAAAAAAAAACTTCTCACCCCTATTTGTTTGAAATAATTATATTGTGCTCAATGACCTAATTGGTGCCCAGTCTAGCAACACCTTGATTTTTAAACCATCAAATTAAGGATGTTATCCTTAAAGAAAGTGACAGAACTATAGAAACTGAAGCACTGAATTTGTCATATCATAGAACATATGCCTATAACGTGGCCTTTAGCCACCCCGTTAGCACTGATTTCACATGTAATATTTCCAACTGGATCTGCAAATCAAGATCTGCATTAATATCATATATGAGATGACGCCAACCAAGATGGTGAATAATTGGTCTCCACCTTTATATGAACAACCATATAAACATGGAGCAGGAGAAGATCATTTGACCTCTCCAGCCTGCTCCACCATGGCTAATCTGGTAGCATTTAACTCAAATCTGCACCCCATCTACTCTTGAAAAATCTGCCATCCTCTTATCTGAAGCGACAGGAGAAATCATCTTAAGTAGCAAAACATGTCAAGGTGCTTCATCAGAGTACGATGAAAAATATGGCACCAAAGAGGACAGTAAAGGCATAGGTTTAAACAAGGGCTATAAAAGGCGATAAAAGAAATGAAGGGGGTATTCCAGGGCTTAGGGCCTAAGTAGCCCTAAGTCAAGGATGGAGTGATGAAAACAAGGGATGCACAAGCGGGATAAATTGGAAGTGAACAGAAGTGGTTTCAGAGATAGAGAGGAGTGAGGCCACAGAGATATTTGAAAACATGAATGAGAACATGAAAACCCAGGTGCTCCCAAAATGACAGCCAATGCTGGCCAGTGAATACAGAGGTAATGAGATTTAGAGTTAGAATACAGGCAGCAGCAGATTGGAGGGGCTCAGGTTTTCGTAGGGTAGACCAGGAGAAGATTGGCGTAGTTCTGACTAAAGAGAACATGCATTGCAGCAATAAATGGTGAGTTGGGCAACAAGTTGCAATATGAATCTTGATGAAGGAATAGATGGGTGCTTTGAAGTCAATCTCAGGATCAAACATGACACCAAGATTGTGAACGGATTGAAGAAGCCTCAGCCAGCTGCCAAGGAGCAAGATGGAGTCAAATGCTAGGAAATGAAGATTGTGCCAAGAGCGAAACATTTGGTCTTTGCTCTTCCCAATACATAGTTGGAGGAACATTTTGCTCATCTAGTACTTCATATCAAACAAGCAGTGCAATAAGTCAAGTGAGTTCTGCACGAGCCTGGTTGAGTTCTTTGAAAATGTGATTAAACACATTGACGAAGGAAGAGCAGTAGATGTGGTTTATATGGACTTCAGTAAGGCATTTGACAAGGTCCGCCATGCAAGACTTCTTGAGAAAGACAGAGGGCATGGTATTCAAGGGGCAGTTACCTTGTGGATCCAGAACTGGCTTGCCCGCAGAAGGCAGAGAGTGGTGGTAGATGGGTCTTTTTCTGCATGGAGGTTGGTCACCAGTGGAGTGCCCCAGGGATCTGTTCTAGGACCCTTGCTGTTTGTAATTTTCGTAAATGACCTGGATGAGGAAGTGGAGGGATGGGTTGGTAAGTTTGCCGATGACACGAAGGTTGGTGGTATTGTGGACAGTTTGGAGGGACGTCATGGACAGTTTGGAGGCAGCATGACATAGATAGGATGCAAGACTGGGCGGAGAAGTGTCAGATGGACTTCAACCCAGATAAATGTGTCGTGGTCCATTTTGGCAGGTCAAATGAGATGAAGGAATATAATATCAAGGGTAAGACTCTTAGCAGTGTAGAGGATCAGAAGGACCTTGGGGTCCGGGTCCATAGGACTCTTAAATCGGCCTCGCAGATAGAGGATGTGGCTAAGAAGGTGTATGGTGTACTGGCCTTCATCAATCAAGGGATTGAGTTTAGGGGTCAGGAAATAATGCTGCAGCTTTATAAGGCCCTTGTCAGACCCCACTTGGAGTACTGTGCTCAGTTCTGGCTGCCTCATTACAGGAGGGATGTGGAAACTATTTAAAGGGTGCAGAGGAGATTTACAAGGATGTTGCCTGGATTGGGTGGCATGCCTTATCAGGATAGGCTGAGGGAGCTCGGTCTTTTCTCCTTGGAGATGAATGATGAGAGGTGACCTGACAGAGATGTATAAGATGTTGAGAAGTATTGATCGGGTGGATTCTGAGGCTTTTCCCCAGGGCTGAAATGGTTGCTACGAGAGGACACAGGTTTACGGTGATGGGGAGTAGGTATAGAGGAGATGTCAGGGGTAAGTTTTTCACTCAGAGGGTGGTGGGTGAGTGGAATCAGCTGCCATCGGTGGTGGTGGAGGCAAATTCGATAGGGTCTTTTAAGAGACTTCTGGATGACTACATGGAACTTAATAGGATTGAGGGTTATAGGTAAACCTAGCAGGTAGAGATATGATCGGCGCAACATGTGGACCGAAGGGCCTGTTTGTGCTGTAGTTTTTTTATGTTCTAACAGAGGTCAAGACAGGTGCTGGTAAAGCTGGATTTAAGCCACAAATACATGGAAACTGATTTTAGATGATATTGTAGGTTTCATCTTCTTTGCTAATTTAATTTGTTATCTCTACTTTAGGAGGAATATTTTTACAACCAAAGGAGTATTCATTTATATGTAAAGTGGATTTCTTTTTCACTAAGTTACAGATCAGCTGTTTAGCCGGTTCCAACGTTTCTATCTTACCTTTGTCCGTTAATCCAAATATCTCATCAATTCTAATCTATTGTAGCCTCGAATGTCCATCTCTCTGATTTCCCACTGATCTTTCACCAGATCCTCTCCAATCACATCTCATTCTCATAATCCACAACCCATTCACACATAACTCATAATAAAACAACTCCTTCCCTGGTAGCCATGCCAGCTGACACTGCAAATTGGTCATGGTCAGGCAAAGTCCGCCCCATTAAAACCATGAGTACCACTCAAAATAGTACTTTTGTCAAAGACCAACCTCCCTTTTATTTAAGAAGTTCTTCCAGAACCACCTCATCAGCAACTGTCTGTTTAAATCTTTCCAATTACGTTTCCACCCTTCCAACTGCACTGTAACAGTTTTATCCAAAGTCACAACGACCTTCTATGGGATGCATTATTTGGCCTCAATAAATCTGCAGTCTCGAATGAGGTTGACCGCACATTTCTGCCACAAACACTTACCATCAATTTCATCCTTCTCTCTGGGTAACCTGTTTGACCCTCAGATGAGTTTCATATCATACATCTTTGTTACAAAGAACAGGCACTTCCATCACCAAAATATCACCCACTGTGGTCTCTTCCTGAATAAAACCCTCACCTATGCTTTGGTAATTTGCACGACTCATCCAAAGCTTTCAAATACAGTCCGCCATCCTCCACAAGCATCAGATCATCTGAAACTCGGCTCTGTATCTTACCCTGTCACATGTTCTGCTCACTCATCACTTTGGTCCCAGTTATTTAGAATGGGGTGCCATCTCAATGTCAAATTGATAATCCATATCCTAAGGTTTAATTCCATTCAGTCACAAACCCCATCTCTCTACATGCTTCCCACCAAATTCCACATTCTTCAAACTCCAATTTCTTCTGTATCCTCCATTTAATTCCATACAGTCTTCAACAACCTAGGCTCCATACTGTTGATTTCTCTACAAACATTGTTAACTCTTCACCACCTTCTTTTTGAAGACCCTCCCTAAAAAATCTGTCCAATCATATTTTTGGTCACCTCTTCTAATCTCTCTCTTTGCTAGGCATCCTCTCCTCCCACCATCTGTTTAATGCCTCTGTGAAATATCTTTGCACATTTTCTATGTTGAAAGTGCTAAAATTCGAGTCATAGAGTCTTGCAGTGCAGAAAAGGCCCTTCAACTCATCGAGTCTGCACCAACAATAACTTCCATTTAAAGGTGCACTAATTCCATTTTCCAGCACTCATCTAATATCCTTGAGCATTATGATGTTTCAAGTGCTCATCCAAATATTTCTTAAAGGTTGTAAGATTTCCAGCCTTCACTACCTTCCCAGGCAATGCATTCCTGAATCCCACCACCCTCTGAGTGAAACTTCTCTTTCACAAGCTCCCTCTGAATTTCCTCCCTTTGCCCTATGTCCATTCATGATTGACCCCTCAATCAAGGGGAACAACTAATTCCTAGTCACGCTATCTATACCCCTCATACCTTATACACCTCAATCATGTCTCCCCTCAGCCTTCCATGCTCTAGAGAAAACAATCCAAGCCTATCTGGTCTCCCTTACAGCTCAAATACTCCATCTAGTTGTTGGAACTTTGATGATTATAGAACATAGAACACTACAGCACAAACAGGCCCTTCGGCCCACGAGTTGCGCCAATCACATCAACACCTACCAATCCATAGACCTATCTATAACCCCCAATCCCATTAAATCCCATGTACTCATCCAGAAGTCTTTTAAAAGACCCCAGCGAGTTCGCCTCCACCACCACTGACGGCAGCCGTGATTATGTGAAAGCATCAACTCCTATCTTTGTGAGACATTCTCTTCACTACTTTATAGTTTCATTTGGCTTGGATCTGCAGAGCTCTGGAGCAAGAAATGCAGTTTTGCTGCAGCCTGCCAAACCATAAACCATCACTAGATGGAGACCAAGTCTGTAGAACACAAACTGCCAAAAAGCAGAGCTAAGCTTTAGAATTACTGTTACCTACAATATTACAAACTTTTTAAAAAATTGCACCCTGTGAGAGAGGGAGAAAGTGATGTTTAAATAACCATCTAGATATATGAAAACAATTGATTTCTGACACCACAACTATGAGCAGAAAGAAGTCCCACAACACCAGCTTAAAGTCCAACAAGATCTTCACGTGTGCAGAGCTCGTTATCAGTTTCTGCTCAGCGATTCTGATAGCCAAGTTCCTCACACATGAGGACGGCCTCAACCAGAATCTTGGGTTCATGTCACACTATCTGTAACCCCACAACTTGCCTGGGCTTGCAAAATCTCACTAACTGTCCTGATTGGAGACAATACACATCTCTTTAACCTGTGCTTAACTCTTTCTCCATTCACACTGTCTGTACCTTTAAGACTTGATTACCTGTAAAGACTCACATTCCAATCATTATCTTGTAAATTGAGTTTGTGTCTTTAAATCCCCTGTTTGTGAACACAACTCCCACTCACCTGATGAAGGAGCAGCACCCAGAAACTTTGTGGCTTGTGCTACCAAATAAACCTGTTGTTTAGAGACTTCTTACTGTGCTTACCCCAGTGCAACATCGGCATCTCCGCATGATGAGTCTAACTACCGGAGAGTTTTCCTCCTGATTTTCATTGATTCCAGTTTTGAGAGATCATTGATGTCACGCTTGACTAAAAGTTGCCTTGATATCTAAAGCAGTCATTCTCACCTACCTCTAGAGTTCAGCTCTTCTGTCCATGTTTGAACGAAGGCTATAACAAGGTCAGGAGCTGAGCGGCCTAGTAGAGCCCAAACCGAGTGCCAGTGAGCAAGTTATTGCTGAGTACGTGCTAATGATCGAGAGTAAATGGAGGGGGCGGTAATTGGCTGCGTTTTATTTGTCCTGCTTCTTGTGTGCAGGACATATCTGGGCAATTTTTCACATTGCCCAGCAGATGCCAGTGTTGTAGCTGTACGGGAAAAGCTTGGCTAAGGGCACAGAAAGTTTTGGAGCACAAGTCTTCAGTATGATTAGCTGGTGCGTTGTTAGGGCCTATAATTTCTACTGGTATCATCAAATTTTTCCATCAGGTGTACTCAATCAGTCTAAAAATGGGCAACTTTGAGAATAAGTATTCCTTCAGCAACACCACACCATCCTAGCTCCTCATCCCCACTATGGCTGGGGATTCAAGCTCGTGCTCTAGGTTAAACATAATAAACATAAAAAATGATAATGTAGGAAACCGGTGATCTAGTGGTATTATCGCTGGACTATTGAGAAACTCAGCTAACGTTCTGGGGAGCTGGGTTCGAATCCCACCAAGGCAGATGGTGGAATTTGAATTCAATAAAAATATATGAAATTAATAATCTAGTGATGACCATGAAACCACTGTCAATTGTCAGAAAAGCCCATCTGGTTCACTAATGTCCTTTAGGGAAAGAAATCTGCCATTCTTACCTAGTCTGGCCTACATGCGACTCCAGAGCCACTGCAATGTGGTTTACTCGCAACTGCCCTCAGGCAACTCGGGATGGGCAATAAATGCTGGCCAGCCAGCAATGCCCGTGTCCCACAAATGAATTTTTAAAATGTAGCACATATTTGAACTGTGCAATTTTATATACATTTTTACAATCCTAAAGACCATCTCTTATCATCATGTAACATTTGTTTAGATAAATTTGCGTTTTAAACATGTGAAAGTTATCAACTGTACTCACCTTGCACACTTGACATTGCCAATGTGAACTGCTGTCTTGTGGCCTAAATTCATCAGGGAGACATTTTGGATGATAAACACGGAAGCAGGAATCACAGGTTAGGACCTCACCTGCCATGTGACACTCCATGCAATACCAGTCATGGCTTTCTACATTCCAATCCTACAATGGAAAGAAACATAAATGTGTAATCTACAGTCACCAAGCTAATTCTTTGTATTTTAATAATGAATAGCAGCACATTTGGGTAACAGGGTAGAAGCCAGTGGTAAAATAGTTAGGCGCAGCCTTAAAATGATCAACATTACACTTTGAAAATAGCTTGCTATATGTGACAACCACCAACCTCACTGGAATGTAACATTTTAGACTGTCACTATGGAAGTACACAGATGCTGAAACTACAAACCGTTATCAATGTGTTAGTACTGAAATGATTATGTGGTTCCTGAGTTGGGACTGAAGTTCATCTTCTTCAAGCATACTTCCATTTTTCCTAAGCTCTTATCCTAAGTACTTGCTGGGCAATCTGACAAAATTCAATTCATGAATTGTTCTGATTTTCACCAGTAAGTGACAATAAAATTACTGTAAAAGTAGCAAACCTGATTACTGGATATTTAAAACACTTATTCTGAAAGTGAATTGCTAACATGTAGTTTTTGAAGAGAGGCAAGGGGTCAACTAAAAATCCAGTACCCAAGAACAAGTAGCAAGTGACACCAAACTCATTATTTCCTATCTGTTGACCAAGCTCTGTGCACACATGCAAATACTATGCTGGCTTCCAGGTGTCACCTGTTAGGAGTCAGCTTCCGGATTATCTCATGACCCTTCATTAAAATGGAAAGTTTACAAAGTTCCCAAAAAATTCAATGCAGGCAAGGACAGCTTTTGAAACCAGTGTTGTAACAAGCTGTAGTTATACTGCACCAAATGGTATGCAACTAAATTCCTGGGGTGGGTTCATAATGCTATGCTATGAGTCAGGTCAGCATAAGGAAACTGCTTCTTACTGGTCTGCGGGATGACTGGCTTCACTATAGAAAAATTACTCACTATACACTAACTAGTTCAATAATATTCTTTCAAGCAATTTTATTACCAGAAGGTTGGAAACATTGCCGTAGGGCAGGATCAGTAAAAAAATGCATACTGTTTAGTCTGCAACCCTGTAGTGCAATTTAACCTGCACCAAAATGATTCGATTATCTTTTGTTGCTTTTGAGAGAGAATTTTCCCAATGATTTTTTTTCTTAAAATTATGTTGCTGGCAGAAACATAAAAGCCAAATATGAAACTATTTGACAATTTGCCAAGCAGGCATTTTCTTTGCCAGTGCTGGGAGCAATAGCTGGGAATTCTACCCAAGCTGCAAGTAGTTGAATAACATAATAAATTGGAATGCTCTGCTACAAATCAAGGGACTTGTGCCCATTATGTTGATATTCTATCTCATCCATTTGGGCATGTTTTAAAGCAATAATTTACAAGAAAATATTTGATCTTATGTCCAATAACTAAACAATTGGCATTGTCACCAAGTCCGCTCGTTGTTAACGCTGCTTGCTACTTATCCAAAACATTGCAGAAGCAGTAAACCCTCAAAGTGCCCAGCAATGATTACCCGTTAAGTAGCAAATTACATTATTACCATGGGTCATACTGCATCCTAGTACCCACCGAGATAAACATTATACCACAAATGCTTGCAGGCCTCTTCCATATTGCATCCTTTTAAAGCTGAAAGAAAATATCAGCAAAAAGCAAACAAAATGGACTTGGGAAAGCAGTGATAAAACGTCATGCAATTTTTAAACCCTATCAGTGTCAAACAACTTCTTACTTGAAGCTAAAGGTAACTGGGGCTAAACTATATTTAAAGCTGCAGTATACTACAAGATAAATTTTGGCAAAAAGGTGTTTTTTTTAAAAAAGATCAAGGAAACATTTAAAGAGCTAAAAGTACTTCACATTTTGTTAGAAGTTGAATTCAGGCCCATTATTTCTAAGTGGTCAATTGTAACATGATGTACATTTTAGAAGTTGTCTTGAACACTGAAAACCGTGAGTTTCCATGGATGTGCCTACAGCACTAGTAACCAATCTTTCAGGCTTACTTGGGTTGTAAAATCACATACGACAGCACAGGATGATGCACTTCAGATGACCTAAAGAGAGTAGGCACAGTCTAAGTAAACATTCAAAACTATTTCTCTGTGTTACCGTACTTGCTGATTTTACACCAGATCATTGTTTGATAAGTCATGCTCCTCCAGTGGAGGATTCTTAACCACATAGTTATACTGTAATATAATGCAGCTTGAGGAGGTTCTGACAGCAACTAAACAGAACTGCATGCGTCAGTCATAAATAATTGCAATGCTTACAATCTCATCCCCTGGTAGCCAATATCCTTCCTGCTCGATGCCTGCCTTTGAACCCTTGCAACCCACAGTCAGTGTTTCGACAATCAGGCCATCTTTAACTGCAAGGCCCAGCTGCCTATTGGTGTCCTTTGGATGCATACTATGAAGACGAGACATGAACCTAAAAGAGAAACCACAGATCACCACAATCAAATCACTACTGCCAAATCATACAATATCTATTTTTTAAAATTATTAATTTAGAATTACAACTTTCAACAGAAATTTACCTATTTGTTTCTCAATATTCTGCAGATGAAACTTTCCATTGCCTAGTTGGTAATATGGCAGAAAACAAAGTAACAAATACACACATCACCAAACTGCAAAGTAAAATAGAAGTAATTTCCAGACATTGCAACTGTAACTTAAGGGCTTTGCAAATGTCAAAGGAAGAACATTAAATAAGATACAATTAATTCAGTGCCAGTGTTTCTCATAATGGTTGCAATGAACAGCTTTGGTGAAAACGTTGCTGAAACAGGAATTATTCAGAGATTATTATTAGTTGCTTATATTTCGATTTTGTTTCTCAGTTAATACTAGCATTACCATAATTATTAGGGGGTTAGTGTAAAATTGAATTTGAAAACCAACTATGGACAGGGACCATATGTAACTGCAGCACCAAATTAACTACACTTTTCTGCCTGCCCTTCATAACAGTAACTGCCTTGTCGATCTAAAATTTATCTAATTCAGCCTTGAATATATTCAGTGAGAGCCTTTACTGCACTCTGGAAGGGAATTCTGCAGGTTAATGATCCTCAAGGGAAAAAAATTCTCTTCTTCTGTCTTAAATGGGAGACTCCTAATTTTTAAACTGCATCCCCTAGTTCTAGACTTTCTAAAAAGGAAACTTCTTCTCAGCATCCACCCTCAGTTTCCACCAAATTGACACTATTTCTTCCCTGAATCTGACTGAGTAGGGTCCCATTCGTAGACATGCAGGGTAGAATAGGTGTAGGGTGATGCGGCGGCGCGGGCTCGTTGGGCCGAAGGGCCTGTTTCCCGTGCTGGATTGTTCTTTGTTCTTTGTTTGTTCTCTCAAGCCCCCTTAATCATATAAGTTTCAAAAAGATCACCTATTCTTCTAAACACCAGTGACTATAGGCACAACCCTGTTTAACTTTTCCTCAGAAGATACCTTCATGTCTGGAACCAACCTAGTGAACCTTCTTGGAATTTGTTTCTAATACGATTATATCCTTTCTTAAATAAGGAGACAAAAACCAAGGTCTCGCAGAGCTTAGCAATATTTCCCTACTTTCATACTAGATTCCTCTTGCCACAAATGCCAACATTCCATTTGTCTTCCTAATCACTTGCTATACCTGCATACTAATTTTGTGTGATTTATGTAACAGGCAATCCAGATTCCTCTGTAGAGTTAGGCAGTCTCTCTCCATTCAGATAATTACTGCTTTTCTAATCATTCCGCCAGTGATTAAGTTCACATTATACATCCGCTGTCAAATTTTTTCTAACACAAACCATCAAAATCCCTTTGTACGCTCTTTTTTGCTGGCCAGAATGGCAGGATCCTGTGACAGATTTACCTTGGATTATTAATTATGCACAGGCGCATTCCACTCTTGAATCAGCTGCTGGCTTGCTAGGGGATTCATCTGCCTGCCATCAGTTGTTGGTTCACAGATTCCAACATCGCATTTAAACATCAGCCCTAGACACTCATATCACTCTCTCCAACCCTCCTGTCTTCACCAGACCATGCAGGATGTCAGCAACCCACAAGGCGGCGGCTGGCAGCGCCAAGAAGAATTTCCTTCCCCACCCTCTCCAAGCCCATCAACTGCAAGTCATCCATCCCCCATTTAGATCTCTACCCACTGCACCTAGAATTGATGTACATCTCCATCCAGAAAATTATGAGGTATCCATCTCTTTGGCCAACTTGTTTGAGAACTTTTCACTCAGCCTCCTTGACGTCCAGTTTCTCTCCCCTCCATCTTCCCTCTGCCTTCCATTATCTGTCTTCTTCATCCACCTCCTTGCCTCTCTGCACCCCCCTTCCCCGCCCCAGCCACCCACCACTACCATCTTGCATAGCCTCTCCTTCCAAATTTCTCCCCTTGTCTTTATCAGGCCACTGGCTTCAGTTCACATGCCAGCCCTGGTTGAACTTCGGACCTTTGCTGCAGTACTTGCACGAGTCCTTCAGCAGTGCTGTCGAGATAGGCACTGGCGTGTGACGCCAGGGGGAAGGACACCCCTGTACTTCTCAACCTCAGGCACTCCACTGATCCGGCTCAGTGACACCAGAGGGCCCATGAGTCCAGTAGCATGGTGCCGTCCATGAAGACCAGTTCAGCATGGAGGCTGTCCACCCAGCACAGTGCTGATGTAGAGATGCCGGCGTTGGACTGGGGTAAACACAGCAAGAAGTCTTACAATACCAGGTTTAAGTCCAACCAGTTTATTTGATAGTAATCCCACAAGCTTTCGGAAACGGTGTTCCTTCATCAGATGACAAAGGAACACCGTTTCCAAAAGCTTGTGGGATTACTAACAGAGTGCTGAACAGCGCAGCACCAGAATGGCAGCAAGGCTTTGTTGCACTCACCTCAAAATTTCTTGTGAACCGAGAGCCACCTTGTGCCTATCACTTTTTAGCAATCAACTTTTAGACTGATGTAGTTTTCTGCTGGCATGACAAGAATTGAAGGCCTGACAGGACACCAGCATTCAGGAGTTGCAAATGACATTCACACTACCAGCTAGCAGGAAGACTGACCCACCATTGGGAGATTTACAACGTGATTTTATGCCAGTGGATTTCTGACCTTTTGGCTCCTATGAGATTTTCCGCTCCTGTGCCACGAAACCCGCTGCAAGTGGGATAGGAGAATTCCAGACAACTTACTTTCCTACCTTTATGCCATCAGTAAATTTAGCATCTGGTGTATTCACTCAAGTCATTATAGGCTGTAAATAGTTGAGGACCCAGCCATGTGGCACTCCACTCACTACAACCTGTCAAGCAGAAAATGATTCATTTTGCTTCCTATTAGCTAACCAATCCTTTATCCATGCTATCCCCAAACCATGAGCTCTTATTTTGTTTAGTAACCTTTGATGTAGCACCTTGTCAAATACCTAAAGCAAATCCAAGTACACCACATCCACAGGTTCCCCCTTATCCATCATGCTTGTTACTTCCTCAAAGAATAAGGTATAGAAAGGTATAACATTTTTAGCTCAGCCACAATTGGAGCAATGGTGTCCATTTCTGGCCACCATACTTTAGAAAGGGTGTGAAGGTATTAGAGAGGATGAGAGAAGTTGTGATAGTTTTCCTCGGAAAAGATCAAGAGGTGATTTGATAGGGGTGTTCAAAATTACAAGAAATCGGGACAGAATAGATAGACAGAAAGGGATCAAGAACTAGAGGATACCAATTTAAGGTGATTAGCAAAAGAAGCAATGGTAACAGAGAAAAATATTTTTTACACAACAAATGGTTAGGATTTAGAATACAATGCCTGAAGCCATGGAGATAGCAGATTTATTAAACACCTTCAAAAGGTAAATAGATAATAATCAGAAGAGGAAAAATTTGCAGGGATACAAGAAAAGGTCAGAGGCTGGTCTTACAAAGATCAAGCATGGATACAACCGGATGGTCTTCTTCTATGCTGTAATCATTTTATGATACTGAACAAAGTAAACATGATTTACCTTGGTACCTCATGCACAACATAGCAACTTAATTATTGTGTCACAATGTGTGCACTATGACTTCATTTTTATTCCAATGACTTCAGCAATGGCTCAGTGGCAGCATTTACACCTGAATCAAATCAACCTCCTCGCCAGAGACCTGAGCACATATCTGGATAATTATCTGAGTGCGGCATTGTGAAAGTGCTGCATGCTTTGGATGTGTTGCCTTTCACACAAGATGTTAATCCAGAAGTTAGTCCTCTCAGATGTCCTGGCAAATATTCATTCCTCAACCAAAACATCACTAAAATTGTTTATCTTACAGCTGTCAGTAGGAAACTGGCTGCCACGTTTCCTACGCTGTAACAGTGACTGCACTTTAAATGCACATCATTAGCTATGAAGAGCTTTGGGATGTCTTGAGGCCATGAAAGGTGCTACGTTCTTAAAAGCCAAGTGCTTTCTGTGAACTCTGCCATTAATAGAAAAACAAATTATTAGAAGAGAAATACACTTCAGCAGATAGAAGAATGTCAATAGGTGAACATAAATGGGCATGTTGGACTTGTGCTTGTTTAAAATATTTCTTCCTTACCATTGCCAACCTTCTTATATTTATTTATTGGATTATGTTAGGAGACTTTATAGGAAAAATGGAAGGGGAGGAATGCCTTTTGAAGAATGGACTTCAACTGGAAAGGTGATCTGGCATAGCTGAATGGACAAAAATAACTGGGAATTATCAAATCCCTATAAGTGCAGAAGGAGACCATTCAGCCCATCATGCCTGCACCCCCAACAATCCCCTCCGATCCCCATAACCCCTTGTTTTTACCCTGCAAGTCCCCCTGACACTAAGGGGCAAATTAGCATGGCCAATCGACCTAACCAGCACATCTTTGGATTGTAGGATGAAACTGGAACACCCAGAGGAAAGCCAAACAGACACGGGGAGAAAGTGCAAACTCCACAGTCACCCGAGGTCGAAACTCAACCCGAGTCCCCAATGCTGTGCATGCTAATCGCTGTGCTACTGTGCTGTTGGGAAGAATGACAAGTTTACTGAAAAAGCAGGTGGAAGCCAGAGAACACAAATCTAAGACAAGCCAGGAGTAGCAAAGAGAGTTCAGCCTTGAGCAACAATTTGGTTTGTGTTGAGGAGCTTCCTAAAAACAGATATAGCCATGTTTCTAGTTATGGAAGGAATTAGGGTTACTGTGGGGTGAATGCAATGTAAAAGATGCAAATTTGCCAAAATGCATTGGACTAGGAAATAAATTTTAAGTGTTTGTGGAAAGAAAATCTCAGGGGAAATAAGAATATGCAGGGCAATAAGAAAATGAAACAATTTGGGGGATTTGGGCATGGTTCACACTTCAGGTTCTTAGAATAAACAGATTTTGCTCCATATGTTGAACATGGAATCATACACTGCAGAAGAGGGCCTTCAGCCCATTGAGTATCCATTGGCAGCAATAAATACCTGATCTCCCAGATAATCCCATTTACCAGCACTTGGCCCATAACCTTAAATGCTATGCTGTGCCAAGTGTTCATCCAGGTACTTTTTAAAGGATGTGAAGCAACTTGCCACTCCCATCCTCCCCGGCCGAGCATTCCAGGCCGTTGCGAGCCTCTGGGTAAAACAGTTTTTCCTCACATCCCCTCTAAACTTTCTGCCCCTCACCTTGAATCCGTGTCCCTTCTGGTCCTTAAACTAAGGGAAACAGCTGCTCCTTATCCACGCCCCTCATAGTCTTGTACACCTCAATCACATTGTCCGTCTCTTAAGTCTTCTCTGCTCCAACAAAAACAACCCAAGCCAATCCACCCTCTCTTCATAACCAAAATGTTCCCTCCCAGACAGCATCCTGGTGAATTTCCTCTGCACCCCCTCAGTGCAATCACATCCTTCCTTTAATACAGTGGCCAGGCCTGCGCACACTACTCTAGCTACAGCCTCACTAAAGTTCTATACAACTCCAACATGACTTCCCTGCTTTTGTAATTTATGCCTCAGTTGATAAAGGCATGTATCCCATATGCCTTTTTCACCACTTTACTAACAAGCCCTCTTGACTTTAGAAATTTATGGTTAAACACACTAAGGTTCCTTTGTTCCACAGAACTTCCTAGTGTTCTACCATTCATTGAATACTTTCTTGTCAAATTACTCCTTCCAAAATGTATCACCTCGCACTTTTCATGGTTAAATTCCATCTGCTACTTATCTGCCCATTTGAACAACTGTCTATTTCTTCTTGTAGCCCAAGACACTCAGCTTCACTATTAACCTGGTCAATCTTTGTGTCGTTTGTAAGCTTATTAATTCAAACCCCACATTATCATCTTTGCCTTTTATATAAATGACGAATAATGGGGACCCAGCTGAGATCCCTGTTGTACCCCACTGGACACTGATTTCTAGTCACTAAAGCAGCCTTCTGTCATCACCCTCTGTCTCCTAAACTGAGCCCATTTTGAATCCATTGCATCAATTCACCCTGCATTCCACGTGCATTTGCATTCTTTACAAGTCTCCCATGTGGGATCTTGTCAAGGCTTTACTGAAATCCATATAAACTACGTCAACAAGAGAAATGCCAATCTAATGGAATTTAGTGGTGGGAAGGGAGGGGGCAAGGAGATGAGAATCTCCTTGGCGAAGGAGGCAAAAAGCTGCAGCATGCTACGGTGCAGAGGGACCTGGGGGTCCTTGTGCACGAGTCGCAAAAACCCAGTCTGCAGGTGCAGCAGGTGATCAAGAAGGTGAATGGAATCACAGAATCCCTATAGTGCAGAAAGAGGCCATTTGGCCCATCGAGTCTGCACCGACTACAATCCCACCTAGGCCCTACCCCATATCCCTACACATTTACCCGCTAATCCCTCTAACCTACGCATCTCAAGACACTAAGGGGCAACTTTAGCACAGCCAATCAACCCAACCAACCCAACCCGCACATCCCTGGACCGCGAGAGGAAACCGGAGCATCCGGAGGAAACCCACACAGACAAGTAATATATTATAAAAATGCTAAAAACATACAAAAAAGATCAAGGCAATAAAAAGTTCCTGGCAATGAAAGCCATGATTGTATTTGCCATTTCTCAACTGGTATAACTTTACCTGCAAAATTCAGGAAGAAGATGGTTTTCCATGCCATAATCAACCCAACTGAGGTTTTGATCATGCTTTGGACCCTCTGCAATATGCTGGCCATGCCCTCACAGACTAAATTAAGATCAGTGTGGTTTATGAAAGGTATCTATTGCCAATAAATCATGAAGGAGCTTTTTGAATGCTTCCCTTTGCTTTAATCTCTATGACTAACAAAGAATGTTGTAAGTGCACATGTTCCCTTAGTACAATGGAACAAACCTGCTGGATGTCTAAAGTAAAAACAGAAAATGCTGGAAAACTCAGCAGGTCTGACTGCATCTCTGGAGAGATAAACAGAATTAACCTTCTAAGTCCATATGACTCTCCAGAAGAGCATTTTCGGTTTGTAGTTCAGATTTCCAGCATCTGCAGTATTTTGCTTTTACCCTAGGATGTCTACTCTTCTTAATTCTATTCCAGTTCCTTTTTTTTGGGTGCATGTCTGAGGACTGATATCATGTAGGGTGTTGGGCTACCCTAATTGTACAAAAGGTTCATGGGCCTTGTGTGGATCATCAAGTTGGAACAAACCTGAATTTTAGCAAACGAGACTCAAAGTGTACAATGGAAAACTGGGCCTCAGCAATTCATGATCTTAATTCAGGTCAAGTAACAAATAGTAAATGTGATATCAATTTAGGATAATTAGAAAGCAGCATTGCAGTTGAGAATCAATTTTCAGTTCAAAAGGAGATAGCAAATGATGTGGGAAATAAAAGGTTAATATGATTACTATGTGTCCTATTTTACCATTTTGATTCTAAGTGCTGGGTGGACTTGAAATTGGGAGTGTTTCAGATCCAACTTTTAGAACCGTAGAACACTTCAGTACAAAAACAGGCCCTTTGGCTCTTCTTGGCTGTGCCGAACCATCTTTCTGCCTAGTCCCACTGACCTGCACCTGGATCTGGACCACACCCTTCTCATTGTTGGCCTTTATAGCGAGGGGGATAGAATATAAAAGTAGGGAGGTCTTGCTGCAATTGTACAGGGTACTGGTGAGGCCGCAGCTGGAGTAGTGTGTGCAGTTTTGGTTGCCGCACTTGCGCAAGGATATATTGGCCTTGGAGGGAGTGCAGAGGAGGTTCACTAGGCTGATAATGGAGATGAGGGGGTTGGACTATGAAGAGAGACTAAATAGACTGGGTCTGTACTCGGAGTTTAGAAGGATGAGGGGGATCTTATAGAGACGTATAAGATAATGAAGGGGATGGTTAGGGTAGAGGTAGAGAGATTCTTCCCACTTAGAAAGGATAGCAGGACTAGAGGACACAATCTCAAGATAAGGGCGGTGGGGGGGGGAAGCAGTTTAGATCTGAGTTGAGGAGGAACTTCTTCACTCAAAGGGTGGTGAATCTCTGGAATTCTCTGCCTGTTGAAGTGGTGGAGGCTACCTCGCTAAATATATTTAAGTCACAGGTAGATAGGTTTTTGATAGGGGAATTAAGGGTTATGGGGAGAAAGTGGGAAAGTGGAACTGATCCACATCAGATCAGCCATGATCTTATTGCATGGCGGGCAGGCTCGAAGGGCTAGATGGCCTACTCCTGCTCCTATTTCTTATGTTCTTATGAACGCAGTAGAATCCCCAATTCTGATTATATAACAGCATTAGATATCAGATGGATGCAATGGTAATGTTGGAAACTCTCCAAGTACCTTAAGTCGCTTACCTTAGGTGTAGATCTGTCTATACAGGAGAAAAATGGGGGCTGAAAATGTTTTTATAGTTGCAGCCGTACTGGTAGAAAATAACGTATGGAAGCAAGTCACTTCAAAAGGGATTTTTAAAAAGACCAAATTGAGACAGGATTCGCCTGCACTTTATCGAAACCCACATTTTCTTCCAAAATATAATAGAGGGTGAACCCAAACAATGTTGTTCTATTCCACATCTATGTTAATTGCATTGTATAAACTGCTTTTTTTTTGTTGCACTTCAGTGGGAACTGCATGTGAACTACATCTTGTAATCTTTAATAACACATTTTAACTTCTCTCACACCCACCTTCAACTCTAATTACAATCCCCCATCACCACAACAAATTCTGAGAGCTGCAGGAGGTTCTTACTCGAGGTTAGATAGTTGGATTTAACAGATGTCAATAAAAAATTCCAAGACCCGAAAAGTTTCATTTATGTCTGAAGTCGAGGAACGTGCAGACAGAAATGCAAAAATAATTGGCTCTTGGGCTTTAAGTTAGCTCATAAGTCACAAATATTTCCATTTATCATTACATATCGAGTCAATAAAGCATTATTCTGAACGGTGAAAAGAAAAGTAGACGCAATCAAATAAGGGTGAGTCCTATTTGTAAATTAGTGTCCAAGGACTTACACATAACAAAAGCTGGCAGGCTCCCTGTTCTCGATCAGTTAGACCTTGACAATCTGTAGGTCAGACTCAAAAAATTATCAACTGGTACTTAAAAATAGTTCAGAGTTTCTCATTTTCTGGTAACATCTCATAACTAATTCCTTGTCCAAACCAAGCTAAACACAGGCTATTGAACCTATGACCTAAGAAACTGAGAGTTTGAACTTTGTTAAGACAATGGAAAAGGAGTTCTTTCAGTTGCTAAAAAGAGAGACATGCTAAAAAAGCTTTTTGTCCTTTCATCAGGATGGCTTGCAAGAATTTTTTTCCACCAGTAATGGGGGAACAACAATTGATGCTGCAAGAAAAGGCTGTTGACTGATTGGTGAAAGCGTTGCCATGGAAAATGCAGCATGAAATCATTAACTGTCCAGCTTTGTTCAAATTCAAACCAAGATCTCTGCGGAAGTCACACTGGGCATGAAACGTTAACTCCATTTCTCTCTCTACAGATGCTGCCAGACCTGCTGGATTTTTTCAACACTTTCTGTTTTTATTTTCTGCTCTAGTAGATTGGCGAGGGTAGAAAAAGTAAGCTCATATGGGTGATGTCCCAAATGTCATTGATTTGAAATCTGCCCAAATAGGGAATTATAATTTGATTTCCAGCATAAGCTGAACATGGATGGGCACTGGAAGGAAATAAACTTGCAGGGCCACTGGGATAAAGCAGGGGAATAGGACTGACTGGTATACTTTACAGAAAGCCAACATAGATTTGATGGGTTGAATGGCATCCCTCTGTGCTGTAAATAACGCTAGGACTATAGAAACAGAAATATAGAAGATAGGAGCAGGAGGCGGCCATTTGGCCTTCAAGCCTGCTCTGCCATTCATCACGATCATGGCTAATTGTCCAACTCAATGGCATAATCCTACTTTCTCCCCAAAACTTTTGATCCCATTTGCCCCAAGTGGGATAGCCAGGTGCCTCTGGAACACATTCAATGTTTTAGCATCAACTACTTCGCGTGGTAATGAATTCCACAGGCTCATCATTCTTTGGGTGAAGAAATGTCTTCTCACCTCAGTCCTAAATAGTCTACCCTGAATCCTCAGGCTGTGATCCCTGGTATTGGACACACCCACCATCGGGAACATCCTCCCTGCATCTATCCTATCTCGTTCTGTTAAAATTTTATAAGTCTCTATGAGGTCCCTCCTCACTCATCTGAACTCCAGTGAAAACAATTCTAACCGAGTCACTCTCTCCTCATACATCAGTCCAGCCATCGCTGGAATCAGCCTGATAAACCTTCACTGCACTCACTTGAGAGCAAGAATATCCTTCCTCAGAAAAGACAGTAGATAAGCAATGGCAAACATTCAAGGAATGCACGGGAGAACTGCAGCAACTGTTTATTCCTACTTTGTCTTCACCAATCTCTTTTTCTTCATGTGTCTATAGAAACTCTTAGTGTCAGTCGATATCTTCCCTGCAAGCTTAATTTGGTACTGTATTTTGACCTTCTCAATCAATGCCATGGTCCTTCTTTGCTGAATTCTAAACTGCTCCCAATCCTCAGACCTATTTTTTTTTGGCCAATCTTATTCCTCTTCCTTGGATTGGATACTCTCTCTAATTTCCTTTACAAGCCATGGATTGGTGCTCTTTTGCTTTTGTGCCACTGCAGTTCCCCCATGCATTCCTTGAATGTTTGCCTTTGCTTATCTACTGTCATCCCTTTCAGTAACACTCCCCCATCTATCAAGGCCAACTCATGCCTCATATCTTCATAGTTTCCTTCATTAAGATTCAGCACTCAAGTCTCCAAATCAACTACTTCACTCTCCATCTTGATAAAAAAATTCTATAATGTCATGGTCGCTCACCCCAAGGGATCTCGCACAGCCAGACTGGCAAAGGTTCCCTTCTCATTACACAGTCTAAGATGGCCTGCTCTCTAGCTTGTTCATCCACATACCGATCAAGAAAACCATCCCATATACACTCAGGAATTCTGCCTCAATGGCACTGTGGCTAATTTGATTTGCCCAATCTATGTGCAGATTTAAATCACCCATGATCACCGATATTCCCTTATCACACGCATCTCTAATTTTGTGTTTAATGCCATTCCCAACATCAGCACTGCAGTTTGGGGATCTATGCACGACATCCACTAATGTTTTTTGCCCCTTGGTATTTCTCAACTCTAACCATACATGTTCTTGGAGCCAATATTCTTTCACGCTATTGTGTTAATTTTCTCTTTGACCAGCAATGCCACTCCACTGCCTTTGCCTCTCCTTTCTAAGTACTGAATACCCTGGCACATTCAGTTCCCACCCCTAGTCACCCTGCAGCCATGTCTCCGTAGTCTTAATTACATCATACCTGTTTACATCTATAGTATACGACAACTGCATGAATGAAGAGAAAATATAGAAATTAGTAAATGATTTGACTGGAATTTCTTTTTAAATGTTACCTGAAGGTAACTGGTAGTTAAGTGTCTCACGCAGTTAGCAGCAACATAAGGAGACACAAGTTGGTCACAAATAGTTACCTAAAGTAGGAGTGAGGAGGAAAACAATACAGCACAGCAGAACGTGCACATACTTCCTGAAATATTAGACCCTCTTGGATAACACTGTTTTGCTTATTTCACTTAAAATTTCCCTGCAAATGGCAGGGAAATGACCTTGCTGGATCAATTTATTAAACAACCTCAAAGCTGGTTTACAACGAAGGCTAAAGAATCATGATGATATAGCACATTGCGCATTGTGCCTTCGTCAGCAAGATCTATTGAATTAGTCTCACGATTTTGCAATAGCCTGCATTTCTTTTCCCTACAAATATTTACCCAATTCGCTTTTGAGAGTTATTACTGAACTTCCTTCAACCATCTTTAAAGGCAGTGCATTCTAAGTCTCGTTGCCAAAAAAAAGTTATACTCATCTCTTCTACCAATTGTCTTAAATCCATGTCCACTGGTTAGACATTTCTGTCACTGAAAAGTTTCTTTACAATTACTCTTATCTCAAAACCTTTCATAGTTTTGAATAGCTGCTTTAAATCTCTCATGAATCTTCCTGTTCCAAGAACAGTCCCAGCTTCTTCAGTCTCCCCACAAAACTTGAAATCCTGCATCACTGCTCCCATACCAGTAAATCCCCTCAAGACTTTAGCTTCATTCCTAATGAGGGATGCCCAGAATTCATAGAATCCCTATAGTGCAGAAGGAGGCCATTCAGCCCCATTGGTTCTGCATCTACCACAATGTCACCCAGGCCCTAATCTCGTAACCCCACATATTTACCCTACTAATCCCCTGACACTAGGGTCAATTTGGCATGGTCAGTCAACCTAACCTACACACCTTTGGAGTGCGGGAAGAAACCAGGGCACCCAGAGGAAACCCACACAGACAGTGGGAGAATGTGCAAACTCCACACAGTCAGTGACAAGAGACCAGAATTTAACCTGTGTCTCTGACGCTGTGAGGCAGCAGTGCTAACCACTGTGCCACACAACAGATATAATACTGAGGATAAACCAAAATTTATGGAGGTTTGTTTTAACTTCTTTGCCCACGCACTCTATGGGCTGGACCTAGCAGCCACAAATCTGATAGACCATCCTGTTCACGCAAAATAACGTGAGATTGCATCAGATTGGCACCCAGTGTCATTCTGCCTGTTTCTAATATTAGCGGTTGAGTCAGCATTGAAATTGGAAGCCTGGCTGACATTTCAAAAATAACAATTAACAAGCTAACTAGGTTTATTTATTAACCAGGTAATTTACTGCAATTTTACACTGCCCACTCCATTTTTCAGTAGTTACACGGCAAAACAGTTGCAAGTGATAGACACCAGATATGTGGAGGCAACTGAATCTGTTGCTGTAGGTGACAATGATTGGGTTTAGTATACTTTATGTTTTAAGCCAACATAACAAACGAAGAGAGTTAGAGGGGGCTTTAAAATTTGTGGTCTTAACTTCTCTCCCAATTGATGTCCACTTTAGATGCCCAATTGCATGTGGAGCCTCACCCCTCCCATAACTAAACGGCTGTTGGACATTTGATTTGCCATGCTGAGATAACAGGGTGGGGAGCAAGCAGACCAGATGCTTCCCCTTCTGTAGTCCTCACCCCACCGGAAACCGTGAAATCCAACACTATGTCTTAGTTTATAAAGCCTTGGTTGCTTGTTTATTTTGCCATCATCCAAGACTCATTCATGTACACCCTTTTAAAATTGTGCCTGTTATTTTGTTGTACCTCTCCTCTTTCTTCCCACCAAAATCTCTTAATCCACATTTTTTGACTACATTAAAGTCACAAAAATAATTTGCAGAGAAACAGAAGGAGCAAGAGGTTTTTATTCCTGAACCATGCTATAGATTGCAATTTTCTCCTTATGCTGAAAAGGTTTACAAAATCTAATGCAAAGAAAGATTTTTAAATGTGTCCTTTTGGTGGTGGGGGGGAGGGGCATGAGTTGGTTAGAGGGGAAACGTGTGTTTCTACACTTGCAAAGCAAACACGACAGGAACGTACAGGTGGAATCTGTTATTTCCAGTTTTTCTACATTGACTGGTGACTACACTAATGCTATCCTGCTACAATATTAAATTTCACCTGCAACTTTACCTTGCTCATAAATGCTTAATCATTTAAGATACATCAAGTTTCAAAATGTTCAAAAGATAGATTCATATGTTAAGTAAAGTAGAATAGAGCTTAGATCCAGAAACAAGATTTGCAGATAAGAAATGGAAAGTTACTATAATTCTTCCAGTTGTGAATACCCAGTGAGGGGCCTGGGAGTTAGCTACCCTATAGTTACTGATTTTGCGCCAGATCATTTTGCTAGGTTTAAGAAAATATAAGATAAATGTAAGGTGTTGTTATCTAAATGCTTTACATATTTACAAAAAGGTAAAATGAAATATTACCTAATCAGGTTTATTCCTGCTTAACAATTAACTAAGTAGTCAAAAAGAACTGGGCATAAAAAATGTAGTTGAGGTTTTTTTTTCAAAGCGAGCAAGAACTTCACTCAACAAAATTCCTCATACACTATTTAGAAATCCAGTTTTTAACTAAGGACATACTTTGTTATCCTGTCCAAGTTTGCAATTTGCTTCTGATTGCGGATGACTTCAATAGCATTCCAGAGTCGCTGGACCACTTGCGAGTCTGACAGCCTCCTTTTGGTTAGGCGAACCATGGTCTTATCTAGTCTGTGAGCTGCATTAGAAGAATAAAGACAACAGGGTTAGTCAATAGTAGTAATACTGTTCTTAAACCCTGCTCACTTATTCAGTTGCAGAAGGCATAGATTCAGATAAGGACCTTTTTTGGCTTATTTCCCTTTCTAAATAAAGGTCAAACCACCAAAAGTTTGGAAGTAAACTCTGGGCTGACAGAAATATTGTGATAGTAAGAAATGTTGTAGATTGCAAGAAGGACAAGTTAGAGAAAGAAAAAAGGGGCAATGACCAGAAGTTTTTTTTCTATACATGGCAACATTAGGCAAAAAAATGAAACATAATGAGTATGTATACAGAATAACCAAAGAAAGTAACAAGAACCACTTAAAACCTAAAGCACCGAAAGCCGATGCTTACTAAAATATTAAGTCCACTACCCACAGCACAACTTGTCTTGAAGATAATTAGTGGTTTATTATTGGAATTTCCTCCAATTCCACCGACCTGCCAGGAAATTCTCCCCATTAATTAATTCCACCCTGCTACTGACCCAAATGATGGTAGATTTGAATAATGCCTAATTAGAAGGACAAACAGTTAAATGTAATGCTGACTTGTTTACCCAAGTATTTTAATCAGTATTGATAATTACAATAAATATAACTAATCTCTGCTTATCCAGCAGAGAGGTCAGACAGCAAAAACAAAATACTGCAGATGCTAGAAACTGGAATCAAAAAGAGAATGCTGGAAATGCTTGGGAAATCAGGCATTATTCTGCAGGGAGGGAAACAAGAGTCAACATTTCAGACCTCGCATCGGCATGAAACATTCACTCCTTAGTTTTGGAAAACTGATTGTTAAATGATCCAAAGAACACTGAGACCAGGTCTCAATTCTGATCAAACTTTACCCCTTTGATTATGACTGCTGGATGTCACTACCATGCAAGTTGCCCTTATATAGACAGCATCTGTAACATAGAAAGACGTCAACATTTTTTACATGAATAGGGAAGAATGACCCCAAATCTTTTTGGAGGTATTGAGAGGTTATGGAATATGTGGCCACAGAGATTTGTTTCTGGAAGGCTTTTAAAAACCAAGCTAGATGAGGCAGGCAAGTACAATTGGACAGGGCCAAAGTTGCTGAAAGTTCAGCAATGGTAATGGAACAAAGGATGTACAGAAGACCAGAGTCTAGGAACCAAGGATGTGGGAAAGAAAATCAGTCTAGAGAGGGTTATGGGGCAGTGTGGTGCAGAAACACAACAGATTTTGGATAGCTCAGCAGGAGTTTTATATTAAATGCCTTTGGAACACAGAGTCTCTATGGATCAAAGGATGGGTCTGGTAGACAAGCAAGACTCAAGAGCAGAAAAGATTACAAAATTTGCAGAAGATGGAGGTAAAGACATTCAGCAGGTGAGTAGGTTACTGGCGAGATTGTGGCCAGCGAAGACGAAAAAGCAGACAAGGGCTTCAGTGCAGTGAAGTACAAGATTTGTGATGTTGCAGAGATGAATGGAATATAGGATTCGAAATTCAACAAGACAGTGATGTTTTACACAGCAATCAGCCAGGAAGAACATAAGAAATGGGGTGGCTCTATACCAATTTGGGTTGTGATGCGGTGAAACACACTAAATAAGTGCAGGACTTCCTCTTACAGCCGTCAAGCCTACTCCATCAATAAGGTCATGAGTGAACTTCTGCATTAACTCCACTATCCTATCCCCTGGTTCTCCCCCAGTGTCCAAAAATCTTGATTAGTCTTCAATGACAGTAAAAATACGAGCATCCACAGCCCTCTGGGAAAAGAATTATAAAGATTCACAGTTTACTGAGTGAAGGAATTTCTCATCTCAGTCCTAAACGGTCGACCTTTTATCCTGAAAGAATCTGAGTTCTAGTCTCTAGCTAGGGGAGACAACCCTACAGCGTCAGGGTTCCATAGAAGAGTCATAAACATTAAACTCTATTTTGCTCTCCACAGATTCTGCCAGATATGTTAAGTTTTTTTAACATTGTTTTTATTTCATAATTCCAGCATCCATGGTATTTTCCTTTTATTCATCAGTGTTTAACTTGTCTCATGACCTCAAGAATGTTACACATTTCTATTAGATCATTTCTCATTCTGCTAAATTGCAGATAGGACCATCTCTCCTCATGACAGCGTTCTCAGCCCAGAAATCAATCTAGTAAACCTTCATTATATATCCTCAAGGCAAATATATTCTTAGATAACAAGACAAAAATCTACAAAGGACTCTAAGTAAGGGTTCACCAAAGCCCCTTATAAATGTAGCATGATTTTGTTATTCTTAGACTCCAGCCTCTTGAAAGAAAGGCTAAAATTCTATTATTTCCTTCTAAATGCATGCTATACCTGCATGGCAACTCTGATTTAAATATAAGGACACTAAAATCCTCTTGAATATTGAAATTTATTATTGTCTCACTTTTTAAAAAAATCTGCTTTTCTATTCTTCCTAATAAAGTAGATAATTCCATCTGCCACATTTTTGTCCAATTGCTTAACCAGTCTACGTGTCCCTCATCAGCCTCTTTGCATCTTCCTCAGTTTACCTTCTATTCTTTGTATCATCATCAAATTTGGATACATTACAATGGATCCCATCATCTAAGTCATTGAAACTGACATATTAATATGGGCCGCAGCTATTTACTACGTGGCACTCCACTAATTTCAATCCGAAAACAGAATGTTCCTATCCTTTGTTTTTTGCCTGTTAACCATCCAAGCTAATATATTAACCCAAATCCCATGAGTCCTAACCTTGTTTCCAAAGGGTTTCTGAAATTCCACATATACTAATCCATTGGTTTCCCCTCAACGACCCTGACCTTTACTTCCTCAAAAAACTTCAGAATTTTTATTTCTTCCATAAAGTGTGAGTATTTGTTGCTCATCCCTCATGTCCCATGAAATGATGAGTTGCCTTCTTCAACCAAAATAGTCATCTTGTGTAGGTGTAACCGCAAACGTTTGAAGGGAGATCAAGTATTTTGACTAAGTGACAGTGAAAGAATAGCGAAACATTTCCAAGTCATGAGTGAATTGGAGGGAACTTGCAGGTGCTGTTCTCAGGGGTTTGGTGCTCTTCTTCTCGGTGGTAGAGGTCAGAGATTTGGAAAGGAGCCTTGGTGAGTTGCTGTAGTACATTTTGCATATGTTACACACTGCTGCTACTGTGAGCCAGTGGTTGTGATTGAATGGATGTCGATTAAGTGGGCTGCTTTGTCCTGGACGGTGTGAAGCTTTATTTATTAACTGCACTAATTCAGGCAAGTAGAGATTATTCCTTCACACAGCTGACTTGTGCCTTGTAGATGGTGATTAGGCTTTGAGGAATCAGGAGATGAGTAACTTACCACCAAAATTTCCAGCCTCTGACCTGTTCTCGTAGCCTCTTGTGAAGGTTTGCAGTTCACTTTCTGGTTGATGGCAATCCCAAGGGTACTGATAGTGGGGGGTTCAATGATGGTGATGCCAGAAGTCAAGGGGAGATAGTTAGATTATCTCTTGCTGGAAATGATGATAACTAGGCATCTGTGTGGCATGAATGCTATTTGCCACTTACTAGCCCATGCTTGAGTGTTGTCCAGGTCTTGCTACATATAGATACAGAGGACTTCAATACCTTGGTCGTAATCATCAGTGAACATCCCCACTTCTAACATTATGAAGAAGCAGCTGAAGATGGTTGAAGCTAGAATACCACCTTAAGGAACTGAACTCCTGTAGCGATGAAGGGGCTCAACTAGGTAGGTGCTGAGTGAACCTTTCCTCTCATGGGGATTTTAGAACCAGGAGGTGCAGAAATAAAAAGGCCTAACATGCAAATCGCAAATCAATAAACCATTCTGATGGAACCTAATTATATTATACTCCATACCAGAAAAAGTAGTCAACTTATAGCATCGAATCAAAAAGTGTTTGCTCTGGAACTGTAAACAGATACAGTATAAAATCCAATGTTTAAAATTACTGGGACAAGTTATAATTCATGAGCCAATTAATTTAGTGCAGACCTCAATAAATCAGCAGCCAGAGGAAAGACTGCCATATGGAATTACCTGAAAATTACCTTCTTTCCTTAATTTGCTTAAGGAATATGGGTGAAACTGCTTAGGCTGTATTCATTGGCCCTCCTGCCTGAAGATCATAGTAGATTTAGTCTTTGAACTAAGCCTTCGTGCCAAAGGTTGGAGGGACCTTTGATCTGCTTTACAGGCTTTTGAATGTTGATTTGCAAACAAGTACTTACTTTCTTATGGTGCAGTAATGCTCCAATATGATCAGTTACATCTCCAGGGAAGGTAAAGATGAAAACTGTTATTAACTTAAGGCTTTGGGGGAGGCTATGGCTTTATGGTTTCAGATCTAAAGCTAGTTTTCAAGATTTTGAATCACAAGTGACTGCAAGAGCACTCAAAAGCAGTTTGGAGGCAAGCCCTTCTCAAGATTTGCATCAGTAATTTTATCCATTTTTAAAACAACCTAATGTAGATACCTGCACGTAAACCAACTTCCCATCCATTGACTGTCTACACTTCCCGCTGCCTCGGCAAAGCAGTCAAAATAATTAAGGACCCCACGCACCCCTGACCTATTCTCTCTTCTACCTTCTTCCTTCGGGAAAAAGATACAAAAGTCTGAGGTCACGTACCAACTGAGTCAAGAACAGCTTATTCCCTGCCGCTGTCAGACTTCTAAATGGACTTTCCTGGCATTAAGTTAATCTTTCTCTACATCTTCGCTATGATTGTAACACTACATTCGACACTCTCTCGTTTCCTTCTCTACAAACAGTATGTTTTGTTTGTATAGCGCGCAAGGAACAATACTTTTCACTGTATGCTACTACACGTATCAATAATAAATCAAATCAAACCAAAGAGCCTCGTCCTCAAGTTCTCATCAACTCCCTTTTAGATAGATCACCAACCCGAGCAAAAGAATTCCTCCACATCTCCAGTCTGCATCTTTTTGCCAATCATTTTAGATCAATGACCTCTGGTTATTCCAGAAGGAATAGGTTTCCTCCATATACTCTATGAAAGTCTTCCATTTTATAATCTCCATTAGGTCACCTCATAACCTTTTTGTTCCAAAGAGAAGAATCCTAACTTTTCCAACTTCTGGATGTAATTGAATTCCCTCAACCATGCTAACAATCTAGTAAACCTCCTCCATCCTTTGCCAAAGACTTTTACATCTTATGAAATGTGGTTTTCAGAACTGTCCATAAGATTTGAGAAGTATCTGAATCGGTACATGAAAAAGGAGAGAACAGAGGGATACGAACCGAGGATGCAGAGAAATGTGAGGTAATTCACTTTGGTAGGAATAACAGATGTGTTGAGTATAGGGCTAACGGGAAGACTTTGAATAGTGTGGATGAACAGAGGGATCTAGGTGTATGTGAACATAGATCCCTGAAAGTTGGGAATCAAGTAGATAAGGTTGTTAAGAAGGCATACAGTGTCTTGGCGTTTATTGGTAGGGGGATTGAATTTAGGAGTCGTAGCGTTATGTTGCAACTGTACACAACTCTGGTGCGGCCGCACTTGGAGTATTGTGTGCAGTTCTGGTCCCCACATTACAGGAAGGATGTGGAGGCTTTGGAGAGGGTGCAGAGGAGGTTTACCAGGATGTTGCCTGGTATGGAGGGGAGATCCTATGAGGAGAGGCTGAGGGATTTGGGGTTGTTTTCGCTGGAAAGAAGGCGGCTAAGAGGGGATCTTATTGAAACATATAAGATGATTAGAGGTTTAGATAGGGTGGATAGTGATAGCCTTTTTCCTCTGATGGAAAAATCTAGCACGAGGGGGCATGGCTTTAAACTAAGGGGGGGTAGTTATAGGACAGATGTCAGGGGTAGGTTCTTTACCCAGAGGGTGGTGAGGGATTGGAATGCCCTGCCTGCTGCAGTTGTAAATGCGCCTAGTTTGGGGGCGTTTAAGAGGTCTGTGGACAGGTTTATGGACGAAAAGGGATTGGTTTAGGTTAGTGGGTCATTGTTGTTGTTTTTTTTTAAACTGGTCGGCGCAACATCGTGGGCCGAAGGGCCTGTTCTGCGCTGTAATGTTCTATGTTCTATGAGGAAGGGCAGAGGATTATCTTGTTCAGTTAGGGCATTGTGATCAGCACAGGCTGGGAGGGCCAGAGAGCCTCTTCCATGCAGTACTTTGTCCCTTTGACTTCAGCTGAGGCTTAAGTTATACAGTAATCACTTTGCTTCAATATTCTATGCCTCTATTTATAAAGCCAAGTTACCTACATAAGTTTTGTAACCACTTTATCAACTTGCTGTGCCACTTTTAAGGATTTGTGCACATGAACAGCAAGGTTTTTCCACTCACCTACACTTTTCAAAACTGTACCAATCAAAATGAATACACAGTCACTCCATATTGGTCCTTGCAAAGTTCAACAGTTCACACCTCTCCATGTTAATGCTACTATCCATTTCACCATCCTGTCTACATCATCATCATTATTTTCTTCACTATCTACCATGTTGGCAAGTATGATCTGCTAACTTTATAATGCTGCTCCCTATACCTGAATCTAAGTTATTTGTATCTTAAATAATAATATCGGGAGAGGTTCCTTAATAACAATTTACAGGAAGGACGAGTTTGAAAGAAAGAAGGCACAAAATAAAAACTTGGAAACGTATATTGCTACTTCAATGTAAAGAGGCCTTCTGATGTATTTTCTGACTGTTGTAAGAAAAATCAATAGTTATTAACCAGGCCCCGGACAGATATTGAAAAAAGGCTAAGGCTGAGATAGCTCCAGACACACTTTAAATCAACATGGAATGAATGTTGTTTGGTCATTGTGTGTGTTTCAGATGAATTGCCATGTGAAAATAAGCGTCCTCGAAATTTAATTCGGCAGCCAATCTCTTGGGCAGACTGCCCAGATTTAGGAATAAGTGGCCATTTTAAACCTGGTAGTTTTTTTAATGTGACTCAATAGCCATAGGTCTACGGTCAAAACGTTTATTCTGAGGAGGGCAGGTAGAGGTAAGAGAAACCTTTGCTCTTCTGGTCTCCTCTACATTATCACTTATTTCTTTAGTTATTTTTGAGAGTTTCAAACGTAGGGCTCGACAAGTAATGCAACCTAGTAATTCCTAATAAAATGACAAATTCCACAGCAACACTAAATAACTTAAATCCTTATTTGCCCTGACAAACCTATCGACACTGGCCTTTTGCACATAACAATTAGATCCCTTCACAGCTAAATACGAGTGTCCACTGCAGCCTCTGAAGTTTTTGATCAAAGCCAAGAAGTTTCTCTGGGTCGGATTTGAATAAAGGTCATAAATAAGATTGCTCCTTCCATAGTGATTGCCCCAACATCATTTCTGACTAGCTGGACAATTGACTCAGAAGTAGCTAGGTCTGCTGCACTGGGTTTAATCTTGGATTAAAGTACCAGATTAGAGTTTATTGCTTTTAACCATATTTATAGTCTTAATGCCAACTTTCAACTTGGATATGTGGCTGCCTAATGATCGAAAATCTCACGCTTAGGATTTGCCCAGGGCTCAAACGTCAAGGGTAACACATGTTCCTTGTTACATTGAGTTACACCTACAAAAACATGGTTTTTATTACATTTGAAAATTGAAAGAACTATGAGTCATGCATGAAGTCTCAATTTAACACTATCTGGAAGAAAACCATATCTTGTAGCCAGCTGTGTTTTTCTATCAGAAAATAATGGCAATAAATCTTTGTGCCCAATCTAAAAACATTTCTACCAGTTTCTAGTACTAAAAGTGTACCTAATTAAACTCAAGAGAACAACTTAATTCTCATTTGTGAGGATTGCAAGAATCCACCCATTCACAATCACCATTTCTAAAAAAATGATTGAATTATTTTGTAATTAGCCATATGATTTCAGCATAAAACTGACAGTTATTGCTTAAAGTTTCTTACTCTGCTTGTATAATAAACTACAACCTGCAGCGAAGAAGAATACACTTCAATGCCTGCTGTCCACTCCCATCTTAGTTGCTTCCTGCTGGAATCCAAATCCGTGCCTCCATTACCTCTAGACACAGCAACTTCAATGGAAATAGGAATACAAGAACAGGAGAGAATAGGCCATTTATTCTTTCAAGCCTATCCTGTCATACTATTAGACAATAGATGATCTGTCACTCCATTTTTGCTAGAGCTTCCTTGATACCTTAACTGAAAAACAAAATAAAAAAGCTCCATTTTGAAAAGTTCAATTCATCTAACATCCAGACAGTTTTGTTTTCCACTAAACTATACGAGCAACTGCCTTTTGATTTCCTTCTAGGTCTACTTTTAAGACCATGCTCCCATGTTCTGGATTGCAGCACGGTGGCAATGGTTAGCACTACTGCCTCACAGCGACAAGGACCCAGGTTCGATTTCCAGCTTGGGTTACTACAAAGAACAAAGAACAACACAGCACAGGAAACAGGCCCTTCGGCCCAACGAGCCAGCGCCGCCATCTTAATAATGTGTTTTTCCTCCTCCACCCTCGACCCATGTCTATGCTTATGGTACCCCCATTGGAAACCAGATTAAGGGGAGAATAATTTAGGGACAATTTGTTACACCAATCAGCCTAAGAGCACATCTTTGGGGTGTGGGAGGAAACCAGAGCACCCAGAGGAAACCCATGCAACCACAGGGAGAATGTGCAAACTCCCACAGACACTGGCCCAAATCCATGTATCTGCACAGCTAGCAGTGATAATCACTGATCTGTTGTGGTGCCCATCTGCTGGTCCAGTTTAAGGTTATTTTCCAGACGTCGCTGGATTCCGGGGAAGTGCCGGAAGATTGGAAAACGGCTAATGTTACGCCGTTGTTTAAGAAGGGTGCCAGGCAAAAGGCGGGGAATTATAGGCCGGTTAGTTTAACGTCTGTAGTAGGTAAAATGTTAGAATCCGTCATTAAGGAGGAAATTGCGAGGCGTCTTGAAGGGAATTGCTTGATAGGGCAGACGCAACACAGTTTCATTAAAGGGATTTCGTGTCTGACAAATTTACTGGAGTTCTATGAGGATGTGTCTAGGGCAGTGGATAGAGGAGAGCCGGTGGATGTGGTCTTTCTGGATTTTCAGAAGGCGTTTGACAAGGTACCTCACAGGAGGTTATTGCAGAAGGTCAGGGGACATGGAGTTGGGGGTAGGGTGCTAACATGGATACAGGATTGGTTGTCAAATAGGAGGCAGAGAGTGGGGGTCAATGGGTGCTATTCGGATTGGCGGTTGGTGACTAGTGGGGTGCCCCAGGGGTCGGTGCTGGGGCCTCAGCTATTTACCATTTATATAGATGATCTGGAGGAGGGAACCGAGTGTAGGGTGTCGAAATTTGCTGATGACACCAAGATTGGGGGAACGGCAAATTGTGCGGAGGGTGTGGAGAGTCTACAGAAGGATCTAGATAGGCTGGGCGAATGGGCCAGGAAATGGCAAATGGAATTTAATGTTGGCAAGTGTGAGGTGGTTCACTTTGGTAGGAAGAATGGTAGGAAGGACTATTACTTACGGGGCGAAAAACTGCAGCAGGCGACGGTGCAGAGGGACCTCGGGGTCCTTGTGCATGAGTCGCAAAAACCCAGCTTGCAGGTGCAGCAGGTGGTCAGGAAGGCGAATGGGATGCTGGCCTTCATAGCGAGGGGGATTGAATAGAAAAGTAGGGAGGTCTTGCTGCAGCTGTATAGGGCATTGGTGAGGCCGCAGCTGGAGTACTGTGTGCAGTTTTGGGCGCCGCACCTGTGCAAGGATATTTTGGCCTTGGAGGGAGTGCAGAGGAGGTTTACTAGGCTGATACCGGAGTTGAGGGGGTTGAGCTATGAGGAGAGGCTGAATAAACTAGGCTTGTACTCGCTAGAGTTTAGAAGAATGAGGGGAGATCTCATTGAGACATATAAGATGATGAATGGGATGGATAGGATAGAGGTGGAGAGACTCTTCCCGCTCAAAAAAGACAGTAGGACTAGGGGGCACAGCCTCAAGATAAAGGGGAGGCGGTTTAGAACGGAGTTGAGGAGGAACTTCTTCACTCAAAGGGTGGTGAATCTCTGGAATTCTCTGCCCGTTGAAGTGGTGGAGGCTGCCTCGCTAGATATTTTTAAGAAGCGGGTTGATGGGTTCTTGATAAGAGAGGGGATTAAGGGTTATGGGGAGAGGGCGGGAAAGTGGAACTGAGCCACGACAGATCAGCAATGATCTTATTGAATGGCAGGGCAGGCTCGAAGGGCTAGATGGCCTACTCCTGCTCCTATTTCTTATGTTCTTATACACAAATGACGCAAAGTACTAGGCCATTCTCGAAACATCCAAGAGCAGCCCACGCACGACCCACCATGTGCATGCTGTCTGTGCAGGGTTTGTGCATTCTTCCCGTGTCTGCATGGGTTTCATTCGGGTGCTTCAGTTTCCTCCCAAAGTCTGAAAGACGTGCTGGCTAGGTGCATTGGCCATGATAAATTCTCCTTCCATGTACTTGAACAGGCGCCGGATTGTGGTGACTCGAGGATTTTCACAATAACTTCATTACAATGCAAGGATGACTAATAAATAAACTTTACTTCAAAAGTTTCTCTGCGTTTACCCTATTGAATGTTATTATTTAAGCATTACTCCTCAATCTTCTAAATGCAAGTGAATACACATGAAATTTATGCAGGGGCCTCAGTTTAATGCTTTAACCTGCTGCCATTCTGGTGAATCAGCACTGAACCCCTTCAAAGCCAAAATATACTTTTGTGGTGCAGTTTCGGTAACAACTTAGTACTTCAGGACAAGGTTCCAAACGACAGAATAATTTTATATTTTAATATGTTGCAATGAAGGCTAACGTTACATCAATAGTTTTGATTACCCTTTTGTACATATACATAGATTCAAACCCCTTGCCTCCTCTATTGATCCTTGTCTCTCAATATTTGGAAAATATTCTGGATTTGAATTCTGGGTGAATTCACATTTCCCTACATCAAACTCTATTTTCCACAGTATTGTCCATTATCCTACTCTATATCCAAAAAACAAAAGAAAATTACAGCACAGGAACAGACCCTTCAGCCCTCCAAGCCTGCACCGACCATGCTACCCGACTTAATTAAAACCATACTCCTTCATTCCCATCCTATTCCCTAGATGCTCCTAAAAAGTCACTATCATATCTGCTTCCACTACCTCCCCTGGCAGTGAGTTCAAGGCACTCACCACCCTCTGCGTAAAACATCTGCCTCATACATCTCTTTTAAACCTTGTCTCTCACACCTTAAACCAATGCCCCCTAGTAATTGACTCTTCCACCCTGGGAAAAAGCTTCTGACTATCCATTCTGTCCATGCCTCTCAATCTTGTAGACTTCTATCAGGTCGCCCCTCAACCTCCGTCGTTCCAGTGAGAACACCTAGTTTCTCCAACCTCTCCTCATAGCTAATGCCCTCCATACCAGGCAACATCCTGATAAATCTTTTCAGTACCCTCTCCAAAGCCTCCACTTCCTTCTGGTAGTGTTCAATTCTGGTTGCCACACTATATTCCAAGTGCGGCCTAAGGTTCTATAAAACTGCAACATGACTCGTCAATTCTTAAACTCAATGCCCCGGCCGATGAAGGCAATCATGCCATATGCCTTCTTGACTACCTTCTGCACCTGCGTTGCCACTGTCAGTGACCTGTGTAACCGTACACCTAGATCTCTCTGCCCATCAATACTCTTAAGGGTTCTACCATTTACTGTATATTTCCTAACTGCATTAGACCTTACAAAATGCATTACCTCACATTTGCCCAGATTAAACTTCATCTGCCATCTCTCCATCCATGTCTTCAACCGATCTATATCCTGCTGTATCTGATTGTCCTCATTGCCATTCGCAAATCCACCAACCTTTCTGTCATCTGCAAACTTACTAATCAAACCAGTTACATTTTCCTCCAAATCATTTTTATATATTACAAACAGTAAAGGTCCCAGCACTGATCCCTGAGAGACACCACTTGTCACAGCCCTCCATTCAGAAACACAATCTTCTGTTGCTACCCTCTGTCTTCTTTGAACGAGCTAGTTTTGTATCCACCTTGCCACCTCGTCTCTGATCCCATGCAACTTCACCTTCTGCACTAGTCTACCATGAAGGGCCTTGTCAAAGGCCTTACTGAAGTCCATTTAGACAATATCCACTGCCCTACCCTCAACATCTTCATCACTTCCTCGAAAAACTCGATCAAGTTCGTGAGGCACCACGTCCCCTTTACAAAATCATGTTGCCTCTCACTAATATGTTCACTTATTTTCAAGTGGAAATAAATCCGGTCTCAAAGTATCCTCTCCAATAATTTCCCTACCACTGATGTAAAGCTCACCGGCCTGTAATTACCTGGATTATTCTTGCTACTTTTTTCAAATAAAGGAACAACATTGGCTACTCTCCAATCCTCTGGGACCTCCCCGGTAGTCATGATGTGGAAATGCTGGTGTTGGACTGGGTAAACACAGTAAGAAGTCTCAAAACACCAGATTAAAGTCCAACAAGTTTATTTGGTAGCAAAAGCCACTAGATTTTGCAAGTCCAGGCAAGTTGTGGGGGTTATAGGTATAGTGACATGAACCCAAGATCCCGGATGAGGCCATCCTCATGTGAGCGAAACTTGGCTATCACATCTCTGCTCAGCGACTCTGCGCTGTTGTGTGTCGTGAAGGCCACCTTGGAGGATGCTTACCTGAAGATCAGAAGGCTTGCAAAATCTCACTCACTGTCCTGGCTGGAGACAATACACATCTCTATAACCTGTGCTTAAGCCTCCCTCCACTCACATTGTCTGTATCTTTAAGACTTGATTACCTGTAAAGACTTGCGTTCCAACCATTATTTTGTAAATTAAGTTTGTGTCTTCATATGCCCTGTTTGTGAACAGAACTCCCACTTACCTGACGAAGGGCAATGCTCCGAAAGCTAGTGGCTTTTGCTACCAAATAAACCTGTTGGACTTTAACCTGGCGTTGTGAGATTTCTTACTGTGACCTCTCTTGTAGCCAGTGAGGATACAAACATTTCTCTCAAGACCCTAGCAATTTCCTCTCTTGCTTATCTCAGTATTCAGGGGTATATCCCGTCAGGGCCTGGGTACTTGACTACTTTAATGTTTCTAAAGAACCCCAATACCTACTCTTTTTGATCTCAACATGACTCAAACTATCTAAATACTCTTTCCCACTAAGTCCTTCGCTTTGATGAATACTGACTTATTTAATACCTCGCCATTTCCTCTGGCTCCACACACAGATTCCCTCCGAGTGGGCCAACCGCCTCCCTCTTGCTCTTTACATATGTATAAAAAGCCTTGGGATTTTAATTAATCCTGCTGGTCAATGCTTTTCCATGACCCCTTTTAACCCTCCTTGTTTCTTGCTTAAGTTTCTTTCTACTTTCCCTTTGTAACTTTCTGCTCCCATCCACATACCTTAATTCTAACTTGGTGCCATCTGCAAATTTGGATATATCCCTCCCTCCAAGTCCATATGAGAAAAAGCAAGAGATCCAGTACAGATCATAGGAGGAAAACACTTGTCACCACATCCCACCCATCACCAGCGAATTCATGCATCAAAGCAGAGTGTTTTCCAGCTTCTATATGATAGAACTATTAAAATTCACTCTGACTCATGGTATTAGGGGAAAAAAGCACAAGTGGGAAAGCATACAGATCTACCTCACGAAATGGTTTCTCCCTGCACTAACAGTTAACAATAGCAAGATGAGCCATGTGTATTGTTGCTGGATATATTCATTTTGGTCACAAAAAAGTTGACCTCTGACAGTCACCTATGCAACCCACCAATACTGTGTTTGTTTTCTCTTCAGACCAGTCTTCTATGTTGAAAGTCTACAATCCAAAAGCAAAACTGCCATTTTAAATGCACACGCAGTTTTCTGTTACTTCAATCTACATCAATGAGGGCAAAGTAGAACTGGTCAAGGGCTTTAGGTTTTTTGGTATCCCAATCACCAACATGTCCTGGTCTCCCCCATGCTGACAACAAATAAGAAAGCTCACCAATACCTCTAATTCCTCAGAAAACTAAGGAATTTTGACATGTTAGCTACAACTCTTACAGATGCACCGTAAAAAGCATTCTTTCTGGTTGTATCACACAGCTTGGTATGTTTCTTGCTCTGCCAAGACCACAAGAAACTACAAAGGATCGTGACTGAAGCCCAGTCCATTACCCAAACCAGCCTCCCATCCATTGACTGTCAACACTTCCCGCTGCCTCGGAAAAACAGGACCCCATGCTCCCTGAACAGAAGAAGGTGGAAAAAATACAAAAGTCTGAGGGCATGTCCCAACCAACTCAAGAACAGCTTCTTCCCTGCTGCCATCCGACTTTCGAATGGACCTACCTCACATTAAGTTATTCTTTCTCTACACCCTAGCTATAACTGTAACACTACATTCTGCACTCTCTCCTTTCCTTCTCTATGAACAGCATGCTTTTTCTGTATAGCATGCAAGAAACAATACTTTTCACTGTATGCTAATACATTTGAGAATAATAAATCAAATCAAACTCCAATCCAAAAACAGGAATATGGCAAATTCACATGCCTGATCTTTCACACACTCTGAAAATGATATTAAAGACTGCTGAAAAACATCAAATACAGTAGAAATCATTGGTCAAGGGGTTCAAATCGCCCCATTTTGTTACTAACGTAATGCATCAAAATTCTATTCTGAATTCCGTTTGGCAAGTGTTTGCTTTCCAGGAATAATTACCATTCTGGGATCCTTGCAGATGGAAGTTGCACAACTGCTGCAAAAAGCTACAACACAGACTGCCAGTGTCCATTAACAGTCAGCAGCTGAATTCTTCAAAATCCTTCAAATCACCACAGACTGTATCCAGGGAACACCATTACTGAACTTAACCATACAAGAAAATTTCAACTCCAATACCTTTGCTCTTGATTGAGAGTTAAGTAAATAACCAATGTCAAAGGTAGTCAGCAAGTTTTAGAAAATGGTTTACAGCATTCAATACATTTTCCAAATTCTATTTCACACATTTGGAAAATAAACAGCAAGTTCCAGTTGCAGCTGGCTAGCAACATCAGATTCAGATTTCAATAGATCAGCTGCAGTCTTCCACATAGGCTTGCACCAGGAACATGAGGTTTAAAGAAGCGCAAAATCTAAGGCTCTCATTACGAGATGGCAACAAGTTAACCGAGCCACCTACCGCAATTTGACAAAAAAACTGTTTGCTCTTCCCTGAAATTAGATCTCACCTGACTGATCTGAATGTTATGTTGGAACATTTTCCTTTAATTCCACTGTTGACGGCAATGCCACTGTCGCCAAGAAATCAGTGCACAGAACTGCAGCATAGATGATTCAGTTAGTACAAAGTACAGAGCAGTAACTAGGGGGTGCACACTGTTAAAAAATCTTGAGCCCAAAATATTCAATTTTCAAAAGAACACCCATTTTTGTCAAGGGGATAAAAGCTCAAAATTCCAACTCAAATGCATTGGAAGTTGTTTTCCAGCAGCAAGAGACTGTCAGACATAATAGTCTCACTCTCACTGATCCCAAGAAGGTGCACACCACAGTCCTGGGTAATGCTTCTCTGCCAAATCAACAGATTATCTGTCATTGCTGCATTGCTGTTTATGGGACCATGTAAATTAGGTGTCAATATCTAACTTTACCAATGACTATAACCAATGGAGTACTTTTGAAGCACAAGGTACTTTCGACCAACCTGCTCTAGTTTAAATTTTCCTTGATTTACATCATGATAATCATTGTTTTCCCCCAAACTTACTTTCTTCTCGTGCTGAATCTGACAACCTCCTAATTGGGGAATTTCACCGTAACTTCATTGCAGTGTTAATGTAAGCCTTACTTATGACTAATAAATAAACTTTACTTTTGTTATCAGATTCCATGGGGCCTAGACACCCTCTAGGATCATGCAAGTAATAATTATTCATTTGGGAGTCGTGGCAATGAAAGTTGGCAGGATTTTCAAAAGGGAATTTCCAACTCAGCTCATTCTCGACAATCGCTTGCACTAGTAACATAGATGATGCACGGCATAAATTCAAGCCAATTTTACCCCCTCATTCAGTGGCCTCTGGGTTAATAATATCTAAAACAATGATCTTCTCAGCCAATACACCACAATTGAGGAATCAAACAGGACACCATCCTGCTCTGCAGGATGCAGCCACCTGCTGAATCATTAAAAGGCTAAATGCCTGTTTGAGGTTAGCAGGAATGACTAGATAGCTGCATAAAGCAAAGACGAAAGCTGTCTGAATTTGTATAACATGGTATAAACAAGAAGTGCACCATGCAAGTGGACCCAGCATATTTTCCATAGCCCTGCTGCCTCACAGTGCCAGGGATCTGAGTTTGATTCCTGGCTTGGGTCACTGTCCAACTGGAGTCTGCACATTCTGCCCACGTCTGCACGGGTTTCCTCTGGGTGCTCCAGTTTTCTTCCACAATCCGAAAGATGAGCTGGTTAGGTGCATTGGTCGTGCTAAATTCTCCCTCAGTGTACCCAAACAGACGCTGGAGTATGGCAATTAGGGGATTTCCACACTAACTTCATTGCAGTATTAATGTAAGCCTACTTGTGACACTAATAAATTATTTCAAATTTTAAACAAAATCCCGAAGAAATATATCAGAACAGTGTTGCTTAACAAGCTCACCATAAAGCATCCTGAAAGTTCAGAAGCTTTCAGAATGGTATCTTTATAATCATACCTTCCCACTAGAAGCAGTAACACAACAACTTGCATTAACATTGCAAAACCTTCCAAGTCACTTAACAAACACATTAAGAAGTATTTTGACACCGAATCACAAAGCTTGGTCAAAGATAGATTTTCAGGAGCAACTTACGGAGCTGAGATAGGTCGAGAGGTAGAGTAGACAAGGCAAGGAATTCTAGAGCTTAGGGCCATGGTTACAAGAAGATCATAATAAAAAGGTGCAGTAATAGGCCATTCAGCACACTGACGCTGCTTTGCCATTCAGTAAGATCCTAATGCCTGCCGACTGCCACCACCCCCCCCATAAGCCTCAAATCCTTGCCAATCAAAACTCTATCTTATTCATCCTTGAAAATATTTAATGTTCCATTGTTCTCTGTCAAAATAATTGCTAGGACTAATGACTCTGAGAAGAAATTCCTCTTCATCTCCATCTTAAATGGGAAATTTTTAAAATGCCCTCCCTAATTCTAGATACCCTCACGAGGAGGAATATCCTCTCAGCATCAACCCCATCAAGCTCCCTCAGGATCATATATATGTTTCAATCAGATCACCTCTCCTTTTTTTTGCAAAATTCTAGTGTGTATAGGTCCAAACTGCTTAACCTTTCCTCAGAATCCAGAACCAGAAATTGGTTCTAATGCACGTGCCGTAAAGTCCCGTCTTTCATGACTTCCTTGTTTGTGCTTACACTTATCTGTGCTTTGTACATCAAATCGCATGAGCAATGCTCACTTGTTCACATTTTTTTCTCCCTCTCTCCTCAGGGAGACAACAGCCATGTTGGAGCAAAGATTGAAACAGTTTCAGCTGAAGATTAACCAAAAAAATGTCTGAATCTCGGCACTGACTCTTTGACAAGTGCACCCTGTGAGCACAGAGTATGGAACTGATTAATTTATTCCAAGATATCATTAATTAATTTTAAAAAATATCCTTGAAAGTCCAGGCAGATATACTTTGGCAAATTTAACACAGTTAGATGTGACCTCCGGAGTACTAAAACATAAGGGACTCTGACGAACTGGAATGCCAAGTTAAAATGGAGGATACAATAAATAATTGTGGGGGCCAGTTTCTCGCGGCGTACACGTACTGACATCTTTGAGTTTATTCAGTGAGTCACTGAACTGTACAGACTAGGATGGTCTGTGGATCAGTATGGGGATAACTGATCTCAACTTAGACGGTGATGAGTTGGCACAATTGGCTTCAGAAATCAACTTTCATGCTCCACAACATTATCCAATAACTGATAGAAGTGCATGAGAATAGATAGTGTGAAAACAACTTGCTGTCGATTTTGATTTGATTTATTGTCATATGTATTCGCGTACAGTGAAAAGTATTGTTTTTTGCGTGCCATACAAAGCATACCGTCTGTATGTAGGGAAGGAAAGGAGAAAGTGGAGAATGCATTGCTACAGTCATAGCTAGGATGTAGAGAAAGACCAACTTAATGTGAGGTAGGTCCATTCAAAAGTCTGGTGGCAGCAGAGAAGAAGCTGTTTTTGAGTTGGCTGGTACATATCCTCAGACTTTTGTATCTTTTTCTCAATGGAAGAAGGTGGAAGAGAGTATGTCTGGGGTACGCAGGGTCCTTGATTATACTGGCTGCTTTTCCGAGGCAGCGGGAAGTGTAGACAGTGTCAGTGGTTGGGAGGCTGGTTTGACTGATGGACTGGGTTTCGCTCACGACCTTTTATAGTTCCTTGTGGTCTTGGGCAAAGCAGGAGCCATACCAATCCATGATACCAAAAATAATGCTTTCTATAGTGCATCTGTAGAAGTTGTTGGGAGTTTTGGCAGAGATGCCAAATTTCCTTAATCTCCTGAGAAAGTAGGATTGGTGGGCTTTCTTAACTATAGCGTCAGCGTGGAGGGATGAGAACAGGTTGTTGGTAATCTGGATACCTAAAACCTTGCAAGCTCTTGTCCATTCCTATTTCGTCCCCACTGATGTGGACAGAGGCATGTCCTCCACTATCTCCTTCATCTGTTGACATTGAGAGAGAGAGATTATTGTTGAACTAGCTCACCGCATTTTCTAGCTCTTTTCTGTATTGTGTCTCGTCATTATTTGAGATCTGACCCACAACAGTGATGTTATCAACAAATCTGAAAACCAAGTTGGAGGGGAATTTGGTCACACAGTCATAGGTGTATAAAAAGCATCATAAGGAGCTGGACACAGCCTTGCACCTGTATAAAGGATGATTGTGGTGAAGGTGTTGTCTATCTTTACCGAATGCAGTCTGTGGATTAGGAAGTCTACGAACCAATTGCAGAGGGAGAAGCCAAGCCCAGGCCACAAAAATTGGAGGGGAATCTTATAAGAATAATGGTGTGAAAAGCTGAGCTGTCTTCTATAAATAGGAGTCTGACATTGGTGTCTTTGTTTTCTAGGTGTTCCAGGTTGAGTGTAGGATCAGAGAGATGGCATCTGCTGTGGACCTCTGCAGCCAAAGGCAAACTGTAGTGGATCCTGGCAGACTGGGAGGCAGGAATTGATTTATGTCGTGACTAATCTTTTGAAGGTTACTTCACAATGATGCACGTCAGAGCAACCACGCTGCCTAGCTTTTCTTTTGTACTGGGATAATAATCAACTTTTTGAAGCAGGTAGGGGCCTCAGATTGATTTAAAGAGAAGTTGAAGATGTCTGCAGATAATCCCACCAGCTGGCCCGCACAGGACCTGAGTGTTTGTCCCGGTTACCCTGGCTGGGCCAGTTGCTTTCCATGGGTTGACTTTTCAGAAGGCTGCTCTGATCTCCGGAGTAACTGCCCAAACCAATGTTGCCCTAGAACCTAATTAGTTGAATCTCTGAACCTACACTGACTCTCCAAAAGTGCATCTTATCCAGTTTAACCGTCCCCCTCCTGCCCTACCCCGTAACACCATGGCCATTCCACCTAACCTACATGTCTTTGGACTGTAGAAAGAAACAGGAGCACCTGGAAGAAACCCTTGCAGATATGGGGAGAACATGCAAACTCTAACAGACTGTCACCCAAAACTGGAATTGAAGCCAGGTCCTTGACGCTGTAAGACAGCAATGCTAACCACTGTGCCATCCCTTTACACACCCTGCTTGCCACATCCTCAAAGAAATCTAATAAGTTTGTCAAACACGATTTCCCTTTCACAAACCATGTTGATTCTGCCTGATCGATTTGAAATCCGCAACTACCTCCTTAAAAATGGGTTCTCACATTTTCCCAATGAAAAAATGTTAGACTAACTGGTTTACAGTTCCTCGCTTCTCATGGAACATTCAGTTTTTCAATCCACTGGCACTTCTACAGAATCAAGAGAAATTTGCAAAGCTACAACAAACGCATTCACTATTGCCTCAGCCACTTCTTTTAAGGCCTATGGATGTAGGCCCCTTAGGTCCAAAGAACTTCAGCCTTTAGTCCCACTGATTTCCCTCAGGCGTTTTTTCTCAACGGTGATTGGTTTAATTTTCTCCCTCCCTGGAGCAGCAATGAAAATCCAAGTTATGTAAGAGACCAGAATTGGAGAATTGCTGAGAACTTACAGGCACACAATGGTTGGAGGAGTCTACAGAAGTAAGCAGGGACAAAGTCATGAAAATATTTGGGAGAACAAAAAAAGAGTGAAAATCATAAAATTGAGTGAGAAGGAACGCAAGTGTAGCTCACCAAGCACAAGTGCAATGTCTAAACAAAACATGGTGAGGTTTAAAGATACATGCAGCTGTGTTTTGGATATGCATATTTATTCCTTCACAAGATATAGGCGTAACTGGATAGGCCAGAATATATTTGCCCATCCCAAATTTCCCTCAAGGAGCAGCAGTCTGGCACAATGGTTAGCACTGATGCCTCACAGTGCCAGGAACCCGGATTCAACTCCTGGCTTGGGCCACTGTGTGGAGTCTGCACATTCTCCTCATTCTGCATGGGTTTCCTCCAGTTTCATCCCACAGTCCAAAGTTCATGCTGGTTAGGTGCATTGGGCATGCTAAATTCTCCTTCAGTGTACCCGAACAGGCACTGGAGTGTGGCAAGTAGGGGGTTTTCACAGTAACTTCATTGCAGTATTAATCTAAGTCTACTTGCGACACTAGTAAATAAACTTTAAAAAAGATGGTTGAACCATTGCTTCAATATGACATAGGAACATAATGCAACTAGGAAGGAAATTCCAGGATTTTAATCCCGTGACGATGAAAGAACAGGAATATAGTTTCAGAATGATGCAACTTATCATGTGTCCTTCTGCATCTGTTACCCTTATCCGTCTAGCTGCTAGAAGTTCCAGGTCTGGAAGGTATTGTGGAAGGAGCAAAGTGTAGGTGACACACATGCTGCCATTGTGTGGAGGGAGTGAATGTTCAAGCTGGTGGATGAGATACCAATCAACAGGCTGTCAAGCTCGTGTTTTTGTTGAAGTTGCACTCATCCAAACAAATGGACAATATTCCATCACATACCTGACTTGTGCCTTGTAGGTGGTGGAGTCAGTCTTTGGGGAGTCAAGAGATGAGATACTTACTGCAGAATTTCTAGCCTCTGACCTGTTATTTTATTTTTATAACTAGTCCAGTTCAGTTTCTGGTCATTAGTGACCCCCAGAATGTTGATTGTGGGGGAACTCAGTGATGGTGATGCCACTGAATTGTCACGAGGAGATGGTGAGATGTTCCCTTGTTGGGGATCGTCATTGTATGGCACTTAATTGCACAGACGTTTCTTGCCACTTATCAGCCCAAGCCTAAATGCTGTCCAGGTCTTGCTACATATGAGCACAAACTGTTTCAGTATGAGGAGTCACAAATAATGTCATATAGTATGCAAATAATGAGGGAACATCCCAACTCTGACCTCAAGATAGAGGAAAACTCACTGACGAAGCAGCAAAGATGATTTGGCCTAGGATATTATCAACTGGAACTGCTGGGAATGAGATGATTGACCTCCAACAAACATCTTCATTTGTGCTAGATTATAACTCTAATCCGTAGAGAGTTTTCCCCGATTCCCATTGACTCCAATTTTGTTAGAGCTCCTCGATGCCACACTCTATGCTGCTTTGATATCAAGGGCAGTTACTCTCACCTTCCCTAGAGGGCTCAACACTTTTGTCCACGTAAGGACCAAGCTATAATGAGGTCAGGGGCTGAGTGACTCGAGGAGAACCCAAACTGAGCACCACAGGGTAGGCTGTTGTTCAACAGATGCCACTTTATAGCACTAGTGACACCTTCCATCCACTATTTGTCTCAGTATAAGCTTTTCCTACTGACTTAACATGGCAAAGCCTTCCGAGATACTTCATAGAAACATCAGACTAAATTTGACACTGAGCCTCAAAGTTGATCAAAGCTTAGTTTAAAAAAAAGGTATGTCTTAAGAAATGTCTTAAAGAAGAACAGCAGTGAAGTGATGGAGAGAATTAAACAGCCTTGAACTCAAGCAGCTGAAAGCATGGCCACCAATGATCAAATTTTAAAATTTGGGTTGCACAAGAGGTCAGGATTTGGAACAGTGCCAAGTTCTTTAAGCTGGAAGAGCCTACAGGGATGGACACAGCTGCAGAGGGATTTGAAAGCAAGAACTTCTTTTAAATTACGGTGTTGCCAGGTCTGGAGGCAATGTAGGGCAACAGATGCAGTAATGGGCAAATGGGGCTTGATAAGAGTTAAGATATGGGGGGATATGGGCAGTAAAGCTTTGGGTGAACTTAAAATGGATGGCAAGGTGGCGCAGTGGTTAGCACTACTGCCTCACAGTGCCAGGGACCCAGGTCAATTCTCGGCTTGGGTCACTGTGTGGAGTTTGCACATTCTCCGTGACTGTATGGGTTTCCTCCAGGTGCTCCAGTTTCCTCCCACAGTCTGAAAGATATGCTCGTTAGGTGCACTGACCCAAACAGGCGTCGGAGGGTGGCGATGAGGGGAATTTCACAGTAACTTCATTGCAGTGTTCATGTAAGCCTTACTTGTGACTAAATAAACAAACTTTTAGTTTTTTAAAAGGTCAACCGGGAGACCACTGAGTCAAATCCAGGAGGTAACAGAGGCAAAGTTGAGGGTTTCTGCAGGAGGTGAGCTGAGGTAGGAGTGGTAATTGACAGCATTGCTAGTGGTGAAAGTAGGCACTCTTGGTGATGGACAATATGGTTTCACGATAGTTTTAAAAGGTCATAAATCCTTATGTGTATTTTCAGCCCATTATTACTTCTTCCCAGTCATGTGTATGATAGTAAAATGTCCTTGAAAAGATACAAAAAATCCTTCCTACGTCAAGGTGAGAAACACATGGGCTATGGGAATTCATTCACTTTTTTATGCAATCCAGATGAAATTCCTACAGTCACACTCCAAACAACAAAAACACAACGACATACACAATACCTGATAATCAAGAGTTAAAAACTAGGAAATAAAACTCTAAAGTGAACAGTGGAGTGGAGAAAAACTCCTTCAGCAATCAGATTTTAAAAAAATTACACACACAACAATTCTATTTCCCTAGTCAAAAGCAGTTCGCTAGGGCTGAAAAGTACAATAGGTCTTATTGGCAGAGAAAAGTCAGCTGACTCCAAAGTCACTTTTAGTTCTGTGGTTTATGACTTCATCTGAACTCAGTGAGATGGAGGATATGCTGATTCAAAACTAAGTGAAATAAGGTGCAGCACTCCCAATGCATTACTAATTACGAGTAGATAAATCAAATCATTCATTTTGAAGTGCAATGGAATTTTTATTCATGTTTTGGGAATCTGTCATACCACTGCTCATAAGAAGCTGAGTGAAGGGTGATTAAATATTATAATGAAGAATTATTGCAGTGGGTCACTTAAATTGTTGGGAATTATTTCATACTGAGATTTTTGCCACAAGAGGGTGCTATGAAGGAATACAATTACCAATTTAGAGAGCAAAGAAAAACTGCAAGCTCCAGTACCCCTCCATCTGCAGTGTAACAAGACCTGCGCCTTTGAACAAATCAGACACATCTGAACTCAACATTGCAGGCTATTGTACTTTTTGGAATGACATTAAGGTTGTGTGTGTGTATTCGAGTTGCAGTCATCTTTAAAATTATTGCTAATCAAAGTTGGGTTATAATGTGCCTGTTAATTTTTTTTACATTTTTAAATAAAGTTAAAATGCAAACAACGAAAAAACGAAAAAAGTGTTGTAAGCACTGTCATCCAGTCAGAATCTGTAAATAAAGTGGCCAATTTAATATCTCTGGTGTAGATCCTTTGCAACTGCATAGACACTGATAAAAACATATGGATAGTGGAAAAAATATATAAAATTAAATAAACCCAAAATTCCAAGTATAAAGCCAAACCAAATTTTCAGACACAAGGTGCAAGTGCTGCTGAGAAGGCCAGCTGAATAAACTAGGCTTGTACTCGTTAGAGTTTAGAAGAATGAGGGGAGATCTCATTGAGACGTATAAGGTGATGAATGGGATGGATAGGATAGAGGTGGAGAGACTCTTCCCACTCAGAAAGGACAGTAGGACTAGGGGGCACAGCCTCAAGATAACGGGGGGGGGGGGGGGGGGTTTAGAACGGAGTTGAGGAGGAACTTCTTCACTCAAAGGGTGGTGAATCTCTGGAATTCTCTGCCCGTTGAGGTGGTGGAGGCTGCCTTGCTAAATATTTTTAAGACGCGGGTTGATGGGTTTTTGATAAGCGAGGGGATTAAGGGTTATGGGGAGAGGGCGGGAATGTGGAACTGAGACACGACAGATCAGCCATGATCTTATTGAATGGCAGGGCAGGCTCGAGGGGCTGGATGGCCTACTCCTGCTCCTATTTCTTATGTTCTTATGATTATGAAGTTGGAAGCCCACTTTGGGATCAAACGTGGCACTATGGCTATGAACAGGGTATGATGTGGAGATACTGGCGTTGGACTGGGGTAAGCACAGCAAGAAGTCTCACAACACCAAGTTAAAGTCCAACAGATTTATTTGGTAGCACAAGCTTTTGGAGTGTCACTCCTTCAGGTGAGGAGTTGTGTTCACAAACAGGGCATATACAGGCATAAACTCAATTTACAAGATAATGGCTGGAATGCAAGTCTTTACAGGTAACCGAGACTTAATGGTACAGACAATTTGAGTGGAGAGAGGGTTAAGCACACAGGTTAAAGAGGTGTCCAATCGGGACAGTTGTGAGATTTTGCAAGCCCAGGCAAATCATTGGTGGGGGGTTTTTTTTTTACATATAATGATGTGACAAACCCAAGATCCCGGTTGAAGCCGTCCTCACGTGTGTGGAACTTAACTATCAGTTTCTGCTCAGCGATTCTGCGTTGCTGTGTGTCAGGAAGGCCGCCTTGGAGAACGCTTTCCTGAAGATTAGAGGTTGAATGCCCGGGAACAGGGTAGGCACCAAGGGCAGTTCCCCTGGCTGAGGAATCTGGAACATGCTGGGGGGTGCGGGGCAGTCTCCAGGTAAGAGAATTCTCATTTATAACTGTAATGAGGAGGAATGTCTTCATTCAAAACATTGTGAATCTTTGGAATTCTCCACCACAGAGGATTGTGGGCGAAGCCTCATTGATGATATTCAAGATTGGGATGAATAGATTTTTGATCTCTCAGGATATGGGGAAAACAAATGACGAGATCGAATGTCAGCGATAATCATGCTGAATGACAGAGCAAGCTTTCAAGGGATCATATTGTCCATTTCTATATTCTACCTTCTTAGATTTACTACTTGACCTTTCTGCCCTGATAACTTTTCAAGTGTTATTACATTTTCTGGGTGTCCTGATATTGAAAGTACATTCACATCCAGACAATGGTTGGTGGTGTAAGACCATAAAACATAGGATTAGAATTAGGCCACTCAGCCCATCAAGTCTGCTCTGCCATTCAATCATGGCTGATATTTTTCTCATCCCCATTCTCCTGCCTTTTCCCAATAACCCCGATCCCCTTATTAATCAAGAACCTATCTATCTCTGTCTTAAAGATACTCAGTGACTTGGCCTCCACAGCCTTCTGCGGCAAAGTGTTCCACAGATTCACCACTCACTGGTTGAGGAAATTCCTCCTCATCCCTGTTTTAAAGGATCATCCCTTTTGCCTGAGATTGTGCCCTCTGGTTCTAGTTTTTCCTACAAATGGAAATATCCTCTCCACCTCCACTCTATCTAGACATTGCAGTGTCCTGTAAGTTTCAATAAGATCTCCCCTTGTCTTCTAAATTCCAACAAGTACAGATCCAAAGTCCTCAACTGTTCCTCATACGACAAGCTCTTCATTTCCGGGATCATTCTTGTGAATCTCCTCTGGATCCCCTTTCCAACACCTTAGTATCCCGTTATCTAATTCAATAACCTGGTTATTAAGGTAAAACACTGATTGAAAGCTATATTAAACTTTTCTCAATACTGTATCATTTAGCAGTCTATCATTTAGCATTACCTTCTTTTATTTACAAAATCAAGTCTGTGTAGGGAGCAAATAAAAACTACTCATCTAAAGTTTTGCAACACAAAATATTTGCAATGTATTTCCATCAACTGTCCTAAGTAACACTTTTTATCGTCTCGCTCTGCCATGCCAGCTTCTCTCGCACCTCACTTCCTTTGATTGACCCAGCATAGTCCCACAGTTTGGCTAGGCCCCCACTAAACCATACTTCTGTTCACTCCTTAAATCATCTATCTTTCACCCTTCTCCACTCTGCATCCAGCTTCAACTTTTGTGAAGAAATTTTAGAAATGATTACATTAAAGGCAATGCATAAACACAAACTGCTGTTGAACAAAACGTTGATTAAAATTGTAGCACAACTATCGTATATCAGCAAGATAAACATCACATTGCACAAGATTGGAGAGCGTAGCCTTGACTGTCTGCTTCTGTTAACAAAAGACTATGAGGCAAAGAAAAGCCACAGGGGCTAGGAACTGTCATTACAGCAAAATTGAGCAGTCATTACTTTAAAATAGTTGTGAGATCAGAATGGTTGATTAGGCTGTGTCTGATGGGAGAGGTGCAATATGACTAGAAAGTACATTTGCCAATTATGCAAAATCTCAACTTGGATGGCAAAAACACAGAAAATAATCAGTCATCTAGAATTCTTGGATATTGATAAGATAGTCAGTAATATGAGATTCAAGACTTGGAGACAAATAGTTTAAGCTAAATTAGCTCATCCTTTCAGGTAATATAAGCTAGGCCTCAAGAGCATCTGAACATCACCTGCTCAATCTTCTCCAGTAACTTGCATAATCTACTCAAATGAGTACAGAATATCAACAATGAAAAAGTGATTAAAAAATAGGAACAGGAATAGGCTATCTAGCTCCTTGAGCCTGTTCTGCCTTGTTAACTGGGTAGCTAACACACCTTAAAATTTCTCTCAACACTCACATGGCTCATTTTACTTGGCTAATTTGACCATTACACAGCATTATTTAGTCTGAAAAATGCCAGAAAGGGCATTTGTCTGGAGGACATGTTATAACTCACATTCCATACTTCTCAAACACCCGCAGACATCTGATTTTATTAGGGATCCCCCCCATCCCCAATATTCCCCCAAAGCTTTCCAACTCATGTAACCACTCTGCAATTCACTGTAGCTATATGCTGAGATCAAGAGCTCTACAAAAATGGCTATCACTTCAAGTTGATGTCTCAAGATGTCACCATTTCATTTTGGATTTACAAGTTTATTTTGAAAACAGCAATATTTGTATTTTTTAATTCTTTTATGAGATGTGGGCATCACTAGCAAGGCCAGTTTTTTTGCTGCACATCCCGAATGGTCCTTGAACTGAGTGGCTTGCTAGGTCATGCCACAGGGCAGTTAATTGTCAGCTGTGTTACTGTGGATCTAGAGTCACATGTAGGCTAGACCTGGAGAGATGCCAGATTTCATTCCCTAAAGGACATTAGTGGACAAGATGGGTTTTTAGGACAATTAATAATTGTTTCATGGCCACCATTACTGAGATTAACTTTACTAATTCCATTTTCAAATTCCATCAACTGCCATTAATCTGGATTACTAGTCAAATAACATTACCACACACCAGCATCTCCTCTCAATCAAGAAAAGTTTGACCAATGCTGATGAAATTTAATGCAAGTTTAAACTAGCTTTAAAAATCTTACTTGTATTTGAAGTAATATGTCAATGCCAATATTCATCTCTGCAGAAGGTTCAGGCTTATTGCAAAAACTGGAGTGCAAGTTATTTCTTTGATTTATTTTTATGTTCCCCAAATAAAGGTAAAAATACTGGGAACAAGAAATTAGAGACTCATTGTCATAGTTTTACCTATACACACCTATGAGGGGAAAACTGACCTGGAAGAGAAAGTTTTGTTTTCATTTGCAGCCGGCAGAAAACCCGTGAAAAGCAACCAGGCAAAGAAGCAAGGAGTGGGCTAGCAAGAAACACTTTTACACTGAAGTAAAAGTGGCCATTGTAAGACTTTATCAAAGATTCTGCAATCAATTTTTGAAATAGCACAAAAAAAGCACTGACGTGTAAAACGAAAAGTAAAGCTAGTAGTATTCAAGAGGGCCTCAGTGCAAGCTGGTGAATTATTGAAACTACAAGAAAAGCAATGTTCAGATAAAATTAAGGTGGAACAATGTCAAGTAAATAGCTTGGTTTCAGAGGGTATTTTCGTTCATTTGTTTTTTTAAAAAAAACTATTTCCAAACAATGAAACACCTTTGATTACATTTGGTTTTCCTACTAAAAATTAATGATAATTTATCATTTCAATATGTGTGGAACCTTGTGTTCAGTGATTTCAAGCTTTAGTTCTACTATTAATGTCTTCTCATGGTTCTGAAGGGAGTCCTAGAAAGGGCCAGATGACTGATCTTAAATATTAGAGGACTGAGTCATGAAGACGAATAGCTAAGAAATCTAGGCTATATCCTTGAAAAGGATATTAGTGTGACAGCATTTCAGAGCGTTAAATAACATACTAAACATGACACTAAATCCAAAGCACTACTACAAGATAAACATTGTTGGACAAGACTCAGATGCTCAAAATGACAGAGGGAATACTTAGAATTGGTGTCAGGAAGCGCTTCATGAATATGAGTACATTATAAATCAATAACTTTGTGGAGTCATTCAAATGACAGGTGGAGACTGAATAGCGTTGGGAAGGGACGACTTTCTGGACAGAAGAATTGTCACAAGTCACAGGGTCATCCTTAGCTGCATTTACCTAGTGATCTTCTCCCAACAACTCCATTGAAGATTTGGCTTCTTCTGATTTAAGCCAAATGGAAGCTCCCGAATTTACTCCCAGATTAGAACAGTTTTGGCTGTCATCACCAGATGTGCCAGAAACACGAGTGCACAAGACTTCCAAAAAAGTGACACATAAACAATAAAAACAGCAACTTACTGGAATATCAATTGAATTAAAATGCTGTAATTCCAGGGTCTGTTGGAGAAAAATTAATTTCAGAAAACCATAATGTAAGAATTCTCCTTTTTCCCTTCCTCCATACCAACTTTAAAATTTTTATGGAGGTACCAAATGACTTAAAAGGGACATGGCATTGAAAAGCATACTCCCAAATTCTCCAACATTGGTCCAGTGTTTATCTAGTCAATATTGGAGACATGCAAAACTAGAGCGAGTCTTAAAAGCCTTACATCTGGTCCGAATCAAAAAACATCCTTCAACTGAAGTTTTCAATTGCACTCAGCATTTATTAGCAATGGGGAACCAGCTGGACTCCTGATCTGAACCTTCCATCTCTTTCTGAATACATGGACAAATGGAAGCTGGGCAAGAATAGGACTGAGTAACAAAAGCAACAATTTGCATCTATAGCTTTAAATGTAGAAAAGTGTTTTAAGGCTTTTGATACTGAGGCAGCTTTTATAGGAGATGACCAAAAATGCGTTTGACAAGATGACCAAGATGGAAAGGGGAGGGAAGTTTGACAGATGAGGGGTTGGTGAAATACTTCCATATTGTACAACAAAGACAACTGAGGGCATTGTCACTGATGGTGATGCAAAGGGAACAAGAAGGAAAAGGAGTCCCACAGGAGGCCAGAAGTTGTGGACAGCAGGATATTTCAGATTGTCCCCAGGACAATATGGGGGAAGGCTTTGGATAGGTTTATAAAAAGCCTTTGATGCACAATTTGTTGGGATGTAAGGAGCCATTATAGGTCAGCAAGGTCAAGGATGATGAGTGAGATGATCATGAGCTTAGTGTAAGATGGAATACATAATTACTGTGATGTACTCTGACATCTCAGGAGACAGAAAAGAAGAAATGGCAGAAAATTTGGGCAAAACGTGGGGGGGGGGGGGGGGGAGGGGGGAGAGAGGAGGAGGAGAGGGGGAGAGAAAGAAAAACTAATATACCAAGTTAAACCAAGGCATTCTGCAAAATATACAAACAGAACCAAGGCTTGAAAAAGAGATATAACCAAGGCTTGAAAAAGAGATAGAGAACTAAACCAAATCTTAAGAGGGTTAGACTGAATGGAACAAACATTTGAATGTATTTAATTTGTTAAGGAAAAGATAGAATCAGAACGCAACCTGATTGGTACAAGCAAATCAGAAATCAAAGCAGTAAAGCATTGGGTGAAGGACAGACAGATCTCCAAGTACAAAATTGACAGGTTTGTAAACGAAGTCAGGGTACTGAATAATTGTTTCAATTGACAAGTTAAAGGATCATAGAATTATTTCCAATCCCACAAGGTACCTACGGTATCACTGGATTCAAATAATTCAAGATTGAAAGAAGTAAAACTGGAAACGGTGAAGTAACTAAATTGTACAAGGGTCACATTTTTTTTGATGAAGTAATATTTCTCTTTTGTAGCATACTTTATGAAACAACACTGCTGTGTTACATCTTGTGAACATCAGCTATTGTGCTTCAATTTGCAATTTAGAATTCAGTGCCCTAGGTCACTTTACACTGCAAGATCTCGAAGGGTTACTGTTTCTTCATTCACACTGACTTGTACTCCAGCCTGTGTGCATTAGCATACGCCCAGCTCACTGTCTGTGCACATCACTGTGACAGAAAATATCACTATGGCAACAGAACATGTTCAAGGAAGCTGAAAGAAAGGAACATGCATCTCCTTCTGCACACTGCTTTCCCAACTTTATTCCTGCGCGCAAGCTCCCACCTCCACCCTAATTTTTATAATTGCTGCCTCACAACACCAGGTACCCAGGTTTGATTCTGGCGTTGGGTGACTGTGTGGAGTTTGGACAGGATAGTATCCTAGGCCCAGTCATCTTCAGCTGTTTCATCAATGACCTTTTTCCATCATAAAGTCAGAAGTGGGGATGTTCACTGATGATTGCACAATGTTCAGCACCATTCACGATCCTTGGATACTGAAGTAGTCCATGCCCAAGTGTAGCAAGACCTTGCCAATATTCAGGTTTGGGCTAAAAAGTGGCAAGTAACATTTGTGTCTCAAGTGCCAGGTTATGGCCATCTCCAGCAAAATCCCCCAACAATCAATGGCATTATCATTGCAAAATCTCCTGACAACATCCTATGGATTACTGTTGGCTTAAAACTGAACTTGACCAGCTTTCTAAATACTATGGCTGTAAGAGCAGATCAGACACTGGAAATTCTGCAGAAAGACACTCATCTCCTGACACCCCGAAGCCTGTCCACCATCTACAAGCAGAAGTCAGGGGTGCGATGGAATATCTTTACTTGCCTGAATGGGTGCAGCCCCAACACTCAAGAAGCATGACACTATTCAGGACAAGGCAGGCTGTTTGATTGGCACCCCTTCGCCACCTTCAAAGTCCTTGCACTCCACTATCAACAGCGGCAGCAGTGTGTACCTTCTACAAAATGCACTACAGGAACTCATGAAGGCTCTTCTGACAGCATTTTCCAAACCCACCATCTCCACCACCTAGAAGGAAAAGGGCAACAGACATGGAACACCACCCACAAGTTTCCCTCCAAGCCACATACCATCCTGACTTGAAAGTAAATCACTATCCTTTCATTGTTGTTGGGTCAAAATCCTGGAAACCCCTGCTTAAAAGCACTGGGGATGTACATGCGCCATATAGACTGCAGCAATTCAAGACACAACATTCCAGCACCTTTGCAAGGGTAATTGAGGATGGGCAATAAAATGCTGGCATAGCCAGTGCTGCCTACGTCCTATGAGAAAGAATTAAAACACGTTTATCATTAAGCTTCCTATGGCATTTCAATTCTAAATCTGTTTTTTTCCCCTTAAAACGCGCAATGGTCTGTCTCAATAACCTGTGACAACACATCCCAAGTTCCAACAAATCCACAAAAGCCTATTTCACTGCTCTCCTGGCTGGTTTTTCACCTTTTATTAAATGTCAAACCTCTTGCCTTACTTGGTGATAATTTAAAATTACTGACATGCCTTCCTCAGTTATTTCTCAACAAGAGTAAATATATGTTTGCCACAAAAATGCTTTACTTTCACAATCTATATTAAATCTCACCTGCCTCTTTATCTCAGTGAAAAATTATTTTGTCACTCCTCAGTCAACAATCTAGTGAATCTATACTGTAGATGGTTTTAATGTCCTTTCCATCATGGGGCATTCAAAGCTGTATATACTAGTTTTAACTGTGGGTTAGACATAATCCTGCAGAAATCTCCATACAAAGACAGGGGGTCAGTTTCACATGTACCCTACAATTTCAACAGGTAAACAGATCTGATACCAAGGCAGCATTTGAAAGGAGCCCCATAATGTGAAGGTGCCCAAGCAAAACTGAAGTTTTTATGAATTGGCATCTAAAAAAGGTGAAAAACCAGCCAGGAGAGCAGCAAAATAATCAAATTTGGAGCTAACAGAAGTATGGATAAGGGAGCAACAGCAAATGGCTGGTGCAATGCTAAGATGGACAATATCAGAGGTAGAAAATGTAGGTCTTTATGTGAGCTGTACAGGATTGACAACACGGCTCAAAGTCACACAGATGTTGAGGTTCAGAGACCATGAATGGTAAGCAGAGTGGAATAACAGGCAAAAGTTAAGGAATTTATTGAAAAACTTTAGTTCAACTTCAACTGGAGGAAATTGTTTCACATCCAAGTCTAGAGGCCAAACAACCAGAATGACAACCTAGATACAGTATAGGTGTCAAGAGAAGTGCCAGCTACAAGAGAACAGCCTAGATACTCTGTAGTGAACAGTTCACCAAAAGGCTATCAAAACCTCTCGAAGTTAGAGAAAGTCAGGAGTGTGATGGAATACTCACCATTTGCCTAAATTAGCATGGATAAAAAAAAGTGAGCAATCACAACATCATCCAGGTTGCTTGGTTGGTGTCACTGCCCCCATCACCAGTGCAGTGTGGTTTCAAGATGTAAAATCCACAGGATGTACTACAGCAACTCATCAAGGAATATCAACAGAACCTCCTTTCACTGCATTTTCTTTCACCAAGGATGCAGCAGAAATTTCAAAACACAGCAGCTCAGTGTATCCCCACATGTCAGACACCATCCTGACTTGGATATTTATCACAATATCCTAGAATTGCCCATCAACCAACACTGTGGGAGAGCCACCTGTGCGGGCACAACAGCAACTTAAAACCACCCACCACCATCTTTCAGCAAAATTAGGGACGCAGACCTCATCCACATCCCAAAAAAAACAAAGACAGACCCACAAACTCAATTTTGTACTTTTAAACAGACCACACAATTAAAACAACTCTATGCTCCAGTTTGAAAGTAACAACCTGCTTTACGTATTTTTGGCTTCCTGTCATACACAACAACCTTAATTTAGTTCTATAATTTGATAGACTGATGACAAACCACTGCACCAAGCACTGATAACATCTGAAAGCTAATACTATGTCAATTGTCAGTTATTTGAATCACTGAAACTTCAATCAGAATTCTACTGCAGTATTCCAAGCAGATTTTTTGAGTCACCAGCATCAACTGTGGTTGCTCCATCTAAGAGGATAAGCAAGTTTAACACGGCATAAATACCCAAGAAGGAACTGGGAAAGAGTGCTTTGTTAGTGTGTTCAAGTATTAAATGACTAGGCAACTCGTGTCCCATTTAGAAGTTTCAAGGTGTAGGACGGTGGTGTGCATGTGAAGTTTAAAGAAACAACCTGGCAGTCTGCTGCTTGATCTTTATAGCTAAGAGGGTTACCTACCGGAAGTCAAAGGCTGTGAGCAACCAACACATTTCAAAATGTGTGGAGCTCGGCTTTCCTATCTAAACTACAAGAAGGGGTAAAACCTCATTTGCCCACTTGCAGCTTTCAGTGTTTGATACATGAGGCGCTACTACGTGAACTGGATGTCAGAGGTTTTTAATCCTAAAATAGAGTCTGTGGTTTGTTGCAAAGCACTGGGTGGAGAAACACTACGTAACTATTTGGATTAAGGTGCAATGACAGGAAGAGAAAAGCAGACTTTTTTCACTACCACTGTACATCTGATTATATGTCATCATTTTTTCTGGAATGTAAAAAAAAATTCATCTGGACACAGCAGGAATAAAGGCAAAGTAGAAATTGACCGCTGTTGCTGGAACCTTTCTTTCTGGGCTTGCAAAATCACGCAGGCAATTTCCTCTCGATTCAGAGTTTCGGTTATGCAGTGTGAATGATGCAAAAGTTTTCAGCTGGAAAGGCTGCTTGCTGCATTCCAATATTCACTTTGGTCCGGCGCACAAAAATCTTTTGTGATTCCATGGGACTTACGCAGATAGCCAATAGGGTTTGCTAGCATGAAGTTTTAATAATAGTGTTAGCTTTTTCCAAGAGTATGGGCAATTCCAGCAGGTGCTGCTTAACAGCAATTGGACATGCACCATAGCTCACTCACTCCTTTCCCTAAGACAGGAGAATGCAGGTCAATTATAGCAACTTAAGCGATCAGCTACTGAGGCCACACAGAATTCACGTCTAATTCCTGGTCAGTCAGGAGTCAGCACAAAGGCCAGTAATCAAAGTGCTATGTAAGTGTTATTTTTGTTTGTGGGATGTGTCTGGCAAGACCAGCATTTATCGCCCAGCAGTAATTGCCCATGAAAGTGAGTAAGTCAAAGGTAGACAAGCTTAGGCTCAATGGCAATGCTTGATTTAACAGCTTCCCAAAGATCACTGTTTCGGTTCACACTTGAAAAACGTCCACTAGATGGATACTGATGGGCTGCCGGTGCCCACCCAAGCATATTCACACAAGAGAGAGCAGCTTTAGGAAAAGAACAAAAAGAAACGTTGGCCAACAGAACAATTGCTGTTTACTCTATAAACCTGATGATATAGCCATGGTATGTTTATCGTTAAATCCAATTTCTTTTTTGCAGTTTGCAGAGCAAATAACATCTCAACTGTAATTGCATAGCAGAGTTAAGAAATCTATTTTTGGAATAAAGCATTAAATTCTCATCTACTCGCCTTCCATTTTAAACCAGAGATTGCACTTAAGACTTATACTGCTCTATTCTTTTCACTGCAGCACAATCTGCAATGCTTCCTCATTGATATGAAACTAACCACAAAACCATCTACTCTCGTAGCGGTCTGAGTCAATCCACTATTTAGTTCCTAACCGAGAGATCCTAATCAAGGGTCTTGAAAACTTTTCCAACATCCTCCTCTAAAATTTATTGCCCCCAAAACATATATTGCTCTCCATATGCTGCTGTCAGAAGACTTAGAAAACTTATAACAAGTTACCTAATGCAGGATAAATAGTAGTCTGCAAACCCTTCTAAAGGGCAATAAATGCTGGTCTAGCCAGCGACGCCCACAACCCGTTAAATGATTTTTTTAAAAAACCCATAATTGGCCATTAACTGCTAAATCCAGAGTTTCAAAAATACTTAAAAGCAAACTTTACAATTAAATATTTGCATTACCGAAAAGGCAAAGCACAAATTAAAATACCAGTTCTTGGTAACGTCCCACTCATACTTCGTCATTGGGTGAGGAGAAAGCAAACTAATGGACAGATATTACAAGTTCAAATAGTCCTCAGCAAATGCCTGTATCTTTGAAATGCACAGGCTCTTCTGGATATAAACCTTTATGCTGAATTCACCATGTGGTTGGGCTTGTTCTGTCCGAGAGGCAGTGCAGACTCAATGGGTCGAATGGCTTCCTTCTGCATTGTAAGGATTCTACGATTCTTAATGAGACTAGCTTTAACTTTGGACACATTTCTAATTAAATTTAAATTCCCCCAGCAGCCATGATGAAATCTGAACTTGTGTCTCAGGAGCATTTGCCCAGACTCTAGATTGCTAGCCCAGTAAGATTGACACTATGCTATCAAGACTGACCCTGCTTTACTCAGGATTGATAATAGGGAAATCTCACAACGCACACTGAACACCCAACAAGCGAAAACAACAATGACAGACAACATGGAACCACAGGAAGGTCATAGTCATCCTCCTCAGAAAATAATTCATAAAACTGCAACAACCAGAAAACCACTAACTTGTCAGAAAATCCTAAAATATAAATGGGATATTAATCGGGAGGATTTAAACTAGTGTGGCAGGGGGTGAGAACCAAAGCAAAGGGAATTAGCTGAAGGGGAACCTGAGAGTAGGGCCAGTAAGACTTAGAGAAACAGCAGACAGGATGGGATTGCTAATCAGAGGGGGTCTGGTGATCTGAACTGCATTTGTTTCAATGCAACGAGTGAAACAGGTAAGACAGATGAACTTAGAGCTTGGATTAGTATTACTAGGAACTACGATGTTGTTGCCATTACAGAGACTTGGTTAAGGCAAGAACAGGATTGGCAGATTAACATTCCAGGATACAGATGTTTCAGGTGGGATAGAGGGGGATGTAAAACGGGTGGGGGAGTTGCACTACTGGTTAAGGAGAATATCACAGCTGTACTCCAGGAGGACACCTTGGAGAACTCATACAGCGAGGCAATATTGGCAAGGCTCAGGAACAGAAACAATGTAGTCACAATGTTGGGGGTTTACTATAGGCCACCCAACTGCCAGTGGGAGATTGAGGAACAGATATGTAGGCAGATATTGGCAAGATGTAACAGGGTTGTGGTGGTGGGAGATTTTAATTTCCCCTATATAGACTGGGATTCACTTAGTGCTAGCGGATGGGGCAGAGTTTGTAAGAAGCATCCAGGAGAGCTTCCTGAAACAGTACGTAGATAGTCCAACTAGGGAAGAGGCCATTCTGGATCTGGTATTGGGGAATGAATCCGGCCAGATGGTTGAGGTTTCAGCAGGGGAGCAATTCGGGAACAGTGACCACAATTCAGTAAGCTTTAAGGTACTGATGGATAAAGATAAGTGTAGTCCTCAAGTTAAAGTGCTAAATTGAGGGAAGACTAATTACAATATTAGCAGGAACTGAAGAATGTAGATTGGGGGCAGATGTTTGAGGGCAAATCAACATCTGGCACGTGGAAGGCTTTCAAGTGCAAGCTGATAGGGATTCAGAACCAGCACATTCCTATAAGGGTGAAGGATAAGTATGGCAAGTTTTGGGAATCTTCAATAACGAGAGATATTGTGAGCCTAGTCAAAGAGAAAAAGCTAGGGGGCTGGGAACACACGAAACAAGTGTGGAATACAAGTAGAAAGAAACTTAACATGAAAAGGAGTCATGAAAAAGCATTGGCCAGCAGGACTAAGGAAAATCCCACGGCTTTTTATACGTACGTAAAGAGCAAGAGGGTAGGCCTATTCGAGGATAAGGGAAGGAATCTATGTGCGGAATCAGAGGAAATGGACGAGGTATTAAATGAGTACTTTGCGTCAGTATTCACCAAAGCAAAGGGCTTGGTGGATGATGAGTCTGGGCAAGGATGTGTAGCTAGTTTGACTCATGTTGAGATCAAAGAGGTGGTGGTATTGGGGTTCTTGAGAAACATTAAGGTAGACAAGTCCCCGGGCCGGATGGGATATACCCCAGAATACTGAGAAAGGAAAGGGAGGAAATTGCTGGCACCTTGAGGGAAATCTTTATTTCAGGGGAGGTCATGCTGGGGAGATGCCGGCATTGGTAGTGTGCAGGGATGGTCCCAGAGGATTGGAGAATAGCCAATGTTGTTCCCTTGTTTAAGGGTAGCAAGAATAATCCAGGTAATTACAGGCCGGTGAGCCTTATATCAGTGGTAGGAAAATTATTGGAGAGGGTTCTTCGAAACAGGATTTATTCCTACTTGGAAATAAGTGGACATATTAGAGAAAGGCAATATGGTTTTGTGAAGGGTAGGTCATGTCGTGATTGAGTTTTTCGAGGAAGTGACGAAGATGATTGATGAGGGTAGGGCAGTGGATGTTGTCTACATATACTTCAGTAAGGCCTTTGACAAGGTCCCTCATGGCAGACTGTGCAGAAGGTGGAGTTGCATGGGATCAGAGGTGAACATAGAACATTACAGCGCAGTATAGGCCCTTCAGCCCTCGATGTTGCGCCGACCAGTGGAACCAATCTAATGACCCTCTAACCTAAACTATTCCAATGTTATCCATATGCCTATCCACTGACCATTTGAATGCTCTTAGAGTTGGCGAGTCACTGAGTTGGCTCACTTGCCAGTGAGCTAGCTAGGTGGATATAAAAGTGGCTTGGTCAAAGAAGACAGAGGATAGCAGTGGAAGAGTGCATACCTGAATGGAGGGCTGTGACAAGTGGTGTTCCTCAGGGATCAGTGCTGGGACCTTTACTGTTGTTTGTAATATATAAATGATTTGGAGGAGAATGTAACTGGTTTGATTAGTAAGTTTGCGGACGACACAAAGGTTGGTGGGTTTGCAGATAGTGATGGGGACCATCAGAGGATGCAGCAGGATATAGGTCAGTTAGAGACTTGGGCAGAGAGATGGTAGATAGAGGTTAATCCAGACAAGTATGAGGTGATGCATTTTTGGAAAGTATAAGAAAGTTAGGAAATATAGCGAATGGCAGGACTCTCAAAAGCATTGATGGGCAAAAGGATCTGGGTGTACAGGTACAGAGGTCACTGAAAGTGGCAATGCAGGTGAAGAAGGTAGTCAAGGCAACATACAGCATGCTTGCCTTCATCGGCTGGGGTACTGAGTTTAAAAATGGACAAGATAGTAGTGAGTGCCTAGAACTTGTTGCCAGGGGAGGTAGTGGAAGCAGATATGGTAGTGACTTTTAAGGAGTATCCTAACAAGTATATAGGGTGATGCGGCGGCGCGGGCTCGTTGGGCCGAAGGGCCTGTTTCCCGTGCTGGGTTGTTCTTTGTTCTTTTATATGAATAGGATGGGAATAGAGGGATATAGTCCCCAAAAGGGTTGGGGGTTTTAGTGAAGTCGGGCAGCATGGTCAGTACAGGCTTGGAGGGACGAAGGGCCTTTTCCTGTGCTGTAATTTCATTTGTTCTTTAACCTATTATTTCCAGTTCTTTCTAAACCACCTTACAGATAAGAAGTTATGCCAATAATAAACAGAAGGCTATTTGATGTCAAAGATTTATGGTTTTAAAACTCAGCTCATAATCCATCTTTAGTTTATAAAATCAATTATTCAAATATATAATTGCAACTTCAAAGCTCCTCACCGTCATCTCAATTCCTTTTTCCCTTGTATTCTGTTTTAATAGTTTTCCAATTCCCATTTATATTGTGTTAGAGTCTCTGCATTAATAGCATTTGTGGTTAAATTTTCTGGGTTTTAATTCGCTTCTCTGTTTTCTTCCAGAGTATCCCATATCTATACTCCCCTTTCACTAACTTACCAACGAGTAGAATCAATTGATTATAAATTGTCTCCTCAAACTTTGCAGAATCTTGAAAGTTTATATTAAATTGTCCCTTTAAAATGTTCTGTTCCAGTAAGAAGTTCTGATTTTATTACGTAACTATAGCTAACCCTTTCTGATTCAATTCCAATAATTCTTCACTACAGCCTTTGAAATGGCAGCACTTTTACCCTCAAGTCAGAAGATTGTTGGTTCGAGTTGCGGTCCAGAGATACGAAGGATGTATTCACATTATAACTCTACACCATGGCAGCAACTAAAACTGTGCTGAACCTTCCAATGCTAATTAGTCAAAAATTACCCAGTTACCTGGATACAGTTTTTCTGCTCAGGAATTCACCCTGATTAGATCATTACTTGCTGTATATTGTGCTAAATGGGCCCCAAGACCGCCATTTTTGGTTCTGAAAAATTGTCCAATCAACCTCAAATTATCCTGTAAAGGTAAGGCATCTCAAAAATTTGACCAATAGATAAAGCTAGCTGTTTCTCATTGCTACAATATAATGGCGACACTAGTGGCATTCTCCACTAACAGGATGCTGCCATCAAGCCAAAAAAGCACACTGCCTAACACACAAGTAGCACATGGTATATGAATTTTAGTGCTGGTATGATGCCGACTAATGGATTATAACAGGAAGTACTGACTGGACTCAATTACCCCACGTGAAACTCAAAACAGTGTCAAGCATTAGATGCAATTCCATGGTTAGACAGCACTTGCTAAACAATCATTATTTGCACTAAGAATTACAAGAACAAACAATTTAGGATCATTAGTCGCACTTGAAGTGTGGCTCACTTATGCTTGCTAGAAACCATATTTTTTCACACATCGGGCCCTGCCCTTTGCAAATGGAAGGAGCATGTCCATACTGTGTGCCTTTTCCAACTAAACAAAAGCTTGCAGAACAGCCAGTCTTTGGTTCATTACCTACCTGGTCTGAATTTAAACAAAAGCTTGGCAGTTAATTGCTCCCTGATACATTCTCCATGGCAACACCTCTATCAACCAGAATCCACTTTCCAACCTATCATTTTTCACACAGTGTAACTGGCATTCCCTTTCCAATTGCATATCTATCCTGATGAGTGCAAACTGAAAAGCTCCGACAGCATGTCTATTTTCTCAGAAATTTCCTTTTAAACTAGTGATGGGCAACCTGCAACCCCACCTGGGCTTGGAGTGTGATACACAAGACATTTTGTTAGCTGTTGTCCATGGGCAGAGTTGCCACATTCCACGGATTTAGATCAACATAGTTTTTTTTCCCTACTAGCATGACTGAAGTGACATGCACGTAAAGCAAGGGCGGGTGAAGTGAGGTGTATTCTAATTGCACACAACATTAACCGGAGAATTGTGCATTCTATCTGTATCCAAAGTGCAAATACTTCTTTTATTTTTACCATTTGAAGTTAATGATGGATGATATAATATCTATAACTCGTTATGAAATATTACATGTGTATCAAATGTGTTTAATTTTATTCATGGGATCATGATTAATGAACAAGCCCGATTTCAATCTTGCCATCCACTAAGATGAATGAGGGCCCTGTGCCTAGGTTGCACATCATTGCCTTAAGCATTAATGGTTCCTCACAGAATCACAGCACTTGGGGCAATGGAGAATGCTTTCAAGACCAATACACAAGATGGTTCAACGGCTGAGGATTTTGCAATGACAGCCAGATCAGAAGTGCCATCAATCACAATTGGTGGCCTAGTTATCAATAGGAACAAGTATCTTGCATAAACACTTGAAATGTCCAAGCAAACTACATCATGCCTAGTCTGGAAGCATCTTCTGTGAATATATCTGCAGTTGTGATTTTCATAATCGACTAGAGTTTAGCTTGCAAAGAATAGCATTGCTAGTTACACATTTACAGTTAAATATATACCTACTGCATTAACAGTCACACTGCCACCACAGACAAGCATATATATGGTAAATGTTTTGGATGTTAAGACAAAGTCACATCCAAATAATTTTGCTTACTTGCAGAGAATCAGTGTTGGATACCACTAGGTTGAGTGCCAAATCCAAAAATTGGAAGGTTTGTGGCTGATTTTGGAGAAGATTACAATATCCTGGAGTACCATGATGCCATCGGTCTAACGATTCAAGAGAGGGCAGCTGATGCATCTTTCTAGAAAGATGCCGAGGAGTCCTTCTTGCTAATATTTACTTTTATATTAGACCTGCAGCTGAGCATTAACTTCCCTACAGAATCAAAACACCAAACGTTTCTCTGGACCTGCTAGGAGCCACTTAGAGTCATAAAGCTTTACAGCATGGAAACAGGCCCTTCGGCCCAACTTGTCCATGCTGCCCTTTTTTTTTAAAAAAGCCCCTAAGTTAATTCCAATTGCCTGCATTTGGCCCATATCCCTTTATATCCATCGTACCCATATAACTATCTAAATGCTTTTTAAAACATAAAATTGTACCCGCCTCCACTACCACCTCTGGCAGTTTGTGCCAAACACTCACCACCCTCTGAAAAATTTGCCCCTCGGAACACTTTTGTATTTCTCCCCTCTCACCGTATGCCTATGCCCTCCAGTTTTAGACTTCCTACCTTTAGGGAAAGATACTGACTATCTAACTTGTCTATGCTCCTCATTATTTTATAGATCTCTATAAGGTCACTCCTCAGCCTCCTACGCTCCAGCAAAAAAAAATCCTAGTCTATTCAGCCTCTCCTTGTAACTCAATCCATCAAGTCCTGGTAACATCCTAGTAAATCTTTTCTGCACTCTTTCTAGTTTAATAATATCCTTTCTATAATGGGGTGACCAGAATTGCACACAGCATGCCAAGTATGGCCTTACCAATGTCTCGTATAACTTCAACAAGACATCCCAACACCTGTATTCAATGTTCTGACCAATGAAACCAAGCATGTTGAATGCCTTCTTCACTACCCTGTCCAACTGTGACTCCACTTTCAAGGAGCTATGAACATGTACCCCTACACCTCTTTGTTCTGTAACTCTCCCCAACGCCCTACCATTAACTGAGTAAGTCCTGCCCTGGTTCAATCTACCAAAATGCATCACCTTGCATTTGTCTAAATTAAATTCCATCTGCCATTCGTCAGCCCACTGGCCCAATTGATCAAGATCCCATTGCAATTGGAGATAACTTTCTTCGCTGTCCACTATGCCACCAATCTTGGACTTTTGGACATCGTTGTTACAAGAAAGTTTTAAAATAAATTTGTTACATAAAATTACTTTTCTGTATGATTGAGAAGTGTTCAAATTTGAATAGTTGAAGAAATATGGGCCAGCGAGTATGCAGCCTAGTTAACTAACACGTAAGCTAAAAAATACTTGAGATGAGCTGATGACCTATGCAATGTCTTTTGTGCACCACTCCTAATGTGCAGAATACATAGTTTATGTGAAGAAGAATCATAATGCTGATTCTTGCTTTGATAAAATGGCATAATGTTAATTATAGAACCAGAGAAGAGATGACAATTCTTTTATTAAAAACAGTCATGACGATCTGGAACGCATTGCTTGACAGCATAAGAAGTTTCAAAAGGGAACTGGAAAGTTAAAGAAGTACAGGGCTTTGGAGAAAAAGCAGGGGTGTGGGATTAACTGGTCACTATTTGCAGGTTAAGTGGCATGGTGGTATAGTGTTTGAGGTGGCACAGTAGTTAGCATTGCTGCCTCACATCGCCAGGGACCTGGGTTCGATTCCCAGCTTGGGTCACTGTCTATGTGGAGTTTGCACATGCTCTGTGTGCGTTGATTTTCTCCCACAGTCCGAAAGAACTGGGGATGCACCTAAACAATGCTGGTTAGGTGCGTTGGTCATGCTAACTTCTCCCTCATTGTACCTGAGCAGGCGCCAGAGTGTGGCGACTAGGGGATTTTCACTGTAACTTCATTGCAGTGTTAATGCAAGTCCATTTGTGACAGTAATAAATAAACTTAAAAGGCCTCTTTCTGTGCTGTATGGTTTTAATTGGAGTGAGACTGGATACATAGATGATATTCAACATATCTCAGAAAATTCAAAACTGAGCCAAAAAAAAAGCAATGCAAGATCACACACATTTAACATCAATGGCATGAAAACAAAATAAAACATGTTTTCCCCTTCATAAAAGGTGAAAGAATAGAAAATCCACTACAGGATCATTTTAGAGATTTTTTTCTAATGTACTGTTCCTATACATAAGCAGGATGGTGCCTGCTACTGGTAAAACTAATTTCTATTTAACTAAGGCAGCAGTTTTGCTCTTTGTACGTTGTTAGAGAAAAGGGCCATCCTCGCTTTGAAAGCCACTGGTTGTCTCTTATGCAGCTTAATTGAAAACTGATTTTCTGTTAAACAGCTTGATTCACAGAAAATTAGCTGTCTGGAAAGTGACGCGATGACTGACGGCACAAAGGCAGTTTTAATGACACACCAGGCCCTATAGGTATATAGATACCAAAGGAAAATGTTTAAAATCCTGTCAATTTTTAAAAAACATTAAAAGTAAATGCTTTAAAATAACATTTTGATAAACTAGAATCAGGACTAGAATCAAAACTGATCATTTAAAAGCACTCAATATTTCAGTTCTGCCAAGGTTCCACATTCCAACATAGATTTATTGGCATTATCATCATAGAACCATAGGGCGCGATCTTACCAGTCATTCATACTACTCTCCCGCTGTAGTGAGATCGGAGAATTTGATGCCCAGCCAACTCTCGTTCTCTGCAGTGCGATGGGAAAATCCCACTAGCGTGAACTGTGGTAATGTTCCGGCCCTAGAAAAGTACAGCACAGCAGAAGGTATTCGGCCCACTGAATCTATGCTGCCTCTTTTGAAAATCAATCCAGTTAATTTGATTCCCTTACAACTTTTCTCCAAGCATTTATCCAACTGAAGATTACTGTGCAATCTGCATTCACCAATCTTTCAAACAGCATATTTGTGGCGTGCCGCAGGGATCGGTGCTGGGGCCTCAACTGTTTACCAGATACAGAGACGATCTGGAGGAGGGGACCGAGTGTGGGGTAACAAAGTTTGCAGATGACACAAAGATGAGTGGGAAAGCAAATTGCATGGAGGACACAAAGTCTGCAGGGAGATTTGGATAGGCTAAGTGAATGGGCAAGATGGAGTACAACGTTGGTAAGCGTGAGGTTATCCACTTTGGAAGGAATAGTAGTAAAATGGACTATTATTTAAACGGTAAAAAATTACAACATGCTACTGTGCAGAGGGACCTGCAGGTCCTTGTGCATGAATCACAAAAACTCAAGTTTGCCCGATGCAGCAGGTAATCAAGAAGGCAAATGGAATTTTGGCCTTTATCGCGAGAGGGATGAAGTATAAAAGCAGGGAGGTCATGCTGCAACTGTGCAAGGTACTGGTGAGACCGCACCTAGAGTACTGCATACAATTTTGATCCTCTTATTTAAGAGAGGACATATTAGCTTTGGAGGGGGTACAGTGAAGGTTCACCAGGTTGATTCCGGAGATGAGGGGGTTAGCTTATGAGGAGAGAGTGAATAGACTGGGCCTGTACTCATTGGAGTTTAGAAGGTTGAGGGGAGATCTTATAAAGACATATAAGACAATAAAGGGGCTAGACAGGGTAGAAGCAGCGAGGTTATTTCCACTTAGAATGGAAACAAGAACTAGGGGGCACTGCCTCAAAATACAGGGGAGTCAATTTAGAACAGAGTTGAGGAAGAACAACTTTTCCCAGAGGGTGGTGAATCTTTGGAATTCTCTGCCCAATGAAGCAGAAGAGGCTACCTCGTTAAATGTGTTTAAGTCACAGATAGATTTTTAACCAATAAGGGAATTAAGAATAACGGGGACAGGCGGGTAAGTGGAATGAACCCACTATCAGATCAGCCATGATCTTATTGAATGGCAGAGCAGGCTTGAGCAGCTAGATGGCCTACTCCTGCTATTTCTTATGTTCTTATATTCAAACCCTAATCACTCATTCCATTAAAAATGTTTCCTGTTGCCTCTTATTTGTTCTTCTTTCACTATTTATTCTATCTTAACCCTTCTTAATTTTAAACACCTCTATCAAAACTCCTCTTGACCTTCCTTCTCTGCTCTACGAATCCAGCTTCTCCAGTCTATGTTAACCATAATTGTTCATCTCTGAAATCATTCAAGTAGTTGCGCCAAAGTCTTTGTGCCCTTTCAATAGCATGGGGCACAGTATTTCAATTGAGGCTCAAGGTCCAGTAGAACTTCTGGCTTATCTACTTTTGTACCATTATTTATAAAAACCAGGATCCCAAATGTGTTATTAACTGCTTTGTTAATCCATCCTGCTTTCTAAGATTGCACACAAACACCCTCAGGCCTTTTCTGTTCTTGCACTCCCTTTAAAATTGTATCATTTAGTTTGCTAAATGTATATTAAAAATTGTATAATTCAGATGCGTCTCAGATACAGAGAAAGCATTGGTAGAAAAAACTTCCCACCAATACTTAGAAAGCTTCAAATCAGAACACTGCCAAATTCTAAGAGATCGCAGGTAACATTTGCTGGTTACACTCTTTTGCCAAGTCAAATGTTATGCCATGGACACAATCCATGATCTCTTGTGCCTCTAGATGTGGTCAAAATACATTACCTCCTTCAATTGTATTGCTGTTCTTTCCCATCTTTCTTGTTTCATTGCTTGATCTTTCATTTTTTCCCCTTCTCATTTTTTTCATTAATTATCTCCTTCTTTCTCGAAGTCCCTGCTCCTTTCTATCTCATTTATATTTTATACAATTCAAATGTCTGGTGTGTAAACTACATATCTGCTACTAACAGGATGGATATCTATGCATTATTTATTTTTAAGCTCCAGGATATGCACAAAAATGGGAGAGAACATGTTCCATCTTGGCGGGCGGGGGGGGGGGGGGGGGGGGGGTTGGTTTTATAACAGATCAAGAGAGAGTGTGATAGCTACTGGCAGAAGAAAACTAAAGGTAAGAGCTACATTCTGCAGAAAATGAGGGGATTTATTCTAGAAACGACAATGGCAGCTTTGGCATGAGAATTTGGTCTAGGACACTACTTGAATTAATCAAATCAATACTCTTGTTCAAGCAAGTGAGCCAATTAACGGGAATAGGTGATGATCAGGTGAGCTTGAAAACACAAATTGGATGAGCAAGCACAAAAACTGGCAAATTACTGGGCAGTGAAATTCAGGAAAAAATGTGAATCTCATGGAAACATGATGCAAGATTTGCTTACAAAGAAGTGTAAAAGATTTAAATATTGATTAGATGGGACTGAATTCTACATTTTTCCAGAATGGTTTCAACTTGCTACAACTCCAAATATACGCTCAAGGGTACAGCCAGAAGGCCAGTTCAAGTCTGTTGGTCTCATAACAAATGAGGATATTTTCATTGCAATGACCTGAAGGTACACATATGCCAGATATAGTCCCCAGTGCTAACGTTAACAGAATTCTTTCTTCAATCTCATGTTTTACCAGAAGAATTGATTTAGACAAGAGTTTTCTGGTTACAGCCAAGGAATTTTCAAAATTTATGATACACAATAGAAATATGACATTGCCTCACTCTCAGTTTATCATCCTAGGCAAAATGGAGAAGCAGAAAGCTAGCCCAGATTACAAATGAACAATAGTCACTTGGGGAAGAAATTAAATAGGATCCACCGAACTGCCAACCAGCAAGGAATCTATTCATTCAGTAGGAAAGAATAATGGCAAGAAAAGAAATTACACTTTGAAAAGCTGGTGATTTCAAAGGCTGATTTAGGGAGTGAGATGGGGGAAAAAACTAGGTTAAGAAATATTTTCATTATTATGTCAATGTACATTCCCAGATTACGCCGCATATATTTTACCTAAAGTTGATCTGTGAAGTCTGATAATAGAAAGCAATAAGTAGATTGGACAAAGAGTAACATTAAACAAAAGGACAGAGATCTGAAGAGAAAAATAGCACTGGGAGCAATAAACAAATAGACAGATGAAAGCTTAGGAAACACAAGGGACTGCATTGTCAATCATACATGCATTGCCAAAAACATAAGAAAAATATTTTGATAGTTATTAAACCTTGGTTTTGAATTTAAACCTGAAATCTAACATTCAATTCTCTGCTCTCTGAGGTCAGAAGACAGACTATGACAGGTCAATTTTTGCAACAAAAACACATGCTTTCTGAATGGTCTGACCAGAGGTAGCAGGATTCTGGACACATTGTACAATATACATTTTGTAATGACTTTAATATATACATTTAATGTCACAGAGGTGAAAATATTGCTCACAAGGTTCTCTGCAATAATAATCATGGTATGATTATCAATGCTCACCAATATTATGGTATCAATTGGACAAGAACTTCTGACATGCACACGTACACAATCAAATTCAGAAAGCCAGGAGCTTTCAGAAAGACACTACTCTGCCACATGGTGCACTGCTACAGCCGTCACTCAGGGTGCCAGTAGTGAAATGACTGCAACAGTGAGCTTTTTGCGTTTGCTTACTGGCTCAACACTGAAGATGTCTGAGCGTGTTGGAGCGAGCGCATTCAGAAGTAAGAGATTTCAAATGTCAAAAGTGATAATTACTGCTCCTGATGAATGTACAATGTCATTCTTTAAGAAAAGAAAGATTTAACCTCTTTATTTTGCAATATATATGTCAAATTCATTCTTCCTAGTTTGGACACACTTTCTGTAAGGGTCCTTTAATCTGATTGGTTGAAAAAGCAGTTTCATATCCTTCCCATGACACCACTGATTCTGCGTAAAGGGAACATTCGAAGACATCTATACTGAGAAACCCATAAAAATTCTTGTGGGAAACTAACAGTGAACTGAACGGCAGTTCCTTTGTCACCCTGGGTCATTGTACCCACTCCCCTACAGCCAGAAATCCATAAAAGGCATTGAGGTTTGACTGCAGTAGCCTGTTCCAAAGCGTACGACTAAACATTTTCAGATATCCTTGAAACAGACACCGCAATGTAGCAATGTTTCCTTCCCACCAGTAATTTTGCACTTTCATTCCTTTCTCACTTAAGAAGATTTTTTCCCTTTATTCATTCGTGGGATGTGGGCATCATCGGCTCTGTCAGTATTTATTGCCCATCCTAAATGCCCTTGAACTGAGTGGCAATTTCAGATGGCATTTAGTAGTCAACCACATTGCTGTGGATAGGAAGTCACATGTAAAGTTTAAAGTTTATTTTATTAGTGTCACAAGTAGACTTACATTAACGCTGCAACAAGTTACTGTGAAAATCCCCTAGATGCCACACTCCAGCACCTGTTCGGGTAGGCTGAGGGAGAATTTAGCGTGGCCAATGCACCTAGCCAGCATGTCTTTTGGATTCTGGAAGGAAACCCTGAAGAAATCCACACAGAAACAGGGAGAATGTGCAGACTCTACACAGACAGTGAGCCAAGCCAGAAATCAAATGTAGATCCCCTACAGACAGAAATGGAGGAATGTATAATAGGGGACAAAGAAATGGCTGAGCAACTGAATACATACTTTGGTTCTGTCTTCACAAAAGAGGACACAAATCAAATGTTGGAGAAATGTTGGAAAATGCAAGACTTAGTGAGAGGGAAGAACTGAGGGAGATCAATAGTACTGGGAAAGTTGATGGGATTTAAGGCGGATAAATCCCCCGAGCCTGATAATCTACATCTCAGAGTACTTAAGGAAGTGGCTCTGGAAATAGTGGGTGCATTGGTGGTCATCTTCCAGGATTCTAGAGACTCTGGAACAGTCCCTGCAGATTGGAAGGTAGCAAATGTCACTCCGATATTCAAAAAGGGAGGTAGAGAGAAAACAGGGAATTACAGACCAGTAAGCTTAGCATCAGTAGTGGGGAAAATTCTTGAATCCATTATCAAGGACTTTATAGCAGGGCATTTAGAAAGCTGTGGCAGGATCAGACAGAGTCAATATGGACTTATGAGGAGGAAATCATGCTTGACAAATCTGTTGGAATTCTTTGAAGTTGTAACTAGTAGAGTTGACAAGAAGGAAACCAATAGATACGGTATATCTGGACTTTCAGAAAGTGTTCCACCCAAGAGATTATCGTGCAATATTAAAGCACATTGGATGAGAGGAAGTGTATTGAGCTGGACAGAAAATGGGTTGGCAGAGAGGAAACAAAGAGTCAAAATTAAAGGCTGCTTTTCAAATTTGCAGGCTGTAACTACCGAGTGCCACAGGGATCGGTGCTGGGAACCCAGCTATTCACAATATATATTGATTTGGATGAAGGAACAGAATGTAACATCTCAAAGTTTGCAGATGATACAAATTGGGTGGGAGTGTGAACTGTGGAGAGGATGCAGACATCCTTCAGAATGATCTGGACAGGTTGGGTGAGTGGGCTAATCAATGGCAGATGCAGTATAATTTGGATAAGTGTGAAGTTAATCATATTGGAAGCAAAAACGAGGAGACAGATTACTACCTGAATGGCTGTAAATTGGGTGGGTAGATCAATTGGCGACTTGGGCGGAGAGATGACAAATGGAGTTTAGTCCAGACAAATGTGAGGTTATGCATTTCGGAATATACAGTAAAGGGAAGAACCTTAAGAGTATTGATAGGCAAAGGGATCTAAGCGTACAGGTACACAGGTCACTGAAAGTGGCAATGCAGATGAAGAAAGTAGTCAAGGCATATGGCATACTTGCCTTCATCGGCCAGGGTACTGAGTGTAAAAATTGGAAGTCATGTTGCAGCTTTGTAGAACCTTAGTTAGGCTGCACTTGGAATATAGTGTTCAATTCTGGTCACCACATTACCAGAAGGATGTGGAGGCTTTGAAGAGGGTACAGAAAAAATTTACCAGGATGTTGCCTGGTATGGAGGGCATTAGCTATGAAGAGAGATTGGAGAAACTTGGTTTGTTCTCAACGGAGGTTGAGGGGAGACATGATAGAAGTCTACAAGATCATGAGAGGTATGGACAGTGTGGATAGTCAGAAGCTTTTTCCCAGGATGGAACAGTCAATTACTCAGGGACATAGGTTTAAGCTGCGAGGGGCAAGATTTAAAAATGTACAAGGCAGATTTTTTACACAGAGAGCGGTGGGGGCCTGGAACTCATTGCCGTGGGAGGTAGTGGAAGCAGATAAATAGTTACTTTTAAGGGGCGTCTTGACAAATACACGAGCTGGGAATAGAGGGATATGTGATAGCAAGTGTGAGGTTATCCACTTTGGCAGGAATAATAGTAGGAGGGATTACTATTTAAAGGGTGAAAAGCTGCAGCATGCTATGGTGCAGAGGGACCTGGGGGTCCTTGTGCATGAGTCGCAAAAACCCAGCCTGCAGGTGCAGCAGGTGATCAGGAAGGCAAATGGGATGCTGGCCTTTATAGCGAGGGGGATTGAATATAAAAGCAGGGAGGTCTTGCTGCAACCGTACAGGGCACTGGTGAGGCCGCAGCTGGAGTACTGTGTGCAGTTTTGGTCGCTGCACTTGCGCAAGGATATTTTGGCCTTGGAGGGAGTGCAGAGGTGGTTCACTAGGCTGATACCGGAGATGAGGGGTTGGACTACGAAGAGAGGCTGAATAGACTGGGTTTGTACTCGGAGTTTAGACGGATGAGGGGGGATCTTATAGAGACGTATAAGATAATGAAGGGGATGGATAGGGTAGAGGTAGAGAGATTCTTCCCGCTTAGAAAGGACAGCAGGACTAGAGGGCACAGCCTCAAGATTTTTGGGGGGGGGGGGGGGGGGGGGCAGTTTAGAACAGAGTTGAGGAGGAACTTCTTCACTCAAAGGGTGGTGAATCTCTGGAATTCTCTGCCCATTGACGTGGTGGAGGCTACCTCGCTAAATATATTTAAGACACGGGTAGATAGGTTTTTGGTAGGCGAGGGAATTAAGGGTTATGGGGAGAAAGTGGGAAAGTGGAACTGAGTCACTTCAGATCAGCCACGATCTTATTGAATGGCGGGGCAGGCTCGAAGGGCTAGATGGCCTACTCCTATTTCTTATGCTCTTATATTCTTCTTATGTGGATATGGTCCTGAGAAGGGTAGGCATGGTCGATGCAGGCTTGGAGGTCTGAAGGGCCTGTTCCTGTGTTGTAATGTTCTTTGCCCTTTGAGTGTGCAGCGGAACCTGGGTGTTCTTGTGCACCAGTCACTGAAGATAAGCATGCAGATGCAGCAGGTGGTAAAGACAACAAATGGCATGTTGGTCTTCACTGCGAGAGGTTTCAAGTACAGTAGCAGGGATTTGTTGCAATTATACATGGCCTTGGTGAGGCTACACCTAGAATATTGTGTGCAGTTTTGGTCTCCTTTTCTGAGGATGGATGTTCTTGCTCTCGAGGGATTGCAGGCAAAGCATTTCCAGGGATGGCAAGACTGATATATGAGGAGAGATTGACTAGGTTAGGATTGTTTTCATTGGAGTTCAGGTGACTGAGGGGGGAATCTCAGAGACTTAAGATTCTGACAAGTCTGAACAGGATAGATGCAGGAAGGATGTTCCTGATGGTGGGGGGGTCTAGAGCCAGGGGTCACAGTCTGAGGATTCAGGATAGACAATTTATAGCAGAGGCGAGAAGACATTTCTTCACCTAAAGCGTGGTGAGCCAGTGGAATTCATTATGATAGGAAGTAGTTGATGCCAAAACATTGAATGCATTCAAGAGGCAGCAAGATATAGCACTTGGGGCAAATGGGATCAAAGGTTATGGGGGAAATAAAACAGGATTAGGCTGAGTTGGATGATCAGCCATGATCATAATGAATGGTAGAGCAGGCTTGAAGGGTCAAATAGTCTCCTCCTGCTCCTATCTTCTCTGTGTCTATGTTTCTTTCAAGCCCGTGTCCCTGGCACTATGAGGTAGCAGGGCTAACCACTGTGCCACCACCAGGCCAGGTAAGCATGACAGATTAGTGAACCAGATGAGTTTTTATAACAACGGTTTCATGGTCATCATTGGACCATGAAATCTGTATTTTCACTGAATTCAAATTTCACCATTTGCCATAGTGGAATTCCAGAGTCCCCTGAGCATTATCCTGGATCTTTGGATTACTAACCCAGTGACAACATCACCAGCTCCTCAAGACTCAGCCTCATTACTGCACTGCAAATATCTTATAAAAATAGAGGAAATACTCATTAAGTTGCTAATCAGTGCCTTCTTATTGACAAACTAACGCCGACTGCAACAGAACAGCTGGTAAAAGGCCCATCAAGTCACTGGCTGCTTGAGTGCGCATTTGACAATACGTGAAATAATTTATCCAAATTAAAAGACAGCAAACAATTTTTCCATCAGTATAAAAGCAGCACTTCTGAAGTGCTTAGAGCAAAAGAGAAGCTATTATATTTAATTGTAAAATATTCCAAAGTTATCATATAAATCTTAAGTTACCATTGATTTTCTGATTTAAACAATGAGCTTTTTAAATGTTTATGCTATTAATATACTTCCCCTTAAGATTTGAAGTTATGACCCAACAAGCTATTTACTTTGTTTGCTTATATATGAATATCAATTTTGATTTACCTTTATGCATTATGTTGGAACAGGCACAATGCTTAATTATCTAAGATTTTCATCAGGTCAAATGACCATCTGTTTGACCTAATCAAATAAAAGCTCCAAAAGAATGCAGAGACTTAAAAAAAATATACTAGATCTTTCATGTCATTTTCATAGGTAACATGGGATTTGTTGCTGAAGTTTACAAGTCTTGCTGCAGTCTAAATGCGGTGGTAATCATCAGTTACTGTGAGGCAAAATGGTGCTACCATCTTTGACGTGCGATACACAGCTCAAGTAGGGCAGCACAATACCACGGTGGTTAGCACAGCTGCCTCAAGTGCTAGGGACGGCTTGGGTCATTGTTTGCATGGAGTCTGCATATTCTGCGTGGGTTTCCTCCAGGTTTGATGGTTTCCTCCCATAGTCCAAACGATGTGCTGGTTAAGTGCCATTCTAAATTCTCCCTTAGTTTACCCAAACAGGTGCTGGAGTGTGGCAGCCAGGGGATTTTCACAGTAACCTCATCACAGTGAGCCTGCTTGTGACACTAATAAATAAATAAATAAATAAATAAATAAATAACTTTAAATTTAAAAGATGTTTATCACATACAAAGCATGGATGTGGGAGTGAGGAGATACAGCAAAAGTTCATCTAAAGGAATCCCTTGTGAATCTGGGCCATGGACATTCCTTTCCTTTTAATGGCACCACTTTCACTTGATATGGTTTCATAACTGCATCAGTTTCTTTTGTTGTCATATGTAACCAAAGACAGATTTGGCACGCAAAGCAAAAATGCTCAGTCTCGTGCATTTTATAACTCACAGCTTTAAAAGCAAGACACTTAGCATTCTAATACAGGTGTATTAGGTACAAAAGGGCTGCTGAGCTCAGCAGAATGGTGGTCAAAAACTAGGTGACAGATCAAATGCAGTTAGTACAAAAAGTTGGAAACTATAGGCATTTAACTTATCTGTCATAGGAAAAATGTTAGAAGATATTAAAGATGTTATAGCATGCATTTTGATACATTCCAGGTAGTCAGGTACAAAAATGATTTTGTGAAAGGAAAATCAAGTTTAATCAATTTAGGAGTTCTTTGAAGTAAAATGTACTGTAGATAAAGGGGAACTGGAGGGTGTACTGTACTTAGATTTACAGAAAGCATTTGAGAAAGTGGCAATCAAATGTTATTGCAGAAAATAAAAGCCCATGTTGTAGTAGATAACTTATTGGCATGGACAAAAGATTGGCCAGCTAACAATCCAGCTAATGAGATCAGAGATCAGAGAGTTAGATAGGGTGGATAGTTAGAGCCTTTTTCCTCGGATGGTGACGGCTAACACGAGGGGACATAGCTTTAAATTAAGGGGTGGTAGTTATAGGACAGATGTCAGAGGTAGGTTCTTTACTCAGAGGGTAGTAAGGGCGAGGAATGCCCTGCCTGCAGCAGTTGTGGACTCGTCAACTTTAAGGGTGTTCAAATGGTCAGTGGATAGGCATATGGATAACATTGGAATAGTTTAGGTTAGAGGGTCATTAGATTGGCTCCACTGGTCGGCGCAACATCGAGGGCCGAAGGGCCTGTACTGCGCTGTAGTGTTCTATGTTCTAATGGATTGTTTTGTAGTTGGCAAGATGCAATGAGTGGTATGCCACAGGGATCAGTGCTGGAGCTTCAATTTTTTTACAATTTATACAAATCAGATGGAAGAAGGGACTGATGATATGATTGCTAAATTTGCTGATGATACAAGATAGATAGGATAGTAGGTTATGAGCAGGATGCAAGGAGCCTACAAAAGGATATAGACAGATTAGGTGAGCAGGCAAAAGTCTAGGAAATGGAGTATAATGTGGGGAAACATGAAATTGAACAATAAAAAAATCATCTAAACGGAGAGAGATTTCAGACTGCCAAGACGCAGAGGGACCTGGGTGTTCTGGTACATTAACTGCAAAAGGTTAGTATAGAGCTGTTAATTAGGAAAGCTAATAGAATGTTATTTATTGCAAGGGCAATTGAAAAAGAATAAGTAGGTTAATGCTTCACTTATACAGGACATTGGTGAGACCACATCTGGAGTACTTTATACAGTAGTGGTCTTTTATTTAAGGAAGGATGTAAATGCATTTAGAAGCAGTGCAGGAAAGTTTTACTAGACTAATAACTGGAATGGGCAAGTTGTCTTATGAGGTCAGACTAGACTAGACTAGACTAACCACTGGGGTTCAGATGAGCATGAGCGACTTGACTGAACCGTACATGATCCTGAGAAGTCTTGACAGGATGGATACGGAAAGAATATTTCCTCGTGGGAGAATTTAGAACTAGGTCATTGTTTAAAATATAGGGTTACCACTTAAAACAGAGGTGAGAAAATATATTTCCTGGGAGTTGATAACTTTGGAATTCTTTCCCTCAAGAGGGCAGTGGATGCAGAGTCTTTGAATATTAGTGCTAGATACAGTCTTGATGAGTAAGTTATCAGAGATGGACAGAAATGTGGGGCCAAAGTTAAACTCAGGTCAATGATCTTATTGAGTATTGGCACAGGTTAGAGGGGCCCAATGGTCTACTCCTGCTGGTAATTTGTTATGTTCACACGTTCATACTAGTAGCATCCTGGAAATCTACAGCCCAAAGAAGATCCTGGTGCCTCCATTCGCACAAGCTGGATCAATCCTATAGAGTTGCATTTAATGGCATGCTTGCAATCAAAGCAACCCTATATCACTAGTGTCATCCAACATACTGAGTGCTACACCATTGGAGGTAGCAACTTTTGACAGAGGCCCACCTGTGTCCTCTCAGGTTCAAACAAATGACTCCATTGCACTATTTGAACAGCAGGCGTGTTTCCCCTCAATGTTTTGGTCAACATCATCAAAACTAATTAAAGAGTAATTATCACGCTGGTGTTTGAGAGATTTGCTGTGTGCTCACTGGCTACGCCTTCTAAGTTACAACAGTAACTACACTTCAAAAATACTTCACTAGTTGTAAATTACTGTGGTGTACCAGGGTCATGAGATATTTTTTATAAAAGGCAAATTATTTTGAAAACATAAACTGATAACCAGCTCCAAGCCACAAGAACATAAGAAATAGGAGAGCATATATACCTTCCAGCCTGCTGCCATTCAATACGATAATGGCTGATCTTCTACCTCATCTCCACTTTCCCGTCCACTCCCCAAATCCACCAATGCCCCAAGGGATTAAAACAAAATCTAATTTCACCTGTGAATATATTCAACAATGCAGCACACACAATCGCCGGGTTAGGGAATTCCAATGATCCACAGGCCTTTGAGTGAAGAAACTTTTCCTCAGACGTAAACGATCAGCTCTTTAGCTGCACCCTTGTGCTCTAGACTCCCCAGCCGATGGAAACAACCTCTCAGTCATCACTCTGACAAGCATCACTAGTTAGGCCACAACTTCAACACTAGTCACCTCATTACAGAAAGGGTGTAATTGCACTAGAAAGGGTACAGAGGAGATTTATGAGGAATTTGCAAGACTAGAAAATTGCAGCTATGAGGAAAGATTGCGTAGGTGGGGATAGTTCTCTTTGCAACAGAGAAGGCTTGAGGGGAGATTACGGAGATGTACAAAATTGTGAAGGCCCTGGATGGAAAAGGCCTATTTACTTTAGCAGAGAGATCAGTGACTAGGTAGTAGAGGGGAGATGACGGTTCTGGGATTTTGGAATTCTGCCTGAAATGGTAATAGAGGCAGAAACCCTCAATTCATTAAAAAGGTGCTTGGATATGCATCTCAAGTGCCATATACTGCAGGGCTGCGGTCAAAAAGTGGGTTTAGGCTCGGTGGCTCATTTATCAGCCAGTGCAGGCACGATGGGCCAAATAGCCTCTTTTACGGCCATAAACTGTGAATCTAAACTCCTGGAAAACCAAGGTCATCTTCCAACTAGCTCCTACTGGATCTCCCTTCAATATTGAATATCAACCGCGAGATCCTGGAAAACATGGACCATTTTCCATTTCGTGGAAGCCTCCGCTCGACCAAAGCAGACATAGCTGACACAAATCACCATCACCTCCAATATGCCACCTCAACTGAGGAAAGGAGTATTTGAGAACCAGGATCTTAAACCTAAGACTAAGGTCATGGTTTATAAGGCAGCAGTGATCATTGTACTCACAAAAATTTCAACAACCTCAAACCACTAGAAATGTACCACCAACAAGGCCTTAGCTAGATCCTCCAAAGCCAGTGTCAAGAAAAGTAGTTCAGCTGTAGCATCTTTGCCCACGCCAACATGCAGGCATTAATCACTCAAAAACTACTTCTGCTGGGCAGAAAATGCCATTCGTACGCTTGACAGCAAACTCCGAAGCAATGACTCTGCTTGGAACCCATTCACAATGGCAGTGGATTCCCACCAGCATAACAGAAATTCTTTAAAGATGTCCACAAAGTGTTCCTGAAGAGGTCAAACATCCCCACTGACTCAAGGGTGTTCCAGGCTTGTGACTGACCAAAATGGAGAAGGTTCATTTCTGAAGGCAATTTGTTTCGAACATGCGGAGGCAAAGTCATGGCATCATAGAAATCTCCAAATCTCATCTAATTGAGCCTCTAAACACCACCGCGTAGGTAGAATCTATGAATTGTGCGTTTAACTCATCAGCCACCTTGGAACCCATCAAACCAGAGTATGTCATTCTCAATCCCGAAGGACTGCCCGAGAAAAACAACTGCAGCAAGATTTCCTTGGTCTTGCACTTCAATCTGGCCAGGGAGAGAAATCGTGGGTCCTAGTGCTTCTCCTGTGTCTCGGTCCCTTTTAAGCGCCCCCCTCACATCCTTTAGCTGTCCAGAATTGAGAACCAGAGTCAAAGTGGGGTCAAATGGTTTTATATAGGTTTAGTAAGACTTCAGTTTTTGTACTCTATGCTTTTATTTATAAAGCCTATTGAAAGCTCAAGTTTCAGTACGATGCATTTAACAACCGTGGATTTGTCAGACGATTACACACCAACTGGCCATTCATTTCATGCAACCAGCTCGGCTTCTTTGAACCTGGCCCTTTGAAATATCCGGACAGCAATATCCAAAAGACTTGAACCTTAAGCACTGCAAAAAAAACAACTCTGTGCACAAATGAGAATATTTTGAACTATAAGTGACATATCTATTGGAGTATCACTCCAGGTTTCAATTCTAAATTTAAAAATAGCAAAAAGCCTTTTGGTAAATTAGCATCAACAAATTAACCTGCTATAATATGATATTGCTACCCACACAAGTGGGCTTTGTTGACAGAAAAAATATACTTTGCATTGAGTAATACATATTTTTTATTTTTAAAAGGAAGCTAACCACATTTCGAAATGCTCAACATGGGGCACACAATAGGAGAGCAAAGTACTGCAGATGCTGGAAATCTGAAAAATATACAGAAAATGCTGGAAATATTAAGCAGGCCAGGCAGCATCTGTGCAGAAGGAAGTAGTCAATGATTCAGGTCCATGATCTGCAGTAATTATCATAGAATCACTACAGTGCAGACAGAGAGGCCATTCAACTCACTGAGCCTGCACCAACAACAATCCCACCCAGGCTCTATCCCCGTAACCTCACGTATTTAACCCTGCTAATCCCCCTGACACTAAGGGGCAGTTTAGTGTGGTCAATCAACCTAACCTGCACATCTCTGGCGTAACAAAAGGTCACTGACCGTGTGCTCTACACAAGTGCTGAGGTATTGATCAGGTGGACTCTGAGGCTGAAACGGCTGCCACAAGAGGACACAGGTTTAAGGTGCTGGGGAGTAGGTACACAGCAGATGTCAGGAGTAAGTTTTTCACTCAGAGACTGGGGGGGTGAGTGGAATCAGCTACCGGTGGTGGTGGAGGCAAATTCGTTAGGGTCTTTCAAGAGACTTCTGGAGTACGTGGGACTTAACAGGATTGAGGGTTATAGGTAAGCCTAGTAGGTAGAGATAAGATCGGCGCAACGCGGGCCAAAGGGCCTGTTTGTGCTGTAGTTTTTCTATGATTTCCAACACTACCCCTTTCTTATGCAGCAAAAATAACCCCTTTTGCCAGCCCTTCAAAAACTAATTAGACTTTAGGCAGGCTCAAAAGGGCCAAATGGCCTCCTCCTGCTCCTCTTTTCTATGTTTTCTGTTAGCCTCTCATAGCCCTGCAGCAAGAAACTCAGCAGCAGCTGCTTGAGATTTGGTTTGGCACAACATTAAGCATGAATTTAAAAAAGCTAAGGCTCGAAGAAAACAAACAACTTGCTGAGCAAAAGGATGTCAAAGCAATAAGGTGATCATTTATAAAGAGTAATTAATAAAAACGACCACTAAAATGTGCCAAGCAGCAGAAATAACCAATATTTTTGTATTCACTCCTGGGATATGGGCCAGGCCAATATCAATTGCCCATCCCTAATTGCCCTCAAAGTGGTGATGAGCCACCTTCTAAAACCACTTGTTGGAGCACCCACACTGCTATTAAGAGTGTTCCAGAATTTTGATACAGGAACAGTGAAGGAATTGTGATATAATTCCAAGTTAGGATATTTGGCTTGGAGGGGAATTTAAAAGAGGACTGTGCTCCCATGCATCTATTGCCCTTATCCTTCTAGATGGTAAAGGTCATGGGTTCAGAAGCTGCTGTCAAGTAAGTCTTGGCAAGTTGCTGCAGTGCATCTTATTGTTGGTACTCACTGCTGTCACTATGCATCAATGGTGGAGGGAGTGCCAATCAAAAGACCTGGCAAGTAAGCCTTTTCGCTTCGGAAGTAGAGCTATAAGGAGATAGACTAAGCCTCATTCCTGGTCACAAAGGAAGTGGGAGGGGACAAGGGCCAAGCTAAAGAGTCAACTCACAGTGGTGCACGTTCCGAGCTGGCCTTGGTGGTGTGCATGAGCGCATGTTTCACACACACCATTGACCGAGGGAGGACTTGGAAGGGATGTCAGGAAGGGAAGGGCCTTGTGGGGGTAAATCAGAGGGGAACCAAGCACTTCACCTTACCCTGCGCACCATCACCTCCTGCCAGATCTGGAGAAAAAGTGAAGAAAGCAGGACCCGACACCACAAACTGAACATTCACAAGGCAAGCAAAAAAGGAGGGACTGGGAAATCTGGCACACCCCACTCAGTAAAAAGTCTGACAACACCAGGTTTAAGTCCAACCGATTTATTTGATAGTACACTCACTAGCTTTCGGGGTTAGTCCCTTCGTCAGGTGAATGGAGAGTTCTGGCCTCAGACAGAGCATATAAAGCACAGACAGTTTACAGATTACTGATTACTAATGCCGAAAGCTAGTGTGTGTACTATCAAATAAATCGGTTGGACTTAAACCTGGTGTTGTCAGACTTTTTACTGTGTTTACCCCAGTCCGACGCCGGCATATCCACATCATGATGCCCCACTCTGCCGAGGATAGCTTTTGCTCAGAATAATCTCTATGCCAGATTGGACATGGTTAGTGTCCAAAGCAGCCAATTAATAGGCTACACAGCCAATGAGCACAGGCTCCCCTATAGCACAGTCATCCGTTTTTCATTACTCTTTGCTACTGTCAGTTAACCATTTCAGTTGAAGCCGCTGAAAAGGTTGCTAACCTCGGCATAGAGTTAGAACTGCTTCCCCAGCCATACAGGTGAAGAATCCTCTACACGTGGCAATATATTACTTCCTTTTCGGTAAACCCTCATCTTGTATATAAACCTTTTATGTGGCATATACCAAACCATGTTTTTTTTAAAATTTGTTTCAACGCATTTACGGAATGTGGTCGTCACTGGCTAGGGAAGCATTTATTACCTGTCCCTAATTGCCCTTCGAAAAATGGTGGTGGCTGCCTTTTTGAACTGCTGCTACAGCGCTGTTAGGAAAAAAATTCCAGGATTTTGACCTGGTGACAGTGAAGGAGCAGCAATATATTTCCAAGTCAGGATGGTGAGTGACGAGGGTAATGAACCTCCAAGGTAATGGTGTTCTCAGGTATCCGCTGCTCTTGTCCTTCTAGTCTTGGATTTGGAAGGTACTGCCTAAAGGAACCTTGGTGAGTTTCTGCAGTGTATCTTGTAGATGGTACACACGACTGCCACTGTTAGTTGATGGAGGGATTGAAAGTTTGTGGAACAGATAGCAATCAAGCAGATTGCTTTGTCCTGAATGGTGTTGAGCTTCTTGAGTGTTGTTGGAGCTGCACTCATCCAGGCAAGTGGAGAGAGAATATTGTATTTCACTCCTGACTTGTGCCTTACAGATGGTGGACAGGCATCAGGAAGTTAGGTGAGTTATTCAGCACAGGAGTCTTAGCCTTTGACCTCCTCTAGTAGCCTCCTCTAGTAGTATTTATATGGCTAGTCCAGTTCAGTTTCTGGTCAACAGTAACCCCCAGGATTCAACAATGGTAGCGACATTGAATGTCAAGGAATGATGGTTAGATCCTCTCTTATTGGAGATGGTCATTGCCTGGCACTTGTGTGGCGTGAACGTCACTTGCCAGCCCAAGCTTGGATATTGTCCAGAAGTTGCTGTACTTGAACATGAACTGCTTCAGTATCTGAGGAGTTGCAAATGGTGCTGAACCACCGAACATCATGCAATCATCTGTGAACTTCCCGCTTCTGACCACAAAATAGAAGGCTGATCATTGATGAAGCAGCTGAAGTTGGCTGGGTCTAGGACACAACCCCGAGGAACTCCTGCAGTGATGTCCTGGAGCTGGGATGATTGACCAGCAACCACCACAGTCACTTTCCTTTGTGCCAGATAGGCCTCCAAACGGCAGAGAGTTTTCCTATGGTCCCCACTGACTCCAGTTTTGCTAGGGGTCCGTGGATGCCATACTCAGTCAAATGCTGCCTTGATGTTAATGGCAGTCACTCTCACCTCTGGAATTCAGCTCTTTTATCCCATGTTTGAATCAGGGCTGTAATGTCAGGAGCTGACTCTGGTTGGATTCAAACTGAGTGTCCGTGAAGAGGTTATTGCTAAGTGTCACTTGATAGCACTGTTGATGACCCTTTCCATCACTTTGCTGGTGATCCAGAGAAGAATGACAGGGTAGTACTTCGTTGGGTTAGACTTGTCCTGTTTCTTGTGTACAGAGCATACCTGGGCAATTGTCAGGTAGATGGCAGGGTTATAGTTGTACTGGAACAGCTTGGCCAGAGGTGCAGCAAGTTCTGGAGCATAAGTCTTCAGGACTTTTGCTGGATACTGTCAGGGTCTGTTACCTTTGCAGTATTCAATGCCTTCAGCCATTCCTTAATATCACATGGAGTGAGAATCGGCTGAAGACTGCGGACTTCTGGATGCAGGGAAGGCAGTGGCACAGTCATTGGACTAGCAATCCAGAGGCCCAGGATAATTCACAGGGCACCCGGATTCAAATCCCAACACAGCAGATAGTGGAATTTAATCTCAATAAAACATCTAAAATTGGAAGTCCAACGACAATGATTATTGTAAAAACCATCTAGTTCACTAATGTCCTTTAGGGAAGGAAACCTTCCATCCTTGCCTGGTTTGGCCTGCGTGTAACACCAGTCCCACAATGTTGGCTCGTAAATGCTCTCTGAAATGGCCAACAAGCCACTCAATTGCATCCAACTGCTACAAAGGAAATACAAAGGAATGAAACTAGCTGGACCATCCAGCATCAACCTAGGTCCCAGAAACAACATTGGCAAACACAGCCCTGTCAACCATGCAAGGTCCTCCTTACTATCTGGCTTATAGCAAAACCGGGAGTACTATCTCACAGGCTACTCAAACAACAGCCTAACAAAGACATACTCACGGAATAATATCTTACAAGGTCCCAGACACCACCATCACCTCTCGTGAAGAAAAAGAACAGGAATATTCATAATCTTCTTACAACTGGAAGTCCAAAACTGCAAAATATATTTCAGTTTAAACAGGGTGGATTCCTGAACACGAGCAACAACGCAAACGCAGGTAACTGTTGCACCAGCATACTGTATAAAAGCAGCTATTGTAATCTTCATTGCTTGATATTGGATCCGGAGAGATCTACATTTCAAAATACACACTGCAGCCCTGAACAGGTTGACGATGATGCTACCAATACATCTTTAGAAAACACTGGCAGACAAGGCAAAGGAAAAAAGACCTGATCTGATATTGTGTATGATGGAAATGGTAATACTTTGACAATGTCATAATATATGGGTGCACGCGTACACTATGACTGAAATAATTTGCGACTGCAAATGTTTTAAAAGGAACAAAAAAAATTTGAAAAATATTTACACTTTTGATATGGCAAGATAGTTCCTAGAAAGCAAGAGGGGTTAAGTATCTCATTTTTTTAAAAAAGTTCTATGCAATTTGAAATGCGTTAATATAATAATGATTCAACACACAAGTGCTGCACCAAAGCTCTTTTCAAGTTTGACACTTAGAGGACTCAAAACCAATTTCATAACTATGGCTAAACTACAGACACGACTGGAATACAATATCTCTGTTAATATTGTGACACAATTTCCAAAGTTACTAAAACAGGAAGGCAGGGAATGAAAAACAGGCAGGAAACATTTTCGCTTCAGTAAGAGCCTACAACCTAAAAAAGCAACATACAAGACAAACAAAGGCTTTTTAGCTAATCATATGTACTCCAACATTTAGTAACACCGAAAGACATTATTCTTCACGATTAAGCAAAAAGACCAAAAAATGCAAATATTCTTCACATGCAAATGTATGAACGAACTTCGCCACAGCACTGCATATTGTTAAAAACAATATAGTCAGCTACAGCCTACTCATTCCACCTTTCAGCTACAACATATCAACTTTTGAAAACAGTGAAACCTGTAAATCAGGTGTCCTTATTTTTGTAATAATCATTGCATGGTACAGTCGTGTCTGGTTGCTGAAGAAAGCCTGTTAGCCAGGTCTTTTTCATATGACTTAAAGGCTAAATGGCCTCCTTCCACATTGCAGAGATTCTATGAGTTGATTCATGAATTTTATATGGAAAATAAATATTGTACTAAGTCCACATTTTTTCAATAGTAATGTATTTGATACAAAGAAACTATATGTTCATTACTCCACTGACACAGGTAGGGCAAGGAAGCATAGCAGGATCACCACCTGAAAGTTCCCCTCCAAGCCACTCACCATCCTGACTTGGAAATATGCCACCATTCCATCACTGTCGCTGTGTCAAAACCCTGGAATGCCCTCCATAACAGAACTGTGGGTGCACCTGCACCACAGGAACTGCATTAGTTGAAGAGTAAAATGCTGGCCTAACCAGTGATGCATGACACCGAGCAAGCGACAGTGGTCAGACATGGCTCCAACTCTCCAGTTTCTTCCGCCAGGATAGGGAAATTATAGTCAGCAAAGAACTAAACAACAGCAGTTGGCTTAACGTGCTGTGCTGCAGTTAATCCATCAGCAAACAAACATCAAGCATGTTAATTTTGCAGGCGACTTCACTGGCAGGTTATGATAATTGCATGGCAGGTGCAGAATGTGAGGCAACCATGGTGCCGAGAAAGCTCAACAAACTCTTGATTGTGAGGACTATTCAAACCCAATATGTTCTTGCCCGGGGTGACATGTCTCCTTTAAAGATCCTTTGAGGGGCCATGTGATTGGACTACATCCAATGGAGAGGCTGTGCTGGAAGGCGAGCCAATCGGGAGTGTGGGTGTGTGTGACCTGGGACACGGAGGAGCCTGTGTTGAAGCCGGGGGGAGGAGAAGAGAGTAGGCTTGCACATTAGTCCTGTTAGACCCTCATCTTGTAAAGTTATTATAGTAATTGACCATCTCGAGGGCAACATGACAGCTCAGAGACTATCTCTGTTGCTGTGCGGACACATGGATTTGGGCCTGTGTCTGTGGGAGTTTGCACGTTCTCCCCGTGGTTGCGTGGGTTTCCTCCCACATCCCCAAAGATGTGCTTTTAGGCTGATTGATTGGGTACTAAATTGTCCCTAAATTGGACCTCCCTGATCCTCGCACATTAGGCGTAGACTAAAATCATGAATAGGACAGTGGGATGGCGGCGCGGGCTCGTTGGGCCGAAGGGCCTGTTTCCCGTGCTGTGTTGTTCTTTGTTCTGATTGAGGAAGTTGAAGAATGGAATGAATGGGGTTGGGAGACGAGGTCCCAAACAAAATCATGATTTTTGATTCTGCATTTGATTGAAGTCTTGAACCAAGAAAGTGAAGGTTTCCACGGGTCATCCAGGGATTCTTGTTGTGTTCCTTAGGCGTCCGTGGAGGTGACAAGGCCAGGTTATGAAAACACTTGGGTTCAGCAGCATGGCTGATGTCCAGAGACCTGGTAAGTTCACAAATAATCTTGTTGAAGATACAACGTGATCCTTGGACCTTTGCCATCTTTACATCACGTGACACTTGGCATGCAGAAACAAGCCAATTTTATATTGTAGATGTCCCTCAGTCCATGTGACCAAGCCATGGACACAAGGCAATGCCTTCAGTCTCAGGCAACATTGGCACACTTGCATTGAGGCGACTTGGTAGGAAATAGAGCAATTGTAGTAAAATAACTGCAGCCACCCAATGGAAGTATTACACATGATATGTAAGGACTTGGCATACTGGAGAGATTTTTGTGTTAAGCAAAAGACCAGAGATGGAATGAATTGTGACCATACACACTGGAACCATTCCTACATCATGGAATATACTGTGGACATGTCAGATCTGTACAAAGAGTCACTTTCTGGCTGTAGAGCAGTGGAATTCATATGCAGCAAGAAGTTCATGTGTACATGTCAGAATGCTGGAAACTTGTGTTTTATTATGAGAAAACCTTTGCCAAGTCATGGACTCTTGGCTGCCATGCTCATGCTGATTAATGATCTTTATTTTTTGGCCTAGTAGTAGTTCATTTTTCTAATAACCTGGAAGCACCAGCTAAGATTATGATCAGCACCTAATCAGCTGCAACAATGCTAAAAATTTAAATTTGGAACAAAGAATGATGCACCAGTACCACAGAACTTTGTTTCCAATTATATTTCTCAGACTACAAATTGAGTAGTGTTCACACTTTGTTGATCTGTATGCAGTCCGTGCATCTATCACCATACATGTCAACAAGGACGCAGACGGGATTGGCAGTGACAGTGACTCCATGGGGATTAAAAGCCTGATGCAGACATGGACGAAAATAAATCATTGTGCTCAAATTCAAATCCAGTAAGTGTTTTGAGCAATGTAAAGTGTGATGTCAGGCTGTGTTCCAAGATTTAAGGTGTAAATAGCCTAGGTAGTATATTGAATGCTGTTTGCAGAGAGGTCCACGATGTCAAGGTGCAGCCCCTATGTGTTGAAATACAGGTTATTGCAGCTGCCAGTAAGTTTTTTTGTGAGTGCCCATTTATATAGGCTTCACAGTACAGACAATAGGAGCAGTCAGCGATTTTGGTGGCAGGTGTGTGTGTGTGTGTGTGTGTGTGTGTGTGTGTGTGTGTGGGGAGGGCAGTGGAATTTGGCCTGGACCTCAAGCTCAAAGTGGGCCACCAATTTAGACACATAAGTTTCAGAACTTATATGCATGTAAGGAAATAACATAGGAAAGGAAAGCAAGTTTTGTTGATCCGCATTGCACATCAAACAGCATTTGCAGCACCAAGGAGAGTGTAAGTATGTGCATACTTACACTCTCTTAAGGTAGCAGAGCTACCACATAGTTGAAATTGTCATAATATTGGCTCACAGTAAGTCTTCATAATGGATAGCTTTTCAACAAAGTCACAATTGCATTGTGCACTTTTGACAGTTTGCCTGCATCAGTGGCTTCAGGTGAACCCACTTTCAACGTGAAGCAGGTAAAGAACTATGTTCAACTGTGGGACAATAGTTTAACATCAACTGTGACATTGCACAAAAGCTTCATTTTACCTCAATAATTAGTACATCTGCACAGAAAGGCTAGAAGCATTTGATAAATTAAAAACAAATCAAATTACATCCATTTATTTCTGGTGCTCTAGTTTGTTTTCATGCATTTTCATTTTTTTATTATAGCTAGGGGTCTCAAAAGCTGGACATAGCCCAGGCCTCTCTAGACCTGGGTGCAACAGGTTAAATAGACAAAAAAACTACAAAATTGAACAATAGCTTGTAAACTTGCGTGTACATATCAATTCCCTGAATTCTTCAATCTGAGAGAAATCATAGTGAAGGGAGAAAAACAAACTCAAGTAGCATACAGGATCAATCTGATAAATGGTAACAAAGTGATACTGCCAGACATAGAACCATCGAATCCTACAGTGCAGATGGAGGCCATCTGCACCGATCACAATCCCATCCAGGCCCTATCCTCATAATCCCATTCATTTACCCATGCATTTACCCATGCTAGTCTCCCTGATTGTGAGGGGCAATTTACCACAGCCAATCTACCTAACCCGCACATTGTCAGATTGTGGGAGGAAACTGGAGCAGCCAGAGGAAACCCATGCAGACATGGGGACAATGTGTAAACTCCACACAGACAGTGAGCCAAGCAGGGAATCGAACCCAGTTTTTGGCGCTGAGAGGCAGCAGCACCAACTGCTGTGCCACCGTGCTGCCCAATCTAGAAACATAGCAGCCACCTTCTTTCCATGATCAGTGAATGATGCCACAGAAAGAGGAAGGTACTTCAGAAAACATGGTGTGTACACAGTATCACTTACTGACTGTAAAATGCTTTAGATACTTTCATCTATCACATCTATTTGTGATTCAGAAAATTTAGCACAATAGATTTTCTATTTTATACCCAAACATTGTCAATGCTGCTATACTTACTTTTAAGCATTTTCCTTGTGGCCACCTTAAAAAGCAAAAGGGAAAACAATCTGAAACAAATCAGCAATAACAACAGCATGTTTGTACAGATGCAAATCCACCTGTTCTCTGTCTTAGCACTGCTCCAGAAGCAAAAGTTACCCCTAGTTCAAGATGACCAGAACTAAAGGAAAGTGGAGGAAACCGACAAAGACAACGTCAAGCATGGAGCCTCCCTGCACCTGTAATGCTGTATTTGATTGAAGTCCTAACTGAGAAAGTGAAGATTCCATTGGTCACCCAAGAATTCTTATTATGTTCCCAGATGTCTGTAGAGGTGACATGCATTCCAGTCAAGTACCTAATAAAGAAATTTTGCAATTCTACTAAGTGGCATTCATGCTGAATTTGCTACCACAGAGTAATTGAGCTGAATAGCAGAGATGCACTTAAAGGGAAGCTAGACAATTACAAGGAAAAAGGAATCAAAAGTTGTGTCGATAAGGCAAGAGATATATGGAGCCTAAACACCAACATGGACCAATTTGGCCAAATGACCTATTACCTATAATGTAAATACCAGTTAAAATCCATTAAGAACAAAGCATGCCTTATATAGACCTTGGGATGTCTGGAAGTGCTATTGAAGTGTAATTACTGTTGTGATACAAGAAATGCAGCCAATTTAAGCACAGCAAGTTGTCACAAAGTGCAATGCAAGACTGAGCAGATAATCCTTTATAGTGATGTTAGTTATGGGATAAATATGGTCCACAATACTGTGGAGAACTACCCTGCTTTTCTTCAAATAACACCATGAAATATTTTACTCCCATCTGAGAGGACAGATGGGGCTTAGATTTAAACAACTCGGCTGAAAGACAACACCTCCAGCAGTGCAGCATTGCCTCAATACCACACTGAAGTGTCAGCCTAGATTTTAGCCTAGTTTTAAGCTTAATCAGCCAAGTGTTACTATAGTAACTACAAAGGTTGACAGGATGACAACAGAGGCTTCTTGTCACCTGGTATGTCTAGTCAGTATGAAATGCCGCAAAAGCAAAATTAAGCTTACGTGGAGTTAAAATTTCATTCTGGTGTTAGCTTCACATGAGAAGACTTCGGTAACAGAAGGGAAGCCAACACCATTCCAACTTGATAATATTTAGAATTTAACAGGCATCCTGTCAGCAATAGCAAGTTACAGCAGTAACATGCCATATAAATAACTGCGCCTCACAGGACTTATTGGCAGAAGCAGTTTTGTAGCAGTCTTCGGCACAACAGCATGCCTCAGGCGTTGCTTGCTACATCCAGTTTATTCTGTGGTTTCAGTTCCAGTGGAATTTTAAGCATTTTTTTAAAATTAATTCTCCAATACCCACATATCACTGGTTCCTCAAGTGCCATGTACATATGTGAATTCTCATTTGAGATTGCCACATGAGAGGGTTATTCTGTAGGTACTAAAATATTGTTCAGGGCCACAGAATAGAAAGTAAGAAATGATGTTCAATATCACAAATTTCTTCCCATTACATTGCTATTAAAATGGGGGCAAAAACCATTTGGATTTCATGTTACTTCACTGGTTGATCATAATCCTGCTCAATGTGATGTTATAATTATTAAAGTACATTGATTCCCGCTCTGTTGCCCAGGATAATTTTCACTGCTCAATGACCTTACTACATTCACAGAGCAGGACCAAATAAGAGCAATAAAGCTGTCAATCACAAGGTCATTTGCAAGTATAGCTCTTGTCTTGTAATTGCCTCCCGCTGGTTTGCCGACACAGAGCTCTGAAAAAACATACTTTGTCTAGATCCCATATATTTCCCTTATCAGTGGGAAGAATCAGCTATGGATGATAAAGGGCCTATTTTTTGTGAACAGTATGTTCCTTTTCCAACCTCAAGATCACTTGTTGGATTTTGATAGATTGTATGTACCAAAGCAACAAAAAAGTTTGGATCCAGGAAACTGCTCTTATTAATGGACATGGGCTACATTTGGAAATGTATACTTATAGTTTAAATGCACACATCTGAAAGTCCTCCTGCCCCTATAATCTAAAAGCTTCCGGGCTAAGTATCTGCAGAATTGCAAACACATTCAGAATATCACCTTTAAACATCACTACTACTAAATTTACTCATCATTTCTTATTCTTGTCAATCTTGGCGGTGCCCGAGTTGCACATCTTAGGCCTGCACCTCAAAGTTGAAATGACCAATTTGAAATAAACAAACTACATTTTAATTTCAACAGATCTGCATTCCTAAACCAATGCAATAAATTAATAGGGGTCTTGAATTTCCTCTGTGGCACTGTGGAGTGGCATGATGGCACAGTGGCTGTCATTGCTGCCCCTCAGCGCCAGGGACTCAGGGTTGATTCCTGGCTTGGCTCACTGACTGTGTGGAGTCTGCATGTTCTCCCCGTGTCTGCATGGGTTTCTTCCGGATGCTCCGGTTTCCTCCCACAGTTCAAATGATGTGGTTAGGTGTACTGGCCATGCTGAATTCTCCCATAGGGAACCTGATCAAGCACCTACGTGTGGTGACTAGGGGATTTTCACAGCAAGTTCACTGCAGTGTTAACAAAAGCCTACTTGTGACACTAATAAATAAACTTTAAATCGAACCTGGACACAAACCAACTATACGGCTTATAATTTGGTCTTGCAGGCCACACAAGAAACTACAAAGCACCCAAATCTCCTTGATTTTTCATCATTCACTGATCAAATTCTCTGCAATTGCAGTTGCTCAGAAGCTTGCTTAAAATTGCAACCAGATTTCCAGGTGTAGCAGGAAGATGTTATTGAATTTATGAGCTATTTTTAAAAAAATTATCCTCACCAAGGCCTGCAATGTTTCTTTAATGCATTTTTTTGGCATGTCACTAAGAACTTTCCCCAGTTGCAGGTTCTTAAATATACGTGCCAAATGTGTAGGAATGAGCTGAAACTTTAGTATTCATACTGAAGAGAATGGCGAGTTTAATGCTTTGCTTTAGCCCCAGTTGTATACACAGACTTACACTCTAACATAAAAATGACTGTGTTTTGATGAGACTCGCAGGAAATGTGACATCGGCAGCACGGGTGCATTTCTAGATCTAGCTTCCGGGTTGTGCCAACTGAGGAACTTCCATGCAGTGTTGCTAAGGAAATCCTCTATTGTGGACATCAGAACCACTTAAATTGCACATATACACATTGCACGATGGCTGTCAATGACAATAAATGGTAAACGCCAGCTAAAAGTTTAAAGTTTATTTATTAGTGTCACAAGTAGGCTTACATTTACACTGCAATGAAGTTACCGTCAAAATCCTCTTTTTGACACACACTGGCACCGGTTCTGGTACACTGAAAGAGAAATTAGCATGGCCAATACACCTAGCCAGCTATGGTTCAAATTAGTAGTACTATCACCTCAATCAAAAGATTGAGTTTCACCTCAATATTGACTAAACACATCAGGTGACATGACACCACTGCCATCATTGTGTCAAACTTAGTGCATACTTCAGTAACTAGGTGGATTAATACAAGTTAATACTAGCTAAAATCTAGGCCAATCCATGCAGTGTTGTACTGTTGGAGGAGGTTTCGTTTGGCCTTCTGCCTTCTCAAATGGGTATATGAGATCATGACACCATTTTGAAGAACACCATTCTAAAGAACACCCCTGCTCACCCCTGTGTCCTAACCAACATTCATCCCTTAACCAATATCTAAACAAAGATCATTTGTTCATTAACACATTGCTCGGGAGCCAGTTAGCTCAGGTGACTAAACAGATAGTGTGCGGATAAGATTAATGTTAACAACATGGGAGCCAATTCTGACTGAAGGTAAGACTCAGGGGCTGCCTTGTCAACCTACCCATAACAAAAGCATGACATAGTACTGTGGTTCAGCAAAATCAAAGGGATCGTGAGTGGCTTAAGATTTGCCAGAGTGAGTAACGACACTGTAGTCATCCACAAACTTCGTATCTATGATGGTCAGTTTAGTTTTGACAGAGGCAATTGAAGTTAAAGAGAGCTCCATCTAAATGGTACTTAATAATCAAGCCAGAGGATATATGATCTTTGATGAAGTGAATAGTCACTGTCAGGTAAATTGTTAATAGAATGGTAGTCTTGTTTGATGTGGGTATGCCGGCGTTGGACTGGCGTAAACACAGTAAAAAGTCTGACAACACCAGGTTTTAGTCCAACCTATTTATTTGATAATATACTCACTAGCTTTCGGGGTTACCCCCTTCGTCAGGTGAATGGAGAGTTCTGGCCTCAGACAGAGCATATAAAGCACAGACAGTTTAGAGATTACTGATTAAAATGCGAATCCTTACACCTAACCTGCTGTTCAAGACCTGAAGTGGCTGATAATGTGAGTGGAAGGAGCACTGATCACAGTTTAAAGAGATGTGTATTGTCTCCAGACAGTACAGTAAGTGAGGTTTTGCAAACCCAGGCAAGTCATGGGGGTTACAGATAGTGCGACATGAACCCAAGATCCCTGTTGAGACCGTCCTCATGTGTGCGGAACTTGGCTATCAGTCTCTGCTCAGCGACTCTGCGCTGTCGTGTGTCGTGAAGGCCGCCTTGGAGAATGCTTACCCGAAGGTCAGAGGCTGAATGCCCGTGACCACTGAAGTGTTCGCCAACAGGAAGGGAACAGTCTTGCCTGGTGACTGTCGAGCGATGTTCATTCATCCGTTGTCGTAGCGTCTGCATGGTCTCCCCAATGTACCATGCTTCGGGACATCCTTTCTTGCAACGTATCAGGTAGACAATGTTGGCCGAGTTGCAAGAGTATTTACCATGTACCTGGTGGATGGTATTCTCACGTGTGATGATGGTATCCATGTCGATGATCCGGCATGTCTTGCAGAGGTTGCTGTGACAGGGTTGTGTGGTATTGTGGTCACTGTTCCCCTGAAGGCTGGGTAGTTTGCTGCGAACAATGGTCTGTTCAAACAGACCATTGTTTGCAGCAAACTACCCAGCCTTCAGGAGAACAGTGACCACAATACCACACAACCCTGTCACAGCAACCTCTGCAAGACATGCCGGATCATCGACATGGATACCATCATCACACGTGAGAATACCATCCACCAGGTACATGGTAAATACTCTTGCAACTCGGCCAACATTGTCTACCTGATACGTTGCAAGAAAGGATGTCCCGAAGCATGGTACATTGGGGAGACCATGCAGACGCTACGACAACGGATGAATGAACATCGCTCGACAGTCACCAGGCAAGACTGTTCCCTTCCTGTTGGCGAACACTTCAGTGGTCACGGGCATTCAGCCTCTGACCTTCGGGTAAGCATTCTCCAAGGCTGCCTTCACGACACACGACAGCGCAGAGTCGCTGAGCAGAGACTGATAGCCAAGTTCCGCACACATGAGGACGGTCTCAACAGGGATCTTGGGTTCATGTCGCACTATCTGTAACCCCCATGACTTGCCTGGGTTTGCAAAACCTCACTTACTGTACTGTCTGGAGACAATACACATCTCTTTAAACTGTGATCAGTGCTCCTTCCACTCACATTATCAGCCACTTCAGGTCTTGAACAGCAGGTTAGGTGTAAGGATTCGCATTTTAATCAGTAATCTCTAAACTGTCTGTGCTTTATATGCTCTGTCTGAGGCCAGAACTCTCCATTCACCTGACGAAGGGGGTAACCCCGAAAGCTAGTGAGTATATTATCAAATAAATAGGTTGGACTAAAACCTGGTGTTGTCAGACTTTTTACAGTCTTGTTTGACCCAGGTCTGGACTCTAAAGACGTAAGTGTCAGGTCTCCCCCTAAAGACAGCTGCAGTCTTATCATCATGCAGCATTCAATCTAGTTTTTTTGGACATATTTGGAGCACAATCCACACAGAGCCTCACAATTTACTGTGGTTAGTGTTTTGATCAAGTCAATGAATAAACAAAGAGTTCCTGGTGTTGTTCTTGACATTTTTCTTGGAGTTAAACATAGGAACATAAGAACTAAGAGCAGGAGAAGGCCATCTGGCCCCTTGGGCCTGCTCCGCCATTCAATGAGTTCATGGCTGATCTATTCATGGACTCAACTCCACTTACCCACCCACTCACCATAACTCTTAATTCCTTTACTGTTCAAAAATTTATCTATCCTTGCCTTAAAAACATTCAATGAGGTAGCCTCAACTGCTTCATTGGGCAGGGAATTCCACAGATGCACAACCCTTTGTGTGAAGAAATTCCTCCTCAACTCAGTCCTAAATCTGCTTCCCCTTACTTTGAGGCCATGCCCCCTAGTTTGAGTTTCACCTGTCAACGGAAAAAACTTCCCTGCTTTTCTACCTTATCTATTCCTTTCATAATCTTTTATGTTTCTATAAGATCTCCCCTCATTCTTCTGAATTCCAATGTGTATAGTCCCAGTCTACTCAGTCTCTCCTCATAAGCCAACCCTCTCAATCCGAAATAAACCTAGTGAATTTCCTCTGCACCCACTTCAGTGCCAGTATATTCCTTCTCAAGTAAGAGACCAAAACTTTACACAGTGCTCCAGGTGTGGCCTCACCAGCACCTTATACAGCTGCAACATAACCTCGCAGTTTTTAAACTCCGTCCCTCTAGCAATAAAAGACAAAATTCCATTTGCCTTCTTCATTACCTGCTGCACCTGCAAACCAACTCCTTGAGATTCTTGTACAAGGGTATCCAGGTCCCTCTGCACAGCAGCATGCTCCAATTTTTTATCATTTAAATAATAGTCCGGTTTATCTCTGGCACTGGAGAGACTTATCTTCTGGGACGTGTGTTCTTTCCTTCGTGCACATATATAATCCAGTCTGCTTTCCTTACAGATGCCAGCCATGTAGTGCTGATTTCATTGAAGTGTCCATGAAGAGTCAAAAGTACATCTCATGTCCTGTAATCTATATACACCTAATTTGCATTTCCAATGTTGCTGGCCAAGCTCCTTAATTTGTATTTGACCACAGTAGGTACTATCATCAACTCACCTTTCCATCGCATCCAGTTCTCTCTGAACTTACTTCAAAAATTCATACAACCAAATTTGATGTCCTTTGCAAATGTAACTTTTGTTTCTGCTGACAGCTCCAACTATAAATTCTGGCCCAGTGCTGATCCCTAAGCTGCCCCTTACCATATCAACACAACACCATCACAGCAAATCTTCTCTTTCCCTGGTTTGGTCAGTCTCTTTTGGAAAATGCACGAGGCTTGCCTACTTTTCCATTATTGTGGACTTATTGTTCACGTGACATGGCATCAAAGTCAAAAACCAGAGGACATCAATTTAAGGTTACTGACCAAAAACAGTGTGATAGGAAGAAAACTTATACTTTTTAAACAACACAATAAATGATTCTGATCTGGAGCGCAAAGAACAAAGAACAACACAGCACAGGAAACAGGCCCTTCAGCCCTACAAGCCCGTGCCGCCCATCTTAACACTCAGTGAGTGCCTCATTCCAATCCTGCTTCTACCTACGACTTTTGTCTACATCTTGTGGACTCCATAATAAAGGGGTGCAAATTTAGAGAATTATACATGCGCCAGATTAAGGGAGATTCAATTTAGGGACAATTTATTAACACCAATCAGCCTAAAAGCACGTTTTTGGGGTGTGGGAGGAAACCTGAGCACCTGGAGAAAACCCACGCAAACACAGGGAGAATGTGCAAACTCCCACAGACATCGACCCAAGCCGGAGATCCGACCCGGGTCCCTGTAACTGCACAGCAGTGATAGTCACTGAGCTGTCGTGTTGCCCGTCAATTGGTCCAGTTTAAGCGTACACTAATGACGTGAAGCACTAGGCAACTCTTGAAGCAACATCCAAGAGCAGCCCTCGCACGGCCCACTGCGTGTATGCCCCTTGTTGGCCAACAAGGCAGACCGAATCACTGTGGATGTAAAAAACAGACATCAATAAACATACAACAGCCTATACAGACATTAACGGAAGATCCCCAGTAGCTCCAACGTAAGAGACAGGTGAGCCATAAAGTATGTTGTACGGCCCATAGGAATCTATTAATTCCCAGGGACGTTCTGAGGCTCTTGATGCTCAACTAGAACATTCTTTCGTATCCCTCCATCTCTAGTCTGCTCATGTGCCTATCTAGGTAAGCCTTAAACAACTCTAGCGTGTCTGCCTCCACTACCCTACTTGGCAGTGCATTCCAGGCCCCCACAACCCTCCATGTGAAAAATCTCCCTCTAACACCTGAATTATACCTCGCCCCTCTCACCTTAAGCCCGTGACCCCTCGTGATTTTAAGATGGAGGCAGATTCAATTGTGATCTTTAGAAGGGCATTGGATAATTATCTGAAGAGAAAAAAGACTACACTGTGATGGGAAAGGACAATGGAGTGAAGCTAGCTGAGTAGCTCTTGAATCTCTTACAGACAGCCAGCATGGAATTGCCTCCTCTCTGCTGTCACCATTCTATAAAATCTAAATAGATCATATTGAAAGAATTTCCACCATCAGGGAGTCATTTCTTTAAACAAAATCATTTGTGGGATGAGTCACTGGAAAGGCCAGCATTTATTGCCTGTCTTAATTGCTCTTGAGATGGTGTTGTGGAGAAGCCCTCTTGAATTGCTGCAGTCTGTGGTGTAGGTACACCCATAAGAGCTAAGAAAGGAGTATTTTGACTCAGCAACAGTAAAGGAACAGCAATATAGTTCCAAGTTGGGATAACATGCAACTTGGTGGGAGCTTATTCCTCTCAGGCATCTGCTGCCCCTCTTGTTCTTATAGGTACTAGAGATTGTGGATCTTGAAAGTGCAGTTGACAGAGCCTTGGTGAATTGCTACAGTATCTTATAGGTGGTGTATACTTCTGCACACTGGTAGTGGAGGAAGTGAATGGTTTGAGGTGGTAGATAAGGTTCAAATAAAGCAGGTTGCTTTGTCCTGAATGGTGTTAAGTTTTTGGAGTATTCAGAATCACAAACATTACAAAACAGGAGGTGGTCATTTGTCCCATCATATCTGCACCAGCTCTCCAAAAAGCATCATGGCTGAGTGCCATTCAGCTTTTCCCCATACCACTGCACATTGCTGTTGAAGATACACTCATCCAGGCAAATTCCATCACTTTGGCCTGTAGGTGGTGGACAGGCTTTGATGAGTTAGGAAACCTCTCACCTGCTCTTCTAGCCACAGTATTGATCCAACCATAATTTCCTCAAAGAATTCCAGTAAATGCATTGGGCAAGATCTTCCTTCCTAAATTCCTTCTCCTATATCAAATTATCTAACTGCCTCTTTGAAGAGGTGTTGCAATAATGTACCTCAAACTGAAGCTTAGCTGATTAGTCCCAAAGGTGCTTAGCTGCTAATGTTGGCTTAGGATCACACTTACTACCTTCCAATTCTTAGGTACTATTCTTAACATTCAAATAATTCCCAAAGATAGAGACAAGAGAATACTGATTTTACTGGTGGCTACTTTAAGCAAGGCATTTGTTGATATTGACAACCTTATCTAAAATCTTGTTAATACTTTCTCCACCCTTAGAAATCCACCTTCTTTGTTAGAGACACTGCTGAATGAAAGCAGAAAAATAGCCCATTCAGTATAGATTTGCTATATCCTTTGGTAATAAAACTGAGAACAGTGAATAAATAGTTCTTGAATTCAAAGCAACTATTCTTAAAAATTCTAAATGGTTTCCTTGTTTTGGACAGCAAAAGAGATTTTTAAATCAAAGTTGGATTTATGATAAATACTTGTTACTCTTTCAGGTTAATAAAGGATGTAAACTTTAGAGCTTGCTTGAATTATTTTGATTTAAACTTCCTTAGGTTAGCTTTGTCCTGTCTCACAATTTCACTCCATTTCATTTTGTTTTTACATGCACCTTCACACGGTTTTTCTTCACACTTTGGCAGTCTTGTTTACAGTGGAAACTTTATCCCAGGGTGAGCACAGACTGGGTAATAAAACCTCCAGTGTAAGCCACTGTTGTCCTTAGAAGCTGGGAGCCAGAGATTTTCCACTCCCTACTGTGCTGTAAATCAGTACCTATTTAAGGGCCTCCCTTTAATTATGTGCACGTGATCCAAGTTTACCATTACCGAATAAAATAAATCTTATTCCTGCCTCACGGCCTCTGATGGTAGTCAATCTCAGCTGTCCCGCTGCAACTACTATAGCTCTTAAGACATCTCCCACAACTTTCATCAAGCCCTGGTTTTTGAATAAATAGACAACCTTTCTCCTTCATGTTAACATTAAATACTTCAAGAGTCAAAAGTCTTCAATCCACAGTAGCAGAAATTTATCACGCTCTCTGCACATCAGTCAGACTTTTGTTTTGATGTCTTACACAGTGAGCATAGGAGTGGATGGACAGAAAAGAAACAGACAACTATGGCAAAATAATTATAAAATCCCCAAATGCAAAAGTCAACCTCTCTGGCAGAACATCTTACCCATGCCCAACACCCACCCCCCCCCCACATTTACCCGACCAATCCCTTAACCTACATGCTATCGGACACTAAGGAACAATTTAGTGGCCTACTCTCACGGTAGGCTGGTAGAAAAGGTTAAGGCGCATGGGATACGAGGCCAGGTAGCTAGGTGGATTAAGAACTGGCTGGGAAATAGGAGACAGAGGGTAGTTGTGGAGGGGACCTTGTCGGGCTGGAGGCCAGTGACCAGTGGTGTGCCGCAGGGCTCAGTACTGGGACCTCTCCTCTTTGTAGTCTACATAAATGACTTGGAAGAGGGCGTAGGTGGTGTGATCAGCAAGTTTGCTGATGACACCAAGATGGCAGGGTTGGCGGGTACGGAACTGGATTGTCAGGTGATACAACAGGATATAGATAGGTTGGTGCAGTGGGCAGATAGGTGGCAGATGGCATTTAATCCTGACAAATGCGAGGTGATGCATTTTGGACGGAATAATGCAGAGAGGAGCTATGTGATAAAAGGTAGGCCGATTAGGAGTATAGACATACAGAGGGACCTGGGAGTGCAGGTTCACAAATCCATGAAGGTTGTGTCACAAGTGGAGAAGGTTGTTAGGAAGGCTTATGGGATGTTAGCCTTTATAGGAAGGGGCATAGAGTATAAAAGCTGCCGTCTAATGCTTCAGTTGTACAGAACGTTGGTTAGACCGCATTTGGAGTACTGCGTCCAGTTCTGGTCACCTTACTACCGGAAGGACGTGGAGTCTCTGGAAAGGGTGCAGAGGAGGTTTACCAGGATGTTGCCTGGCATGGGGGGACTGGGTTACGAGGAGAGATTGAAGAAACTGGGGCTATTCTCCTTGGAAAGAAGGAGATTGAGAGGGGACATGATAGAAGTATATAAGATACTGAAGGGAATAGATAGAGTTAATAGTGAGAGACTGCTCCCTAGGCTGGGTACGAACACGAGAGGTCATCATTTAAGGGTGAGGGGGGGAGGTATAATTTGGAGGTGAGAAGAAGGTTCTTTACGCAGAGAGTTGTGGGGGTCTGGAATGCGCTACCGAGTAGGGTGGTGGAGGCAGGAATGTTGGACTCGTTTAAGATGCAGTTAGATAGGCACATGAGTGAAACGAGAATGGAGGGATATGGTAGGGGCTATTAAATAGGGTTAAACCTCGGGAGACACTGGAAGGGCAGGCTGTATGATTAATATTTTTTGTCTTTATTCCACAGGTGGAGGTCCACCTCGTGTCAAGCGAGGGGCATGCACACGGCGGGTCGTGCGTGGGCTGCTCTTGGAAGTCCAGGAGTGGCCTAGTACTTCATGTCGGTGTGTGTGCTTGATCCTGGACCGGTAGACGGGAGCCGCAACAGCTCAGTGACTAGCACTGCTGGCTGTGCAGACACATGGATTTGGGCCTGTGTCTGTGGGAGTTTGCGCATTCTCCCTGTGGTTGCGTGGGTTTCCTCCGGGCGCTCCGGTTTCCTCCCACACCCCAAAGATGTGCTCTTAGGCTAATCGGTTTTTTACCAAATTGACACTATTTCTTCCCTGAATCTGACTGAGTAGGGTTCCATTCGTAGACATGCAGGGTAGAATAGGTGTAGGGTGATGCGGCGGCGCGGGCTCGTTGGGCCGAAGGGCCTGTTTCCCATGCTGGGTTGTTCTTTGTTCTTTGTAATTTAGCATGGCCAATCCTCCAAACCACCGTGCCACCAACAATGGAGGAGCAATTAATGACGATGGCTTGGTAAACACATTCAGGATAGCTTTTTCAAATTACGTATTAGTTCAGCAAGTGACCTGCGTTGTTTCTCTTTGGCTTAAGTGAGAAAATCACCTCAATTCTCCCAGTACCAGCACACTTTCTATTTTACTATGTGCACATAGTTGGGGAGGGTGGAAATGGAGTTGTGCTGAAGGTTCAATGTTAAAAGCTATAAAGGCAAATTATGCTAAGCATAGGAGTGTGGGGGGAGGCGGGGCAGGGCAGTGTCAGTGACCAAATGCCAACGAGTATACAACGTAGCCACTATCAAAGTAATAAACAACAAAGAGGGGTCGTGCCAGTAAGGGACAGCATCAATCCACATTTGGGCTGCCCAAAATGGGTCACGCGGGTAGCCTTGATCACCAAGCTGGAGACTAGTGCTCCAATACAAAAAAAAGTGGTAGGACTTGAGCAGGGTTATGACCTGAAGTCAGTATCAGGCAGTTACCAAAGGCTTTGGGGAGCGTGGCATCCTCTGTTAATTTTTAGGACCAATCACCCTACATATTAAAAAAGAGGTTTTTTTTTAAAATGGCAGCTTTATTTGGGTAGCTAATGCAGTGGATAATGTAATGGCAGGCTAACAAAAAAATCCCAAGCCAAGATTTATTATTCTAAGATGTTGAAATAAAAAACATAGGTCAAAAGTTGTGACATAGGAACCAAGGTTCATGTGGCCAGGCAGTGAACATTATGCACAAGTGAATTGACTAAAGGGCTAGTAGGCCTTGCCACTGACAATGTACATTTTCCTCCCCAATACACAGAAGGTAGAAAGGAAGATCAATTCATGGAACTAGACTACATGTGACATTTGGCACTAGTCTATGCAAAAATGTGACCAAAATGAGTGACAACAGTAAGAAAGATCTGTAGATATGACAAGAACAGCAACAGATATACCAACAGGTTTTTTTTGAAGCATTATGCACAGTAAACTAGGGTTGTTCTTCCTGGAAAGAGAGGGGTTGACGGAAGTTTATAAAATTATGAAGGGCATAGAAAGGCGGGAAATGTTGGGAGCTTTTTCCCCAGTCAGAAATGACAAACACAAGGGGTCACAAGTTCAAGGTAAGGGAGGCAAAGTTCAATAAAGATATGCAGGGGACTTCTTTTTTTGCAGAGGGTGGTGGGGGCCTGGAATGCACTACCAAGCAAAGTAGTTGAGGCAGACATGCTGGGATCATTTAAAACTTTTCTAGATAGCCACATGAACAGACTGGGAATAGAGGGATACAAACAGATGGTCTAGTTAGGAACACACGATCGTGCAGGCTCGGAGCGCCGAAGAGCCTGTTCCTGTGCTGTATTGTTCTTTGTTCTTAAACATAGGAATATATTGTGCTATGTTAATTTATAAATCTGCACATTAATTAACTGAATAAGGTGATAGATGGTTGTGAAAGTTTTAATAGTATTTTCAGGCTTAAATTCTTGTATAATTTTACTTATTGGGTTGTTTGATGAGGACAGGATTGTATAGCATAGAGTGTGCACAATTGTGCCTTTTTTGCACAAAAAAAGCACTGAAGTTAACAGATGGGAATAATGAAGAATGGAGTTAAATAAAAAGTGAAATTACATTCAATGAAAAAGATGAGTCAGGATGTTTAGCAGTGAATGAAGTTCTCTAATGTGGAAGGCATTGGGACAAGATTGGGAAAAGTGCAAGTACCCATGGCTTGGATGTGGGAGCACTGAGGGCATGCACAAAAAAAAATCAGAATTTTAAAAAGTGGATAGAAAACCAATAGCAGCTGTAAACATGCAACAAAGTTATGACACACTCAGGGAATTCAAGTGATGTCATTAACCGTGAAAGTAAAAGGTAAATACACTCAAAGTGAGTTCCAGCTTTGGATACAACACTAATGTTTCAGCAGTTTTCAAGATCAGAATTCATTTTCTTCACAACTGTAGAAACCTGATTACTGAGCCAAGTCACTGGTAGGAAGGTGGTGGTTGTTTTACATGATGAGGATCCCCCTTGTCCTCAAACTGGGTTGGCTAACAGGAAGAGAAACGCACTACTTTATATAGGAGTATGCATACTAAATATTATTCCAATAAAACATGAAATGTTGGAAGTTTTACACTAACTGAAGGCAGATTCCGTCACAGAATTCAAAGGAAAATATGACAGATTTATTTTGCAGGGAGGAAGTTACACAGAGTGACATATTGTGCATTATATTTTAACAGAGTTAAATGTTAACATGACCCACCACATTTTGTATAGAAACCTCACTGACATTGCCACTGCCACAACAAGCACTCTACAGTTTCTCTCTAAGCTGCTATACTTGTTATCCCAGTCAACATTCATCTCTCAATCGACACTGTTAAAACAGATATTCTGGTCAGTTAGCTCTTTATTGTTTGATGGATTCTATTAAACATAACTGGACTGCTCCCTTTTCCAAACCACAGGCTGCCACTATCCAATCTGAATACTCATCTGATATCAAGCTATGGTTTAAGTGGAAACTTTTTTTTTTAAAGCAGTCAACATTGACAAATATGAAGACATTCAGTTCATTAAAATGTCATTCCACATACCAACCTTTCCATCTTTCTCACTCAGATCTTGCCTTTGCCACAATACTGCCATCAATCCACCCACACGGTTTCCATACCCCTGCCATGAGCAGTTACTATGCACATGCAGACACCTGTCCTTCCCAACTCCAGACTCCTCCTACCTGGGGAATTACCTCCACAGCTTCATTCCACCACAGTTAGGAAGCTTTCAACCATATATCCCAAATCTGAATATTGCATCCCTTCAATTTTTGCTGTCTACCTCTCCCTTTGTGCAAATTTTCTATAATAAAATATACATTGCTTAACAGCGTTGACTTATAACCATGCAGTCCTATTATACACATTATTCAGTTTTAAACACACAGTTACAGCAGTGTTTATGATTTGCTCAAGTCCTGAAACTAATATAAAATATACACAACTACCTACCTTCCTGCCAATGCATTTGGTGGATTCATGTACTTCTCAGCTTGATCCTCCCTTTTTGATGTAATCACTATTCACTTTATCCTCCAACCAATTCCTTACCGTATCCATTATGCAAAAATACAGCAAATACTTCTCAGAATTGATGGATACAAAATATACTTCACAGAAGAAAAATGAAGATTCGCAACACAATCCAATTAACAGTCATGCCAGAAGCCTTTGTTCTTTTTCAGATAACAAAAGTACCTCACAAGAGGTTATTGCAGAAGGTCGAGGGACATGGAGTTGGGGGCAGGGTGTTAGCATGGATAGAGGATTGGTTGTCAAATAGGAGGCAGAGAGTGGGGGTCAACGGGTGCTATTCGGATTGGCGGATGGTGACTAGTGGAGTGCCCCAGGGGTCGGTGCTGGGGCCTCAGCTATTTACCATTTATATAGATGATCTGGAGGAGGGAACCGAGTGTAGGGTGTCGAAATTTGCTGATGACACCAAGATTGGGGGAACGGCAAATTGTGCGGAGGGTGTGGAGAGTCTGCAGAAGGATCTAGATAGGCTGGGCGAATGGGCCAGGAAATGGCAAATGGAATTTAATGTTGGCAAGTGTGAGGTGGTCCACTTTGGTAGGAAGAATGGCAGGAAGGACTATTACTTACGGGGCGAAAAACTGCAGCAGGCGACGGTGCAGAGGGACCTCGGGGTCCTTGTGCATGAGTCGCAAAAACCCAGCTTGCAGGTGCAGCAGGTGGTCAGGAAGGCGAATGGGATGCTGGCCTTCATAGCGAGGGGGATTGAATAGAAAAGTAGGGAGGTCTTGCTGCAGCTGTATAGGGCATTGGTGAGGCCGCAGCTGGAGTACTGTGTGCAGTTTTGGGCGCCGCACCTGCGCAAAGATATTTTGGCCTTGGAGGGAGTGCAGAGGAGGTTTACTAGGCTGATGCCGGAGTTGAGGGGGTTGAGCTATGAGGAGAGGCTGAATAAACTGGGCTTGTACTCGTTAGAGTTTAGAAGTATGAGGGGAGATCTCATTGAGACGTATAAGATGATGAATGGGATGGATAGGATAGAGGTGGAAAGACTCTTCCCGCTCAAAAAAGACAGTAGGACTAGGGGGCACAGCCTCAAGATAAAAGGGGGGCGGTTTAGAACGGAGTTGAGGAGGAACTTCTTCACTCAAAGGGTGGTGAATCTCTGGAATTCTCTGCCCGTTGAAGTGGTGGAGGCTGCCTCGCTAAATATTTTTAAGACGCGGGTTGATGGGTTTTTGATAAGAGAGGGGATTAAGGGTTATGGGGAGAGGGCGGGAAAGTGGAACTGAGCAGCGACAGATCAGCCATGATCTTATTGAATGGCGGGGCAGGCTCGAGGGGCTAGATGGCCTACTCCTGCTCCTATTTCTTATGTTCTTATGTTCAAACAGGTGTCTTCTTCCAAGTCCACTTTATTACTGGATTGAAGACTACTTTAAACACCACACTGGCTGGACACACAAGACCCAAATAAATCAGATAGTACTTTAATTATATATGCAGAATCAGCACCAACGAATTACACAAAATCGGTCCTAAAACTTAACAGCATATTCTGAGGCAAGTTTCAAATAAAAGAATCACAAACACAACTCTAAAAAATAAAAATCTTTCAAGATTCTTACGCATCCAGTCCTGAGCAGATTACATAAAACTAGGATTGCTGCATCACTTCAGTGCTATTTTTGAATGTTGATGCATTGAGATAATAGTGTCAAAAAAATCAACAGCAAATTTCAAAAACCTTTTCTGACCTTGCCCCTTTCAATTTTACTTCACGTGTTTTCCTGTAACATTAAACAAAGATTACTACTCCTTTGCTCAAGTGGATCAGTCTGCGTTTTTATTGTACTATTACCTTCATTTCATAAGATCGCAAAAACTATTGATTGTGTAATGTGATTTGCTCTTGGTAAAGGTTTGGTTCTCAAGTAATGTATTGTTGGACTAGTAGCAACAGCACTCTTTGACTTCTTTGCCAAAAGAAAAATCTGTAGCAACAAATGATCAAAAACACAAATCCATCCTGTAGGGTTTGGAGTCAAACTACCTCAGAAATATCAGGCACAAAATGAGGAGGCATGGCATATGGTAAGAACAGCATGCTTGGGAGGAACTTTATGGTTCTCCAAATAATCTCCACCTTTGGGTTTTCCTTGCATCATGTTTAGGCCTGCTGTAGACTAAAAGGGAGTCTGATTACTGTGCACTTAAATCAATAATTGGTGTATCCTGAACCACCAAGATGGCAGAAAGTGAACTAGATGAGACTTGGCCTTTCCTAAATTCTGACTTCATATTGAACAATTATATTCTTGAGCTTTTACAATTCAAGCACTTCTCAAGACTAATGGCAATTGGAGGAAGCAAACTCAACTGTAACTAGAAATGGAGAAAATATCTTATTGTAAGAGTCTAGAATTTTAAATGTGGTTCTTTAATTATATGGAGCTCAGGTGACAAAGTACATTCAGTCTAAGAAACATGAGAAGATGGACTTGTGACACCACCTGTTACCACACTCTTATCCCCTTAGCAGAGCTGCCTGCCTGATGACAGTGCATGATACAAGATGCGAGATGGGCAAAACAGGAATTTGATATATAGTCTTTGGCTTGCACAGACCATACCTGAATTGGTACCAGCACAAAGCAACTAACCAAGATGAATGTCATTTGCACCATAAATTGCAACATGAATGTATCATATTGTTCTCTGATTCCAAAGCCCATCTATAAATAATAGCTTGTATTTAAATAGCAAGTTTAAAGGTAGGAAAACATCCCAAAGTGCTTCAGACCAAAAAAATGACTCAGGCCCAAAGATTACGAAACAGGTGTTAAATCTTCCTCAAACAGGTATGATTTAAGCAGGTGCTTAAGGGCAGAGAGAAACAGGGGTGTGGTTTAGCAGGAAATTTCAGAGGTTAAGGTCTAGACAGCTAAACGCAATAAAGGAGTGGAAATACATTGAGTGCAGAATCGGAGGAGCCAATTTTTGGAGGATTGGACGACTAAAGGAGGTTACCAGGATTGAGAGGGCAAGTCGCTGAAAGGATTCACAAGAGGCTGAGAATTTTAAAACAGAGGACCCAGGAACTAACATTGGTCAACAGAGGCGCCACGGATGAGCAAAGCTTGCTGCAGGTTTAACTAAAGGTAAAATTTGAGAGTTCAATTTTACGAAGGATGGAAGGAGGGAATCTAGCTGTGAACTGGCACACGTGGAGGTAACAAAAGCATCGATCAGGATATTGGCAGCTATTAAGCTGAGACAGAAGCAGAAAGGAGGTGGAAGCTGGGGTTCTTTCTGATAGATATGATGTGGTGTTGGAAGCTCAGCTCAAGGTCAAGTAGGATGTCAAGGTTCCGTACAGATTGATTCATCCTGTGACAGCATCCAGGAAAGGGAACAGAATCGATGGGAAGGAAAGAGAACTTGTGGCAGGGGTTGAACTGGCTTTGTTCATTCCAATATTTAATAAGAAAAACTTGCAAACACCCCAGACCTATTATACAATTCTTTCAAAGGAAGTGAGCATCACAAACAAGGTCACCATTTGTTACTCATCTCTAACGGCCCTTGAGAGGGCGATGCGCGTTGGACTAAGAGTCTGATAATACAGAAGTGATGGAGGGGGTCAAGAGAGATAGGGGTCACGTATGCCAGTGACAGTATGTGGAACTTAACAGTATGTCTTTGGATGTTATTGCAGAAGAGCACCATGACAGGAGAAGGCAAAGATAGATACAAGAATTATAGGAGTAACCAATTGTTGTACATCAATTCATCTGAAAACACATGCACACAAAGTTAGGAAAGCGCATCAGCAACGAGTAAAACAATAGCCTAGAATTCAAAACTACAGGCAAGATATATTCCACTTAATTTATGGGGCAATGACACCCAGCAGAAACCAAGGTCTAGATTTTGATTCTGGAATACTAGACATGACTATTAAATGCCACTGCACATACAACACATGGAAAGCATTATGGATTTTCAAACACATGCATGCATACATATGAACATCATTTATTCCCTGTTAAAGTCCCGGTCAGTTGTATCCGAACCCAAATATCAAAAACATGTACTATTACTGTTTGGGGGGGGGGGGGGGGGGGGTCAATGTGAGGGGAGGGGAGGGGAGGGGAGGGAGGGGAGGGGAGGGGAGGGAGGGTCAATGTGAGGGGAGGGGGGGGTCAATGTGAGGGGAGGGGGGTCAATGTGAGGGGAGGGGGGGTCAATGTGAGGAGGGGGGGGTCAATGTGAGGGGAGGGGGGGGTCAATGTGAGGGGAGGGGGGTCAATGTGAGGGGAGGGGGGGGTCAATGTGAGGGGAGGGGGGGGGTCAATGTGAGGGAGGGGGGGGTCAATGTGAGGGGAGGGGGGGGGGTCAATGTGAGGGAGGGGGGGGTCAATGTGAGGGGGGAGGGGGGGTCAATGTGCAATGTGAGGGGAGGGGGGGGGTCAATGTGAGGGGAGGGGGGGGTCAAAGGCCAGGTTGTACCCCAGTCTCACTGGAGGTGGATGGATGGATGGATGGATAGATAGAGGAGCTAAACTGTTGATTTTAAAAAGGAGGGCCAGCTTTGTGAAGCTGGATGGTGTGAATGTGCTGGGAGGGAGGCGGGGGGGGGGGAAATCCATCCATCAGCAACTGAGGACCTGTTCATGGTCACATCTCCATGAGCCTGACCTCCTTCCACCCCATCGCCACCACCACCACCCCCCCCCCCTCAAACAATATCCCAAAGGGGACAATATCTACAAAACATCTCTCCCCCCCCCCCCACAAAAAAATAACATTTATTCCCCGTCAACGTGGAGGGGAAAAGAAAATAAAAAGTGAGGCGGAGAGGCGGTGTGTGGTTAGTGCTCAGGGAGCTGGAGTGAAATAAATAAAACAAAGAGAGACTGGGGCAGGCCGGCTGGGAGGGAGGGAGGGATCGGCCTAGCCGGCCGCCTGCAGCCTCCCCGCCTCCGCCTCCCCTCAGCCCGGCTCCCCGGCGCTGCCACTGACCCCGAGAGGCGAGGCCGCCCTCAGCGACAGGGAGGCGCCGCCATGTTCCCGGCCCCCGCACCGACGCACAGATCCGGCCCCCCGGCTCGGCGGGCCCACTGCCCCCGCCGCACTGCTGCCTTCCCTCCCCTCACTCACTCACTCACTCACTCCACTCACCCCCAGCCCCTCCGTCCCCCGGGCGATGTGGCAGCCCAGGCCGCTGTTACTGCTGCTGCTGCTGCTGTCCCGCCTCCTGTTTTTTTTTTGTTTTACCCGCCCCCCACCTCCTCCTCCTCCAGCCGGAGCCGCTGCTCTCGCTCCCGGGGCTCGGAGCCGCTCCGCCGCCGATTCCCACTCCCGCTTCTCGGCTCCACATCCACAGGAGCCCGGCGGCGCCCCCCACCGCCAGCGGCAGGAACTGCAGCGGCGACCTGCACCTCAGGAGCCTCCCTCCCTCCACCTCACCACCTCCCCTCCACCTCAGGACCGTCCCAGCCTCCCTCCACCTCAGGACACTCTTTCCCCCGTCCTCAAGCTACTCCCCCAGCGTCCCTCCAATTCAGGACACTCACCCCCCTCATCACCCTTCACCCAGGACGTCCCCCCACCTTCCCTCCACGTCAGGACACTCCCCCCCCCCTCCTCCAGCTTCCCTCCACCTCACCACACCCCCCTCTCATTCCACCCCCATCCCATCCCATCCCATCCCCTCCTCTGTCTATCCCACCACCCCAGCCTCCCCTCCACCTCAGGACACCCTCCCCCCTCCTTGTTCCACCCCCCCTTCTTGTTCCACCCCCCTCCTTGTTCCACCCCCTCCATTCCATCCCCCTCATTCCATTCCCCCTATTCCACCCCCCCACCATCATTCCACCCCCGTGCCCTCGTTCCACACACCCCCCCCACCCTCGTTCCACCTCCTTGACCCTCGTCCCACCCCAGGATGCTGCCCCCCACCCCGCCTCCCTGAACTCCAGGACACTTCCGCTGGCCTCCCTCCACCTTAGGATACTCTTCCCTTTGCCTCACAACACTCCCCCTCCACCCTCCCTTCAGCCCAAGAGACTACCATCAGCTTTCCTCCACCCCAGGACACTACCCCCAGCCTTCCTCCATCCCACCACACTCTCCGACCGCCACAAGAGACGCCATCTTCCTGACCCTGCACTCAATCCTGGAACACCTAGATAAGACCGACACCTGTGAGACACTCCTGTTCATAGATTACAGCTCAGACTTCAACACCATCGTTCCAATAAGACTCACCTCTAAACTTCATGGCCTGGGGCTGGGCTCTTCCCTCTGCAACTGAATCCTAGACTTCTTAACTCATGGACCACAATCAGGAAGGACAGGCAACAACACCTCCTCCACGATCATCCTTAACACTGCAAGGCTGAGTCCTCAGCCCTTTACTTTACTCCTTATACACCTATGACTGTGTGGCCAAATTCCCCTCCAACTCAATTTTCAGGTTTGCTGACGACACCAGCATTGTGGGTTGGATCTCAAACAATGACGAGACAGCACAGGATAAAGATAGAAAAAACTGGTGAACTGCTGCGATGACAATCATCTTTCCCTCAATGTCAGCAAAACGAAGAAGATAGTCATTGAATTCAGGAAAAGTAGTGGACACCATGCCCCTATCTACAGCGAAGGGGATGAAGTAGAAATGGTCAAGAGACTCAAGTTTTTAGATGTCCAGATCACCCCAACAACCTGTCCTGTCACTCCACAGTTAAGAAAGCCCACCCACGCCTCTACTTTCTCAGGAGACTAAGGAGGTTTGGCATGACTGCTACAACTCTCAACAACTTCTACAGAAGCATTCTTTCTGATTGTATCACAACTTGGTTTGGCACCTGCTCTGTCCAAGACCACAGTAAACCCAGTCCATCACTCAAACCAGCCTCCCATCCATTGACACTGTCTACACTTCCTGCTGCCTTCGAAAAGCAGCCAGCATAATCTAGAACCCCAGGCACCCCGGACATTCTCTCTTCCACCTTCTTCCATCAAGAAAAAGATACAAAATTCTGAGCACGTGTACTAACCGACTCAAGAACAGCTTCTTGACTGTTGCATCAAACTTCTAAATGGACCTACCATACATTAGGCCGATCTTTCTCGATACCACAGCTATGTAGCACTACATTCTGCACTCTCTCCTTTCCTTCTCTATGTGCGGTATGCTTTGTCTATATAGCATGCAAGAAACAATAGAACAAAACAAAGAAAATTATAGCACAGGAACAGGCCCTTCAGCCCTCCAAGCCTGCACCAACCATGCTGTCTGACTGAATAAAACCCCCAACCCTTCCGGGGACCATATCCCCCTATTCCCATCCTACTCATGTATTTGTCCAGACGCCCCTTAAAACTCACTATTGTATCTTCTTCCACTGCCTCTCCTGGTAGCGAGTTCCAGGCACCCACCCCCCTCTGTAAAAAATCTGTCTCGTATATCTCCTTTAAACTTTGTCCCTTGCACCTTAAACCTATGCTCCCTAGTAATTGACTCTTCCACCCTGGGAAAAAGCTTCTGACTATTAACTCTGTCCGTGCCTCTCATAATTTTGTAGACTTTTATCAGGTCTCCCCTCTACGTCTGTCATTCCAGTGAGAACAAACCAAGTTTCTCCAACCTCTCCTCATAGCTAATGCCCTCCATACCAGGCAACATCCTGGTAAATCTTTTCTGTACCCCTTCAAAAGCCTCTACATCCTTCTGGTAATGTAGTGACACAGAATTGAACACTATATTCCAAGTACGGCCTAACTAAGATGCTATAAAGATGCAACATGACTTCCAATTTTTAAACTCAATGCCCTGACCGATGAAGGCAAGCATGCCATATGCCTTCTTAACTACCTTCTCCACCTGCATTGCTACTTTCAGTGACCTGTGTACCTGTACACCCAGATCCCTCTGCATATCAATACATTTAAGGGTCCTGCCATTTACTGCATATTTCCCACTTTCCAAAATGCATTACCTCACATTTGTCCGGATTAAACTCTATCTGCCATCTCCCCACCCCAATCTCCAACCGATCTATATCCTGCTGTATCCTCTGATGGTCCTTGTAACTATCCGCAAATCCACCAACCTTCCACCAAACTTACTAATCAAACCAATTACATTTTCCTCCAAATCATTTATCTATATTACAAACAGCAAAGGTCCCAGCATTGTCCCTGTGGAATGCCACTTATCACAGCCCTCCATTCAGAAATGCACCTTTCCACTGTTACCCTCTGTCTTCTTTGACCTCACATGACGAAGAGCAAAATCCCGAAAGCTTGTGGATTTACTATCAAATAAACTTGTTGGACTTTAACCTGATGTTGTGAGACTTCTTACTGTGTTCTTTGACTAAGCCAGTTTTGTATCCACCTTGCCAGCTCACCTCTGATCCCATGAGACTTCACCTTCTGCACCTACCCTCATCAATCATCTTCATCACTTCCTCGAATATATACTAATACATGTGACAATAATAGAATCTTAGAATCCCTACAGTACAGAAGGAGGCCATTTGGCCCATTGAGTCTGCAGCAACAACAATCACACCCAGGCCCAATCCCTGTAACACCACATATTTATCCTGCTAATCCTTCTAACCTATGCATCCCAGGACACTAAGGGGCAATTTAACATGGCCAACCAACCTAACCCACAGATCTTTGGACTAATAAATCAAATCAAATCAATCCCTACCTGTCCACTACCCTTCCCCTTGTCGTGCCCTCTTCCTCTCTCCCTCTACCTCCTTCTGGTTTCTCAGTCTCATCAACCTTCACCTTCTCTTTAACCTCCTCCTTGACTGATATTTCACTATTCTCTTCAATCTCCACCTGATGCATCTCCCCATTCAACCTCCTCCCTCCCCTACATTGAAACCCCTTCACAATGCCCGCCTACTCCTCTCCAAATCTCCTCCATTCCAACTCACTCCCCTGAACCTCCACTACCCCTTCCCCACTATTTTTTTCCAATCCTCTCTCTCCTCTCTACCTCTCTTCCCCCTCCCTCACCTGCATCTTCAATCTCCCCCAGTCCGAACTCCTTCTTCCAACTTCCAACTCCAAGTCTTACTTCCATTCCCTCCGATCCTCTACCTCCAAACTTTTCCTACCTCTCTTCTCTAATTTCCTCCATCTCCAATCCCTCATGCCAACCACTACCTCCAAACTCTTCTCCCTCCCTTTCCTGGGATTCCGATCTCCACGTGTATCTCTAATCCCTCCTCCTCATCCTCCTCCCCAATCGTCTTCCAAACTCCTCTCCCATTCCCCATCTTTCTACCTCCTCCAATTCCCTTTTTAAAGTTGCTGTTGAAGTATTAGTATGTATCAAAAAGAGCAGTAATCCTAATACTGACCTCTAGGGACATTACTATGTACTTCTGTCCAGTCTGAAAAAAACAAGCTTATCACAACTCTGCTTCCTGTCCCTTAGCCTATTTTGTATCCACTTAGAGCCTGCTCCTTTAATCCCATGGGTTTCAATTTTCTTTGTGTGGTATGCTTGTCAAATGCCTTTTGAAAGTCCAGTCACTCAACATTACCTGCACTCCCCTCATCAAGCCTCTCCCTCAATTATCAGTAGTTTTGAGACCCTTAGACATACTTGCAGGCAGCCAGAGCTTTTAGCAACTGTACAGACATGTGTGTCTGACCACATTAATCAGACTGAAAAATGTTGTTGCACTAGCTATGGTTAATACTGTTGGGAAACCACCATACACTTAGGCTAGGCTATACTTTCCCCTCCCTTGTTTATACCTTCCTGGGGTGGAAGGTTTATAACTTCCTTCCTGGGGTGGCACAGTGGTTAGCACTGCTGCCTCACAGCGCCGTGGGTTCGATTCCCGACTTGATTCACTGTGTGGAGTCTGCACATTCTCCCCATGTCTGCATGGGTAAGTTACCAAGTATTATAAGTTTGTATCCCCTCTCACTCTTTCGAATTCCAGTGAATATAATCCGAAACGACTTAGCCTCTCTTCATATGACAGACCCGCTACGTCAGAAATCAGCCTGGTAAACCTTTGCTGTACTCCCTTCAGAGCAAAGACATCTCCTGATAAGGACACCAAAACTGTACACAATACTCCAAGTGTGGCCTCCCCAAAGCCCTATACAACTGCAGTAAAATATGTCTATTCCCAGATTCAAATCCTCTCACTACGAAGGCTGACATACCATTTGCCTGCTCTACATGCGCACTTGCTTTCAGCAATTGATGCCTTTTAAATCTACCTCTTTGACCAAGTTGTACGTCACCTGAGCTTACGTGGACTTGGTGCCTTACCTTGTTTTGTGATGTTCCCGTGAAGTCATGGGCAATTCTGTTATATTAAAGATTCTATAATTATATGCTATTGTTGTTACTGAAGTCTTTTTAACCTAGACTGAGACCCAGTTACACCAAATCCCAACTGTCAGAGATTATGGCCAAATGAAGATCAATGTTGTAATCTCTCTCAACATTGCTATCAGTATTGGTGTGGGGAGAGGAGGAATTTTTCTAGAAACAGGAACTTGAATTTCTGCATCAGGATTTCTAAGTCCCAGGCCTTCATCAAACCCAGAATATGGTCAATAAAAGTATAATCAGTGAGACAAAACTTGCCTCCCCAAGACCACATATCAGTTTATTATTAAAGCAGACATCTTACAAGGAAGAATATTGTGACATTTCTGTTTGCTTTATTAGGGGATCAGGCTCCTCATCCCCAGCCAGACAAAGTTCAAATTAACATTTAATTGGGCATTCCAGATGATTTGGTTTGATTTATTATTGTCATATGTTAGTATACAGTAAAAAGTATTGTTTCTTGTGTGCTATACAGTCAGCATTCATAGAGAAGTAAAGGAGAGGGTGCAGAGCGTAGTGTTACAGTCATAGCTAGGATGTAGAAAAGGATCAACTTAATATAAGATAGGTCCGTTCAAAAGTAGAGAAGAAGCTACTCTTGATACGCGACCTCAGACTTTTGTATCTTTTTCTTGATGGAAGAAGCTGGACGAGACTATGTCCGGGATGTGATCCTAATGAGTGAATGTCAATCAGTGAGATGCAAAGCCAGTAACCTCTTCATGTGGGCATGGACTACTTCACTACCTGAAGAGTTTTGAATGGAAGAGAGCACTGTGTAAACATGAGTAGTAAGAAGACTCACAACACCAGGTTACAGTCCAACAGGTTTATTTGGCAGCGCTAGCTTTCAGATACAGATACTGCCAAATAAACCTGTTGGACTTTAACTTGGTGTTGTGAGGCCTCTTACTGTGTTTGCCCCAGTCCAACACCGGCATATCCACATAATGGCAAACATGAATAAACATCTGACCTTATGATGGAAGGCAGGTCATTGACAATGCAGCTGAAGATGGTTGGGCTGAAGACACTGCAGCAAGCTTGGGACCTCCTGCAGCAATGCTCTGAAGCTGAGGTGTTGGCGTCCAAAATCTATAGCCACCCACTAAGTATGACACCAAACAGTGAAGAGATTTCCCCAGATTCCTACTGAATTCAGTTTCTCTCGAGTTCCTTGGCACCAAACGCTGCCTTAAGAACATAAGAACATAAGAAATAGGAGCAGGAGTAGGCCATCTGGCCCTTCGAGCCTGCCCCGCCATTCAATAAGATCATGGCTGATCTGTCGTGGCTGATCTGTCGTGGCTCAGTTCCACTTTCCCGCCCTCTCCCCATAACCCTTAATCCCCTCTCTTATCAAAAACCCATCAACCCGCTTCTTAAAAATATTTAGCGAGGCAGCCTCCACCACTTCAACGGGCAGAGAATTCCAGAGATTCACCACCCTTTGAGTGAAGAAGTTCCTCCTCAACTCCGTTCTGAACCGCCCCCCCTTTATCTTGAGGCTGTGCCCCCTAGTCCTACTGTCTTTTTTGAGCGGGAAGAGTCTTTCCACCTCTATCCTATCTATCCCATTCATCATCTTATACGTCTCAATGAGATCTCCCCTCATTCTTCTAAACTCTAACGAGTACAAGCCTAGTTTATTCAGCCTCTCCTCATAGCTCAACCCCCTCAACTCCGGTATCAGCCTAGTAAACCTCCTCTGCACTCCCTCCAAGGCCAAAATATCCTTGCGCAGGTGCGGCGCCCAAAACTGCACACAGTACTCCAGCTGCGGCCTCACCAATGCCCTATACAGCTGCAGCAAGACCTCCCTACTTTTATATTCAATCCCCCTCGCTATGAAGGCCAGCATCCCATTCGCCTTCCTGACCACCTGCTGCACCTGCAGGCTTGATGTTAAGAATGATCACTTGCAGCTCATCCTTGGAATTCAGCCCCTTTGGACTAAGGCCCATGCTATCATTTTGCTGAATATTGAGAATAGGCCTTCAGGACAGTAACTGGTTATATTGGAGTGGTCGTGCTTTTTGTGAACAGGGCAAACCTTGCCCATTTTTTATTTCGCCCATTAGGTGCCTGTTTTGTAGCTATACTGGAACAGCTTGTAACAGTTCAGGAGTGCATTTCTTCAGCACAGCTATCAAAGTACTGTTGGGGGCCAAAGCCTTTGCTGTGTCCAATGTGCTTAAAAATTTATTAATGTCACGTGGAGCCAATCAAATTTCTCTGAAGACTGGCTTCCGGGATGGCAGTTGTCAGCTGGCTGTTGGTTTAAAATTAACCAGCATTGTAAATCACAATGCTTTCAGAGTAAAGTGCTGAAAGCAAATAATTATAGCTGGGGCAACAAAATACTTGTCCTCAGTGTTCTCAATGATGTCACTGGGACTGCCAGTTAATGGGTGTAGATGTCAGAAGGAAAGAAACATACCTAACATCCTCAGGGGAGAATAAATTTAAAAGGTGAATATTTCCTGGTCGGACCTGATGTTAGTTAGGCAGGTCAATGTGTATGTGAGGCTGCCAAGATTGCTTTTCATACAGTGTAAACTTGTTGGCAGTCGGAAGTATATGTAACAATAATTGTATTGTATCAGATAATGAAAGAATACTCACAGGGAATTTCAGCAGGGAAGTATGGGGAGAAGAGGGGGCTAGCTGTGCTACAGAACTGCCATGAAGGCAGGGTATCCATGTTAGGCAAAGCCACTTGGATCTGAGTGAGGGGATAGCCACAAAGTCCTAATACCTCTCAACCAATAATGCATCGCCGCAGCCAAACAGAAGATATATTTAATTTGATTTATTATTGTCACATGTATTGGGATACAGTGAAAAGTATTGTTTCTTGCACGCTTTACAGACAAAACATACTGTTCATACAGTACATAAGGGAGAAGGAAAGGAGAGAGTACAGAATATAGTGTTACTGTCACAGTTAGGGTGTAGCACAGAATAAGAGTAAAAGATATAATTAGAGAGTATGCTGGGAACAGCTTGCAAAAGTCACTATGCTCAGGTGCCATTTTTTTTTAATATCCTATCGTGGAGGTGAAACTCACACTGTCCGGCTTCTATGCCACGAACTGGTCATACAATGTTAGAATACAATAGCATAGAAGACCACCTTTTGGCCATCCTTCGGCATAAGATTGAAGCTCTGCTTCAGAGGGGACACCATCACACAGAGTTCAACATTAACGCATCAGAGGCAACTGTGGCTGGACCAGTTTTACCAAAGTACAGGGCATTGCTGACTGGTCACTAAATCCTCAATGTCCAAATTGTGTGCCATTTCAGCCCAAGAACGATACTTGTCAGTGCATGCATCGAAGGAGTACTCATTGGTTGTTTCATGCTGAGGCATTCCTGCAAGATCAAGATCTTTGAGGAAGAGGTCAAATGAAATGCTGCCTCATGGCAAACAATAGTTGTACAATGTACCCACCGACACAATTCTTCTATTCAATACTATAAATAAACTGAGTAAAATGAAGCAAAGAAGAGTGGGAGTTAATGCATTATAAGGACAGGGCCATCTGGTTTAAGCTTAACCTTTTGCATCAGGACCTCCCAGACCGCAAGGAATTACAAAAGGTCGTGAATGTAGCCCAATCCATCACGCGAACCAGCCTCTCATCCATTGACACTGTCTACACTTCCTACGCCTCAGCAAAGCAGCCAGCATAATTAAGGACCCCATGCACCCTAGACATTCTCTCTTCCACCTTCTTCCTTTGGGAAAAAGATACAAAAGTCTGAGGTCACGTACCAACCGATTCATCAACAGCTTCTTCCCTGCTGCTGTCAAACTTTTGAATGGACCTACCTTGCATTAAGTTGATCTTTCTCTACACCCTAGCTGTAACTGTAACGCTACATCCTGCACTCTCTCGTTTCCTTATGTATGAACGGTATATTTTGTTTGTATAGCCTGCAAGAAGCAACACTTTTCACTGTATGTTAATACATGTGACAATAATAAATCAAATTAAATTAAATCAAATGGTGTATCTGTAAAAGTTGTGAGAGTCGTAGCTGACGTGCCAAATTTCCTTTGAGAGATGGGGCCTAAACATGCCAGCAAACATGCACTCAGATTGGGGCACACTAAAAGTAAATCTCCCCCACCCTCCCCGAAGGCCTCAGGGGCCTCCCCACCCCTGCCCCTAAACAGCATCTCCATAGCTCCCACGTCCACTCCCCCGCACCACCACAAATGAAGGGGTCCCTGTTTGTGAGGCACACCATAAGACCTGCCCCTGGCATTGCCCCCGACACAGTTGGCACTGTCAGGTTAGCTGTGCCAACTTGTATCAGGAGGCAGTGCCAGGGCCACACCAGGTTGGCAGGGTATGAAAATTTAGTGAAGGAGTAATATATGGCAGGGTGGGTGTATAATTATATTTAAATATATTAAAATGAGGTTCTCGATCATTAAGGACGTGAATCTGATTACGTGGCCGGCCAGAGGAGGTGGAAATCAGAGACTGCAATCTCGCCAGCGAGATTCATGATTTCCAGGTTTTGGCGGACCTTGATTCGCTGGGTGGAGAGCGTGGGCTCAAAATCGCCCCCAGTCACTCTGTGACTCCAAGCATCTCAACTTGTTTTGTTGGCACTGATTTTAAAAATTTGTGTCGTCACAGTGAAAACCTGCCTGCAGCTGTTGGTTCTGTAGATTAACAATCACATTGGGGAGCTCTGTGACACTCCAATTTAGGAAACTCCGTCCTGTATGCTCAATCTCTCCCTCATTTCTGATTCTGGCCATGCAGTTATTTCTAGGCTGCCACAAATTGGGTCAGGTTGAATTTCAGAGCTGGATGGTCTGATCCCAAACTGCCTCAAAACCTGGCAAACCTGCAACAACTAAAAGAGTATGGACAATCACCATCACAAATACCACCAAAATTCACTTCCAAAATGGACAGCTTATTCCCCTCTCCCCTAATCTTACACTAAGCGAGAGGGAGGGTAATATTTGAAAATAAATACAATTATAATCATTTGTAAATTTAAGATATAAATCTTTTACTTGGTCTCCAGATGGACCAAACTTCTCGGATAACTGGATAGAGACAGCATTTGAGTGAAAATTATTTTTCCATCCAAATTGACCTATTGTTATATAATAGGATACCACTGAGCTGTAATGAACTGTTTTGTATATTTTATGCCAAAATGATGGACTTGAAGGGGTTCGGATGGTGAGGAATTTGTTAATTGTGCCCAGAAAGGTTTTTTGGAACAATACGTAGATAGTCTGACGAGAGAGGAGGCTTTATTGGACCTGGTACTAGGGAACGAGTCTGGCTAGATCATCAAAGTTGCAATGGGGGAACATGTGGCGAACAATCACCACAATTCCATAAGTTTTTGGACACTTGTAGAAAAGGACAAGTCATGTCCTAGGGTTGCGGTGCTAAATTGGGGAAAGGCTAACTACAACTGGACGATACTCAGATTGCAGGAGTTGCAGATAGTGATGAAGATTGTCAGAGAATAAGCAGGACATAAGAACATAAGAACATAAGAAATAGGAGCAGGAGTAGGCCATCCAGCCCTTTGAGCCTGCCCCGCCATTCAATAAGATCATGGCTGATCTGTCGTGGCTCAGTTCCACATTCCTACCCTCTCCCCATAACCCTTAATCCCCTCTCTTATCAAAAACCCATCAATCCGCGTCTTAAAAATATTTAGCGAGGCAGCCTCCACCACTTCAACGGGCAGAGAATTCCAGAGATTCACCACCCTTTGAGTGAAGAAGTTCCTCCTCAACTCTGTTCTAAACTGCACCCCCCCTCTATCTTGAGGCTGTGCCCCCTAGTCCTATTATCCTTTCTGAGCGGGAAGAGTCTCTCCACCTCTATCCTATCCATCCCATTCATCGTTTTATACATCTCAATGAGATCTCCCCTCATTCTTCTAAACTCTAACAAGTACAAGCCTAGTTTATTCAGCCTCTCCTCATAGCTCAACCCCCTCAACTCCGGCATCAGCCTAGTAAACCTCCTCTGCACTCCCTCCAAGGCCAAAATATCCTTGCGTAAGTACGGCGCCCAAAACTGCACACAGTACTCCAGCTGCGGCCTCACCAATGCCCTAGACAGCCGCAGCAAGACCTCCCTACTTTTATATTCAATCCCCCTCGCTATGAAGGTCAGCATCCCATTTGCCTTCCTGACCACCTGCTGCACCTGCAAGCTGGGTTTTTGCGACTCATGCACAAGGACCCCAAGGTCCCTCTGCACCGCCGCCTACTGCAGTCTTTCGCCACATAAGTGATAATCCTTCCTACCATTATTCCTACCAAAGTGGACCACCTCGCACTTACCAACATTAAATTCCATTTGCCATTTCCTGGCCATTCGCCCAGCCTATCTAGATCCTTCTGCAGACTCTCCACACCCTCCGCACAATTTGCCTTTCCCCCAATCTTGGTGTCATCAGCAAATTTCGACACCCTACACTCGGTTCCTTCCTCCAGATCATCTATATAAATGGTAAATAGCTGAGGCCCCAGCACCGACCCCTGAGGCACTCCACTAGTCACCATCCGTCAATCCGAATAGCACCCATTGACCCCCACTCTCTGCCTCCTATTTGACAACCAATCCTCTATCCACGCTAACACCCTACCCCCAACTCCCTGTCCCCTGACCTTCTGCAATAACCTCTTGTGAGGTACCTTGTCAAACGCCTTCTGAAAATCCAGAAAGACCACACCCACCGGCTCTCCTCTATCCACCGCCCTAGACACATCCTCATAGAACTCCAGTAAATTTGTCAGACATGACTTCCCTTTAATGAAACCGTGCTGCGTCTGCTCTATCAAGCAATTCCTCTCACGATGCCTCGCTATTTCCTTCTTGATGACGGATTCTAACATTTTACCTACAACAGACGTTAAACTAACCGGCCTATAATTCCCAGCCTTTTGCCTGGCACCCTTCTTAAATAACGGCGTAAATAGATAGGCTGGAAAATTGGGCAAAGAAATTGCAGATGAAATTTAATCCGGACAAATGCAAGATGATGCATTTTGGTAGATCCAATTCAGATGGGAGTTACAAAATAAGTGGCAGAACCACCAGGAGCACGGACACACAGAGAGCTCTTGGAGCACAGGTCCACAGATCCTTAAAAGTGGAAGCACAGGTGGGAAAGATGGTGAAGAAATTGCAGCATTTGGAGGCTGTTGTTTGGGACAGGCTGTTTGACGATAAATCCACATCTGGCATGTGGACATGTTTTATGAAGCAGTTAATTGGAGTGTAGGACAGGCGTGTGCCTGTGAGAAGGAAGGATGGGAGAGGCAGGATTTGGGAAACATGGATGATCAGGGAAATTGCGAGTCTAGCCAAAAAAGAAAAAGGATCCATACATAAGGTCTAGACAACTAAAACAGAAGGACTTGAAGACTACGGGGAAAGTAGAAGAAAACTCAAACAGGGATTAGGAGGGAAAAAGGGGGCCACGAAATGTCCTTGGCAGGCAGGATTAAGGAGAATCCCAAGTCATTTTACACATATATCAGGAATAAGGGGGTAGCTAGGGAAAAAGTTGTCCACTCAAGTATGAAGGAGAGAACCAATGGAAATGGATGAGAGCCTTAATGAGTACTTTGCATCGGTATTCACAAAGGAGAGGGTCTCATTGATTGATGGTGTCTCAGATGGGTATGTAAATCCTCTAGAGCAAGTCATCATTACAAGGGAGGAAGTGTTAGATGTAGTAAAAAGCATTAAGGTAGGCAAATCCTCAGGGCCAAATGCCATCCATCCCAGATTACTGAAGGAGTCAAGAGAGGAAATTGCTAGGCCTCTAATAGGAACCTTTGTTTCTTTGTTGGCCACAGGTGAGGTCCTAGAGGATTGGACGATGGTCAATGTTGGCCCATTATTTAAGAAGGGTAGCAAGGGTAACCCATTGATCTTAACGTTAGTGATAGTGAAATTGTTGGAGAAGATTTTTAGGGATAGGATCTATATATATTTGGAATTGAATGGTCTTATTAAGGCACTTCTTGTCTTCAAACAACTGCACAACCTCAAACAGACCATTGTCTGCAGCAAATTACCCAGTCTTCAGGAGAACAATGACCATGACACTACACAACTCTGTCACAACAACCTCTGCAAGACATGCCAGGTCATCGACACGGATGCTATCATCTCATGCGAGAATACCATTCATCAGGTACACGGTACATACATTTGCAACTCGGCCAATGCTGTCTGCCTGATACGCTGCAGGAAAGGATGTCCTGAGGCATGGTACATTGGGGAGACCATGCAGGCGCTACGACAGCGGATGAATGAACACTGCTCGACAATGACTAGGCAAAACTCTTCTCTTCCTGTTGGCGAACACTTCAGCGGTCATGGGCATTTGGCCTCTGCTCTTCAGGTAAGCATTTTCCAAGGTGGCCTTCGCGACACACGACAGCTCAGAGTCGCTGAGCAGAGACTGATAGCCAGGTTCCGCACACATGAGGACGGCCTCAACCGGGATCTTGGGTTCATGTCGCACTATCTGTAACCCCCGTGACTTGCCTGGGCTTGTAACATCTCACTTACTGTCCTGTCTGGAGACAGTACACATCTCTTTAACCTATGCTTAATGCTATCTCCACTCATATTGTCTGCATCTTTAAGACTTGATTAGCTGTGAAGACTCACATTCTAATCAGTATTCTGTAAACTGAGTGTGTATCTTTATATGCCCTGTTTGAGATCAGAACTCCCCAATCATCTGACGAAGGAGCAGAGCCCCGAAAGGTAATGGTGTTTGCTACCAAATAAACCTGTTGAACTTTAACCTGGTGTTGTGAGACTTCTTGCTATGGTCTTATTCATGACAGACAGTGTGGTTTTGCATGAGGGAAGTCATGTCTTACTAATTTGGTTGAGTTTCCTGAGGAAGTGACAAAAATGATTGATGTGGGAAGGGCTGTAAATGTTATCTACATGGACTTTATAAAGCATTTGACAAGGTCCCTCATGGCAGGCTGGTGCAAAAGGTTAAATCACACAGGGTCAAGGATGAACTAGCTAGATGGATTCAGAACAGGCTTGGCCATAGAAGACAGAGGGTAGCGGTGGAAGGATATTTTTCTGAATGGAGGTCTGTAACTACCAATGTTCCGTGGGGATCAGTGCTGGGATTTCTGCTGTTTGTAATATGTATAAATGACTTGGAAGAAAATGTAGCTGGTCTGATTAGTAAGTTTGCAGATGATGCTAAGATTGCTGGAGTTGTGGATATAATGATGAGGATTGTCAGAGAATAAGCAGGATATAAATAGGCTGGAAAATTGGGTGGAGAAATTGTGGATGGAATTTAATCCGGACAAGTGCGAGGTGATGCATTTTGATAGATCTAATTCAGGTGGGAGCTTTCAAACAAATGGCAGAACCATCAGAAACATAGACACACAGAGAGATCTGGGTGTTCAGGTCCAGAGATCCCTAGAAGTGGAAGCACAGGTGGGAAAGGTGGTGGAGAAAGCATATGGCATGCTTGCCTTCATTGGACAGGGCATCGAGTATAAAAGTTAGCAAATTATGTTACTGTTATGTAAATATTGGTTATATCCTGTGTCCAATTCTGGTCACCACAGTACCAGAAAGCTGTGATGGCTTTGGAGGAAGTATAGAAAATATTTACCAGGATATTTACCATGGGATGCTGGCCTTCATAGCGAGGGGGATTGAATATAAAAGTAGGGAGGTCTTGCTGCGGCTGTATAGGGCATTGGTGAGGCCGCAGCTGGAGTACTGTGTGCAGTTTTGGGCACCGCACCTGCGCAAAGATACTTTGGCCTTGGAGGGAGTGCAGAGGAGGTTTACTAGGCTGATACTGGAGCTGAGTGGGTTGAGCTATGAGGAGAGGCTGAATAAACTAGGCTTGTACTCGTTAGAGTTTAGAAGAATGAGGGGAGATCTCATTGAGACGTATAAGATGATGAATGGGATGGATAGGATAGAGGTGGAGAGACTGCTCTCGCTCAGAAAGGATAATAGGACTAGGGGGCACAGCCTCAAGATAAAGGGGGGGGCGGTTTAGAACGGAGTTGAGGAGGAACTTCTTCACTCAAAGGGTAGTGAATCTCTGGAATTCTCTGCCCGTTGAAGTGGTGGAGGCTGCCTTGGTAAATATTTTTAAGACGCGGGTTGATGGGTTTTTGATAAGAGAGGGGATTAAGGGTTATGGGGAGAGGGCGGGAAAGTGGAACTGAGCCACGACAGATCAGCCATGATCTTATTGAATGGCGGGGCAGGCTCGAAGGGCTAGATGGCCTACTCCTGCTCCTATTTCTTACGTTCTTATGTTCTTATGATACTGCCTGGTATTAGCTATGAGGAAATCACTGGAAATCAGGAGGAAAACTCCCTGCTGGTTGAACTCACACCTGGCACAAAGGAAACTCATTGTGGTTAGAATCATAGAATCATAGAACCCCTACAGTACAGAAGGAGGCCATTCGGCCCATTGAGTCTGCACCGACCACAACCCCATCCAGGTTCTACGCCCATAACCCTACATTTTTACCCACTAATCCCTCTAACCTACAATTGCACTAAGGTGCAATTTAGCATGACCATTCAACCTAACCTGCACATCTTTGGACTGTGAGAGGAAACCGGAGCACCCGAAGGAAACCCGAAGGTTGAAGTCAGTCATCTCAGCTCCAGGACTTCTCTACAGGAGTCCCTCAGGGGAGTGTTCTAGGCCCAACTGTCTTCAATGGCTTTATCAATGACCTTCCCTTGCATGTGATTTAACACACGGACATACAAATATCACTGGTCCAAAACAATAAGGTCAGAGGTGGGGATTTTGATGATGATTGCACACAGTCCAGTGCCACGCACGACTCTTCAGATACTGGTGCAGTCCATGGCCAAATGCAGCATGACTGGGACAATACCCAGGCTTGGGCTGACAAATGGCAAATAACATTCGCACCACACAAGTGCCAGGCAATGACCATCTCCAACAACAGAAGATCTAGCCATCAATCCTTGATACTCAATGGCACTATCACCGTTGTACACTGCCTTGATGTTAAGGGTAATCACTTTCCCCACCTTGGCAGTTCAGCTCTTTGGTCCATATTTAAATCAAGGCTGCAATGAGATCAGGAGCTGAGTGGCCCTGGCGGAACCCAAACTAACTGTCAATGAACAGTTATTGCTGAGTAGGTGCCACTTGATTGAATTGTTCATGATCCCTTTCATTACTTTACTGAATATCGAGAGTCGGCTGATGGAACGGCAATTGCCCATGTTGGGTTTGTCCTGTTTCTTGTGTCGATGACGTACTTGGGCAATTTTTCACATTGCCAGGTGGATGCCAGTGTTTTAGTTGCTTTGGTACAGCTTTTCTAGTGGCATGATAAGTTTTGGAGCTCAAGTTTTCAGTACTGTTGCTTGAATATTGTCAGGGTCTATGCAGTATCCAGTGCCTTCAGTGATTCCTTCATGTGATGTGGGGTGAGTCAAATTGGCTGAAAACCAGCATCAGTGATGCTGGAGATCTCAGTGGACCGTGCACTCGGCACTTCTGGCTGAAGATTGTTGCAAATGCCTCAGTCTCATCTTTTGTACTGGTGTCCAGGGCTACCCATCCTTGAGGGTCCTGCATTTCCAGTGGACAGCCGCATTTGAACAGGTTAGAAATTGAAGGAAGGCTACAAGCACTGTAACAAGAGGCATCTGACCTGCAATCACTCGAGCACAACTATTCATTGAAAGCAAAAGTTTGGTGAATTTACCCCATGCAACATGGTGGTACAGTGGTTAGCACTGCTGCCTCACGGCACCAGGGACCTGGGTTTGACTTCTGGCTTCGGTCACTGACTGTGTGGAGTCTGCACGTTCTCCCCGTGTTTGTGTGGCTTTCCTCGGGTGCTCAGGATTCCTCCCACAGTCTGAAAGATGTGCTGGTTAGGTACATTGGCTAAATTCTCCCTCAGTATCTCCAAACAGGTGCTAGAGTGTGGTGACTAGCAGATTTTCACAGTAACTGCATTAGCGCTAATATAAACCTACTTGCGACAAGTAGAGACAAGTAAAGTTTAAAGAAGTTAACTTTTAAACTTTAGATTTCCAGCAAAGCTCACAAAGTCTTATTTCCTTACTGATTGCTCAATTTATGAATGCCTGTTGTTGAAGGACGATATTAGAACCAATCTTTATTCAGTCTTACATTTATTTACAGTGTGAAACTCACCAAACTCAACCACACCAGCGTTTCAATAAATTCTTCTGGATTTTGCTCAAGTGGAAACTCCCAAAGAATATCCTCCACCTGCATATGATTTAACACACGGACATACAAATATCACCGGTCCAAAATAACCGTTGGTATTTTTAGAAAAACACGAATTCCCTAAGGATTCATGCCTCTCAGAGGACCGTGCTCCCTCAAAAAAAAGCAATGACTTTAACATCCAAACTAAGTTAACACTCTGAGGAATAACAGTTTTTTCCCTGAAGAGAGAATCTCTGAATGTTAGTGTGTGACTGTTAAACAGCAAAGAAATTTCAGATTAATACCTCAATTAGTAATATATTAATATCCAAAAGTCCAGAAGATCGAAGCATTTAAATTTATTATTGTCACAATTAGGCTTACATTAACTCTGCACTAAATTACTATGAAAATCTCCAGTGTCTGTTCAGGGGGAATTTAGCACAGCCAGCGCAAATAACCAGCATGTCTTTCGGACTGTGAGAGGAAATTAGAGCACTCAGAGGAAACCCACGCAGATACAGGGGAAATGTGCAGACTCCACACAGATGGAAACCCAAGCCAGGAATCAAACCCGGATCCCTAGCACTATGAAGAAGTGGGGCTAACCACTGTGCCACCATGCCTCCTGCACTTGATTTATTGGCTATGTTCTCAGGTCACTGCCTTCAATGGTAGAAAGTGTGCTAATTACATTAATTCATCAGGTTCTGGGGTAGATAAATCCCCGGGACCTGATGAAGTGTATCCCAGGACACTGTGGGAGGCTAGGGAGGAAATTGCGGGTCCCACAGCCGAGATATTTGGATCATCAATGGTCACGGGTGATGTGCCTGAAAATTGGAGAATGGCAAATGTTGTGCCTTTGTTTAAAAAGGGCTGCAGGGAAACGCCTGGGATCTACAGGCCAGTGAGCCTCTCATCTGTGGTGGGTAAGTTGAGGGAAGGTATTTTGAGAGAAAGGATTTACAGGCATTTAGAGACAAAGGACTGATTAGGGACAGTCAGCATAGCTTTGTGAGTGGAAAATCATGTCTCACAAATTTGATTGAGTTTTTTTGAAGGGGCAACCAAAAAGGTAGATGAGGGCAGTCTAGTTGATGTTGTCTGCATGGAGTTTAGCAAGGCCTCTGATAAGGTACTGCATGGTAGGTTGTTGCATGAGGTTGCATAAGGATGCCAAGGTGAGGCATCTAATTGGATACAAAATTGGCTTCTTGACAGAAGCCAGAGGGTTGTTATAGAGGGTTGTTTTTCAAACTGGAGGCCTGTCACCAGTGGTGTGCCTCAGGTATCAGTGCTGGGTCCACTGTTATTTTCATTTATATTAATGGTTTGGGTGAGAATTTAAGAGGCATGGTTAGTAAGTTTGCAGATGACACCAACGCAGGTGGCATAGTGGCATAGTGTCTCTGATTGCAATGGGATCTTGATCAATTGGGCCAGTGGGCTGACAAATGGCAGATGGAGTTTAATTTAGACAAATGCGAGGTAATGCATTTTGGTAGATTGAACCAGGGCAGGACTTATTCAGTTAATGATAGGGCGTTGGGGAGAGTTACAGAACAAAGAGATATTTGTCCATAGCTCCTTGAAAGTGGAGTCACAGGTGGACAGAGTGGTGAAGAAGGCATTCGGCATGCTTGGTTTCATCGGTCAGAACATTATACACAGGAGTTGGGACATCTTGTTGAAGTTGTACAAGACATTGGTAAGGCCACACTTGGAATACTGTGTGCAATTCTGGTCACCCTATTATAGAAAAGATATTATTAAACTAGAAAGAGTGCAGAAAAGATTTATTAGGAAGCTACCAGGACTTGATGGTTTGAGTTATAAGGAGAGACTGGATAGACTGGTTCTTTTTTTGGCTGGAACGTAGGAGATTGAGGGGTGATCTTATAGAGGTCTATAAAATAATGAGGGGCACAGATCAGTTAGATGGTCAATATCTTTTCCCAATGGTAGGGGAGTCTAAAACTAAAGGGCATAGTTTTAAAGTGAGAGGGGAGAGATACAAAAGTGCCCGGAAGGCCAATTTTTTCACGCAGAGGGTGGTGAGTGTCTGGAACAAGCTACCAGAGGCAGGAGTAGAGGTGGGCACAATTTTGTCTTTTAAAAAGCATTTAGATAGTTACATGGATGAGTATAGAGGGATATGGGCCAAATGCAGGCAATTGGGATTAGCTTAGGGGTTAAAAAAAGGGCGGCATGGACAAGTTGGGCTGAAGGGCCTGTTTCCATACTGTAAACCTCCATGATTACAAGTGGATAGCTTGAACCATGTCTGAACAAAGTTGCAGTGAGTGAAAGGACTGGCTGTTTGGAGCCCAGATAAAATATCAGCACTGTATTATTGGCATCAAGGATTGATTGAAGGTTGATTGAAAAATAAATCTTGCAATAATTTATCTAATAGAAATTGATAGGGCTATTTGAGGCACTTTGTGAGCTGAATCCTTAGCAACTCAGTATGTAACTCTACATACTCAAGCTGTTCAAAAAATGTTTGATTTTCAGTAGTAGGAGTTGTAATCTGTTCCGTATTTTATATGTTAATATGTGCAGAAGCTATATTTCTTTCCAGTGTAAGAGTGTCATCTGGAGCAGTGGTGCATGAAAAGGACAGCAAGGTGTTTGCTGAGCTGCGCTTTATAAGCATTAATATCAGAAATGACAAGGAGCACAGTTTCCATACATATTAATGCATTATAAATCATAATAATATATTTTTATGCCTTTGCTGTGGATATTTTGAGTTGCTGTCCTTTTCCAGTAGCAATATACAAAATTTAATTTCATTGAGATGACATTGAACATTCCAGTTAAGGCCTTTGTTAGGTTTTTCACCTATTATTATAAACTAAGGTTGGATTACATAATTAGCCCTTTGGAATAGAGACTGGAGGATCTAACTGTTGAATGAAATGTCATGTTACTTTATGCTACAGACTCTGGTTCAGGGACAGTATTATTTACAAAGTAAACGAAGTAAGTCAGTATATTTTAAATTTGTAAAGATACTAATGCAATGTGTCCGATCACTTTAAATTTTGTTTACTGTAACTCGGGAAGGTAACGTCATTGGGCTAATAATCCCAGAGAGCCAGGCTGATACTCTGGGGACATGGGTTCAAATCCCACCACAGCAGTGAACTAAAAGTTAGAGAAAAAGTTTTTTAAAAAAGGTTTTAAAAGTTTAAAAAACCCATCTGGTTCACTAATGCCCTTTAGGGAAGGAAATCTACCATCCTATTTGGATGACCACTTGAAATATCATAACATTTAAGAATATGGGACAAGCTCGGGCAAAGAGGATTAGTGTGACTTTAGTGCTAGCTTTGTCGATGCAGACTCGATGAGCGCAGAGGCCATTCCTGTGCTGTATGACTCTATGGGGTTGATTCTCCCGTTTGGACCTGCTAATTTTTTGATGAATTTTTGGCTGGGAGATTTGTGCGTGCGCCAATTTGCGGGATTCGCGCACTCATTCCCGATGCACGTGCATCTCCCAGCGATGGATATCCAGCAGGAACAGCAGGTAAATTATTTTAATCCTATTTTAATGTGATTTAAATGTAATTATCGGGCTCAGGACTAAATTCTCCAGGCTGGTAGAATCTTGCGCCATGTCAACACTTCACTCCAGTGGGATTTAGAGCAGTTCGCCACTATGGGGGAACTAGCGGGAGACCCCACAAGTGAAGGGGGGCAATCTGGGCCCCTCAGGAGGTTGGGCAGTGGGGGGTGGTGCCCCTGGGCATGGGAATCCTGGCAATACCAGCCTGTGCCCCAGCACCGCCCAAGGAACAAAGTGCCCAAGCCCACCGGACACCTTGGCACTGCCCACTGGGCATCAGGCAGTGGCAAGGAGGCGGGGCATGGGGCTGCAGCTTTGAAGCTGGGCCTAGTGGGTGGGGCCAGCTGAGGTGGGACTTAGAGGGGCAGTTGGTGGGGATGTGGGGTCCCGCCGCCACTCTGCAGACAGGATTGGTCAGGACTGGAGGGAGGCCAGTGTTCGGGGGGGAGGAGTGGGAAAAGTCTGCCGGGCGTGGGGGGTCAGCCTCCCGTGGGGAGGTCTACTGGGTTGGGAGGGACCTGCTCCCTGGTGTGGGGGGGCTCTGCCTCCCAGGAATGGGAGGGTCTGCCTCCTGTGGGGAAGTCTGCTGGGGGAGGGGGGGGCTTGTCTGAGAATAGTCATGGGAGCCGTGGTTGGGCAATGGGGTGGGGGTGGGATGGAGGGGCAGCATTGTCAGGGACCCGGGCTGGCCAGCGATTGAGCTGGCCAGCAAACTGTAGGTTGACAGACTAGGGCTACTGCACATGGGTAGAGTTCAGGAGCTGTCAGACTCCAGCATGAATAGGCCCCACCCCCCCCATTTGTGAACTCTGCATTGCACAGAATGTGGGAGAATCGAAACTGAACTCTCACTGAAAAAACAATCGTGGTTTACACCATTTTACCACAAATTCAGCACTTAGAACTTTTTTGGGAGAATTGTCCCCTCATGATTCTACCCTTACCTAATCTGGCCTACATGTGACTCCAGATCCACAGCAATGTGGGTGAGTCTTAGATGCCTAGCAAGCCACTCAGTTCAAGGACAGTTAGGGATGGGTAACAAACCCTGGCCTTGACTGCAATGTCCATTTCCCATGAAAGAATAGAGAAACAAAAGCAGATATCCTTGAGATTTCGTAATTATTCAAGCCGCTCAGGGCAATAATGATGAAGACAGCGATGGCATCACAAACATCTTGGGCAGAATTCTCCCAAAAAAATTCCAAGTGTCGAATTTGCGTGTAAATGGAGCAATTCACTTTTGTTTTCAGTGGGAGTTCAGAGAAGAATCTCCCACACTCTGTGCACCACAGAGGCCACCAGCATGAATACCATTACATTTCAGGGCAGGGCATATTCTCACTGGAGAGGCTGAAATCAGTGTGCTGAGCGGGTCACTGCTCGATCGCAGGCCAGCCCTACAACACCTGCAACACTGGCTCTCTGCCCTCCCCAGCCCAATCGCTGGCCTTCTGACAATTCATGGGCCACCCCAGTCACCAGGGGTCTCCCACTGATTCCTCCCCGACTGTTACCCTCACTCTCACAGTGCCAACCCCCTCTGAAGGCTGACTGCGCCCCCCCCACAGCACACCCCCAGTTGACCCTCCCAGCCCACCGTGATCCCTGGCTTCCCTCCATCCCCCACTAATCTCTATGTAGAGTGGCAGTGGGACCGCCCCCACTCCCACTGATTGCCCCCTAGGCTCTGCCCCCTCCAGGCCCTGCCCTAAGGCAACCCCCACTCCCCCCGTGTGCCCCATCTCTTTGGCACTGCCCCATGTCCAGTGGGCAATGCCAATATGCCCCCTGGGCATTTGCACTTTGCCCCTTGGGCAGTGCCAGGGGCACAAGCTGGCACTGCCAGGGTTCCCGCACCCAACGAACATGACTTTCACCCACTGCCCGACACTCTGGGGGGCCCCAATTGTTCCCCCTTCACTCCAGCGGGGTTGGGCTGCTAGTTCCCCAAAAGTGGAGTGAAATACTCTGGCAAGGTGGGAAATGCTAATCACATTCAAATGGGATTAAAATGACCATGTTAATAGTCTTTGCGTCTGCCTATCAAAGGTTTTAACAAGTGTCTTCAAGGAGAAAAGCTGGGGTACAGAGACAGAGAGGTTGGGGTGGGGTGGTTGGTGTTGGAATTCCAGAGCTTGGGGTCCAGGCAGCTAAAGGCATGGTCACCAATGGTGGAGAAAGTATAATTGGGAATGCACAAGAATTAGAGAGCAGATACTTAGGGGGGTTGTGGTGCTGGAGGAGATTACAGAAATAGGAAGGAGCTGGGGAGGAATTTGATGGCAACTTCAAAATCAAGATGTTGCTTTGGAGCTAATGTACGTCAGAGAACACGGGGACGATAAGGGATAGGACTTACTGTGTGCTAAGACCCAGGGTAATATAGTTTCGCATGACCTCAGGTTTATAGAGAGCAGAGTTTTGAATAAGCAATTCTAGAGGAATGGATGAGAGATCCAGCAGCTGATAAGAACAGAAGAACATAAGAACTAGGAGCAGGAACAGGCCATCTGGCCCTTCGAGCCTGCTCCGCCATTCAATAAGATCATGGCTGATCTTTTTGGGACTCAGCTCCACGTACCTGCCCGCTCACCATAACCCTTAAATCTTCTACTGTTCAAAAATGTATTTATCTTTGCCTTAAAAATATTCAACGAGGTAGCCTCAACTGCTTCACTGGGCAGGGAATTCCACAGAATAAGCTCGTCAGTGTGAAGTCAAGTAATGAGATAGAGATGAAAGTAAGCAGTCTTAGAGATGGGGTGAATATGAAGTCAGAAGCTCATCTCAAGATCAAATGTGACACCAACGTTGCAAATAGACTGGCTTAATCTCAGGCTGTTGCCAGGGAGAGTGATGGAGTTAGTAGCTAGGAAATGGGGGTTGGAGAAGGCACTAATGGCTTCATACTCCTCAATGTGTTCTTGGAGAAAAGTTCTGCTCGTCTAGTACTGGATTTCAACAAAGCACCCAAAGGATTTAACAACAGTGGAGAGGTTACATGGTGTGGTTAAACTGGGTGTCATTAATGTACCTGGGAAAACTAACACTGTGCCTTCAGTTAATGTAAGCAAAGGGCAGCATTTTGATCAGAAATAGGAGGGACCAAGGATAGATCCTTAAGGATCACCGGAGGCAATGGTAGCAGAGCAGGAAGAGGAGCAAGTGATTGTTTGACCATGATTAGGTGTATATGAATATCCTTTAGGGTGGGAAATCTGCCATCCTTACCTAGTCTGGCCTACATGTGACTCCACAGCCACAGCAATGTGGTTGACTCTCAGCCGCTCCTGGGCAACTAGGAATGGGCAATAAATGCTGGCCAGCTAGCGGTACCCATGGCCCACGAATAAATAGCACTGATAAACATAACAGAGTGGTCCCACCGAGCTGGACAACAGTGGGGAGGACTGGAGGATGATGGTGTGTTTAGCTTAGACAAAGGCTGCAGACAGGTTGAGAAAGGCAAGGAATGTTTACCTTTGACACAATGGTCTAGGAAGTCATTTGTGACTTTGAGAAGAGCCATTCTGGTATTCTCACACAGATAGAAATTTGACTGGAGAGATACAAACATAGAATTTCAGGAAAGATGGGAAGAACATCAGAGGCCTCAACAGATACAAGGACCTTGGTGAGGGGGCAGTATATTGCAAGAATTGAGGGGGTCAGGGACTTTTTTTGAGAAGAGGCGCCATATTACGTCAGTGGGAACAGATTGCTGAGTGGGTCAAGATGGAGAAAAGGCTGCAGACAGCAGGGTTTGAATAAGTCAAAAGGAATGGAGGGTGGAAGATGGGACAAGGGCAGCATAGTAGCCAAATCTGGAGGTAAAAATGTAGGTGGAATTTAGGGCACAGACAGGTGGTAATAAAGATGGAGGTGGGCGGGCTATGTGATTGAGAAGATATCAGGTTGGAAGTTCAGGTTTGGAGAGGAAGCCAAGAATGTAAACAGTCCAATCCGAGCCAGCCCTGTGATTGAGCATGTGAATGGATGCAGGAAGCTAGACTGGTGATGCTTGGAGACAATTGCTTCAGATTTCTCAATGTGCGGGTGGAGGGAATTGCAGATAATAGAAATGATCACAATTGTGGAGGGTGGAAAATAAGAATGAATGTTCACCTTTGAAAGGATCAGTTTCGGCAGCCTTCTCTCCATGTCAAAACAACATGTTTTCATCTGAACCAGTCAACCTGAAGAGCAATGAAGGAAGGCTCAGTAAAGCTGCGAGTTTCTTGGAATCAGCGTCAAAGGCAATAACATTTAGGTCACCATGCTACCAGCACCATTCATTAAAAAAATTCAATGAAACTATTAATTAATGCACATACCATAGGGAATAGGAATCCTACACACAAGGAATAGATTGACAGGAAAACCTAGAATAGCAAAACCCAAAATTAATACAACATTAATTTGTACACGATATTGTATTGGGTAGCACAGTGGCACAGTGGTTTGCACTGCTGCCTCATAGCGTCAGGGACCCAGCTTGGGTCACTGTCTGTGCAGAGTCTGCACATTCTCCTCATGTCTGCATGGGTTTCCTCCAGGTGCTCCGGTTTCCTCCCACAGTCAAAAGACATGCTGGTTAGGTGCATTGGCCATGTTAAATTCTCCCTCAGTGCACCTGAACGGGTGCCAGAGTGCGGCAACTAGGGGATTTTCAGAGTAACTCCATGGCAGTGTTAATGTAAGCCGTGACTCTACTAAATAAACTTAAAACTATTTTGGATGGATTTTTCCATCAATTCAATGGATGAGAGTTCAGCAGATTAAAGAGAAAGCTATTTACAGTCGAGCTTGATGTCATTTTGTGTTAAATAAGATCTCATTTTGCATAACCAATTGCAAATACTCCATTTGAAGTCAGTATTGGAGGGACGGGTGGAGGCATTGACTTTGCTCACTTATCCTGAATGTCGAAATTGCTTGATGACGGAGACTTCTTCATTGGAGTCTGTCTAAGATTGCTTTTTCCTCCCCTGTGAATGAGTATCCAGCTGGCAAGATTGGCTTTCAGGTTGTCTGAAAGATTGATTGATAAGTCATTTGACACAATGGCTAATGAATTCATTTCAAATGCTTCTGTCCACCAGTTTGACAAAAGTTTTTAACCTGCTTAAAATAAATAGTTGAGTGGCTCAATTTAAATAGCAGACAAAGCAATTTCATACATAGATTTCAATGCGTTCATCTGCTAATATTGCAGCGCTTCACAACTCCTTGAAGAAGGCAGGGTAAGTTCTTAGCACTCAGCCCTCCACTGTACACAGTGGGGATTGCCAATTTGTTAGATTTACACACTATTCGCACTGCAGCAAGGTAGACTATTAACAAGGGCATGGGTGACCTGGTAAGGATCTGATATATTGTTCTGACATAGCGTTTAGCCTGGGAGGCCAACAAAAGGGACCATTAAATCTGTGGAGCATTACCATCAAATAAACTGGTTGGACTCTAACCTGGTGTTGTGAGACTTCTCACCGAGCCTCACAGCAGCAGCCTGGAAGTTGTTCTAAGAGTATTTTCTTCCTAAATCTCTCATTTTTGACAGTTTATTCTCTGTCAACTCTGCTATCCAGAATGCTGTTAGTTCTGACAGCAATTATTTCCAGGGCTCCACCAATTTCTTAGTTTAAGGAATATGTTAACATCATAAAGGCCTAGCCACTGGTTATTCTCCTGTCCCTTATTACTATAGACCCTACAGTGCAGAAGGAGGCCATTGGGCCCATCGAGTCTGCACAGACAACAATCCCACCCTGGCCTTAACCCCATAACCCATATATTTACCCTGATAATTCTCCTTGACACTGAGGGTCAGTTTAGCGTGGTCAATCAAACTAACCTGCACATCTTTGGAGTGTGGGAGGAAACTGGCGCACCCGGAGGAAGCCCACGCGGACACGGGGACAGTCACCTGAGGCTGGAATTAGCCCTGTGCTAATCATTGTACCACTGTGTCTCCCTGTATGTAAGAACTGTGGAGAAGTAAAGGGAACATACATATTGCTTGTGGCTGCATGGCCTGAAACTGAATCAATTTCATTGCTGTCCCCCACTGTGTGCAGAAAGGGCGGGGGTGGGGAATGTTGAATTTGCATAAAACGATGTTTTTCAGTGGAAGTTTCAAAATGAATCCCCCACACTCTGCGTGCTGCAGGGTGCCTCAGTGTGAATCACGCTGAAAGTCAGTGGGTGGGGCCTATTCCTGTGGGAGAGGCCGGCAGCACAGTACTGACTGGGCCTCTGCACACCTGTCAGTGCCGATGTTGGCACATGCGTAGTCGCCCCCCCATTGCCAGCCTCCCAATCATTGGCCACCTCCATCGCTGCCAGCCTTGCCACCCCCACCCCCCCCTCATCGCTGGCCTCCTGACTCCTCCACACCCCTGATCGCTGACCGCCCCCCGTTCTGTCCAGGCCAGCCTCGACCGCCCCTCAGTCCCCCCCCCCCCCCCCACCACCCTCCCCACCCCTCACACCCCGGCCTGCCTCGATGTCACCACCCACTCTGCAGCCCCGATCTCCCCATTTCCCCTACTCCGATGGCCAGGCCTGATCACTGGCCTCCCTCCCTCTGTCAGTCAGTGTGAGTGCAGAGTGGTAGCAGGATTCTGCACCACCACCATCGACCCAAGAGGCGCTCCCCCCATCAGGCCCCACCCCCATTAGTCCATGCCCCACTGGCACCACTGGGCAGTGCCAAGGTGACCCCTTGGGCATTGGCATTTTGCTCCTTGGGCAGAGCCAGGGGGCCTAGGCTGGCAATGCCAAGGTGGTAATGCCCGGGGGGGGGGGGGGTTACCCCCTCAGTGTCTGACCTTCTGGAGGGCCTCGATTGCCCACCATTCACTACAGCAGGGTCGACCTGCCAGCACCCCGCAAGTGGGCAGCTATACTAAACCCCGCTGAAGTGAACCATTCCTGGCGCAAGGAGGTGGGTAGAGGCTAGTGGGCCTGGGGATTTCAGCCCCAGGCCAGTTAATGCTATTTAAATCATATGTAAATTAGATTCTGAATAAACGATACAGCTCCAAGCCGATTACTGCCACGGAGCTGACAGCGCTGGAAAACTGGCTGCTGGAGATGTATGGAATCTGTGGCACCCAGCCGGAAGCCCACAAAACGGCCTTTCCTCATGTCTCCCCTGCGCTGCAAAAGCAGCAGACTGGGAGAACCATCCCCAGATATCATCTGAGATGTTTTTGGAGTTGCTCTGTGTACGTTGACTGCTCTTCACCAAGGGAAGCAACTGTCCACCTTTGTGGGAAGCTCCGAACGTACCTGAAGCCACGGGCCTACTCCAGAAAGTCCTTGCCAGTGACAATGAGGTCCTGGGTACGCCAGTAACATTAGCCAAGGAGAGGTGAGATCCTGTTTCAACAAGTGGCTCTCTGTGTGCATGGTGGGGGAGATCAGGAGATCCGGGCACCCCACCCTGCCCAGGGTGCCTCCAGGACTGTGAGAGAGGATAGAGTGATGGGTCAACACTTGGTGTTGTGAAGGCCCAGCAGTACTCTATGCTGATCCTCTTCTGTTCCACTTTGCCAATACTTTTAGTTTCCATTGCAGAATTGTTTTTGTGCCTCCCAAACTGCCTCAGTAATTCCCACATTCCCCCTGCCTTTAATTTATTTCATTATGTTCCTTTTTTATTGCCTCATGTATATAACAGTAAGCCATTCAACATCTTACTGTATAAAAAGTTTACAGATCATTCAATTTCCTCTCTCATTTATATAAATACTCATTATTGTATGTGTATAGTGTTTAGTTTTAAGCTGCTTTGTCTCAGCTTCAGAAGCAACTACTTTTTGTGAGGAGTTGGCATGTTGACTGATATGGTCAACACTTTCTGAGTAAGATTGTTAGTGTAAAGTAACATTGGACCATACTGCCTTATTTCCAACCCAGTATATTTAAATACAGCCTGACTCTCAATCTTAAATTGTGTACATCCAAAATAGGAGCAGAAGTATCCCACTCAGCACCTTGAGCCTGCTCCACCAGTCCATAAGATCATGGCTGATCTGTGTTTCAAGTTCTATATTCCCATCTAATCCCAATAACCATTGATTCCTTTGTCTAGTAAGACTCTATCTACCTCTGTCTTAAAAATATTCAGTGATCCATCCCCACTGCCCTCTGAGGTAGACAGTCCCAAACTTGCAGAATCCTTGGAGAGAAAAATATTCTCCTCACCTCTGTTCCAAAAGGGTAACCCCTAATTTTAAAACAGTGCCCCCTCATTCTGGACTCGTTTCCCCCCACATGCTTTCCACGTCCACCTTATCAAGACAATTCAAAATCTAAAAGAGAGAATGCTGGAAAATCTCAGCAGATCTGGCAGCGTCTGTAAGGAGAGGAAAGAGTTGACATTTCGAGTCCGCATGACCCTTTGTCAAAGCTAAAAGGCAGAGAAAGTGGGAGATATTTATACTGCAGGGTGAGGGAATGAAAGATGAATCACAGCCACAAAAACAAGGGGAAAGGCTGCTAATGGCAGTCCATAGAGAGAATAAGAGGTGAGTCATCTGGACTTGAAATGTCAGCTCTTTTCTCTCCTTACAGATACTGCCAGACCTGCTGAGATTTTCCTGCATTTTCTCTTTTGGTTTTAGATTGCAGCATCTGCAGTAACTTGCTTTAATACCAAACCCAATTTAATCAGGTGCCATGGTTTTAAGAAAAAAACCTGTACTTTTAGAGTTAAAATTTCTTCGTGCTTCATAACAAGCATTTTAGGAGTTGTGAGCAGCATAAACGTTCATCGGGAACATAAAATCTAGCATCAACCCTTTGGACAGAATGACCTGTTTCTTTGTTGTAGAAGACTCGGTGTAACTTGATGAATCACATGATAATCACAGACGAGGAGACACTCATCCAGCTACTGGAGTTCAAAACCAGTTCAAGATACCGTGCACGAAGTGTCCTCCATCTGCTGGTACTAAGGGTTTGAGGTGTGTGTGCGCGTAAAATTATTCTGGGTGGTCTCCATTCAGATCCTGAATGGGCTGCATTGTTAAAGCTTTCCCTCTGCCTACACAAATCACTCTCAGGTATTTAGAGGTAGGAGGCAAGTCACATTTTTGCTTCCCTGGGAGTACTTGGTGCTAATGCAGGATGCTATTATATCTTTGAAGATTTCCTCAGATTAACAAGTACAGTACGAAACAAACCACAAACCATTCATAAATGCAAGGTCACCGTAATATAGGTGCTACATTTGACTGATGGTGTTGTCTTGAATCTCATCCTCTTCCGAATAAAGCATGTGGGGACAGGAATGTTCTAGGTCTGTACACATGAAGATATTTCAAATGAGCTTCGAAAGACAATCTGTTATAGTTAATGCTTGGTTTCTGGCAATGTGAAAAATAGTGAGACGGTGCAAACATTGCTACACAAACATAGACCTAGGCGGGATTTTCCATGGTGTGTTCTGCAGCGGCAGATGAAGCCCGTCATTGAGTGGCAGCAGGATCCTCCAGTCCCGCTGCGGTCAGTGCGTTTTCTTGTAGTTTGCACCCTCTGCCACTCGGGATCTCACAGCTGGGGGCTGGGGTGGGGGAGGGGGGGTGGGTGGGGTGCTGCCATCGGCAGGATCAGAGGATCCCACCATTGGGAACAACTAGAAAATGACAGCCCGAGGCAGCAATCGCAATAAAGAAAATGTAATATACGGACTTAGCAGTTTCTAGATTTTTTTGGGTTATACAAATTTAGGAAGTACACAGAGGTTAATTAGCTGCCTCAGGAACGCATTCTATATTACCATCATTGATGCAAAAAAAGTACAAAAAAAATTATAGACTGATTTGTTTCCAAAAGCCGAAGAAACACAGTTTTGGAATGTATTTTCTAACTCCATCGGTTTTGTATGTGCAATGTAATTTAATCAGATACATTCATGGAACTCTAAACACCAATCACAGAGGAATCAGACATGATAACATAATTTATCAGTTTTAAATTGGGGAGTTTAGCAGTTTTAAGTGCTTTTCCAATTATCAGAACTACTTAAGAGACATGTATTAATTAAGCTAATTTAAGAGGTTGAATAATTAAGTGAAGGTTTTTCATTTTGCCTCATTACTACCATGTTTTTAACTGAGTCCTGGGGTGGAATTCTCACATCTGGGATTACGTCCCATGGCAGGGACAGAAGTGTGGAGTGTTTCCCGCTGCAGCTGGCCGCGGGAGAACACACCCTGGTCGCAATCTCCGGCCATTCACATCCTTCCACTGCTGCCAGTGAGATTGGAGAACTTGACGCTCAGCCAAATCTCTGTTCAAAGTTAAAATTTATTTATTAGTCACAAGTAAGGCTTACATTGACATTGCAATGAAGTTACCGTGAAGTTTCCCTGGTCGCTACACTTCAGTGCCTGTTCGGGTCAATGCACCTAACCAGCACGTCTTTCAGACTGTGGGAGGAAACCAGAGCACGCAGAGGAAACACACGCAGACAGGGGGAGAACGTGTAAACTCCACACAGACAGTGACCCAAGCCGGGAATCGAACCTGGGTCCCTGGCGCTGTGAGGCAGCAGTGCTAACCACTGTGCCACCAAGTGCAGTTCAGTGCAGTGGGACTGGAAAACCCTGTTAGTGTGAATAGCTGAAGAATTCTGGCTCATATATTTCAGTCCAACCTCATTAATTATTTAACTGGCTGCTTTGCACCACATTCCTTCAGAAGACCGACCTTGAGGCACATGGTCTGCCAGGTATCTGGGTGCCATATTGAAAAGGCAGCCAGCATCACAGAAACACCCAATGAGAGAAGGATCTCCCCGAGAAAGAAGATGGGTCTCCAGGAACATTCTGAGATTGGAAGATAGGCCTCCTCGATGATACTGAAATTGGAAAACCCACCTATAAATGCTCCCCCCAGCCACTGCTGTGGTGTTCCATGATTGCTGGCACCCTCCATTCTGAACTCTGGAGGCAACCCCAGTTCAGTCCCAACATCTACATGTCACATTGCTCCAGACCTGTTTGGCACTGGCATGTTTTCCTGTCAGTGTCGTGGAGAATTGGGTGTGGGAGGAGGATCCTCGTAGGCTATTCATCTGCATCTATCAACAGGATTCAAATCAGTTTCATGCCAGCCTCCAGTGGGATTCCCGATTTGCCATGACAGGCACCGCCGGAAGATCCTGTGGGAAATTCACGCCGGTGTGAAACCGAGTTTTGCACTCCCACCAAAGTCTCTGCCTCTCTCACCTGCCATTGAACCTGCCGCAAGGCCATGGGAGAATTCCAGTCCATTTAAAGTGGTTGTGATTCAGTAAGTTAACTTACAAATGAATGAAGCTGGCTGCTTTATAGTATCAGCTGCCAATATGGCATTCAATCAGTTTCTGCATTGTCTGCATACGTAGGCAACATGGCTAGGAACATAGGGACAAGATGGCTTCTCCACAAGATCTCGGGGAGATCCTTCTCTCATTGGGTGTTTCTGTGATGCTGGCTGCCTTTTCAATATGGCACCCAGATACATGGCAGACCATGTGCCTCAAGGTCTGTCTTCTGAAGGAATGTGGTGCAAAGCAGCCAGTTAAATAATTAATGAGGTTGGACTGAAATATATGAGCCAGAATTCTTCAGCCATTCACACTAACAGGGTTTTCCAGTCCCACTGCACTGAACTGCATTTGGTGGCACAGTGGTTAGCACTGCTACCTCACAGCGCCAGGGACCCAGGTTCGATCCCCGGCTTGGGTCACTGTCTGTGTGGAGTTTTCACGTTCTCCCCCTGTCTGTGTGGGGTGCTCCAGTTTCCTCCCACAGTCTGAAAGATGTGTTGGTTAGGTGAATTGACCTGAACAGGCACCGGAGTGTGGCAACCAGGGAAATTTCACAGTAACTTCATTGCTGTGTTAATGTAAGCCTTACTTGCGACTAATAAATTTATTAGTCCCTCCAGGCTGTTCTGTCATTCATTGAGATTGTGGCCTGACTCCATATACCCACCTTTTCCCCATAATTCCTTAATATTGTTCATTAGCAGAAATCTATCCTTCAAACTATCTATCCAACAATCTAGCTTGTGTAGGTCTGCCAGCATCTATCTGGAGAGAAACACAATTAACATTTTGGGTAATTGACCCTTCGTCAGAAGTGAAAGGAGTTAAAGCTTATTTATTAGTCACAAGTAGGCTTGCATTAACAGTGCAATAAAGTTACTGTGAAAATACCCTAGTTGCCACACTCCGGTGCCTGTTCGGGTACACTGAGGGAGAATTTAGCATGGCCAATGTACCCAACCAGCACGTCTTTCGGGCTGTGGGAGGAATCTGGAGCACCCAGAGGCAACCAACGCAGACACAGGGAGAAAATGCAGATTCCGCACGATAGTGACCCGAGCTGGGAATCGAACCCAGGTCCCTGGCGCTGTGAGGCAGCAGCGCTGACCGCTGTGCCACCATGCTGCTCTGTGATTGTGATCGTGATTGTGCCAAAATAGGTGAAAATTTTGGAGGACGACAAATGCCTCCAATGATTAAATTACAAACTTATGAGCAAGGAGTGGGCCATTCAGCCTCTCAAACCTGCTCTGCCACTTACAAAGATCTGATAGTAACCTCAACTCTGCATCCCACCTACTCCCAATAACTTTCAACAAATAACAAAGAAAAGTACAGCACAGGAACAGCCCTTCGGCCCTCCAAGCCTGTGCCGATCATGATGCCCTGACTAAACTGAAGGAAAAACCTTTGGCCCTTACATGGTCCAAATCCCTCTGTTCCTTCCTTATTCATGTACCCATCCAGATGCCTCTTAAATGTCACTCCCTTGCTTACCAAGAATCTACCTATGCCTTAAAAATATTCAAGGTTTCTGCTTCCACCACCCTTTTAGAAGGAGAGTTCCAGAGACTCACAACTCTCTGAGAGAAAACATTTTGCCTTATCTCTGTTTTAAATAGGTGACCCCTCATTTTTATACAGTGATCTCCTAGCTCTCGATTCTCCCACACCAGGAAACATCCTCTCCATATCTACCCTCTCAAGACCTCTCAGGATCTTATATGTTTCAATCAGTCTGCCTCTTACTCTTGTAAACTCCAGTGGATACAAGCCTAGCTTGTCCAAGCTTTTCTCAGAAAACAACCCAGCCATTCCAGGTTTTAGCCTGGTAAATCTTGTACAATGCCCCTACTTCCTCAGGAGGCTAAGGAAATTTGGCATGTCTGCTTCAACTTTCAACAGATGCACTATAGGAAGCATTCTTTCTGGTTGCATCATAGCTTGGCATGACTCCTGTTCTGAGAAAGACCACAAATAACTACAGAGGGTTGTAAGCATAGCCCAGTCTATCACACAAACCAGCCTCCCATCCATTGAATCCATGTACACTTCCCGCTGCCCCAGAAAACAGCCAGCATAATCAAGGATCCAATGCAACCTGGACATTCTTTCTTCCACCTTCTTCCATCAGGAAAATGAAAGAAAAGTCTGAGATCATGTACCAACCGACCTTAATGAACCTGCCATATATAAAGCTGAACTTTCTCTGCACCCTAGCTAAGACTGTAACACTATATTCTGCACCCTCACCTTTCCTTCTCCCCTATGTACTCGATGAACAGTATGTTTTTTCTGCACAGTGCACAAGAAACAATACTTTTCACTGTATACTAATACATAATAGATCAAATCAAATCAAAAGGTAGAGACAGTACATGTGTGGAGAGATCTGACACTGCATGTGCCCATATACAACAAATTTATTTAAGGTACTTCACACGTTTGCTTTTAGCTGTGGTCCCTCCTTTCTCTTGGAAATGGCATTGCAGGATGATGTAAGTTTTGAAACTGATGGCACAGTGGTTAGCATTGCTGCCTCACAGTACCAGGGACCCAGGTTCGATTCTCGGGTCACTGTCTGTGTGGAGTTTGCATGTTCTCCCTGTGTCTGTGTGGGTTTCCTCTGGGTGCTCTGGTTTCCTCCCACAGTCTGAAAGATGTGCTGGTTATGTGCATTGACCTGAACAGATGCCAAAGTGTGGTGACTAGGGGAATTTCACAGTAAGTTCATGGCAATGTTAGTGTAAGCCTTACTTGTGAGTAGTAATTAAACTTCACTTTAATTGCCACCCTGTCTCCATGTCAGCTGGACTGACAGATGTGGAAATGAGCACACCATATTTATCAGCAACCCACATATGCTGCCTGATACACTCACCTCAACAAATGGTAACACCGGGATGAGACACAGTTGTGCCACTTTGGAGATAATGACTAATTGGTAGCATGAATTGTAATCACCCACTGACAATGCCTAACAAAAGCGTACAGCTCCGTCAGTATAGTATGGACAGAGTGACACAGGTCTGATAGATCAAAGTCAGATTGAGATTTTATTTTACGTTTAACTGCTTCCCAAATTGGTTCTAGCACTTAGGTCCCCTAGTGAGTATTGCCTTACTTACTGTAATTATTTACCTTATTATACCGAGTCAATTTTGAGTTGAACTTAGAATGCTTATACTGTCAACTGGCGGTCAGGTGTAGATGGATAATTGCTTTCTTCAGCCTTTGACTGCTTGTGTGTATGTAAGTTGTTTGAATTGCACAATGCTAATGAAATGTATTTTATTCAACACTGATATCTTGGATACAGATTGCATTATAGCCAATAGCACACCAATCATTGTCCACACTGCTGGCAGATACAAGATTAACATTCGTGGGTACTGGAAATTTGAAATCAAAACTGAAAAATACTGGAAATGCTCAGCAAAGGCAAACAGCATCTATGCAGCAAGATTCAGAGTGAATCTTCAATTTGAAGATCTCTAGTCAGAATGGGCAGCACGGTGACACAGTGGTTAGCGTTGCTGCCTCACAGCGCCAAGGACCCAGGTTCAATTCCTGGCTTGGGTTACTGTCTATGTGGAGTTTGCATGATCTCCCCATGTGGGTTTCCTCTGGGTGCTCCGGTTTCTTCCCTTAGTACAAAGATGTACAGGTTAGGCGGATTGGTTATGCTAAATTGTGCCTTCGTGTCCCAAGATGTGTACGTTAGATGGATTAGCCATGGGAAATTGCCCCTTAGTATCGGGAGATCGTAGGGTTAAGGGGATAGAGCCTGGTTGAGATTGTGGTTGGTACAGAGTTGATGGACCAAATGACCTCCTCCTGCACTGTAGGGATTGTATGATTCTTTGAGAACTGGAAAGATTAGAGATGAAACAGGCTCTTAGCAACAACAGAGACAGGAAAAAGGAGGGTGTTGCATTGGGAAAACAGGCAAGAGAAAGGCAGAGCAGATTAAATGACAATGTGGGTGATGGTTCAAGGCAGAAGGGGAGGTAATGGAACAATTAAAGAAACAAAAGGTGAGTCTAGAGGGGTGTAAATACAGAACCATTACCAACAGCTGCTGTCTGAAAAAACAAAACAACACAAGCTGAATGGGAGCAGAGGTTATGAGCTGAGCTCAGTGTTGAACCCAGAAGGTTGTAAAGTGCCTATTCAGAAGGTGAATTGCTGTCCTTTGTGCTTGCGTTGAGCTTCATTGGAACAGTTTAAGGTGCTAAGGTCAGAATGAGAGTGGGACAGGAAGTTAAAGTGACGGGTGATCAGACACCCGGAGTTGTGCTTGTGGACTGAACAGACACATTTGGGATCACATCACAAACAGCAAATATAGCATTGAGAGACGCACAAGGAAATCTGAAATCCCACAAAGGGTCATCCAGACTCGAAACATTGGCTCTATTCGCTCTCCACAGATGCTGTCAGACCTGCTGGGATTCTCCAGCATCCTCAGTATTTTGCCTTTAAATCACACCCGTTCACCTGGAAAGAGTGTTTGGGGCCATGTGCGGAGAAAAAGGAGAAAGTTAATAAAGGTGTCACATCTTCACATCCCGTGCCCCTGTAATGGGAAGGTTTCAGTGGGTTGGGGACACATTCCCTGTTGCTTCGTATCTACCCCTCTCGACCTCCTGGTGGTTAGTGTTGCGGTTTCGGTGATGGTTATTTTCTAAAGGAAAGCTGGGAGTAATTCAATGTTCTGGCAGCATTTGTGATAGACGCAGGATTCCCCAGGGTGCCGGATTCCCCACGGTGCAGGATTCCCCACGGTGTTGGATTCCCCACGGTGCCGGATTCCCCACGGTGTCGGATTCCCCATGGTGTTGGATTCCCCACGGTGCCGGATTCCCCATGGTGCCGGACTCCCCACGGTGTCGGATTCCCCATGGTGTTGGATTCCCCACGGTGCCGGATTCCCCACGGTGTTGGATTCCCCACGGTGCCGGATTCCCCACGGTGCCGGATTCCCCATGGTGTTGGATTCCCCACGGTGTTGGATTCCCCACGGTGCCGGATTCCCCACGGTGCCGGATTCCCCATGCTGCCGGATTCCCCACGGTGCCGGATTCCCCACGGTGCCGGATTCCCCATGCTGCCGGATTCCCCACGGTGCCGGATTCCCCATGCTGCCGGATTCCCCATGGTGCCGGATTCCCCACGGTGTTGGATTCCCCATGGTGCCGGATTCCCCACGGTGCCGGATTCCCCACGGTGCCGGATTCCCCACGGTGCCGGATTCCCCATGGTGCCGGATTCCCCATGGTGCCGGATTCCCCACGGTGCCGGATTCCCCACGGTGCCGGATTCCCCACGGTGCCGGATTCCCCATGGTGCCGGATTCCCCATGGTGCCGGATTCCCCATGGTTCCCAATTCCCCATGGTGCAGGATTCCCCATATTGGCTGTATTCCCCACGGTGCCGGATTCCCCACAGTGCCAGATTCCCCACGGTGCCGGATTCCCCACGGTGTTGGATTCCCCACGGTGTTGGATTCCCCATGGTGCCGGATTCCCCACGGTGCCGGATTCCCCACGGTGTTGGATTCCCCACGGTGCCGGATTCCCCATGGTGCCGGATTCCCCACGGTGTTGGATTCCCCACGGTGCCGGATTCCCCATGGTGCCGGATTCCCCACGGTGTTGGATTCCCCACGGTGTTGGATTCCCCACGGTGCCGGATTCCCCACGGTGCCGGATTCCCCACGGTGTCGGATTCCCCACGGTGCCGGATTCCCCACGGTGTCGGATTCCCCACGGTGTCGGATTCCCCACGGTGCCGGATTCCCCACGGTGCCGGATTCCCCATGGTGCTGGATTCCCCATGGTGCAGGATTCCCCACGGTGCCGGATTCCCCATTGTGTCGGATTTCCCATGGTGTCGGATTCCCCATGGTGCCGGATTCCCCATTGTGTCGGATTTCCCATGGTGTCGGATTCCCCATGGTGCCGGATTCCCCATTGTGTCGGATTTCCCATTGTGTCGGATTTCCCATGGTGCCGGATTCCCCATGGTGCTGGATTCCCCATGGTGCAGGATTCCCCACGGTGCCGGATTCCCCATTGTGTCGGATTTCCCATGGTGTCGGATTCCCCATGGTGCCGGATTCCCCATTGTGTCGGATTTCCCATGGTGTCGGATTCCCCACGGTGTGGGATTCCCCATGGTGCCGGATTCCCCATTGTGTCGGATTTCCCATGCTGCCGGATTCCCCATGGTGTTGGATTCCCCATGGTGCCGGATTTCCCATGGTGTGGGATTCCCCATGGTGCCGGATTCCCCATGGTGTTGGATTCCCCATGGTGTCGGATTTCCCATGGTGCCGGATTCCCCACGGTGCCGGATTCCCCACGGTACCGGATTCCCCATGGTGCCGGATTCCCCATGGTGCCGGATTCCCCATGGTTCCCAAGTCCCCATGGTGCCGGATTCCCCATGGTGCCGGATTCCCCACGGTGCCGGATTCCCCATGGTGCCGGATTCCCCACGGTGCCGGATTCCCCATGGTGCCGGATTCCCCATGGTGCCGGATTCCCCATATTGGCTGGATTCCACATTGTGCCGGATTCCCCATGGTGCCGGATTCCCCATTGTGCCGGATTCCCCATGGTTCCCAATTCCCCATGGTGCAGGATTCCCCATGGTGGTGGATTCCCCATGGTGGTGGATTCCCCATTGTGCCAGATTCCCCATATTGGCTGGATTCCCCATGGTGCCGGATTTCCCACGGTGCCGGATTCCCCACGGTGCCGGATTCCCCACGGTGCCGGATTCCCCACGGTGCCGGATTCCCCACGGTGCCAGATCTCCCATGGTGCCGGATTCCCCATGGTGCCGGAATCCCCATGGTGCCGGATTCCCCATGGTGTCGTACTCCCCACGGTGCCGGAATCCCCACGGTGTCGGATTCCCCATGGTGCCGGATTCCCCACGGTGCCGGAATCCCCACGGTGTCGGATTCCCCACGGTGCCGGATTCCCCACGGTGCCGGAATCCCCACGGTGTCGGATTCCCCACGGTGCCGGATTCCCCACGGTGCCGGAATCCCCACGGTGCCGGAATCCCCACGGTGCCGGATTCCCCACGGTGCCGGAATCCCCACGGTGCCGGATTCCCCACGGTGCCGGATTCCCCACGGTGCCGGAATCCCCACGGTGCCGGATTCCCCACGGTGCCGGAATCCCCACGGTGCCGGATTCCCCACGGTGCCGGATTCCCCACGGTGCCGGAATCCCCACGGTGCCGGATTCCCCACGGTGCCGGATTCCCCACGGTGCCGGAATCCCCACGGTGCCGGATTCCCCATGGTGCCGGATTCCCCACGGTGCCGGAATCCCCACGGTGCTGGATTTCCCACGGTGCCGGATTCCCCATGGTGCCGGATTCCCCATGGTGCCGGATTCCCCATGGTGCCGGACTCCCCATGGTGCCGGATTCCCCATGGTGCCGGACTCCCCATGGTGCCGGATTCCCCATGGTGCCGGATTCCCCATGGTGCCGGACTCCCCATGGTGCCGGATTCCCCATGGTGCCGGACTCCCCATGGTGCTGGATTCCCCACGGTGCCGGATTCCCCACGGTGCCGGATTCCCCATGGTGCCGGATTCCCCATGGTGCCGGACTCCCCATGGTGCTGGATTCCCCACGGTGCCGGATTCCCCATGGTGCCGGACTCCCCATGGTGCTGGATTCCCCACGGTGCCGGATTCCCCACGGTGCCGGATTCCCCATGGTGCCGGGTTCCCCATGGTGCTGGACTCCCCATGGTGCTGGATTCCCCACGGTGCTGGATCTCGCCAGTAACACCCACATCAGCATCTGGGTTTCAGCTCTGGAGGGTATGGGTGACAACAGGTTTCATTTGCTCAAAGTGTAGGTAAATCTGGGCCCAATATAACACAACTGTGCGGTATCCCAGCACTGATGAACAACGATAACTGCATCTTGTTTTAAAGTTTATTTGTGAGTCACAAGTCGGTTTACATTAATACTGCAATAATGATGAGAGCTGTAATAAAGAGGGTTATTGGAATCGTTTAGGTTAGGGGGTCATTAGATTAGTTCCACTGGTCGGCGCAACATCGAGGGCCGAAGAGCCTGTACTGCATAAGAACATAAGAAATAGGAGCAGGAGTAGGCCATCCAGCCCTTCGAGCCTGCCCCGCCATTCAATAAGATCATGGCTGATCTGTTGCTGCTCAGTTCCACATTCCCGCCCTCTCCCCATAACCCTTAATCCCCTCTCCTATCAAAAACCCATCAACCCGCGTCTTAAAAATATTTAGCGAGGCAGCCTCCACCACCTCAACGGGCAGAGAATTCCAGAGATTCACCACCCTTTGAGTGAAGAAGTTCCTCCTCAACTCCGTTCTAAACTGCCCCCCCCCCTTATCTTGAGGCTGTGCCCCCTAGTCCTGTTGTCCTTTCTGAGCGGGAAGAATCTCTCTATCTCTACGCTATCTACCCCCTTCATTAACTTATACGTCTCTATAAGATCCCCCCTCATCCTTCTAAACTCCAACGAGTACAGACCCAGTCTTTTTAGTCTCTCTTCATAGTCCAACCCCCTCATCTCCAGTATCAGCCTAGTGAACCTTCCCTGCACTCCCTCCAAGGCCAATATATCCTTGCGCAAGTGCGGCACCCAAAACTGCACACAGTACTCCAGCTGCGGCCTCACCAGTGCCCTATACAGCTGCAGCAAGACCTCCCTACTTTTATATTCTATCCCCCTCGCTATAAAGGCCAGCATCCCATTCACCTTCTTAATCACCTGCTGCACCTGCAGACTGGGTTTTTGCGACTCATGCACAAGGACCCCCAGGTCCCCCTGCACCGTAGCATGCTGCAGCTTTTCACCCTTTAAATAGTAATCCCTCCTACTATTATTCCTGCCAAAGTGCATAACCTCACACTTGCTAACATTGTACTCCATCTGCCAGGTCCTTGCCCACTTGCTCAGCCTATCCGGATCCCTCTGCAGACTTTCCACACCCTCCACGCAATTTGCTTTTCCACTCATCTTTGTGTCATCAGCAAATTTTGTCACCCTACACTCAGCCCCCTCCTCCAGATCATCTATATAAATGGTAAGTAGCTGAGGCCCCAGCACCGATCCCTGCGGCACTCCACTAGTTACCAACTGCCAATCAGAATAGCACCCATTGATACCCATTGATACTGCGCTGTGATGTTCTATAAAGCTGCTGTGAAAATCCCCTTGTCACCACACCCTGGCACCTGTCTGGGTACATGGAGGGAGAATTTATCATGGCCAATGCACCTAACCAGCCCATCTTTTGGACTGTGGGAGGAAACTGGAGCACCCAGAGGAAAACCATGCAGACACGGGGAGAATGTGCAAACTCCACACAGACAGTGACCTAAGCTGGGAATTGAACCGCGGTCCCTGCCACAGTGAGGCAGCAGTGCTAACCACTGTGCCACCATGCTGCCCTTGTCATGATACAATAACTGAGGGAAAGGCTGTTGACCCTCAGAACAGGGAATAATAGACGTGGTGGTCAAAGAAACACTTACTCTGAATGCTTTGTAGAACTCAGTCTTTATTACAACTCTCATCAACTTTTACAGATGCACCGTAGAAAGCATTCTTCCTGGTGTATCACAGCTTGGTATGGCTCCTGCTCTGCCCAAGACTGCAAGAAACTACAAAAGGTTATGAATGTAGCCCAATCTATCACACAAACCAGCCTCCCATCCATTGACTCTGTCTACACTTCCTGCTGCCTCGACAAAGCAGCCAGCATAATTAAGGACCCCACACACCCCGGACATTCCACCTTCTTCTGTTCGGAAAAAAATACAAAAGTCTGAGGTCACGTACCAACCGACTCAAAAACAGTTTCTTTCCTGCTGCCATCAGACTTTTGAATGGCCCTGAAACCAAAAGAGAAAATGCTGGAAAATCTCAGCAGGGCTGGCAGCATCTGTAAGGAGATAAAAGAGCTGATGTTTTGAGTCCAGATGACCCTTTGTCAAAGTTAAAAAAGGGCAGATATGGCTGTGACAAAGGGTCGTCTGGACTCAAAATGTCAGCTCTTTTCTCTCCTTACAGCTGCTGGCAGACCTGCTGAGATTTTCCAGCATTTTCTCTTTTGGTTTCAGATTCCATGATCTGCAGTAATTTGCATATATTATTTTGAATGGACTTACCTTGCATTAAGTTGATCTTTCTCTACACCCTAGCTGTGACTGTAACACTACACTGTGCACTCTCTCCTTTCCTTCTGTATGTACCATATGCTTTGTCTATATAGTGCCCAAGAAACAATACTGTACGCTAATACACGTGACAATACTAAATGAAATGAGATCAAATCAAATCAGATATTAAGGCTAAAAAAAACTCAGCGAACATGAACTATTCTTTCCTTAATTTTCTGGAATCCTGATTACCCTTAAAACACTCAAGAAACATTTGAACTGCCTTTTTAATGAACACTCGTTAAAATACATAAGGCTGGCAGTTTGAATTCCATACTATCCACTGCAAGGCGAGGCGAGTTGATCAGGCTCCCTCTTGGCCGAGTTGTCTTCTCCTCCAAGTCCCGGACACAAGCTACCTTCCTTCGTGCTATGGTTGTTTGTGCTGGTCGATGCTCCTGATGTCTCCAATTTGCCTTTATTTATCCAGGTTCTGCTGGTGCTGAATCATCATACACTCATGGCCCAGCTTCTATTGTCTCATTAAGACTTCAACTCACTAATAGAAATGCACAGATATTCCTGTTTCAGTTAATCAAGATCCCATTGTCTTCTGAAACTGCCCTGCCAGACGTGATAACGCATTCAGGAGTGTTTGACAGGGATTTTTCCTAAAGCCTGAACAATGAATCCCTCCACAAACAGTTTTCAATTTCCTTCTGTAGTGCACTGCCTAGGATGCACCTGATCTCCGATGCTTATAGAGTTATAGAATCCCTACAGTGCAGAAGAAGGCCATTCAGCCCATTGAGACTGCGCCAACAACATTCCCAATCAGGCTGTATCCATGTAACCCCACATATTTACCCTACTAATCTCCCTGACACTAGAGTCAATTTAGCATGGTCAATCCACCTAACCTAACCCGCATATCTTTGGAGTGTGAGAGGAGAATGGGGAGAAGGTTCGGAGTCCACACAAACAATCACCTATAAGCCCATAAGACATAGGAACAGAATTAGGCCACTTGGCCCATCGAGTCTGCTCTGCCATTCAATCATGGCAGATATTTTTCTCATCCCCATTCTCCTGTCTTTTCCCCATAACACCTGATACCCTTAATAATCAAGAGCCTATCTATCGCTTTCTTCAAGACGTTCAATGACCTAGCCTCCACATCATTCTGTGGCAACGAATTCTACAGATTTATCACTCTCTGGCTGAAGAAATTCCTCCTCATCTCTGTTTTAAAAGATCATCCCTTTAGCTTGAGGTTGTGCCCTCTGGTTCTAACTTTTCCTACTAGTGGAAACATCCTCTCCATACCCACTCTATTCAGGCCTCTCAGAATCCTGTAAGTTTCAATGAGATTCCCCCTCATCCTTCTAAAGTCCTATGAGGACAGGCCCAGAGTCCTCAACCATTTCTCATAAGACAAGCTCTTCATTCCAGAGTCCATTTTTGTGAACCTCTTCTGGACCCTTTCCAAGACCAGCATATCCTTCCTCAGATATGGAGCCCAAAACTGCTCACAATACTCCAAATGGGTCTGACCAGAGCCTTAGACAGCCTCAGCAGTACATCCCTGTTCTTGTATTCTAGCCCTCTCAACATGAATGCTAACATTGCATTTGCCTTCCTAACTGAACCTGCACATTAACCTTAAGAGAATCTTGAACAATGACTGCCTTTGTATCTGATTTCCTAAGCATTTTCCCATTTAGAAAATAGTCTGTGCCTCCATTCCTCCTTCCAAAGTGCATGACTTCAAACTTTTCCACATTGTATTCCATTTGCCACTTCTTTGCCCACTCTCCTAACCTGCCCAAATCCTCCTGCAGCCCCCACCTCCCCCGCTTCCTCAATACTGCCTGTGCCTCTACATATCTTTGTATCATCTGCAAATTTAGCAACAGTGCTTTCCGTTCCTTCTTCCAAATAGTTAATGTATATTGTGAAAAGCTGTGGTCCCAGCACTGACCCCGGAGGCATGCCACTAGTCACCAGCTGCCATCCTGAAAAAGACCCCTTTATCCCCAGTCTCTGCCTTCTGCCAGTCAGCCAATCCTCTATCCATGCCAGGATCTTACCATTAACACCATGGGCACTTAACTTATTTAACAGTCTCCTATGTAGCACATTGTCAAAGGCCTTCTGGAAATCTAAATAAATCAATCCACTGGCTCTCCTTTATCTGATTTCCTTGTTACTGCCTCAAAGAACTCTAACAGATTTGTCAGACATGACCTCCCCTTGTTGAAGCCGTGCTGACTCAGCCTTACTTTATCGTGCACTTCTAAATACTCTGCGATCTCATCTTTAATAATGGGCTCTCAAGTCTTGCCAATGTCTGAAGTGAGGCTAACCGGCCTATAATTCCCAACTGCTGTCTCCCTCCCTTCTTAAACAGCGGTGTTACATTAGCTACTTCCCAGTCCTCTGGGACACTCCCTTTCTTCAGTGATTGCTGAAAGATCACCATAAAATGCCTCCACTATTTCTTCAGCTATCTCTTTTAGAACCCTGGGGTATATTCCATCCGGTCCAGGTGATTTATCCACTTTCAGACCTTTCAGTTTCCTGAGAACCTTCTCCTTAGTGATGGCCACCACACTCACCTGTGCCCCCTGACTCTCTGGCATCTCACTGGTGTCTTCCGTCGTGAAGATTGATGCAAAGTAACTATCCAGTTCCTCTGCCATTGCTTTGTTTCCTATTATTACTTCTCCAACCTCGTTTCCCCGTGGTCCAATGGCTATTTTTGCCTCTCTCTTACCTTTTACATATTGAAAACTCTTCCTATCTTCTTTTATATTACTAGCTTGCTTACACTCATATTTCATTTTCTCTCCCCTTATTGCTTTCTTAATTGTCCTCTCCTCACTTTTAAAGGCTTCCCAATCTCTGGCTTTCCACTAATCCTCACCACTTTGTATACTTTTTCTTTTGCTATTATGCTGTTCTTGACTTCCCTCATCAGCCAAGGATGCCTTGTCCTTCCCTTAGCGTGTTTCCGCCTCCTCGGATTGAATTTCTGTTGTGCCTCCCAAATAACCCGCAAGAACTCCTGCCATTGCTGTTCTACAGTCTTCCCTGCCAGGCTCCCTTTCCAATCAATTCTGGCCAGCTCCTTCCTCATGTATTTGTAATTACCTTTAATTAATTGTAATACTGTTACATCTGATTCCAGCTTCTTCCTCTCAAACTGCAGGGTAAAGTCTATCATATTGTGGTCACTGGGTTCTTTCACCTTAAGTTCCCTAATCAGGTCTGCCTCATTACACATCACCAAATCCAGAATTGCCTGTTCCCTAATGGGCTTTGTCACAAGCTGCTCCAAAAAACCACCTCTTAGACATTCCACAAATTCCTTTTCTTGGGATCCACAACCTACCTGATTTTCCCAGTCCACCTGCATATTGAAGTCCCCCACGATTATTGTAATATTGCCCTTTTAAGATGCCTTTTCTATCTCCTGATTTATTTTCTGCCCCACATCCTGACTACTGCTAGGGGTCATGATGTGGATGTGCCGGCGTTGGACTGGGGTAAACACAGTAAAAAGTCTGACAACACCAGGTTTTAGTCCAACCGATTTATTTGATAGTAAATGCACAAGCTTTCGAGGTTTCCCTCTTCGTCAGGTGAATGGAGAGTTCTGGCCTCGGACAGAGCATATAAAGCACAGACAGTTTACAGATTACTGATTAGAATGCGAATCTTTACACCTAACCTGCTGTTCAAGTCACACTCACATTGTTAGCCACTTTAGGACTTGAACAGCAGGTTAGGTGTAAGGATTCGCATTCTAATCAGTAATCTGTAAACTGTCTGTGCTTTATATGCTCTGTCTGAGGCCAGAACTCTCCATTCGCCTGACGAAGAGGGAAACCTCGAAAGCTTGTGCATTTACTATCAAATAAATCGGGTGGACTAAAACCTGGTGTTGTCAGACTTTTTACTGCTAGGGGGCTAGGACATAATTCCTATCAGGGTCTTTTTACATTTGCGATTCCTCAACTTTACCCACAGAGATTCTGTGCCCTCTGATCTTATATCACTTCTTGCTATCGATTTAATTTCATTTCTTACTAATAATGCAACCCCATCCCCTTTGCCCATCTGCCTGTCCTTTTGATAGGACATATATCCTTGGATATTTAGATCCCAGCTCTGATCCCCTTGCAGCCACATCTCTGTGATGCCCACAATATTGTACTGGCCAATTTCAATGTGTGCAGCAAGCTCATTTACCTTATTCCGTATATTGTACGCATTTAAATACAACACCCTCAGTCCTGCATTGACTACCTCCTGTCTCATATTTGTCATCTTTTTTGTTCTACCTGAGGTTAGATTCCTGCCACCATCTATACTCTCTGTTCTATTATGTGGTCTTGAAATTTACTAACCTCTCCTGAGCCCTCGGCTCCTTTCACTAGTTGAAAGTCTTCACCATTAACTTGCACTTCTATGCTCTCCTTGAGCTTTGATTTTCTAATTCTCAATACAGCTGAATCCTCCCTCCTAAGGAATTGAAGCTGGGTCACTGGCGCTCTTACTTCTCAAATGTTCCCTATGTTCCACTTACACAGAGTACTTTGTAAATCTCAATCTTATTCAGGCTAAAACAACATTCAGTGTAGATGAACTATTCTTTCCTTAACCTGCTGGAATGCTGATTACTCTTAAAACACTCAAGAAACACTTGAACTGCCTTTTTACACAACACTTGTGTTTCTCTGCAAGTGCGCTTGTTCAGCTGGTATACCCATGGGGATAGTGGAGGATGTATGTTTTCTACTTGCTATACTCCTAGTCCTTCCATAGTCCAACGCCAATCAGAAGAACAATTGTCACGGGCGGCACAGTGGTTCAGTCTCACAGTGCCAGGAACCCACGTTCAATTCCCAGCTTGGGTCACAGTCTATGCTGAGCTTGCACATTCCCCCTGTGTCTGTGTGGGTTTCCTCCGGGTGCTCCTGTTTCCTCCCATAGTCCAAAGATGTGCAGGTTAGGTGGATTGGCTGTGCTAATTTGTCACTAAGTGTCAAGGGGACTAGCAAGGGTAAATGCATGGGGATTTGGGGATAGGACCTGGGTGGGATTGTGGTTGGTACAGACATGTTGGGCCAAATAGCCTCCTTTTGCATGTAAGATTCTATGATTCTATGACACTGCGCTGCTGCTCCTCAGGCACCTGCAAGAAATGTCATTTTGTGTTGAGATGGCCTCACCATTAATAACAAGACCTCGGTGTTTGCTTGGCTTGGTTGTTAATGTTTTTCACCTGTCTCTTCTGGCATTCTCTGAGTGTGTAAGAGAGAGCTTGTGTGTGTGAGAGAACATTGATTATGAAAGAATGTGTGTGTGTGTGTGCGTGTGCGTGTGTGTATGTGTGAGTGTGTGAGAGAGCTCATGTGTGTCAGAGAGAGAGAGCTTTTGAGGTGAGAGAGAGCACAAGGGGGAGGTGATAGCTGAGTGGTATTTTCACTGGACTATTAATCCAGAAACTCAACTAATGTTCTGGGAACCTGGGTTCGAGTCCCGTGATGTGGAGATGCCAGCATTGGATTGGGGTAAAACATGGTAAGAAGTCTCACAACACCAGGTTAAAGTCCAACAGGTTTATTTAGTAGCAAAAGCCATTAGCTTTCAAAGCACTGCTCCTTCATCAGATGAGTGTTCAGTTCATAGAGGGCATATAAAGACACAAACTCAATTTACAAAATAATGGTTAGAGTGCGAGTCTTTACAGGTAATCAAGTCTTAAAGGTACAGACAGTGTGAGTGGAGAGAGGGTTAAGTACAGGTTAAAGAGATGTGTATTGTCTCCAGCCAGGACAGTTGTGAGATTTTGCAAGCCTAGGCAAGTCATAGGGGTTACAGATAGTGTGACATGAACCCAAGATCCTGCTTGAGGCCGTCCTCGTGCGTGCAGAACTTGGCTATCAGTCTCTGCTCAGTGACTCTGCACTGTTGGGTGTCATGAAGACCGCCTTGGAGAACGCTTACCCGAAGGTCAGAGGCCAAATGCCCGTGACCGCTGAAGTGCTCGCCAACAGGAAGAGAACACTCTTGCCTGGTGATTTTCCAGTGGTGTTCATTCATCCAGAGCCACAGCAACCACCCTCCGAACAAGGGAACTAGGGATGGGCAATAAATGCTGGCTAGTCAATAAAAATCAATAAAAAAAGCGTGTGAGAGACAGTGGAAGTGTGTGTGTGTGTCATAATGAGAGTGTCCACGGGAAAACAACCTCTCAGCATCTACCCTGTCAAGCCCCCTGTCTCAATAAAGTTGCCTCTCATTCTAGTAAACGCCAATGAGTACAGGCCTAACCTACTCAACCTCTTCTCATAAGAAAATCCCTCCGTACCTGGGATCAACTAATGAGCCTACTCTGGATGGCCTCCAATTCCAGCATATCTTAATATCTTTCTTCAGATATGGAGACCAAAACTGTTTACAAGGTAGAAAGGGATATATTTACAGTGTGGGATGAAGTAAGCAAGGGGAAGACTCATTTAGTGCACATATACATATTGGCAAAGCTCTTTTGGGCCAAATGGCCTGTTTCTGTGCTGTAGAAATGGACGTAAATCTCTATAATTATCTACTTTTGATTAACTTCTTTCATGCTAATCTGTAGATGATTGGGTGGCATGGTGGCACAGTGGTTAGAACTGCTGCCTCACAGGGCCAGGGACTTGGGTTCAATTTCTAGCTTGGGTCACTGTCTGTGTGGAGTTTGCAGATTCTCCCGTGTCTGCGTGGGTTTCCTCCGGGTGCTGCGGTTTCCTCCCACAGTCCAAAGATGTGCGGGTTAGGTACATTGACCATGCCAAATTGCCCTTTATTTGTCAGGGGAATTAGCAGGGTAAATATATGGGGTTATGTGGACAGAACCTGGGTGGAATTGTGGTCAGTGCAGACTCAATGGTCTGAACGGCCTCCTTCTGCACTGTAGGACTCTATGATTCGATGAACGGGATGTTATGCCTAAGTGATCTGCTGTGAAATAAATCTTGTTCCTTCGAAGGTAGTAACTCTGGTTTCAGACTGCTCCAAGTCGTTCTGCCATATTGCCAGGCCTTGTGCTTAATGTTCCCTGCAAATTGTAAACAAAAGGCCAGTTGGATGGAGACCAAATGGTGCTCAGGTCAAGTATGTCATCTGGTGTTTTTCTAAGTCCTTTCAGACAGGCAGGCAATGTGGATAAATATAGTTTCTCTTTTTGTGTTCCCATTAATAGCAACAGAAAAGCTATGTTCCAACCAACAGACCATTTCATTGAAGGGGTCATCAAAGACAAGCCTAATCTTGTCCTACTCTGTGATAGCTCTGTGTACTCTTTACACAAATCAACAGAATGGAAACACGGTCTCATTTCTTCATGCTAACTGAAGCAATCTCACAAGCATTCTGTCTCCGGTTACACGTCATATTTAAACTGAAAAGATAGAATGATGTATTAAATTATTGTTCTGGCTTTAATCCCCTAACCACTCAATGATCATAATTTTTTATAAAGTTTGCTTATTAGTATCACAGGTAGGATTACATGAACACTGCATTGAAGTTGCTATGAAAATCTCTTGTCGCCACACTCTGGCACCTGTTCGGATACACCAAGGGCAAGTTTAGCCGAGCCAATGCACCTAACCAGCACATCTTTGGACTGTGGGAGGAAACCAGAGCACCCAGAGGAAACCCACGCAGACATGGGGAAAATGTGCAGATTCCGCACAGACAGGTAATCGAACATGGTGCTATGAAGCAGCAGTGCTAACCAATGCTGGCCTATGGGGTGGGGCCAAGGGAGATGGCAACCACTAGACCCTCCACAGGATGAGGCCCTTGGAATTTTACCTACAAGCCTTATTTATGTATATCTATCAGTCAGTGGCCCAAACATTGCGGGGGGTGGGGGGGGAACAATAGCTGACTAGAGGATGAAAGTGTAATAATTTAGAAACATATAAGATTATGAAGGGAATAGATAAGATAGAAGCAGGGAAGTTGTCTCCACTGGTGGGTGAAACTAGAACTAGGGGGGCATAGCCTCAAAATAAGGGGAAGCAGATTTAGGACTGAGTTGAGGAGGAACTTCTTCACACAAAGGGTTGTGAATCTGTGGAATTCCCTGCCCAGTGAAGCAGTCGAGGCTACCTCATTGAATGTTTTTAAGGCAAAGATAGATAAATTTTTGAACAGTAAAGGAATTAAGGGTTATGGTGAGCGGGCGGGTAGTGGAGCTGAGTCCACAAAAAGATTAGCCATGATCTAACTGAATGGCGGAGCAGGCTCAAGGGGCCAGATGGCCTACTCCTGCTCCTAGTTCTTATGTTCTTATAATTTTGGGCGGCATGAGGTGAAGAAATGGTTCTTAACCCTGAGAGAAATGTTTGAATTGGTGAATGAGAAGGAATTGTATTAGGGGGTGGAGAAGGTCCAAGGCTTCTCTATGGGGCCCAGAGGAACACTTCTGATCCCCGAGGCCCACAAAGATCTTTTGTAAAACTAAAATTACACACCTTTCCAGGTCCCTCATGGCACCCAACTCCTTTTACCACTGGGTTGGCCTGTCAGGAAGGCCACAACCACTAACTCTGTGGGATCCTTTGGTCAAATTTGCGGATAGGCCACAGTAACATCCTCACTGCTTGATTTACATATTGAAAGAAGGTCCTTGCTGCTTTCTGGCTGTACTCTTACCTTCTCATAGCTGACTGAGTTTGTCTGCTTTTGGGAGTCAGCGGGACAGATGACCGTGCACCTGGTCTCTGTCAGGTGGGCCGGTTAACTCTTGACCTGTCCACTCACTGGCTGTCCTATTACGATCAATCATTTTACATAAGCAGCTAATAAATGAATCACCAGGAGGGGAACCACATGGAAAGCACCACACTGTGGACAGTGGAAATCTGAAATAAAAGCAGAAGGTTCTGGAAATACCCAGTGATCAGGCACCATCCACGGAGAGGTAGGAACAGAATTACTGAAGTAAATTTTAACATGCAGGAATGTTGGAGGGGGGGGTGGACCAGGGTGGTTAAAAGATGGGGCTAAAATCAGGTGTGAGATCAGGTGTTAAGCCTGTTCTTGTCAGCTTGGATCTAGTATGTCCAAAGATGTGCATGTTAGGTGGATTGACTGTGGTAAATTCCCCCTTAGTGTCCAAACGATGTGCCAATTAGGGGATTAGCAGGGTAAGTACGTGGGGTTACTGAGATAGAGCCTGGATAAGATGCTGTGATGGGGAGTTGTGCAGACTCGATGGGCTGAATGGGCTCCTTCTGCACAGTAGGGATTCAATGATTCTACTTTTCTCTTGTGGGGACCATGAATTAGATTCAACTTGAACTTGAGTTGGGTTTTGGAGCAAGCCAAGGTGATGGATGAAGGGCTTGCTCCATCCACTCTGCACATTGGCTTTGTAACTCTGAGAAAGGAATAACATTTCAAAAAAAGACAGGGAAATTGATAGTACCTCGAGAAGCCAACTCCATCCGTTAACTTCCACAGGCTAAGCAGCCGTTCCTTCAGGAGAAGTGAATTGTCAAGTTCAATGTGTGTCAGTCAATTAGAGTGACGTTAACAAGGCTTTTGGACTTGGACTGTGGGTACATGGGATTGCCAAGCTTCCCAGAACTCCCCAGTGAAATCAAGGCAACAATGGAGACATGGCAGGAGAAGATGCCAATAAGCACTGGCTTTTGTGTGGTGTGAATGTTAATTGTCACTTAGCCCAGCTGAATGTTTTTTATTCATTCAGTTGTGGAACATGGCCATCGTTGGCTAACCTGCAATTATTGCCCAACCCTACTTACCTGAGGGCAGTTTGGAGTCAGCCACATTGTTGTGGTCTGGAGTCCCATGTAGGCCAGACCAGGTAAGGACAGTAGATTTCCTCCCTTAAAGGACATTAGTGAACCAGATGGTTTTACCCAGCAATCGACAACGGTTTCATGGGTATCAGTGGAACTTGATTCCAGGTATTTTTTATTAAATTTAAATTCCTCCATCAGCCATGGTACGATTTGAACCTGGGTCCCCAGGACATTAGCTGAGTTTCTGGAATAATAGTCTAACGATAACGCCAGTAGCCCATTGCCTCCCCCTGTGTTTGGGGCTTGTTGCATGCGGACTTGGGCAGATTATGATGTTTTATTTTGGATCTCAGTGGAGGACCAAGCTGAACAGCTGGAGGAGCAGCAACAGCAGGGGCAGGGGCGTGGGTAGGGATAGGGGCAAGGGTGGTGGCAGGGGCAGAAGGAGGGACGGGGCAGGGGCAGAAGCAGGGGTAGGGACATGGATAGGGATGGGGTAGAGGTAGAGGCAGGGGCAGGGTGTAGGGGTAGGATTAGGGGCAAGGGTAGGGATAGGGGCAGGGGTGGGGGTAGGGGTAGGGGCAGGGGTGGGGGTAGGGGTAGGGGCAGGGCTAGGGGTAGGGGCAGGGGTAGGGGTAGGAGTAGGGGTAGGGGCAGGGGTGGGGGTAGGGGTAGGAGTAGGGGTAGGGGCAGGGGTGGGGGTAGGGGTAGGAGTAGGGGTAGGGGCAGGAAGAGGGGCAGGGTCAGGGACAGGGGTAAAGGCAGAAACACGGACAGGGGCAGGAAGAACAGCAGTGGAAGCAACAGCCTGCTCCTCACAAATCCGTTGCTCCACAGCCAGCTGAATCTGGCAGGAGGCCATTCTGGCAGCATAGGATATACAAGCACACGTCAAATCTCTTTGACATGTTGGAACACCAGTGTCTCGGGAGACTCTGTTCCTCGAGTCAGTTGGTGGCAGATATCTTCAGCCTGTTGGCACAAGACCTGCTAGCTGGCAGCTGTCACAGTCACCACCACCCTCAGTGTTTTGGCCTTTGGCCTCCTCCAGGGCTGTGCCAGGGGCATTTGCAGGATCTCTCAGTTGGCTGCTCACAATTGAATAAGAGAGATGACATAGAACATAGAACACTACAGCACAAACAGGCCCTTCGGCCCACAAGTTGCGCCGATCATATCCATACCTACCAGGCCTATCTATAACTCCCAATCTCATTAAATCCCATATACTCATCCAGAAGTCTCTTAAAAGACCCCAACGAGTTCGCCTCCACCACCACTGACGGCAGCCGATTCCATTCACTCACCACCCTCTGAGTGAAAAACTTACCCCTGACATTTCCTCTGTACCTGCTCCCCAGCACCTTAAACCTGCGTCCTCTCGTAGCGACTGATGGCTTGTTTGCCAAACTGGACGAGGATGTCAGTTTTGCCACCGGTGATGCCAATCAGAGTGAGCAGGTGCTGGGTTCAGAGAGTCATCAGTTTCACACAGTGGCAATTAAGACACCCCCAGATCACCCAGGAATGTCCGTCAACTGAAAGGTCTCCCACTACATCAATGTGCAACTGTGCAAGGAGATATGTGCAAGATTCCCAGGCAGCTGCTATGAGCTTTCTGTCCTGTAGCCCCCGATTTGATTTGATTTATTATTCTACATGTATTAACACACAGTGTATTGTTTCTTGCGCTCTATACAGACAAAGCATGCCATTCATAGAGAACGAAAAGGAGAGGATGCAGAACGTAGTGTTACAGTCATAGCTAGGGTGTAGAGAAAGATCAACTTATTGCGAAGTAGGTCCATTCAAACGTCTGATGGCAACAGGGAAGAAGCAGTTCTTGAGTCAGTTGTACGTGTCCTCAGACTTTTGTATCTTTTTCCCAATGGAAGAAGGTGGAAGAGAGAATGTCCGGGGTGCGTGGCGTCCTTAATTATGCTGATTGTTTTTCCAAGGCAATGGGAAGTGTGGACAGAATCAATGGATGAGAGGGTGGTTTGCGTGATGGTCTGGGCTACATTCACGACCCTTTGTAGTTTCTTATGGTCTTGGACAGAGCAGGAGCCCATACCAAACTGTGATACAACCAGAAAGAATGCTTTCTATGGTGCATCTGTAAAAGTTGGCGAGATTCATAGTGGACATGCCAAATTTCCTTCGTCTTCTGAGAAAGTAGAAGCATTAGTAGGCTGATCTCTGCACACCTCAAAGCGCACATATTGGCTGGCTGCCCAGAGACAAGGAATACCCCTTAAAAAAGACAGCTGATGGCAGCAATGAGGACCCAAACCAAGGAGGCCCAAAAGTGATACAGTGAAAGTCACATGAATAAGCCTTTGTCATGCTAAAGGTGCACTTTGGTGCCGGGACAGATCTGTTTGCGCAGACTTTAATGTAGCCCAACTAGGTTCTTCAAAATAATTGTGGTGTTTCATGCTCTGCAAAACATTACTTGACAGTGAGGTCTGGGCCCACTGGGAGAACACAGTACGAAGTCTGACAACACCAGGCTTAAATCCAACTGATTTATTTGATAGTAAACTCACAAGCTTTCGAGGTTAAACTCTTCGTCAGTCAGTAATCTGTAAACTGTCTGTGCTTCATATGCCAGAACTCTCCATTCACCTGACAAAGAGGTTAACTTCAAAAGCTTGTGAGTTCACTATCAAATAAATCGGTTGGATTTAAACCTGGTGTTGTCAGACTTCTTACTGTGTTTACCCCAGTCCAACGCCGGCATCTCCACATCATGCCCACTGGGAGAACCAGATACAGGGCACAGAGTATCCTTAGACAATCCTAAGGAGAATGGTGAGGAGCTGGTAGAAGAGGAGGAGGCAGAACATAAAGTTCTATAGGGGAAGCAATGGTCTGGCGGTATTGTAGCTGAACTATTAATCCAGAAACTCAGCTAATGTTCTGGGGAACCCAGATTCCAATCCCGCCACGGCAGATGGTAGCATTTCAATTCAATAAAAAAATCTGGAATTAAGAATCTAATTGTGTCCATGAAATCATTTCTGATTGTCGGGAAAACCCATCTGGTTCGCTAATGTCCTTTAGGGAAGGAGATCTGCCATCCTTACCTGGTCTGGCCTACATGTGACTCCAGATCCACAGCAATGTGGTTGTCTCTCAGCTGCCCTCTGAACAAGGGTGACTAGGGATAGACAATAAATGCTGGCCAGCCAGCAACGCCCATGCCCCATGAATGAATAAAGAAATGACAAACACATTCTTTATTCTGTGGTCTATAGTTCAGAGTATGTGCTCTCACATTAGAGTGCAAACTCCAGCCCAGAAAATAATTCAATGGTGCAGGATGAAATGATAGGTCACTAGGCTAGCCCTGTTTGTGGGTTTTAGGAAGGAGATAGAAGTGGAATGTTTGGGATTGAGGAATTATGAGGGAAAATTTCCGGAGGAAATGAGGCCACTGATCGTCTTGCAGATTGGCTTGATGTTTGGTGCTGGGGTTAAGGAGAGGTAGGAGAAAATGTTGGAGAGTTCCTGCAAAATCCAGTAGGGTGGCACGGTGGCACTGTGGTTAGCACTGCTGCCTCACAGCGCCAAGGACCTGGGTTTGATTCCCAGCCTTGGTTTACGGTCTGTGTGGAGTGTGCACATTTTCCTGTGTCTGTGTGGGTTTCCTCCAGGCGCTCTGGTTTCCTTCCACACTCCAAAGATGTGCAGGTTAGGTTGGTTGGCCATGCAAAATTACCTCTAATGTCATGGAGGTTAGTAGGGTAAATGTGTGGGGCTTACAGTAATAGGGCCTGGGTGGGATTGTGGTCAGTATAGACTTGATGGGCTGAATGGCCTCTTTCTGCACCAATTCTATGATTCTGTGAGTTGGCATTGTCCTTTCCTCACTAGAGATCAGTACGCTAAACAACAATAGTGTCATCCTTATTAACATTACTTTGATGATAAGGTTAGGGTTGAGAAAACAGAGTGCTACCAGATCAGAGAGGGAGGGGTGAGAATAAGTAAAGGGAGAAAAGAAGTCAGCATGTCAATGTCATCCTGGCAGCTCTCAATGAAAAGATCTACTGAAGGTAATAGACCAGAGAGAGGAATGTACAGGAAGGGAGAAAGTTGAGGATGGATTAAAGGGTCTGTATTGTGGTGGATGGGGGTAACTCCTGGACTAGGAAATGGTTGTGGATACAAATGCAACAGAGCAGGAGCTCAGGGTAATGGCCAGTTTGAAATTCATTGAAGTGAGAGCATAAGGAAGCAAAGCTAAAATCTTCGCTAAGGACAGATTGCTCAGGGTCAGAGAGGGGAAGGTCAGAGGATAATGCCATAGAGCCATAGAACCATAGAAAATTACAGCTCAGAAACAAGTCTTTTGGTCCTTCTTGTCTGTGCCGAACCATTTTTTGCCTAGTCCCAATGACCTGCACTTAGACCATATCCCTCCACACCCCTCTCATCCATGTACCTGTCCAAGTATTTATTAAATGTTAAAAGTGATCCCACATTTACCACTTTTATCCAGCAGCTCATTCCACACTCCCACCACTCTCTGCGTAAAGAAGCCCCCCCTAATATTCTCTTTAAACTTTTCTCCTTTCGCCCTTAACCCATGCCCTCTGGTTTTTTTCTCCCCTAGCCTCAGTGGAAAAAGCCTGCTTGCATTCACTCTATCTATACCCATCAAAATCTTATACACCTCTATCAAATCTCCCCTCATTCTTCTATGCTCCAGGGAATTAAATCCTAACCTATTCAATCTCTCTCTGTAACTCAGCATCTCAAGTCCCGGCAACATCCTCATGAACCTTCTCTGCACTTCTTCAACCTTATTTGCATCCTTCCTGTAACCAAAACTGTACACAATACTCTCAATTCAGCCTCACCAATGCCTTATACAATCTTACCATAACACTCCAACTTTTACACTTGATACTCCAATTTATAAAGGCTAATGTACCAAAGCACTCCTTACGACCCTATCCACCTGTGATGTCACTGTGAGGGAATTCTGTACCTGTATTCCCAGATCCCTCTGTTCAACATGCCACCAAAGAACGCGCACTTAGTCAGCGGACCTAGAGATCTTAATACCTTCTGTATCATTCTCTATGACCCAAAGGACAATAAATTCACTTTGAAATACTTCCTGATAACAGTCAACATAATTAATGTTTTGAGTTCATAGAATCCATATAGTGCAGAAGGAGGCCATTCGGTCCATCAGACCTGCACTGACAAAAATCTCACCCAGGCTGTACCCCTGCTAATATTTACCCTGCTACTGACACTAAGGGGCAATTTAGCATGGTCAATCCATGCACCTGCACATCTTTGGACTGTGGGAGGAAACCCATGCAGACACAGAGAGAATGTATAAACTCCACACAGACAGTGACCACAAAGCTGGAATTGAACTCAGGTCCTTGGCACTGTGAGTCAGCAGAGCCAACCACCGTGCCCCCGTGCCCCCTTGTAGTAAATGGATGCATTAACACTGTTCAGTGATAAGTTTACCGTGAGTTGATTGACAATGATGGAGGTAGTGGCTTTAGCATGAAAGCTTGTGGGCTTGACCAAGCTTGACAGTGGTGACTGGCAATGGCATAAGAAAATAACACGATGCCTTGATGCACAGTGAGAAGTCTCACACCAGGTTGAAGCCCAACAGGTTTATTTGGAATCATGAGCTTTCGGAGGGCTGTCCCTTCATCAGGTGAGCAGAGAGGTGGGTTCACAAAGAGGATATATATAGACGGAAACACAATTGCAAGATAATGGTTGGAATGTGAGTCTTTACAAGTAATCAAGTCTTTACAGGTACAGACAGTGCGAGTAGAGAGAGGGATGATCACAGGTTAAAGAGGGTTAAGCCAGGACAGTTGGTAGAATTTTGCAAGCCCAGACCAAGTGATGGGGGTCACATATAATGTGACATGAACCCAAGAGAACCTGGAGCAGTGCTCTGAAAGATCATGATTCCAAATAAACCTGTTGGACTTTAACCTGGTGTTGTGAGACTTCTTACTGTGCCCACCCCAGTCCAATGCTGGCATCTCCACATCATGGCTTTGATGCATATCATTGCTGTATTTCTATTGTAAAACATTATATAAAGGTCGACATATTTTGCAACTTAGCTGTCATGCATTTACCTTTGTATTTTTGAATAACATTGTGTGTGGTTGATTCAGTTGTTATCAAGATCAAAATTTGCACACAGACATGCACGGACACTGCCTTTTGCATTGAAATGGGATAAAAAGACGGAAAACAATGAATTCCTTTTCTAGCTGGAGTGACGGTTGCTACTTAGGCAAATGATGTTGTCACATGCAATGAATAAATATATCTTAGCGCTTATCGACACCAATTTCATTCAAATTTTTGACACTATTCATGTACAGATCTGAGGAATAAAATTATTTGCTGAACTAAATAAGGGCGACAACTTATGAGCTGACAGAGGACTCGTGGTGCAGTGGGTAGTCTCCCAGCCTCTATGCAAGAAGCTCCGCTTTCAAGGCCCACTTCAGGATTATTGACCAAGAAAAATGTGTTCGTAATGCAGTCAAACAGGTTGAATATCGACCTAAGACGCACCAATGGCAGGTGGTAAGAGCAGGAGAGAACCTTGGTCAGTCACGTGCTGGAAAGAACTTTGGAGTATTTGCCATCATGGAAAAGGACATGCTCCGTCACTTTCCAACTGTCCCTCTCCAACCTGAAGTATTACTGAGGTTGGGCAACATGGAGGAATGGTGGGAAATCTCTGAAAGATGGATCAAGGGGAGTGCAGAAACCACTAACAGCCGAAGGAGAGGAACCAACAAAGAACAATGGAAGTTGATTGATGAACGAAAGCTGAGCAGGAAACTATTATTGAGCAAAGACGATAAGAGATAGATAGAGAGGGATACAATTACAACACTCAAAATACATTTGGACAGGTACAAGAATAGGAAAGATTTAGAGCGATATGGGCCAAATATAGGCAAATGGGAACAGTTCAGTTCAGTTCAGGAAACCTGGTCAGCATGGATAAGTTGGGCTGAAGGGACTGTTTCTGTTCAGTATATCTCTCTGACTCTATGAATGGGTTTTTGTGGCTTAGCTCGGGCAAGGCTGGAAATTTCCACCCTTGGTCAATGGAGATTTCCAGAATCGGAGCAGGCGAGACTGTAGAATTCAGGCTGTGACTCGAAATACAGATAAAGCAGCAAGGAAGAGCAGCAAGAGAGAGACAAATGAGAATGGATGGAATTAAAAGCCAGGGAGGAGCAAGAAGAAATTAGATATAGCTCTTGGGGCTAAAGGAATTAAGGATATAGGCAGAAGCGGGGATCAGGATATTGAATTTGATGATCAGCCATGAATGAAATGAACGGCGGAGCAGGCTTGAGGGCTGAATGGCCTACTCCTGCTTGTAGTTTCTATGTTTTGATGTAAGTCGCAGCAAATTGGAATGATTCCATGAAATTGGACAGGAACTGAACAGTGCACAAAGCAATACCTCTGTACCAATCAAGGGCAAGGGTGGCAGGACACTGTTGACAGGAGGCGAGACAGGTCTAATACTTCCAGCTCCATGTTTGAGTTGGATGACAGTGCCACATCTCAGCAGCTGAACATCATCCTGCCAGTTCAGAGGTCCCAAGAGTCTGAAAATCATCAAGAAACTTGGGATGAAGGAGGTGCCAGCAGAGCTATTGAAACATGGCAAGATCACTTTCACACCGGAGCTCTTCGAGCTGTTCCACTGTGGAGGGTGTCCCTGGTGACTGGAGGTAAGGAGTATTTATCAAGTTGCCAAAGAAAGAAAACTCCAGCGACCGCAACCCCTGGTGGCATAACACTGGCGTCAATGCCTGGCAAGGTCTTCAACACAGCACTCCTCGATAGATAGGAAACAGAAATAAATGATGCCCTTCACAAAGAACAGGTAGGCTTCCAGGGTGGGGGATCATATTGTGAGCAGATCTTTACACTCAGGCTAGCCACATGGACCCCTGTCGACAATGGCAAAGTCTGCAAGATGTAACAACATACAAGATGAAGTCATGTAAAATCGCCATCTCCAACGCCCCCACTCGCTGATGACCTCAATGCATTCTACGCCCGTTTTGAGAAAGAGGTCAGTGAGTGTACACCCTCCAACCTGGAAGGCTTGGATGAACCTGTATCTGGGGATCACCATTGCAGATGTCAGAGGAGCTTTCTCGAAGGTCAACCTACGGAAAGCGACTGGCCCGGATGGGGTACTCTGACGTGCACTCAGATCCCGCTGGCAGGGGGTATTCACAGACATCTTCAACCTCTCTTCACAACAATCTGAGGTCCCTATCTGCTTCAAGAAGACAACCATCATCCTGATACCAAAGTAAAGCCAGGCAGCGTGCCTGAAATGACTATCGGCTGGTGGCTCTGACATCTATCGTTATGAAGTGCTTTGAAAGTCTAGTCATGGCATGAATCAATTCCAGCCTCCCGGACAATCTGGATCCACTACAGTTTGCCTACTGCCACAACAGGTCCACAGCAGATGCCGTCTTCCTGGCCCTGCACTCAGCCCTGGAACACCTAGATAACAAGGATACCTATGTCAGACTCTTACTTATTGACTATAGGCCAGCCTTCAACACCATTTTTCTCTAAGAAATTCATCTCCAAACTCTGAGGCTTGGGCTTAGCACCTCCCTCTGCGACTGGATCCTGAACTTCCTACCTCACAGACTACAATCATTAAGGATAGACAGCAACGCTTCCTCCACGATCATCCTCAACACTGGTGCCCCACAAGGCTGTGTTCTCAGCCCGTTACTATACTCCTTACACACCTATGACTGTGTGACTAAATTCCCTCCAACTCGATTTTCAAGTTTGCTGATAACACCATCATAGTGAGTCGGATCTCAAACAATGATAAGACAGAGAACAGAATGAGATAGAGAATCTGGTGAACGGATGCAGCAACAATAAACTCTCCCTCAATGTCAACAAAATTAAGGAGATTGTCATTTACTTCAGGAAGCTTGGTACAGAACATGCCCCTGTCTACATCAACAGGGATGAATTAGAATTGATTACAACCTTCAAGTTTTCAGGTGTCCAGATCACTAACAGCTTGTCCTGGTCCGCCCATGCTAACACCATAGTTAAGAAAGCCCACCAATGCCCCTGGTTTTGCAAAAGACTAAGGAAATTTGGCATATCAGCTACAACTCTCACCAACTTTTACTGATGCACTGTAGAGAGCATTCTTTCTGGTTGTATTACAGCTTGGTATGGCTCCTGCTGTGCCCAAGACCGCAAGGAACTACAAAAGGTCATGAATGTAGCCCAATCCATCACGCAAACCAGCCTCCCAGCCATTGACTCTGTTTACACTTCCCACTGCCTCGTCAAAGCAGCCGGCATAATTAAGGACCCCACGGACCCCGAATATCTCCTCTTCTGCCTTTTTCCTTCAGGAAAAGGATACTAAAGCCTGAAGTCATGTACCAACCAACTCAAGAACAGCTTCTTCCCTGCTGTTGTCAGACTTTTGAATGGATTTGTCTTGCATTAAGTTGATCTTTCTCCACACCCTAGCTATGAGAATCCTAAGGCGTTCTATAAGTATGTCAAGAACAGAAGGTTGGTCAGGGCAAGATTAGGGCCAGTTACAGACAGCAGGGGGAAGTTGTGTGTGGAACCGGAGGAGATTGGAGAAGTATTGAACCAATATTTCTCTTCGGTGTTCACGCAGGGGGACATGAATATAGCTGAGGAGGACATTGGGTTGCAGGGGTGTAAAATAGACAGTATTACGGTTGATAAAGAGGATGTGCTGGAAATTCTTGAGGGGCTGAAAATAGATAAGTCCCCTGGTCCGGATGGGATCTACCCTAGGATTCTCTGGGAGGCTAGAGAGGTGATTGCAGAGCCTCTGGCTCAGATCTTCAGGTCGTCATTGGTCTCTGGTGTAGTCCCGGAGGATTGGAGGATAGCGAATGTTGTCCCATTGTTTAAGAAGGGGAACAGAGACTTTGCCGGGAATTATAGACCGGTGAGTCTTACTTCTGTTGTGGGCAAGGTTTTAGAAAAAATTATTAGGGATAGGATTTATAGTTATTTGGAGTGTAATGAATTGATTAGAAATAGTCAGCATGGTTTTGTAGCGGGTAGGTCGTGCCTTACTAACCTTATTGAGTTTTTTGAGAAGGTGACCAAAGAGGTGGATGGGGGTAAGGCAGTTGACGTGGTATACATGGATTTTAGTAAGGCGTTCGATAAGGTTCACCATGGTAGGCTTCTGCAGAAAATGCAGATGTATGGGATTGTGGGTAATCTAGGAAGTTGGATCAGGAATTGGCTATCAGATAGGAGACAGAGGGTGGTGGTGGATGGTAAATATTCATCATGGAGTGCAGTTACGAGTGGTGTGCCTCAGGGATCTGTTTTGGGGCCACTGTTGTTTGTAATTTTTATTAATGATCTGGATGAGGGTATAGTTGGGTGGATTAGTAAATTTGCTGATGACACCAAAGTTGGAGGTGTGGTAGATTGTGAGGAAGGGTGTCATAGTCTGCAGGGAGACTTAGATAGGTTGCAGAGCTGGGCCGAGAGGTGGCGGATGGAATTTAATGCGGAGAAGTGTGAGGTAATTCACTTTGGTAGGAGCAACAGATGTGTCGAGTATAGAGCTAACGGGAGGACTTTGAATAGTGTGGATGAACAGAGGGATCTAGGTGTGTGTGTACATAGATCCCTGAAAGTTGGGAATCAAGTAGATAAGGTTGTCAAGAAGGCGTACGGTGTCTTGGCGTTTATTGGTAGGGGGATTGAATTTAGGAGTCGCAGTGTAATGTTGCAACTGTACACTACTCTGGTGCGGCCGCACTTGGAGTACTGTGTGCAGTTCTGGTCCCCGCATTACAAGAAGGATGTGGAGGCGTTGGAGAGGGTGCAGAGGAGGTTTACTAGGATGTTGCCTGGTATGGTGGGGAGGTCCTATGAGGAGAGACTGAGGGATCTAGGGTTGTTTTCGTTGGAAAGAAGGCGGCTAAGAGGGGATCTTATTGAAACATATAAGATGATTAGAGGTTTAGATAGGGTGGATAGTGATAGCCTTTTTCCTCGGATGGAGAAGGCTAGCACGAGGGGGCATGGCTTTAAATTAAGGGGGGGTAGCTACAGGACGGATGTCAGGGGTAGGTTCTTTACCCAGCGGGTGGTGAGGGATTGGAATGCCCTGCCTGCTGCAGTTGTAAATGCGTCTAGTTTGGGGGCGTTTAAGAGATCTCTGGATAGGTTTATGGACGAAAAGGGATTGGTATAGGCTAGTGGGTCATTGTTTTTGTAACTGGTCGGCGCAACATCGTGGGCCCAAGGGCCTGTTCTGCGCTGTAATGTTCTATGTTCTATGTTCTATGTTCTATGATTGTAACACTACATTCTGGATTCTCTCCTTTCCTTCTCTATGAACGAGATGTGTTTTGTCTGTACAAGAAACAATATTTTTCACTGTATGTTAACACATGTGACAATATTAAATCAAATCAAACCAAATGGAATCCCAGAGTGACATATTGACATCTTCAAAGCCTTATATTGTGACTCCAGCTTCTCTGAGAAGATCAGTATGGCACCACAGACTCCTTCAGTAACTTCATATTAGCATGGCTAGGTGTATATTCTCCCCGTTCCTTTCCCTTTTGGTTATTGATTTCATAATAATCAGGACAAGGATGGGTATGTGTGGTAACCACTCAACACCGATGAAGAAACAGTGCTCCGAAAGCTAGTGGTTGTGTTACCAAATAAATCTGTTGGACTTTAACCTGGTGTTGTGAGACTTCTTGCTCTTTTTGCAGGTGTCAGGGATCTAACTTAACCAATATAGAAGACTGTGTCTCCAGATTCAGACCTTTTCCTAATTCATTGGGTGTGGGTGTCATTGGCTAGGCCAGCGTTTGTTCCCCAGTTGCTCTTGAACTGAAAGCCATTTATGAGTCAACCACATTACTATGCTTACAACCATGTGTTCACCTGACGAAGAGGGAAACCGCGAAAGCTTGTGAGTCTATTATCAAATAAATCGGTTGGACTAAAACCTGGTGTTGTCAGACTTTTTACTGTGTTTTGGCCAGATCAGGCAGACTTCCTTCCCTGAAGTGAACCTGGGTTTTTACAAGAATTGACAATAGCTTCATGGTCATCCTTAGATTTTTAATTGAATTCTGAATTGAGTCTGTAATGAATTCAAATTTTACAATCTGCCATGATGGGTTTTGAACCCAGGCCCCCAGAGCACTTATTCTGGGCCTTGAGATTGCAAGCTTAGTGAGAATATCATTACACCACCATTACCATCTCCCTCCCTCCAGAGCTACTGTAGTTATTTCACTGTTGGTGATTAGCTGCCTGGAGCCCAGACAGCTCATTCATTTTTAAAGGAGAACTTTACCTATTTAAAATTCTTATCTTTGGGCTAAAATTCCTTGAAAGTCCCACCTTTCTCTGTCTCTGTAATCTTCTCCAGCCCGACAACATTCAATTCTGCATTCCCCCAATTCTGGCCCCTTGTGAATGCCTGACTTCCTTCAGCCAGAAATTGTAGCCATGCCTTTGACTGTCTAGGCCTCAAGCTCTGGAATTCCCTCACTAAATCTTTCTCCCAATCCACCTCTCACTCCTCCTTTTATACATTCATAGAGTGGGATATTTCTCCCTCTCCATAGTGTGTTTGGCAGTGACCGGAGCTGGTGGACTGACACTTTGGGAACAAATGAAGCAAAGTATGATTCTCGCCAGCAGGAGAAGTGGATGGACTTTATTCATGCCGGAAAACCGGCTGCTGACTGCTAGGGGGCACTATTGCACAGGTACCGTGATCTCCCATTGTACTGTGTCAAGAGTACACTAGGAAGGATGCAAGGCCAATCACGCTGGCAATCCAGGACCGGTAATATTATGAGGGTGAAAAACCGGCGTGAACCCTGCTTTTGGCCTTTCTCGTGACCTTGTCAGCTCATTACACTGATCGACCACCATGATGAGCCGGTAAGAGTGGCCCAATAGAGTTAGACAGTACAGAAGAGGCCCTTTGGCCCTTAAAGCCTATCTCCTTGAGCTGTCCCCTATTATTTCCTAATCTGGCTCAGTGTCAAATTTAGTTTGTTATTGTTCCTATGGATTGCCTTGGGATATTTAACAACATTGATAGTGTGATATAAATATTAAGCTTGGACTTGGTAACAGCTCAGTCAGAACCAGAAAATCTATATCGTTTGTGAAATGCGTAGAACCATTCAGTGAGACAAATGATTTCGCCCACAGACAGTGATATTGGTGAAGTGATTCTAGAGGAAGGAGTCCTTTGGAGCACCTCCTGAAGGAAATCGACAGATCTTTATTAAGTGCATTGAGTTTCTTTTCACTCAGCCATTGGGAATACATGGAACTGGATGCACACCCTTAAACTTTAAGCTGCACAGCGATAATATGGTCACATTTACTGCCTGAAAAGTTAATATTTTACCAGACTTCCTTTCCTTCAACATTATAAAGCGACAATATTAATAGAAATCATTAATTGGGTTTTGTGATCTGTGAAAGAGAAGAGATATTCACCTGGTCTACGATGGCAGTATTAACCTATAAAACTGCGCCTGTTCAGTCATTAACAGACTGGAAAAATGTGCCTCACAATTTCTATGGTTGTTACTTGGGTCATTGCCGTTTGGTTTGCATATTGCTATGATACCATAAAGAGAGAGAGAGGGAGGAAAAAACTCTCAAGAGGCTGGAATTTTACTAGCACGGCCGCCCGAGGCTTGTAAGATCGCGCCGGAGGCCTACGGGCAATGCCGTTCAGCGAGCCTCGTCCGCCTTGATTTCGGGGTGGCCATGCCGATAAAATCAGGGCCTCAGTATTCGAGAAGTAGCCTAAAATTCTGCGTGGACTCTCCACAAATTGACCATTCTTCTGATAGTTAGGCTGAGTTACATAAAAAAAAACCTGTAACTTCTGCTGTCAGGTAAAAGCAATATAACTTACTTTCAAATTCTTTGTTCTGGGCGTGGTGGCACAGTGGTCAACATTGCTGCCTCACGGCGCCAGGGTCCCAGGTTCAATTCCGGCCTCAGGTCACTCTCTGTGTGGAGTTTGCTCGTTCTGCCCGTGTCTGCGTGGATTTCCTCCAGAGGCTCCGGTTTCCGCCCATTGTCCAGGGATGTGCAGGTTAGGTTGATTGGCCATGCTAAATTGCCCCTTAGTGTCAGGGGGTTAGTAGGGTGAATGTGTCCGGTTACAGGAATAGGGCCTGGGTGGGATTGTGGTTGGTAAAGACTCGATAGGCCAAAAGGCCTCCTTCGGCACTGTAGGGATTCTATGATATTCTTGGCTCCTTGTAGACTTGGAGCAAACCAGTCAGGCCCAGTCTCCCCCCTGCTCTGAGATGGGCAATTTTACTGGTGGACTTAAAACAAAAATCACTCATGGGATGTGGGCATCAGTGGCTAGTTCAACATTTATTGTCCCGATTTGGCCTTGAGAAGTTGGAGCTGATCTGCCTTCTTGAACTGTTGTGACCTGTGAGGTGTAGATACACTGCAGTGCTGTTAGGGAGGGAGCTCCAGGATTTTGACACAGCAGCATTGAAGGACAGCGATACATTTCCAAGTCAAGAGGAGGAGTGACTTGGGGGGGAACCTCCAGGTGGTGGTTTGCCCATGTGTCTGTGCTGTCCTTGCCCTGATAGATGGCCGTGGTCATGAGTTTGGATGAGGTCATCAACAGTGCTATCAAGCAGCACCTACTCAGGGGTAACCTGCTCAGTGACACTCAGTTTGGGTTTCTCCAGGGTCACTCAGCTTCTGACCTCATTACAGCCTTGGTTCAAACATGGGCAAAAGGGCTGAATTCCAGAGGTGAGGTGAGAGTGACTGTCTTTGACACCAAGGCTGCATTCGAGTGTGGCATCAAGGAGCCCGAGTGAAACTGGAGTCAATGGGAATCAAGGGGCAAACTCTCTGCTGTTTGGAGTTATACCTGGTGCATAGCAAGATGGTTATGGTTGTGAGGAGCCAGTCATTTCAGCTCCAGGACATCTCTGCAGGAGTCTCTCAGGCCCAACCATCTTCAGCTGCTTCATCAATGACCTCCCTTCCAGGTCAAACACGGGGATGTTCACCGATGATTGCACAATGTTCAACACCATTCACGACTCCTCAGATATTGAAGCAGTCCATATCCAAATGCAACAAGATCTGAACAATGTCCAGGCTTGGGTTGATAAGTGGCACGTAACATTTATGTCACATAAATACCAGGAAATGGCCATCACCAGTAAGAGACACTCGAAACACTGCCACTTGATATTTAATGGCGTTACCATCATTGAATCCCCTACTGTCAACATCCTTGGAGTTACCATTGACCAGAAACTCAACTGGACTCACCACATAAACAGAGTGGCTATAAGAGCAGGTCAGAGGCTAGAAATACTGTGGTGAGTAACTCACCTCCTGACTCCCTAAAGTCTATCTACCATCTACATGGCACAAGAGGAGTATGACGGAATACTGCCCACTTATCTGTTTGAATGCAGCTCCAACAACACTCAACAAGCTTGACAGCATCTAAGACAAAGCAGCCCGCCTGATTGGCACCACATCTACAAACATTCAATCCCTGCACCACTGACACATGGGTGGAACGGTAGCACAGTGGTTAGCACTGCTGCTTCACAGCTCCAGGGACCTGGGTTTGACTCCTGGCTTGGGTCACTGGCTGTGTGGAGTTTGCATATTCTCCTTGTGTCTGCAAGAGTTTCCTCCGGGTGCTCCGGTTTCCTCCCACAGTCCAAAGATGTGCGGGTTAGGTTGATTGGCCGTGCTAAAAAATTGCCTCTTAGTGTCCTGGGATGCGTAGTTTAGAGGGATTAGTGGGTAAAATATGTAGGGATATGGGGGTAGGGCCTGGGTGGGATTGTGTTCGGTGCAGACTCGATGGGCAGAAGGGCCTCTTTCTGCACTGTAGTGTTCTATGATTCTATGACGCTCACTAGCAGCAGTGTGTGCTATCTACAAGATGAACTGCAGCAATTCACCAAAGATCCTTAGACAGCGCCTTCCAAACCCGCAACCACTTCCATCTCGAAGGACAAGAGCTGCAGATACATGGGAACAGCAGCACCACCTGCAAGTTTCCCTCCAAGTCACTCACCATCCTGACTCGGAAATATATCACCGTTCCTTCACAGTCGCTGGGTCAAAATCTTGGAATTCTCTCCCTAACAGTATTGTGGGTCAACCCACAGAACATGGACTGCAGCTATTCAAAAAGGCAGCTCACCACCATCTTCTCAAGGGCAACTAGGGGTGGGTAATAAATGTTGGCCAGACAGTGATGCCCATGTCCCAGGGATGAAGAGAAAGAAGATCTGTCTGGTGTGTGTGTGCCAGGATGAAATTGACTTTTGAAAATGACACAAAGCAGCTAATATCAGAAAGTGTGTTGGCCAAATAATTAATCTGAGCCCACAGAATCTAAATCAGAACTCGCGTAGGATTGAATTTGCTGTCAATACTAATTATGCATCAATAGAATGTATGTTACAGTGTGAGCTGACATGCAACATGCTTCATCAACTTCATCAACTATTGTTACAATTGCGTCCATCAATTCAAAACTGTTTAAGTTGTAATCATAAAGTTTACAGACATAAATGGGGGGAGGAGGGCAGAGGACAGCAGGACAGGGTGGGGAATCCAACAGGAATCCCCAGACAGCAGTTATGGGGATCTCCCGTTGAGATAGGCCCTGCCCTCCCACTAATGATGTAATGGGATTATTGCCATTAAAGTTCAGAAACCAATTACCACAGATATAAAGGTCACTAGCGGACATCCCCCCGCCCTCCCAACACCACCACAGAAGGAATTTTGAAACCTCGGGCCCACTGATGTGATGCCGTGTTGGCAGGATATACAACTGGTCTGAACAAACAAGAACCTGGCAAAGCAATCCTGCCAGGAGTGCAAAGATAAGTACAGTACCTGGCACTGCCCGCTGACATTGGCCCCTGGCACTGCAAGAGAGAGCTGCCATGGGGGCTTCCATCTGGGGGTTCATGGTGCGGGAGGGATTACCTGGCATTGGGGGTCCTAGTTGGGGGGGGGGGGACAATTGAGGTGCCTCAGAGGGGATGAGGGGTGTTCATCCAGGTTGTCCACAGGTCATTAGCACCTTGGGATGATTTCAGATCTTATACCATAAACTTTGTAATGCCGTCCCATGACAGAATAAAATACTGGGTGGAATTTTCGCAGTGTGTCAACTTGGGTAGGGAAGTGGAAAGCCCACCTACTGCACTGCCAGCTTTTCTTGCCATTTTATTTTGGTGGATAAAAGATGCTAGGGGCGAGTTCCACAATGCCATGTTAGCAGGCCCGGTCTCTTAGTGAACCTGTCCTGCTATCAACCATGGCTTCTGACACCTTGGGGGTGTCCGATGGAGGGAGAGGTGGAGTTCCTATGAGAGGATGGTGACCCCCATATCAATGCTGGTGGGGTCTAACATCTGTGAGGAGGGGTCTTCTTTTTAAATGTTCATTTTTAAAGAGCGCCGGGGCGGGGCGGGGTGGGGCGGGGCGGGGGGGGGGGGCCCAGGCTGGTACTGCCAAGGTGGCAATGCCCAGGGGGCTACCCTTTGGGGGGACCTCGATTGCCTCTCCCTTCACGTCAACGAGCCATCAGCTCTCTGCAAGTGGGGAACTATACTAAACCCCAGTGCAGGAGGAGGAGACACTAGCGGGCCTCGAGATTTCAGTCCCGGGCCTGGTAATGATATCGAACTTATATCTAAATTGGATAGCTCTGTGCCGATTTCAGGCGCCAAGCTAAAGGCACTGGAAATCTGGCACTGGAAGACGTGAGGAGGTCGTGGCGTCCAGTGGGGAGCCCACGAAACGCCCTCCACTGGAGTCTCCCTGCCCGCTGAGCTACAAAAGCAGCACAAGTGGGATGGGAGAGTCATCCCCTATATTTTTCAACCTACCCTTTCCTCCTCCCCTGTGTACTCTATGAGCGGTATGTTTCGTCTGTACAGCGCTAAAGAAACATTACCGTTCACTATATCCCAATACACGTGACAATAATAAATCAAATCAAATTCAATTCCAGTGGACCTGCAGCACAAGCATCCCTGGTGGAAGAGGGTAAACTATCCCCAGAAAAGCTCGCACTTTTGTTGTAAAAGTAATGTATTCGGTTTGTATTTTTTGAAGATTCAAGTCCATTTCGCTGTCGGCAACTTTTAAAGACCCAAAAACATTTAGTTCACATTGAGTTAGCTAAGGCCGTTTATCGCTCAGTCATTTCTTAAGTCTATCCAAGACGTAGAGAAATGTGACACATTACAGTCACAAAGTGGGAGCTTCCTGATGCGCTGTGGTTGCAAAGCAGAGGAAGTGGTGGTGGTGGGGGAGGGGGGGTGAGCTGGCAGTGGAGAAGGATTACTGGAGTACTGAGGCAGAGGGAACAAGAAAGAGGATGTTGAAAGTCCTTGAAGCAATCACGTTTCCTGAACGTCTGAGAGGGAAAGTCTAAAATCCAGTCTGGTCAGTCAGCAGCCTCCAGTCTATAAATTAAAGTGTGGTCAACCTTTTGACGTTCCAAAGCTGGAAATCGGAAATTGTGTATTGGCAAAGAATGAACTTGTTCAGCACTGGTCTGTACAATACGGGCCCATAGTGGAGTAACGATTGTAAACTGCATCTGATTCTGTCTACCTCGCCTGAAATAAAATGAGAGACACTTTGCCCATGGGACCCAGGGGTGGGGGGAATTTAAATGCCTTTTTAACCACATTGTTAAGGTTAAGAGAAATGGGTGATGGGTACTAATTTTTTTTGAGCATATATTAATAGGGGATCCTTTGATAAAAGCAAAGGTTCATCTGGACCCTCCAACAAAGGGTCATCTGGACTTGAAACGTCAGCTCTTTTCTCTCCTTACAGATGCTGCCAGACCTGCTGAGATTTTCCAGCATTTTCTCTTTTGGGTTGGGGATGCTTTGATGTTTTGTCTTTGTTATCGTGCCCCACCATTTTTGTTTGATTTATTGATCCATTTATTGGCCCAAAGCTGTGCAGGTTAGGTGGATTGGCCATGCTAAATTGTCCCTAGTGTGTGGCTAGGTGGATTAGCTATGGTTAATGAGCTGGGTTGTGGGGATGGGTGGGGTGGTAGGCTTGGATGAATTGCTCTTTTGAGGGTCAGTGAAAACTCGATGGGCCAAGTGGCCTCCTTCTGCACTACGGGGATTCTATCATTCTTGTTTTCTCAAGAAGTATAAATGGGGAGAGCTGGGGCACTGGTGGGGTGGGGGAGGGTATATCAGCCATGATTGAGTGGCAGAGCAGACTTGCTGGGCCGAATGGCCTAACTCTGCTCCTATGTCTTATGGTGGGTGGTGGTTAGTGAGAAGAGAGCTGTGAACAAGTCAACAAATAAAGAAGAGCTCTGTGTCTTTGTTTTGACTTCAAAAATTGGCTTGGATCCTATTAGTACTGATGAGACCATCAGAATGGCTGATGGCTGTGAGATTGGAGGCTGTGGTGAGGGGTGGGGGTGGGGGTTGGGGTGAGGGTGGGGGTGGGGGCAAGGGCAGGGGTGGGGAAATGACTGACAACCAGAGGAGTGGAGGTTGGGGTGAGGGGTGGGGGTGGGGGTAGGGGCAGGAGTGGGGAAATGGCTGACGACCAGAGGAGTGGAGGTTGGGGTAAGGGGTGGGGGTGAGGAGTTGAGATGGGGAAACGGCTGATGACCGTAGGAGTGAAGTTAGGACTTGGGGGGGGGGGGGGGGGGGGGCGTGGGGGGTGAGGGTGGGGGTAGGGGTGGGGGCATGGCATGGAGAGGTGATGGCTAATGGTCACCACGCTTACATTCTCAAATAAAATGACACAACTGCAAGAGGAGATTCCCAGGTTTAATCTTCCACAGGCTATCCTAGAAATACGGGGCAAAGGCAATCGTTAAGAAGGTGACAGTTAGTCACCCTGCCATGAAATAACTTTAAAACCATTAATTGAAATCTGTTGCCTTCTGACCAGTTTGCCTCAGGATTTTGAACAGGGTGTAGTGTTATGTTCTGATCAGCCCTGTTCTCTGACTCTGCCTCTGCTGCTGAGGCCCTCATCCATACCTGTGTTACCTCCAACCTCAGCATCGGAATGCTCCGCTCTCCTTCCACCCTCTGTAAATTCTGTGCTATTCATGGAGAAGGTTGTGAAGAAAGCTTACGGAATGCTAGCCTTTATAGGAAGGGGTATAGAAGACAAGAGCTGGTGTCTAATGCTACAGTTGTACAGAACGTTGGTTAGACCGCATTTGGAGTACTGCGTCCAGTTCTGGTCACCTTACTACCGGAAGGACGTGGAGACCCTGGAGAGAGTGCAGAGGAGGTTTACCAGGATGTTGCCTGGTATGGAAGGACTGGGTGATGAGGAAAGATTGGGTAGATTGGGGCTGTTTTCCTTAGAAAGATGGAGATTAAGGAGGGATTTAATAGAGGCGTATAAAATAATGAAGGGTATAGATAGAGTAAACAGTGGCAGGCTTTTTCCTAGATTGGAGACAAATATCACCAGGGGCCACGGGCTTAAGGTGAGGGGGGAGAGGTATAATTTGGATACGAGAGGAAGGTTTTTCACACAGAGGGTCGTGGGGGTATGGAATGCACTGCCAAGTAAGGTGGTGGAGGCAGGCATGCTGGACTTGTTTAAGGTTTACTTAGATAGACACATGAGCGAAATAGGGATGGAGGGTTACAGGAGACTGTTTTAAATAAGGATCAGAGCCTCGGGACATTCCTAGAAATCTAATGATACATGTGTTGATGTTTTTCTCTTTTATTCCGCAGGTGTGTCGGTCCACCTTGTTGTCTAACGAGAGGCATACACACGGTGGGTCGTGCGTGGGCTGCTCTTGGATGTTTCGAGAGTGGCCTAGTACTTTGCGTCATTTGTGTATGCTTAAAACTGGACCAGCAGATGGGCACCACAACAGCTCAGTGACTATCACTGCTGGCTGTGCAGATACATGGATTTGGGCCGGTGTCTGTGGGAGTTTGCGCATTCTCCCTGTGGTTGCGTGGGTTTCCTCTGGGTGCTCCGGTTTCCTCCCACACCCCAAAGATGTGCTCTTAGGCTGATTGGTGTAACAAATTGTCCCTAAATTATTCTCCCCTTAATCTGGTCTCCAATGGGGGTACCATAAACATAGACATGGGTCGAGGGTGGAGGAGGAAAAACACGTTGTTGGGATGGCGGCGCTGGCTCGTTGGGCCGAAGGGCCTGTTTCCCGTGCTGTGTTGTGTTGTTCTTTACTGACCAACATTGGCATCTGATCCAATAACACCTGCGTAGAAAAAAACTTCATCCTTGTTTGCAGATCACTCCATAGTCTTCCTGCTCCCTATCTTCTTCAGCCCCTGAGATCTTTGTTCTCTCCTAATTCTGACCTCCTGCCAGTGTTTATAAGATTGCCATGTTTTGGGGTTGAGATAAAATGGAGAAGTGAAAGAGGAGTCATGTGACCTGTCCTGACTTCTGGCTGACAACAAGCTTGAATGGTTAGGTTATAATGGGGAGCAGAGGGATGGAAGACGTTCACACCTCTGGAAAACGGCAAGAGCATACCTATTGACTATGTATAGACTGTCAGGGCTGGGTATCTACCCTCAAGGCAGGTAGAGGGAGTTGGGGAAATTCCCAGCTTGACTTGCTCGCCTTGGGATAAAGTGTCTGCAAAGATGGGATTTTCATTCCCGGGGAGTAGGTGCGGGCAGCAGGCAGACCAAATGGACTAGTGAGCGTGTCTGGAGGTAGCCATAGAGACTGCATGGTGCTGAGGTGGGCTGTTTGAAAGTCCCACCGTGGTGCAGTGGGGCTTCAAACCGTAGGAAAATCGTCCAGTCCTCCATCCACATATCCTCTCATCCACCCATACACTCACATGCCTTATTGATACCATCTCGTGCTCTCTGCCCACCCCCCATGGTCCCCCACACCCTCTATGACAAACTATCCCCCAACCCATGCCCTATGGGCTGTGGCAATTCCATGCCCATTCTCCCACTTGACACTTCATGTATAAAAAACAAGCTTAAAGAAAAACAATCATTTGTTGATCATTTTTCACTTCCTTAAAAAAATCATTTTTTACAGCTCAATAAAAGTGTCAACCACCCAGCTCCTGTCAAGTATCAGTAATAGAAAGACTTGAAACCTTGTTCTCTTGTATGAATAGATATTTGCTAGGATTTTACAACCCCATCAATGTCCATCTCCCCCCCACCTCCAGGTTTATTTGATAGCACAAGCCACTAGCTTTTGGAACGCTGCCCCTTCGTCAGGTGGGTGGGATTTCAGTTCACAAGCAGGGAATATGAAGACACAAACTCAATTTACAAAATAATGGTTGGAATGCGGGGCTTTACAGGTGATCAAGTCTTAAAGGTACAGACAATGTGACAATGCACAGACAATAGCGTTCTCCAAGGCGGCCTTCATGACACATGACAGCGTAGAGTCGCTGAGCAGAGACTGATAGCCATGTTCCGCACACATGAGGACAGCCCCAACTGGGATCTTGGGTTCATGTCACACTATCTGTAACCCCCACGATTTGCCTGGGCTTGCAAAGTCTCACTAACTATCCTTCTGGGGACAATACACATCTCTTTAACTTGTACTTAACCCTCTCTCCACTCAGAGGTTTGATTCCCCACTGTCAGTGTGGAGTTTGCATGTTCCCCCCGTGTCTGCGTGGGTTTTCTCCGGGTACTCCAGTTTCCTCCCACTATCTGAAAGGTGTGCTGGTTAGGTGCATTGACCCGAACAGACACCTGCACTGTGGCGATTAGGGGAATTTCACAGTAACTTCATTGCAGTGTTAATGTAAGTCATGTGACACTAATAAATAAACTCCACTTTTACTTTTAGTTTACTTTTCAAGTTGTCATTGCTGGTTGTAACTCCAACCTGTATATGTATACAGTGCAAAGAAATCTGAAAACCCAGTTTACCTGTGTTCATTTTGTCTCCCCTTTTATTCCAAATACTTTATTGTAGCCTGGATTCCATCCTTCCTCAGCACTTTGATTCAGCAACATCGACCTGCCTTCCATTTTCACTTTTTTTATCTCCTTTTTACTCCTCACTCATTGCCATCACTCTCCTGGCTCTTCTATTCCTCTGGAGTGCTGCTTTTGGCCTGTTGGGTAGGGAACTTAAAGATATATTAGCTTTCAAAGTGCAGGTAGTGTAGATTGGTCAGACATGTGCTGTGGCTTAGACTGGAGGGTTAAATTATGAGGGTTGGTTAGGCAAAATCGATTAGTATTCTCTTGAGCTTAGATAGTTATCTTATGAAAGTGTTAAAAATAATGGGTAGGATAGCTCCCCTTTTTGTGGGGTAGTTCAGAACAACTTAGAACTTAATTTTAAAATTCTAACTAGACCAACTTGGACTGAAGTTTGGGAATACATTTGTTTTTGTTATTTATATGATGCAGGAATTGTTGGCTGGACCAGCAATTATTGGCTAATCACTCTTCAACTGAGTGATTTCTGTGACCATTTAAGAGTCAACCATATTGCTGTGGGTTTGGGGTCACATGGTCAGACCAGGCAGATTTCCTTCCCTAAAGAGCATTTGTGATCCAGATGCATTTTTACAACAATGGTTTAGGATTTTAATTCCAGATTTTTTAAATTCAGTTTATATTTCACCATCTGCTAAGGCAGGATTTGAACCTGGTCCCAAGATCATTACTTGAGGTCTCTAGATTACTAGCCCAGTGACAACACCACTACACCACCGCTTCCCTTTTCTGCAGAGCAGGCAGTGAAATTATGGAATGCTGTTTGCCAGAAAGGTGGCTAACAGTGGGTCAATCAAAATGGTGCAAAGATGGGTAAATAGAGCTGAGGTACAAATCAGTCATGATCTAACTGAACAGCAGGATAGACATGAGGGGCTGAATGGCCGATTCCTGTTTCTGTTGTATTTATGTTCCTCTGTGGGAAGAGGGTTGTCTGCTTTATTCTGGTTGGCCTTTTGTTCTTTGTTATTCAGCCTTTATCACAACACAAATGAATTTGTGGATAATTGGAGGACGTGATAGTTCAGTGACTGAAACCAAAAATCTGTATGTAGAGCAGGAGACACCGACTATTCATCCTTTCTCTGTCCTTAGTGTAGGCTTATTGGCGTCTCCTGCCCAAGGGGGATATTATGATCCCACTGAAGAAAACAGGGATTTAAATGGTCGTTGCTGGGGGGAGGATGAGGGAGAGAGACAACAGTCTATGGTGGTGGGCGTTTAAAATCCTGGCCATCGTTGATAATTATTTTTAAGCTGTGTGGAAAACAATAGGATCAAATTTTAAAAGAAGTATTAAAACTTGAAGTATTCAATGCAGAATGGCTTTCATACACCACAGGGAATATGACAACTCATAGACACATCAATCCAATCTTTAACTGCACACTTAAGCTGTAAGTACAGTCAGTTAACCAATTACACAATCCTGTTCATCCTTGTTCTATAATTGTCTTATCTCTCCAAGATATTCTCAAATGTTTTTAGATTTTCAAAGACCAATTACAATATTTCAAGGATTCAGGCTAGAAATTGGGCCTGCAGGATAAAGCAGAGACGTGCTTTATCCGTGCCCAAAGCAGTGTTAGGCCTGTTGCTCCTCCTCCAGTCCCATTGATTCCCAATCTCCTTACCCCCACTGTCTCCTGGTCTTCCGCCCACTCTTAGCTCCTATAAGATCAGATATTCCTGCTGCCACATCTCCAGGAACCACACCCCTCATGGCTCAAGCCCTGCAACCTAATCCTGGCCCCTGACCCCTGAGGCCTTGCCCCCGACCTCCAGCATGACCTGTGACCCCATGTTGTCTTGCCCCCTCATCCCTGAGGGCCGCAGTGGTGCTACTGGTGGCCCTATTCCTCTCTTTGTTGACCACATTGTAGTGAGATCCATGTGGTTTGGGCTATTATAGAGTTTACCCAGAATGGAGGCTTAACTAATGGACATGCAGGCTCAGATCATCAAGTTTCTAAGCTATGGGATCCCTCAAAATTTCCAACACAATGACTCCATGGGAATTGCCTGGGAAGTTTGAACTTCTGATTATCCGTGCTCCCCGAACCCTCTAAAAAGGTCTCTGATTCTGACGGACAGTTCTGATTTTCTTACCAAGATAGTTACCCAGGAAACATTGAATAGAAAAATTCTAGCCTAACTCCTGGTTAACTATACAACTGGCCCCCACCACCCCACCCCACCACCCCCCTCCCCCCCAATCACAAACTGTCCTTCACCCCTGACTCCACTGTTCCCCAATTATATCTCAAGTCTCTCCCTGACCCAACAAGATCTGACGTCACCACTTCCTTATCTTACCCATCTACCCCCTTACCTTACCCATCTACCCCCTTACCTTACCCATCTACCTCCTTACCTTACCCATCTACCTCCTTACCTTACCCATCTACCTCCTTACCTTACCCATCTACCTCCTTACCTTACCCATCTACCCCCTTACCTTACCCATCTACCTCCTTACCTTACCCATCTACCCCCTTATCTTACCCATCTACCTCCTTACCTTACCCATCTACCTCCTTACCTTACCCATCTACCTCCTTACCTTACCCATCTACCCCCTTACCTTACCCATCTACCCCCTTACCTTACCCATCTACCCCCTTACCTTACCCATCTACCTCCTTACCTTACCCATCTACCTCCTTACCGTACCCATCTACCCCCTTACCTTACCCATCTACCCCCTTACCTTACCCATCTACCTCCTTACCTTACCCATCTACTTCTTTACCTTACCCATCTACCCCCTTACCTTACCCATCTACCCCCTTACCTTACCCATCTACCACTTTACCTTACCCATCTACCCCCTTACCTTACCCATCTACTTCTTTACCTTACCCATCTACCCCCTTACCTTACCCATCTACCCCCTTACCTTACCCATCTACCCCCTTACCTTACCCATCTACCTCCTTACCTTACCCATCTACCCCCTTACCTTACCCATCTACCTCCTTACCTTACCCATCTACCCCCTTACCTTACCCATCTACCCCCTTACCTTACCCATCTACCCCCTTACCTTACCCATCTACCTCCTTACCTTACCCATCTACCCCCTTACCTTACCCATCTACCCCCTTACCTTACACACCCTACACCCTTACCCTACTCATCTTCTCTCTCACCCCCTCTACCTCCTTATTCACTTTCCTTATCCCTTTACCTCACCTACTCTATTTTCTTACCCTACTCACCACCTTCTCACTCACCCTACCTCCTTACTTATTTACCTCACCCACACTACCCCCTTACGTAGTCACTTTACCCACCTTACCCCTTTATCTCATTCACACTGCTGCTTTTCCCGGCCTACCTCCCCATCTGCTTAACTGCCCTCTGTAGCTTTTCAAAGAAGCATCGGGCATTTATGCTCTTTGCTGACCAGAATACTGGAAAAGGGGATGTGGCTTGTTTTCCCTGGATAATCCAGTGTCGGGAAGAAACAGCTCCATTTTAGGTTACGCTCCACATCTCTGTCCGGGACTTCCGACCCTGGCTTCTCCAGACACAGTAAAAAGTCTGACAACACCAGGTTTTAGTCCAACCGACTTGTTTGATAATAGACTCACAAGCTTTTGGGGTTAGCCCCTTCGTCAGGTGAATGGAGTGTTCTGGCCTCAGACAGAGCGTATAAAGCACAGACAGTTTACAGATTACTGATTAGAATGCGAATCCTTACACCTAACCTGCTGTTCAAGACCTGAAGTGGCTGACAATGTGAGTGGAAGGAGCACTGATCACAGGTTAAAGAGATGTGTATTGTCTCCAGACTGTACAGTGAGTGAGGTTTTGCAAACCCAGGCAAGTCACGGGGGTTACAGATAGTGCGACATGAACCCAAGATCCTTGTTGAGACCGTCCTCATGTGTGCGGAACTTGGCTATCAGTCTCTGCTTAGCGACTCTGCGCTGTCGTGTGTCGTGAAGGCCGCCTTGGAGAATGCTTACCCGAAGGTCAGAGGCTGAATGCCCGTGACCACTGAAGTGTTCGCCAACAGGAAGGGAACAGTCTTGCCTGGTGTACTGTCTGGAGACAATACACATCTCTGTAACCTGTGATCAATGCTCCTTCCACTCACATTGTCAGCCACTTCAGGTCTTGAACAGCAGGTTGGTTGTAAGGATTCGCATTCTAATCAGTAATCTCTAAACTGTCTGTGCTTTATATGCTCTGTCTGAGGCCAGAACTCTCCATTCACCTGACGAAGGGGCTAACCCCGAAAGCTTGTGAGTCTATTATCAAATAAATAGGTTGGACTAAAACCTGGTGTTGTCAGACTTTTTACTGTGTTTACGCCAGTCCAACGCTGGCATACCCACATCACGTTCTCCAGACATCCAGAGCTCTGCTGTGGGGCAGCAAAGTGGGAGCAGAGTAGTCGTCTGATGGTAAATGCTGCCCCCTGGAAGATTCAGGATGTAGTTTCCTGTAATTAAAAATAGGAAATGCCTAAAAAACCCAACAAGTCAGTCAGGCCATACCTGAGTGAGAAACAGTTACAAGTTCATCAGAACCGGGAGAAGAGAGAGCTGTGTCTGTTTTAGGATCTGCTTTGCATATTTGCGGCACGATGGTACAATGGTTAGCATGGCTGCCTCACAGCACCAGGGACCTGGGTTCGATTCCTGGTTTGGGTCACTGTCTGTGCGGAGTCTGCACATTCTCCCCGTGTCTGCCTGGGTTTCCTCCAGGTGCTCCGGTTTCCTCCCACAGTCTGAAAGACGTGCTGGTTAGATGCATTAATCGTACCTAATTCTCCCTCAATGTACCTGAACAGCGGCTAGAGTGGTGATTAGGGGATTTTCACAGCAATGTTGTTACAGTGTTAATGTAAACTTCCTTGTGATACCAATAAATAGATTTAAAAAAAATATGGAAAGTGTCTTGGCTTGTTTCCAATCTCCTGTAATCTCTCAAGTGTCTCTTACAATTCTTGTCAATGCCACACTATCTCCTCTTTAGTCTCTTAGTCATATTAACGCTATCTGTTCCTTGTGTCTCGTTTCTTTTCATCCCTTTTTGAGGCTTTCCATTAAATTTGTAGCCAAGTCGTTAACTTTGCTCTAATTGCTGCTGACAGCAGGAGCTAAGCAGGTCCATCCTACAATAAAAACATAGCCATTGGAATGCTGCTCTGCAGAACCAAAAGACTTGAGTCTTAGTTCAAGGAGGAAATCCATCAAACTCCAGCCTGGTTGCATTCTGCATCTGATTCTGTTCACTAAAACACAAGGGCGACTGTTCCCATGCTGCCTTTCTTGCCTCCCACTAAGCACTTTCCATAAACTCTGCTGCCCATCCCCTAATTGTCCTGCACATCATCACCACTTTGTTCTCAAACCTGGTTTAATATCTCAATATTAAACTCCCTATCCTCATTCACAAATTCCTCCTTGGGTCAACTCTCTCCCTATCACTGTCATCTCCTCTAGATCTACATCTCTCTGAAATATCTGCCCTCCCTCAATTCTGGTGTCTTGGTGCATTCTCCCCCCCCCTCCACACACACACACACACACACACACACACACACACACACACACACACACACACACACACACACACACACACACACACCACCAACCACCCCCATTGATTACCTTGCTTTAGTTTGCAAAGACCTGAGGCTCAGGGATTGACTCCCTGAACCTTTCTCACCTTCCTCAAGCTGCTTCTTAAAACCTAGCTCTTCAATCTGGATACCAGTTCTAAAGGCTGGGATTTTACATAGAAACTAGAAGCAGGAGAAGGCCACTCAGCCCTACATGCTTGCTCATTTTGATCATGGCTATTCAGTAATTTCAATGCCTTGATCCTGCCTTAGCCGCACCCCCCCAACCCACCCCATATCCCTTGATTCCTTTAGCTCCCAGGAGGCAGTTTGAGAGCAGGAGTTGATAAAGTCATGAGGAGCTGGGTTGGATTGACTTTCTAATGTGGGGCGGCACGGTGGCACAATGGTTACACTGCAGCCTCACAGGGGCTTGGGTTCCATTACGGCCTTGGGTGATTGTGCGGGGTCTGCATGTTCTCTCTGTGACTGCGTGGGTTTCCTTCGGGTGCTCCGGTTTCCTCCCACAATTCAAAGATGTGCAGGTTAGGTGCATTGGTCATGATAAATTGCCTCTTTTATGCTGTGTAGGTTAGGGGAACTAGCAGGATAAATATACGGGGTGACAGGGATGGGGTGAGTCTGGGTAAGCTCTATCAGAGAGCCGGCGCATACTTGATGGGCCGAATGGCCTCCTTCTAGGGATTCTATGTCCATATCTAAGTCATGTTCATGTCCTATCAACAGGATTTCCATTGTTTGCTGGAGCAGACGAGTGAAGGAGCAGAGAGAGAGATAAGAATTTACCTGTTAAAAACCTGTTTAAATAAGTTTAAAGCACTTTGTTCCTTGTAGAACTGTTTAAATCATTTAAAAGCATTTTTGCGGGCTTTTTGTATTTACCACTTTAAGAATTCTGAGGGAGTGGTTAGAAGGAAGTTGTGGGCCAGCAAGCTTTAAATCAGCGCCAGGTTTAAAAGGAGGCCTGGTGTAGACAGCGGGCAGCGTCGGAGTGGGCAGCGGAGTGAGGGGGAAGCAGAGTGAGCTACTAGGGCTTAATATCAAAAGGGCTGGGGAGAAAAAGGGCCAGGTAAGTGCGTGTGGAAATTTTCAATATTACTACAGAGAATAAAGGAGGGGCATGTGATGTGTGGTTTCTGTATGATGTGGGAACTGGTGGACCCCAGGGTCCTTCCCATTGACCATGTCTGCAGTAAGTGCAGGTTGCTGGAGGAGCTCCAGCTCAAGGTAGATGAGCTGGCCTCTGAGCTACAGACACAGAGGCTCATCAGGGGGAGGGAGGGTGCCATTGTCAATGGGGTGCAAGTGACATCCACCCCCCCTAGACTGGCTAACTCTAAGGGTCAGGAACAAGAGGGGGCTGCTGAGAGGAAGGAGGGTGGGGAGAGGAGGAAGGGGGGTGGGGAGCGGAGGCCTCAGCCTCTCAATCTGCATAACAGGTTTGAGGTTCTTGCTTCCAGTGTGGACGAGGACGAGGGAGGTGAGGTTGGTGAGCAAGCTGCACACGGTACAGTGCTGCAGCAGGACATAGGCAAAGAGAAAAGGGAAAAGGAACGTAGTAGTGATTGGGGATAGTGGGGTGAAGGGTATTGACACTGTCCTTTGTCACAATGACAAAGTGCACAGAAGGGTGTGTTGTCTGCCTGGTGCTCGGGTCCGGGATGTCTCATCTGGGCTGCAGAGGAACCTGGAGTGGGAGGGTGAGAATCCAGTCGTTGTGGTACATGTGGGTGCCAACGACATAGGCAAAATGCAAACTGAGGATCTGGGGAGGGAGTATGAAAAGCTGGGAATGGAATTAAAAAGTAGAACCGACAAGGTGGTCATCTCTGGGCTACTGCCTGAACCGTGTGCAGACGGGCGTAGGGTTGACAGGATTAAGGAAGTGAATGGGTGGCTCAGGGATTGGTGTGGGAGGAATGGGTTTGAATTTATGGGGCATTGGCATCAGTATTGGGGTAGGTGGGACCTGTTCGGGCAGGATGGGGTTGGTCTGAACCGTGCTGGGACCAGAGTGCTGGCGAATAGAGTAAAGAGGACTGTAGACAGGGCTTTAAACTAATTAGGGGGGGAGAGGGTGCGAGGGTAGGTGACATTACAGGGTCTAAAGTTAAGGAGAGGGTACAGGTAAGGGAAGAGGCCGAGGATGTCCCAATAATAGAGGGAGTAGGGGGCGTGAGTATGGTTGGTGGCGTTGCGGCAAACAGGGTCCAGGTGAAGGCTGGGATGAAGGCACTTTATCTGAATGCACGAAGCATTCGGAATAAAGTGGATGAGCTGGTGGCGCAGTTCAGCACAAATGGATATGATCTGGTGGCCATTACAGAGACGTGGCTGCAGGGTGACAGGGACTGGGAGCTGAATGTCCAGGGGTATCAAGTGTTTAGGAAGGATAGACAGGAGGGAAAAGGGGGGGGCGTAGCTCTGCTGATTAAGGATAGTATCAAGGTGGTAGCAAGGGATGATATTGGAGCCAAGGAGCAGAAAGTGGAATCGTTGTGGGTGGAGATTAGGAACAGCAAAGGGAGGAAGACGCTGGTGGGTGTCGTCTATAGGCCCCCGAATAATGATCTGGAGGTGGGGCGGGCTGTTAACGCGCAAATAAGTGTGACGTGCAGGAATGGGACGGCCGTAGTTATGGGGGATTTCAATCTACATATAGATTGGTCGACCCATGTTGGACGCGGTGGGCTCGAGGAGGAGTTCTTGGAATGTTGCCGGGATAGTTTCCTGGAACAGTGTGTGTTGGAGCCGACGAGGGAGCGAGCTATCTTGGATCTGGTGCTATGTAATGAGGCGGGTAGAATTAGGGACCTTGTGGTGAAGGATCCTCTTGGGGAGAGTGATCATTGTATGGTGGAGTTTCTGGTGCAGATGGAGGAGGAGAAAGTGGGTTCCCGGACACGGGTCCTTTGTTTGAATAGAGGGGAGTACGGTAGGATGAGAGAAGAATTGGCGAATGTGGACTGGGGGAGTGCATTGGAGGGAGGGTCTGTTGAGGAGCAGCGGAGGATCTTTAAGGAGATCTTTCTTGGTGCTCAACGGAAATTTATTCCGATGGTCAAAAAGGATAGTAGGAGGAGAGGTAATAAGCCGTGGATAACGAAAGAGGTGAAGGAAAGTGTTAAACTAAAAGCGGAGGAATTTAGAGTAGCTAAGAGTAGTGGGCGAGAAGAGGATTGGGAGAGGTTTAAATGTCAACAAAGATTGACAAAGAAGTTGATAAGGAAGGGTAGGAGAAACTATGAAGCTGGGCTAGCGCTTAATATAAAAAAGGATAGCAAGAGTTTTTATAAATATATAAAAAGGAAGAGACTGGCTAGGGTGAACGTTGGTCCCTTAGAGGATGAGAAAGGGGACCTAGTGGTAGGGGATGGGGATATGGCTGAGGTCTTGAATAACTTTTTTGTTTCGGTCTTCACGGAGGAGGAGGTGAATAATTTGCCGGGTGTTAGAGATGGAAAGGTGGTAGGACTGGAGGGTCTTAATGACATTACTGTTACTAGAAAGGCAGTGCTCGACAGACTGGAGGGACTGATTGTGGACAAGTCCCCAGGACCGGATGGAATGCATCCGAGGGTTCTGAAAGAAATGGCGGAGGTGATAGTGGATGCCTTGGTGGTTATTTTCCAGACGTCGCTGGATTCCGGGGAAGTGCCGGAAGATTGGAAAACGGCTAATGTTACGCCGTTGTTTAAGAAGGGTGCCAGGCAAAAGGCAGGGAATTATAGGCCGGTTAGTTTAACGTCTGTGGTAGGTAAAATGTTAGAATCCGTCATCAAGGAGGAAATAGCGAGGCATCTTGAGAGGAATTGCTTGATAGAGCAGACGCAGCATGGTTTCGTTAAAGGGAAGTCGTGTCTGACAAATTTACTGGAGTTCTATGAGGATGTGTCTAGGGCAGTGGATAGAGGAGAGCCGGTGGATGTGGTCTTTCTTGATTTTCAGAAGGCGTTTGACAAGGTACCTCACAAGAGGTTATTGCAGAAGGTCAGGGGACATGGAGTTGGGGGTAGGGTGTTAGCGTGGATAGAGGATTGGCTGTCAAATAGGAGGCAGAGAGTGGGGGTCAATGGGTGCCATTCGGATTGGCGGATAGTGACTAGTGGAGTGCCCCAGGGGTCGGTGCTGGGGCCTCAGCTATTTACCATTTATATAGATGATCTGGAGGAGGGAACCGAGTGTATGGTGTTGAAATTTGCTGATGACACCAAGATTGGTGGAACGGCAAATTGTGCAGAAGGTGTGGAGAGTCTGCAGAAGGATCTAGATAGGCTGGGCGAATGGGCCAGGAAATGGCAAATGGAATTTAATGTTGGCAAGTGCGAGGTGGTCCACTTTGGTAGGAATAATGGTAGGAAGGATTATCACTTACAGGGCGAAAAACTGCAGCAGGCGATGGTGCAGAGGGACCTCGGGGTCCTTGTGCATGAGTCGCAAAAACCCAGCTTGCAGGTGCAGCAGGTGGTCAGGAAGGCGAATGGGATGCTGGCCTTCATAGTGAGGGGGACTGAATATAAAAGTAGGGAGGTCTTGCTGCGGCTGTATAGGGCATTGGTGAAGCCGCAGCTGGAGTACTGTGTGCAGTTTTGGGCGCCGTACTTACGCAAGGATATTTTGGCCTTGGAGGGGGTGCAGAGGAGGTTTACTAGGCTGATGCCAGAGTTGAGGGAGTTGAGCTATGAGGAGAGGCTGAATAAATTAGGCTTGTACTCGTTAGAGTTTAGAAGAATGAGGGGAGATCTCATTGAGACGTATAAGATGATGAATGGGATGGATAGGATAGAGGTGGAGAGACTCTTCCCGCTCAGAAAGGATAGTAGGACTAGGGGGCACAGCCTCAAGATAAAGGGAGGGGCGGTTTAGAACGGAGTTGAGGAGGAACTTCTTCACTCAAAGGGTGGTGAATCTCTGGAATTCTCTGCCCGTTGAAGTGGTGGAGGCTGCCTCGCTAAATATTTTTAAGAAGCGGGTTGATGGGTTCTTGATAAGAGAGGGGATTAAGGGTTATGGGGAGAGGGCGGGAAAGTGGAACTGAGCCACGACAGATCAGCCATGATCTTATTGAATGGCGGGGCGGGCTCGAGGGGCCAGATGGCCTACTCCTGCTCCTATTTCTTATGTTCTTATGTTTTACTGATGGCAGGACTGGATGTGGGAGAATTACTCGTCCTAAGGAGGCAGCAATAGAAAGGCCTGGGACCGTTTTATATTGTTGGCAGGCCAATCCCTTGTTGCTTGATAGCAGTGGGGAAAGGGGGGGGTGGAGGTGACCTCCCAGCCACAGCCCAGGAGAGAAGGCCTTCCAGTCTAAGGAAGGCCAGCAGGCAGTGTAGACAGTCTGATTTATCTCCATGGGTTTCCCTTCCTACCCTTGGCGCAGTGATTTTGAATCTTTCTTTGATCCTTACCTGGCCCAGCTCCTGAGCTTCGTCCCTCCCTCAGCAACGGACAGCTCTTCAGGTGGGGCTATTGAGGTTTCAGAGCTGCCGGTGCTCTGATTGGGCTAGCAGGGGCCCCGCCCATCATCTTTAATTGGATGGCAGGCACACGGGCAGCCCAATCCCGGTGTGGCCTCGGCTCCTGCTTTGTTTTTAACCCTCTGATCAATGCCCCTTACCCCTCGGAAAATTCTGCCCACTGTCCCCTTGGCGTGATGTCAAATTTTGTCTGAGAACGCCCCTGTGAAGCACCTGACTGGGTTTTCCCTGAGTTAATACCGCAATACCAATGCAAGCTGCTGTTTAACAATTGGAGGCAAGCACGGGTGGCACAGTAGCTAGCACTGTTGCCTCACAGCACCAGGGACTTGTGTTCGATTCCTGGCTTGGGTCACTGTCTGTGTGGAGTCTGCACATTCTCCCCGTATCTGCCTGGGTTTTCTCTGAGTTCTCTGGTTTCCTCCCACAGTCTGAAAGATTTGCTGGTTAGATGCATTGGCCATGCTAAATTCTCCCTCAATGTACCCAAACAGGTGCTAGAGTGTGGTGACTAGGGGATTTTCACAGTAACTTCATTGCAGTGTTAATGTAAACCTACTTGTCGCACTAATAAATAAACTTTAAAGTACAGAGAACAGCAGTGAAGCTAATCTGTGGTGTCGAACTCTGAGCCCTGAGGAAAGTCTGAAGAGAATAATGTGGGGAGTTTTGCACAAATAGGATTTCCATGGAACCTCCATCAAAGTTACAGTGGATAGTTAGAGGGAACCCTCAAGGAAGTTACTGGCTTTTTGCCAGGAAGGGAAGCAGCTGAGACTTGGCTTTCAATAGGTGCACACGATAGTCATGGGTTTCGAAAATGTAAATCCAGATCATCACTTTAGATTGAGTAGAGCAGCGAGGTTTAAACTCATAGAAAGGTAACGTTGAGGCTGACATCTTAGAATCCCTATAGTACAGAAGGAGGACATTTGGGTCACTGACTCTCTGACAGAGATCTTACTCAGACCCTATCTCCACACATTTACCCACCAATCACCCTGACCTATGCATCTTGGGACACCAGTGGAGCAATTTAGCATAGTCAATCCACCTAACCAGCACATTTTCAGACTGTGGGAGGAAACAGGAGCACCGGGTAGAAACTCACACAGGCACGGGGAGAATGCACCAACTCCACACAGAGAGTCCCCAGGCAGGAATCGAACACAGATTCCTGACACTGTCAGGCAGCAGTGTTAACCACTGCCACCGTGCTGCCCAAGTGTGGAATAAATGATGAACAGTGAATGAACTCCAGGGCAGGGAGCCAATAATCCTGGATTTAAGGAGCAGTTAGATTTGGAGATGGGTACTGAAGGGTGATTCAGAATGGATGTTGAACTCCTCACCCCGCAGTTACTTTGTGCTGTATGATCCTCAGGGATAAGTTTACACATCGAGACCTGTGCACAAGTTTAAATGATTGCATTGTCTTCGCCTGCCAAAAATCAGACTTTCGACTCCTTCAAACTCAGTAAGGTGACTAATGACAAAAGAGGAATTTAGAGCTTAAAATTTTGGATTATCAGATCATTTGAATGAAGCAGCTTTTAATTCAATACATCGCTGTTGGAGTGTGCGTGCCTGTCCATGCCTCGATGTTAATGTGGTTTCTAACTTGTACTTAAGTAATCAGATTCTCCCTGCGATACTCCAGTTAGTGTCAGTGAGACCAGATTCAAAAGGGATAAGAACTGTCAGGGGTTTGTGTCAGCCAGTAACCCCTGTACAAGGTGTTGTCTGCTGAGCCTGTCTTTCTCTCCAATACAGTGCACTGCATGGCACACTTTGCAACATTCCCCCTAACTATCATTCACTCGAACAGTAAATGCAGGTTAATTGAGAGCAAGCTTGGAAATCTCACCTCACTCCACTCCTCCTGGTCATGTCAATGCTCCAGACAAACCTCCTAACTTCATCTCCATCTGCTTCAACCTTTCCCCCCTCATCGTAGCATCCCTACAGTACAGAAGGAGGCCATTCAGCCCATTGAGTATTTACTGACCACAATCCCACCCAGGCCCTATTCCCGTAATCCCACACATTTACCCTGCTAAGCCCCTCTCACACTAAAGGTCAATTTAGCATGGCTGGTCAACATAACTCGCACATCTTTGGATTGTGGGAGGATTTCCCAGAGGAAACCCACGCAGACACGGGCAGAACGTGCAGACTCCACACAGAAAGTGACTGAGGGAGGATTCGAACCTGGACCCCTGGTGCTGTGGAGAAGCAGCGCTAACTTCCCATTCACAGCATCAATATAAATTGAGGGATTGTCGGAGGTGTCGTATTTTGGATGCCAAGTCATAGCCCTCCAAGTTGAGTGAGTGGGCAAGTGATTGGCAAATGCAGCGTTATTTGGATAAATGTGAGGTTATTCACTTTGGAAGCAAAAACAAGAAGCTGATTATTATCTGAATGGTTGTAAATTGGGAGGGGAGTGTGCAGTGGGACCTGGGTGTCCTTGTGCACCAGTCACTGAAGATAAGCACACAGGAGCAGCAGGCAGTAAAAAAAGGTAAACAGTACGTTGACCTTCAGAGCAAGAGGATTTGAGTGAGGAGCAGGGATGTCTTGCAGTAGTCAGACAGGGTGTTGGTGAGGACACAATTGGACTACTGTGTGCTGTTTTGGTCTCCTTATCTGAGGAAGGATGGTCTTGCTGTAGAGGGAGTGCAGCAAAGGTTTACCAGACTGATTCCTGGGACGGCAGGACTGACAAAGAATAAAGAACAAAGAAAATTACAGCACAGGAACAGGCTCTTTGGCCACCAAGCCTGCAGCGACCATGCTGCCCAACTGAACTAAAACCTCCTTCCTTTCCGGGATCCATATCCCCCTATTCCCATCCTATTCATGTATTTGTCCAGACACCCCTTAAAGGTCTCTATTGTATCTGCTTCTGCTACCCCCTGGCAGCAAGTTCCAGGCACCCACCACCCTCTGTGTAAAAAACCTCCTCATACATCTCCTTTAAACCTTATCCCTCACATCTTAAACATGTGCCCCTTAGTAACTGACTCTTCCACCCTGGGAAAGAGCTTTTGATATCAACTCTGTCCATACCCCATGTAATCTAAGCGAGGGGGTTAGAATATAAAAGTAAGGAAGTCTTGCTGCAACTGTACAGGGCACTGGTGAGGCCGCAGCTGGAGTACTGTGTGCAGTTTTGGTCACCACACTTGTGGGAGGATATATTGGCCTTGGAGGGAGTGCAGAGGAGGTTCACTAGGCTGATACCGGAGATGAGGGGGTTGGACTATGAAGAGAGGCTGAATAGACTGTGTCTGTACTCGTTGGAGTTTAGAAGGATGAGGGGGATCTTATAGAGACGTATAAGATAATGAAAGGGTTGGATAGGGTAGAGGTAGAGAGATTCTTCCCGCTTAGAAAGGACAGCAGGACTAGAGGGCACAGCCTCAAGATAAGGGGGGGGGGGGCGGTTTAGAACGGAGTTGAGGAGGAACTTCTTCACTCAAAGGGTGGTGAATCTCTGGAATTCTCTGCCCGTTGAAGTGGTGGAGGCTACCTCGCTAAATATATTTAAGTCATGGGTAGATAGGTTTCTGATAGACAGGGGAATTAAGGGTTATGGGGAGAAAGCGGGAAAGTGGAACTGATCCACTTCAGATCAGCCATGATCTTATTGAATGGCGGGGCAGGCTCGAAGGGCTAGATGGCCTACTCCTGCTCCTGTTTCTTGTGTTCTTATGTTCTTATCTTGTAGACTTCTATTACGTCATCCCTCAACCTCTGCCTTTCCAGTGAGAACAGACAAGGTTTTTCCAACCTCTGCTCATGGCTAATGTCCTCCATACCAGACAACACCCTGGTAAATCTTTTCTGTATCCTCTCCAAAGCCTCCACATCCTTCTGGTAGTATGGTGACCAGAATCGAACACTATATTCCAAGCATAGCCTAACTAAGGTTCTGTAAAGCTGCAACATGACTTGCCAATTCTTAAACTCAATGCCCAGCCGATGAAGGCAAGCATGCCTGCATATGGCATGCTTCTCCAACTGCGTTGCCACTTTCAGTGACCTGTGTACCTGTATACCCAGATCCCTTTGCCCATCAATACTCTTAAGGGTTCTGTCATTTATTGTATATTTCCTATCTGTATTAGACCTGACAAAATGCATTACCTCACATTTGTCCAAATTAAACTCCATTTACCGTCTCTCTGCCCAAGTCTCCAACTGATCTATATCCTGCTGTATCCTCTGATGGTCCTCATCGCTATCTGCAAATCCACCAACCTTTGTGTCGTCTGCGATCTTACTAATCAAACCAGTTACATTTTCCTCCAAATCATTTATATACATTACAAACAGCAAAGGTGCCAGGACTGATCCCTGAGAAACGCCACTTGTCAAAGCCCCCTGTTCAGAAACGCCTCCTTCCACTGCAACCCTTTGTCTTCTATGACCGAGCCAGTTCTGTATCTGCCTTGCCAGCTCACCTCTGACATATGAAGAGAGAGTGAGTCGATTAGGATTGTATTCACTGGAGTTCAGAAGAACGAGGATCTCACAGAAACCTAGAAAACTCTAACAGGACAGGATAAGGTCAATACAAGAAGGATGTACTTGATGGTGGGGGTGTCCAGAACTAGGGGTCCCAGTCTGAGGGTACAGGGTAGGCCATTTAGGACAGAGATGAGGAAACATTTCTTCACCCAGAGAGTGATAAGGCTGTGTCGCTACCACAGAAGTAGTTGAGGCTGAAACGTTGAATGTTTTCAAAAAGCAGTTAGATATAGCACTTGGGGGCGAAGGGGATCAAAGGATTTGGGGGGGCGAGAGGCAGGATCAGGCTATTGAGTTGGATGATCAGCCATGATGATAGTGAATGGTGGACCAGGCTCGAAGGGCTGAATGGCCTCCTGTCCTTCCTATATTCTAGTCCTCAGGGCTCTAATCAATAAGGAGGTAGGGAGTTGTCCTGGGTGCATTCAGACACAGGAAACAGATTGAAGAGTCATGCATCTCATGCAATGGTTTGTGGGCTGCACTCAAGTTGCCTGCCACTCATCGACGCGCAGGAGTGGTTGCTCTGGAAACAGCATTTACTGGTGGTGCAGTGTTCGTGATGCGCTGGCGACTCGATCAAATCCGACACATAATGCATCTTCTTTATCGGAATGATGCAAATACGTTTGGCCTGCTGCACAAAACATGACAAAATAGAAACCCGCAACTGAGTTGGGTTGGCTGCGTTTTCACAGCAGATAGCCAACCAAGATGAGTTGACTTTTGAATAGAGAGGTGAAGGGGTGACTGAGTTTATTTAGTTCTGCATCTTGTTTGCAATGAAAATCAGTTACCAACAGCACAAGACATTCATCTGTTCAAATTTGAATGTGTTACCTTCCTGTCTGCGATGTTAAAATTACACTGAGTGGCGAGAGATCATATCCACTGATCAACATGGACTTGTATTTAGATAACACCTTTCACAGCCACCACTCTCAAAGTCCTTTGCAACCTATGGACTACTTTTAAACTGTAGATGCTGAGAGGTTCCCCCTTGTGGGAGAGTCGAATAATCTCAGAGTAAGGGGTCGCCCATTTAAAATCCCTTCACTGCAGAAAGAGATCATTTGTCCCATTGAGTCTGCACAGACTCTCAGACAGATCTTAATCAGACCCCACCCGCTGACCTATCCCCGTAACCCCATGCATTTACCCCACTAATCTCCCTAACCTACACATCTTGGGACTTCAGGAGAACATGCCCCTGTCTACATCAATGGGGATGAAGTAGAAAGGGTCGAGAGCTTTAAGTTTTTATGTGTCCAGATCACCGACAACCTGTCCTGGTCCCTCCATGCTGACACTATAGTTAAGAAAGCCCACCAAAAGACTAAGAAAATTTGGCATGTCAGCTATGACTCTCACCAACTTTTACAGATGCCCCATAGAAAGCATTTTTCTGGTTGCTCTGGCCAAGGCTGCAAGGAACTACAAAAGGTCCTGAATGTAGCCCAAGCCATCATGCAAACCAGCCTTTCATCCATTGAATCTGTCTACACTTCCTGCAGCCTCAGAAAAGCTACCAGCATAATTAAGGACATTCTTTCTTCCACGTTCTTCCTTTGGGAAAATGATACAAAAATCTGAAATCATGTACCAACTGACTCAAGGACAGTTTCTTCCCTGCTGCCATCAGACTTTTGAATGGACTTACCTTGCACTAAGTTGATCTTTCTCTACACCCTAGCTATGACTGTAACACTACACTCTGCACTCTCTCCTTTCCTTCTCTATGAACAGTATGTTTTGTCTGTATAGTGCGCAAGAAACAATACTTTTCACTGTATCCCAATACATGTGACAATAATAAATCAAATCAAAACTAAGGGGCAATTTGCATGGCCAATAAACCTAACCCATATATCTTTGAACTTGGAAGGAAACCGGATCACCCAGAAAAACCCAGGCAGACATGGGGAGAACGTGCAAACTCCACACAGACAGTAATCCAAGGCTGGAATCCAACCCTTGTCCCTGGCACTATGAGGCAGCAGCACTAACCACTGTGCCACTATGACACACATTTAACACAGAGATAAGGAGGAATGTTTTCTCTCAGAGGGTAGTGAGACCGTGGATTTCTTTACCGCAGAGGGCTGTAGAGGCTGGGTCATTAAGACCATAAGACCTTGAGACATTGGAGCAGATTTAGGCCATTCAGCCCATCAAGTCTGCTCTGTTATTCAAAAATGGCTGATATTTTCCTTCATCCCCTTCTCCTGCCTTTTCCCCATAACCCCTGATCCCTTTATTAATCAAGAATCTGTCTATCTCTGTCTTAAAGACACACAACGACCTGGCCTCCGCAGCCTACCACGGCAAAGAGTCCCACAGATTCACCACTCTCTGGCTGAAGAAATTCCTCCTCATCTCTGTTTTAAAGGATCGTCTCTTTAATCTGAGGCTGTGCCCTCTGGTTCTAGTTTCTCCTACTAGTGGAAACGTCCTCTCCACGTCCACTCTATCCAGGCCTCGCAGTATCCTGAAAGTTTCAATAAGGTCCCCCCTCATCCTTCTAAACTCCAACAAATACAGATCCAGAGTCCTCAACCATTCCTCATACGACAAGCATGTTAAGGATGTTCAAAGCTGAGATAGACAGATTTTTAATTAGTAAAGGAGTCAAAGGCTATGGGGATAAGGTGGGAAAGTGATTGAAGATTATCACAGCAGATTAGTCATGATCTCATTGAATGGTGGAGTGGACTGGATGGGCCAAGGGATCTACATTTGCTCCCACTGCTTTATGGTCTTGTGTAGTTGCTGTTGACATGTAGGAAACCTGGCTGCCAATTTGTGCTCAAGCAAACTCCTGTATATGGTGGCAAAGTGGTTAGACTGCTGCCTCACAGCGCCAGGGGCCTGGGTTGGATTCTTGGGTTGGGTCACTCACTGTGCGGAGTTTGCACATTCTCCCTCCGTCGCTGTGTGTTTCTTTCGGGTGCTCCGGCTTCCTCCCACAGTCCAAAGATGTGCAGGTTAGGCGGATTGGCTCTCAGTGTCAGAGGGACTAGCTAGGGTAAATTGCATGATGTTATAGGGCCTGGGTGGGATTGTGGTCAGCACCGTCTCGACGGGCTGAATGGCCTCCTTCTGTACTGTAGGGGTTCCATGATTCATACACAGCGATCTGGTAATGTTTTTGGGTTGTAGGTCGGGAGAGGGCCAGGACACTGGGATACTTTCCTTCCAGCTCTTTGTGCCACTGGAATCTTTTGCTCTCACCTCAGTTTAACAAACAAGACACAATGGAAATGTGCAGCACTGAGGTGTCAGCCTTGGTTCCTCTGCTCAGTTGCTGGAGTGGGACTTGAAGCCAGAACCTGGTGACTCAGAGACCAGGGAGCTGCTACTGAGACACACCAACCATCAGCAGGCTGCATTGAAATTAAATATTACAAGTAAATGGACACGGTTGACATCAATTTCAAGATTACATTAATTAACACAGCAACAGAAAAACTTACTCATTATAGAGTAAGCTTACAGAGCGTGAATAATGTGGTTTCACCAGATGAAACCACAAACGTTTGGCGTATCGTTACAAGGAGAGTACTGAGACCTGACATACCGGCAATGTCTGCATCAGGGCAGTGAAAGCTTGAAAGATTTGTCGAAGTTTTAAAAAAGTATATTAAGAACTTTAGCGGGTGAAATAGGAATGGATTTGATTGTCAGGGTGAGGTCAACTTCAATTTGTCACGAGGGCATTTGTCGACTACAGTGGCACAGTGGTTAGCACGGCTGCTTCACAGCACCAGGGACCCGGGTTCGATTCTTGGTTTGGGTCACGTCTGCGTGGAGTCTGCATGTTCTCCCTGTATCTGCATGGGTTTCCTCTGTGTCGCCAGTTTCCTCCCACGGTCCAAAGATGTGCAGGTTAGGTGGATTGCCCATGCTGAGTGTGTGGAATTATGGGGATAAGATAGTGAGTCAGTGCAGACTCAATAGGCTGAATGGCCTTATTAGGGCATCATGATTGACATGGGCTTGGAGGGCTGAAGGGGCTGTTCCAATCCTATACTTTTCTTTGTTCCTTGAAATTGAAGGGAGGAGCTTGGTTAATTATTTTACCACATAGAATTCATTGTCGCAGTGTGTGCTGAGGGCAGAATCCAATCCAATTTTGAAGGGAAAAGAAAATAAATATTTGAAGCTGTGAATCTGGGAGCATGGAGACTGAGAGAAAGAGAGAGAGGTGGGGCTAGGAGTGGCATGATGGCACAGTGGTTAGCACTGCTGCCTCACAATGCCAGGGACCTGGGTTCGACACTATGAGGCAGCAGTGCTAACCATTGTGGCACCATGCCATCTTATAGACAGGGCAGGGATGGGGGGTCAGACCTGTATGTAGAGGAAAAGTGTATTTTAAGTACTTCCATATCCTAGTGGAAGGTGGAAAATTAATCTGAGTTAATAATTGTGTCTACAGCACCTTCCATTGTCCCTGCGCAAGGATGATTGGCAGTATATTATGGGCAAAATTTCCTTGGGACTTGATATCCACAGTTATTATGTATGCCCCTACTGACTAAGGATGCATAAAGAATTATGAGGTAGGCTTTATAACTTAAACACTAGGAGCTATTTATTGGAGGTGTGCACTCATTTACAGTCAGGTCAAAGACTGTGCAACAGAGTCCCACACTGCTCAGAGCTAATTGCCCAGTTGTCATCCGACCCACACTCTTAAAGGGAAGTCCACACCTCAAATCCCAACATACAATATATATACACATTCATCACAACAGTGAGGCCTTGTATGTAGGCTGGCATTCTCCAGCCGTTTGCACCCAGCTGCCATTGCCAGTGAGGACGGAGAATTTGGAACTCAGCCGAGTTCCATACCGGAGAATCCCAGCGGCGGGCGATGTCGGAGAATCCGGCCCTTAGTTCCAGAAACTGACCAGTCAGTGATGGAAGGTCCAGGAAGACACATCTGTAGGCAAGTGTAACAGGAGGTGCTTCTCCTGCGTGGATTTTCACCCTCCCACCCTCCATAATTGTGGTTTAATTAATTGATTTGTTTCCTAAGTTTGTTATTGACTGAGAACGTAGCAGCTCACTGTTAATATGAGGAAATCTGTGGGCTAGGATCCTGCCGTTCCAATAGTGGTGGATGCTGAGGTGGAAACTGCAATTGAGGGTGTAAAGGCACCTCAGATCCCAGGAAGATGACTCACACTCAAATCGAGAAGTTCCAGTATTTCAAAATGCGCTCTGGATGAGCTCATGCTGATAGTCAAGAGCATAGGCCTACATGGTAACAGTACCAAGCATTGTCTTTTTATTCTTTTATAGGATGTATACATTGTTGGCATTATTTTGCCCATCCCTAATTATACATCTGGTTCATTTCAGTTTCTGTTCAATGGTAGCCCCAAGACTAGCGATAGCTTTATTTGTTAATAGATTCCAACAGTGCAGAAGGAGATCATTTGGCCCATTGGGTCTTTGTCGACCACAATCCCACCCAGACCCTATCCCTATAATCCCATGCATTTATCCTGCTCATTCCCCTGATACTAAGGGGCAATTTAGCATGGCTGATGCACCTAATCCGCACGCCTTTGGAGTGTGAGAGGAAACAGGAGCACCTAGAGGAAACCTACGCAGACATGGGGAGAACATGCAAACTCCATACAGACAGTGATCCAAGCCAGGAATCGAACCTGGGTCCCTGGTGCTGTGAGGTAGCAGTGCTAACCATTGTGTCACCATACTAACCAACTAACTAATGACAGGAAATTGAGTTCTTGCTGAAATACACATTTTGGGAGTCAATTTTTAACTTTCTCCTCCGGCAACCCTGGCATCTCCATCACTCCTAGCACTGGATATCATTGCATGACAGAAAACAGACAGTGAGCCACCTGGAAAGTCAAATGCCAACTGACACTAGTTTACACTGGTTTTGGCTATGTATACATACACACATAAATGGCTACAAGGGGTATCAATATACTCTTACGTGGATTCTAGCTTAAATCCCATCCCCATTCAGCAACCGTAGCACCATACCAAGCACCCCCACTAAACCCTCCCGCCCCCTAGTCACCCTTTGCTCCTCATCTCTCAGTCTCATCAATGTCCGAGAAGAACCTGGGAATGTTGGGGATGGTGGTGGAGCCAGAGAGATCAGAGGGAAATGGGGGAGTGGAACCAGGAGTGCTGCCAATGAGGGAGTTCCCATACGCAGAGGTGCCAATGGGTGGTGGTGCTGAGGGGTGGGGTGCAAAGGGTGAGAGAGCTCGGGAAGTTTGGGAGTGCTGGTTGGCCGCTGCATTTCGAAGTAGCTGAAAGGAAAAACTCACAATCATTGCAAAGACTTCCTGTTCCTGAACTGGAGGTAGACCTTAAGGAGCATGTCTGCAACTCATGATACCAGAGTTAGAATTATAGAATCACAGAATCTTACAGTGCAGAAGGAGTCCATTCGGCCCATTGAGTCTGCACTGACCACAATCCCACCCAGGCCCTATCCCTGTAACCACACATATTTATCCTTGTTTCCTCTGGGTGCTCCGGTTTCCTCCCACAATCCAGAAGTTTGGGTTAGTTGGATTGGCCATGTTAAATTGCCCCTTAGCGTCAGGGGGATTAGCAGGGTAAATGTGAGGGGTGATGGGAATGGAGTCTGGGCGGGATTGTGGTTGGTATACACCCCATGGGCCGAATGGCCTCCTTCTGTACTGTTCTATGAAAATCCCCCTGACACGAAGGGGCAGTTTAGCATGGCCAATCCAACCAACCTGCACATCTTTGGAGTTATGCCTTGCCACTGGGCCTCAATCCCTACTCACCAGTGGATGGACTCAGGCTCCAGCTGGGACAGCAGCTTCCCACTGCAGCCAGTGAAGAAGGTCGGTGTGTAGTTTTTCTCAGAGTCAGCAGCGTTCCCCTCCATTTCATTGCTGACTGTAGGATCCGCCCCTTCATAAGCTCAGAAAAAGCTCTATCTCCTCTCATGCTAATATGGGTTGAGTGCACCAAGCGTCCATGTGTAATGTTCATTACTCCTTCCGCCTGCGCACCATTCCATTCACTGAGCTGTAGTCTCAGGCTCTCGTACTTACTCAGGGATGAGAGGGTGGGGGAAGTGGTAGGGGGAGGGTGATTGTGGGAAGGGTTTTCAGATGGGAAATTTGGGAGTGCCGTTTTCGTGGATGCCCTGCAGAAAATAAGTGCAGATGCCTCCCAAATCCTTTCAATGGATTTCCACTCACCAGCCAGTTAGTAGGGGAAAGAGACATCTCTTGGTTAGGTGGTAGGGGAGGGTGACCAATCCAATGCAAGTTGGTTTATTGGGCCGAGAGTTTCTGTTGCTGCTTCTGGCCTACAAGCAGTGCAATAAAAGGCCTCATAGGCCTGATCCTTCTCATGGTACAGTGACACAATGACTAGCATTGCTGTCTCACAGCACCAGGGTTCGATTCTTAGCTTGGGTCACTGCCTTTGTGGAGTCTGCATATTCTCCCCGTGTCTGCGTGAGTTTCCTCCGGGTGCTCCGGTTTCCTCCCACAGGGTGAACGATGTGCTGGTTAGGTGCATTGGCCGTGCTAAATTCTCCCTCAGTGCACCCGAACAGGCGCCGGAGTGCGGCGACTCGGGGATTTCCACAATAACTTCACTGCAGTGTTAATGTAAGCCCACTTGTGACAGTAATAAACAAATTTACAGCTGCTGCAATTTCTAAATCCCAAGACGCCTGACCCCCATGGATTTGAAGTTAAGAATCCTGTTAAAATGGTGACACACAGGGCGGAATTTTACTGGCAGATCCGCCCGAGGTTCGCTCTCCGAGCCTCGCCTTGCCCCGATTCAATTCCGGCCACGTGCCCCAAAACCGGAAAGTTTCATCCGAGGTCAACGGATATTTGCATGGTCTGTGTCCCACCCGCTACGATTCCCATGGCAGGCGGGGTGGGAAAATTCCGCACATAGACTCCTTAACAGAGTTCCGTGGTCAACGTCCTTTTTCAGAGCAGACTGTCTGCCTGCTCTCCCCAGCTGCTTCTGCCCACACTGAAAGAAAGCCCTCGGTGATCGGCTTTGGGGTGTATTTAGTTATCTTCCCATTCTTCCACGGAGGGTTAGAATCGGCCTGTAAATGTCTGATCCCCAAAGGCCATCAGGGGTGACTTTAACCCAGCCCACCCTGCAGAAAGAGCTCAGTTAGCAGCTGATTCCGCTCCTGTCGGGTTTCGATATTGTAAACAAGGGCTAAATTTTAATCTGTTTCATGCATTAAAGAAAATGTTTGCAAAGATGGTTTAAAATCAGACAGCCTCGATTTGCGATGGCTGCTTCCCTGCATGCTCGAGAATCAAAACCAGAATTGGCACAAATGAAACGAGAAATCAGCAATAACGACAGAAAATGCCAGATAAGCTCATCAGGACCGGCAGCGCCTGTACAGAGAGAAGCAGAGTTAATGGGTGGGATTTTACAGCCTCGCTCGTCATGAAACCGTAAAATCCCGCCCAAGGTCAACAAATGTTTCCGTTCTCCGCCCCTCGCCCGCTCCGATTCTGTGACAGGTGGTGAATTCCCGTGAATGTTTCGGATCTCAGTGACGGAAATGTTTGTTGACCTTGGGCGGGATTTTACGGTTTCATGACGAGCGAGGCTGTAAAATCCCACCCATTAACTCTGCTTCTCTCTGTACAGGTGCTGCCAGTCCTGATCAGCTTATCTGCACTTTCTGTCTTTATCGCTGATTTCTTGTTTAATTTGTGCCAACGCTGGTTTTGAGTCTTGAGCATGCTGGGGAGCAGCCATCGCAAATCGAGGCTGTCTTGACTTTAAACCATCTTTGCAAATGTTTTCTTTAAAGCATGAAACAGATTAAAATTTAGCCCTTGTTTACAATATAGAAACCCTACAGTGCATAAGGAGGCCACTCAGCCCATTGAGTCTGCACCGACAATAATCCCATCTTGGCTCTATCCCTGTAACCCCACATGCTTACCCCACTAATCCATGCATCCTGGGACACTTAGGCCAATCAGCCTAACCCACACATGTGTGGGAGGAAAGTAGAGCACCCAGAGGAAACCCACACAGACACAGGGAGGATGTGCAAATTTCACACAGATAGTGACCCAAGCCAGGAATTGAACCCAGGTCTCTAGCACTGTGAAGCAGCAGTGTTAACCACTGTGCCACCCACAATGTGATCTGTTTTCCAAATTTATTTTAAATCCTTTTCGCACAAGACGCTTTAAATCAGGCCTTTTATGTTTCATAGACAATAAGTGAACGTTAAATTCAAATTTATACAGACACTTCTCAAAGTTGTGGAAATGGAGCCTGGAAAGTAAGGCTACTTGTTCTGTATATTATCCATATGACATTGGGCCTAAACTGTAATTGTAGCTCCATCCTGGTGGGGAGCTTGGTGGTGGCAGCCATCCTGCTTTCTTGCCAGATAAGGATAGTGAGAAGAGGCTCTGGATCCAGAAGTGCCCCTCTGAAGTTGACTGATTTTGCTTTCGCTGTGTGGCCAAGCGACTAAAGAGCGCTCCTTGGCATCATGTTAACCTCTAGCCCTGACTCCCATTGCAACATTTTTACCAGAACCTCTTCCACTTGACAGAGCTTTTTGCTGGCAAGCTTTCCTTCGATGCGATCTCCCGCTGCCTGACTGTTTATCTCACTCTCTGACCCGCTACCCACTGCCAGCATTCTGGGTGGCCGGCAGTTAAGATGCTGGAGTTAAAATCGGCCGAGCTTGTTGCATGTCCTCTCCCACCCTAACCTGCCCGCCCAAATCCCAGCCTAGGTTAAAATCCCTTTGTGCAAGCGTTTGCTCTTTGGTTCCATGTTTAATGACATTGTTTGTGAGCTGTTTGTGAAATTGTGCAATTGTGGTTCATTGGCCATGTTGATAAGTTGCAGTTCCTAACGTTTACCATAAGATGGCCCTAGAGATGCAGAATTAAATATCAGGCTTTGTTTGACATTTCACCCCCTCCGCTCACTCACACAAATACGTCATTGAGATTTATTAGAAATTATTTCCTCTCATTCCCAATCAGCTCCTTTTACACATCGGCAGCCATTGGTAGTGAAGTCTAAAATCTGTTACATCTATTCCGGCTTCTTCCCTGTTGCTGTCGGTCTTTTGAATGGACCTACCTTAACATAGAACATAGAACATAGAACATTACAGCGCAGAACAGGCCCTTCGGCCCACGATGTTGCGTCGACCAGTTAAAAAACAATGACCCACTAACCTAAACCAATCCCTTTTCGTCCATAAACCTATCCACGGATCTCTTAAACGCCCCCAAACTAGGCGCATTTACAACCTCAGCAGGCAGGGCATTCCAATCCCTCACCACCCGCTGGGTAAAGAACCTACCCCTGACATCAGTCCTATAACTACCCCCCCTTAATTTAAAGCCATGTCCCCTCGTGCTAGCTTTCTCCATCCGAGGAAAAAGGCTATCACTGTCCACCCTATCTAAACCTCTAATCATCTTATATGTTTCAATAAGATCCCCTCTTAGCCGCCTTCTTTCCAGCGAAAACAACCCCAAATCCCTCAGTCTCTCCTCATAGGACCTCCCCTCCATACCAGGCAACATCCTGGTAAACCTCCTCTGCACCCTCTCCAACGCCTCCACATCCTTCCTGTAATGTGGGGACCAGAACTGCACACAGTACTCCAAGTGCGGCCGCACCAGAGTTGTGTACAGTTGCAACATGACGCTGCGACTCCTAAATTCAATCCCCCTACCAACTTAATACCTTGTATTAAGTTGATCTTTCTCTACACCCTAGCTTTGACTATAACACTACATTCTGCGCACTCTCCTCTCCTTTCACTCTATGAATGATATGTTTTATCTGTGTGCAAAGAACAATACTTTTCACTGCACTGGCGAGAGTGCAGAAGAGATTTACAAGGATGTTGCCAGAACTAAAAGGATTGACGTATAGGGAGAGAATTGACAGGCCAGGATGTTTTTATTTGGAGTGTAGGAGACTGAGGTGTGATCTTACAGAGGTGTATAAGATCATGAGAGGCCTGGATAGGGTGAATGCACTCAGTCTTTTTCCCAGGATTGGAGAATCGAGAACTAAGAGCAGCACAGTGTTGCAGTGGTTAGCACTGCTGCCTCACAGCGCCAGGGACCCGGGTTAAAATTCCTGGCTTGGGTCACTGTCTGTTTCAAGTTTGCATAATCTCCCTATGTCTGCGTGGGTTTCCTCCGGGTGCTCCAGTTTCCTCCTATAGTCTGAAAGACGTGTTGGTTAGGTACATTGACCTGAACAGGTGCTGGAGTGTGGTGACTAGAGGAATTTCACAGTAACTTCATTGCAGTGTTAATGTAAGCCTTACTTGTGACTAATAAAAAAATATTTAGGTTCCCGAGCTGGGAAGTGAACCCAGGTCCCTGGTGCTGTGAGGCATCAGCGCTAATCACTGTGCCATGCTTAGTTCTCAATTAGTTATACATCCTGCCCAATGGGTTCCATTGGTGGCACTTCTGCATCTGAGTCATAGCCAGACCTTGAGCACCACAATCACCGTTGGCACTCCAATAGAGAACTGAGGGAGTGCTACAGTGTCAGAGGTGCTACCTTTCGGATTAGATGTTAAACCAATGTTAATCTGTCTCTTTGGGTGGATTTTCGGATGGCAGAATCTTGAAGGAGAGCAGGGGAGTTATCCCCGACACCCTGACTAATATTTATTATGATGTGGAGATGCTGGCGTTGGACTGGGATGGGCGCAGTAATAAGTCTCACAGCACCAGGTTAAAGTCCAACAGGTTTATTTGGTAGCACAAGCTTTTGAAGTATCGCTCCTTCTTTAACACCTCTTTAATCTGTACTTAACCCTCTCTCCACTCACATTGTAAGTTTGCTGATGACACCAAAGTCGGAGGTGTGGTAGATTGTGAGGAAGGGTGTCATAGTTTGCAGGGTGACTTAGAAAGGTTGCAGAGCTGGGCCGCGAGGTGGCGGATGGAGTTTAATGTGGAGAAGTGTGAGGTAATTCATTTCGGTAGGAATAACAGATGTGTTGAGTATAGGGCTAACGGGAGGACTTTGAATAGTGTGGAGGAGCAGAGGGATCTAGGTGTATGTGTACATAGATCCCTGAAAGTTGGGAATCAAGTAGATAAGGTTGTTAAGAAGGCATACGGTGTCTTGGCGTTTATTGGTAGGGGGATTGAATTTAGGAGTCGCAGCGTCATGATGCAACTGTACACAACTCTGGTGCGGCCGCACTTGGAGTATTGTGTGCAGTTCTGGTCCCCACATTACAGGAAGGATGTAGAGGCTTTGGAGAGGGTACAGAGGAGGTTTACCAGGATGTTGCCTGGTATGGAGGGGAGATCCTATGAGGAGAGACTGAGAGATTTGGGGTTGTTTTCGCTGGAAAGAAGGCAGCTAAGAGGGGACCTTATTGAAACATATAAGATGATTAGAGGTTTAGACAGGGTGGATAGTGATAGCCTTTTTCCTCGGATGGAGAAAGCTAGCACGAGGGGGCATGGCTTTAAATTAAGGGGGGGTAGTTATAGGACTGATGTCAGGGGTAGGTTCTTTACCCAGAGGGTGGTGAGGGACTGGAATGCCCTGCCAGCTGCAGTTGTAAATGCGCCTAGTTTGGGGGCGTTTAAGAGATCTGTGGATAGGTTTATGGACGAAATGGGATTGGTTTAGATTAGTGGGTTAGTGTTTTTTTTTAAAAAGCTGGTTGGCGCAACATCGTGGGCCGAAGGGCCTGTTCTGCGCTGTAATGTTCTATGTTCTATGTTCTATTGTCTGTACCTTTAAAACTTGATTACATGTAAAGTCTCGCATTCCAAGCATTATTTTGTAAATTGAGTTTGTGTCTGTATATGCCCTGTTTGTGAACAGAACTCCTCACTCACCTGAAGAAGGAGCGACACTCTGAAAGCTAGTGTCATCAAATAAACCTGTTGGACTTTAACCTGGTGTTGTGAGATTTCTTACGAATATATATTCCTCAAGCAAGATCAGTAAAACTGAATATCTTTCAACTTAAACAGCTTAGCGCTTTCACCAACACAAGGCAATTTTAAACCCTTCGAACCAGCTCACTTCAGATCCACAGAAAAACCCACTTCTTTCTCATTTCTTACTTTTTTGATATCACCAACAAGTTTTCTACATTAACCTGAAGCTCTGTTTCTTTCTGTCTCCATAGCTTCTATCTGAGTGTTTCCAGCATTTTTCTGTTCCTCATTTTTAATCGTTCCTGCTGAAATGAAGCTGACAATCGGATTGCCAGTTAGAACATAGAACATAGAAAAACTACAGCACAAATAGGCCCTTTGGCCCACAAGTTGTGCCGATCATATCTCTACCTACTACCTTAATCCTTACCTATAACCCTCAATCCTATTAAGTCCCATGTACTCATCCAGAAGTCTCTTAAAGACCCTATCAAATTTGCCTCCACCACCACTGCCGGCAGCTGATTCCACTCACCCACCACCCTCTGAGTGAAAAGCCTACCAGTGACATCTCCTCTGCACCTACTCCCTATCACCTTAAACCTGTGTCCTCTTGTGGCAGCCATTTCAGCCCTGGGAAAAAGCCTCTGAGAATCCACCCGATCAATACCTCTTAACATCTTATACACCTCTATCAGGTAACCTCTCATCCTTTGTCTCTCTAAGGAGAAAAGACTGAGCTCTCTCAACCTATCCTCATAAGACATGCCACCAATCCAGGTAACATCCTTGTAAATCTCCTTTGCACCCTTTCAATAGCTTCCACATCCTTTGTGTAATGAGGCGACCAGAACTGCGCACAGTACTCCAAGTGAGGCCTGACCAGGGTCTTATAAAGTTGCAGCATTATCTCCCGACTCCAAAACTCAATCCCTCAATTGGTGAAGGCCAGTACACCATACGCCTTCTTGACCACATCCTCTACCTGCGAGGCTGATTTGAGAGTCCTATGGACCCGGACCCCAAGATCCTTCTGATCCTCTACACTGCCAAGAGTCTTATACTTAATATTATATTCCTTCATCCCATTTGACCTATCAAATTCATCTGGGTTGAAGTCCATCTGCCGAGAATATGCTCTAAATAGTCTGTATTCAAAATTTTATTTTAAGCTCATAGATTTAGTCATGTTCATTAAAGAGTTCAGTAATGTCACAGAACACTGATATAATGAGGCATATCACTCAGAACACTGATACAATGAGACGTATCGCTAAGAACACTGATATAATGAGGCATTGCTCAGAACACTGATATAATGAGGCATTGCTCAGAACACTGATATAATGAGGCATCGCATTATATCAGTGTTCTGAGCAATGCGCTGCATTATAACAGTGTTCTAAGTGATATGCCTCATTATATCAGCATATCGCTCAGAACACTGATATAATGAGGCATATCACTCAGAACACTGATATAATGAGGCATTTCACTCAGAACACTGATATAATGAGGCATATCGCTCAGAACACTGATATAATGAGGGATATCGCTCAGAACACTGATATAATGAGGCATATCCCGCAGAACACTGATATAATGAGGGATATCGCTCAGAACACTGATATGATGAGGCATATCGCTCAGAACACTGATATAATGAGGGATATCACTCAGAACACTGATATAATGAGGCATATCACAGAACCCTGATATAATGAGGGATATCGCTCAGAACACTGACATAATGAGGGATATCACTCAGAACACTGATATAATGAGGCGCTCAGAACACTGATATAATGAGGGATATCACTCAGAACACTGATATAATGAGGGATATCGCTCAGAACACTGATATAATGAGGCATATCGCTCAGAACACTGATATAATGAGGCATATCACTCAGAACACTGATATAATGAGGCATATCGTTCAGAACACTGATATAATGAGGCATATCACTCAGAACACTGATATAATGAGGCATATCGTTCAGAACACTGATATAATGAGGGATATCGCTCAGAACACTGATATAATGAGGCATTTCACTCAGAACACTGATATAATGAGGCATATCACTCAGAACACTGATATAATGAGGCATATCACTCAGAACACTGATATAATGAGGCATATCGTTCAGAACACTGATATAATGAGGGATATCGCTCAGAACACTGATATAATGAGGCATATCGCTCAGAACACTGATATAATGAGGCATATCGCTCAGAACACTGATATAATGAGGCATATCGCTCAGAACACTGATATAATGAGGCATATCGCTCAGAACACTGATATAATGAGGGATATCGCTCAGAACACTGATATAATGAGGCATATCGCTCAGAACACTGATATAATGAGGCATATCGCTCAGAACACTGATATAATGAGGCATATCGCTCAGAACACTGATATAATGAGGCATATCGCTCAGAACACTGATATAATGAGGGATATCGCTCAGAACACTGATATAATGAGGCATATCACAGAACACTGATATAATGAGGGATATCGCTCAGAACACTGACATAATGAGGGATATCACTCAGAACACTGATATAATGAGGGATATCGCTCAGAACACTGATATAATGAGGGATATCACTCAGAACACTGATATAATGAGGGATATCGCTCAGAACACTGATATAATGAGGCATATCGCTCAGAACACTGATATAATGAGGCATATCACTCAGAACACTGATATAATGAGGCATATCACTCAGAACACTGATATAATGAGGCATATCGTTCAGAACACTGATATAATGAGGGATATCGCTCAGAACACTGATATAATGAGGCATTTCACTCAGAACACTGATATAATGAGGCATATCACTCAGAACACTGATATAATGAGGCATATCACTCAGAACACTGATATAATGAGGGATATCGCTCAGAACACTGATATAATGAGGCATTTCAATCAGAACACTGATATAATGAGGCATATCACTCAGAACACTGATATAATGAGGCATATCACTCAGAACACTGATATAATGAGGCATTTCACTCAGAACACTGATATAATGAGGCATTTCACTCAGAACACTGATATAATGAGGCATATCACTCAGAACACTGATATAATGAGGGATATCACTCAGAACACTGATATAATGAGGCATATCACTCAGAACACTGATATAATGAGGCATATCACTCAGAACACTGATATAATGAGGCATTTCACTCAGAACACTGATATAATGAGGCATATCACAGAACACTGATATAATGAGGCATATCACTCAGAACACTGATATAATGAGGGATATCGCTCAGAACGCTGATATAATGAGGCATTTCACTCAGAACACTGATATAATGAGGCATATCGCTCAGAACACTGATATAATGAGGCATATCACTCAGAACACTGATATAATGAGGCATATCACTCAGAACACTGATATAATGAGGCATTTCACTCAGAACACTGATATAATGAGGCATTTCACTCAGAACACTGATATAATGAGGCATATCACTCAGAACACTGATATAATGAGGGATATCACTCAGAACACTGATATAATGAGGCATATCGTTCAGAACACTGATATAATGAGGCATATCACTCAGAACACTGATATAATGAGGCATATCGTTCAGAACACTGATATAATGAGGCATATCACTCAGAACACTGATATAATGAGGCATATCACTCAGAACACTGATATAATGAGGCATTTCACTCAGAACACTGATATAATGAGGCATTTCACTCAGAACACTGATATAATGAGGCATTTCACTCAGAACACTGATATAATGAGGCGTATCACTCAGAACACTGATATAATGAGGCATATCACTCAGAACACTGATATAATGAGGCATATCGTTCAGAACACTGATATAATGAGGGATATCACTCAGAACACTGATATAATGAGGGATATCGCTCAGAACACTGATATAATGAGGGATATCGCTCAGAACACTGATATAATGAGGCATATCACTGAGAACACTGATATAATGAGGCATATCACTCAGAACACTGATATAATGAGGCATATCGTTCAGAACACTGATATAATGAGGCATTTCACTCAGAACACTGATATAATGAGGCATATCACTCAGAACACTGATATAATGAGGCATTTCACTCAGAACACTGATAAAATGAGGCATATCACTCAGAACACTGATATAATGAGGCATTTCACTCAGAACACTGATAAAATGAGGCATATCACTCAGAACACTGATATTGTACTCGTTAGAGTTTAGAAGAATGTGGGGAGATCTCATTGAGACGTATAAGATGATGAATGGGATGGATAGGATAGAGGTGGAGAGACTCTTCCCACTCAGAAAGGATAGTAGGACTAGGGGGCACAGCCTCAAGGTAAAGGGGGGGCGGTTTAGAACGGAGTTGAGGAGGAACTTCTTCACTCAAAGGGTGGTGAATCTCAGGAATTCTCTGCCCGTTGAAGTGGTGGAGGCTGCCTCGCTAAATATTTTTAAGACGCGGGTTGATGGGTTTTTGATAAGAGAGGGGATTAAGGGTTATGGGGAGAGGGCGGGAAAGTGGAACTGAGCCACGACAGATCAGCCATGATCTTATTGAATGGCGGGGCTGGCTCAAAGGGCTAGATGGCCTACTCCTGCTCCTATTTCTTATGTTCTTATGTTCTTATAATGAGGCATATCGCTCAGAACACTGATATAATGAGGCATATCACTCAGAACACTGATATAATGAGGCATTTCACTCAGAACACTGATATAATGAGGGATATCACTCAGAACACTGATATAATGAGGCATATTGCTCAGAACACTGATATAATGAGGCATATCACTCAGAACATTGATATAATGAGGCATTTCACTCAGAACACTGATATAATGAGGCATAAGACGCGGGTTGATGGGTTTTTGATAAGAGAGGGGATTAAGGGTTATGGGGAGAGGGCGGGAATGTGGAACTGAGCCACGACAGATCAGCCATGATCTTATGGAATGGCGGGGCAGGCTCGAAGGGCTAGATGGCCTACTCCTGCTCCTATTTCTTATGTTCTTATTTCTTATGTTCTTATATCACTCAGAACACTGATATAATGAGGGATATCGCTCAGAGCACTATATTAATGTTCTGAGTGATATGTCTCATTATATCAGTGTTCTGAGTGGAATGCCTCATTATATCAGTGTTCTGAGTGATATGCCTCATTTTATCAGTGTTCTGAGTGATATGCCTCATTATATCAGTGTTCTGAGTGATACGCCTCATTATATAAGTGTTCTGAACGATATGCCTCATTATATCAGTGTTCTGAGTGAAATGCCTCATTATATCAGAGTTCTGAGTGAAATGCCTCATTATATCAGTGTTCTGAGTGATATGCCTCATTATATCAGTGTTCTGAGCGATATGCCTCATTATATCAGTGTTCTGAGTGATATCCCTCATTATATCAGTGTTCTGAGTGATACGCCTCATTATATCAGTGTTCTGAGTGAAATGCCTCATTATATCAGTGTTCTGAGTGATATGCCTCATTATATCAGTGTTCTGAGCGATATCCCTCATTATATCAGTGTTCTGAGTGATATGCCTCATTATATCAGTGTTCTGAGTGATATGCCTCATTATATCAGTGTTCTGAGTGATATCCCTCATTATATCAGTGTTCTGAGTGAAATGCCTCATTATATCAGTGTTCTGAGTGATATGCCTCATTATATCAGTGTTCTGAGTGATACGCCTCATTATATCAGTGTTCTGAGTGAAATGCCTCATTATATCAGTGTTCTGAGTGATATGCCTCATTATATCAGTGTTCTGAGTGATATCCCTCATTATATCAGTGTTCTGAGTGAAATGCCTCATTATATCAGTGTTCTGAGTGATACGCCTCATTATATCAGTGTTCTGAGCGATATGCCTCATTATATCAGTGTTCTGAGTGAAATGCCTCATTATATCAGTGTTCTGAGTGATATGCCTCATTATATCAGTGTTCTGAGTGATATGCCTCATTATATCAGTGTTCTGAGTGATATGCCTCATAGAACACTGATATAATGAGGCATATCACTCAGAACACTGATATAATGAGGCATATCACTCAGAACACTGATATAGAGTGATACGCCTCATTATATCAGTGTTCTGAGTGATATGCCTCATTATATCAGTGTTCTGAGTGAAATGCCTCATTATATCAGTGTTCTGAGTGATACGCCTCATTATATCAGTGTTCTGAGTGATATGCCTCATTATATTAGTGTTCTGAGTGAAATGCCTCATTATATCAGCGTTCTGAGTGAAATGCCTCATTATATCAGTGTTCTGAGTGATATGCCTCATTATATCAGTGTTCTGAGTGAAATGCCTCATTATATCAGTGTTCTGAGCGATATGCCTCATTATATCAGTGTTCTGAGTGAAATGCCTCATTATATCAGTGTTCTGAGTGATATGCCTCATTATATCAGTGTTCTGAGTGGTACGCCTCATTATGTCAGTGTTCTGAGCGATATCCCTCATTATATCAGTGTTCTGAGTGAAATGCCTCATTATATCAGTGTTCTGAGTGATACGCCTCATTATATCAGTGTTCTGAGTGATATCCCTCATTATATCAGTGTTCTGAGTGAAATGCCTCATTATATCAGTGTTCTGAGTGATATGCCTCATTATTTCAGTGCTCTGAGTGAAATGCCTCATTATATCAGTGTTCTGAGTGATATGCCTCATTATATCAGTGTTCTGAGTGAAATGCCTCATTATATCAGTGTTCTGAGCGAAATGCCTCATTATATCAGTGTTCTGAACGATATGCCTCATTATATCAGTGTTCTGAGTGATATGCCTCATTATATCAGTATTCTGAGCGATATCCCTCATTATATCAGTGTTCTGAACGATATGCCTCATTATATCAGTGTTCTGAACGATATGCCTCATTATATCAGTGTTCTGAGTGATATGCCTCATTATATCAGTGTTCTGAGCGAAATGCCTCATTATATCAGTGTTCTGAACGATATGCCTCATTATATCAGTGTTCTGAGCGATATCCCTCATTATATCAGTGTTCTGAGTGATACGCCTCATTATATCAGTGTTCTGAGTGAAATGCCTCATTATATCAGTGTTCTGAGTGAAATGCCTCATTATATCAGAGTTCTGAGTGATATGCCTCATTATATCAGTGTTCTGAGCGATATGCCTCATTATATCAGTGTTCTGAGTGAAATGCCTCATTATATCAGAGTTCTGAGTGAATTGCCTCATTATATCAGTGTTCTGAACGATATGCCTCATTATATCAGTGTTCTGAGTGAAATGCCTCATTATATCAGAGTTCTGAGTGAATTGCCTCATTATATCAGTGTTCTGAACGATATGCCTCATTATATCAGTGTTCTGAGTGAAATGCCTCATTATATCAGTGTTCTGAGTGAAATGCCTCATTGTATCAGTGTTCTGAGCGATATGCCTCATTATATCAGTGTTCTGAGTGAAATGCCTCATTATATCAGTGTTCTGAGTGAAATGCCTCATTATATCAGTGTTCTGAGTGATACGCCTCATTATATCAGTGTTCTGAGTGAAATGCCTCATTATATCAGTGTTCTGAGTGATATGCCTCATTATATCAGTGTTCTGAGTGATATCCCTCATTATATCAGTGTTCTGAGTGAAATGCCTCATTATATCAATGTTCTGAGTGATACGCCTCATTATATCAGTGTTCTGAGCGATATGCCTCATTATATCAGTGTTCTGAGTGAAATGCCTCATTATATCAGTGTTCTGAGTGATATGCCTCATTATATCAGTGTTCTGAGTGATATGCCTCATTATATCAGTGTTCTGAGTGATATGCCTCATAGAACACTGATATAATGAGGCATATCACTCAGAACACTGATATAATGAGGCATATCACTCAGAACACTGATATAGAGTGATACGCCTCATTATAGTGTTCTGAGTGATATGCCTCATTTTATCAGTGTTCTGAGTGATATGCCTCATTATATCAGTGTTCTGAGTGATACGCCTCATTATATAAGTGTTCTGAACGATATGCCTCATTATATCAGTGTTCTGAGTGAAATGCCTCATTATATCAGAGTTCTGAGTGAAATGCCTCATTATATCAGTGTTCTGAGTGATATGCCTCATTATATCAGTGTTCTGAGCGATATGCCTCATTATATCAGTGTTCTGAGTGATATCCCTCATTATATCAGTGTTCTGAGTGATACGCCTCATTATATCAGTGTTCTGAGTGAAATGCCTCATTATATCAGTGTTCTGAGTGAAATGCCTCATTATATCAGTGTTCTGAGTGATATGCCTCATTATATCAGTGTTCTGAGCGATATCCCTCATTATATCAGTGTTCTGAGTGATATGCCTCATTATATCAGTGTTCTGAGTGATATGCCTCATTATATCAGTGTTCTGAGTGATATCCCTCATTATATCAGTGTTCTGAGTGAAATGCCTCATTATAGTGTTCTGAGTGATATGCCTCATTATATCAGTGCTCTGAGTGATACGCCTCATTATATCAGTGTTCTGAGTGAAATGCCTCATTATATCAGTGTTCTGAGTGATATGCCTCATTATATCAGTGTTCTGAGTGATATCCCTCATTATATCAGTGTTCTGAGTGAAATGCCTCATTATATCAGTGTTCTGAGTGATACGCCTCATTATATCAGGGTTCTGAGCGATATGCCTCATTATATCAGTGTTCTGAGTGAAATGCCTCATTATATCAGTGTTCTGAGTGATATGCCTCATTATATCAGTGTTCTGAGTGATATGCCTCATTATATCAGTGTTCTGAGTGATATGCCTCATAGAACACTGATATAATGAGGCATATCACTCAGAACACTGATATAATGAGGCATATCACTCAGAACACTGATATAGAGTGATACGCCTCATTATATCAGTGTTCTGAGTGATATGCCTCATTATATCAGTGTTCTGAGTGAAATGCCTCATTATATCAGTGTTCTGAGTGATACGCCTCATTATATCAGTGTTCTGAGTGATATGCCTCATTATATTAGTGTTCTGAGTGAAATGCCTCATTATATCAGCGTTCTGAGTGAAATGCCTCATTATATCAGTGTTCTGAGTGATATGCCTCATTATATCAGTGTTCTGAGTGAAATGCCTCATTATATCAGTGTTCTGAGCGATATGCCTCATTATATCAGTGTTCTGAGTGAAATGCCTCATTATATCAGTGTTCTGAGTGATATGCCTCATTATATCAGTGTTCTGAGTGGTACGCCTCATTATATCAGTGTTCTGAGCGATATCCCTCATTATATCAGTGTTCTGAGTGAAATGCCTCATTATATCAGTGTTCTGAGTGATACGCCTCATTATATCAGTGTTCTGAGTGATATCCCTCATTATATCAGTGTTCTGAGTGAAATGCCTCATTATATCAGTGTTCTGAGTGATATGCCTCATTATTTCAGTGCTCTGAGTGAAATGCCTCATTATATCAGTGTTCTGAGTGATATGCCTCATTATATCAGTGTTGTGAGTGAAATGCCTCATTATATCAGTGTTCTGAGTGATATGCCTCATTATATCAGTGTTGTGAGTGAAACGCCTCATTATATCAGTGTTCTGAGTGAAATGCCTCATTATATCAGTGTTCTGAGCGATATCCCTCATTATATCAGTGTTTTGAGCGATATCCCTCATTATATCAGTGTTCTGAGTGAAATGCCTCATTATATCAGTGTTCTGTGATATGCCTCATTATATCAGTGCTCTGAGTGAAATGCCTCATTATATCAGTGTTCTGAGTGATATGCCTCATTATATCAGTGTTCTGAGCGAAATGCCTCATTATATCAGTGTTCTGAACGATATGCCTCATTATATCAGTGTTCTGAGTGATATGCCTCATTATGTCAGTGTTCTGAGCGATATCCCTCATTATATCAGTGTTCTGAGTGATACGCCTCATTATATCAGTGTTCTGAGTGAAATGCCTCATTATATCAGTGTTCTGAGTGAAATGCCTCATTATATCAGAGTTCTGAGTGATATGCCTCATTATATCAGTGTTCTGAGCGATATGCCTCATTATATCAGTGTTCTGAGTGAAATGCCTCATTATATCAGAGTTCTGAGTGAATTGCCTCATTATATCAGTGTTCTGAACGATATGCCTCATTATATCAGTGTTCTGAGCGAAATGCCTCATTATATCAGTGTTCTGAACGATATGCCTCATTATATCAGTGTTCTGAGTGATATGCCTCATTATATCAGTGTTCTGAGCGATATCCCTCATTATATCAGTGTTCTGAGTGATACGCCTCATTATATCAGTGTTCTGAGTGAAATGCCTCATTATATCAGTGTTCTGAGTGAAATGCCTCATTATATCAGAGTTCTGAGTGATATGCCTCATTATATCAGTGTTCTGAGCGATATGCCTCATTATATCAGTGTTCTGAGTGAAATGCCTCATTATATCAGAGTTCTGAGTGAATTGCCTCATTATATCAGTGTTCTGAACGATATGCCTCATTATATCAGTGTTCTGAGTGATATGCCTCATTATATCAGTGTTCTGAGTGATACGCCTCATTATATCAGTGTTCTGAGTGAAATGCCTCATTATATCAGTGTTCTGAGTGATATGCCTCATTATATCAGTGTTCTGAGTGATATCCCTCATTATATCAGTGTTCTGAGTGAAATGCCTCATTATATCAGTGTTCTGAGTGATACGCCTCATTATATCAGTGTTCTGAGCGATATGCCTCATTATATCAGTGTTCTGAGTGAAATGCCTCATTATATCAGTGTTCTGAGTGATATGCCTCATTATATCAGTGTTCTGAGTGATATGCCTCATTATATCAGTGTTCTGAGTGATATGCCTCATAGAACACTGATATAATGAGGCATATCACTCAGAACACTGATATAATGAGGCATATCACTCAGAACACTGATATAGAGTGATACGCCTCATTATATCAGTGTTCTGAGTGATATGCCTCATTATATCAGTGTTCTGAGTGAAATGCCTCATTATATCAGTGTTCTGAGTGATACGCCTCATTATATCAGTGTTCTGAGTGATATGCCTCATTATATTAGTGTTCTGAGTGAAATGCCTCATTATATCAGCGTTCTGAGTGAAATGCCTCATTATATCAGTGTTCTGAGTGATATGCCTCATTATATCAGTGTTCTGAGTGAAATGCCTCATTATATCAGTGTTCTGAGCGATATGCCTCATTATATCAGTGTTCTGAGTGAAATGCCTCATTATATCAGTGTTCTGAGTGATATGCCTCATTATATCAGTGTTCTGAGTGGTACGCCTCATTATATCAGTGTTCTGAGCGATATCCCTCATTATATCAGTGTTCTGAGTGAAATGCCTCATTATATCAGTGTTCTGAGTGATACGCCTCATTATATCAGTGTTCTGAGTGATATCCCTCATTATATCAGTGTTCTGAGTGAAATGCCTCATTATATCAGTGTTCTGAGTGATATGCCTCATTATTTCAGTGCTCTGAGTGAAATGCCTCATTATATCAGTGTTCTGAGTGATATGCCTCATTATATCAGTGTTCTGAGTGAAATGCCTCATTATATCAGTGTTCTGAGCGAAATGCCTCATTATATCAGTGTTCTGAACGATATGCCTCATTATATCAGTGTTCTGAGTGATATGCCTCATTATATCAGTGTTCTGAGCGATATCCCTCATTATATCAGTGTTCTGAGTGATACGCCTCATTATATCAGTGTTCTGAGTGAAATGCCTCATTATATCAGTGTTCTGAGTGAAATGCCTCATTATATCAGAGTTCTGAGTGATATGCCTCATTATATCAGTGTTCTGAGCGATATGCCTCATTATATCAGTGTTCTGAGTGAAATGCCTCATTATATCAGAGTTCTGAGTGAATTGCCTCATTATATCAGTGTTCTGAACGATATGCCTCATTATATCAGTGTTCTGAGTGAAATGCCTCATTATATCAGAGTTCTGAGTGAATTGCCTCATTATATCAGTGTTCTGAACGATATGCCTCATTATATCAGTGTTCTGAGTGAAATGCCTCATTATATCAGTGTTCTGAGTGAAATGCCTCATTGTATCAGTGTTCTGAGCGATATGCCTCATTATATCAGTGTTCTGAGTGAAATGCCTCATTATATCAGTGTTCTGAGTGAAATGCCTCATTATATCAGTGTTCTGAGTGATACGCCTCATTATATCAGTGTTCTGAGTGAAATGCCTCATTATATCAGTGTTCTGAGTGATATGCCTCATTATATCAGTGTTCTGAGTGATATCCCTCATTATATCAGTGTTCTGAGTGAAATGCCTCATTATATCAGTGTTCTGAGTGATACGCCTCATTATATCAGTGTTCTGAGCGATATGCCTCATTATATCAGTGTTCTGAGTGAAATGCCTCATTATATCAGTGTTCTGAGTGATATGCCTCATTATATCAGTGTTCTGAGTGATATGCCTCATTATATCAGTGTTCTGAGTGATATGCCTCATAGAACACTGATATAATGAGGCATATCACTCAGAACACTGATATAATGAGGCATATCACTCAGAACACTGATATAGAGTGATACGCCTCATTATAGTGTTCTGAGTGATATGCCTCATTTTATCAGTGTTCTGAGTGATATGCCTCATTATATCAGTGTTCTGAGTGATACGCCTCATTATATAAGTGTTCTGAACGATATGCCTCATTATATCAGTGTTCTGAGTGAAATGCCTCATTATATCAGAGTTCTGAGTGAAATGCCTCATTATATCAGTGTTCTGAGTGATATGCCTCATTATATCAGTGTTCTGAGCGATATGCCTCATTATATCAGTGTTCTGAGTGATACGCCTCATTATATCAGTGTTCTGAGTGAAATGCCTCATTATATCAGTGTTCTGAGTGATATGCCTCATTATATCAGTGTTCTGAGTGATACGCCTCATTATATCAGTGTTCTGAGTGAAATGCCTCATTATATCAGTGTTCTGAGTGAAATGCCTCATTATATCAGTGTTCTGAGTGATATGCCTCATTATATCAGTGTTCTGAGCGATATCCCTCATTATATCAGTGTTCTGAGTGATATGCCTCATTATATCAGTGTTCTGAGTGATATGCCTCATTATATCAGTGTTCTGAGTGATATCCCTCATTATATCAGTGTTCTGAGTGAAATGCCTCATTATAGTGTTCTGAGTGATATGCCTCATTATATCAGTGCTCTGAGTGATACGCCTCATTATATCAGTGTTCTGAGTGAAATGCCTCATTATATCAGTGTTCTGAGTGATATGCCTCATTATATCAGTGTTCTGAGTGATATCCCTCATTATATCAGTGTTCTGAGTGAAATGCCTCATTATATCAGTGTTCTGAGTGATACGCCTCATTATATCAGGGTTCTGAGCGATATGCCTCATTATATCAGTGTTCTGAGTGAAATGCCTCATTATATCAGTGTTCTGAGTGATATGCCTCATTATATCAGTGTTCTGAGTGATATGCCTCATTATATCAGTGTTCTGAGTGATATGCCTCATAGAACACTGATATAATGAGGCATATCTCTCAGAACACTGATATAATGAGGCATATCACTCAGAACACTGATATAGAGTGATACGCCTCATTATATCAGTGTTCTGAGTGATATGCCTCATTATATCAGTGTTCTGAGTGAAATGCCTCATTATATCAGTGTTCTGAGTGATACGCCTCATTATATCAGTGTTCTGAGTGATATGCCTCATTATATTAGTGTTCTGAGTGAAATGCCTCATTATATCAGCGTTCTGAGTGAAATGCCTCATTATATCAGTGTTCTGAGTGATATGCCTCATTATATCAGTGTTCTGAGTGAAATGCCTCATTATATCAGTGTTCTGAGCGATATGCCTCATTATATCAGTGTTCTGAGTGAAATGCCTCATTATATCAGTGTTCTGAGTGATATGCCTCATTATATCAGTGTTCTGAGTGGTACGCCTCATTATATCAGTGTTCTGAGCGATATCCCTCATTATATCAGTGTTCTGAGTGAAATGCCTCATTATATCAGTGTTCTGAGTGATACGCCTCATTATATCAGTGTTCTGAGTGATATCCCTCATTATATCAGTGTTCTGAGTGAAATGCCTCATTATATCAGTGTTCTGAGTGATATGCCTCATTATTTCAGTGCTCTGAGTGAAATGCCTCATTATATCAGTGTTCTGAGTGATATGCCTCATTATATCAGTGTTGTGAGTGAAACGCCTCATTATATCAGTGTTCTGAGTGATACGCCTCATTATATCAGTGTTCTGAGTGATATGCCTCATTATATCAGTGTTCTGAGCGATATCCCTCATTATATCAGTGTTCTGAGCGATATCCCTCATTATATCAGTGTTCTGAGTGAAATGCCTCATTATATCAGTGTTCTGTGATATGCCTCATTATATCAGTGCTCTGAGTGAAATGCCTCATTATATCAGTGTTCTGAGTGATATGCCTCATTATATCAGTGTTCTGAGTGAAATGCCTCATTATATCAGTGTTCTGAGCGAAATGCCTCATTATATCAGTGTTCTGAACGATATGCCTCATTATATCAGTGTTCTGAGCGATATCCCTCATTATATCAGTGTTCTGAGTGATACGCCTCATTATATCAGTGTTCTGAGTGATACGCCTCATTATATCAGTGTTCTGAGTGATATGCCTCATTATATCAGTGTTCTGAGCGATATCCCTCATTATATCAGTGTTCTGAGTGATACGCCTCATTATATCAGTGTTCTGAGTGAAATGCCTCATTATATCAGTGTTCTGAGTGAAATGCCTCATTATATCAGAGTTCTGAGTGATATGCCTCATTATATCAGTGTTCTGAGCGATATGCCTCATTATATCAGTGTTCTGAGTGAAATGCCTCATTATATCAGAGTTCTGAGTGAATTGCCTCATTATATCAGTGTTCTGAACGATATGCCTCATTATATCAGTGTTCTGAGTGAAATGCCTCATTATATCAGTGTTCTGAGTGAAATGCCTCATTATATCAGTGTTCTGAGTGAAATGCCTCATTATATCAGTGTTCTGAGCGATATGCCTCATTATATCAGTGTTCTGAGTGATACGCCTCATTATATCAGTGTTCTGAGTGATATCCCTCATTATATCAGTGTTCTGAGTGAAATGCCTTATTATATCAGTGTTCTGAGTGATATGCCTCATTATATCAGTGTTCTGAGCGATATGCCTCATTATATCAGTGTTCTGAGTGAAATGCCTCATTATATCAGTGTTCTGAGTGAAATGCCTCATTATATCAGAGTTCTGAGTGAATTGCCTCATTATATCAGTGTTCTGAACGATATGCCTCATTATATCAGTGTTCTGAGTGAAATGCCTCATTATATCAGTGTTCTGAGTGAATTGCCTCATTGTATCAGTGTTCTGAGCGATATGCCTCATTATATCAGTGTTCTGAGTGAAATGCCTCATTATATCAATGTTCTGAGTGAAATGCCTCATTATATCAGAGTTCTGAGTGAAATGCCTCATTATATCAGTGTTCTGAGTGAAATGCCTCATTATATCAGTGTTCTGAGTGAAATGCCTCATTATATCAGTGTTCTGAACGATATGCCTCATTATATCAGTGTTCTGAGTGAAATGCCTCATTATATCAGTGTTCTGAGTGAAATGCCTCATTATATCAGAGTTCTGAGTGAAATGCCTCATTATATCAGAGTTCTGAGTGAATTGCCTCATTATATCAGTGTTCTGAACGATATGCCTCATTATATCAGTGTTCTGAGTGATACGCCTCATTATATCAGTGTTCTGAGCGATATCCCTCATTATATCAGTGTTCTGAGTGAAATGCCTCATTATATCAGTGTTCTGAACTATACATCACCCTCCACCCTGTGCAACTTTACACATGAGTGGGTTAAAATTACACTGATGAGTTGATTCAGAAATTACGCAAGGTCCTCCTTCCAGGCAAACCTTGTGCTGTTCATTATAACCTCCTGAATCCCAGTGGCAGCTTGCCCTGTCTGCAATATTGATGCTTTCATAGATTTTCCCTGAGAATTATAAGTAGACATTTTTATACCTCCCTGATATTTTGGAGCAGAATTGAAACAGTGAGACTCTTTGCTCATTGCTGAAAGCATTTCAGAAACATCTATATCATTGCCTCGAGGGAAATAATTTTGAAATTAAAAGGGCATATTTCTAAAACTGAGTGAAAGTTGGCTAAGCCTATATATCTAACAGAGACATTTTTACAATGTTTGACTCTCAGCCAGTCCCACTGAAGAATAAACTTTTACATCAGTTTTGTCACTGTAAGCTCCAAATTATTTTTACTTTAAAAAAATGTTTGAACTGGCTTGGAGCAAGATTGCCCAGTCTTGTCCTGTTGAATATCAATAGATTGTTACTTTAAGGAATGGGTCTTGAGTCTCTGTGGCAGTGTTTAATATTTCTAGATTCATGGCAGGGTCCTAACCATTCTACCTCATGGAGTCATGGAGGGTGGGAGAATTTTCCCATCCTGCCTGCCACGGGAATTGTAACGGGTGAGGGAGTGGGCAGGGTGTAGACCATGCAAAGATCCATTGACCTTTGAAGAAAGGATATACTGGCACTGGAGGGATTGCAGAGGAAATTCACTAGGTTTATTCCAGAGTTGAGAGGATTGGCTTATGAGGAGAGACTGTGCAGACTGGGGCTATACTCATTGGAATTCAAAAGAATGAGGGGAGATCTTATAGAAACATATAAGATTATGAAAGGAATAGATAAGATAGAAGCAGGGAAGTTGTTTCCACTGTCAGGTGATACTAGAACTATGGGGTGTGGCCTCAAAATAAGGGGAAGCAGATTTGGGACTGAGTTGAAGAGGAGCTTCTTCACACAGAGGGTTGTGAATCTATGGAATTCCCTGCCCAGTGAAGCAGTTGAGGCTTCCTCCTTGAACGTTCTGAAGACAAGGTTAGATAAATTTTTGAACAGTAAAGGAATTAAGCATTATGGTGAGCGGGTGGGTAAGTGGAGCTGAGTCCATGAAAAGATCAGCCATGATCTTATTGAACGGCGGGGCAGGCTCGAGGGGCCAGATGGCCTACTCCTGCTCCTAGTTCTTATGTTCTTATGACCTCGGGTAGGATTTTTCAGTTTTGGGGTGAACGCAGCTGGAAAATCTTGCCCCATGGAATCTATTTGGGCTGTTGGAGTTTTATTGCTGTGTGTCAGTGAATGAGGGTAACTTGTATTTTTTTGTAACTTCAAAATAACTTGCAAGATTTTGTTTCTCTTTTTACACAATTAAAGGCCGGGCTGATAGTTTCTGATCTGTTTGTTTATTCAGTTACAGGATATGGGCATTGCTGGCCACACAGTCACAGGTGAGGTCACAGGTAGTCATGGGTGATGCGCTTGAAGGTCAGAGAGTGGCAAATCTTATGTCTTTGTTTAAAAAGGGCTGCAGGGAAAAGCCTGAGAACTACAGGCCAGTGAGCCTCATATCTGTGGTGGGTAAGTTGTTGGAAGATATTTTGAGAGACAACATCTACAGGCATTTAGAATCACAAGGACTGATTAGGGCTGTCAGCATGGCTCTGTGAGTGGAAAATCATGTCTCATAAATTTCATTCAGTCTTTTGAAGGGATGGCCAAGAAGGTAAATGGTAGGACATTGGGGAGAGTTATAGAACAAAGAGATCTAGGGGTACAGATTCATAGCTTCTTGAAAGTGAATTCATAGGTGGACAAAGTGGTGAAGAAGGCATTTGGCACGCTTGGTTTAATTGATCAGAACATTGAATACAGGAGTTGGGATATCTTGTTGAAGACATTGATAAGGCCACACTAATAGGGTGACCAGAAGTGTACGCAATATTCCTAGAAAGGGTATTATTAAACTAGAAAGAGTGCAGGAAAGATTTACTAGGATGCTATCAGGACTTGATGGATTGAGTTATAAGGAGAGGTTGGATACGCTGGGACTTTTTTCTCTTGAGCATAGGAGACTGAGGGGTGACCTTATAGAGATCTATAAAATAATGAGGGCATAGATCAGCTAAATAGTCAATATCTTTTCCCAAAGGTAGGGGAGCCTAAAACTAGAGGGAATAGGTTTAAGGTGAGAGGGGAGAAATACAAAAGGGTCCAGAGAGGCAATTTTTTCACACAGAGGGTGGTGAGTGTCTAGAACAAGCTGCCAGAGGTAGTAATAAAGGTGGGTACAATTTTGTCTTTTAAAAAGCTTTTAGATAGTTACATGGATAAGATGGGCATAGAGGGATATGGGCCATACACAGCCAGTTGGGACTAGCTTAGGGGTTAAAGAAGGGATGGCACGGAGAAGTTGAGCCAAAGGGATTGTTTCCATGCTATAAACCTCTATGACTCTATGGCCAGACCAGTATTTATTGCCCATCCTTAATTGCTCCGTGACAAGGTGGTGTTGAGCTGCCGTCCCTGTGGTGTAGGTATTCCCACAGTGTTGTTAGAGAGAGAGTTCCAGGATTTTGACCCTGCCACAGCGAAAGAATGTAATCCCAAGTCAGGATAGTGTATGGTTTGGAGGGGAATCTCCGGGTGGCGGTTTTCCTGACAGCTGTGGTCTTTCCTGACAGAAAACTGTTTTTCCTCATATGCCCTCTAAATCTTTTGCCAGCTGGGTGTCTTTGGGTCAGCATGGACAAGATGGGCTGAATGGCTCCCATCAATGCTGTGGTTCTATATTCCCTTAATGGGTGTGGCTCAGTGTGCCGCTGGATTGGGACACTTTGGCTAGAGGACAGAACCCAGTGTGAGGGCAGCTTCAGTCAAGCTCATCTTTCACTGTTCTCAGAAGAATATACCCCTGGACAGTACCCAGGGAGTGCTGCACTATCAGAAGTGCCACCTTCTTGTTCAGTTCAGATGCTCAATTAAGCTCTGTCTGCCACCTTGAAAGTATTTCAAAGCAGAGCAGGGAAATTCTCCTGATGTTCCAGACTAATTTCTCCCCCCACTAATACCACCAAACAGATTATCTGTTCATTATCACATTACTGATTGTAGGGCATTGCTCCATGCAAATTGGCAGCCATGTTCGCTACTTTACAACAGCAACTACACTGGAGTGTCAGCCTACATTAGATGCTGAATCTGGAGTGGGGTTTAAACTGACAAACTGCAGACCCAGAGGTGAGAGAGATCAACTACTGAGAGGAAGATGAAAGAGTCTAAAATAAACAATGGAGCTTACATTTACTTTCCAAAACTAAATTGACAAAAACTGACATTAAAAGATGGCACTACAGTGCAGCACTCCCTCAGTACTATTCTGGGAGATTCTGCTTCATTACAGATCAGTGTGAAGTTTTCTACCAGAAAACAGCAGCAGCAGCTGCCCTTAGCTTGACTCGAAGGCTCCTGGTTTTTGAACTGTCTGCCAAGGGAAACGGGTTCCACCTGTCTACTCTCTCCCTATCCCTCACCATTTTGAATATCTCAAACTCAGTCCATCACGCAAACCAGTCTCCCATCCATTGACTCTGCCTACATTTCAGCTGCCTTGGAAAAGCAGCCAACATAATTAAGGACCCTACGCACCCCGCTCGTATTCTCTTCCTCCTTCTTCTGTCAGGAAAAAGATACAAAAGTCTGAGATCACAGACTCAAGAACAGCTTCCTCCCGGCTGCCATCAGACTTTTGAATGGACCTCTCTTGTGTTAAGTTGATCTTTCTTCACACCCTCGTTATGACTGTAACACTACATTCTGCGCTCTCTCCTTTCCTTCTCTATGAATGGTATGCTTTGTCTGTATAGCGCGCAAGAAACAATACTTTTCACTGTATGTTAATACATATGACAATAATAAATCAAATCAAATCAAGCTACCCTTCTCCTTCTCCGTTCTAAGGAAAACAATCCCAACCTCTCCAATCTCTCCTCATGGCTACGATCCTCCAGCCCTGGCAACACTCTAGTAAATCTTCTCTGTACTCTCTCCAGAGAAATTACAGCAAGAAGTCTCACAACACTAGGTCAAAGTCCAACAAGTGTATTTGGAATCAGGAGTTTTTGGAGTGCTGCCCCGCTCACCTGATAAAGGAACAATGATCCAAAAGCTCGTGATTCCAAATAAACCTGTTGAACTTTAACCTGGTGTTCTGAGACCTCTTACTGTGCCTACCCCAGTCCAACACCGGCATCTCCACATCAGAGAAGTTACGTCCTTCCTGTAATGTGGTGATCAGAACTGCACACAACACTCCAGTTGTGGCCTCACCAGTGTTTTATACAGTTTCATCATTAAATCCCTACTTTTGAATTTCTGATCATCTGAGTTTCCAAGCTTCATATTGGAAACAGCCCTGTTTGATTAACAGCGAGGAAGACAGCCTTGTACAGAACAGGTAGCTTACACCAGAGAGTAAGCTGGGTCTCACCTTATTCAGAGTGTTCAAAAGTAATTAGGGTGATGGCAGCTGAGAGGAGCCAATGGCTTTTCAGAACTGGGAAATGAATTAAGTCCATGAACTTTAATATTGAAAAAAGAAATGATAATTTTTACATGCTGCTGTAAAGTATTGGTGGGATTTCAGCAAGATTTTAATTTTTAATTGTAGTTAAACACAGTTGCAAACAATTTTTTCCATTTATAATAATTATCTATCACCATATGTCACTGGCAAATGGCCTTTCAACCTGAAGAAATGACAAATACATTCTGACAAAGTGTTTTTAATAGTTTGATTATTTAATCATAAGAACATAAGAAATAGGAGCAGGAGTAGGCCATCCAGCCCTTCGAGCCTGCCCCGCCATTCAATAAGATCATGGCTGATCTGTCGCTGCTCAGTTCCACTTTCCCGCCCTCTCCCCATAACCTTTAATCCCCTCTCTTATCAAAAACCCATCAACCCGCGTCTTAAAAATATTTAGCGAGGTAGCCTCCACCACTTCAACGGGCAGAGAATTCCAGAGATTCACCACCCTTTGAGTGAAGAAGTTCCTCCTCAACTCCATTCTAAACCGCCCCCCTTTTATCTTGAGGCTGTGCCCCCTAGTCCTACTGTCTTTTTTGAGCGGGAAGAGTCTCTCCACCTCTATCCTATCCATCCCATTCATCATCTTATAAGTCTCAATGAGATCTCCCCTCATTCTTCTAAACTCTAACGAGTACAAGCCCAGTTTATTCAGCCTCTCCTCATAGCTCAACCCCCTCAACTCCGGTATCAGCCTAGTAAACCTCCTCTGCACTCCCTCCAAGGCCAAAATATCTTTGCGCAGGTGCGGTGCCCAAAACTGCACACAGTACTCCAGCTGCGGCCTCACCAATGCCCTATACAGCTGCAGCAAGATCTCCCTACTTTTATATTCAATCCCCCTCGCTATGAAGGTCAGCATCCCATTCGCTTTCCTGACCACCTGCTGCACCTGCAAGCTGGGTTTTTGCGACTCATGCACAAGGACCCCGAGGTCCCTCTGCACCGTCGCCTGCTGCAGTTTTTCGCCCCGTAAGTAATAGTCCTTCCTACCATTCTTCCTACCAAAGTGGACCACCTCACACTTGCCAACATTAAATTCCATTTGCCATTTCCTGGCCCATTCGCCCAGCCTATCTAGATCCTTCTGCAGACTCTCCACACCCTCCGCACAATTTGCCGTTCCCCCTATCTTGGTGTCATCAGCAAATTTCGACACCCTGCACTCGGTTCCCTCCTCCAGATCATCTATATAAATGGTAAAAAGCTGAGGCCCCAGCACCGACCCCTGGGGCACTCCACTAGTCACCATCCGCCAATCCGAATAGCACCCGTTGACCCCCACTCTCTGCCTCCTATTTGACAACCAATCCTCTATCCACGCTAACACCCTACCCCCAACTCCATGTCCCTCGACCTTCTGCAATAACCTCTTGTGAGGTACTTTGTCAAACGCCTTCTGCCCTTTGAGACCTGTAGTTGGAACCCGCGCTGAATAGATCTGAATAGTTTAATTAATATATAACATCTTACTGAGTAAAGGTGTCACATTTGTTCTCTTAGAATTTTCTAGAGCTCGGTGCAATCCTTTAAACTCAGAGTAAAGAAAATAAGATTGTTGGAGCTTTCCTGTGTAAAACACAATTGTAACAGAAATATTTTATTCCAGAAGGTGGTGCAGAAATATGTTCCGTATCAGCTTTTCCAAAATAGCTTTTGACATTGGTGCTCAGCTTATTGTCAAAATTGCCAGATTTTCCTGCCACTGGAGTTCTCTGCTACCACCAAATGTCTATGGGCTTTTGACAGGCCTGTTCGGTGTCTCCCTGTGGCGGTTCTTGCCACAACAGGGTCAGAAACTCCGGCAGGGTTGTGCAGGCTTAAGTGCTGCAGCATAGTGGGCTGTGCAATCTCATGCACATTTCTGTAAGACTGAAGTAAAATTTGTTTATTATTGTCATAAGTAGGCTTACATTAACACTGCAATGAAGTTACTGTGGAAATCCCCAAGTTGCCACGCTCCAGCACCTGTTTGCATACACCGAGGGAGAATTTAACATGGTCAATCCACCTAACCAGCACGCCTTTCGGACTTTGGAAGGAAACTGGAGCACCCGGAGGAAACCCATGCAGACACAAGGAGAATATGCAAACTCCCCACAGACAATGCGGAGTTCAAACCCGGGCCCCTGGCGCTGTGAGGCAGTAGTGCTAACCACTGTGCTACCTGAATCAATTCTGGCCTCAGGTCATTGTCTGTGTGGAGCTTACATGTTCTCCCTGTGTTTGCATGGGCTTCCTCCAGGTGCTCCGGGCTCCTCCCACACTCCAAAGAAATGCAGATTCGGTTGATTGGCCATGCTAAATTGCCCCTTAGTACCCCAAGGTTAGGGGGAATTTAGTAGGGTAAATATGTGGGGTTATGGGGTAAGCCTGAGCGAGAGTTGGTGCAGTCCCAATGGGCCAAATGGCCTCCTCTTTCAGCACTGTTGGGATTCTAAGTGATCCAGTTGTTGGCTGTAGTACTGTTGGAGGGAAGCTGGTATGATGAATCGATGGTCAGGCACTATTAGCCCAAACTGTACAGTTAGTTCATCTCTTACAGGACAACTCCTCTATCTCTGTTATGATGTTGGCAAGAACACCAAAGAACAAAAGAACAGTGAAAATTATGGCAGAGGAACAGGCTCATCGGCCCTCCAAGCCTGCACTGACCATCTTGCCCGACTAAACCAAAACTCCCTACCCTTCCGTGGACCATATAGCTCTATTCCCATCCTATTCATGTTTTTGTCCAGATGCTCCTCAAGAGTCACTACCTCCCCCAACAGCGAGTTCCAGACACCCACCACTCTCTGTGTAAATAATCTACCTCGTACATTTCCTTTAATTTTTGCCCTCACACCTTAAACCTGTGGCCCCCTAGTAATTGACTCTTCCACCCTGGGAAAAAGCTTCTGACTATCCACTCTGTCCATGCCCCTCATAATCTTGTAGACTTCTATCAGGCCTCAACCTCCAATATTCCAGTGAGAACAAACCAAGTTTCTCAACCTCTCCTCATAGCTAATGCCCTCCATACCAGGCAACATCCTAGTAAATCTTTTCTGTACCCCCTCCAAAACCGTCACATCCTTCTGGTATTGTGGTGACCAGAATAGAACACTATATTCCAAATGCGGCCTAACTAAGGTTCTATAAAGCTGCAACATGACTCATCAATTTTTAAACTCAACGCCCCAACCAAAGAAGGCAAGTATGCCATATGTCTTCTTGACTACCTTCTCCACCTGCGTTGCCACTTTCGGTGACCTGTGTACTTGTATACCCAGATCTCTCTGCATATCAATACTCTTAAGGGTTCTGCCATTTACTATGTATTTCCTATCTGTATTAGATCTTCCAAAATGCATTACCTCACATTTGTCTGAATAAAACTCCATTTGCCATCTCTTCACCTAATCCTCCAACCGATCTATATTCTGTTGTATCCTCTGATGGTCCTCATCACTTTCCGCAAATCCACCAACCTTTGTATTGGTCGCAAACTTACTAACCAAACCAGTTACATTTCCTCCAAATTATTTACATATATTGTGAACAGCAAATTTCCCAGCATTGATCCCTGAGGAATGCCACTTATCACAGCCCTCCAGTTAGAAACGTATCCTTCCACTGCTACCCTCAGTCTTCTATGACTAAGCCCACCTTGCCAGTTCACCTCTGATCTCTTGTGACATCACCTTCTGCACCAGTCTGCCATGAGGGACCTTGTCAAAGGTTTTACTGAAGTCCATGTAGACAACATCCACTACCCTATCCTCATCAACCATCTTCATCACTTCCTCGAAAAACTCAGTCTAGTGAGACATGACCTCACCTTCACAAAACCATTTTGCCTCTCGCTAATACGTTCACTTATTTCTAAGTGGGAGTAAATCATGTCTCAAAGAACCCTCTCCAATAATTTCCTACAACTAATGTAAGGCTCTCCAGCCTGTAATTACCTGGATTATTCTTGCTACCCTTCTTAAACAGAGGAACAACATTGGTTATTCAGAAACAACATTGGCTATTACCCAGTGGTGGGTAGAAAGTCTCTAGGAAGGTATCTGCCAGGTACAGCTCCATTCCACCTTTGTAGACAACATGAGATTGTAGTGTTGTAACTTCAGCATCATGCATTGTGAAGAGGCTTTTTCAGAATGGTCATGAGTGGCTGAAGATCAGTTTACAACAGTAGCAGAACCACCATATATGAGGTCATTATTAACAGGCAAAGACTAGAGCGAGGAGCGTTTCTCTAATCTGGTCACACAAAGCCTCAGTGTCGGGGAGAGGCCTTGAAGCAAAGGCTATTGCTCCGCTAATCTGGACGCAGATTGCATCAAGTCCATGCTGTGAGGCATCTGTCGAGATGAGGACAGGAAGTGGAACGTCAGTGTATTGTAATACCGGTGCGGTTTGCAAGCACTTGTTTAAGTCTGTTGAAAGACGCTGCCAACATTATTCAATATCCTGGAGGAGGAGCTGACAAAGGGGTCCAGTGACCTCACTATAACATGGAATGAATTTAGGAAGATCATCTGTCATACCAACAAAATGCTGTACAGCATACTGCCCACATACCAACGAAGAATCGTAGAATCTCTACAGTGCAGAAGGAGACCTATCGGCCCATCGGGTCTGCGCCGACCACAATCCCACCTGGCCCTATCCCCTTAACCCCATACATTTACCTTAGCTAGTTCCCCTGACACTAAGGAGCAATTTAACATGGCCAATCCACCTAACCCCCACATCTTTAGATTGTGGGAGGAAACCAGAGCACCTGAAGGAAACCCATGCAGACACAGAGAGAATGTGCAAACTCCGCACAGACAGAGCCAAGCCGGAAATCGAACATAGGTCCCTGGCACTGTGAGTCAGCCCCTTGTGTCACCATGCCACTCATACCACTGGTCCACATAATGTTGTCTTGCCCCATTATGGGGTTATGAGTAAGTGGCCCATGTGAGGAACCTGGTTGACCCTAAATCTTCGTTTCACAGGGTTGAGCTTCAATTAGACAGTCTTGACTTTGTCCAGGACTAAATGAAGGTGTGTGCCATGTTCTTACATAGTACAACTCCAAACTGGGATATCATCAATGAAGATCTCACACAATAAGCTTGTGAAGAGTTGTTCCATGCATCGTGGGAAAACCTCACTGCCGGTGGAGATCCCATGTGGCATATGAAGAAAACAATGAACAGCTACTGGACACATGGACATGGTCAGTTTTGAGGAATCCTCATCTTTGGGGTTGGTCAGAAGCCACATTTTGTACTAAGGATGCTGAGTAGCTTAGAAGTGGCATGTCTGCTGTCACCTGTTCCACTGTTTTCATGGGGTGATGTGGTCTGGATAGCCCTTTATTCAAGGACACTGGGCCGGTGTATAATATCCTGATGTGCCATCCTTCTTTATAGCAGCTGCCTTTGCTGAGATCGATCGGGACAATGATGCCCAATGCTGCAATGCGATGTAGCCCATTGATGACCTCTTGCCTCATGGCCATTGGTGCTCTTTTCAGGGCACAGATTGGGGGTGGAACTGAATGATTGAATCCCATGTGGCACATTGCCAATGACCTGACGGTTGAAGGCATCGCTGAATATTTCCATCTCTGGGGCTTGATGGCATAGGGCAAGCACTTCAGGGCCACGGTGTATGAACCCGACCCTGATGCTGTCTCAAAGCCCTGGCAACTGCTTTACAATGTGAAAGTTAGAGTCTCCTTGGGTGCGGTGATGGGTAACCATTCCTTCGATGGTGTTTGTCCATTATAGGTCATGAGGTCTGACTGGGTATCCGGATCTGGTGCTGTATGTGAGTCTATCTCTCGTAATTTAGAATTACAGGATTATAGAATCCCTACAGCGCAGAAGGAGGCCAATCAGCCCATCAAGTCTGCACCGAGCACAATCCCACCCAGGTTCTATCCCCATCACCACATGCATTTCTCCTTCTAATCCACTAAGGGGCAATTTAGCACGGCCGATCCACCTAAATTTGTGGTTGGTTAATACATTTCACTTCACTCCAGTGTCAATTTTAACTCTTAAGGGCCTGGATTTTACCATTTTGATTCTAAGTGCTGAATCTGGGCGCAATTCAGATCCGACTTGGAAACCTGTTCTCAGGGCCCCCCCCCCACTTCCCTTGCGCACTTAACCTGAAAAAACCAATTGCGAGTCTGAATCGGGACTTATTGCACCCGAAACGCTGCAGCTCCGATCAGAGCTTTGAACTGCACGTGCGCAGTGAGAAAAAAGAAATTGAAAAACCCCGCCCCTGTCACATGGCTCCCGGGACGCAAAAATCAGATAAAGCGACCTGGCAGCAATGGCCCCCACAGATATCGCCTCCCTGCACCCCCCCCATCCCCCCCAACAGCATAACTGTCCCTCTTATCCACCCACCTAACCCGCTACCCAGACCGATCGTGATCCGCTGTCCCCCCCATCCCCCCCCCCACTGATCGCCCACAGAATAGCAACAGTCTCCCCAGCTTCCCCCCCCCCACCCCCCAACCAGAGATCCGTCTGACCGTCCCCCCCCACCACTAGTGAGCGATTGGGCCTCCCCCACCATCACAGGTACATTTTACCCACTTCTTCCTCCTCTCCTTCACCGCCATCCCCCCCCCAATCCCCCATCGGGCCTCCCTCCGCCCTCCCTCCTCCCCAACCAGACAAAGATCTGGCTTCCTTCCTCCCCCAAGAATGAACTGCCCCCCCCTCCTCCTTCACCCCCTCCTCCTCCACACCACCGATCTGAGTCAGAGAGCCGTTGGACGCTCTGAGCTTAACCCCCTCAGTAGCTGGACCGCCCAAAACAAACCTTGGCTGCGAAGGCCTGTTTCACGCCAAATCTGGACGTACGAACGCGATGGTAACGGGGGAAATGCTGGTAAAGTTGGGCGGGCAGTTCATTAATTCAATTTAAATGCGTGCAAATGCATTTAAATTGCCGTTGCACCCGTTTGAGGTGCAGTTCAGATCGCGGCCATTTTCGGGCCTTGGTAAAGTGGGCACCTGCGCGGACATGGGGCGGATCATGTTAATGGCCTCACGCCCGACTTTCCAAGTTCCCGTGCCTGAAAACAGGCCTGACGCAATGGTAAAATTGGATCCTTGGTTTGGTGTTGCTGCATTTATGTGAAGCTCAGCAAAAACCTCACCTTCTGTGTGACAGAATTCACACATTCACAGCGTAGTGTTGATGCTGTTGGTTCTGTCGCTGCAGTGCTTGGGTTAGGTTGTAATTCAGTGACGTTACTCGCATTCCTAGCCCTTGGAAGTTGTGCAGCTGCCGTGTTGCTGTTGGCAGGGAAGGGTTGCTGTTGTTTAAACCCACAGAATTTGGCAAAACGGTTCCATTTCCCGTATCAATTGCATTTCTTCCCAAATACAAAACAAAGTGCCCTATCCTGGGGGGATGTTGGCCACTGCAGTTGGTGCAGGATGCCTCCTGTACTGCAAATACCTCACTTCCATTTCTTCTTATTGTAATAAGTCTCTGGAAGCAGGTGTCCCTTCAGCAGAATCCCTTTATTTACAATTCTTACAGCAGTACATAGAGTGCGTTCAGTCAGCAGTCTAACTTCGGGGGTGCCAGAGGAACTGACACGCCTGGTTAAATACAAGGAAAAGACTCGCTGATAGGCCTATCAATTAACTCCTTAATCAGGGACTTCATATTCCAATAGGCCAACCTCAATGGCTTGATTGAAGTCACTATGCTTTTCATCTCATTCATTCATTTTTATTCTTATTTTTATTTTTCCACTTCTGAAATCTCGCTCTCCATTTTGTCTTCAACTCCCCACCCTGCCCGTGTCAGATGCCATATTCTTCAGGTAGTCTCTAACAATCTGTATCTTTGTTCTGCCATTCACACATTCTGATCCCTTAACGGATGCTTTTAGCCTCCTTCTTATCCTTTATCGTCATCATTTACAGTCCCTTTGTCCAATTACCCCCCATCCTCATAGCATAAATCTTGTCTGATTATCCTTCTTTTCAGCACTGATGAAGAGTAATCCGGACTCAAAATGTTAGCTCTATTCTCTCTTCACAGATGCTGTCAGATCTGCTGAGTTTGTCCAGTGTTTTCTGTCTTTCTTTCAGATTCCAGCATCCGCAGTATTTTGTCTTTACCTCATTTTCCTGCTTGAAGTTTGCCATTTCCCACCTAACGTTTTCACTGTTTTTTTTCAGATCATTCATTCAACATACACAAATCAATCAGTGCGTGTAGTATTCTGTCTTTTACACGCAGTAACTGTTTTCGGACTAATTTGCTGTTTACCCCACAGACCAACCGATCCCAGATTAATTCTTCCGCAAGGGTTCCGAATGTGCAGTTTGTTAAAGGTATTTTTAGGGCAGTCATGTATGATTTTGTTGACTCATCTTCCTTTTGATTGTCAGAGTTGAATGTATACCTATTGAGAATTATGTTCTTAATTGGGAGGCATATTTCTGTATTTCCTTTCTCATCATCTGGGAAGTGAAAGATTCTGATTTTTTGCAATGTGAGATGTGATCTAAGGGAAACATTTCAAATTCTTAACGGGCTTGATAGGGCTGTGGAATCTACAGCATGGGATTGCGGTCTCAAAATAAGAGACTGGCCAATTAAGCCTGAGATGAGGGGAATTCCTTTACTGGAAGGATTGTGAAACTTTGGAATTCTCTCCCTGAGAGAGAGATGTGGATGTTTCGTCATTGAGTTTACTCAAGACAGAGGTCAACAGAGATTTGGCTGGTAAAGAAATTAAGGAAATAAGGGGATGGGGTGGAAAAGCGGAGTTTAGATAGAAGATCAGCCATAAACTTGTTGAAATGGTCTAGCAGGCTGGAAGAGTCAAATGGCCTACTCCAACTGGCATTGCCTATGTCTTTATGCAGATGCATAGCTGCAATGGTCAAGGTGAGATAGAACATAGAACATTACAACGCAAAACAGGCCCTTCGGCCCACGATGTTGCGCCGACCAGTTAAAAAGCAATGACCCTCTAACCTAAACCAAACCCTTTCCATCCATAAACCTATCCACGGATCTCTTAAACGCCCCCAAACTAGGCGCATTTACAACTGCAGCAGGCAGGGCATTCCAATCCCTCACCACCCTCTGGGTAAAGAACCTACCCCTGACATCCGTCCTATAACTGCCCCCCCTTAATTTAAAGCTATGTCCCCTTGTGCTAGCTTTCTCCATCCGAGGAAAAAGGCTATCACTGTCCACCCTATCTAAACCTCTAATCATCTTATACGTTTCAATAAGGTCCCCTCTTAGCCGCCTTCTTTCTAACGAAAACAACCTCAAATCCATCAGTCTCTCCTCATAGGACCTCCCCTCCATACCAGGCAACATCCTGGTAAACCTCCTCTGCACCCTCTCCAAAGCCTCCACATCCTTCCTATAATGTGGGGACCAGAACTGCACACAGTACTCCAAGTGCGGCCGCACCAGAGTTGTGTACAGTTGCAACATGACGTTGCGGCTCCTAAATTCAATCCCCCTACCAATAAACGCCAAGACACCGTATGCCTTCCTAACAACCCTATCTACTTGATTCCCAACTTTCAGGGATCTATGTACACATACACCTAGATCCCTCTGTTCATCCACACTATTCAGAGTCCTACCGTTAGCCCTATACTCTACACGTCTGTTATTCCTGCCAAAGTGAATTACCTCACACTTCTCCGCATTAAACTCCATCCTCCACCTCTCGGCCCAGCTCTGCAACTTGTCTAAGTCTCTCTGTAAACTATGACACCCCTCCTCACTATCTACCACACCTCTGACTTTGGTGTCATCAGCAAATTTACTAATCCACCCAACTATACCCTTATCCAGATCATTTATAAAAAATACGCCAGGTTAATCTGTGAGTGGTGGTCTGGGGCACTTGGGCTAGATTGAATCTAATAAATTGGTTGAAGAATTGGGGTTGAAATGTATTGTCTCTCACAGATCACCTGGAGGACCCTCTGAATCATCCAGAGGACCCTAATGATTGCTTGGAGGACCCTTACTGGCCATACTGAGATTGCCTGTTCTAGTGCGAGGGTGGGAGTGGGGTCCAAATCAATTTGAAGGTATTGAAAGAGGTGGATTTATGAAGCAATTGAGAGACTTTTTAAACAAAGTTTCATTCTGCACTGCCACTCTGTGACTTTCTAACGGAGCTGCTGGTCACAGGCCAAGTTTGCGGTTACGATTACAGCATTTGGGCTAACATTTAGGGGGCGATTCTCCCATCCTGCTAATTCTTTAGCACCAGTTCTCTGGGCCAAGAGATTCTCATGTTGGCTGATTCAGAGGATTTGCGTGAGCATTCCTGCCCCAGTAGCATCTCCCAACCCAAGATTTTTGGCGCTGACGGGACCATGCTGAAAATCGGCGTAATGGATATTTGTACGTGTTTACATACCTTAGCATCTGATTAGCGGGTCCAAGATAACAAACCCCACCCTTGTTCGTGTCTCCCACCTCTCTGGCGTGATGTCACCTTGGCATGGTTTACACTAGGTATATAAAAGTCAGGAGTTGGCGTGGCAGCGTTAAGTTTTATGGAGCTGTAGGCCCTGGAGGGCTGGAGGGGTTGGAGGCAGGGTCTGGAAAATTCCTGCTTGCTGTGGGGAGTTTCCTGCTGACCTTCGGGTGTTGTGCCCTGGTCCTGCGGGGTGGGGTGGGGCCCGTAACGGAGTGCTGGCCAGGCTACTCTCCGCACCCCCTTTACTGTTCCATTGTTCTGGCTGTGGAGTGTGGTGCGGGACTGACTGAGTGCTGGGGTTTTAGGGAGACGGAGAGGGCAGTGAGCCTGTAAGTGACCCAGAAGTCTCATCCCTAAAATGACCGACTGTGATGATAGTCTCTGTGTTGGTGGGCTTTGTTGTCGGTGCCTGTGCCAAATCACTCGCCCTGCTCTCAAATCATCAGGTGTCGTAGCTCAGGCACACCGCCCACCAATCTGTGCCCTCCCCCGCTGGTTGCGTATGCTTTTCTCCTATGGGGACATAAGAGGGATTGAAAGCGTGGGTGGCACGGTGGCACAGTGGTTAACACTATGCCTCATAGTGCTAGGGACCCAGGTTCGATTCCCAGCTCGGGTCACTGTCTGTGTGGAGTTTGCATGTCCTCCCCGTGTCTGTGTGGGTTTCCTCTGGGTGCTCCGGTTTCCTCCCACAATCTGAAAAATGTGCTGGTTAGATACACTGCCCATACTAGATTCTCCCTCAATGTACCCGAACAGCGCCGGAGTGTGGCAACTAGGGGAATTTCACAATAACTTCATTGCAGTGTTAATATAAGCCTACTTGTGACTAATAAATAAACTTTTTTTACTGTTTACATGGAGCTTGGATGTATTGAAGTGCATGGGGTGCATTATGTATCTGAGTTTTGGAGCTTGTATTGGCCATTTCGGGGAACAGGGGTCACCAGCGGTGCTGATTTGGGGGTGGGTAAGGGGTTGATGCAGTTCTTGGGTGGGGCGGGAGGTTGTTGTTGGATGCCATTCAGGGTCTGGATATGGTTTGACATTGTTAGTCCAGCACATGTGCAGGTTTTAAAATGGGATGCACACTCACCCAAAGAAGGTCATTCAGTTTCTTCTGACACTGTTCTCCAGACCGAGGTGTCAAGGTCCTGGCATTAATGGTGGATGCCACCGCTTCCCACAATGCATTTGCGGTGCGACCCCTTGGGCGATGGCCCTGAGTGGGGAACAGCAGCTGGCGCCTCTCCACCACGTCCATCAGCCGGGCCTGTTCAGCCTTGGAGAACATCAGGGCAGGTTTCTCTCCACCCTTCTTCCTAGTGTGACTGACTGTGTGTCCATTACTGCCGCTTATATACATCTCTGGTTTGTTTGAGGAATCCAGGTGCAGTCAGTTTGGGTCAGTCGTGGGCCTGTTAGTTAAAATTCATTGTGAGAAATGTAAAGAGAACCTGGTTTCAATGGAGGACAAGCCATCTCCCAGGGTGCTGGTTGACTCTCATTTAATAAGGTACTGTATCGGCAGGGGGAGTGCAATGCTCAAGGCTGTCAAACAGCAAGGTAAATGTTGGCTGGAGGCACAGCAGCACAGCGCTGTTTGTGTGCAAGGCAGCAGTGAGGCCAGTATGTGTGAAGTATGGGTAGGGAGATCAGGGGGAGGAATGGGGTGGCCAATGATGTCTGTGGGGGTTGGGAGGTGGGGATGAGAGGCCAGAGATGTCTATTGGAGTTGGGGGGTGGCGAGAGGCCAGTGATGTTCGTGTGGGGGTGGGGGATGTTTGGACAGTGATATTTGTTGTGTCTGCCACACAGTCTGTTTTAACCCTTATACAGTGGACGAAGAACTGTGAGTAGACGTCTTGTTAGTACAACCAATATTTATTTAAAACACACCATCAATAATCACCCACCCGACCGAGAATAAGTTATCTTTACAGAAAATACTAACGTTCAAGTCCAATACAAGACCTTGACTTAACTTTGTGTAAGTGGTTAGCACCCAAGCAGATATTGGCCTTTATCTGTGCACTGGTCTCAGTTGTCCTCTGCGTAGTCTGGTCCTTTGGTCTGGTGTGGCACTCTGGCTCTGGTCTTTCTTCCTTCTTGTGTATGGTGGCTCTCCTCATGCTGGTCGTCGTTGAAGATGGTCACACTTGTTGTAGCTCGCTCGTGGGGTCAGAGAGAGGGATTGATTCCTGGTTGCGCAGCATCCTTTATACCCCGTTTGGTTTCACTCCCCTTTTGGACATTGCCAATCAATTGATCAGGACTTGATCACCCTGATCGATAGAGTCCAATCGGGTGCTACCACACCAATCTCTGGGTGTGTCCCCAGTGGTCATGTCTGTAGGTGCTGGGGCCACATATAATACACACCTCCCTCCCAAGTAAGGGGTTACAGAGCCCCTATGTTTGACTAGAAAGTCGCTTTTGTCCTGGAGATGACTCATATCCTGCATGTTCAGTCGTCTGAGTTGCAGCCTGTTTGTCTCTTGTCTTTTATGCTGCAGCCAGTCGTTTTAGATCTTGCCCAACTGTCCCAGAGTGCTTTGCAAATCGCCATTTTAGATGGCCCATTTGGCCACAGGTCCATGGAGGGGTGGAGGGATGAGAGGCCAGTGATGTCTGTGGGGAGGCTGCGATGACAGGCCAGCGATCTCAATGCTGAGAGGATATTTTTCACAATCTCCCAGAGATTGTGAAATCTTTTAGATTGTGGGAGGAAACAGGAGCACCTGGAGGAAACCCAGGGGGAGAACTTGCAGACTCGACAGTAACCCAAGCTGGGAATAGAACCCGGGTCCCTGGCACTGTGAGGCAGCAGTGCTAACCACTGTGCCACCGTGCCGCCCTGTAGTCAGAACCTCTAATAATTCCCCTCTGGGTTCTTGGTTCCTTTTGACTCTCAGTTGGCCACAGGCGACTAGGGATTGGCAATAAATGCTTGTCAGGCACCTATGCCCATGTCCCACAAATGAATAATAAAAATCTACAGGTATGCTCATTGCTGCTTCTCAAATTTTAAAACTGAACAAACGTCTGGTTTTCTGTCACCCCCAAACAGAAGAAGCTCCCTGGCATTTTCTGGAAAACCTACACCTCATTATCTCCGGTGAGCTCTAACAACCATTTGTGGACGGTGCTACCCCATTCCAAAGAGAAGGAGTTAAGTAAGGGCCATCTGTGTTTAGAAAGCCAATCTGGCTGAATGGTAGATCATCTGCCCTTACAAAGTACCCACAACCTTCCTCTCAATTCCTCATAGCTGAAACATTTAACAGTGGTTGGAATCCACATGATGGATACACGCGCTTTGTCAAAGAAGGTAAAGAGGTGTGAGTCATGTGACATAAGCATGTGGAATGAGTAATATAGACTCGCGAACTGGAAAAGCCCATTCTGACTGACAGCCTCGCCGACAAGGAGCTCAGCTCAGGCTGAACATCCCACTGCTTCTGCTGGAAATTCTGTATTATCACCGAGAAGACTGATTCACTACAGTGTACCTGACTCACTGTATGAAATCAACCCCACCAGAAAAGTGAATTACCCAGCATCATTTTTCACCCTATCAACCTCAATGATGGAATATCTCATTGGACTTTGATTCTAAACCCTGGAGCTCATGTGAACCAATATTTATTTTCTGTGCTCTCTGTACTGGAAACCTTTCTTTTCTGTACCCATCTCTTGACTGCCTATGTGCAGAGGTCACAGTGTGACCCCCCCCCCTTTTGCAGGCTGAATGTGTGCAATAAATTAACCCTTTGAGTTCATCCTGTCTCGGTTTGCTGTGGGGCTATCAATAGAATATTGTATCTCAATGAAATGAGGAGTCGGGAAGTATGCCACTGTTATAAAGAAGGAAACAAGTCAAGACACCTTTCTGTGAGAGGAGAAATTAGTGTTGTTTAAATTATTCCCCCTCCAGTTCACAACATTGAAAAATTGAGAAACTATTTGAGCGAGACTGGATGAAGGAAGATTGGATAGAAATGAAAAAATCAATCACTGAATTGCTAGGAAATACCTCATTTCACTTATCAGTTGCTGTAAATCTATGGTTTTGAGAATTCCTACTATGTGTTTTAAAATAATGGATCCCTGACTCCCCAAAGTCTACTTATTGGGACCCCCTGGTGGCTCCGACTCATGGCTAAGATGTCAGCCTTGGCTCAGTGATTGCATCTAGCCAGACCGAGGAAATCATGGGTTCAAACCCAATCCAGAGACTTGAGCACAAAGTCTAACATTACAGTACTCAAGGGGTGCTGCACTGTCAGAGATGCCATCTTTTTGAAGCGATGTTAAATTGAGGTTCTCTTCAGAGAATGGAAAGAACCCCATGGCAATATTCAAGGAGGAGAAAAGAAGCTGTGCTGGTGTCATAGCTAATATTTGTACTTCAACAAAGATCACTAAAACAGGTTATTTATCTCATTGCTACTAAGTATAGAAACCCTACAGTGCAGAAAGAGGCCATTCAGCCCTTCAAATCTACACTGACTCTCCAACAGAGCATCCTACCTAGACCCTATCCCCATAACCCCACATATTTACCCTGCTAGTTTTCCCTAACCTACATTTCTTAGGACACTAAGGGGTAATTTAACATGGCCAATCCTGCGCATTTCTGGACTGTGGGAGGAAACTGGAATACCGGAGGGAACCCAGACAGACACAGGGAGAATGTGAAAACTTCACACAGACAGTGACACAAGACTAGAATTCAACTGGAGTCCCTGGTGCAATGGGACAGCAGTGCTAACCACTGTGCCACCCCAGTGGAGCCTTGCTGTGGGTGGGTTAATTCTCATGTCTTCCTACTTAGTCTTGGGGAAGTAAAAGAACTGCATAGCTGTTTTTTTTCTAAAACACTTAGTTAACATTATGGATAATGCAGTTCTCACACTCGTGGAGTAAACTCAGTTATAAATCATTGCTACTCATTCCTGTAATACTGAAAAATATACCTCGCAACTATACCTGAGAAATAGAAATATCTGCTTTAATTTTAAGAGAATGGCATTTATCTTTTTTGAACTGTACTGATAAATGGGATCTCTTTCTTACATTTTAAACATCATAAGCGACATTGTCACATGTGTACAGACTGTGTCACAGTTCAAACACAAATTAACTCCCCTATAAGGTAAATGAACACTGTGCGGGAAAGAAAATCCAATTTTTGTTTAGAAATACGACACAGTATTCAATGATAATGAAAGGTCTTGAGCTAATTTTACTTTGGATTTTCTCCCACATGATTCGGCAAATGACAATCCATCTTTGTAATTATTCAGCCTTGAAATCAGTGTGATTCAAAATGCGAATGGAATATTTTTTCTGGTTCTCGGGAAGTATGATTTATCTCAATGTTAATTACATAAATATTCATCAATTAAAGGTCTATTTTCACGTTTTTTTATCCCAGCGATCATGATTCAGGCTAGATTCATTATGCCTGGTCCCCAAATATCACCAACATATCTTAAACCTTAAAAAAACCCCAAATTACTCTTTAGGCCCAAGGATACAAAATCATTTTGGATGCCAGTTGTAGCACAGTTTCCATATCAGCATACAAAATGGAATATTACTGTAGCCTCAGGTCACTGATCTTAGTATTTGAATTGCAGCAAGGAACTAGGAAAGCAAATAGGATGTTGGCCTTTATTGAGAGGGGGTGGGGGAATAGATCTCAAACAATGATGAGACAGAGTACAGGAAAGAGATAGAGAATCTGGTTAACTGGTGCAACGACAATGACCTCTCCCTCAATGTCATAAAACGAAGGAGATAGTCATCGACTTCAGGAAGTGGAGTGGAGGACATGCCCCTATCCACATCAACAGGAATGAAGTAGAAAGGATTGAGAGCTTCAAGTTTCTCGGTGTTTAGATCACCTGGTCCCTCCACCCTATAGTTAAGAAAGCCCATCAGTGCCTCTACTTTCTCAGGACGGTAAGGAAATTTTGCATATCCACAATGACTCATACCCACTTTTACAGATGGATGATAAAAAGCATCCTTCCAGCATGTATCACAGCTTGGTATGGCTCCTGCTCTGACAAGGATCTCAAAAAACTATAAAGGGTCATGAACAAAGCCTAGCCAATCACATAAACCAGCCTCCCATCCATTGACTCTATCTGTACTTTCCGCTGCCTGAGAAAAGCAGCCAACATAATCAAGGACCCCACACACCCCAGAGATACTCTCTTCCACCTTCTTCCATCGGGAAAAAGATACAAAAGTCTGAGGTCACGCACCAACCAACTCAAGAACGGTCTCTTCTCTGCTGCCATCAGACTTTTGAATGGACCTACCTCATATTAAGTTAATCTTTCTCTACACTCTAGCTATGACAATAAAATTACATTCTGCATTCTCTCCTTTCCTTCTCTATGTACAGTATGCTTTGTATAGCGTAAAAGAAACAACTTTTCACTGTATATTAATGCATGTGACAATAATAAATCAAATCAAATCAAAAAAGGAGGGACATTTTCCTACAAATGTGCAGGGCATGGGTGAGACCATGCCTGGGGTACCGTGTGCAATTTTGTTCACCATACTTAAGAAGGGGTATAGTTGGAAAGTGTTGCGAGAAGGTTCACTAGGTTGCTTCCTGGGCTGAAGGGATTGTCTTATGATGAAAGGTTGAGGAGATTCAGCCAGTACTCATTGGAGCTTAGAAGAATGAGTGGTGATATAACAAACATAATTGCTTTTGAGGTAGACTTGACAAGGTGGATGCTGAGAAGATGTGGAGGAAATCTAGAATTAGAGGACACAATTTAATGATAAAGGCTTTCCCATTTAAGATGTGATGAGAAGGAGTATCTTTTCTTAGAGGGTCAGGAGTTTTTGGAATCCTTTTCCTCTGAGAGAGCATTGGAGGCTGGGTCAGTCCTGGGCTGAGTTAGCAGATTTTTGATCAACAAGGGAGTCATGGGTTATAGGGCAGGCAGAAAAATGGACTGGAGACCACAATCAACGGAGCAATGGTCTTATTGAATGACGGGCAGGTTCGAACCAAATGACCCTTGTTCATATTTGTTATGATTTTACAATCCACGTACTCTCCCCCACCTTCTTCCGCTGGGAAAAAGATAAGTCTGAGATCATATACCAACCGACTCGAGAACAGCTTCTTCCCTGCTGCCATCAGACTTTTGAATGGGCCTACCTCGCGCTAAGCTGGTCTTTCTCTACACCCTAGCTATGACTGTGACACCACATTCTGCACTCAGTCCTTTACTTCTGTATGAACGGTATGCTTTGTAGAGTGTGCAAGAAAAAACACATTTGCCTGTATGCTAATACATGCGACAATAATAAATCAAATCAAAAACCAAAATTTTGGCAAGCAGTGTGAAGCCATTTTTAAAAGCTGTATTTTTATTATCTGTAAAGAGGCTGCAGGATAATGAGTCCCTGAACAACATGAAAGGGTGGATATTCATTTGGACCCAGTTTTGGATCCGGAGCTGATGCTGCCAGTAATCATATATGCATAATAGAATGTAAAATTAGCCAGGAGCGTTCAGTAACGTAAGGAAGGCTGCCAGGATTATTCATACTGTTGATTGGCCACATGCTGATTCAGGGATTTCACTGATGGTATTTAAAGGCAGCCAGCGTCTTTTAAAGGAAAGGGAAGAAACACTTTAGCTGTAGATGAATGAAAGACAATTTCGGAGATGGCAGTACAAATAGATTTAAGTTCTTGCTGGAAGAGGTCAACCGGAGGAAGAAATCCTCCTCCCAGTGAGAAAGTAGGAAGTTATTCCATGAAGCTTCCCAGCAGCAGTAGGTGCAGGTGGAATTGAACATCAATGTTAAGAGTATAGCGCCACAGACTTAAAGCTAATGACCTGACCAGGGTTGCTAAGGATTGCTTTCTAACTCCCAACACGGATTGCTTCCTGTGTAACTGTGAGAGAATGCTGCATTTTGGAGGGACTTTGGGGCAGGGGAAGGTTGCAAAGATAGGATAGGACAGGCTTTATTAATAAAATTATAGGGTGGGATTCTCCCAAAAAAATTTGTGTAAAAACTGGAATAAATCAACAGGATTTTCAAAATGAATCTCCCACACTATGCGCATCACAGAGTGTCCAAGTGTGAATCACGTTGAAAATCAGTGGGCAGGGCCTATTCCCCCTGGAGTGGCAGCATAGCGCTGAGCGGATTACTGTGCATGTACCCATCTGTCAGCGCCGAGATCAGCGCACGTGCCCCTCACTGCCGGCCTCCCGAGTGTTGGCCAGCTCGATCGCTGACCAGCTCTGCAGGCGCACAACGCTGGTCTGATCGCTGGCCTCCCGGACATGTCCAGGTCATACCCGACCACCCCCCCCGCGACCCCCCCCCCCACCCCCGCCGGCTCACCTCGATCTTCCCCAACCACCCCGGCAGCTCCGACTCCCACCCTGGAGTCGTCACCCTCCCCCGCAGTCCTGACTCCCCTTCCTGCAGCCCTGACACCCCCGGCAGGCCGGCCACCCACCCCCACTCCCATGGCCAACCCTGACTGCTGGCCTCTCCCTGCTGCCTACGATCCCAAACGCAGAGTGGCCCGCCATCCCCACCGCTCTCCCCCCCACCCCACAAGAGGGCCCCCACCCCTATAGGACCTGCCCCCTCTGGCCCACTCCTCCTGCCTGGTGGGCAGTGCCAAGGTGCCCGCTGGGGCATTGCCACTTTGTATTTGGGCAATGCCAGGGGGCCAGGTTGGCACTGCCAAGCTGGCAATGACTGGGGGCAGTCCCCCTTGCCCCGACCTCCTGCGGGGCCTCCATGCCCCTCCTTCACTCTAGTGGGCTCGGACCGCAGGCTCCCACACTGGAGTGAAACACTCCTGATGTGGGGGGGAGGGAGGAGGCTTCAGTCTCGGCCCACTAATAATATGCAAATGGTTACATAAATAATTTATTCCTCTGCACCTATTTCTGGCACAGAGCTGACATAGCCAGAAATCCAGTGGCTGGAGACACATGGGGGCCATGGCACCCAGCAGGAACCCACTCCACGTCCCCCACTGGGTCCCTTGGCCCACTGTGTAGAGCAGTGCACTGGGCTGGAGAATGACCCTCAATGATATTGAACTCAATATGTTGGGCAAACAATAGCCGGTGTTAGTCATGAAGAAAGGGTTGATGTGAGGCAAGATAAATATGGGAGAGCATCAGACAAATAGAATTCATCTACTAACCTGTAGCACGGCGACCCAGTGGTTAGCATTGCTGTCTCACAGTGCCAGGGACCTGGGTTCGATTCCCAGTTTGGGTCACTGTCTGTGTGGAGAATCCACATTCTCCCCGTGTCTGCGTGGGTTTCCTCCGGGTGCTCTGGTTTCCTTCCACTGTCCGAAAGATTAGTTAGTTGCATTGGCCATGCTAAATTCTCCCTCAGCGTACCCAGACAGGTGTGTGGTGACGAGGGATTTTCACAGTAACTTCATTGCAAAGTTAATATTAGCTTACTTATCCCCATGATTAATTCCCCAATTTTCTAATAAATAAATTTAAACTTCCACTCCCTACGCACCTTTTTGGTGTTAATGTAGCTGTTTTCCAATCATCTCCATTTGTAATGATCCTGTGAAGATAATGACGGTGACATGATGGATTTTGTTTGTTATTTCTTCTCATGCCTTTGTCCAAAATCTCTCTGGGTTTATTACCTGGTCTCCCTTTACCTCCTGCAGTCTGTCTACAGTAATGGGTTTTTTAATATCTCTTTCTTTTTGCGCTGTTTGTCCTTTCCGTCACTTTAGCTTTCGCATTCAGCTCGCAGATTTATTAATTGAATTTAAATTCCACCAGCTGCCATCAGGAAGGATTTGAACTCGTGCCTGAGGGTTGGGTCTCTAGATTACCAATTTATTGACATTACTGTATGCCACCATGCGTATGTTGTGTGCCCAAGTGTTGCTGGTTCCTTTTGCAACATAGGAGATGCCATTCTTTATCCTTTCTCACTACTTATCCATTTAAAAACATCATTCATGGAATGTGGGCATCACTGGTTAGGCCAGCATTGACTGCCCATCCCATTGTTTCTTGTGGTGAGCTGCTTTCTTAAACCACTGCAGTCCATGTGGTATAGGTACACCCCCTGTTCTGTTAGGGAGGGTGTTCCAGGATTTTACCCATCGACAGTGAAGGAACGGCAATATATTTCCAAATCAGGATGGTGAGTGGCTTGGAGGGAAACTTCCAGGTGATGGTGTTCCAATGTATCTGCTGCCCTTGATCTTCGAGGTGGCAATGGTCACGGGTTTGGAAGGTGCTGTTGAAGGAGCCTTGGTAAGTTCCTGCAGTGCATCTTGTAGATGCTGCTGCTACATGTTGGTGATGAAGGGATTGAAATGTTTGTGGATAGGTAAGTGCTCTGTCCTGGATGGTTTCAAGCTTCTTGAGTGTTGTTGGAGCTGCACCCATCCAGGCAAGTGGGGAATATTCCATCACACTCCTGACTTGTGCCTTGTAGATAGTGGACAGGCCTTGGGGAGTTAGGAGGTGAGTTACTTGCTGCAGGATTCTTAGCCTTTGACCTGCTGTTGTAGCCACACTAATATATGGCTAGTCCAGTTCAGTTTTTGACCTATGCTAACCACACCCCCCCACCCCGCCATCCCCCCTTCAAGGATATTGATAGTGGAGGATTCAGCAATGGTAAAACCATCAAGGGCTGATGGTTAGATTCTCTCTTGTTGGAGATGACCATTATCTGACATTTGCTTGGCGTCAATGTGACTTGTCACTTGCCAGCCCAGGCCTGGATATTAAAACAAAAACAGAAAATGCTGGAAAAGCTCAGCAGGTCTCACAGCGTCTGTGGAGAGGGAATAGTGCCAATGTTTTGAGTCAGGGTGACCCGTAGTCAGATGGTGTCTGACCTGCTGCGATTTTCTGTTTTTGCTTCAGATTCCAGCTTCCGTAGTATTTTATCAAACTTGGATATTGTCCAGATCCTGTTGCATTTGGACATGGACCGTTTCAGTGTCTGAGGAGTGACGAATGGTGCTGAACATTGTGCAATCATCGGCGAACATCCTCACTTTAACCTTATGATGGAGGGAAGGTCATTGATGAAAGCAGCTGAAGATGGTTGGGCCTAGGACCCGACCCTGAGAGATTCCTGCAGAGACCTCCCATCACCACAACCATCTCCCTTTGTATCAGCTGTGACTCCACCCAGTTTAGACCCTTTACCCTGTTGTACCTGTGTGACCTTCTTCTGATAGTATTGAATCTTGGCTGTGAATTAACAAAAACATTTGACATACGATTTGTCAGGAATAATAAAAACTCAGAATCGCAACATCTGATTTAAAACCTTTTTTCCACAAAAAGCAGCTGGCGCCCAAAGATTTTCCACATCTAACCTTAAAATTTGAATCATAACTCTCGCTGTCAACATCCGTGTTTTCAGTTTGACTCACTTTAACCCACTGCTGTCCTTTGCCTGCTGCCTTTTTTGGAGCAGATCATTAAGTTTAATTGTTACCATAGAAACCTACAGTGCAGAAATTGGCCCTCCGGCACTGACCCTAATCCCACCCAGGCCCTACCCCCATATCCCTACATATTTTATCTGCTAATCCCTCTAATCTCAGGTCACTAAGGGGCAATTTTAGCAATCGACCTAACCTGCACATCTTTGGACTATGGGAGAAAACCAGAGCACCCGGAGGAAACCCACGCAGACACAGGGAGAATGTGCAAACTCCACACAGACAGTGACTGAAGCCGGGAATCGAACCCAGGTCCCTGGAGCTGTGAAGCAGCAGTGCTAACCACTGTGCTACCGTGCCGCCCTAGGCCATTTCAGTGTCACAAGTAGGCTTACATTAACACTGCAATGAAGTTACTGTGAAAATCCCCTAGTCGCCATACCCCAATGCCTGTTCAAGTACACTGAGGGAGATTTTAGCATGGTCAAGACATCAGCATGTCTTTCAGTCTGTGGGAAGAAACTGGAGCACCCAGAGGAAACTCACGCAGACACGGGGAGAATGTACAAACTCCACACAGACAGTAATCCAAGCCGGGAATCAAACCCAGGTCCCTGGCACTCCAGGGCAGCAGTGCTAACCACTGTGCCACCGTGCCGCTATTTGTTTTCATTTTTCTGAATGAGTGGCGTTGTTGTAGAATCTTGCATCACTAGCAACATATTTACACTCAAATACAATGGACTGATTTCAATTTACATTTACTGTAATTTTCATGCAATCAAACTCCCCTTTATGTAACATTTTTAGCATAACATACAAACATAGGAGCAGCAGTATACCATTTCCCCTACCCTGCCATTTAAGGACATAAGAAATAGGAGCAGGAGTAGGCCATCTAGCCCTTTGAGCCTGCCCCGCCATTCAATAAGATCATGGCTGATCTGAAGTGGATCAGTCCCACTTTCCCGCTTTCTCCCCATAATCCTTAATTCCCTTGAATGTCAAAAACCTATCTACCCGTGACTTAAGTATATTCAGCGAGGTAGCCTCCACCACTATAACGGGCAGAGAATTCCAGAGATTCACCACCCTTTGAGTGAAGAAGTTCCTCCTCAACTCCGATCTAAACTGCTCCCCCCCTTATTTTGAGGCTGCGCCCTCTAGTCTTGCTATCCTTTCTAAGTGGGAAGTAGATCATCACTGATCTTTTGCCTCAATGGAATCTTCCCAGATTATCCTCTTATCCCTCAATCTCAATGGTTTCTAGAAGTCTATTGACCTCTGCTTTGAATATACTCAATGATTAAGACTCTACTGCCCTCTGGGATGGAAAATTCCAAAGATTTACCACCCTCTGGCTAAAGAAATTCATCTTGGTGCTAAATGGCTGACCTCTTATTCTGAGACTGTGTCCTCTTGTTCTAGACTATCCCCACTGAGTTTTCCAGGGGAGACACCCTTCCTTCAGCAACTCTGTCCAACCCTGATTAATTTTTGCACACTTTAAGGATGTTACCTCCCATTCTTCTGTACATTAGAGAATCTAAGCCCAGACAGTCTCTGTCTTTCTTCCTGGATAATCTTGCTAACCCAGGGATCAGTTTGGTTCATTGCACTCCCTCAGTGGCTGGTACATCCGTCCTTAGATAAGGAAACTGCACACAGTCTAGGTGTGGATTCACCAAGGCTACAAACAATAGCGAGGCTTTTTTTATTCCTATTTGCAAATCCCCCTTGGCAATAAAAGCAACCAGACCATTTGCCTTCCTAATATACAATGACTTTAACATGCATTAGATGGTTTATTCAAATCTTTCCTCGAACGCTGATCCTTAAAAAGGGAGCTTAACATTTGGCTAAGAAACAGCGACAAAAAGGAAGTTGGAAAAGTTAACATCATAACTTTATTTTCCATATATTGACATATTAAACTTTTAACACAAAAGTATCTCAGAACAAAACATTTGAGCTAAACAATTAATAATTCATTCTGTCAACTCCTGGCATGAACAAGTCAGTTGTTGTGTCTGTTTTGAGAGCGTGGAGACATTTCATGTAATGTGTCAATGATGACACATCCTTTACTTTCTCCATAAGGGTTTGAACTGTCCCTGTTAATTCCAAAGTAGAAGGAAAATATCTGCTGTTAGAAATTCTAGCAACATATGTCTACCTTCTGCAATCATTAAAGGGCAGTGAACTATCGAAAAGCAGCAGCAAAGATGCTTTTGGTTACTATGAGAGGACGCAGGTTTAAGGTGCTGGGGAGCAGGTACAGAGGAGATGTCAGGGGTAAGTTTTTCACTCAGAGGGTGGAGAGTGAGTGGAATCGGCTGCCATCAGTGGCGGTAGAGGCGAACTCGTTGGGGTCTTTTAAGAGACTTCTGGATGAGTACATGGGATTTAATGGGATTGAGAGTTATAGAAAGGCCTGGTAGGTAGGGATATGATCGGCGCAACTTGTTCTATGTTCAAAGATGGTTTCATATTTCTGCCACAAAATGTCAACTATTATAACAACAACCCGCATTCATACAGTCATAGAGATTTACAGCATGAAAATAGGCCATTTGGCCCAACTGGTCCATGCCGTCCTGTTTTTTAACCACTTAAGCTAGTCCAATTGCCCACATTTGGCCCATATCCCTCTTTCCCATCTAACCCATGTAACTATCTAAATGCTTTTTAAAAGATAAAATTGTACCCGCCTCTACTACCACCTCTGGCAGCTTGTTCCAGATATTCGCCACCCTGTATGTGAAAAAATTGCCCCTCTGGACCCTTCTGTATCTCTCCCCTCTCACCTTAAACCTATGCCCCCTAGTTTTAGACTCCCCTAGGTTTGGGGGAATCATAGAATGAATCATACAACCCCTATAGTGCAAAAAGAGGTCACTTGGCCCATCAAGTCTGCACTGACCACAATCTCACCCAGGCCCCATCCACGTAACCCCATACACTTACCCTGCTAGTCCCCCTGGCATTAAGGGGCAATTTAACATGACCAATCCATCTAACCTGCACATCTTTGGAGTGTGGGGGGAAACTGGAGCATGCAGAGAAAACCCATGCAGACATGGGGAGAACGTGCAAACTCCACACAGACAGTGATCTGAGCCAAGAATCAAACCCGGGTCCCTGGTGCTGTGAGGCACAGTAAAAAGTCTGACAACACCAGGTTTTAGTCCAACCAATTTATTTGATAATAGACTCACAAGCTTTGGAGGTCTCCCTCTTCGTCAGGTGAATGGAGAGTTCTGGCTGTGGGGCAGCAGTGCTAACCGCTGTGCCACCATGCCACAGAGGATGGTTATATAGCACCTTTAGCGGAGAAGGAAAGCATCCCAAGGTGTTTCACTGAAAGATAATGAAATACTAAGCTGAAGGAAGGGAGGACTGAGAGGGGCGACTAAGGGCCCGATTTTACCATTGTGTTGCACCCGTTTTCGGACATGAAGACTTGGTAAAGTTAGCCGTGAGGCCATTAACGCGATCCGTACCCATGTCTGCGCTGTGCGCTCCTTAACAGAGTTGAGGAGGAACTTCTTCACTCAAAGGGTGGTGAATCTCTGGAATTCTCTGCCCGTTGAAGTGGTGGAGGCTATCTTGCTAAATATATTTAAGACGCGGTTAGATAGGTTTTTGGTAGGCGAGGGAATTAAGGGTTATGGGGAGAAAGCGGGAAAGTGGAACTGAGCCACGACAGATCAGCCATGATCTTATTGAATGGCGGGGCAGGCTCGAGGGGCTAGATGGCCTACTCCTGCTCCTATTTCTTATGTTCTTATGTTCTTATGCGATCCGAAAGCATGTAGGCCAAGACCCAATGTGCACCCAAACTGATGTCACTCTTCCATATTAATGCGCACCTCCATTCTAATAAATCTGAAATTTTCAACAAGGTGGGTGTGTTTATGAAGACCGCAGGAACTCCCTGAGATCAGTGAGTTTGTGATCACCAGGAAGCCCTGTTGTGGAGTTAGGAAACTTTTGACAAGGAAATTTAAAAAGTATTGCCAACTTCAAATAGTTAAATGCTGTATCATTCTACACAGTCAATAAGGAAGTTGATCAAGAAGATGTCCATTCCTCTTTGGTTGTATCCGACATTCTGGAATTTGGCCGTCCATGACCTTAAAGTTACGATTTAGAATTTCAGTAGACAATTCTTCTCTTGGAACTAATTCTGCATCATTTTCACATGGTATAGTAGCAAACAGGCAATCATCAGGCAACTCAGGTTCATCTAAGTTGTCCGTGGTAGTTTTCATACACTAGAGACTAAAGAAGTTGGGACTTCTGGAGATGATTCTGAGAAATAACTTCAAGATGACAACAATTGGTTAGCATGGCATCATCAAATTAGCTCATCTTCATTTTGAACCAGGTCAGAAATTGGACCTGTTTTTGCTAAAAATATGGCTGGTGCCCATTTCTCACTCATGGCATTGTCACATGCTCAGACCCAATCTCCTTGTTGAAATGAGTCTTGTTTTGTCTTCATTTAGCACCTTGAGATTGTTGTTGATACCATACTATCTCTGAAGTTTCTGGGAGTAACAACAAACCAGACATGGTTCTCAACATTCTCTTTAAGAGTAATAATGCAGTTGAACTTTGGACAGTCACATGAGCAATGTTTCGATAAGACGTCAAAAAACTATACACACAGTTGACAATAAACCTTGCTCTCGCGAAGCTTTTAAAGAATGTTTCAAAGATTGTACGAATTTTTCAGTGAATCCATTGCTTGATGCCTGATAAGGTGTGGATTTTAGATGCTGAATGCTATTTGCTTTGAAATAATCCTCAAACTCCTATGGAAAAAAAAAACTATGAACCATTATCACTAACAATCTGTTCTGGTTTATAAAGTCTTGCAAAAATTTCATCAATTTTTTTAAAGCTTTGTTTGGTAGACTATAGTAGATCTCATGATAACAACTTCTGGCCACTTTGAGTATGCATCAATTATGACTAAGAACATGGAACCCTCAAACAGACCAGCAAAAGCTGCATGCAATCATTGCCATGGTAGTTTAGGCCACTCCCAAGTGTGTAAAGGAAGCAACAGTGGTGTCCTGATTATAATATGGATCCCTGAGACAAAACACTATTTCTTAATCCAATTCAAATCCAAGGTCTTTGGTTCTTAATTTTATTTACTGTATCACAATATCTAATTTATTCCTCCTTTTTTTTAGCCCTCTTTATTTCTCATGAGATTGTTTATTCTTTGCTAGACTATGGTTCTATGGACAAATACATGTTTACATATTGGCTATTTGACTGCATGAAGCATCACAGCCAAGCTTGATCACAGTGGCAACATATGTATGGCTTTAACACTGACAGCCAGAGGCATCTGATCTCAACTTCCTCTGGGTTTGGGAAAATAGGTTAGTTGAAGTAATCCAATAATTGCCTGCTTTGTGATGAAACTGTTCCCACTTGTGAAATGACCGAGAACGAGAATGCATTACTTGAGATTGCAGGTGGAGGCAGGTTCAATTGGGGCATTCAAGGGGGAATTAGATGGTTATTTGTTAAAAACGCAATCTGCAGGATTATGGTGACAAGGCAGGAGAAATTCTGTGATTCTGCGACATTAGTCAGCAAATTTTTGAAGGCAGTAATTATTTATTAGATTATTGAAACACAAACATGTATACTTAACTAATCATTCTAGGATTTCACGGAAAAAGCACAGTGACGTAAAATTGAGATCACTATTGCCCGATGGTTCCCAGAACAGTTGAGTTTAAAGACCAAACACTGTACATAGGCATACTTTCATGGAGAGTCCTCCCAGGTGCCAAACTGGTGAGGACCTTAGCACTCAGGCAGTGAACTGCCAGGAGTACGCAGAGCAGGCAAGTCATGATGACAATCAGTGTACAATTCTGATTTGATGCCATTTTGGAGCTCAGTGCTCCAGTTAACATCCTGGTCAGTCCACATGGGGAATACTGTGTACAAAATTGGTCTACTTATTTAGGAAGGACGTAAATGCATTAGAAGCAGTTCAGATAAAGTTTATTAAACTAACACCAGAAATGGGAAGCTTATCTTCTCAGGAAAGATTGGACATGCTTGGCTTGCATCCACTGGAGTTTAGAACAGGAAGAGACTACTTGAGTAAAACATGTAAGATCCTGAGGCGTCTTGACAGAGGGGGTGTGGAAAGGATGTTTCTTCTTGTGGAGGAACCCGGAACTAGCAGTCATAGTCTTAAATATATATATATAAAGAGCAAGAGGGTGTCCAGAGAGAGAGTTGACCAACTCAAGGACAAGAGAGGGAATCTATGTGTGGAGCCAGAGGAAATGGGCGAGGTATTAAATGAGTACTTTGCGTCAGTATTCACCAAAGAGAAGGACTTTGTGGATGATGAGTCTGGGAATGGATGTGTAGATAGTTTGATTCATGTTGAGATAAAAAAGGAGGTATTGGGGTTCTTGAGAAACATTAAGGTAGTCAAGTCCCCAGGGCCTAATGGGATATACCTCAGATCACTGAGAGAGGCAAGGGAGGAAATTGTTGGGGCTTTGAGAGAAATCTTTGTATCCTCACAGGCTACAGCAGAGCTCATGATGTGGAGACGCCGGTGTTGGACTGGGGTAAGCACAGTAAGAAGTCTCATAACACCAGGTTAAAGTCCAACAGGTTTATTTGGTAGGACAAGCCGCAGGGTTTCAGAGTGCTGCTCCTTCATCAGGTGAGTGGGAGTTGTGTTCACAAACAGGGCATATAAAGACACAAACTCAATTTACAAGAGTTAACCTGTGCTTAACTCTCTCTCCACTCACATTGTCTGTACTTTAAGACTTGAATACCTGTAAAAACTCGCATTCCGACCATTATCTTGTAAATTGAGTTTGTGTCTTTATATGCCCTGTTTGTGGACAGAACTCCCTCTTCCTCACCGTTCCAATTTATTGGGGGGAGAAAAATACCTTCCCAGGCCTCTCCACGACCTCCTTCCAGTTTCCGGTTTTAACTTTAACAAAAAACTCCACTAAAAAAGTAAGTTAAAAAATCAATCTAGCTTACCCTCAGCACTCCTCTCTGCTGTCTCTGATGGAACAATGATACGCAATTGTATCAATGGTACTTAATGGAATCAATGGTACACAAGCTTCTTCAGTGTTGTTGGACCTGCATTAAGGCAAGTGGCAAATATTTTATTACAGTCCCGTCCTGTGCCTTGACAGCAAACAAGCTTTGAAGAGTCCGGGGGCATTTTTTTCACATTGACGAGTGAGTGTCTGGAACAAACTACCAGAGGTAATAGTAGAGGCGGATACAATTTTGTCTTTTAAAAAGCTTTTAGACAGTTACATGGTATGATGGGTATGGAGGGATAAAATGTGGCCAATTGGGACTAGCTTAGTGGTTAAAAAAAAGAGCAGCATGGACAAGTTGGGCCGAAGGGCCTGTTTCCATGCTGTAAACCTCTATGACTCTATGTCTCCATTGCTTATTCTTGTGCAGGATTGACACTTTCCCACTTTTTCTTCAATCTCAGCATCCAGACCAAGCCACCAAAAGTAATTCCTTCATCACTACCAAACCAGGATGTCCTTCGTGTAGAGCTCTTCCATGCAGACTGAGGCATGATCACTAGGATTGCCCAAATTAGGCAACCACCTTGGACAGTCAACTCAAGCTTTCTTGACACACATGGGAGGTGATTCTCCCAGCTGTCTGCACTGCTCGAGCTTTTTATATTGATTTGTGGGACATGGGCGTCGCTGGCCAGCCAGCATTTATTGCCCACCCCTAATTGCCCGAGGGCAGTTGAGAGTCAACCACATTGTTGTGGCTCTGGAGTCACATGTAGGCCAGACCAGATAAGGATGGCAGATTTGCCTCCCTAAGGGACATTAGTAAATCAGGTGGCTTTTCCCAATTATTGACAATGGTTTCATGATCATGAGTAGATTCTTAATTCCATTTTTTTTATATATTGAATTCAAATCCCACCATCTGCTGTGGCAGGATTCGAACCCGGGCCTCCAGGACATTGGCCAAGTTTCTGGATTAATGGTCTAGCGATAATACCACTACGCCATCACTTCCCCGATATTTTGCGGCATACGTAAATTCAGATGGTTACAGTGGGCGAATCCCTCCTGACAGGCACTGCTAACTGAGGTGGGAACTATTTGGTTCCCCTGCTGGCAGGAGCATTTAGAGTGCAGACTGGAGAATGGTGCCTCTGTCCCCAAAAAAACCCCTCCTCCAATGTTCCTTAGCAAATGCAACAAAATTTAGCAGAATTCTCAGGAACTCGGCACATTCCCAGCTGGGATGATCCTCTTTCTTAGATTTGAAATTAAACACCGGGATTCTACCACCTAGCCGCCATTGGAATTCTCTGCCCATTGAAGTGGTGGAGGCTACCTCGCTAAATATTTTTAAGACGCGGGTTGATGGGTTTTTGATAAGCGAGGGGATTAAGGGTTATGGGGAGAGGGCGGGAAAGTGGAACTGAGCAGCGACAGATCAGCCATGATCTTATTGAATGGCGGGGCAGGCTCGAAGGGCTAGATGGCCTACTCCTGCTCCTATTTCTTATGTTCTTATGAATCGGAGCGGGCAGGGGGGTGCAAACAATGGAAAGGTCTGTTGACCTCAGATGGGATTTTCCAGTCTCGGGTTGAGCGGGGCCGTAAAATCTGCCCAAAGTGTTTGGAGAGAGGGGAGTGGATTGAGTAGAAAGATCTTCCAGAGAGTTGGTATTGATGTAATGAACCATAGAATTGAATTCAGCGCCTTGACACAAACTCATGTGTCCAATTGCATTCTTAATAAAAAACGGGACGATATCCTGTTTTTTTAGCACAATCTCAACAATGACGGAGATCTGCAAAAGATGGCGAAACATGTACTTATTTTGTTTAATATCCAGCACTTCCCTCTTAGCAACTCAAAAGTTAGATGAATAAGTCATGGATTAATAAAATAATAATGTACAATCCAACCTCCTTGTGTAGCTTTTGCAGTCACATCGCTGATTAACTATGCCAACCCATGAGAAGAATTGGAAGACAGTGAAAAAAATTATCCGCTCGTCTCAAAATGTCTTCTGAAAACGAGGAGGTGGAATCAGTGAGGGACCAACAGTGCAAGGCACCATAACACTGGCTCCACTGGTACAAGCCAAAGGCTGAACACATCTAACTCCAAGGTAGCCACAACACAAGACTGTTGCTTTGAGCTTTCATTCCACTTGCCTGGTTTCGAGGGTGTTGGCTCTGAGGAGAGGTTGAATGAACTAGGATTGTTTTCACTGGAAAGGTGGAAGCTGAGGGACCCGATAGAGGCCTACAAGATTATGAGAGACGGAGTGGATGGCCAGAGGTTTTTTTCCCAGGGTGGAAGTATTAATTACAAGGGGGCACAGGTTCAAGGTGAGAGGGGGAAAGTTGAAGGGAAGTGTGTGGGGGAAGCTTTTCACGCAGAGAGTGGTGGGTGCCTGGAGTGTGTTACACAGGAGGTGGTGGAAGCAGGCACATTGGCAACATTTAAGAGGCTGGGTACATGGATAGGGAGGGAATAGATAAATACAGACCCAGTAAGGGCAGGAGGATTTATTTTTAGATTAGTTAGGGCGTCATGATCAGCACGGGCTTTGAGGGCTGAAGGGCCTGTTCCTGTGCTGTCCTTTTCTTTGTTCTTTGTTCAAATTTCCATTCTGAATTCTGAATGCTGGTTCTGGAGCAGTGGTCACAGATACTGATTCTCAGCCACCCACAGACTTAAACAAGCATGGAAACACAAACAATTTCAGAAAATAGAAACGCAGCAAATTGATGTTTTCAATAGCTTATTAATATGTTGATGCCAATTCCAACATCAAATAAAAGAAAATGCTGGACAAACTTAGCAAGTCTGGCAGCATATGTGAAGCGAGGAACAGAGTTTTAAAACAATATTTTATTCTGTTCTTAAAGTTACAAAGCCAATACTCCGAATGGACCAGGCAAACCCAAATCCATTCCTTGCTTGCTCCAAAAACCAAATTCAAAATCCAATTGGATCCAATTCAAGGTCCCCATGTCAAGATCTAAGCTGACAATATGAGGCATTGCATTCCATCTTAGGCTCGATCTGATGCTTGAACTTAGCCAAAAGCTTGAGAAGCGAGAGGGTTAACATTTCCAGTCCATATGACATAACTTTACCAAAGTACGCACGCAGCTTTGCATTATTTCCTTAGTCTAAAGAAACACCATAACCCTTTACAATCCATTAAAGTAGGATAATGAAAGCACTGCTGGCTATTTCTCAAAATATGAAGACATGGTGATACAGTGATTAGCATTGCTGCCTCACAGCATCAGGGACCTGGGTTCGATTCCCAGCTTGGGTCACTGTCTGTGCAGAGTCTGCATGTTCTCCCCGTGTCTGGTGGGTTTCCTCCGGGTGCTCCAATTTCCTTCTACAGTCTCAAAGACGTGCTGATTAGGTGCATTAGCCATGCTAAATTCTCCCTCAGTGCACCCGAACAGGCGCCAGAGTGTGGCGACTAGGGGATTTTTGCAGTAACTTCATTGCATTGTTAATGTTAGCCCACTATTAAACCTTTAATAGAAATAAACAACAATTGCTCTCGTTTAGACAGAATATCAATTTCATATAAACATACAAATTAAGAGTAGGCCACTCAGCCCCTTTAAGCCCACTCTGCCATTCAATAAGATTGTGGCTGATTTGATTGTAAGCTCGATCCCACATTTCTGCCTCAGGATGATTTCAGAGTAAGATTTATCCACACCCACTGGTGACACATGGCTACTCCAGTTTCCTCCCACAATCCAAAAGATGTGCTGGTCAGGTGCATTGGCCATGCTAAATTCTCCCTCAGTGTACCCAAAGGGGAACTAGAGTGTAGCGACTGGGGGGTTTTCACAGTAACTTCATTGCAGTGTTAATGTAAGCCTACTTGTAATACTTAAACAATTACAAGATTTGAATATAATACCCAAGGAAATGGATTAAAACAGAACCCACTGTAAGTCTGTTTCTCCTCATTGTTATACTGCCAGCATCCAACAGAGGGAAGCTTTACTTTACTAAACATACCCAAAATCTCTGCGGTAATGATTCCCTCACCAAATATTTGCAAATTTGCCAATCAAGCATGGATTTTCTTATATAAATTATCTTCCCAAGAAATTATTCAATTATATTGGCCCTGCCACTATAATGGAAATAACTTATTTTACTAGATTTTTGTCAAATTTTTCAAAAAAATAGGTTTTACGAGGTTTGCTCATTCTTCACAGTCGTTAAAATCTGTTTTAGGAGAAAAGAACATTTTCGCATCCAGTGCCAACATCAATCTTCACACCAGGGTGTATAATAGGTCAGGGATAGAATAATCTTTCTGTGAACAAACTCTGATTCCATTGTTGGAAAATCCTCTGTGTGAATATAGTATGGAGGCACTATCCTGCTGAACAACACAGAAAAACCTAGCTGAGACATATAGCACCATAAATCCATAAGACATAGGAGCAGGATTAGGCCACTCAGCCCATCGAGTCTGCTCCGTCATTCAATTATGGCTGGTATTTCTCTCATCCCCATTCTCCTGCCTTTTCCCCATAACTCCTGACCCCCTTATCAATCAAGAACCTGTCTACCTCTTCATAAAGACCTGCCTCCACAGCCTTCTGTACAAAGAGTTCCACAGATTCACCACTCTCTGGCTGAAGAAATTCCTCCTCATCTCTGTTTTAAAGGATCATCCCTTTAGCCTGAGGTTGTGTCCTCTGGTTCTAGTTTTTCCTACTAGTGGAAACATCCTCTCCACACCCATTTTATCCAGGCCTCGTAGTATCCTATAAGTTTCAATAAGGTCTCCTGCCCCCCCCATCCTTCTAAACTCCAATGAGTACAGACCCAGAGTCCTCAACCGTTCCTCATCCGACAAGCTCTCCAGGTATCATGCTTGTGAATCTCCTCTGGACCCTTTCCAAGGCCGGCACATCCTTCCTTAGGTTGAATAGGAAATGGGAAGCTGGGGGTCAAGATAAGAGGAAATGCGACACGGACTGAATCGAGTACACTGTGTGAGAATGTGAACAGACAGAGTCTGGTAAATAAAGTTGGTGAGTGGGGATGAAGTAGAAAGGGTCGAGAGCTTCAAGTGCGGAGCTGATGATGCCAAGACTTCAGACGTGCGGAGGCCTTGAGTCTGAACAGAATCCCGCCAAATGGTCTCCGCTGATATCTCCCAGCCACTGCATCACTCGAACAGCACAGCAGGCTGGGACAATCACCCCCTTGATATTTTTACAATGTCCAGTCACAACCTGAAGGAATGTAAATTCCACACTTTCAACTCCTGGAGAGAATCTGATTGGCAGCGATTAACACTGATCACAATGTTCACAGGGGACCTGCAGTGTGAGTTACTCGATTTCCATTTCTGCGGTGAGTTGAATGCGTGATTAATGTGCAAACGCAGCAACTTCCTGCAAGTCACAGGGAGGTCAAGAGTGAGCTGCTATTATCGCAAAGCTAATAGTTGAGCACTGTTCGATGTTTAATGGCGTTTGATAATTCCCAGAACATTTCTCCCTGACCACAGGTTTCAGAGTGATTAATACATCAATAACAGTTGTTACTTTGCTAAGCTTTGTGAATTTTGGATGGACTTTAATGGGGCCCATGAGACTGGCCTCTTGGAGAATGAGATCCCTGATTGAGATAATGATTGCCTGCCCAATCAGGGAGGCTCACTTGTCTACTTCACACCCAAGGCACTCTTAGGATGGAATAAAGTTTATAAAGAAAGGGAATCTGATATAGGGACACCGGCCTATGTGGAGTTAATTAAAGTTTCTTTCTTAAAAATATACTCTGTTCGTAAAATTTATCAAGTGCATTACATGGCCATTCGAAGTTGACATTGCATTCAGTACAAAACTGAATCAGTTCCTTCCAACTCATTACGTTTGCAAATCCAGTTAATATTTACAACATTATCCAAATATACAGCCAAAGGGATTTTACCTGGTTTCCATCCCCTCATCGCTGAAAAGGCATTAGACAGTGGCCTTTCCCTACTCTGCCTCTGTGGCTGTTGCCCCTAGCCTTAACGCACAGTGGTTTCCCCCACTACCGGCCTCCCAATCACTGGCCAGCTCCACAATCACCACTTGCCAGCCTTCTGAATCCCCAACCCTTGATTTCTGGCCTTCCGGATCTCCCCAGGCAAGCTCCTGTGCTCCCACCCCCATCCAGCCCTGTTCTCCCACACCCCCTGCACCCCACCCCCCCCCCCACCTCCCACCCCCATCCCACCCTCTGCCCCCAACAATGCTTACCTCAATCACACCCGATTCTGATAACCTATCTGATATCCTCTCTCCACCCCCATCCAGCCCTGGTTTCTCCACAAAAGTCCTGACTACCCTCCACCCCACCCCACCCCGTGACCAACCCTGATCCTCCCACCACTGATTGCCCCCAGTAGATTCTGGTCCAGTAGGCCCCACCCTTCTAGCCCCAACCCCTTGGCACTGCCTGGTGCCTAGTGGGCAGTGCTAAGCTGCCTGTTGGGCTGTGCCAGAGTGCCAGGCTGGCACTGTCAGGCTGGCACTGCTCAAGGGGTACTGCCCTTACTCCTAACCTCCCAGGAGGCCTCAATAGCCTCTGTTCCCTCCTCCACTTATCTGACGAAGGAGCAGCACTCCGAAAGCTAGTGGCTTTTACTACCAAATAGGCCTGTTGGACTTTAACCTAGTGTTGTGAGGCTTCTTAATGTATTTACCCCAGTCCAACGCCAGCATCTCCACATCATGCCCTTTAGTGGGGCCAGGCTGTCTGTTCCCTCTTAGTGGGGAGCAATTGTAAAGCCCACTGGAGGGAATCACTCCTGGGAGGGTGGGTGAGATGCTAGTGGGCCCAGAGAATTCTGTCCCAGGCCCGTTAATCATATCCCTTAGGGATGTTGTGCCAGGCCCTGGGTTAGTCCACAAAAGAGGACTGCTACTTTTTGAGGTTTTTTTGCAAAAATATACTTCAATCATAAAATATCTAAAAGAACATTACTAAATGGCCCTCACACAAAGTGTAATGATATTCAGGTTCTCTACATACATCATAAAGCACTCTAGAGGTGCCTCAATCCAGTCAAAGAAACATTACAGATATTTCAAGATGCTCATTGCAAATGGTGCAAAGATGTGCAAGATCTCTGCACTGGGTAATTAATCCCTTTGGCACTCTCTGGCAGCAATAAACACCTCGAGGCTAGCTCCTAGCGCATCTCAGTAAAACATCCCCCACTCTGGCTAGGAACATAGCTGCAACCTCCAAAGGGCAGCACTGCACCATGCTGCAATTATTTAAATTTTCCTTCCATTTTCTGTAGCAGCCATTCTGCGCACCAGCATTTTTGTGGTTGGAGAGTGGTCACGGTTTTTAGGAACACAGTTGAACGAAGTTGAAAGAATCGGATCAGTGAAGTTTAACGTAGTTATGGGCACAGATCATGCCTATCTGGTTCTTCATTTCGTCCATCTTAAGCTGTTATCTGTGAAGCAATCATGCAGAGATTTTCTTGCTCTTGGAGGAAGTTAGCTGAAGCAAAACATTTCCTCATGAATCTGGTAATGTTTCAGAGAGAAGAAAACTCTGTCTGTGCTGGCATTGTTAAAGATGCAAATCATCTTTACGGCTTCCTACAATTTTAGATTCTGTATTTGCTAACAGCTATCAGGACACCATCACACAATATTTTTGGCAGTGTTATGGATCTTTTTGTACGGATGTTGAAACGTATTTGGATTAGTTAAGCAGACATTGTTTGGCATTGGGATGAATGAATTTTATGCGGTGGCCAATGATTTTTTTTAAACTTCAGTGTTTGGGTTAATAAACAGGGAGTTCAATAATGGGGCAGTGCATGCTACAGGGAATGGAGAACAATACATGCTGCAATACATATAAAATATAAGCTGCAGTGCATAAAATAAATGCTGCAGTGTATAAAATATATGCTGCAGTGTATAAAATATATGCTGCATTATATAAAATATAAGCTGCAGTGCACAAAATAAATGCTGCAGTGTATAAAATATATGCTGCATTATATAAAATATAAGCTGCAGTGCACAAAATAAATGCTGCAGTGTATAAAATATAAGCTGCAGTGTATAAAACATATGCTGCATTATATAAAATATGTGCTGCAGTGTACATAATATATGCTGCAATATAGAAAATATATGCTGTGGTGTATAAAATATATGGTGCAATATGTAAAATATACTCTGCAGTGTATAAAATATATGCTACGGTTTATAAAACATATGATGCAGTGTATAAAATATATCCTATAATACGTAAAATATATACTTCAGTGTATAAAGTATATGCTGCAATGTATAAATGCTGCAAAGTATAAATATATGCTGCCATGTATAAAATATATGCTGCCATGTATAAAATATATGCTGCAATATATAAAATATATGCTGCAAATATAAAATACATGTGCAGTGTATACAAGGGTGCGAACAGAAATTATGCAACTTACAGAGGAAGAGTTAATGGGCAAAGATGTGAAGAAGGAGAATGGTGAGATACATTCCCAGTGGAATTTTACCAAAATTTGTCGGAGTGTCAGGTTCAGACTGAAAATTGGTATGATTCTCTCCAGATGCACCGCTGAGGTGTCATTCCAGAGTTTCTGGCACTGAGTGCATGGAGAATCTGAGGGTATGGTTTACACCGTCACTCTGGCAGGGCATGGCCTGATAGAGCAGACAAGGCTGGCTCCACAGAGATTAGGCTGCCAACTTCAAAGGGCACCTCTATCAGTGCCAAAAATTAGCTTCTCGCAGATGCCCTGTCACCTTCCACAAGCATCTGAGCCAACCCCACCACAAAGGTTTCAGGGTTCTCTCTCACCATCCCCCTCCGCACACACTCGGAGAACCTCCTACCATGGGCCCTGGTATTGTCCCTGGCATGGATGGGCACTGGCAGTCCCAATCTGTGCCAAGGGCAATGCCAACTTGTGCTGGGACAGCTCTGGCATCCCCCTCCCTTCTCCGGGGGCTCTACTCAACTTGGCTACCCTGACTGATTCCCATTCCTACACAGCGATGTGATGTATGTCGCCGAGGTATGAGTATCCAGTGGGGGGAAGAGGGGGGGCGTTGAAGAGGTTGGGAAGCCCTTTAATTAGATGGAAATTTACTAAACACACATCTCATTACACCACTGGCAAGGGGGGTGGTGGGGGGGAAATCAGGAAACGGGAACACACCAGCGAGAATCTCATGCCCTGACTCTTGCTGGATTTTGCGCCCATGTCGTTGTTGGCGCTTGTGTCAAATGTGAATGCACAATCCCACCACCCCAGCAGTGCCAGCAGAGTAGAAAATTATTCCATGGAAAGAGAGCTGGATGAGAAATCAGAGCTTTATTACATGTGAAGAAATTTCACTGATCCCCTTCCAATGCCTTGAGACCCATGAGGCAGATGAAACGACTTCAAGTTTTTAGGTTCCAGATCACCAACAACCTGCCCTTGACCCCCCCCCCCCCACGCCATCACTATAGTTAAGAAAGCCCACCAGCTTTCTCAGAAGACTAAGGAAATTTGCTACGACTCTCACCAACTTTTACAGATGCACCATAGAAAGCATTCCTTCTGGTTGTATCACAGCTCGGTATAGCTCCTGCTCTGCCCAAGGCTACAAAGAACTACAAAAGGTTGTGAATGTAGCCCAATCCACCACGCAAATCAACCTCCCATCTATTGACTCCGTCCACAGTTCCCGCTGCCTCGGCAAAGCAGCCAGCATCATTAAGGATCCCACGCACCCCGGACATTCTCTCTTCCACCTTCTACCTTCGGGAAAAAGATACAAAAGTCTGAGGTCACGTATCAACTGACTCAAGAATAGCTTCTTCCCTGCTGCCATTAGATTTTGGATGGACCTACCTCACATTAAGTTGATCTATCTCTGCACCCTAGCTGTGTCTGGAACACTACATTCTGCACTCTCCTTTCCTTCTCTATGAATGGTATGCTTTGTATAGCGCACAAGAAACAATACTTTTCACTGTACACTAATACATGTGATAATAACAAATGAAATCAAATTTAAAAAAAGCACCTTCTTATAACAAATGGGACTTGAACATGGAGATTCAGGCACAGCTTGACACCATCCAGGACAAAGCAGCCCGCTTGATCACACCGCATCTACAAACATCCACTCCCTCCACCACTGACACTCAGTAGCAGCAGTGTGTACTATCTACAAGATGCACTGCAGCAATTCACCAAAGATCCTTAGACAGCACCTTCCAAACCCATGACCATTTCCATCTAGAAGGACAAGGGCAGCAGAATACATGGGAATACCACCACTTGCAAGAGCTCCAAGCCACTCTCACCATCCTGACTTGGAAATATATCACCATTCCTTCACAGTCGCTAGGTCAAAATGCTGGAATTTCCTCCCTAAGGGCATTGTGGGTCAATCCAGAGCATGGACTGCAGTGATTCAAGAAGGCAGCTCACCACTATCTTCTCAAGGGCAATTAGGGATGGGCTGATAAATGCCAGTTTCATCAGCTGCACTCAGAAGACAGCCCCGAACATCACCCAAACACAATGCAACGCCTTCCATGCTCTCAAGACCAACCACAACATTGTCATCAAACCAGCAGACAAATGAGGGGCCATCATCATACTGTACAGAAGGGATTACTGCAAAGAAGTGTACCGACAACTGAACAACGAAGAACACTACAGACATTATCCGCAGATTCCGACCAAAGAACACACCTGTCAACTCAACAGACTGATCAAGACCTTTGATCCAGACCTTCAGAGCACCCTCCGTGCTCTCATCCCTGACTCCCGAAGTTACACAAGGCTAACACACCCGGCCGTCCATTGTACTGGAGAATAGGCCCCTGTGCGAGACCCTCCCTGGCTACATTGAGGGCATCCTGAACACATTGTACAAAGAATCCCCAGCTTTTATCGCGCCACTATGGACTCAAGCAGGCCATTGTCCGCAACAAACTATCCAACCTTCAGAAGAACAGTGACCACGACACCACACAACCATGCCACAGTAACTTCTGCAAGACATGTCTGACCATGCAGACATTACAACAACAGATGAATGAACACCACTTGACAATCACCAGGCAAGAGTGTCCTCTTCCTGTTGGGGAACACTTCAGCAGTTAGCTTCAGCCTCCGATCTTCGGGTAAGCATTCTTCAAAGCGGCCTTCACGACACACGACAACACAAAGTCGCTGAGCAGAGACTGATAGCTAAATTCTGCACACATGAGGACAGCCTCAACCGGGATCTTGGTTCATGTCACATTATCTGTAACGCCCATGACTTGTCTGGACTTGTGAAATCTCACTAACTGTCCTGTCTGGAGACAATACACATCTCTATAACCTGTGCTTAACCCTCTCTCCACTCACATTGTCTGTACCTTTAAGACTTGATTACCTGTAAAGACTCGCATTCCAACCATTATTTTGTAAATTGAGTTTGAGTCTATATATGCCCTGTTTGTGAACAGAACTCCCACTTACCTGACGAAGGGGCTACGCTCTGGAAAGCTAGTGGCTTTTGTTACCAAACAAACCTGTGGACTTTAACCTGGTGTTGTGTGAGACTTACTGTGTTTATCCCAGTCCAACGCCGGCATCTCCACATCAATTGGCCAGCAATGCCCATGTCCCATGAGTGAATAAAACAAAACAGAGTTAGGGACACAACCCTACCTTCTGTGAAGGAAAGGAGGCGGAGAATAAAACAACCTCAATAAAGCCCAGCAGCTCAATGGATTGGGAGTTCAAGTGTTGAAGAGGGATTGGCTTTTCAACTCTCAGGCTTCCAAAGCATTAAGTTGTCTGCTTAATGCAGATGTATGTAGTATTTAACCAGAGTGGTGAATGGAGCATTGCATGATAATTGGCTCCTTCATCTTGAAGAGTTGGCGGCAGCAGCTGTGGTGAACTAGGTTTCTATCCAAATAGCACTGAAATTGGCTGAGTGACTGATTCACAACTGCTTGGACTTAATACTTGCAGGGAGAAGGGTAGGAGAGGGGACCTGCCTGCATATGAAGGCAGGTTACCGAGCCATTGGAAAGAGGTTGGGCAACTGGAAGTATAAATGGATGGAAAATAAAGCCATCTTTCCCTAATAATAACTAAAAGAAGAAAAGTTATTTATATCACAAGTTGGCTTATAGTAACATTGCAATGAAGTTATATGAAAATCCCCTAGTTGCCACACTCCAGCACCTGCTCGGGTACACAGAGGGAGAATTTAGCACAGCCAATGCACCTAACCAGCATGTCTTTCGGGCTGTGAGCAACCGGAGGAAACCCACGCAGACACAGGGAGAATGTGCAAACTCCGAACAGGCAGTGACCCAAGCCAAGAATGGAACCTGGGTCACTGGTGTTGTGAGGCAACAGTGCTAACCACTGTGTCATCATGCTGCTCTTAATACCAATTCTGAACTCAGAAAAACTCTTTCATCTACGTGACATATTTTTGAATCTATTCTTGCGACTCTACCTGTAGAGCTGCCAAGATTTTCGATGAATCTAGCTTTGGCTGAAAGCTCAAAGCAATTGGAGGTACAAAGGGCAAGATTAAGCAAACTCACCAGGAGTTGACTTTAAAATAAAATTGCCGCAACAGAGTGCTTTGTTTTGTCAGGAGCTTACGTTATTTAAATAGCCGGAGATTTAAGTGCACTCTATTTGCCGAGGGTTGATTTCCTTCGCTGTTCCTATCAGGATCCTGTGGTTAACTAATGCCGTGAAGTTCCATGAAGATAAGCTTTGTGATATCAGGGATCAAAGTTGAGTATGAATATATCTGGCTCCCGGAATGGGAATTCTACACTCTCCTCCTCCCACATCCAGTTGTGTGTATAGTGGAAGTGGCCCGTCGCGGGCTGGATCTTCCCACCTCGCTGTTGTCAATGGGATTTTCCATTGTTCACACCCTCCACCATCATACACCCCCAGGGGGCTGTGGGGGGTCACTGTTGGTGCAACTGGAAGATTCCACTAGTGCGAACAGCAGAAGAATCCCACCCCTTGTCTCTGCTTCCAGCGGCCATTCAGCTGCTAGAACCTGTTGTGCCAGTCAATGCAATCCTGACAATTTAACTCCATTATAACACTATCTGCTCCAGCTTGGTTCTATAATGGGGAGATGGGCGGCACGGTAGCACAGTGGTTAGCACTGCTGCTTCACAGCTCCAGGGTCCTGGGTTTGATTTCCGGCTTGGGTCACTGTCTGTGTGGAGTTTGCACATTCTCCTCGTGTCTGCTTGGGTTTCCTCCGGGTGCTCTGGTTTCCTACCAAAGTCCAAAGATGTGCGGGTTAGGTTGATTGGCCGTGCTAAAAAAATGGCCCTTGGTGTCCTGAGAGGTGTAGGGTTAGAAGGTTTAGTGCGTAAAGATGTAGAGATATGGGGGCAGGGCCTGGGTGGGATTGTGGTCCGTGCAGACTCGATGGGCCGAATGGCCTCTTTCTGTACTGTAGGATTTCTGTGGTGGCATAGCAGTATTATCCACTGGATCAGTAGTCTAGATAACCAGAGTACTGCCCTTGGTCCCCAGTTCAAATCCCACCATGGCAGATGGTGAAATTTGATTTCAATAAAACTCTGGAATTAAGAGTCTACTGATGACCATGAAACCATTGTCAATTGTCGGAAACACCCATCTGGTTCACTAATGTCCTTTAGGGAAGGAACTTATCTGGTCTGGCCCACATGTGGCTCCAGAGCCACAGCAATGTGGGTTGACTCACAACTGCCCTTCCAGGGCAACTAGGGATGGGCAATAACTGCTGGCCAGCCAGTGATGCCCACATCCCATTAAAAAATAAACATATTCCCAAAAAAAACTATCAATCCCAGTTTTGAAATTTTCAATTGGCATCGGATCATTTTTTGGGGACGGAAGGCCATTACTGCTCTTGACAACATTTGATCATTGAAGGTTACGGCTCTGAGTTTCCCCAGACGTGGATCCATCTCCTGTTAAAGTTAATGGCAGGTGATTTGGACAATTCTTGCAGGAATTCAGTCCCTGTTTTTAGTTGCCGTACCCCAGTTTAGATGAAAGAAAGAGAAAGGAAAGATCTGCTGTTGGATATTCATGGTGTTGGCTCTGTCTAATAACAAGTATGTCTGCAATGTGAAATGACAACTGATTTGCACTGAAATATAGCAAGCAGAGTTCTGTTGGCAGAATGATCATGACTGGTTTAGCTCAACTGAAACTGGACATGTCACCTGCCATAAACTCAGTAAATCAGCATTTCCTGGGGCTATTTTTTGCATAGAGTTACGTCAAATTTACAGCATGAAATAAAGCTGTTTGGCTCACCGGGGCCATGTCGATACAAATGTTGACACGAGTCTCCCTGCACTTTCCTCCATCTAACCCAATTAGTATGTCCTCAGTTGTCAAATAACTTCCCTTGAAATGCACTTACATTATTTACCTCAGGTACTACATACAAAAGCAAGTCCCACATTCTAACCACTTCTCTTGAATTTACAGATGGCATGGTGGCACAGTGGTTAACGCTGCTGCCTCAGTGACCCGGGTTCGATTCCTGACTTTGGATCACTGCCTGTGTGGGGTTTGCACATTCTCCCCGTGTCTCTGCAGGTTTCCTCAGGGTGCTCCGGTTTCCTCCCGCTCTCCAAAGATGTGCAGGTTAGATTGCCTGGTCATGCTAAATTGCCCTTAGCATCAGGGAGATTAGCAGGATAAGGGGATAGAACCTGGGTGGGATTGTTGTGGGTGGTGACTTGACGGGCCGAATGGCCTCCTTCTACACTGTAGGGATTCTATGGGAGCTGAATTAACTTGTTGTACCATTCAATACGATTATGACTGACCTTTAGCTTCAACTCCACTTTCAAAGCCATCCTCCAGTCTTGATCTCAGTCTTCTTACAAGATAATGAATGGGATGGATAGGATAGAGGTGGAGAGACTCTTCCCGCTCAGAAAGGACAGTAGGACTAGGGGGCACAGCCTCAAGATAAAGGGGGGGCGGTTTAGAACGGAGTTGAGGAGGAACTTCTTCACTCAAAGGGTGGTGAATCTCTGGAATTCTCTGCCCGTTGAAGTGGTGGAGGCTGCCTCGCTAAATATATTTAAGGCGCGGGTAGATAGGTTTTTGGTAGGCAAGGGGATTAATGGTTATGGGGAGAAAGCGGGAGAGTGGAACTGAGCCACTTCAGATCAGCCATGATCTTATTGAATGGCGGGGCAGGCTCGAAGGCTAGATGGCCTACTCCTGCTCCTATTTCTTATGTTCTTATGTTCCTGTGGACCTTGCAATTGTTTGACTTTCTCATTGTCCTGAATAAAATGAGACCTGCTCTCACTTCAGACAACTGCTCGGGCCACCTATATAATAAGACCCTGATCAGCATAGTCCTGGTGTGTGTATTCTGAGTCTAATTCAGGGTTTTTTTTATTTCCTAGTTGTGCTAATGATCAGGAATAATTCTGTCCTATGATTGATGATACAAAAGGAAATAGGAGAGGCACTTCCTACTGATAAAGCACACAGCTTACTGCACTAATGATTTTACATCTGATTGAACAATGCCCGAAAAGCACCACCTAAGTAGGAACTGTTTGTCTTTCTGCTTCATTTTATTTATCAATTGACACTCTTCAATGAACATCTCAGTGGTGACATTAATCCGGATCTCACTGCCTCTTAGAGTATTCTGTCCCAAGTGCTGCAAGGTCTGTGGTTCAGGAACCAGCCTGTTCAGATCCATGAAGCCCCATTAGCAGAAGCCGCATTGGCGACGGGTAGGATTTTCCACCTTGCGCCACCCCACTCCATCCTCAATCTGCGACATATTTTCTGGCAGTATGAGGCAGCCCCCCAGTAGCAAAATCTTCCCATTCCCCTGATATCTACAGGGTTTTACGTGCCCTTCACCTCCCACCCCCTCCCACCCCCCACAGAGGAATGCGCCACGGGAGGTCACCATCAACGGGACTGGAAGATCCTGCCAGCGGGATGGGGGGTGGAAAATTTCAACTTTCAACTTCGAATTGTGGGCTAACCAAATGATCAAACACTTTGAATGTATTCCAAGAGCACTTGGGGCGAGTGGGATCAAAGACTATGCGGAGAAAGCAGGATTAGGCTATTGAGTTGGGTGATCAGCCATGATCGTGATGAATGGCAGAGCAGGCTCGAAGGGCCAAATGGCCTCCTCCTGCTCCTATCTTCCATGTTTCTTCTATGTTTCTAGAACAACTTGACATCAAGGCGCATAAAGTAATATTGGAGCAGTGGTCAAAAGCTTAGAGAAAGTGGTAGGTTTTAACAAGACCCTGAAAGGAGCAAGTGAGTTGGTGGGATGGAGAGGGGAGAGTCGATTTCAGAATCCAGGGTCTTGACAGCGGAAAGTGGAGCTGTGAATAGTGGCACGGCTAAAATTGATGATAAGCAAGAGGCAAGATCAAGGGCAGATTTCCTGGACGGATACAGGGCTGGAGGAGGTTAGAGAAGAAAATGAAGATTTGCATTCATAAAGCACTTTTCACTTTCACTGAATACATCGATTGCTTTAAAGGTAATAAAGTACTTTTTGAGAGATAGTCACTGTCATAAAGTAGGAGCCATCCCAGCCAATTAGCACGCAGCGAATTCCCACAAACAGCAATGTGATAATCATCTGTTTCTTTTGTGATAAGATCTCCAAATCCACTGTCAACAAGTGTGGTTTGGGACTTACTTGGGATCACAAAGCCTGGAGTCAAATTCTGCATGTTAACACTTTTTCTCCCCATAGCAGGTGCCTGTTCAATGTTTTCCAACTGCAAGATGGCACACTGGCATAATGGTTAGCACCGCTGCCTCAGAGCGCCAGGGACCCGGGTTCAATTCTGAGCTTGGGTGACTGCATGGAGTTTGCTCATTTTCCCCATGTCTCCAATATTACTTTATTCACTGCTCCAACATTACTTTACGCACCTTAATGCCTGGGAATTCCGGTTTCCCCCCACCATCCAAAGATATGTGGGTTAGGTTGATTGGCTGTGTTAAATTGACCCCTAGGGCCCGATTTTACCATTGCGTCGCACCCATTTCTGGCGTGAAAAGGTGGTAAAGTCAGGTGTGAGACCATTAACACGATCCACGCCCGTGTCCGGGGAGATGGTCACTTTACCGAGACCCGGGAATGGCTGCGATCCGAATTGCACCCGAAACGGGCGCAACAGCGATTTAAATACATTTGCATGTATTTAAATTGAATTAATGAACTGCCCACCCAACTTTATCAGCATTTCCCCCTTCACTACTGCGTTCTCCGATCCGGAATCACGCCAGAATGAACATGCAGAATAAAAGTCTGTTTCGGGCACTCCAGCTTCTGAAGAGGTGAGTTCAGAGTGTCCACCTGAC